>NC_139614.1:44569069-46064490 GCF_964270895.1 Podarcis filfolensis | reverse complement strand
GCTTTATCAAATTTAGTTAATCTCTTGGCTCATCTGTTGAAGACTAAGTCTCTGTCCCTCACTGTTTTCAAGGTAAGCAAAACTCTTCTTGTTGTTGTTTTTTTAAAAAAAACTTTACTTTTAGATCTCCTGTTAGACTCATGCATAATGTTCATGTTCTTTGGTATGTAATGTCACCTAACAAGCGAGGCAAATCAAATGGTTATTCTATGGGGGGAAATCTAGGTTTGCAACAGTATCCATGCAGGGGTACCCAGGGTGATGCTGTTTGACCACATCTGCCATCATCCCCAACCAGCATGGCCAGTGGTTGGAGATGATGGGAACTGTAGTTTGACAACAGCTGGCAAGGGCCCTCTTAGCTGCCATTGAGGTTGTTAAGATTTAAGCAAGTTGCTGTTGATCTCATGTTTCATGAAATCTTTCCCACTTCTTTGTTAATTGGCCAGTATGTGCAATAAACAGATGTCTTTTTGCATTGAATTCACAATTAAGCTTTAGATCCCATTGTATATTCAAACAGGTGAGCTGAGCTCTCTGGAATTATTAATGACTGTTCTTTTGGTAATAGTCTACAGGTGATTTATTTAATACTAATAACATTAGCATTTTCATGACAGCTTAATAGCTTGAGAGTGTCTTAAGAGTTTTTGACATTTCATTGCTTTTTAACTAGGTAATTGAATTCAGTGAATTAGACAAGCCAAAAGTCCACTTCTTGCGACAAGTACTGTCTGCACTGTTCTTGAAAACAGATCCAGAAGAACTAAACCACATCTTTGGAAAGTAAGTCATCCTAGGGGTTCCAGGTAGAATTTGTCAAACCATCATTTTAATGAGAAAAGGGGTTCTGTCTCAGGTAGTGTTAGAAACTGAGATATGAAAGCTGGGAGCTAAATGGCACCTTATACCTAGGATATGAGTGCAACAACGGAATGTCTAGGTGCACTTTTTAAAAACAAGAATACAAAGCTGAAAGTGAATGAACCGCTTTATTGGCCAAGGGAGCCGGCGTACAGCTTCCGGGTCATGTGGCCAACATGACTAAGCCACTTCTGGCGAACCAGAGCAGCGCACGGAAACGCCGTTTACCTTCCCACCGGAGCGGTACCTATTTATCTACTTGCACTTTGACGTGCTTTCGAACTGCTAGGTTGGCAGGAGCAGGGACCGAACAATGGGAGCTCACCCCGTCGCAGGGATTCGAACCGCCAACCTTCTGATCAGCAAGTCCTAGGCTCTGTGGTTTAACCCACAGCGCCACCCGCATCCCCTGGTCTCAGGTAGAATTTGTCAAACCATCACCTTACTGTCAAAAAGGGGTTCTGTCTTTTCTCCCCATTACTGTAGTTTAACTGGAACTAGAAGCTGGAACATTTCAGTTCTTCTGCAGAGCCCTAATGTGGTTTTCCTTATGGTGTCACCAGCCTAGCCATACAATGCTCCAGAGTATTTTGTAAGCCTCTATCCTGCTTGCCTGGCTGTACCCTATTAGTGATGTAACATTGCCCTAAAGAAAACACTGGGTTGGTTAACTTGCAGTTCTTTGTGTTTTTCCAGGTTGGCTGACAACCCAAAATTGGGAATGCTGCATGAAGGCTTGAAGCTTTTCCTCACCCATTTCTTGCTGAAGAATAATCAAGCTCACAAAAATGTTGAAGAAGCCACTTTGCTAAAAGAGAGAATTGAACTAGTGACTAGGACTTTGAAAGCAAAAGAATCTAAATTAAAATTATAGTGTTAGGTCCAATGATTTTTATCTATGGGAAATGCGGACTTAATGGGGGCGGGGGAATGACTTGAATGATCTTTCATAAACAGCAGACCTCATGTTCTGATCAGTTCCTTCACAATAATGTGGAGCTGGATTAGGTTTGATATTCAAACTGGCTAGTATTTATTATCCTTCTGTTAAAAGACAAAACACAGTCACTAGTGAAGTCTATTATTATCTATACAGTGTATTTTTGAAAATAAAAGTTTTGTACCCTTGAATTTTAATGTAGCGTTTGAACTTCTTTAAAAAAAATCAACATATGATATGTGATGAACAAACAGCACTAGTGGGATTTAAAGAGGCTTTGTGAAAGTTAGAGGAGTATTGTTAAACAGAAATAGGACAGTAAGGGTATATTAAAATGCAATATCAAATTTAGAAAATGTGTAAAAATGGAAAAATATGGATGATTGGCAGAGAAGCTGATGGAAGTCCAAAAAGTTGAAATCTGTGAAAACTGTTTGATATGGTGAATTTGTATAACAGAAAATTTTAATAAAAATTATATATATAAAAAATTCAACATATGCAAGTGGTATTGCCACATCATGTTTATAGTGCTAATTTAAATTCCTCATTCTCATGCCAGTCTGTTGTCACTCCCCACTCCTCCAATTCATTCTACTAAAATTTTGATAGCTAATGCAAACAGTACATTGAATGTCTCTCTGACAGTCCATTGACTATTGTTATTGAAATCAGTGCAGAAACTAACATTGCTACTCCATGTTACCCACTCCAAATGCTTTGGAAGTCCCTCCCCCTTGAAGGTTCCTTTCTATGTAGTCAAACACTTTTTATACGTACCAAAACCCCATTACTTTACCCATGACTTTCCCTTACTGAATTCCATAGAAGCCAAATGTCGGATGAGGGCAAATGTCTGCTGTCACTTTATGGATTACATTTGCTTAAACTGAAATTTTTGCTAGGGCGTCACAGTTCTCAGGTTCATTTGCTGCATTTTCTTCTGCCTGTGCTTAAACAGAAGCTGATCAAGAGTAGCTTCTTAAGGACAAAAATCAAAATGGTCGCCACACTTTCCTCATGCAGCAAAAGCAACAGAAACTTGTGCCTCCTTAAATACTATGAAATTCATTGTGTGTGCAAAACAAAAGCTTTTTGCTGCAGTAGCTTTATTAGTTTTAAAGTGCCACTAATTATTGATTTTGGTTACTGTCCACAAATCTATGACCTCATCAAATCAAGCTGAGTAAAATAATAATAAGCAAGCCAAGTGGATTTTTTACTTTACAGCAGGGGTTCTTAACCTGTGGTCCATGGATCTCTAGGGGTCCATATACCAGGTGCAAAAAAAATGACTTTTCCATTGGGATTAAATAAATTGTATACAGAATTTTATGTGCATATGCATTTTTCTGGGGTCCATAGCTTTCATCAGATTCTCAAAAGCGGTTTGTGACCCAAAAAGAACCAATGCCTTACAATGTCACTTAAGTTTCACGAGTCTGTATCTTGCCTGACCTTCCAAACACAGGATAAGAAAAGGCAATACATCGGTATTGTATTTGTGAAAGAATCGCTCAACCAGTTCATTTGGTAAATTGAATGTCCATGTAACAAAAATTAGGTCTTCGCTTGTCTTGTGTATACTATGAAACAAGTGTGTGGAACTTCTAACCCTCTAGATGTCATTGAACTGCAACTCATTTATGAATCTCTTCCAATGAGGCATGCCAAAGTAATCTTGAAATACAATAAAAACCATCTACAAAACAACTATGCATATAAAAACAATTAAAACAATTGCATATATAAAACAATTTCAAATAAATTCAGATACTGACAAGATAAGATTCGGTACTTAGATGTCTTGTTGAAAGACAGGTCTTGTTAAAGAAGAAAATATTCAGCAGGCACCAAAAATAAAAGATGGAATTAAATACGGAATTGCAGTATGACTTCAGTTTTATATTTCCTATTGTGGGGAAGAGAGAAGGGTTGTAACTGTTTTTGGCTGTAACTGTCATCCCTGACCATCAACCATGCTGCCTGAGACCCATGGGACTTGTTCTCCAACAACATATGGAGAACATCAGGTTGGCTCTCCCTATGGATAAGAATTCCCTATGGCCAAGGGAAATCTGGCTTCAAATCCCTGTATGTTTGTAAAGCTTGCTATGTATCCCTGGACCCATCAGTCTATGCTATCTCTGAGACTTATTGTAAGAATAATGAGGAACTAACTACTTCCAGAGTTGGGTCCATATGTGCTACATATTTAAAGCAGTATCGTACCACCCTAAATAGCTATGGCTTCTCCCAAATAATCCTGGGAACTGTATTTTGTCAAGGTGCTGAAAGTTTTCAGTACACCCTTATTCCCATCTCAGAGCTCCAATTCCCAGAGTGGTTTAACAGTCAATCTCTCTTCCCAGGGTATTTATTGTGGGATAGCCAGCCTCACAATAACCAACATGCTTAAATCTAATTAATGCATGAAGGGGTTAAAACCATAGAGCAAGCTGTCATGCCAGGCTTAGCTCACCTTGGGAGGGACTAGGTAGTCAAGCCTTTATTCACCCTCCCATCTAAAAGAGAAACTTGAGGTGTGAGGAGGGCTTGACTGGCTGCTGCAACTTAAGAGTGCTTGGCTCTTATCTGACGAAGTGTGCATGCACACGAAAGCTCATACCAAGAACTAACTTAGTTGGTCTTTAAGGTGCTACTGGAAAGAAAAAATTTTGTTTTGTTTTGGCTCTTACAAGACACTCTTCAGTTCCTATACCACGGGTCGGCAAACTATGGTCCGGGGGCCAGATGCGGGCCCCCAGGCTCATGAATCCGGCCCATGAACCCTGCCACCCACTTGGTCAGTCCCCTCACGCTGCAAATGCCTCGCCGCACGGGGACTGACTTCCACGACGCTGGCACGGCTTCTGTGCGGGCAGCAACGCTGGCGCAGCTTCGGATTGGCTGCAGGAAGCTCCTGCAGCCAATCTGAAGCGTGGACGCCTCTAGGCAGGTGCCACTGCTAGCACGGCTTCAGATTGGCTGCAGGAAGTTCCTGCAGCCAGTCCGAAGCCTCACTGCCGGCACGCTGAGGTAAACCCGGCGTGGCCATGGACAGGGAGGCCTGCGGGCGGGTGGCAGGTCTGGGCCATGCCATGGGCATCGTGACAGGCACGTCGTGGGGCTTCAGCCAGAGCTTGGCACGCCTGCTGGCCCTGCGCCTGGCGCCCAGCTCGGAGCTGCTGCTAGTGGCCTGCTCAGCGGCCGCGTTGGAGCAGCTGGAGGGTGAGCTACACTCTACCTGCCCAGCGTGGGGCCAGCAGGCACGGCCTGCCTGCCGACCTGGCCTCCGACGACAGGCCGCAGCAGTACACACCGCCTGGGAGCTCCGTGGGGACTGGCTGATGGAGCAGCTGCTGCTTGTCAACAATGCCAGTGAGTGGGCAGCGCCAAGACGCATTCCTGAGCATGTGCAGAGTGCATTCCTCCTCCAGATCCTGAGACAGCTGCGGGACCAGCTTGCAGGGTATTTATATTTTTCAAAATATAGTCCGGCCCCCCACAAGGTCTGAGGGACAGTGGACCAGTCCTCTGATCAAAAAGTTTGCTGACCCCTGTCCTTTACCAATAATTTAGGAACTTTCACCACTGTAACTTAGGCCCAGTGATGGCCAAACTTGGCCCTTCAGCTGTTTTGGGACTACAACTCCCATCATCCCTAGCTAACAGGACCAGTGTTTAGGGATGATGGGAATTGTTGTCCCAAAACAGCTGGAGGGCCAAGTTTGTCCATCACTGAACTAAGCCAAGTTTTACTGCCTCTGCAACTTTTTCTGAATCCTGCATGAGAAGGCACATGAATCTGACCATTGGAGAGTTTGTAAGTAAACCATTTTTAACTTACCCCAAGTGTGGTCTTTTTTTCTATGCTAGGGGATGGGGGGAACTTTGGAAGGAACTCACAAGGGCATATTTTAAAGGTCTATCATCCTATATTCCCTTGCTTTACTTTGTTACATATTCTATATCTATCTATCTGTCTATTAGGTTTATATACCGCCCTTCATCATAAAATCTCAGGGTGGTTCACAGAATAAAATATTTTGTGATTTTAAATCTGCTGGGGTTTCCTCACCAAAGAGTACTTGCCCCAAACTGGATCTTGGCATCCAGGAATTATCCTTCCTATATTTTATTTTTTACTTGCACCAACACTTATTATTGTCTTTGACCGTGGAGGCAGATCATAGCCATCGTGGCTAGTAGCCATTGGTAGCATTATCTTCCATGAAATAAAAGGTTCCAAACGTTCGCTTTCGGATGTTGTGCCACCATGCATTTATTTGCCTTTATACCTTGATACCTTGGAGGACACAAGTGAACAGAGACTCAGGCTGAAGCACAACAGTTGTCCTCCTCTGTGAAACTAACCTTTCGGGAAGCAAGGGCCATATTTTATGCTACCCATTTTAATTCAAATAATAAGTGTCCCTCAGACATTTGGACAACCCTGGTCCAGGATGTAAGCATAATGTTTGATTAAAGACATAGTGCAGCCAGCTGTCAGTTGTACATTCCACACAGAGCTATTGTCGTGGATTGTAGCTTTTTTTTTAAAGTCGGGGCAATGAGATGTTAAACCCACTATTCTGGTTTTTGGATCAGCGTTAACAGGAGAACACAAAGAAGTCTGTTTTGTAGCTTGAGAGAAAGTGTTACGTGGATAAATCACACACAATCCCTTTTGGCAGAGCTTTAATGCTGCAGCACCTGAAAAGAGCTGAATTTCTGCAGAACTCTTTAGCATTATATTTTTTCCATTGTGCTGCATGAAGGGGGAGGATGAGTTTGATATCAGCACTTCTCCACAAATGTGCAAGTGCGTCGGCGTGACAGCCAGGCTTTGCCTTGGCAACTTAATATTGTCCTCGAAACATCTGGAATCGTTTGATTTGCATTGTTCAAGAGAACTTGATCTGTTAAACTGTCAGAGGCTGGGGGTCCAAACAGTGCCAATCAAATACATATTGTCAGGGAAGATGCATGTGTTAAGTTTAATGCTAACATTCCCTATACCTCAATCCCACACTGGATTCCAGAATGTATATAGTTCTTTCCGCAAAAGCCCTCATTCGTGACATGGTATCTGAATGGACTTTGCCACAACTCTGCAACTGCTTTCTGTATAGAAATAAAGCTGAGGGCTGAAAGCATTTATTATTTTTACAAAATGCCAAAAGTGCTTAGTAACGGAAGGCTACAATTAGATAACTCGCTAATAGGTACATTAAAAAACCGGGATGCACACAGCAGAAATGATGGCCTCTGGCTTAGATGGGGGAACCCCTGGCCTTCCCAGCATTGTTGGACTATAATTCCCATCATCCCTGGTCATTGACCAACGCTGGTGAGACTTGAGAGTCCAACAAGTTCTGGAGGGGCACAGATCCCACCCCACCAGACTTGGTTCATCTTTGATCTGATCCTGCAAAGTTCTTCTTTATGTTCTTAAGTCCAAAATTGCAGAGGTGACTAGAGCCCAGCATGAATAATGGCTGCACTGTTGACTTCAGACCACAAGCTGGACCCTTACCACTGCGTGGCATATTATTTCTAAGAGGCCTTTAACAGTCTCCCAGTTTGTATGGCTTGTGATCAAGCATTGCCCTGAGCCCACAGAGAACAAAGGTATTGGTGTTTTGTTTTTGATTTTAATATAGTATTGTTGATTTACAGGGTCCCAAAGAGGGTGTGGCCTGGTTGTAATCAAGTCACTGGTTCTAAAAGGCGGCTTTGAAATGGTGTTCCTATTATTGCACTTGACTGCATTTTCGTTTTTGTTTTTGTGGTGTAAAACAAACCAAGCAACATCTGGCAAGTGGGGAGGTCGCGGTCTAAAATCACATTATTATTGTTCAGTGTTGTGACATCAGATAGGTTTGTGAATATTTCAAATACAGATGCAACCACCCTTTTTGCCCCAATAGATGGGGCTTACAATTTGTAGGGGACTCTTTTACCAGCTGTCACTTCTCACAATTTCAGATCTCCTAAACCTAAAGGCCCTTCTTTCCCATAAAGCTTAATTTACCTCTCGCCCCAGAGGCATATGAATCACACCTGCTTCTATAAAAACAGTTACTCTGCCACCAAAACCTGCTAGGATCTGCATTCTCACTTAAGTGAAACAGCAAGTATGCCACAGTAGTCTCCCACTAGCAAGGATCTGGGTGCTTACCCAAGAGTTGCCAACTTTTCAGTAAGCTTCTCCTACAATGCCTTAAATGCCATTTTCATTTACAGAAACTAGCAGGTGATGTTTGTTTCTATTAAGTGAACAGCTTTGCCCTCTAATTCCTGCAGATAAAGTGCTCTGTTAAAAAAGGAGCATGTGGTTAGCCCAGGTACAGCAGACCTTTGGCCCTCCAGTTGTTGTTGGACTACAACTCCCATCATCCCTGACCATTGGCCATGCTGACTGGGACTGATGGGAGTTGGAGTGCAGCAATGTCTGGAGGGCCAAAGGTTCCCCGCCTTTGCCCTAGCTTGTCCACAGAGAATATCTGCACTGTGAATAGCTCATGTTTTAAATCATACTGAAACATATAAATAAAATATACATTAGGGCCAAGGCTGGCTACCCTAGCTGATAACCAAACTGACTTACTTGATCAGCAAAATAGATGGGTAGAAGGACTGGCGTACCATAATGACCACAGTTCCAGCCCAGCATCAAAACTTGGTTATACTTTGGGTCTGTGATAGTCAGTGACAGGTTGTAGACAGGGTGGACCTGCAAGTAATGTAATTTCCTTTGGTTTGGGAAGGAGAGCTTGTTCTCAACAAGTTCAAATGCTGTCTGATCTCCATATTGGAAGACATGGGAAGATTTTGCTGTATACGTAAAAGAAGTTCATAGAAACCTGGTTGCTTGTCCCTTGTTCTTCAGTCATCACTAGTGATGAATGGGTATTTGTTTGTTGGCATCCTTCTGTCTTGAGAGACAATGGATTGCACTTCCGGGGATGAAGTCATACCATTGGAGAATCACAGCGCCTGCTGTGGCTGCAGAGACCAGTAACTCATAACTGCTGCCTCCTGTGGTGTTTTTGTGGTGTTAGCAGCACCAAAGCGACCTCTATGGGGTGCAAGCCTGGGCAGTGTGTCTGGAGGTCCTGGGCTGCCCAGATGACAAGACCCCCCTCTCAACCTTGCTGATGTAGTCCAAAGGAAAGCAGAGTAATACATTTGGCACCAGCTGGGCTGCAGGAGCTGCCAGAAGGAGACGTACAAGGCACCACCTTAGGGACTCTACTCCGGATGTAGTGGTTAAGAGCGATAGACTTGTAATCTGGGGAACTGGGTTCGCTTCCCTGCTCCTCCACATGCAGCTGCTGGGTGACCTTGGGCTAGTCACACTTCTTTGAAGTCTCTCAGCCTCACTCACCTCACAGAGTGTTTGTTGTGGGGGAGGAAGGGAAAGGAGAATGTTAGCCGCTTTGAGACTCCTTCGGGTAGTGATACAGAGGGATATCAAATCCAAACTCCTTAGCTTTTTCTTCTGCCAAAGATGTCCTGCAATGCAGCGGTTATGAGTTTTTCCTCAGAGTTTACTCCTGAAGTCTTCCTGGTAATCGCAAATGTGGGAAATACTATTGCACTCAGGTTCTGCTTCACATTTTTTAGAGACAGCTAACTGGCCACTGAGAGGAGAGCATGCTGGATCCGGTCGCCTGATCTAGCAGGGCCTTTATTAAGTTCTCAGCAGACTGGTTAATACCTCTGGACGTGGCTACTTCACCCATTGGTGAGTAGACTAGCTGCCTCTTCCAGAGGCCAAAAAACAAGAAGAGAAGTGCTTGAATACATGTGTCCATCTTGTTAAGAAGGCAGGGCCAACCTAAGAAGCTAACTGAGCAGGCAAATAAATCTGGCTAGTGATGATGAGGACAGCATCTACCACTCAACCTGAGGGTAGCAGGTTAACTTAGGAGCCACCCCTTGTGACCACAAGTGTGAAAAAAAGTGCTAAGCTAGATGGATCAATGGTCTGATGGTATAGGACAGCCAGGTGGCTGCTGCCCACATAAACTCACAAACACACAGCATGGACCTTCTAGCAGAGGTCCAGCTCTGTTGGGCATATTCTGGCAGAACGTGTAACTTTGTATAACTGGCTGCTGGCTGGCTGCCACCATTTCCCATATAGCAGCCAAAGGTAACTGTAACTGCATTTGAATTCTTCTTGGCCTCCTTGACCGTGAAAGGTCTTGTATCCTGTTACTAATCATTTGAAAAAGTAGCCCACAGCACCCATCCAAAGGCCAGCAGGAGTCTAGGGTGAAACTCCATCCATTTTATTGTCTCATGATATAGCCCTGAAGGAATTCATATATCCTGGTCAAAAGAGAAACCAGATGTTCTGCAACTTGGCATCAGCTAACAAGTAAATATGGGATCTGGGGGCTTAGGCCACAATCCTGACCCTGCTTACCTGGGAGTGAGCTGCACTGAATTCTGTTGGATTTGCTTCTGAGTGGACATGGTTAAAATGTAAGAAGAGCCCTGCTGGATCAGACTAAAGATCCATCTAGTCCAGTGTTTCCTAAACTTGGGTCTCCAGCTGTTTTTGGACTACAATTCCCATCATGTCTTGCTAGCAGGACCTGTGCTCAGGGATGCTGGGAACTGTAGTCCAAAAAAAACAGCTGGTGACCCAAGTTTGGAAAACACTGATTTGTCCAACATCCTTATCTCACATTGGCCAAACAGATGCCTCTGAGAAGCCCACAAGCAGGACCTGAGAACCACAGCATCACTCTCCCCAGTTGTGATTCCCAGGAACTGGCATACTGCCTCCAACAGTGGAGAGAGCACATTGCCATCCTGGCTAGTAACCACTGACACAGCCATGAGTTTGTCTTTGTTGTTTAGTCGTTTAGTCATGTCCGACTCTTCGTGACCCCATGGAGCAGAGCACGCCAGGCCCTCCTGTCTTCCACTGCCTCCCGCAGTTTGGTCAAATTCATGCTGGTAGCTTTGAGAACACTGTCCAACCATCTCATCCTCTGTCGTCCCCTTCTCCTTGTGCCCTCCATCTTTCCCAACATCAGGGTCTTTTCCAGGGAGTCTTCTCTTCTCATAAGGTGGCCAAAGTATTGGAGCCTCAGCTTCACGATCTGTCCTTCCAGTGAGCACTCAGGGCTGATTTCCTTCAGAATGGATAGGTTTGATCTTCTTGCAGTCCATGGGACTCTCAAGAGTCTCCTCCAGCACCAGAATTCAAAAGCATCAATTCTTCAGCGATCAGCCTTCTAATCATCTTCAAAAACCATCCTGGTTGGGAGCCATCACTGCTCCTTGTGGGAGCAAATCCCACAGTTAGGACTGTGGTGTTAGGCAGTAGGTGCCAGACAAATGGAGCAGACCTACAGCATGAAACAAGGAGCCTTCCAGGATGGAGCTGGCTCTATGATGAACCCTTCATTTATGAAGACTGTTTGTTCACAGGGCTTCCAAGACAGACGGGTCTAGCGCTTATGTGTTAGGGTTTTCTCATCAGTGAACAGTTTTCCTTAGAACACATGGATCCTATTTGGGCTTATTTGTTGTAGCCCTTAATCTTTATGAGACTGTTCATTAATGACATCCATGTGGTGGTGTTAAGAGCCACACTATATCCTTGTTCCTACTCACTGCCTCTCCAGCAGAGCGCCCAAAAACTTTTTTTAAAGACTTTGTTATCTATTGACTCTTTGGATCATGAACATTAAAAACGAAAGTGTAAGGTTACAGGCACGGACTTATGTATGCATGTTAATGTTACGAGACCAAAAAAGAGATAGAAATGTTGTTCAGCATTTTTATTTAACAATAATAAATCACCCACAAACTTTTTATAGCTGTGTGTAGCCCATAAACTGGCTGCTCTGGAGCAGCTCTAAGTGCATGCAGGCTTTAGAGTTGCACAGGTCACTTTGTCATGCCAAATTATGAAGGGGGGAATTTGAAGCTTCTGATCTTAGGCTACAGTTCTCTAACCAATGGGCTTCAATCCCGAGCCTTTAAGGGTTATCAATATTATGTGGTGCCTAAAGAGGAAGCCTGTGCAACAGGAAAGCTCACACACTCTCACACCAAGAAAAGGTAAATAAAGGGGCTTTGCTTTCTTCCTGGGCATGCAAGCTCCCCTGTGACCTCTCTGAGCCAGGATCTTTCCCTCATCCAGCTGTTTCCTTGCTGTCTCCAGAAGGGCCTAGCTTGAACCAGTGTTGACTCTGCCCCTTGGCCCCAAGAAGGTAGCCAGCAGGACTCAGCTGGGGGCTATAGCAAGATAAGGACCTTTGTTCCCCTCCAGCTGAGTAAACCAAAATAAGTTGCAAGGGCAGTGCTAAATCTCATATAAACCAGGCCTGTGTTTCAGTTGGGTGGCCACTACTGAACAATCCCAGTCTGAGAGGGAACCTCCACCCCCCTCCCCTGCTTCTTGTTTGACTTCAAGGCAAGCCGAGGCTACTGAGGGGTTAAATGTACCTTAAGCAAATACGAAAGGGAAATGAATAGATGCAGGTGGTAGAGTGCCCCCTCCCCAGGTGGAGGTGTGCCTCATGCATTAACCTTTGATTAGAGCAGAGGATGCACATGACAGGAGTTTCAAGCTACGCTGCAGACTGAAGGACTGCTTGGTTAAGCCGCCCACCTTGCAATACTGTCTGCTATGCTTTGCTCAGCTTTTGGCAGGACCCTAGTCCCCTCCCAGAGCTACAATTCCCAGAGTTCCCTGTGAAGAGGGATTGGTTGTTAAGCCACTCTGGAAGCTGTGGCTCTATGTGGGGGCATAGAGGTCTCCTAACACCTCTAAGCACCCTTAACAGATGTCAGGGAAATAAATAACTCTCTTAGATTTAGAAGACAATTGAAGATATAAAGGTAAAGGGACCCCTGACCCATTAGGTCCAGTCGCAGACGACTCTGGGGTTGCGGTGCTCATCTCTCTTTACTGGCCAAGGGAGCCGGCGTACAGCTTCTGGGTCTTGTGGCCAGCATGATTAAGCCGCTTCTGGCGAACCAGAGCAGCGCACAGAAACGCCTTTTACCTTCCCGCCGGAGCAGTACCTATTGATCTACTTGCACTGTGTGCTTTCAAACTACTAGGTTGGCAGGAGCAGGGACCAAGCAACAGGAGCTCACCCCATCATGGGGATTCAAACCCCGACCTTCCAATCGGCAAGCCCAAGAGGCTCAGTGGTTTAACCCACAGCGCCACCTGCGTCCCTAATTGAAGGTATAGGGAAGTTTTTAATGTTTGTTGTTGTATTGTGTTGTACTTTTTGGGAGCTACCCAGAGTGGCTGGGGTAGCCCAGGACTCAGCTACTTTAGTAAAACAACAGTAACAATGTTTTGAATGTGTTATAAACATGCAACACCAGATGGTGCAAGAGAGCAAATAAAATTCTATGAGATTTTTACATAGTGCTTTTTTCATAATGATTTAATTTCTGACTTATTTATAGTGGGGTTTTTTTTTTCCCTATGTGTAGATCCACACTGGTCAGATGGGTGGCATCTGAATAAATTAGTATTAGCATTAGCATTAGTATATTACAAACTGCAGCTCCCAGAATTCTTTGGCTGCAGACATGACTATTTAAAGTGGTATCATACTGCTCCAATTGTATAATGTAGGTGTATGGAACCTGCAGCCCGACAGATGCTGCTGAACTTCACCAGCCCCCCACCACGCCCAACCTGGCTGGGGTAGAGGGGAGTTGGACTCCAACAACATCCAGAGGGCCACAGATTCTCTATCCCTGGCCTCAATATCAAATGCTGGTGGCAGCGAGGAGTCTGTGGATATTCAGGAGAGTAGAACTTCTGGGTGTTTGACACACACAATCAAACTCACAACAGCAGCTGCAGCCTGTGTGCCTTCTGCAAAAGCCTCTCATCATCTACAAGCAAGTACCCTCCAAGGTACATTTGTTAATAGGATCCCTTGTAATCACTCCCTTGTAATCGCTTTAATTTCTGGGCCAGAAGTGAAAAGTATGTTCCATGGCTTCCTTCCAGGGATGGAAATCTTCTCTAAAAAGCTACGCATTCCATTTTCTAGCAGCACAGCCCCCTTGGTGACCTTTTCTCTCTCCCCCCTCTCCTGCATAGTTTGCACACCCACAAACCAAATAAACCTCCTTTTTACATCTTTATCAACCAGGTTCAACTTTTTTACATTTGCGGGAGGGGGGTAGTATTTGTTTACTTCCCACTTTCTGGAAACACCTGGAGAGCCATGCAATGATTTATGAAGTGAAAGTGTTAAATGAGGCCGCCAGCTGCTAAGACTGACAGCGCTTTATACGTTTTTATGAGGTGCCCTATTATGGAAAATGAACTTTAATCCACCCATAAAAAGTGGGATCTGAAAACCATATTTACACTAGTAATCTGGCATGCTGAAAGCATTCTTGGGACACACAGGGAAGGCTTTATAGGGATAAAGGTTATACAAAAGGCACAATACACTGGTAGGGTTTTGCCATTGCAGCCTGTGGCCTGCTGCTACAAGTCTTATTTACAGTCTTATTTACAGTCCTGAATCACACGTGAATACACACACCTCTTGAGACACACAGGAGAATTGCATCATAAGAAGACTGGTGCTCCAGCTTGCTGGAACCTTATTTACATTTTAAAACTACATTGATGTGGCCCTTTTTTGTATTGCAACCCTCAAATCCCTCCCTTATTCCAAGGGTTCCCAACTGACCAGAACAATCAAGGGACACACACACACACACACACACACACACAGAGAGAGAGAGAGAGAGAGAGAGAGAGAGAGAGAGAGAGTTTACTAGCTTGCTGCGCAAGATTATATTCTGTTGACTTTGATGCAAGGTTCAACGTTGACAACTTTTCCCATTGTTCCTTTGCCTGATGTTACAGATGTTAAAACTCCTGGCACTTTTCCCACCCCCTTTTGTTCTATGCCATTAAAAAGTTCGTTTGGCTCTTTTTATTATAATAATAATTTTTATTATTTATACCCTGCCCATCTGTCTGGGTTTCCCCAGCCACTCTGGGCAGCTTGCAGCACATATTTAGAAATAATAAGATATCAAACATTTAAAACATTTTTTCATTTTTTAAAATGCATCTAAGTGCTGTTAAAGGCACAGGAGCAGAGTATTTTAAAAGTTGGCAACTAAAAGTTTAGGAGACTATTAAGACCAAACAGAGTGGGTATTATACAGGCTTGTGACATATGCAATGGCTAAGGACTAACTTTCTCTCTACATTTGTATTTGTAAGGTGT
The DNA here is from genome assembly GCF_964270895.1 of Podarcis filfolensis. Classification (NCBI taxonomy): domain Eukaryota; kingdom Metazoa; phylum Chordata; class Lepidosauria; order Squamata; family Lacertidae; genus Podarcis; species Podarcis filfolensis. Next base: position 46,049,424 of record NC_139614.1, on the reverse strand, counting down.
TGTTTGTATGGTTGGCAAGCAAAAAAAGAACAACCTTACTTCTGGGAGGGAAGTACTGACACCTCACTGCTTGTGACCATCTGTGTTTATTCAGGGCCCCATCAGATTGCCTTCTTATTGCACATTCATAATGATTTGCACTCACGATGCTATCAGGGCAGTCACATACGAACCCATTTTCAACACTGTTTTTGCCTGCAAAAGCTTCCTTTCCCATGAGAGCACATCCCATAACTTCCTACTGAGATCCTGTAACTTTTCGTGCCACAAATGCTCTATTTCCCCCCTATTTCTATAGCAGTAATGTGGCTGCATTAGGAAAGCATCACAGAACAAACTAAATACAGACCTATCCACCTTAGTGCACTATTACTATGTAAAAAACACATTGCAGAATACATCTGCAATAAAACACCAGTCTGGAGGGTCTCTTAGAAGTAAAGCCAGCATGGTGTAGTGGCTAGAGTGTTGGACTAAGACCTGGGAGACCAGGGTTTGAATCCCCACTCATCCGTGGAGCTCACTGGGTGGCCTTGGGCCTCTCAGTCTAACCTACTTTACAGGGTTGTTGTTGTTGTTGTAGAGATTAAATGAAGAGGAGGAGAATCATGTATTGAGTTCTCTTGAGAAAAAGGTGGTATGTGTGCAATAAATAAATTGAATTCAATCACGTCCTTGCAGAGTGCCTCTCTGTGTGTGTTTGCTCTGGGGGGAGCCCCACTCATTTCAATGGGGCTTACCCCTAAGTAAGTGTGCATCTTTTGCCTCTTTGGTTTACAACAACTCCGCAAGGGAGTCCACTTTTGTCCCTCTTTTACATCACTGCTGTTATCCATTTTTAAAAGGGATAAGTGGACGGGGTTGTAGACGAGAAACAACAACCTGGGGGTGGGAGAGTTCCCTCATTCACACACCTGAGTCAATCCGGAGTCACTCCGCTACGTCCAGGGAGGCGGGGACCTCTTTCCGTCGCCTCTTCGGTGGCAGTAGCTCCGGCTCGTTTGAACCCAGAAGCGCCTTGTGAAGGATGGCGGAAGACCGAGGCCAGATCGCCGACCGGCAGTAATTCATCGCACGGGCGATGAATGGCGAGCTGGGGCCCAGAGTTAGCATCGATGAGCCGGTGATGATATTTGAATCTGCCATAATTGATTTGGGGAAGCGCCTCGCTGACAAGGAGGAATTGATCATTCAATTTATTAGCCAGATAAATCCCAACGCTGCTAAGGGGCTGGAGCGAGGATGCTTTTGCTGAGTAAGACGTTTAATTTAAATATATATATAATTCAAAAGGGGGCGGGGGAGCCAGCAACCCTGTGCTTGACTGCACTTGGGAAGCCTGAGGCCGATCCATCAAGAACTTGAGCCGGAATGCCAGGGAAGATTGTTTGGGTTTTGCACAAATCCGAGTCCTTTGTCCAGCAGTTGGCAACGTTGCGCTTTCTAGGTGTTTGGGACTACAACTCCCGTCAGCGCCAGCCGACAGATGAGAGTTATAGCAGCGTCTGGAGGGCGCCACGTTGCCAGCGGCTCCCGCTGACCAAGGTGCTGAAGACGGTCGCTCCTTTTGAGATCCACTGCATGCATGTTTGATAGGAAGCAAATGCCTATTGATTTCTATGGCGCGACGAAGGGAGTTTTAGGATCGGAGATTGACCCAAGAGGAGAAAGAAGATGCTTTTAATTAGCCTGGAGTCGTTTACTCCAGAGGCGTTCTACTGAAGAGTTGGGTTGTTTATTCAGATCAGAGTGCATATTAACTCAGAAGAAAGGTTCCACTCTTAACCCCACCTACCGGAAAGCAAGTGCTCTTGAATTCAATAGGATTTACTTCTGAGTAGACATTGTTAGAATTGCACTGGGGCTTCCTCCTTCGAGTGTTTAGGATTGCAAGCTTAATATTACAGTGCAGGGCACCTGGTGCTTCAGAAAGTAAAAGGCAAGTATTTCTATCCCCTTTTCCAGGTTTTCCATTTTTCTTTTCCAACTGACACACAGCAGTCCTCAGCTATGGACTTCTAACCTCACTGAGTTGCTTGGGGGGCTGACCCCTGAGGTGTTGCGAAAAAGTTTGATGTACTTCTGTAAACCTGAGGGTTCCCCCTGTCTGTCCCCTGACATTATTCTCTTATTTCTCAATGGCCTCGTTGTTTTTGCTTCAAAGCTATTGACAGTTACCACCTAACCCCACTATTAAAGGAAATGGTTTTTAAATATTTTCCCTAACATACTTCTTAAAGAATATGAAATATGTTCTGCATACAACTTGCTACATACAACTTGTACTGCTTGGTCCATTTATGACCTTCTTTCTGTGGGTGGGTGGGTTAGAGCGTGGTGCGGATAACAGGTTACAGGTTCAATCCCCAAATGGGACAGCTGCATATTCCTGCATTTTGGGGGGTTGGACTAGATGATCCTCAGGATCCCTTCCAACTCTACATTTCTATGTTTCTATATCCAGTGTTACACAGTGCAGCAAAATCCTGAATCCTACATCTACTTCAATATTTATTTTTTCATTTGGTAAAACAGATAGAAAATACAAGTTTAGAATGCAGCAGATAGAGCTGGGAAGGTTTTTTATTATTATTATCTGGGCTCAGAAACAGAATCTGAATGGGGAAGGACAGTCAAGTGTGCTGAAAGTAGTGCAGCATCAGCATTTGGGCATATATTTGATCTACGCCTGCAGTTCCTGATCCAGCGAGTGAGATGCGCAGAGATCAGTTTTCTCTGCTCTCTTGGCCTCTGGTGTGGGGTGGAATGGCAAGTTTCCTGCTAGTTCAAAATATCCACACATTAGTTTTACGCTCTGTTTTCTCTCCAGGCTGTACAGTGAGCAACACAGTTCAGTGCACAGGAAATATACGCAGTCTGTTGTAATCGGTTGCAGTTGCAAAATTAAAGGCCTGCATATACAGTCCTCTAACACTGAAATACTATAAAAACATAGATTTTATGTACAGTGGTACCTCGGGTTACATACGCTTCAGGTTACATACGCTTCAGGTTACACACTCCGCTAACCTAGAAATAGTGCTTCAGGTTAAGAACTTTGCTTCAGGATAAGAACAGAAATCGGGCTCTGGCGGTGCAGCGGCAGCAGGAGGCCCCATTAGCTAAAGAGGTGCTTCAGGTTAAGAACAGTTTCCGGTTAAGTACGGACCTCTGGAATGAATGAAGTACTTAACCTGAGGTACCACTGTATCTCAGAAGTTTGGAGTTGCATTTTCGATGCACTATCAGTATATGTATGCATTTAATTTGAGGCATTTATGCAATGTTTGATCAGTATTGATCAGTGCCCCCATTTTAAAATGCAGTATGAAAGAAAGCAGCATTAAAATCAATGGGCCTGATCCAGCTAAAAATCAAACATAAAGGGACTTTTAGTCTGATCCAGCTAGAGTTAAGAATTGTGTGCTTATAATGGGGGAAAGTCCTTACTTAAGGTTATCAGCCTTCTGTGATATGAAGCCATTTAGCAACCCTCAACCTCTGCACTAGGAATGTCATCGCTGGTTGACTTTATACCTGTTCTTAAGGCACAGGAGCATGCACAAAAAACCTGGAAATCCTAATTCTATCTGCTTCATTTTAAATGAGTTGTGAATTGGTTTTGTTCCGCATAAAGCCTAGGAAAAATTGACACACAGAGCCTTAAAGCCAGCTCTTTGGTTCAAGGAATCGATGCAGATCTCAAGTACAAAACCGTTTTATTTTACATTAGCTTTGGGACATTGGGAGAAGCCGATTAATAACTTAGCATGCATAAGTAGAGGTATTTCTCTTTAACTCTTTTTATAAATACAATGTACAAAAATAAAGACAATACAGTCCTCCCAAGATTCCCAGCAGATCCAAGCTTCGTGGTCGTAGGTTTCCCAGATTGCTTCTTATAAAGCATAAAAACTCTCAATACTGTCGAAGAGAAGAGGCAAAGTGGTCCAAAGAGCGACATGTCCAGTGTCAGCTTTCAACACGGTGGCACTGACCTAATAGAACAGGGAATCGTTAATCAGGGCTGCAGAAAAGAGACGACTCTAGCTTTCGGTACTATCTGTATTGGGTTCTGGGGGGTGCCCATCAGCTGTGCCTTGTGAACTGAATTTTTTCACTGAGACACATTACCAGGTCTGGAGGTTGGCTCTCTGACAGAGAGCTGGCGACTTAACATTCCCAACCAACCACTAGAGGACAATGTGGTTTTACACTCCTGATCATTGAGCAATGCTGAGGAGGAGCTAAAGGAGTGAATAGTGCAGGGCAAAAATGGGAAGGTCAAGCCACAGGCCGATTAAGCAGGAGTGAACTGTCAGCCCTATTTTCCTTAAAGGCCCAGAAGCTTCTCGCCAGTGTGGTGTAGTGGTTAAGAGCAGTGGACTCGTAATCTGGTGAACTGGGTTCACTTCCCTGCTCCTCCACATGCAGCTGCTGGGTGACCTTGGGCTAGTCACACTTCTCTGAAGTCTCTCAGCCTCACTCACCTCACAGAGTGTTTGTTGTGGGGGAGGAAGGAGAATGTTGGCCCCTTTGAGACTCCATAGGATAGTGATAAAGTGAGATATAAAATCCAAACTCTTCTTCTATACTATTTATACAACCATGCTGGGCCTTTGATTCTTTTTAAAAATATGTTTCATTGCTGGCTGTTGGAATTATTTGTTTTAGTGTGGTCACGGAAGGGAGGTTTTATTTATTATATATTGTAATGTTGTTGTGACTTAATACTGTTTGCAAGATGGGGGGGGAGCTGTCAAAGAGCAGCCCATACAATTATTAAAAGTCAATTTTAAACAATAACAATCGGATTAAGAGAACTCTCATGTGCTAAGTGTAAAGGACTGGCTGGGCAAAGAGGAATGGTGGAAGGCACCAGCCAAGAATCCCTCAAGGGAAACCCCAGAGGAGGAAGGCTCAGAGCCCAGGGATCCGTGATGGAACACTGAAGAGAGGTCAGAGGGGCTGGATGCTGAAGCGGCAACAGGGTAAAGTGATCGGGAAGAGCCTGCGACAAGGAGCAGTTCAGACTCCGAGGCCGAAGCAGTGGAGGGGGGTCAAGAGGCTGTTGAAGACTCCAGGGAGTCTCCCTCTCCTGTTGCGCCAACCTCCCCTCCCCATTGGTCCCCAAGAAAGCACAGAAAAATGAGGAGAGCAGGAAAGAGGCCACAGGTGTGTAGACGCAGCTTGAGACTGTTTGTGAAACATCTGGGAGAGGAGAAAGAGTGGAAGGCAGAGAACCTTCAGTTCTGCCTACTGCTCCATAGGGGCAAGACCTACCGGGCAGTGTTGCTGAGTTGTATGCCATTTCCTCGAATTGTTTGCTGCACAGACAGTGGAGTCCTGTGCCTTTCATGCTGACCCACGTTTGACTCGAGCCCTGACACTAAGCCTGAGCCCATGGGAGGGGGGGAGGCAGGACACTGAGGAACACAGAGCAGGATTAGTTGCACATGGAGCACCATTGGGGCCAGTAAAGTCAGATGCATGGAGGACAATGAGAGCATTTTACTTTAGACCAGCCTTCACCAACCTGCCACCCTCCAGATGTGTTGGACTACAACTCCCATCAGCCCCAGGAAGCATCACCATGGTCTCATATGGCCATGCTGGCTGGGGCTGATGGGAACTGCAGTCGAAAAACACCTGCAGGGCACCAGCTTACACACAGAGCAACAAACACACGTGGGGTTGGGAAAGGATTTTCTCCTGAACCAGTGCAAGGAAGGTGGCTCTTGGCTCTGGGATCCAAGTGTTCAGGGAGCTGAGGTGGGGGGCAATTGTGGGTGGGCTCCCCCATGCCGTCCATGTGGCTGCCTCCCATCCTCATCCCCGTCAGAGCAGTCGGGAGACCCATAGGGGCAGCAGTGTCCGGGCCGATCTTCCTCCTCCTCCTCCTCTTCATCATCCTCTTCCTCATCGTCCTCTTCCTCCCGGTCACTGTCCCTGAGTTCCTGCAAGCGGCGCCCTCCATTGTTTTTCTCTGGGGCCCCCGCAGGCAGCACCTCATCCCCCACTTTGTCCTCCCCAACATTTCCTCCTTTCTGCTTCTCCGCCTCCTGAGCCGCCTGCTCCTTGGCCTTCTTGCTCCGCTTCCACTTCATACGCCGGTTCTGGAACCAGATCTTTACCTGGAGAGAGGAAGGTGGAAATAGCACACAATGTGATCAGGCGACATACATGGGATCAGACCTATAGCATGAGGAACAAGGTCTGTCACAGAACGAGCCAGCAGTAAATCACACCGTTCAAAGTTGGAGTCAACTCTTTATTAGCAAAAACACAATCTCCACAGACTTGGCTGAGGGTCAGGCCTGACAAGCACAGAAGCTAATTCCCAGTGGCCTTACTGCATGAAAATCAGCTACTGAGACTGGCTCCCTACAGCCATCTAAGTCCTCTCCTCTCCAGGGCTATTCCCAAGCAATCAGAGACTATGCCTGCATTCAGTCTGTCACTGCTCTGCTCGTTTCAACCCCATTCTGGTTCTGGGAGACAAATGGGGAGAGGAGTTTGTTGCAGCAGGAGGGAGAAATACCCATGACTCTTCACCAGCCTGACTCATCTCTGCCTCTTGACCTCCCTCCTCTCCCGCTTCAGCTTCTGCCTCAGAGAGAGAGAGAGAGAGAGAGAGAGAGCGTGGTGTAGTGGTTAAGAGGGGTGGACTTGTAATCTGGTGAACCGGGTTCACATCTCCGCTCCTCCACATGCAGCTGCTGGGTGACCTTGGGCCAGTCACACTTCTCTGAAGTCTCTCCGCTTCACTCGCCTCACAGAGTGTTTGTTGTGGGGGAGGAAGGGAAAGGAGAATGTTAGCCGCTTTGAGACTCCTTCAGGTAGTGATAAAGCGGGATATCAAATCCAAATCCAAACTGATTCGGGATTTCTCTCTGCCAGCTTTGACTGTTTGAAGAATGAAAAAACTGGAAAGATGGTTCGTAATTTTTTAAATAAATCTATCAAGTGAAGGCTTCCACTTGGCATCTGCATTTACCAAGATAGCATGAGCTTGGGCGCTTTACTAATCTTAGGGCCACACTCTCTTGGGGGCCCCCAAAAAACATACTTCTTCTTAATTGTATATCACTATTAATACACTTCTTCTTAATTGTATCTCAGTTCAACAATTAGTTTGATAAAATACATATTTTGTTATGTATCATGTGGCTTTAGATACCTATTAGGTCCATAAATTACCATATAGAATATATTCAACACAAAAAACAGCAACAATTTGTTGTTGACAAAGGACAGCTGGACATATAAAGGGCCCCATTACCTTCAGTAGCTTAGGGCCTCATCAAACCTAAATCCAGCCCTGGTCAAGGCTGAAGGAAGTCCAACAACTGCTAGGGGGGCATAGACTCCCCTCCCATTCCCCCCAATAATTTTTATTGTTTTTCATTCAAATAAATAACATAACTACAGTAACTTGTCCAGTGACATATTAATACGCTTCATATGCAATACATAGTACATAAGCAATATGTTTATTTATTTGTGTATTATCAATTCAAGTAGCCTCCGCACAGAGATTCTTGTGTTGAGGGTGGAATAACAGTATCTTCTGTCTCATTTATAAAGGAAAAGAAAGGAAACCGAATCTCACCAACAGGGTCTGTCCTTGAAGTGCTTCTAATTAAGTCTTTTGTGGCAAGTAAGTCATTTCAATTGAGCCACAATTGAGGCCTCCGGACATTATGGAGGGCGGCGGGGGGGGAGAGATACTAAATCCCAGCATCTAAGGTTATTGTTTAAATTTGAGTGTAATGATAACAAGGCAAGAGCCAACTTGGGTGAGAGGCGTTGCTGTGTAATTGTGGAAATAATGTGAAAACCTGTTTCGCAAAAGGAGTATACCAACGCAACGTACAACTCCACAAATGCATGAAAACATGAGCCTATCTCTCCACAGTCTTTCCAGCACAGCGGGGAGATGCTGTTTTTTATTTTGGCTAGACATGATGGAGCCCAGTGCCAGCAAAACATAATTTTGAGAGAAGCCTCCTGCAGACAGGCAGAAATTGTTCATAGGGATGGGCAGTGCCAAACTGATTCCCATTTATGATCTGCAGTTATGATCCCTATGCCTTCCCCCCGCCCTCCATAATGTCTGGAGGCCTCCTATACCGCCTGTGTGTTGTTCTAAAAGAATCCTTTAAATTAAACCCACCTTAGATTTAAAGAAGGAAGGAAGACACAGAGAAACATAGTATGCTACACCGAGTCAGACTATTGGTCCATTTCGTTCAGTAATGTCTACAGTGATTGGTTGCAGCACTCCAGGATTTTAGATGGTGCCAGGGATTGATCTGAGGACCATCTGCATGAAAAGCAGCTGCTCCACCCCTGACTCAAGGCCTTCCCCCCAAGAAATAGCACACAGTACAATCCCACACATTCCCCCTAAGAAGTAAACCCTGTTGAATTCAGTGGACTCAGTGCCAGGTAAGTGACAATAGGATTGCAGCCTTTATTGATATAGATAGATAATTTATTATGGTCAAAGACCAGCTCGCATAACACAATAAAAACAGCATTCATAAAGATAAAATATACAATCAGAGCAGATTGCAGCAATAGCTCATAAGTTAAAATTGAGATATATACACACACCTGTACAACTCAGATTTGGGCTACCGTAAAATTTGACCCTGAGGCGCCCCAAAGGGCGACTTCAGCATTTCCCTAGTAAGCTATTTTATTCCAGAGGATGATCTGGGCCTACAAATCTGGGCGCAGAATCTGGCTACCAGCCAGGAGCCTTTATTGCATTTCCAAGTTTCGAAAAGGGCCTGGAGCACTGGAATGGCAGGGTGGGGTGCTTTGTAATGTAAACAGAAAGGAACCAAAACACTATTTCGCTCCCCCGTGTTAATATTTTGGCTGAAATGAGAAAGGAAAGCCGTGGACTCAAAAGTGCGGACCCGAGCGCTGACTTGGTGGTGAGCTGATTGGACCTCAAGGGGGCGCTTATTTACGCAGGTTCCTCCTGCCTGCGGAAGATGAGCAGCGAGCCAAGCAAGGCAAAAGCCCCTTCCTCTGCAGGTGATCTCCCTCCTTTGCTGAATCCAGCTCCCTTCTCTCTTCCTCCTCCTCCCTTCCCCAGCAAGACACTCACCTGCGTCTCGGTGAGCATGAGAGACGTGGCCACCTCGAAGCGCTTCGGCCGGGACAGGTACTTGTTCAGCTTGAACTGATGCTCCAGTTCCAGCAGCTGCTGGCTGGTGAAGGCCGTGCGGGGCCGCCGGCACTTGCCCAGCAGGTTGGACTGTGCTTGGGCTGAGGAGGGAGAGAGGAAAGGAGAAGGCGTGAGAGAGGACGAGGAGCGAGGAGCGCGCCAGCCCCTGCATCTCTCCAGCCGCGCTCCGTTGCGCAGGGGCTTCCTCCATCCTGGGAACAGCGGCGGAGCTCAGGACCCTCCTGGAGAAACTGATCCAGTACAGCTGGGCGTGAAACGGAGATGCGATTGGGGGGGGGGAGGAAAGGCGATCTAGAAAGACACACAGCAACAAGATCGGGGGCGAGAGGACAGACTTCCTGCATCTTCTGTTTATGTAAATCAAACTGGGAATTGTTATGGAAAATTCTCAGAATAACTAACCCTATGGAAACCCTCTCTCTGGGGTTATTTCCGTCTGGTCAAGACCCCCTCCTCCTGCCTTCTCTTCCTTTGTTTTCGCCCGAGTCGAATTTTGGACTGTAAGCTCCGCGGGGCGGAGACATGGTCGCCTGGACTCGACGGCGTCTTATGTTGCTTTAGGAACAGGAAAATGAACAGCCCCCACCTCCTCTGGGTCTCGGGTCCCACGGAGCGCTTTGCCCCGCTAGCCTCCCCTCAGCTTCTTGCTATCCGGATATATTGACCTAGGCAGCATGCCGACTGAGGACACACCATATATTTAAATCATTTTAATATATGACAAAATGACAAAGAATCATTTTGTTCTTATGGCTGTCCTAATATCCACTAATCCGTCTAAATTCTCCTCTCTTTTTTTTTTTAAGTCATCTGCCCTAGTTGCCATCACTGCAGCTTGTAGTTCCGCCGGTTAGCGATGGATTTTTATTTTTATTTTACATTTATTGCATCTACATAGCATTTATTGCATTTATGTTTCGTCTTTCCAGAACCTATCTCTCTTAGCATTCCTGAATGCGCCTCCTGTATCAGTGTGTACACACACACACACACACACACACACACACACACAAAATGCCCCTTTCCACAGCACAATCGTATACATCTTTACTCAAACGCACGTCACTTCGAGTTCAGTAGTGGGTATAAGATTGCAGCCGCAATCAATGCATGAATGAGGTTAGGGAGCAAGTCCCTCTGATCATCCTGGGACTTCCTCCGGAGCATCGAGTTGCCCTGCGCAGGAAAGTATGGAAGGAGCGTCTCCACCCCCATCGTTCTGCCCGGACACTGAGGTCCAGCGCCGAGGGCCTTCTGGCGGTTCCCTCATTGGAGAAGCAAAGCTACAGGGAAGCAGGCAGAGGGCCTTCTCGGTAGTGGCGCCCGCCCTGTGGAACGCCCTCCCACCAGACGTCAAAGAGAAGAACCACCTGACATTCAGAAGACATCTTAAGGTAGCCCTGTTCAGGGAAGTTTTTAATGTGTGACATTTGAGTGTATTTTTGGTCTCTGTGGAAGCCGCCCAGAGTGGCTGGGGAAGCCCAGCCAGATGGGCGGGGTACAAATAAATTATTATTATTATTATTATTATTATTATTATTGAGAACGCGGACCGGGCTTGGAGCAGCGGAGGCTGAGTCATTTGTGCGGATCAGAGCGGATTATCTCACACCCAACTGCTCCTCATCATAACATCTTTCAGATCCATGATGCTATCTCACATCTAGGAAAGAGGGGAAGTGATTTAGCTGTATAGGTTTGGGCACAATAATTTAATTCTATTTTTAAGAACTGTTTTTTAAAGGATTCCTTAAAAAATATTCCGGCAGAAGCACAATATTGGTCGCGGAAGGATGAGGCCAGAGAGGGCATCCAGCTACAGCTTCCTCTGAGCCTGTAGCCTCGGTCTGAAGTCATGCTCTGATGTCAAACGGTGATTCACGGACACGGAAGAAGAAAGTCAAAGGGAGAGATGTGCGTAAGAGAAGCCCGCTGGATCAGGCCAATGACCCATCGAGTCCAGATGCCTGCGAGAAGCCCCAGAACAGGACATGAGCGCAACAGCCCCCTCCTCCTCTTCCTTAGGATCCCGACCAACTCATATGCAGTGACACATATGCGGACACGCGAAACCTTTAAAGCGCATTCTTTCCTTCAAAGGATTCTGGGCACTGTAGTTCATCCTTCGTAGAGTTACAATTCCCAGCATTCTTTAGCCAACTGCAAGTGCCCAGAATTCTCTGAATGCGCCTTGAAGGTCTGGTGGAAGAAAACAGTGGCCTGCGCGGCGTTGCTAGCCTTCTCCTCCGTGAATTGGCCCGATCCTCTTCTCCTGCTCGCCTTGCAGATCGCGAGGCGAGGACTGGACCGTCGCAAAAGCGCTACGGCGAACGCCAAGGAAGGCAGCGGACAAACTCGCCGCCCTTCCGACGGCCCTTGGCTTGGCAAATCCTAAGAAGCCCCAACCGGGAGAAGTTTGCAAACGGGACTTCCTTCTCAGTTTCTCCTCCTCCTCCTCCAAATCCTGGTCTTCACCTGGAAGGGTGATCCGTCCAGGGAGAGGCCTCGCTTCCCCAGATTTTTCTCGCTGACCCCGCGCCCTGGTGGGTCTCTAGACATCTCCTTTCTCACCGAGGGAGCCCACCTCTCCGCCAAGCCAAGAGCCGCGGGAAAAGCGAGCCTTCCCTCTAGCCAGCCAGCCAGCCAGCCCTGTCCCCCCGCCGGGCCTTGCTCGCCCCCGAAGAGCTCCTGGTCGCGGTAAAGCCCGCAGAGCCCCGGGAGATGGAAGCGCGGCGCTCCGACTGGGCGCCCTGGACCGAGGGAAGCGCTTCGCACTATCCCAGCCGGAGAAGCCGGACGATGGGGCGGCCTCGGGGCGGGGTCACCGAGCCCATTCTCTGATTTCCCAAGAGATAATAATTGGGAGAAAGTGAAAGGGGCGCGATCCGAGGGCTCAGGAGAGCTCGCCCCCCCCCACAGCACTGAGGGAGAAGGGTAAGGGGCAAACCGTTGGCGGGTTCCAACTAACGCCCTCTTTTAAGCAATTGTGCCCCTTTTATTCTCAAACTGACCCTCGAACCGGACTTTTTAATTAAAAGGAGGACTCTTGGGGAATCGATCTGAGAAGAAAAGGCCACAGAGAGCAGACTCCGAAATGACATTTCCCCCCCTTCCTTGACTAGACTTAATATAGAACCAAAACATACCCCGCTACCATTCCAAAAGATTTTTGGAAATAAACGGGGGCTCTTCTGCAAGCAGCGTGGAAAACGAGAGATGTTTTCCTCGACGCAGTACGAATTAAAAGTCCTGTTTTCTAGGGCACTGTCTGGCAGCCAAACGAATGGTCTGCATTTGGGTGTGTTCTGTTCCGCCCGGATTAGGGTCGTCAGTTTCCACCAACTGATATCGGGGATATCAATGTAACTCTCCTCTTGTTAATATTGCCCTGTAAATACACCATGGAATTAAAATCCTGCTATCCATGGTGGGCTTTGACGGAACTAAGCGCTCTGTCTTGAGAGGTTTCATCAGTCTTCTGCGACTTGTTTGTTGTTAAAAATGTGGAAGGCTTATTATGCTAAATAAACTAAATAATTTTAGGAAAAACGTGGTAATTTTAGGAAAAACGTGGCAAGCTAAATAATTTTAGAAAAAAACGTGTAAAAGAAAAATGTAACAGAAATAAATCCTGAGAATGTTCCGCTTTCTTGTCGCGTCAAGAAGGATCTAAACGCTGTCAAGGGAAGGATCTAAACGCTGATAAGGCTGCAACCCGGTTTTTTGCTAGAAAGCAAATCCGCGTTGCCTAAATCTGTTATCTAACAACCAGGTCTTTTGTGATCGCCTTCAAAACTTCAAAGCCACGTTTTTTCTAACCGGAATTGAAGATAGGTAGATACAGGCCACCTTTAACCCTCGTCGATTTCAATATCAATGCTTAATTTTTATTTATTTGTTTCTGTACTGAACCCGCTGTATATCAGCCCCACCACCGCTTTGGGTACTTTTCGAGGATTCCTTTCAACAGAACAATTAGTTTTATTTGCAGGAAACCTCTTAAAATATCAGAATAGCAGTAGGCATTTTCTCTCTCCCCCTTAGATTCCCAGAGCCTCCTGCCACGTGCAAACAGCACAGCCCGGGCGGTTTTCGCACCCCGGCGCGATTTCCCCAAGCCTCCCGTTATGGTCTTTCTTCGGGCTGTTTGTTCACACGTGCGTTTTATTTGCGGGAGCAGGAATTTTGACAGCTTCCCTAATTATTACGTTTTCCTGTCGGAAGGGCCTCTTCTTTTCTTCTCCTTCAAAAAGGGACGGGGGGGGATAAGAAACAAGTAACTCCCCCCCTTTGACGATTTATCAAGAAAAGTAAGCCTAACTGAGCTGCACTGCTTTTATAGCAAAGTTAACATCAAGTAACCAACACGCCATTATATCTGCGAGGTCGCTTCTCTCGAGTTATTCTTAAAATGAAATAATAATAATAATAATAATAATAATAATAATAATAATAATAATATATGGCTTTACTGAATGATTATTGCACAGAGAGGGGGGAATACCAGAAATAGCTTCACCGAGGCCTAGCTACAATTTTACCCCAAATAATACAAATCTTGGTAGGGAATATTAAGAGGTCAGTCTTTTGGAGACGCACCAGCCCGTGTGTGCAAGAACAGCTAATGGTTTGGCTTCGATATTCCAGTGCTCCCTATACAATTAAGAACACGTATTAGGGATATTATAGGAGGGGTGTCGGGCGCATACTGGGGGGGAAAGTATTTTAAGATCCCGACATTCTCAAGGGAAGTCTGGACTGACAAAGCACAAGGTTAACCTTTCCGTTGAAATAAATGGGACTTAATGGGGACCGGATCATCCCCATCGCCTTTTTAAAAAAAACGAAGCTCTGAAATTGTCCCCATGAAACCCTAAATCAGTTCCTAGGTAGGGCGAAGGACAACCACCGGACTGGCTAATCCGATGGATACGCGGTTTGGGCTCTAGTGAGTCGGCCTCTGCCCTGTGCACAATATTTGGCCTTTTACGCGCCACCCAACCCTTCCCGCTGCTTCTCGCCTTCGTCCGTGTTTGATTCCCAAACGAACGAACCCCCAAGGCACGCGTTTTGCAGGTTTAAAGACCTCCCTGCTGGGAAATGGCCTTTTCCTTCCTTGTCGAGAGGAGCCGCTCCTCTCCAAGGCCACCTCGGTTTTCCCAAGGGCGACATTCCATTTAGCGGGGGTCTCCCTCGCTCACCCCCAAAACCCCATCCAAATACACCATCCTGGATCAGCCAGGGAGCGTCTTCCTATCGCAAAGGAGGAAGCGCCAGGAACAGAATCAAGGCAGGCGCCATCGGCCGCATTTAGGCCCCAGCTACTGCCTGGCAGCGAGAAAAACGGATAACAAAGGAAAGATCGCGGCTCCCTTGTCCTTAAATTACATATTCCAGAGGGGCAGAGTCTATATCATAGGTGTGTGAGCGTTCACACAATCGTATCCGTGCTGCTTAGGCATGCATCTTGCACCCCTCTCTCTGGGAAACCCAGCCAGATGGGTGGGGTATAAATAATAAAATTAAAATTAAATATAAAAGACACACACAAGCAAGAGCAGCACGCATTCAGCGGTGCGCAAGCAAGCTCACACACATTACTATCATTTGCCTGGATCTTTTGTCCGATCTATCTTTCTCTCGGTGCTACTCACAGTTAAAGTCGGGCATCTTGGGCAGGATCATGCCGGCGGTGGAGGCCCGCAGCCACTGGTCCAGCTGGAAAGTGCCGGCGCTCAGCTTGATGGGGTCGGCGGCCGGGTGCGACGGCTGCACCTGCGAGTACGAGTAGGAGAGCGCCGGGTGCTGCGAGGCCAGCGCGGCCGCCGCCGCCGGGTAGCCGTACATGGGGTGGCCGTAGAGGGCGGCTTGCGGGTGGAGGCCGGCGCCGCCTTGCGGGTGCAGCCCCAGGGCGGCGTGCGGGTGCGCGTGGGGGTGGGCATGGGGGTGAGGGTGGGCGTGGGGACCCCCAGCCGCGCCTCCCCCGCCGCCCAGGAAGCCCGGCTTGGGCACCAGCCCGCAGTGCGCGCCCAGGAGCCGAGGCGGCGACGGGCTGTCGGTGCGCAGGCCCTCGACGGACGAGGGCGGAGGCTCCGCCGAGGACGGCGGGCTGGAGCTGGAGCTGGAGCTGGCGCTGGAGCTGCTGGATCGCGAGCTGGCGTGGCCCGACAGCGAGGTGACCAGCGCCAGAGGCGACGTCTGAGCCGTCGAGGCCGCCGCCTTGGGAGGATCCACGGCCAGCAGCGCGTCGATGCGGAAATTCTTGGATTTCTCCATCCCGGCGGCGCGGGCTTAGACGGCTTCGGAGAGGCTCATGGGGTCGCCTTGCAAGCAGCAGCTCCGGAGGAGGAGGAGGAGCGGCGGATCAGCCCCAGCCCGCAGCAGCCCCACCATCCGCGCAACTTGCGCCCCCCGCGCCCCTTCCGCGGAGATTGCACAGATGCAGCGAATGTCTCCCCCACCCCTCCAGGGGAAAGCGCTCCTTCTCTCACCGCTCTGGCGAAAGCGCTCCGGACCTGCTGGCTGGGCTCACTTGAAGGCTCGGGAGTGGCTCCCATAGGCTCTCCGGAGAGGCAGGGCACCATTGGTGGCCGGAGAGGCGATCCCGAGCAGCCGATTGGCCTCGGCACACAGCTGTCAAGGATGCTGGGATCCTAGGTCCCGCCCACCTGGGGGGAGCTTCCTGCTCTTTTTGGCCAGGGGGGCTGGAGGGAGAAGGAGAGAGAGCGCTGACGGTTTACGCAAAACGCTTCATCAGACGGGTTTCCCATAGAAGGGAAAGGATATTTTTTCCCCTGCCTTCAACAACAGCGAAGGAATCGCGTCTCTAAGTTTCTTTCCTAAGTTAGGATGCTCCGTCTGGCTGCGACAGCGACATGCTCTAACCTTAATTAGTGGGGGAAAGGAAACTTCTCTTTGCTATTCTCAGCTACTGAAAGTTATTTGGGCAACTCACGCAGCTAGGCGAGGGCTGAGGCTCTGTGTTTGTGTGTGAGAAAGAGAGAGAGAGAGAATCTGAAATAATTAATAGTAGCACGTGGAGGTTCTGCTCTATTTAGAGGCTGTCTGTCCCGGGTGCTGAGTTCACAAATGTCCCCTTTGCTTTTCTGGGAGCCCGTGTGGATATTATTACAGAAAGAGATACATAATTTGCACAGAAGGGAACTCCCGGTTATTCCTGTATTTTACTTTTCTTCTGTAGGTAGCATAATTAGGATAGGACGAGGTGTATCACATCTGAAGCCTGATTATTTTGGGGCGGCGTAAAAGATTTTCTTCGCCCTCTTTTTAAAACCTTTCTTTTACAGCGGTCAACAGCCGACCTTTCAGGGATGCTTAACAGTAGCACCCGAAGAAGACCTTTGTGAATTAAGAAGGGACAACAAATACATAAACCCCAGTTGTTCTTTTGTCTTGTTTTCCCACCCTCCTCGCATCTTGACCTGGATATGGAGCGCACGTCCAGTGTTTGAAATGGTGAATGCTGCCATTTATGGAACGTTGAGGGACTTCAGCGTTCTACTCCCCGGGAATGGAACGGGGGAGGCGGATGCATTTTCCTCCAAGGATGATATCAAAAGAGCATCAACCCTTTGCTAAGGTGCTATGTTTACTTACCTATGGATCAATGTTTAAAAATCAAATCCTTCGTAACAGAGTTGCAGGTGCAAAAATAAAAATGAGATGAGAGTAATAAACTCCGACTGTGTTTTATTCGCGCTCCTTGTTCTGCTTTTCATGTTGTCACAACTGAGGACCAGTTTGATCCCATGGATGTTTACTTGGAAGTAAGCTCCTATCAGTTCAGTGGGGCTTCTCCCACAAGCATGGGACTAGAATCTCGGTATTATTATTTTCTAATCCTTTTCATCATTAAAATAAAAAGGATGCCAAAGTCCTGAATTGATATTTCAGTCCGTTGTTGACCAAACATACAGGAAAAAACCTCAGAACTTGCTTAGGCATCATAGCCTTTACGCGAAACGATGCACGATCCTGGTTTTGAAGGGAATGAAAAAGAGTCTTTTAAAATCCCATTAAAATTAGCGTCAATGATGTTCTCTCTTCGTTTCCTATTCAACAAAGATTCTTGTTTTTCTCCCCTCCACCAACTGCAAATTCTGTCGTCCTTGCCGATCGTGAAAATGCGCTCCTTTCATTTCTCCTCTCCTGCCTGTTAAATGTATTTAAGGTGGATAAGTTCTTGCCTTCCAGCTTCTCCTCCGATTCCTGGACACCTGAAATTAAATATTCCCCGCCTCGACGGTGCCAACAGCTTTTTAACGAGCTGGAAAGAATAAACACGGCGAGGTCAAAGAAGTCAGGTCCGCCGCCAACGCATGTTTAGTCGATGGTGTTATTAAACCCACTTATCTTACACAAACACGACTAAATGCACATATATAGAGATGCATATAGGAGGCGTTAAGAAAGCGAGCGGGAAGAGTTTGGGGTTCATTTGCTTTGGGGGAGAAATCAGAAACTGCCAAGGCGGCTGCAGCAAGTTAGAGAAAGACAGAACAGCCGGCGGGAATGTGAAGGGAAGGTCACGTAACGTCGATACAAGGCTGGCAGAGAGAGAGCAAACATCGGGTCCTTTGCCTCTCTCTGCACCCCTTTTCTCGTCCCTCCCTTTCTTCAGAAGCTCTCTGTGAAAGAGACCAAGTTCGGCTGACTTTGTACCGGGAAGGCGCCCAGACCATGCTTGGTTTTGCTGCAGGAAAGACGGCAGCCTCCGGGGGTCAAAGAGGTTTATGAAAATGGGTTTCACCTTTTGGTGCCTTCGGGGGCTGCTCGGGAAATAGGAGATCTCGTCCCAGGGAAAGCGAAGCGTGTGAAGAAGAACTTCTGACCCTCAAAAGCATTGTAGGATATCACGACAAATAAGCCAGCCTGCAACCAAGTTGGGCCTTGTTTTATGGACGTTAGTTGGACGGCAGCTGATGATGAGACTATTTCACGGACAGCATCGTGATAATCTCTCGGCCACGTCCAACTAGGCATAGTGTTTCGCTTAGCAAATAGTCTTCCTTGTAGATTTGCTTGATGATTACTTACTCGTTTATGAATACAGGGCAGGGAACTTGGGGCTCACGTGCCTTGGAGCATGTGCAGAGGGCCTCTCCCCTTCTCACCAGGTTTCCCGCGCGTTGAGGAAGGCTTCCCCAAAACACGACGACTTTGAGAATGGCCCCTGCCCCTATATGGCAGATATCCCCATGAATTCAAGAGACCACGTTCATGGGCCTATACTGCGCTCCTGTGAGCCTTTGTGTTTCTCCAGATGATTTTAAGACAGGGAACCTATTGGACTCCAACTCCCATCAGCCCCGGCCAGTACAGCCAATGACCAAGGATGATGGGAGTTGAGTCCAATAACATCTGGAAGGTCACAGCAAAGGTTTCCCATCCCAGGAAGCTGTTTAATGTTATGTCCCTTAACAATTTGTCCCTCTGACCTATCATTGTCCAACGCTGAATGTTGGACGGTTCAAGGGCTCTCCATCTCTCCAAGCAGAGGTCTTTCTCATCTCTCACACACCTGGAGATGCCAAAATTAAACCTGGGACCTTCTGCCACTGAGTCATGGCGGCCGCAGGTCCCCACCCATGTCTTCTTGAAGGGCTTCCATTAACTAGTTCTGTGTCTTCAAGGTTGGCTGCAAACGCACCGCACAATTAAAGCAGACCCAATAATATTGGGAACTGTAGAATCTTGGGAGATTGTTAGGGGTGCTGGGGATTGTAGCTCTGTCAGGGATAAACTAGTTCCCAGTATTCTTTGGGGGTGGGAAATGTGCTTTAAATGTATGGTGTGTACGCAGCTCTGTTGTGGGCGCCTCTCACACCGTGGTGACATGACTTGTAGGAACGACCTGGCAACAGGTAAACGTTGTTCTCATAAGATGCTCCTTCAGCCAACCCATTGATAAGGGCGGAGCAGCAAGGCCCGACTGAAAAGTTGGCAACCCAATTCTCTGGCTCTGTTCAACATACCAGGATCGGGGGCAAGTCATAGAACGGTTGAAAGTCTTCTTCTGGAACACTGAACAGCACTGAGGCGTAAATAACACAACAGCAATATATTGTATGATAATTCGTTTTGGTTACTTCTAATATTTTGTAAATATCCAGGGGTTCCCAATTAGCTAATTGAGGATCCCCTATTTTTTCAAAAGCCAAGCCAGGGACACCCTACTTTTGGAAAAAAAAAAAGATAACTCTATGGTAGTTACCTCTGCAAAGCAATTTTCTGAACAAAATGTGGGGTAGCCTTTCATAAGCAAAGGATTTTAGGTATACTAAAATAAGACCATAAAATTTGTGATATTACCCTGCAAAAATGACAAAAAAAATAGTTGGGGGCAGGCAAGGGGTGAGGCTGCGGACCCCCTGGGTGCGTTCCGCGGACCCCTAATAGGAACCACTGATATAGACTGTTCCTTCTCGAGGAATTATGACACGTGTGAAACAAAGGAGACCAGTGTGCCCTTCCTGCAGCCAAGAGATCAGGCCATTGCACTGGATTTTTTATTCGCTAACTTAAGTGGGGATGGAGGGACTTGAGTCGCACCAAACCTTCTCGCGTGGAAAGCAGAGGATAAAGCAGGGATCGACCCAGCCTTTCTAAATGGGCGAAAACTTCCAGGTTTGTGACCTCACCATCAAGCTCTGGTGGGAGTCGCTCAGGATTCTTCTCGGGTCTCTCTCTCCCCTCCCCCTCCCCGCCCACCCCGGCCTATAAATTATGGGCCTGTAAAACACACCGCTTTCATTTGTATAATGCACTCTTCCCCACCCCTTCTCTCAGAGGCCATAATTTATCCATCAATCCCCCACGCCTCCCGGCGCTTTTAAAGACGTCTCTGATAGAACTGGGAAGATGGGCTTTTGCGAAGGTCCCAGGGACGCAAGGAAACCTCAGCAAATCACCGATTAACACTGAAGGGCTGATTCTCCCCCCTTAATCTTTTTAAGTCGTAGTAGTGGCAACGCAGGTCCGTTAAGCCAAAACTTCGAGGGCAATTTGGAAGCCACGCGGTGATGAAGGAGGTCAAGTTCGCAAGTTGGTTCTCGCTGCGTTAGACTTAGCCGCTATTATTTATGATTATCACATCCACCGACAAAGCAAAGCAAATATACCTTAAATGCAGGCTTCTTGCAGCGGTGCTCCAGGGTCTTTCTCCTCCTATAGCAAGGAGGGACGGTTGCCAGATTTTTAACTGGGCTCTGCAGCTGTGCCTTTAACTGAGAGGCTTTTGAGTTGCAGGAAATGGCTGTCGGAGCTTTTCTCAAAGTGAAGATAAATGTCACCCACCATCCGATACCTCCTGCAAAGGAAGGCTCCGAGTTAAAGGCACAAGCACCGGTTTTAACCCCGGCAGCCCCCTGACAACGCTCGGCATCCGTCCACCATGGGGTCTTTAGGGGAAAGGAGTGGCGTGACTTGCAAGCGGGCTTGGGCTGCCCCCATCCACCCCGCCTCTCCGTTCTTATAAATGAAGCACATCTCCCAAACTCATCAGTTAAGACTGAACTGAGATCGGCCATGCCTCCTTCGGTTGAGCAGTCGCGACTCCGGATTTACAGCCGGAGCCGCTAATGGGGGAAAGTCGGAAGCCTTCTAATAGGAAGTCGTTCTTGTTCTCATTGCCTTTCCTTTAATCTGCTTTCCGTGCGGAAAGCCGGGAGATTAGCAGTTTGATCTGATTATATCCCTGTTAAAATTGTCCTTCTGGGTTACAGACCCTGTCGGCAGGCTAAAGTAGAGGGGCAGGGAAGCCAGGCAAACACCTCGATCTTATTCCTTCTTTTTTCTTGTAATACTTTCACATCATGCGAAATTTGTTTCTGCAAAGAGGGAGAAGAGTAGGGTGGGGATTGTTGTTTAAAATCCCTGCCCCCCCCCAGCCTTTAACATAAACCCGACATGCAGTTAGCGTGCCAGGGCTCAATGGCACAGCAGCAGAGGCCGGCGGAGAAGGTGGCAACCCGTTTGTGCGCATTAGGTTGCTGTTAAAGGCACAGAAGCAGAGTCAGGAAAAAAAGTTGGCAACCCAAGCAGCACCTTCGTAGCCTAGGCTCCGAGGGTGACTCCATGTTTCTGACAAACCTGCTGGGCCTCTAAGAGATTGTTAGGTGAAGCTTCTATTAAAATTGAAATATCTGAATCTATCCCTTGGCCGTCGCGAGGATGTTGAAGGCAACGACGCCCTGATAGTGGGGTTTCCCCCTTGTATGAGATCAGATGCCCTTTGTGGTGCAGAGGACAAAATGTCTGGATTCACAGTCTAATCCTATGCATATTTCTTCAACATGTTCGCCATCCTGAACAGGAAAGAGTTGGGTTCAATCCTCTACTACTCCATGTGTAGTCTTGGGCAAATCTGATAGCATAATGCGTTTATATGCATCAACGGGAGTTTGAATTTCTGCACTGAAATACCTTGGAGTAACGGGCTTTCCCCTCCAAGGAATCGCACTGAGACCTTTAACTGGAAAATCAGAAAGCTTATTTTTATTATGGGACAAACACACTTGGATAGCAAAGAGTCTAACTATCTAGTTGGCAATCCAAGAGAGCCACGCGTGCCTCTATATTCTCAGCAGAGAAAGATCCGAAGGATCCTAAGAGGCTCGGAATAAGTGAGGAGCGAAACAAGAAGTGAAAGTTGCAACTAAGAATATCAGTCTAAAATCAAAGAAGGGGTCAGTCCAGAGAACCTCCTCATTCCTAAACTATCACACACACAACGTGACAGTTTAGGAATGGGGAGGGAGATTCCCTTCTCCATCCGTTTTAACCCCGTGCAAACTTCTCGGCAAGTTGGGTTGCATCCCCACACTTCCAACATTACATTATCACTATTTTTCAACCTAACTAACCTCGCAGGCTGGTTGTGAGGCTAAACTAAATAAATCCTAGACCCGAATCCTATTTTCAGAGCCAGGAGCATGAGACTCCCATCAGCCCCGGACCGGTCAGCATGTCCAATGGTCAGGGAGTTGTAATCCAGTAATTTATAAAGGACCATCTCTGCACTCACGAATGGTTCAAGTTGCTTTGAGCGTCTGCCACGCGCAGTAGCCCTTCCCGCTGGCTACCTGAACTACTTCTATGCCAGCCGGTCGCTAAGAACTAGGGCTGCGTTTGCTTCTTTCTTCGTTCTCCATCCCCCTTTCCTTACATGTTGTGCCCTACAGATTATAAAATTGGGAGGACCATCACCCTTCTTCACGGCTGATCCCCGGTAATCTGCTGTTGCGAGGCATCCTGTCCCTGATCCTAAAAATCGGATATAGCCATCTTGACTAGCGGTCAAGGGCTTGTGGATTTCATCAAAGCCTCTCTCTCTCCCACCCTCCTCTCCACAGCTCCTCTCCCAATAATCCGACCACTAGGCTGGATTGCCAGGGATACTATAGAAGGAGCAGGGATTATTTTTCCGTCGGGGGTGGGACGCATTTCCTCCTGAGCAACCTTCTGGGGTAATAATAATAATAATAATAATAATAATAATAATAATTTTTATTTATACTCCGCCCTCCCCAGCCAAGACCGGGCTCAGGGCGGCTAACAACCAATAATAAAAACAAGTTGATTAAAATACAATTTAAAAAACAAGATTAAAATACAACATTAAAACATTAGGATGCAGCCTCTTCACAGGAGGAGAAAGGAAAAAGAAAGAGGGGGAGGGAATCAAACTGATTCTAAGCCAAAGGCCAGATGGAACAACTCTGTCTTACAGGCCCTGCGGAAAGAAATCAGATCCTGCAGGGCCCTGGTCTCATGAGGCAGAGCGTTCCACCAGGCCGGAGCCAGTGTTGAGAAGGCCCTGGTTCTAGTTGAGGCTAATCTAACTTCCTTAGGGCCCGGGACCTCTAGGGTGTTGCTATTTATGGTCCTTAAGGTCCTCCGTGGGGCATACCAGGAGAGGCGGTCCCGTAGGTACGAGGGTCCTAGGCCGTGAAGGGCTTTAAAGGTCAAAACCAGCACATGGAAGGAAGCACATGCCAATTGGTAGGTGGGAGCAGAGGCAAAAGTGAACAGAGCAATGGATGTCAGGACCATGCGCAGAAATGGGCATGCCTTGGTGCATGTGCAGAGTGCATTTTCCTCTGCAACCGCATTTCGTCCGGGATTTATATATATATATGCTGTATGAATATATGAACTGGAATACGATTGTGCCTGAAAGTTCTGCGTTTGTTCTTATATCTCTGATGGCCCATTTCATGTGCTCGGGGAGCCATCAACTGACATTGCAGTCGTCTCGTGAAGGTGATACAACCCAGGGGGGCTTTGACGTCTGCGTAAGCTTCAGACCCAGCACTGAACGTGAAAGGCCTGTACCCTGAAGACATGGCAGGCAGGCTGTCCAACAGGTAAAGCATTTCCGTTACGCGCTCCCGTGGGCTGTAGTGGTTAGTGTGTGAGGGAGATCCAGCTTCAAATCTCCACTCAGCCAGGAAACTCTCTTGGGCATCTCTCATCCTTTATGCAAACAGACGAGCAAACCTTGCCTTGACTCGCTTGCAAGAGCTGCCCGATCCTATTCACGTTTCCTGCGAGGCAAATCCCACTGAGTTCAACAGCGCTTGCTCCCAAGTAAGTGTGCCTATTGGACTGCAGCCTTAAGCGCAATTAGCTGTAGCTGGGTCGACTAGGGGCCAGGTCTCTCCCCCTGCCAGCCGGCCTGGGAATCAGAGAGATAATCTAGCTAATGAACTCGTTTAAACGCTCCCAGGTGACCCTCTCCCTCTCAGCCGGGCTGATCTTTGCTGTGCAGGAAAGCACCGCACTCTCCCCAGGGCGCATGCGCCCTCCTCACACCATTTAATCAATCTTACAAAGGGGAACTTAAATCTCTCGTTTCTGCCTTCTGTTTAGAGATTCTTCACATTGACCGTTTTCTCGGAGAAAAAATAACGCGCGCAATTTTTTTTTTGCCCCACCATTTCGATCGTGTAAATTTCTCATCGCCTTTGAAATTGAGTGCCTCTTGAAAGGTTTAGGCGTTCAAGACATTTTTCTTCTGTTGAATCCTAAGTTTTATTAATTCGGGGAGTGGAGGTGGGGGCTTGATAGATGACCCCCTCCTATTTCATCGTAATTTCATTATGTGGGTTAATCATGGGGGGGGGGGGTTGCTGCTGTCACTGATATTATATATATAATCTTCATACTGGGCCCCTGGTTCTCTCACAGGTCCGATCCTAAACCCATTATTAATTTGACGGAGGGGAGAGCATTGATTTAAGTGGAAATGAACCTGAGAGGCATGTAATGAATTCTACGTAACGAAGGTTGCCACCTTTTCAAGCGGGCCCTGATGCTGGGCCTTTAACGGCACCACGATTGCAACAGTTGGCAGCTGGTAAGGTTTTTTTTATTTCCGTGCTGTGCAAACCGTCCTCCTGCAGATCAAGTCTCTGTTAAAAACACAGCAGCTGAGAAGCTGGCAACATGCAATAATTGCCCGGGTGAATGGATGGCTAGATCTCTGTCTGTCGCAGAAAAAACAGTAAGAGTCTTGCAGCATCTTAAAGTCTAATTTTATTTATTTTAGTATCGCTTAATAAGCATGGTAGCATGCAATTATAATTTGCTCCGCACTGGTGTCAATGGGCTTAGCTCTGAAGCAGCAATTAAAGTGTATTGGGAAGGCGTAGCGACTGCCTGCAAAATAGGATCCCCATCAGCGTACTGTGGTAGAAAGAAATGCATCCGATCTCATTAAGTTCAACAGAAAATATAATATTCCAAGTTCTTTGGGGGATCGGATTCGCTTCAGCCGCTTTGCCAAGAGAGCACGAGGAATCGTTGGCCGTGGGAGCTTCTAAGACCTGCCACTGACCCCTTTAGATCTGACCGATGCACCTGTGTTGATCCAGCATTTTGAGCCTTGTTCTGGGGGCGGGGGAAGCGGGACTGCTTTATCTCTTCCGAGATAGCTTTCTACATCCTAGGTGGTCCTCCCATTCAGGAAAAAGTTCCCAGGGCTGGCCTGAAGTTCTCTGGGAAGCTTCGAAACAAGAAATAAAGCCAACAATCCTTCTGATATCATTGCCTCCCCCCGCACCTTTTGGTATTCAACGGTACAAATGTCCATTTCACAGGGTACACGTAACTGCTCCATTTCACAGAGTTGGAAGGGTCCACAAGGGTACAACTGCCTACGATGCAGGGATCTTTCACCCCAATTTGTCTGTTACAGGGAATAGCCGACAGTAGACTTGCCCGGCACGAATTTATTATTCATTCTTTTGAAAAAGAGAAAAGAGGCATCTTCTAAGAGAGTCGCTCACCTAAGGTGACTGCAAACCGCCCAATAATAATATAATAACCCGCTGATTCCTAAAGATCCACCCTCTGTGAATGGCACATTGTGTTGGGTTTTGTTTTCCCCTTTTTCCTGGCCAATTGGCAACCCTAAACCAGAATGAATAATTCTGGGCTGAAGAGACGAGGAGAGTCGAGCGCTCTTCATTACACGATCGTTTTGATGCTGTTGATATTGGGGGGGGGGGGAGGAAGGGAATCAATCTGCGGCCCGAGGAGAAAAACGAGTATTTAGTTTTTAAATGAACGTAATCGGTGACTGCAGCTTCTCCATATGGCTCCTCTTCTGCCTTATCCGGTTCCGTGACTTTGATCTGGCTTGTCGGCGGCCATCTTGTCGGCCCCAGAGACGCCTATTGTGCGCGACATTTTGCCGACGCGGCCTATGGAGCGGCCTGGTCGCAGGCGCCTTCGCTAGAGTAGTTGCGGGAGAGGGAGGCCGAGAAGCGCCGTTTCCAGCGGGAGGGAGGCCCCTTTCGTCGCCTCGCCTGGGGGCTGAGGCTCCGCAGCCCTCCCCGAATGGGCGATGAGGGTCAGGCGGAGGCGCAGCGTCGCTCGGCGGCTGCCCTCAACCCAATAAAGCTGATGGGCCGATCCATCATCCGCCAGCGCCGCGCCGCGCGGGCCCTTCCGGTCGGGGCCTCTGCGCCGTCGAGGCTTCGCTTTGCTCGGGGGAAATCAAGCCGGCCTCTCGCCCCCCCCCCCCAGGGGAGGCTGCCGAAGGGGCTCCACCGGCGCAGCCTGCGGTGGGGGAGACGCTATGGGGACGGAGGGGTGGGCAGCTTTTCAACCATCCCTGTCGACGCGCCATTAAGAGCAGCTTGATCAGAAGCAGCAACAGAGGGTGAAACCGCATGGACTCACGATTCACGCTGGCATGAAAGGGATAAAGTCGCTTTAGGAAATAGCTGGGACTTGGGAGACGTGGCTTTGGGTTGTGCGGGGAGAAATGGAGAAACCCACGTCGTCTGGGCCCTCTTTGAAGACACAGTGAATATAGAGTAGAACAGAAGGGATATATCATCAACCATCTTTGCTGATAGCCTCTTGCATTTTTGAAGAAGAATCATCTTTATTTGCATCAGCCACTAGCGATAGCAATAAAATAAAATGTGCTGAAGAGGTAAAACCTTAACTATAGAAAATATATTTTGGAGTTTTACATCAATAGTCAAATAATAGATCTTATTCTAATTGCCCCTGCTAAAAACCTTGCATCTATTAGTGGCCTAAAATGCTGAACACAGGCGACACATTCCACCCCACCCTCAGCTCTGGCCTCGTTTGCATCATATTATATATAGGTACAAACAGTGTTTTTGTATTTATAATTATTTAGGTAGGTAAGGTGCTAAGTGGCCCTTGCAGCCTGCGTTTGCACAGCAGCTAGCAGGGTGAGAATGTCACCCCAATAATTGTCCACCTATCCTCCCGTTTGACTGGCAGTCCTATGCATTCAGATGAAGCTGCAAAGGAGCGGATTGTATGACTTAATAAGTCTCATCGCAATCTGCTTTCCCCTTTTCTCCCAAGCACACTTTTATCACATTAGCTGTAGCTGCCCGTTTGCTCCTGGTCCAGCACCGTAATAGTTCACACACACACACAGGTCCTTGAGTGTGCACCAAAAAGCAGGGTAAACAAAAGCAAATAGGCAGCAATCCAGCTGGTGACAATTTGCCCATCACTGGAACTCCAAAGGAAATAAGACCCCTTTGATTATTTGTTCTGATGCAGCAATTAAAGAAGATAAGGTATGTTCTATTGGGGGATGGAGAAGAAAGGTGGGAACCATGTGTCACAAGCTGAAACGTTTCCTTGAAGCAATTCCTTTTGTTTTCAGTTGAATTTAGGAGTACTTCATGTGTACACTCAAAACATTCCTAGATTCCTTCAGTGCTAGGAGAGGCCTGTTTACATCGAATAAATTTAAAACAAGAATCTAAATGCTATGAACTAATCAACACCATGTCACACTAGCAGCCACTGCAAATAAATCAAACGGAAAGTGGGTGAGGGATAGCCTGTTAGTCCCTGCAGGAAAAAACCAATGATGAGTTATCTACAGTAAAGCTTTAGACTGCAATCCTGACCTGGGATCAACCCCACTGAACACAATGCGACTTAGTTTTGCAGTTACTGTATTATCATCAGTTGGCAGAGCACCCATACTGTACTTACATGTATAGTGGGAGGCTATAAACATTGGTACCAGGTGGCCTTGAAATGCAAGAAATTTCTAGCCATCGGTGTCAGTCTAAGACATTTTGCTGCCTGAAGCAGAGAAGCAAAAGTCTCTTCCCACTCAGTCAAGTTAGGGTGCTTAGTAGCCAAGGCCAGTCCAAATTCTCGCTTCAGCCACTGAAAGTCTGATTAGTGTGTTGCCTCTTCCCATCGGTTACCCTTTTGTTGCAACCCAAATCCTCCCCTCGCTCCAGTTAGGACAGACTGCTGTTCAAGATACAGTACAGTACAGCTGAGATGTATGCAAGAGGAAGAGGGCATTCACATTTAACATTTCCCTGTCCCTAACAGCTCAACCGCAGGGAGATAAAGTGGGAGGCTGGGGAGAGCTTCAGTCCTCCCATTTCTCTGTGTGAAACAGGTGCAGTGAAAGAACATGGCATTGTCAGTGACACTGTCCCTGCCTGCAGTGCTTGTGGCCAGGTTTACAAGTGACTCTGAAAATCGGGCCACTTCGTTGGAGAGAGACCATCCTTTGATTACATTATTGCCCTCTCCTGCTTTCTGCCTTCTGCAACATCCCCAGTGTAAAGCAATGCAGATTAAGAAGTGTTCACACATGCCAATATATTCAAATTCCCTTGCAGAAATCCGCTGTTTAAATTATACTGTGGACTTTCAGGATTTTTGTGGACTACGGATACATATAATTCATACTGAATGGTCTATATCTTCAAGCCTATGTTCACTTTCCAGGAAGCAACTGAACACAGCACCACTTCCTTCCGAGTAAACGTAGACAGGATTAAGGTGTAAAAAAGAGGGAAACTGCTAAATATTACATAACTTATTTTCTTCTTCAAATAGCAAGGCTTAAGATCATTTTCATACTTCTTGTATATTTCAGAATAATAGTAATAGAAATAGTGTTCCTATTTAAAAGAAGATGAGTATCTGGAAAAGTCATGGCTTGGCAAAATCCGTAGAAGAGAATTGAGCACAGAGAGCAAAGCTGTGTGACCCAGAGCAGCGTCCGTAAGCCCTCTAATGGAGGAACAGCAGCCAAATTCACATTGGCAGATGGCAACAACGGTGTGCAAATATTGCATCTTGCAAGTGCTCAACATCTTGCTTTTGACGCCTAATTTTTAATCAATGAAAGCGAAGCATGGCTTTGCGTTATGCTGTTTGCTGGCAGGTACTTGGATAAATACGGATGTGCTTGCTTGGTTCTCTTCCTTGAAACTGACAGGCATAGATCCCCATTCCACCAACATAGAAATGCCCATCTGCTCTCATAGATGTTTAGACCAGTGAGTTTAAACAGCTTTTAACCCCCAACTGTTTGTACAGCATATGGTTGCCATGTTTTCAGCTGGCTTCTGCAGCAATGCCTTTAACGTCTGCTGAACCTGCAGTGTCCAGAATTCCAGGCGGAATCTCAGCCCAAGTTCTCGCTGGAGATGCGGGGTCTGAGCCGAGGACCTTCCTCAGGTGCTCCGGCAGGGAGCACAGGCTGCTCTCAAGAGCTTTCTGAGGAGAAGCTGCCTTAACTTTCTGCAGCGAAGCAACACAAGAGTCTTGTGGCACCATTCAAGCCAACACATTTATTGGGGCAAAAGCATTCGCGCACGAGGCTCCATTTCCTTGCTAATCTTTAAGGTACCACAATACTCTGCTGTTCTTGCTGGAATGAATTGGAAACCAGAGGACCACAATCGCCTTTCCTACAGTAACCCATTTTGCTGACCACCGTGGTCTCACTTCCTTTCAGCGTGTTGCTTTCATCTGTTGCAAGAACCCCCCAGCAATGCAAAATACACCGGGAGGTCCGGATTGGAAGCCCAACGCCGCCCTAAAGACGTTTCCAGGGCGGATACGGGCTTCCATGTAACTTCTCAACAGGAATGTCCGTAGGGAGACTCCCTCCCGACACCACCAGATTTTGCGCCCAGTGCGCGGCGGTGCGGTCGGGTGGGTTGTTGGGCCCAGCCTGCCTGTTCTTCTGAGCAGCAAATAAATCACGGAATTGCAGAGTTGGAAGGGACCTTACGACCATCTAGCCCACCCTCTCCTTGCAATGCGGGAATCTCAGCTAAAGCATCCATGGCAAATGGCCGCCCGAGCTCTGCTTTAGGACCTCAGCCGGTTGCGCGTTGCTTCAACGCAAAGTCGTCGAGCCCCAGGAGGATTTCAAGTTGGCACAACTTTTCTCCTTACCCTGCTTACGGTTTCAAGGGTGTTGCGAATGAAAAATGGGGTTTTGCTTGATTCTGATCGTCTTGGTTTTGCTTGCATTTTAGTGCCACCCTCTTTAAATAAACACCCACTTCCAGCTTGCTCGCGAGTTTTCTGTGTGGAAATACTTTTTGGAGAGGGGCACATCGCAAGGCCTAAGTGGGGAGGGGCCATGACCATGGGCGAAGCCAGGATTTATGTTGGGTGGGGCAGGCTCCATGTTAGGTGGCAGAACCTCAGTTAAGTATTTTTATTGATTTTATTGATCTGGGGGTGCTGCCCCCCTGCCCCCCGGTCATTCCCATGACCGTAGTTCATGGGAGCCACTTCGGCTTCGCAGGTCCCAGGTCCCATCTCCAGGTAGGGCTTGGGAGAGACACCCCTTGTCTGAGGAAAGCCTGGGATGCCGCTGCCAAGGAAATGGTCCAAATGGTTTCGCATCGACCACCTCTGTTTTTCTAGCGAGCGCGCGCCTCTTGCAATTGCACTGGGGGAAAAAGCCCTACGTGGCTTTGAGCTGACGGATAAGATGTTAGAGGGGCTATGTTATGCAATAGAAATTATTCTGCTTGCCTTACCGAATTTAAAAATCCCGGTCATTATTTCTGAATTTGCACACATGCATGTAAATTAGCGTGTGCAACTTGTGCGCAATTTTGTGCTCCTGGGGGCCCTTGCCCTGGATATTTTGAGTTCCCATCTATGGACACCCCTTGGAATGAATTCTCTTTTGTTTCCCAGGAAGGGCTTCTGATATCTCACATTCTGTGGGCAGAATTTCAGAGAAATCGCCGCTTGCACGACCTTTCGGAAAACACCTTTTGGAATTTTAGCAACGAAACTGTCAACAACTTAAACACCTTCCGAAAACGTGGGCAAAACCATGTAGATGTCCCTTTAAGCTCATTCCCCTCGGCTATTCCCATCCCCCCCTTCGATTTAATTTCATTAAAACGGAGCATGAATATTTCTATTAAACCTAAAATGAAATATGAAGCCATTTAGACTTTGCCTGCACCAATCATCCAGATTTATGACTTTTATTCATCACATCAGGAGCTGGGGGGTGAAAATGAATTTTCTTCACCCAGGAAGGAAATAAAAACCCAAGCCTCGGTCATTTCCAGAAAGCTGTTAATTTGCCCGTGTGGTAATTACTTTCACAATTAACTAAAATACAAATCAACTTGACAAATTGGGTTAGTTTAGATATTAATTAGCCCTCTTAAATTTATTCATTATGAAAAGACAATTTAAGAGGACCCCGGGTGTCTGTTTTATTGCAATAAATTATGGGTAGGAAATGGGGCTCTAATAAAAGAGCAACGCGCGGCGAAGCGGGGCCCCGTGGAAACCTCTGGAGGAGTGGCTCGTGCGCTTTCACCCACTCCACTTTGCAATTGACAAGGCCCGGCGCATTGTTGCAGCTCCGGCTCCTGCGCTTGGAGACATGCAAGATTCCACCGACGAGGTGTTTGCCTGTGAAAACGTCCCTTTAGAAAGGTTGGGCGTGAAAGGGCGGGTGGGAAAGCATTGATTACACGTGTCAAAATAATAAAAGCGGGAGAGAGCGCTAATGGGGGAGGCAGCATCCTCGGATTGGGTCTCAACGCCACCCGAGATGAGTAGCCAAAGCGCCCTTCCATCTTCTTCCCTCCCTCCCGCGCCAAGTTAGATCTTTCTGATTTAACACCATGTCGATAGAATCATTCCATGCCTTTTAGCTTGTGATCTTTATAAATGTCCCTCTATTAAATTAGAAAATGATTCTCTGCTCGTTTAATTGTATTCTTTCGTTTTCTTATTTCCAATTAATTAGTCCTATCGACGTTGCAGTATTTTAAACGACTGGAGTCCGTTTGCAATCTTAAAATATATGGGTCAGCACACGTAATTTGGTGCTAGACAGAACTATATAATGTGGGTTTTAACTACTGTTCTCTCATTCGTCTTCAACGGCTGTTTGAAGGCATCAAAGTCTTTATGGGGGGGGCGATGAGAGCTGTCTTTTCCAGCACCCTTCGAACGAGTGGTTTTGAGATATAATACATTTTTTGGCCATACATCTACGGGGGGGGGGGGGAGAGAGAGGAATGGAGGTGGGGAAGGAAGCAGTTTTCAAAAGGGTGAAAGGGGAAAAAAACACCCACTGCTACGTGCTTCTTACAATCTGTATGTAAAGTAGGAAGAAATGACACCATTGAGTAGGATAGTCTAGTTCATTGCTTGAAAGTCTTGTTTTAAAAACACAATGAAATCCTGATAGGCAGATACTAATATTAAGCAACGGCCGATCTGACAAAAAAACACCCTACTGAATAAGGGACTGGGAGTGTCGGGGAAATTTATATTCAATGCATTGTTTACTGAATATACATGCATTGGCTTGCAGGTTTTACACCGGTATAAGTATGAGAACACAAATATGCTGGAATACATACATGACAGCCGCCCAGAGTAGCTGGAGAAACCCAACCAGATAGGCGGGGTATTATTATTATTATTATTATTATTATTATTATTATTATTATTTATATTTTTCTGTACACGCATGTCATCTAGCAATTTTGCATATACTTATTTTGACATGTTTAAGCTATGCGTTGTGCTCCTTTCTTCCCTGAAAAAGGATTCCTCTGATTTCATGGGAACCCTTACTTCCGTGTAAGCGGCTCAAAAACACACACCTGTGGATACAAGTTCAATTATTTTCAATGCTTTCAAATACATTTATTTAGGGACTGGGTGGCGTGGAATGATAACTTTGTGCGTTAATGGTTTAAATATCCCGTTTGGTCGCAACGTTCTTTCCATTGGGAGTTTCAAGCCGATTCTTTTATCCCCCGATTCTAAATGGTAATTACTTGCAAGTAAACGCCATGGATTTGGAAATAAGCTCCATAGATTTCAGCGTGACTCACGTCCAAATTAAATATGGTTGGGTCTGAATCTGAGAAAGCATCTGTTTAAGACTGCGATTCTATACACAGTTACCTGGGAGTAACTCTCGGCGACTTCAACGGGTCTTCCTTCTGAGTAGATACGCAACGAGGCTTGCGTTCACTTCTGAGTACACTGAACTGTATGCCGGAGACTTTGATTTTAAAAAACAGACATGATCCTATTATATTTAAAGGTTGAGCACAGAGAGACTGACCAGCGCGTTTGTCAGGAAGAATTAATTGGGAAAAGGGCGACAATCTTGTCTTGTTCCAAATGCGTTTCTATCCTGATTTCTGGGGAAACAATCGTCTTGAAAGCTGTGCCACAAGCGAGGACCCGTTTTCCTGAAGGACTGCTATCATCGAAAGCTCAAATGACGAAAAAGAGCAACGTGCCGTTTCGATACCAATCCGATCCAAATGGCTGCTGT
The DNA here is from genome assembly GCF_964270895.1 of Podarcis filfolensis. Lineage (NCBI taxonomy): Eukaryota > Metazoa > Chordata > Lepidosauria > Squamata > Lacertidae > Podarcis > Podarcis filfolensis. Next base: position 46,016,080 of record NC_139614.1, on the reverse strand, counting down.
GACCTTTTAATTAAAAAGAAAAAAAAACTGCTATCGCGAGGAGGCAAAGAGAATCCCAAATTTGACAAGGCGCCTTTTTGCAGGCAGGAAAAAACCCCTCCATCAAACCTACCACATTTTAAAAATACTCATAAAAACAACCGAGTTTAAATCCCAATTGACCTAACGTAGCTGTTTACAATGAAAGGAAAGGAAGAACCCATTCCTGTAAACTCGACGGAGGTCAAAGGAGCGGTATGATTTTTGAGGAATTATTCAGTCATTCAAACACATGAGATTCTAGGATGCCTTAAAAACGTTTAGGTCACAATGTGGGAGGGGACTATGTTATTTTAAGTTCCTGTATTTCAGTGGCAGAGATTTAAGCAAATGCTTAAATCAGGGGTAGGGTGTTGGCGTTTTGGAGTTATTTTAACTCAGCAGAAGTTGAACTTAAAACTGAATCCCTGTTGGAGAAGCACACTGAAACTCTTGAGTATGGGGAAATGAAAAAGCCACTACGTGCTTGATAGGAAATACCCTAGTTCTGTCTAACTACATAAAGGTAAAGGGACCCCTGACCATTAGGTCCAGTCGTGGCCGACTCTGGGGTTGCGGCGCTCATCTTGCTTTATTGGCCGAGGGAGCCGGCGTACAGCTTCCGGGTCATGTGGCCAGCATGACTAAGCCACTTCTGGCCAACCAGAGCAGTGCACGGAAACGCCATAAAGTAGAGATACCCTAAGCTGTGCTTGGTCTTTGCATCTCAGCAGAAGAGTTGGTGCTCATCTCGCTTTACAGGCCGAGGGAGCCGGCGTTTGTCCACGGACAGTTTTTCCAGGTCATGTGGCCAGCATGACTAAGCCGTTTCTGGCACAATGGAACATGGAAACCAGAGCAGCGCACGGAAACGCTGTTTACCTTCCCGCTGGAGTGGTACCTATCTACTTGCACTTTTTGGATGCTTTCAAAATACTAGGTTGGCAGGAGCTGGGACCGAGCAATGGGAGCTCACCCTGTCTCGGGGATTTCAACCGCCGACTTCCTGATCAGCAAGCCTGAGAGACTCAGTGGTTTAGACCACAGAGCCACCTGCATCCCACATGCAATTTAGGAAGCCTCAAATGGCTGAATGACCATAGCAGATACCCAAAGAGAACACAAGTTAGTGAGTATATTAGAGACCCGAAAGAACAATAGTAAATCACTGGGATGCTGTTCTCCCAGGATAGAAACTCTATGCAAGTGACAGGTCATAGGAGTTGGCTCCTATGTGATGTGAGGAGGTGAAGATGCAGTATGTGATGATGAGAGCAAAAGACATCCCATACATTGGATATCTTTTGATGAAACACATATCCCCAGAAGCACCATCCATCGACATCCCAACTCATTGAACTGGAATATCATAGGAAGACTGTGCAGCTGCAGCACATGTATTCTGGTTAGGGTCAGAGGAATTCTTGCGGTGGACTCTAATCTGTAACACACGTGTGCTTGTCAGGGGCCAGTCATGTCATCAAGGTGAATCCACATGGTCAGAAAAAAAATGCATGATAAAATTGTTCTATTAATATATTGCTTAAGCATACTAAATGCTTTCCCACATTAAAAAAACCCTTAGCCCAAGAAAGCTAGTTGGTTAGAAACAATGACTGTTGTCCTGGTGTGCTGACTTTCTATGTACTTGGCCATTTTAGTAGTGACATCATTTATGACCATTTAGTTGAATGAGATCTATGTTGCTAGAGAGTTCCCAGAACCATTTCACACATGATCACAGGGACAACTCTGGCTTTGCCACCTACTGTGCATTCAGCATTAAGCTTTGACGATCCACTGCTCGCTGATGAGAGTTCCCATGATACGTGTTTCACCTAAAAATGCACCTAAATATGTAATATGTGGCTGCCTTTGGTGTAATTCAGTTTTGCTTAGTCTCTTTCTCCGTTTGCACTCTGCTAGCTAGATTCATGGGATGCTGGTGGCGCTGCGGTCTAAACCACTGAGCCTCTTGGGCTTACCGATCAGGAGGTCGGCGGTTCGAATCCCCACGACGGGGTGAGCTCCCATCCTCGGTCCCTGCTCCTGCCAACCTAGCAGTTCAAAAGCACGTCAAAGTGCAAGTAGATAAATAGGTACTGCTCCGGTGGGAAGGGAAACAGCGTTTCCATGCGCTGCTCTGGTTTCGCCAGAAGCGGCTTAGTCCTGCTGGCCACATGACCTGGAAAAACTTCTGCGGACAAACATTGGCTCCCTAGGCCAGTAAAGCGAGATGAGCACCACAACCCCAGAGTCTTTCATGACTGGACTTAACTGTCAGGGGTCCTTTACCTTTTAGCTAGATTCATATCATGCCAAACACCAAGGACACAAGGCAGGCAGCAGTATGCACACAGATAAAAATGAAGATCATTAACTGCTCCACAAATTGTCAATCTAAGAAAGGAATGTGGGGTAGGAAAAAACCCCCACAACCTTTAACACTGAAATTCTAAACATGTCTGCTGACTTACTCTCAGCTAAGCACAAATAAGATTTTAGGCTATCTCTCTCTCTCTGACTCCCCTCTACCTACCCCAAATCTCTTATGCTCAAATTATGTTCTCTTCTAAAGCATCAAGGTGCGCCACCCACTTCCCATGCAGAGCAGACGTCTCTCTAAAACTGAGAAGTAAAACAGACTGTTTCCAATGCAGAAAGTCTTAGAGAGTTGATTTATTTCACAGGGTTATTCTGGCACCTGCCACTTAATTTTGTCTCTTTCACTCTTTCAGAATGGTGGTGAGGGGGTCATTTTCTGGCTGCCAATTATATAGGGTGCCATGATTTCGTGAGATTTATAATCAAATATGATTTGCTCCATTCTCACAAGAAAAGCATGCAAATAAGTATCTTTGAATTTAATGCAACTCCCCATGGGATTTATTTTAAGCATGCACTTAAATGTTCAATAACGTGTGTGAAGTGCATTGAACACTATAAAAGTGCTTCAGAAATGCTAGGTATTATTATTATTATTCTTGGCAAATGTAGGAATGAATTGTCACATTGTGCTCTGCTTCTCCCCCACGGATCAATGCAACAAGTGTCACGGCACCTTAAATCTAACTTTTATTGTGGCAGAAGATTTTCTGGGCTAGAACCCACTTTTTCATATATACGAAGTATTAACTTTTGTTAGAAGATATATACACACATGCACTGGCAAATGAAAAATATATAAATGTAAACAGAAAGGTCGAAAGACCATGAAATTTGTGGTTTTGTGAAATTTCTACAAAGAACTCACACTCAAGATAGGAAAAGACCGATCCATTCATAACTGTGGTTGTGATAATACTATATTTCTAGTTATGCTATGTTAGATTAACACCTGTAGTAGGAAAGAAGCCTGTTGCTCTGATTAAGCATAACATTTACTTATAAATTCTAGTTCAGTCAAATTGAGTCTATTCATTTCAGTCTCTCTTTTTTTAGCAGCCTTTACTGGTTCCCATCTGTTAATATTTGGTCCAGTTGAAAACTTAGGATTCTTAAGACATGGGCACAGATCCTTAGACTCATAAATGAATATACTACCATACAGTGCTTTTTTCTGTGGTGGAAATCTGAGATGCCTCTACTCATATCTTGATAAAAGGGCTGTGGGTGCCAGCACAAAATGGCTGCCATGGGCAGCAAAAGAGGTGATGGTAGAGTTCATGCCATTGAGTACAGTCACAAAACAAGCACAGCAATTATGACATAGCACAATTGGGTTAGGCTACAGTTTGAGGACTAATATGGTCATCTCTCACTACAGAAGTGATCAATAACCAAGGAAGGGGCAGTTTAATTGTCCTAATTTCGCTGCTCAGACATCATTCTGCTGAGGGCTGGAGGTTGACACTGCTGGATAGGAAACAATATTTAATAGGTGGAGGAGCAGCTGGCCTGCTAATATAGCAATAGATAATAGGTGGCGAGTTCACAGGAGCGTATGATGGGAAATATATTGATAATGCCATTTTTCTTAAACTTTTGAAAATGTATGTAATGAATGTAATTTCGGGTTGAAAATTAATTTAAGGTATAAGAATCATTGGATTCAAACTCATGCTTTTTCCGCCCTAATGGCACTCGGTGCTAATAATATCTGTCTAGCCAGCTAAAGAGGTTTTAAAAGAGTAGGCCATTAGAGTAGCCATCTGACCTTGATTAAAACTGCATTAACCTTTACATTAAAATGCATTTAAAATGCAGACATGCTGAAAATATCAAACACAAATAACATAAATCTCAGAGATTCTGCGGCTTTACTAGCTTATTTGTGTGAACGGCAGCAATTTGTTGCTGTGACATCTTCAATTTCCCAGGGAGGAGGTAGCATTTTTGTCGCATTAATTTCCGTGCTGTGAGTTGGCATTGCTCTGGATGGTAATTGGGAGGAAGCAACGGAATTAATGGCCATTCCGATGAAGTTTCACAGGACACAATCTTCGCTGGAGATGGTCCGGAAGATCGTTTAAAGTTCATTTTAATACTTTCCAAGTCAGCGGCATCATTTTGAAGGGCAAATCCCAGTTGTCAGGGTCTAAAATTATATAAGGTTGGACTGTAATGGTGTATCACAGGTTTAACACACATAAGGTCTCAAATTCAACCCCCAGGATCTCCAGTTGACAGACAACCCTGCCTGAAACTCTGGAAAGCCATTGCCAGTTGCCAGGGAATGGTCTGAATCAGAGGATTGGGAAATACATTCTTAGCCAAATCAGCTCCTCTTTGAAGGAGAAGGAGGAAGAGGGGGAAGATCCAGCGGTTTCAGAAGCGGAGGGAGACACAAACACTGAGCAGCTTAGACAGGAGTTGCCTAGCTAAGAGATAGTGGACAAGGAAACAAAAGGGAGGGAACAGCAAGCAGAGACGTCGTTAGAGTTTTGTGGGGCCCTCCCTCCCCAAGAACTAGGAGGTCCATCCGTATTAGAGAACAAAGGATGTGTTCCCATTGGCGCCTAGGATGTTGTGGGAGACGGAAGGGGGAGGATTTAGAGTAGCCAACTGCTCTCCTTGTGGAGAGATGTGGATTTTTGCTTGCAACCAGATGATTGAATAAAAAGGACTATAAAATGTAAACTGCTCGTTAATTCTTATCTGTGAAGTTACCGAAGGGAGGGTAGGACTCTCCACACCTGACACCAGTCAGCACAGTCGATATGGAGATGGAGAGACCAAATGGTCTGACTTGCTATAAAGTATCTTCCTGTTTGCCTAGTTGCACAACTACCCTTCATTCTGGAGCCCAAGGACAAGTGGCAATTGGAGCTGAGTATTCTTTCTCCCTGCAGCTGCTCTTCCATTGGCCAATGGATGGGACCAGGTAGGACTTCTGGTTGCTGTGATGTTCTCCCTGGGAGGTAGGAGGTGCAGCCATGCACCCAGTGACCCTTATTCCCTGATGGCAGAGGCCAGAGGCAGCTTCCCTTCAGGGGTGACAAACGCATCATGCTATTTATTGTAAAGAATTGGAAGTGATGTAACTTTATATTGGTTCTCACAAGCAGCAGGTGAGGGTGCTACAACTGTGACTGGTCTGACCACTTCAGGTGGGAAGCCGTGCAATGGACTGCTCCTCCATGCAAAGAGGCGTGTATGACTGATGCCACAAGCAACTCTGAGTTCATGCCATTCACCTGGCTGGCATATTTGCACAGGTTTGGCGCTGTGTTCACTCAGGTCAGCTCCTTGGAAATGTTATCTAAGCATAAATATCTCAGTCTCCTTTTAAAGAACTCTAAGCTGCTGAATTACAGAGTGTGATTAGCATAATGAAGGGAAAGACAATATTGACATTTCCTATGTCTGCACTCAGATAATGCTATATGAAAAGAGATATCTGAAATGCTAATGGAAATGTAATTGATGTAGCCTGGGCACTTACATTACCACCCACTGGAAAGGTTAGGAGCAAGCTTGTGAGGTAGATAAGATTAAAAAGCATTACTATTGCATTAACGCAAAACATATTTAGATTGCCAAATTTGGTGTGAGATGGGGTGCTAAGAATTGCTTTCTGAATCGGAGGCCTTCAGCAGGGAAATGGTGCTCTGTGAATGAGGCTAACGCTATGACTTGCAGAGGGCTGTACTATTTTGGAGATTTGTTTTAGAAAAGAGAAGGAGAAAGAAAGAGAGAGAGATAAGGAAGTTAAGCAGAAAGGGAGAAGAAATACCAACCGTGCCAATTTATGCTGAGCCGGGTATCTCTAAGGCAAGTTTGTGGGAGTGGCAAAGCACATCCTGAGCATGTGTAGAGTGCATTTCACAATTGAGGGGAGCCTAGGAAGCTACATTAAGTTATACCAGCCAGCCACTATTGGTCCACCTAGCCCAGGATGAGGTCATTCTGACTGACAGCTGGTCTCCAGGGTCTCAGGCAGAGACAAAGTTCTTCCTTGTCATCTGTTACCTGATCTTTTAACTGGGAGGCCCAAAATAATACCAACAGGGGGGATATAAATGCAGTAAACAATCATAAAGTTATAATCATGGGTCTCCCAATGTCAGGTCTAATTTGACTCTCAACAGCTGCTACCCCTCACTCAGTAATCACCCACCTACTCAACCTGTACGGTAACATGACAATTAGGTTCAGAGGCAAAAATGCCATTCATGAAAATTGCTGGGCAGGGACTGAATCTACAAGCCAGATTCAAAGGTTATATGGGTCGCATTGGCATGTAGGTCACCATTTTCCCACCCATGCGTAAAAGCATTGTTCTTCAACCTTGGGTTGCCAGATGTGGTTGGACTACAACTCCCATCATCTACGGTCAGCTTAACCAATGGTCAGGGCTGATGGGAGTTGTAGTCCAACAATGTCTGGGCACCCAAGACTGAAGAACACTGCTTATAGAGTAAAGGTAAAGGGACCCCTGACCGTTAAGTGCAGTCGTGGATGACTCTGGGGTTGCAGCGCTCATTTCGCTCTATAGGCCAAGGAAGCTGACGTTTGTCCGCAGACAGCTTCCGGGTCATGTGGCCAGCATGACTAAAGAGCTTCTGGCAAACCAGAGCAGCACACGAAAACGCCGTTTACCTTCCCGCTGCAGCGGTTCCTATTTATCTTCTTGCACTTGAAGTGTTTTCAAACTGCTAGGTGGGCAAGAGCTGGGACCGAGCAACAGGAGCTCACCCCATCGCAGGGATTCAAACTGCCGACCTTCTGATCAGCAAGCCCTAGGCTCTGTGGTTTAGACCACAGCACCACCCGCATCCCATGCTTATAGAGTAGTTCTGCTCTAATTCTTACTGCCTGGTTCAGAGTACTGGCATTTCATTTAAAAATAAATAGGATTGGCTTCCTTTTTCTTGATGCACCTAAATGCACTATCAGCCAAGGTTGTTTATTCCCCCTGGCAACCAGGCTATTGTTTCAAAGGATGGCCGAGATCCAGTGTTCTCTTGGTTCATAGTGCAGCTCCAGACCAATCAACCTTAAGTTGTTTAAGGCTGCTGTGTACTTTAAGTGTCTATAAATCAGCCTAATGAATAAAACAGCACATGCAGAAATTCATTACATATTGGATACACTGGGGTGCGATTTTATAATTTGATGCATGCTTGTTTTGCAGCATAACATCCAGCATATGGAGGCAAAATTACAAAAGGCTGACATTTCTTTCCCTGTAAGTGGAAGGCATTTCCAAAATAAATGAAAGGAGAAAACCCAGCTAAATGTTTTATTATAATAAAGTTACTTGAGGCCAGAAGTTCAATAAGGAGGATTTATAAACGTATCATTCCAGCTCTTGGAAGGATTTCAACATAATTTGCTCGTGGCGTAGCAAAGTGAGGTGAAATCCATCTATGGTCCCTGCAGAGCAATAAATACACAAAAATGTCTATTTAGATTTGCCATTTGAGTTTACTGTGTCACACACACAAAAATTGCTCTAGATCATCCAGACCAAATATTTCTGACTCTTGGGCCAGTAAGGAATCATTTACAGTGTGCGTTTTTAAAGTAACAAATGCCACTTTAACTGTAAGCACAGTGTTCATGTATGCCTGCAAAAAAAAACCTGGTCCTTGTAAATCCCTGCACTCAAATTGGTCTACTTTAATGTGTAAGGACTACCAATGTGATGGATGGTTTGCAGAGCTGGGCTCCAAGGTTTTCACCCTCCACAATAATGTTGCATACCCTTTTAGGCTGAGTTGACAGTGTAAATACATTACAATAATGGAGGCTTCATTTGATGCCCATTTGTAAAGGCACATAGATTTTTCAGTTTATCCAGGTAATTAGGTTTCTCTATTTTCTTCCCTTCTTTCTGCTGTGAGACCACAATCATTTTATTTACAACCTGAAGCATCCTTACAACAACCATCTGCTGCTGATAAATTTCAACACATAATATGGTAATTCGGACAAACAACAATTTGTTTCAGTAATATGAATAATAAAACTGCATTTCAAATTCTTTTTTTTAATTTCTTTTTATTAATTTTCATTTACAAAAACCAAAAGTAAACAAATCAATAATACCCACACAACAATAAACAACAAAAAGATAATATACCGTATTTTTTGCTCTATAAGACTCACCTTTTCCATCCTAAAAAGTAAGGGGAAATGTGTGTGCGTCTTATGGAGCGAATGCAGGCTGCGTAGCTATCCCAGAAGCCAGAACAGCAAGAGGGATTGCTGCTTTCACTGTGCAGCAATCCCTCTTGCTGTTCTGGCTTCTGAGATTCAGAATATTTTTTTTATTGTTTTCCTCCTCCAAAAACTATGTGTGTCTTGTGGTCTGGTGCGTCTTATAGAGCAAAAAATACGGTAGTTTCCGTTACAATCCTTCATCATCTTATTTGTATCCCTCCTATATGTACATGTTGACCTCCCCCCCCCCCCCCCCGATTTCGGGCTCCATGGTAAAGCTTCTTTTTTTTTTTTGCAAAAACTGCATTTCGAATTCTTTACAAGGTTAACTAACAATGCTTCACTTGTATCAGCAATTCTAAAAATCAGATAATCATGTGCTTGACTCTACAGCTTTTCGTATAGGATTTTTACCTGTTAGGTTTACAAACCATAAATTTGCCTTTGTCAAATGAAGCAGGTCATATCCGTCAACATTTCTCCACTGAAAATATCCTGTGAACTGCCCCTGAGACCTGTGGGTATAGGGCGGTATATAAATTCAACAAAAACAGGGACATCCTATTTCTTCTTCATCATCATCATCATCATCATTTTATTATTTATACTCCATCCATCTGACTGGGTTGCCCCAGTCACTCTGGAAGGCTTCCAACACATATAAAAACATAATAAAACTATACAGGGCCGTCTGTGAAAGGGATTAGTTTGTAATAAATAGTAAACTTCGTTGGACTAGTCATGTTGTGCGGATGCCTGATTATCGTCTTCCAAAGCAACTACTCTATTCTGAACTTATAAACGGAAATAGTAATGCTGGTGGTCAACAAAAGAGGTTCAAAGACTCTCTCAAAGAAAATCTAAAAAAATGTATTATAAACACCGACAACTGGGAAACACTGGCCTGTGAGGGCTCCAATTGGAAAACAGCCTTTACCAAAGGTGTCAGGGGCTTTGAAGACGCTCAAACTCAGGACGCAAGGGAGAAATGCGCTAAGAGGAAGGCATGGTTGGCAAACCCTCACCATGATCAACTCCTGCCCGGAAACCAATGTCCCTACTGTGGAAGGATGTGAGGATCTAGAATTGGCCTCCAGGGCCACTTACGGACTCACTGTTAAAACCCTATTTATGGAAGACAATTTTACTCGGCTATGAGTCATTGCCAAAGAAGAATAAATAGTGAAAGAGGTGAAGAGAGACTTGGGATCAGGAAGTATGGCTGGGCTCCAGAACTGGTGGCAGAGAGAGACATGTGAGACATTGTGGGAAGGATACTGCCCTGCTCCCTGGCTGACTGGTGGACATCACAGGTGCATCTTGAGGAGAACCTTTGCAGTTTTTCAGGCAGCTGGGGAGCTTGTGCCACTTAGTATCACACAGACACAGAAGTGGGAAGAGAAGGACACAGAAACCACACACATCAATATTGCCAAGCAGAACCTCTACAACCAGGGAAAACTTCATGAAAATTCAGGTGATGGCATTAATGCAGAACACCCTCCTTGCTTTTCCTTGCCATGGAGGGAACTATTGCCAGGATGGACTCAAGAATCCAAAATACTTTCCCAATTGCTTTCAGAATACCAATGGAGATTAATTGAATCAATGTCCTACAAACACAGTCATCAAATGTCCTACATAGACATTAATCAAAAGTGTGTATCACTTACTGTGTGATAGCTTTCCAATAGTTTCTCAAAGGTAATGAGAACGTATTTTCTTCCCTTGCCAAGACTCAATAGGTTTTTAGAGGCACGATATTTTTATTTATTTATGTAATGAATTTTTATACCGCTTTTTATCCTAGGGTTGCAGGGTGGTTTACCGTATGAAAACACAAAAATACATAATATTATGAGGTTTATTTGAGGGTAGTGGTGGTAGACTGTATGCCAAGACCCTTCCAATTCTGCAATCCAGCAAGTGTTAAAATCTATTGAAGGATTCAAATTCTCAGAAGAGCCAGGCTCGCTTCCTGGTGAGGTAATGGGTCTTTAAGGTAACAAAGGAAGTAGATCTGTGCCAGAAGGATGATGGGTTGAGCCTCCTCCCCCCCGCAACTTGCTGGTAGTTAGAAAGACAAAGGCCAAAGCTGAGAGTTGAGTAATGTGAACTAGAAGCTGAAAACAAAGCTGCAGGCTGTGAAGCCAGAGACATGCCTGATTTCTGTTGGAATCCAAGGCTCTGGCTATGGGGGAAGCAAGGCCCTTTTGAGTTTTTAATGCTGTAACCCCCCCCCCCCTTACAAGAGACCAGGGCCCTGCGGGATTTGACATCTTTCCGCAGGGCGTGAAAGATAGACCTGTTTCGCCAGGCCTTTGGTCGGGATTCAGTCTCATTCTTTTCTTTCTGTATAAGAACAAGCATTAAAAAGGCCTCCGAGCCCGCTCACAGGTCCTTTATAAGACCAGTGGTAACAGTTGGCCCTGGAGAATATTAACCACTCTCAATTTTACCCATGGACTGCCATATGTCCAGATTTTAATTTGCTCTGAACTAATTTTAAGATGTATTTTAATTAACTGATTGCCTGTTTTTATGTTCTTTGTATACTGTGTTAGTTTTGTGATGTTAGCTGCCCTGAGCCCGGCTCTGGCCAGGGAGGGCGGGGTACAAATAAAAATATATTATTATTATTATTTATTATTGTAGACTCAGGTTGTATATATGTGTAAATAAACCATATATCATAAAGACACCACAGTCTCTGCTGTCCTTCACGCCAAAGGAAACATGAACCCTCGGGGAACGCCTGGAATCTCACATCACTCGAAGATTGGGGTGTCATGTAACAGTAACATAATAACAAACAAAACAATAACCCCTCCCAATATACAGTGGTACCTCGGGTTAAGTACTTAATTCGTTCCGGAGGTCCGTTCTTAACCTGAAACTGTTCTTAACCTGAAGCACCACTTTAGCTAATGGGGTCTCCTGCTGCTGCTGCTGCTGCTGCGCCACCAGAGCACGATTTCTGTTCTCATCCTGAAGCAAAGTTTCTGGGTTAGTGGAGTCTGTAACCTGAAGTGTATGTAACCTGAAGCGTATGTAACCTGAGGTACCACTGTAGTTCTGAACCTGTTGACATGGCTCTTTATGCATCATTTCTCTCACAGCCATGACGTTTGTCTATCCACTCTACCAGCAACTGAGCTGGATTGCAAACCTTATAGTCTTTCCAATCACAGCACTGGTGTTGTGAGCAAATACCCTTATGCTAAGTATACCATCCTAGAGACCTGTCTGTGGAACCAAGCTTGATGCGCCATGAATGGCAACATGAAGTCCGCATAACTCCATTTCATACTTCTCCACTACAATGGAGGGATATATGGCTTGAAGAAACCAAGTGATCTTTTTTTCAGCCTTCACCTTGGGTTCTAAGTGGTTGTTTCAATTGGAAACATTTTACTAAAAGCCCTTTTGATGGAACTGAGTCCTGTAGGAACAAAGCCAGCAATTAATGAAATATGATAAAATAATAAAAGTAGTAATACATTAACTATATTATCCTTCCACATTTGGACAGTTCTTTTCATTATATCCTCTTTATGGACATCCTCCAGTCACATTTGAAAAGCTGCTTTATTGCAGTTCTGCGACTATTTTGGTTTCCAGACATTTAACAGTCTACTTAATACCAATGTTCTCATTTGTCCTTCCATTTTCCACTGCAAGACATTATGCAAATGTTGAAGAGGTTTTTCTTTTCTTTTCTTTTTGTCCCTGTTCTGTTCTGGATATTACATCTGCACCATTCCTGTAGGCTTCTGAATCTTTGTTTTAAATAGATTGTGAAACCTGACTATTTCTCCCTCTCCATCAGTATGTCTGGGATGAAAATAGAATGCTTATGAGAAGAAATCTCACCTGCGTATGCACACAAGTTGCGTTTTAGAAACGAGATTCAGATTCATAGTGGGAAGGGATCAGTGGATCATCTGGGCCGGTGTTAAGATCCCATCACAGTTCCAGAGCGATGCAAAAGGGTTAAAATAAAAAAGTGTAGTCTTCTTTTCTGTACAGTGGTACCTCGGGTTACAGATGCTTCAGGTTACAGACGCTTCAGGTTACAGACTCCGCTAACCCAGAAATAGTACCTCGGGTTAAGAACTTTGCTTCAGGATGAGAACAGAAATCGTGCTCCGGCAGCGCGGCAGCAACAGGAGGCCCCATTAGCTAAAGTGGTGCTTCAGGTTAAGAACAGTTTCAGGTTAAGAACGGACCTCCGGAACGAATTAAGTATTTAACCCAAGGTACCACTGTAATTCATTTTCAGTTTTGCACAGCTTGTGCTTTACCAAGTCTAAACGCAGCTCAGCAGAGCAGAGATATTTGGTGACTCAAATAAAGCACACAAGGAATCGTCTGCTTTTGCTTCCCTCTAGAACAGTAAAAACAGGAGCGTGTGGAGCAACTTGCAGCCCACAGTACATTGTCAGTGGGCAGCACCTGCCTTGGTGGGTTCCACACTGAACAAGAATGGAGTATATCCACGGAGTTAGGAACATAGGAAGCTGTCCTATCAATCTCCCTCGTGAGGTTGTGGACTCTCCTTCATTGGAGGTTTTTAAGGAGAGATTGGATGGCCATCTGTCACTGGTAGATAGAATCATAGAATTGTAGAGTTGGAAGGGACTGCCAGGGTCATCCAGTCCAACCCCCTGCAATATAAGAATCTGCTGCCCTAAAATTGGGCTCAAAAGGACAAGCCTGAGATTAAGGGTCTCACACTCTACTGACTGCTTTAGCTGAGATTCTAGCATTGCACAAGGTTCGAACAGATAACCCTTGAGATACCTTTGAACTCTGCAAATCTGTGATTCAGACTGAAATAGTTTATCTAGCTTAGTATTGTCTGCTACTTAGTATTGCGGCTTTCTCCCGATTGAAGTGCAGAAAGTTTGAGGACCGGGACATTTGCAGGGAAACCAAAATGCTTGTTTACAAAGCTATTGTACTACCAACCTTACTGGATGCATGTGAAACAAGGACCACTTACAAACGCCATCTCCAACTTCTCGAAAGATTCCATCAACGGTGTCTCTGAAAAATCTTACACATCACTTGGGAAGACAGGTGAACTAATATCAGTGTACTGGAAGAAGCAAAGATCACCAGTGTGGAAGCAATGACTCTTCAACATCAACTTCGTTGACTGGTCATGTTGTGCGGATGCCTGATTATCGTCTTCTAAAGCAACTACTCTATTCCGAACTTAAAAATGGAAAGCGTAATGCTGGTGGTCAACAAAAGAGGTTTAAAGACTGTCTCGAGGCAAATCTAAAAAAATGTAGTATAAACACCAACCATTGGGAAACACTTGCCTGCGAGCACACCAATTGGAGAACAGCCTTTACCAAAGGTGCCATGGACTTTGAAGACACTCGAACTCAGGACACAAGGGAGATACGTGCTAAGAGGAAGGCAAGCTTGGCAAATCCACACCGTGATCAACTCCCACCTGGAACCCAATGTCCCCACTGTGGAAGGACATGTGGATCCAGAATTGGTCTCCACAGTCACTTACGGACTCATTGTTAAAACCGTGTTTATGGAAGACAATCTTACACGGCTACAAGTGATCGCCAAAGAAAAAGAACAACACAGACTGGCTGCTGCTCCCCAGGGTTCCAGGCAGGGATCTTTCTACAACCCTACCTAGAGATGAAGGGACTGAACCCAGGACCATCTGCATCAAAGCAGATGCTTTTCCACTGTAATATGGTTTTCGCTATATCATATCTCCAGTAGTAGGTCCACCACCAATGACAAGGAAGTGCTATAATCATTAGGAGTTGTCCTAATCAATGGAACACCAGCTGAAACTTAGTGCAAATGAGGACGGTATGTCTTATTTTACTTAGGCTTCATAGAAACTGTGTGGTGTTTTTTATATATCTTCCATATGTTTCTTCTTCTTCTTCTTCTTCTCCTCCTCCTCCTCCTCCTCCTCCTCCTCATTCTGAAATAGCATTCTTCCACTCCAGGAAGTAATTTTTTTTTTAATTGCCAGCCATGATCTGCAAGAGCTTTGCCAGGCTGTGAGAGAAATGTCAATTAATTGTCAATTCTGAATACTGAGGAAATTGATTAATTGGCACCATGAAAATCCCCAAATCAGCAGCAATAAATAATTCTTTTTAAAAAAAGTTTTGACCCAAGAAGTGCTAAAACACCTCAGATTGCTGCTGTTGCTGTTAAAAATGACTGATGAAGCTGTATTCTCACTGTAATCTTTGTAGGTCCTAAAACGTCTGACTAATTGATCATCACAAGAATGACACAAAGCCAAGAATGGAACAAAGTGTCACCATTGCTGAATGAGAGACCCCACCTATAGCCCTCATTTCATTTCTATCTTTCCTCCACAGTTTTGCTGGTGGACACCCTTGATTATTCTGAGGTTGAAGAATAGGGCAAGGACCATATCTTCTTAACCTTTGATGTCTATTGAATGAAATGCCATGCTTGGGCTGGATTCTTTCAGATTTGTATTGAGCGTAGCACCATGGATGCATGTTATGGGGGGTTTAGACATGCAGCATAATGAAGTGGTTGAAGTCTGAGATGGCTGAGTAGTGTAGACAACTCTGGACAACACAAGAGTGTTCCAGGCTACTTCTTTGGAATGCTCTCTCATGCAGTTAAACCAAACAAAGAAAACTGCACATAGAAAACTCGCATGCTAAGAAGAGAGCTGACTAGAACCTTTCTCCCTGATGAGCTACTACATTTCAAGGGAGATTGTTGTTGTTACAGTGGTACCTTGGTTCTCAATCTGTTCCGGAAGTCCGTTCCAAAACCAAAGCGTTCCAAAACCAAGGCATGCTTTACCATAGAAAGTAATGCAAAACGGATTAATCTGTTCCAGACTTTAAAAAAAACAAACCCTAAAACAGCAATTTAACATGAATTTTACTATCTAATAAGACCACTGATCCATAAAATGAAAGCAATAATCAATGTAAAGGTAAAGGTAAAGGGACCCCTGACCATTGGGTCCAGTTGTGACCGACTCTGGGGTTGCGGCGCTCATCTCGCTTTATTAGCTGAGGGAGCCGGCGTACAGCTTCTGGGTCATGTGGCCAGCATGACTAAGCCGCTTCTGGCGAACCAGAGCAGCGCACGGAAACGGCGTTTACCTTCCTGCCAGAGCGGTACTTATTTATCTACTTGCACTTTGACGTGCTTTTGAACTGCTAGGTTGGCAGGAGCAGGGACCAAGCGAAGGGAGCTCACCCCGTCACGGGGATTCGAACCTCCGACCTTCTGATCGGCAAGTCCTAGGCTCTGTGGTTTAACCCACAGCGCCACGCGCGTCCTTAATAATCAATGTACTGTACTATAAAATAAATAACACAGTATTGTAGATGATAATTATTTTTTTAAAAAAATAATGCTTACCTGCACAGATGATAGTCATTGTTTGGATGGGGGGCTTTTATTCATTTCTAGAGTCACACAATCAATTAATCAGTAGCAGAACTGGGTTCCACACAGTCACAAAAGCAAATTAACCGAAAAAGCCTCAAAAACAAAAATGCAAAATAAATAGCAAAAACAAAAGCGCCAAACTTCATCTGTTTCGGAAGTCCGTTTGACTTGCGAAATGTTCGAAAACCAATGCACAGCTTCTGATTGGTGCAGGCGCCCTGGAAACAATAGCCGACAACCACATTGGACTTTTGGCTTCTGAAAAATGTTTGGAAACCAGAACACTTACTTCTGGGTTTTCAGCATTTAAGAGCCAAGGTGTTTGAGAATCAAGACACCACTGTATTATTAAAAGGGACCATTCAAATACCACCCTGTGCATCTGCAGTAACAGGCAATCAGGGCTGAGTCATGGAAAGAGCTGGGAGTCTCTGCCACAAAACAATCAGGGTCAGAGGGCCAGTCAGAAAGCAAAAACCAGAGAACAAACCAAGGGTTGGTAATGAAGAGCAATTGGGATCAGAGGGCAAATCAAGATGCAAGAATAAAGGAAACTCCAGAAACACAGAAGAAGAACAGTTCTCAGGTAGACGACGTTGCTCAAGCAATGATTGAAAAAGCAGCCTTTGTTTTTAAAGTCTGTTGACTATCAATATTTTCTTATGAATATTTTATACTGTTTTGTGTAAAGCACTTAGATTTTTATTATTATTATTAAGTGGTCTATAAATCTTGTTAAATAAATTACTTCCTCTCTATGATTGGCTTTCTGTGTAGAGGATATATTTAATGGTTTGTTTGTGTTTAAAGCTCTACATTTTTATATATATATAAAATACTTATGTTCCTGGCACACAAGGAATTTAAAGCAACCTCCCCAAATCTAAATCAAAGAAAACAGCATTCCCATTTTTCAACACACAGTGAAAATAGCAAGTTGTAGCGATTCCTTATCATCTGAAACACTAGCGCTGCACTGATCTTTTCATCATATTTCATTATCAAATGCAAGGTTAAATTCATTATATAGACATTGGTGGTGTGCGCATTGCAAGGTTAATGCTAGTACAGTGATAACTCCTCTTTGAATATAATTATATTTTCTTGCATTCGCTCTGATATGTATATTCCCTTGCTGGCCTGGATGATATAGGGAACCCATGTTAAGTCTTTAAGCCAGCTGTGTTATTAGCATTTGGCATTAGAATTCATTATATAAATTTATTGAAGTGAAAGTGGAATCTACCAAATACAGTGTGTAAAGGGCAGTTGTTGCCCAGGATATGTTTTCTACATTACGCTTGTAGCTAATGACTCGCGACGATCCATTACCAGTATATATTACACTTTGGGATGGTGCCCAAAAGCTATTTCCACTGAAAACAGTTTAAAATTAAGAATCAATTTACATGGGCCATATCAACACACATCAAGCTCAACATGTCTCTTCTCAATGGGAACCCTGGTTTTCTAGCCGAGGAGATGAATGAGTAGAACACTCACAGTTCTGGTGACCAGAACAATCCTCATTCCTCCACTTACTCTTTTATGTGGATTCCTGGACGCATTGTTCCAAAGTCTCTCGCTGTGACCCATTTGCCATATAACTCTTTACTACAAGGAAAGTTACACGGCTATTTTTTAAATTAATGTGGATCCCAAGTTGCAGACTAGCATTAAAAGGTGGATGTCTGATCTGAAAAGATTCAAGGAGGTGATGCCAAATGATATCTCAGAAGGCAGCTGAATATGATTTTCAGGGATCAGAGGGTGGCAATCCATAAAGCTCTTTACTTTCTCCTATCTCCAGGCAGGGCCAGATTTAGGTCTGATGAGGCCCTAAGCTCCTGAAGGTAATGGGGCCCTTTATATGTCCAGCTGTCCTTTGTCAACAACAAATTGTCACTGTTTTTTTATGTGGAATATATGTTATATGGTAATTTATCGAACTAATAGGTATCTAAAGCCATTTGCCACTGTTGCTGTATGTAGGTTTTATTTTATTTTATTTTTATCTTATATTTTGGAAATGTACATCCCGCCCCCCCCCTTTAAACTGTCTGGGGGCCCCAAGCTAAAGCTTGTTTAGTTTATACGTAAATCCGGCACTGTCTCCAGGATTAGCAAAAGCAGAACGAATTATACGAAATAAACGCAGGAAAAAATGCTATGCAAAATTAGAAATAACATACATTTTCATAATTGAAACAAGGCACAGAATTCTATTCCTATTTTTATATAATTTGGTTTGTCTTTCTACAGAATGTCAGTGTGTGTGTGTGTGTGTGCAGGATAATAACCTGTGGGCTGCATCTGCACTTCAGGGCTTTGGCTATAAGTCAGTGCCAATTTAAGGGCAGGCTAAGCAATGCGCAGCTGTGACAATTGTCAGCTGAGCAGTAGGGAAAGGATCTCCAGGGAAATGTCGCACAGGCGATTCAAAGGAGGCAAAGGCTGTTCAAGTTCCTTGGAAGTCATAAAAGGCAGCGGGACACTTGCCATTTGACTCCCACCAAGGAAGGATCAACTTAATAAATCTGTGGGGCAGACGTGGTGGCGTTTGGCGCATGATTAACCCAGAGCATTACTCTAATTGGTTTAATTCATATATTTACTGTCAATCTTTAAAATACAACTTAGAGCTTTAAAGGGCTGAATGATTCTGGGGCAAAGCCACCCTTTGCAAAAAGCCTGCAAGAATGGTGGATGACTTGTTCGTTTGGCAATCACATATTTTTTCCTATTTATGGCTTAGATTGTAGGAGTATAATGTGTGCTTAATCTCCAGACAGCTCTCCTATTTAGAATAAAGCTCAGGTGTCCTCACTGTGGCCAATGTTAGGCTCGCAAGGAAGGGAACACAGAAGAATCCTACAGTGCTATTATTGTGTGTGCAAGGAAAGTGGGGCTTTTATTGCCTCCTTTCTGGCACGACTGCCAGACTGGATAGCCGGGCAAGGGACTCTCAGGTAGGCAGCCATGACACTTAATTTGTATTTGCCCCCCACACTGAGGGGGCCCGGCGTCATGTGACCCATCCCACCTCCACCCAGCGGCCCGGCACTCACCCAGGGGTAGTGGGAGGTGGCAGCCCCCCTCAATATGGGGGAGGGGGCTTGGCCCCTTGCCCAGAAATATTGAGGGGGCTGAATCCCTTTCTGCCCCCTATAGTTGGCACCACTGAAACTGGACATGAGTATAGCAGCACTTTGCCCCCCTGAGATTCCCAATAACTGATATTCGTGCCTCGTAGAACACAGCCATTAGTAGCCTTGTCCACCATACAGGGTGCACAGCAAACACTTATGAGGGGAGGCAGAGACAGCACCCAGCTTTCTTGTCCCTCACCAGTTCCCAAGGTAGCTTGCTTTTGTCTGTCAGACTCCTGTTTCATGGGTTCTCAACCTGTGGGTCCCCAGATGTTGTTGGACTACAACTCCCATCATTCCTAGCCAGCATGACCAGTAGTTAGAGATGATGGGAGTTGTAGTCCAACAACATCTGGGGACCCACAGGTTGAGAACCACTGAAAGCAGAGGCTGATATGACTGGTTTTGCTAAAGTCTGCCGCTGATATAGACATGTGAGGGGCAGGGGTGGAGGAAGGGGCGTGTGGTGGGGCCAGGCCGCCCCGGTGTCACCACTGAGGGGGTGACAAAATGCCGGGTGGCACTCACCGCGAGGCCTGCAGCACGCCCGAGCCACACGTCTCTGCTGGGAGAGGCGCAGTGGTTTGGGTGTGTACAGGATCCACGCTCCCCAAACGGTCCGTCCGCTGCCTTCCCCCCAGCTGTAGGGTGGCTGAATGGGAGGAGGCAGGCAGACTCCAGAGACCCTGCAGTGCACCCCACACCTATTGTGCCCGAGTGGTTTCCTCCGCCGCTGATGAGGGGAAAATTCCCTTGAGGTAGAAATGCATGCGTGAATCCAACAGCCAATTTATTCGGCCTAAAATGGAGGAGTACAAGAGTAAAAACCTTTCGTAAATTAGTGTTTCCTGTAAACCACTTAGAGATCTTACTTCAATTAAGTGACATATAAATTCTGTTAATTAACTAATTAATTAGTTTAAAGGCAAAAGAGCATTTTAAGAAAAAATAAGCGGACATTCTCGTCCAACTCAATTCTATTGCAGCCACTTAAAAGCAGGCTTCCACTCTCCTCATACACAACACTGCAGGGTTGATTTTCAGATAGTAGTAGCAGAGGCAAGCAAAGAGGGAGACAGGAGCCTTTCCTCATGACCCCCCCCGCCACATATTCGTGATGGAGACTGGGAGAGACTGGGTAATTTTGAAGAGACAGGTGTATAACAGGCCTTCATTACAGTGTGCAAGTCTGCAGTCTGCATTACTGTATACACTGTAGGAACTGAAATGATCTAGAAATTGTTGTATGCAAGGAATCAGTTCTAGGTGGAACTAGCAAGGAAAGGAAGTTAAGGGATATTTGACTAGTATTAGTTTCATAAATAGGTTTGCAGTACCACACTGCTAAGCAAAGTCCCCTCCCCTTCTAATCCAGCCTTTGTGAATCATTTACAGTGGTACCTCGGGTTAAATACTTAATTTGTTCCAGAGGTCCGTTCTTAACTTGAAACTGTTCTTAACCTGAAGCACCACTTTAGCTAATGGGGCCTCCCGCTGCCACCGGAGCACGATTTCTGTTCTCATCCTGAAGCAAAGTTCTTAACCTGAAGCACTATTTCTGGGTTAGTGGAATCTGTAACCTGAAGCGTATGTAACCCGAGGTACCACTGTATAAACTTGCACAGGATGGGCTGTAGTTGAGAGACAGTAACTTGTGACAAAACACCCCGCAGGTTTAATACTGCCTTTTAAAACACTTAAATAATTCCTGTATATATATTGAAAAAGAAGTTCTGTCTTGTAGATACCTGCTGTGCAAAGTAATTAATAATGATTTTTAAGTGCCCTAATAAATTTGGGTTTCATCGCTATCGTCTTGCATATCACTGACTTTTTAAAACAAGGGCCAGGAGCTCTTAAGGAGGACAATAACACATGTTAAAATGTACATTACCTGACATTTTCCCTTGGCACATCAATTATAATTAAAGAGTAATAAGAATGCCAAAATGGACCTCTCAGACACTTTCAGAGACAGGGTCTGGCATTAATAATTAAATCCATTAATTGTAACTACTATATTTTAGGGGTTTGTGTGTGAGCTTGAGCCTTCAGGTAGCGCACAAACTAATTCATTGCTTTTGCATTCCTGCCAGTCTTCGTTAATTAAGGTTCTTGATTTACTTAACTCCAGGACAGATGCGTGAGGAGTGCCCAAAAGTAAGCCAACAAAGGTCCACTAGTTCATATTACTGAAGACAGTTTGCAACCTCATGAAAAATGTTTCTGACGGCTTCACAAAAATTGATCCTCAAAATGGGTTATAATTGTTTTTTAAAAAGTTGAGGAGAGGGTGGAGTTTCTTTTGCTCATACTTGTGATTAACAGCGGGTTTCCTATGCACGTCCACTCAGAAGCAAGTCCTGCTGAGATTCAAGTGTGGTGGTTAGCTCTGGCGAATTTGTATTCATAAAGAATCCAAAATTGGAAATAGCCACTATGCTCTTTAGAATGTCCCTTTTGAATTGTTGATCGTAACCCATATGGTGGGTGTTAAGTTGTGGGTGAACATATCAGACGACACAGCAATTCTCCAAACAGCTCTTGTTTATTCACAGGCCAGAACAGAACTGAACTGAAGGGTTCAGCCAGCCTGCTTATATAGAGCTCCAGTACAATGTAACTGTAACAACTTTCTGTAACTATCCAATCACTGAACGTCACTTTCGATCCCTTATTTGCATATGTGGACCTGAACTATCTACAGTATCCCCCTGTTGGCCCAGGGTGAGAACTTCAGTACATAACAGTGGGGGCTGTTGCAATCTCTGGTTGACAAACTGGCAGGGCCGGCTGAATCAGAGCACAGCAGGTCTGCTTTCTGCTATCACGACAAGGCTCTTTTGTGTTTACCTTTTTGAACTGGTAATATTTCTACTAGATGCCGCTGCTTTTAGGCTATTTCAGGCTGTTATAATTATTTTAATTATTTCAAGCCTACGGTGTTAGGTCTTGGTATGCTGCTTTGGGGGGTTTATTGGAAAACTGGCTTATAAATGCAAATAAATGAACAAGATATAATTTCTTTTAATAGGAACTAGATGTACATTGCCAAGAATAAAAAGTGTCGTGGTCAGCACGAAAGGGACACATTGAAACTGGCCCAGAAATTTAGTTTATTTATAAGGGTGGCTTTAGGGGTTGTGTTTTTTCAGCTATGGTCAATCATACCGCTTTGAGTTGTCTCTACAAGCTTAGAGGTAAGGTTGGCATGATTAATGAAACCCTGAGTCTGCTGAATTTTATGTGAATTTTGTCAGTGAAATTGCTTCTGTGTAAGGACATGCCTATTCTTGCTGACTTGTTAGCATTTGGTTTTCGTGGGCAAGAACAGCAAATGTTCTTAAAGCATCCATTAATTAACTTCAATTAATTAACAGTAATGGCAATCATTCATCTAAACCCCTTAGTGGTAACTGCAGTCCTGTATTCTTGTTTAATGTAATTATCTATATTAATTTTTCTGATGCACAAATACTATGTCCCATATTATCTTCCAGCTTTCAGTTACCAGTCCTGAAAGCACTTAATCATGAATGTGACATTCAGCTGAATGGATTATGGGACTTACTACATATCCTCCAACATGATGAGTCCCCAAACTGGGACGCACGCTTTTCCATCTGTGCTCCCACTCGAGTCACATGACCCATGCGAGATCACGGAGCCCCAAAGGTGTGCTTTTTTCAGGGCCATGCTCTCATGGCACCCAAAAATTTCCCTTAACAGGGCTGCCTGCGTACTCATGACTGGTGCCCACTGGGGCAAGCTGGGAATGGAGAAGGAAAGGTTGTGGGCGTAGAAAGTACTTGTGGGGCGACAAAGGACACCAAGAGGATGGGGGTCAGAGCACAGGAACTAGAAGAGCAGGACCCCTCACCATCACCAGAGGGGCCCATCTCTGTACAAGCACGGCAGAATCTGAGCTATAGCGAGCTCAGAGTTGTTAGACTACAACTCCCATCATCCCTAGCTAGCAGGATCAGTGGTCAGGGTTGATGGGAATTGTAGTCCCAAACCCAAGTTTGGGAAACCCTGCTCTAGGAGACAAAGACAGGCAAAGTCGCATAGCCCAGCTCCCTAGCTGGCCAGGTGTGGCTTGTTAGCTCTGGGAGTAGGTGTGTGATTCCTCAACTGGATTAGGCTCAGGGCAGCTGAGGGTCACACGCCTCATAAAACCCAGATGTTACAATCAAGATTCAAGGCATAAAAGAGAAGCAGAACCAAGATGCTGTGTCTGTTCAACTTCCCACGCTAATGAACCATGGTTTGGGTATCTGAGGAGCTCCATGGAACTGATCTGCAAGTACCCTAACCCTGGTTTGGCTGCATAGACAGGAACCTGGCTTTTGGACTTGGCTTGTTGTATTGAACCTGGACTGTGTTTCTTGACCTGTTGGACTGCCAGATTAGCATTTGCCCTTTGGACTGGTCGCCAGGTACGCCAGGATTCTGGACAGATGTTCTCTCTCAGTTGTGGGTCAGACACCCATTGCTGTTGACAAAGATTCTCACTGAGCAGATTATTAGCACCATCAGCATTGTATGATTTGTCAGAGCTGTTAAACTTTTGTTTAGTGTTAACAAATTTTTTATGGTAAGCTCAGTGCGGTATTCAACCAATGATCTAATAAATTGTCCCAATAAAATTTATCAGTTGAATTAATCAGGGTGTAAAATGACTACTGCACACTATATTTCTTGCTGTTTGATTTTTATTTAAAAACGGGCTGAATGAAAATTTATGAAAACAATTAAAGCTGTCACGAATAGAGTCAGGCTCTATGCCTATAACTTAAGGTAACAGCAAGTCACTAACAGCTACAAGATTATAAAGTTAGCATGTTATTCTCGGGAAGTGTTACATTACAGTCATAAATTACCACTCAGCAGTCCATTAATTCCAAGTCAGTCTCTGAGAAAGAGGCTTTGTTTCCGTTGCTGCCAAAGCTCCAATTGTCACTTGTGTAGCTTGTTGCTCTGGTACTGGAAACCATAATGACTGACAGTCCAGATTTAAATACAAGTTTTCAGAAGAAGAGATACTTACATATTTTATATCTATTTATTATTGCATTTCTCTCTAAGGTGCCCAGGGCGATATACATGGTTCTCCTTTCTCTCCATTTTACCCATACAACAATCCTGTAAGGTAGCTTAGGCTTAGAGATGGCAACTGACTGAAGGTCGCCTAGTGAGCGTCATGGCTGAGCAGGGATTTGAACTCTGGCCTCCAATTTCCTTGCCCAACACTTTAACCATTGAACTACATTGTTGGTGATGGACAAAAGACCAACATATGCCTGCTTTGACGGTTTCTGGGATTATTCTCCACTAGCAAAATGCTCATTGTGATGTGCTTGATGTATGCAGAAGGATGTATTTTGTCTTGTGAAAGCCTCAGGGTGTGTGGCTATGGGCTCTGACCCATCACACCTAGTATGGGATGGCTGTAGGTTAGGTTTTGTCATGAAGTGTCATGGGTGAAATACTCCCCCCCCCCCTTCCACACAGCAAAGATTAACTTCTTTACTTGTAAAGTATGTGGTGTATAGCATACGGCTCTAGGATATCCACCCACAGTTCAAATTTCTTTTTATTCATGAAATTTGCAAAATGACGTTTGGCTGGTCATTATCACTTGGCCTAGACTACCCCACAGAGTTGTTGTGAGGATTAACAAAAAGTGGAGAAGGGGTAAGATAAAAGCATAATAAATACATAATTTATTTTTATTATAGCCACTTTTTCTCCAAGAAATTCCAGACAACACACATGGTTATTTGCTCTTTCCCTGCTCCAACACCCTTTAATCCCATCCTCACCCTGTCAGGTAGGTTAGACTACAGCTGATGTAGCCTTCGAAATGACAGGGGCTACAAGTTCACCCCCCTGAATCTTTGACTATGCTTTCTGGAGCCAATGGAAGTGGGGAATCTGTGGCCCTTTAGAGATTGTTTGATACTACTCCTATCATCCCTGACCATTAGTTGTTCTGGCTGGGGCTGATGGAAGCTGGTCCAACAACATCGGAAGGGTCACAAGTCTCCCATTTCTGTTGGACTTCAAAACATCTGGAGGGAACCAGATTGTGGAAGGCTCAAGCATCATGTGATATCTCCATGTGTGAATTATTGTGCAAACCTGCCTTTAGTCTAAAGCAAGAACTGGGAACCTATGATTCTCCAGGTGTTGGTGGCCTACAGTTCCCACCATCCCTACTCGTTGACCCTACTCGTTGACCCTACTGGGAACTGTAGTCCAAAAAGACTGGAGCATACTAGGTCACGGAAGCCTGGGACGCATGGAAGTAGAGCAACCTGTGACCTTCCCAGATGATGTTGGACTTCATTCCTGACTGCTGTTCAGGACGGGGCTGAAGGGCAGTGGTTTTCTTTTCAGGGGGTACGCAAGGGTACGCAGTACCAACACCTCTATTTTATTGTCATTAAAAAAGTGTGGCATTGCTGTAACAACTTCATGGTGAGCACCGGCACCTATTTTTCTAGGGAAAAGGCGCTGCTGAAGGAAATTGAAGGGAGTTGCAGCCCATCAACATCTGGAAAACCACAGGTTCCCCACTGATGATGCACAGATGTAGACACCGTCCTGAGGTTTTTTCCTACACTCAAGTGGTGTATCAATTTTATTACATAAAAAAGTACATTTAAAGCACATGGCTTTCCCCCAAAGAATCCTGAGAACTGTAGAAAACTTTTCACAGAGCTACAATTACCAGCGCCTTTAAACAACGGTTTTATTTTACTTTTTAAAAAAAATTAATTTATTAAATTTGTATACCACCCTATGCCTACTGGTCTCAGGGCAGTTCTAAGCATATGGTGTAGGTGTGTGTGGGGGGAAATACAAGAAAAAGTGCAGCCTGCGACCACATCCCAATGAAACCTTTATTTGCGTGCAACATAAAAACAGTGGCCACACAGGACAGAAACCCCAAGGAGAGAGGACCCTTTTCTTTGGGAGGCAAACTGCCTTAGGAAGCCCGGGGCGAAAGGAAACTCCTTTCTCAGAAGAGGCGAGAAGCCCCATCACAGCTGAGGGCACCACGTTGCGTATGTGTGTGTTTTTGTGTTTGCACCCACGCCACGAGAACCTGCTCTAAAAACCCCGCCTTGAGCTTCCTCTGCTTTTTTCCCCCGCCTGTCATCCTCCCTCAAAAAAGTGCCGGGCGCTCCGTCTCGCTCTCCCGCCTCCCTTTTCCTATAGGAGGCGCGAGCGCGCCCGCGCGCCCGAGAGGCGGGAGCGCGCTGAGGGAAAGCTGCAGTCGGCGGCGGCCATCTTCTTTCAGGAACCGGCTGATTTCCACCGCCCCCCCACCTATACCCCCTCCTCCCCCTCCGCTGCAAATGAAGCAGCCCCAAGCGAGACCCCTTGCCACTCACTGAGCCGGTGCCGAGGGCGGGGAGCCGGAGGCACACGGAGAGACACCCACACAGGATAATTTGGAAGTGGGGCGGGGGAATCTCCCTTCCTGGCCGGCCGGGGTGCGGAAGGGGCTGAGGGAGGAGGGGGCGCCTCAGCCCTTGGCATTAGGAGCCCTGCGCCGGGAGTGGGCGGGTAGGCGTGAGGCTGGGGGCTTCCTCTCGGGGTCGGGCGCCCCTTCCCCGGTCCCCACCCCCCGCTGGCTCTTTCTGCCCTGCCAAGGTGCTGCTGCTGCTGCTGCTGCTGAGGAGGCGGAGGCTGCTCTCTCTCTCCCCCTCTGGATGGGAGGATAAGCTGTAACCATGTTCAGCTTCGAAGGGGAGTTCAAAACCAGGCCCAAGGTGTCTCTTGGAGGAGCCAGTAAGAAGGTAAGCGACCCCCACCCCACCCCACAGTGCCTGCGCTGCCCGTCTCGGGGTCTCTAGGTGTTTTTTGTCTCCGCCAGCCCCGTTTCCCAGCCTGCGTGCAGATTCCGGTGGGGCCCCGCGAAGCCGGCGTGACTAAGGTTAAATCTGAGCAACCCCTTGTGTCTAGCGTTTTCTCACCTTTCCTTATAATCATAATAATGATTTTTATTATTCCCCACCCCAAGACCAGGGGGGCCTCTGCGGGCGCAGCTCAGCCCCAGTGTGCCCTGGGTTTGTTTTTGTTGTTAAGGAGGAAAAGGCGCCTGGAGAGTTATTTGTGTCGCCCCGGCTTTGGTCTTTCCCGGAGAGGGTTTCCTTCAAGGCCGAGGGTTTTGAAAAGAGAAACTTGAGATGCTTTGGTTGCGAAAAAGGCAGAGGCGTGATGGGAAGGGGGGGGAGGGAAGGGGGCCACCGTCCCATTTGTGAAACTCCGGTGGTGCATCAGCTCTTGCAAGTGTCCCCTTGGCATCCAGTTGGGTGAAACGTAATTGTGGGAGGGGAGAGCAAGGGGGCAGCGGATAGGCCTCACTCTTGTGTTGTTGGGGGGAGAGTTTAAGAATTTAGTCTGTAACCCTAACACTGTTTACCTGGGTGTGATTGAATTGAATAGGCATGGTTCTGCTGTTAAATTCCCACATTGCAGCTCCTGAACTGTACAGGAGTCTGTGAAACATACTGATTCTCGGCACTGCCTTTTTAATACACGATTTGAGGAAAAACCCACTCCAGGTTTCTGAAGTAGATAGGACAGCAAGGAATGCATTCCTTCACTTTGGCCTAGGTTTTTATTTTCTTTTTTCATTTTCTTATCAGCACTCTCTTACTTAATTCGTAGGCCTCTCCTAGTGCTGATAAAGCGCATAGGGGCCCACTAAAAATGTCCATGCACAATATGACATTATGTATAGCTTTCCGTTTTTTATTTAAAATAAGTATCTGTAATCTAAATGAACAGATTAAATAGGGGTGTGTGTGTGCTTTTTAAGTATTGAGATGGCACAAACTGAAACCTGGCTTGGTTTCAAAACTGTCTTGTGTCTTTTAGTGGTTTAGAGGCTATTTATGCAAGTCATTGGTTCTTAACATAAGTTTCGTGTCTGCAATGGGAGTAATAATGCTTATCTCATAGGATTGCTATGCAAAGGAACAGGTTTACCCACAAATGCAGTCATTTTGCATTTGCTTTAGTTAACTATAACGGCCTGTGTGTTTAAATGTACCCATCATTCAGAATTGAGGCAGACCTAAAAGCAACAGCTGGTCAGTCTGGTTTGAAGCTATTCAGGTAACAAATACAAGATCTCACGAAGCTTGTGAAGCAGTTTGCATACTGAAAGTATTGTGTCAGTTATTAATGAAAATATGCTTTATTTGGATTCTTTATTTTTAATTTAATTCTGAAATTTAAAATACTTCTCATGAATTGTATGAGATGGGGCCTTTAAATGATATATTGTGCCATAAAGAAATATCCCAGCACACCCTTTTCTGTGCAGTGTTACCTAGGCCATATTTTCATGAATCAGATGCACATCAGAAGTATATTAGGTATGTCATCTGAATTATTGAGGAACTATCTACTGACACATTTCTGATGGCTAGAAGCCATTTACGTTCATTAAATCACATGTGTGATACTGTTTTCTGCACTGAAGAAAGAATAAGTCTTGATATGCAAAGACGGCAATTGGCAGGGTATGCCCTATTCTTCAGGAATGTATCTTAGGTGCTTTACATCTTTTGTCGTCAAATTATGAACACTAATAGTACCACTTAAAGATTGTGCTGCTTTGCTCAAAAGTTGGGCAGAAATAATATATTCTCGCTATGATTTTTAAACCTCTGTTGAATTTTAAACAACAACTAAGGGTTACGCTGTTTGTGCAATAATATTGAGCGTGATTTAGATCAGGGATAGCTGATCTGCAGCCCTGATTTCTACACTGACCCAATAGTTTGGTAATATGTAAAATAATTGCAGGAAAAAATAAAAACCCTGTTCTGCTGTGGTGCTGAAATATTTCTGCCTTAATTTATCCTGTGAAGACACCTCTTCTCCCTCTGGTGAAGCACTATTGCAGGAAGGTTTTGGTAGACAGGAAACAGGAATAAGCACTCTTTAGTGTTACACTGGACCAAAGTGTGCTGACAGTAGAAGAAACCAGTCAGTTTATTGTCTTTAAGATTAGATCTGCCAGGAGAAAGAATGTGACTTTGGATTTCGCATGGAGTACTGGGGAAAACTGAGCTCTTGCGGAGGCTGAAACACTTGCCTTTGTTTGCATTTAAGCTGAAAATTTATAGGGATACAGCATTATATACACTTATATACCGCTTTTCTGCCAAGGTACCCAATGTGGTTTACAGTTTTAAAGTACTAAAACAAATGAAACAGAATGTAAAGTTGGCCAGGGTGGGGAAACAGTCTGGCTGGAGCAGGCCCTGATTTCTTTGCCTTCCTCCCTTGGTGTCTTCCTCTTGGATTATTACCTAAATCACTTGAGAGGCTCATTGGTGAACTTGTAGCACACTTTCCCTTCCTTTATTATCTTGTCTCTTTCAGTTTTCCCCATCCCCTGTAAATTTGATCCCACGCCCATCCCCACAGACTGCCTCCCATAAATTGGTTTATTCAGTGGAAGCTTTCTGTAAGAATTGCCATGTAAACATGAGGCCCATTCCCTCACCTCTGCTGTGACCCCCTCGATCCAGGTAATGGTGGTGGGGACAGCTAAAGTGGGCCATGGTAGAGCTTTATAAAATGATGCAGAAAATGGATAGACCTTCCCCCCACTCCCCCCCCCCTGCACTCATAACACTGGAACACGGGGTCACCCATTGAAATTGATCTGCAGTAGATTCAGGACAGAAAAAAGGAAGCACTTCTTCCCACAACACATAATTTATGGAACTTGCTGTCACAGGATGCAGTGATGGCTGTGGCTTTAAAATGGAATTGGACAAATTCATGGAGAAAAGGTCTATCAATGACTATTAGCGATGGCAGCTAAATGGAAGTTCCATGTTCAGAAATGGTATGCTGCTGAATAACAGTTGCTGGAAGGAGACTGTATGAGAGGGCTGTTGCCTTCATGCCCTGCTTGTGGTCTTCCCGGAAGCATCTGGTGTGGTGTAAATAGGGTACTGGGCTAGATGAACCTTTGTTCTGATTCAGCAGGTTATCCACACAGTCATCCTGGAATATGTGCTTGACAGATAATTATGTTGAAATCAGCAGAATATACCTTCAAAGAAATGCATTTGAGATAAGGGTTTTCCCCAAGGATTTAGGAATGTGATGCATGCTTTAGTGCTGGGTCTAATGCTTACATACTACTTAGAGGCAGCTTCCATTGCTTTAATGGTTTTGTCCATTTGAAACACCTTGGCATTGACTTCTTCTCTAGAGCTCTGTGTGAATGGCGTGAAGGGAGAAGCGAGGGAGCCCAGGCTTTTATCCTCAGCTCCAGTTTGGCCTGAGAAAGTCACTTTACGTTTTATTTAATGTATTTGTTCTAAAATATTTTTAAAATTGTGAACCACCTCAGGTTACTAAGCAGAAAGGTGGCATATAAATTTAATAAATAACACACATTGGTAAGTTGCATGTCTGATAACTTGGCTATACAGTGGCACCTTGGTTCCCGAGCGGCTTAGTTGTCAAACAAATCAACTCCTGAACGCCACAAACCCGGCAGTAGGTGTTCTGGTTTGCAAACGTTTTTCGGAAGCCCAACGTCCGACGCAGCTTCCACTTGAGTGCAGGAAGCTCCTGCAGCCAATCGGAAGCCACGCCTTGGTTTGCGAACGGTTTCGGGAGTCGAACGGACTCCCGGAACGGATAAAGTTCGAGAACCAAGGTACCACTGTATAGGGAGATCTTGAGTTTGGCTCTTCATCTGATGATTGAAATCTATTGGGTTGACTCAGCATTAGTAGTGAGGATGTAAATCTGTGTTGTTTATTAGCCTTTTTGATTGGTTATTGTTAGGCCTGTTATTTTCACTTTTAAAAATACTGATAATTAGGCTTATTTGCTATTGCAAATGTTTAGTTCTGCTTTGTGTGAGCAATAGAGAAATACCTTAAGTGTGTAGGCTTCACCACTTTTCTGATATTTCTTTATCAAATTATAAAACCAAATAAGGCAATATTGTTAAACAGTTTTTCTACTGTAACTTTCCTTTTAAAATTGCTTTGACTTAATTCCTTAATTACATTATTGTTCCCTAAATACTTTCTATCATGGTGCTCAAATGCATGAAATACTTTCATATGCACTTTCCTTTTAGCACCTTCTCTGACCTTGGGTGGGTATTGTTTGGAGAAGATCAGTATTTATTTAGATATTTATATTTATATTTATATTTATGCAGTTTAATTGAATGAACAGTGTGTGGCTGAAAACTTTTTTTGAGACTTTGTTGGGAAAATCAGAAATTGTAATGGATGTTCGTTCATTCATTACTGTTAACTGGTTGTGCCAGTTGAATCAACTGCAGTTTTAAATTGCGTTAATTACTGTAGTCTAGTTTAAACAAAATAAAGAAATAATCATGCTCACATTTGTGATGAAGGCCGTTAGGTAGAATGACTTTAGGCTGATTTGTTGTGTGTCATTGATTGTGTTGTATCTAAGCACATAAAGGAGGAAGATGCATGTTATTTTTCCGCAAAATATTTTGGAAAGATGATGTTTATCTTTATGCAAAACTTTAAATGCATTTGTTTAGGTAGAAACAGAATATAATTTCTCGTCTTTTCCAGGAGGAAAAAGCATCTCTTTTGCATCGCACGCAGGAAGAGAGGCGGAAACGAGAGGTATGATACAAGTAAAGCCTTTTAAAATAGCTTCCAGTTGAAATATTGTATGATGAAAATGCTTATGCCTGTATTTAAAGCACTGAACAGCTGGACCCCAAGTATCTGAGAGAATACTTGCTGCCGTTCAGTGGGATCCATGGACAGCGCCCTCCTAGGGCTTCCTGTGCAGTGCTAGGTACATAGGATCCTGGGGGGGGGGGGGGCTGTTTAGTGGTGGCTCCAGAACGGTGGAATTCCTTCCACAGTGAGATTTTTCTGCCTTGTTCTTTTACTCTTAGGCAGTGCGGATAAAGACACCCCTCTCTTGACAGGATTTTGAAGAAGTGGTGGGGTGAAGAATGGTTAGCTGATTTGCTTTATAGCTACCTCTTTTTTTGAAGCATTGATGACCACTTGGGTGCTGTCTTTCGTCCCTTCTCTGTGTTAGGAACTGATTTAGATTAAATTAGTATTTTATTTTATTGTTTTGTGTTTTTTTATAAGTGTAACCCTCCATGGGGCCTACTGGCAAAGGATGGTATATACGGTAAAACACGTGAATAAATAAAATAGCTTGGGTATTGGCTTTTTAAAACCTCCTGTTTTCCTCATTTTGTAGTTGCAGAATTTTTGAATGCTAAATAGTAGGGCCCCGCCCTTACATTGTTTTGCACCACATTTAAATTTTGCTGGGATAATGTATGCAAGCATGGTACCTTAGAATTGCTAACATGATCCTGACTCACTAGCAGAAAAACTAGTTGTAGGGCTGATTCACACACTTGTTTGGCAGACTAGAGCAGTGTTTACTATGCCATTCTCCTTAGGGATTTGTATGATAATATTTCCTGATTAACCATGGTTTACTGACATATGCATAGGCAGGAACGAGCTGCCTCTAGCTTTCATCCTCCCCTCCTGGACTCCAACAATTTGTTTTCCTGCTTCCCGTACATCTAGGCTTGTTGTGTCACCTGAACCAGCCAGTTCTTCTCACTTTCAAAACAAGCAAACTTCAAGCAGTGGTTCCTGACAGTCTGTGTAGAGTTTGTTAACAAACCACTTTTCTTTATCTGTATGATGCACCAAGCCTGCCTTTGAAGGAGAGTGGAGCTGAAAATTGATGAAGTCATGCAGGATGGGGAGGAAAAAGGGGGCGCCTCAGCCGGAGGCTCACTGCAGCTTCTTCCTTCTTGGCTGCATATTACTAAGCCGTGTTTCTGTGCGTTGTGTGAACTGGACTCCAGTGTCATAGGCAGTCATGTGAAACACTGCCTATGTTTGAGACTGTACATCCCAACCATCATTATAAAGTTGATTAACTACAACCATGGGAATTATTTTGTCAGCTCCAATGAGCAGATAATTTGCCCGTTTTATTATTTGTAAGGCTCCGGTGCAGAAAATGTGCATAAGAAACAAGGCACCCTGTATTTGCAAGAATATATTTTGTTACGCTAATGTACTTTTGAAGATGTAGCATATATTGGGAAGAAAACATGACTCAGTCTATTGAGAATAAAATCAGACACAGCTTTAAAAAATGAGTAGTGAAATTGCTGCAGTGACCTCAGGCTTCAAACATTTGCAACTATGGGTCACTAATTGACAATTATGCATTCTTGGATGAAACCTATGCCTAATGAGGAGAATATAACTGTCTTGTGTTGTAATTCAGCTGTGTGCTGTGGAAGATCAGTTGCTGCTGCTGCTGAGATTGCTGTTGAATTTTCCTGTTTTGTTTCTGTTAAAAAACCTCAATACAAGTTGATCAGCAGGCTGCCCATTTCCAGGGTCTGTCATTTGAATATCCCTGGCTCACTTCTTGCCAAATCTTTATTCATTCAGTTTCTTATTTCTGTTCTATCATTCCTTCATTTATCGGTGCTGCCACAGTAGTGTGTAAAAATCGGAATTCCACCTCAAGTAATCTATCCCCCCCCCCATTTAACTTGTAATGCCGTATTCTCATTCCACCAGTATCTATTAAACAGATGTTTTAGTAGCTTCGGGTCAACATTTTCTGTTTTGACAGCCATGGGGTACATAAGGAATGCTGGGACACAGTTGTACATAGATATTGGATATGAGATGCGAGGTTTAGTTTTTTATTAGCTGGTGGGAAGAGCAAGGAGCTTTGTAGAGTGGTGATGCTCTGGTCTCTAAACAATGGCCAACCTGCGCAAATGGCATTTGGTTTGAGTCTTCAGCATAAAGGCTAGAAACTTAGTTAAAAAAAATAAAAGAAGCATTGTTTTAAATTTGACAGATTCGACAGGAAATACATTATATGGTAAACTTGTTGGCTATGCATATAATAAAGAGAGCTTGCATCACAGCAGAAAAGCATATCAATGGAAAAGCACAATTCTCCTAATGGGCAGCAAGATATTTGTGTTTCTTTCAGTCTGTCTTGTTTGGCAATGGCTTGGTGTCAGGCAGCGTAAGCCGGTTACGTGGAGAACCCAGACCTTCTCTACCACAAACTCCACTGCTCGTGTTCCTCTGATACTATTGAAGAGAGAGTTTTTTGTGTGAGGTTATTCAGTGACTGCACAGGTGTTTTTCTTGTCAGTGCTTTGTTCTATTAACTACAATGCAGCAAATTTTATTTTGACCTTTGTCTTGTCTCCTTAGGAAGAAAGGAGAAGGCTGAAAAATGCAATAATCATCCAGTCCTTTGTTCGTGGGTACAGGGACAGAAAACACCAAGTAGGCATTTTTTTTTTAATGATTGACTTTTCTTATGTGCTTCTGAGTTACACAGTGACCACAGAAAGATATAGCTAACGAGTTGACACTGTCACTATTTCAGCCTGCCTTCTAGTCACTACTGTCAGCATGTGCAGAAACAATGTATGCTGATCTGCTGTAGGAAACCCTCTGATACTACTTCCTCAAATCCACAATGTAATAGCCATGTGGACAAGCTTGTACTGTATGTTAGTCATTCTCTCCCTGTAGTATGACTCCTGTTCAGTGATTCCCTGGACTGGGATTATTGGTTGCAGCCTATGGGGAAACCATAGTCTCAAATTTAGTTTGGAACTCCATTTAGAAGGACTTGTGATGAATAAGAGCACAGTAAAAATGAACTATAACCAGAAATATAAAATATCTATTGTATGGCTTTAAAGAACCCTGTGCTTTCTCCCAGGAACATCTGTTTATGCCCAGAGGTTTGCCAAATACCTTCATTTGACTGCAGCTCCTTGTGCTACATAGGAAGCTCTGTAGCCTGACTTCTGGAAACAGGCCAGTGGGCAGGAGCAAACTCTACACATAGCCCTTTCAATCCTTGCCTGTCTAAAAGTGCAATAAGATTATGAAAATATGTACAATAGTTATAATCTGGAACATTTATTCATATGTATAGTCGTAATGTCTGTTGGGAAACTTGTTTATTGTTAGTCTCAATTAGATGAATAATGCAGTAGAAGATGAATTCACACAAAAGTAATTACTTCCCATTAATGTTATTCTTGGTTCATTCTAGCTTTCAAAATGAGTTCTAATTCTGCTCTTAGTACATAGGTAGTTCTGTTTCCATAGGATTTGAGGGAGTTGATGTGTACAGATGACAATACTTGTACTGTACTGACTGATTATGCTTTTAAAATTTCTGAAAATTCTATGACATCACTTTGCATTTTTGCACCTTTATGTACAATTTAACCTCCACACTTGGCCTTGAGCAAGTGATTGTTCCAACAATGTACCTCGGGTTATAAACAAAAATCAATGCTGAAGAAATTATATGCATAAAATTGTTCATTGGGGAAAGCTGCAGCTTCAAATGAGTATATTGAAATCTTGCCTGTGTTTCATAATGTTGACAATACAGTACATTAACTTAAATTTTATTCTTCAATTTAAGTATTCCATTCAGAGGAGTGAATTTGATTACTGTGCTAATCTAGCACAATCTGGAGGAAGTTTCTCCACTGCCAATGGAGCAAATCTGACTCTCTTAGTTCGCCAACTTCTGTTTTTCTATAGGCATAATGAGGATTCTAAACGTTTGGTAAGTACTCAATGGGAGTGATTCCAGTTTCTTGTGTGTTTTTAGTAATTATTTTTAATTTATTGGTTGCCAGTACTAAATGATCTGTTCAAAAGACAGTGAGGTTGAATCTGGACATTCAGAAAGTTACTTGTCCTTGCAGAGAGGGGGTGGCTTTCCCATTCTTCCTCCTCTTCTGATAGCCACCCCAAGAAAGGACTCCTCCTTCCCTCCCACAAGGTCAGGGTTTCACTAAGTCCAGTATACCATCTGCTGCAAGAGAATGGTGCCACCTAAAAAAAATCCCCACTTGCTTATCTGTGGGAAAACATGCTTTCAGTTTTCATTCTGAAGTGTGTGGATCCAGCTAAAGTTTTGGAGAACATTGCAACCTAATAAACATGCAGGTGCTGTCATAAAGTCAGTGCTATCTAACCTTAAGGGCTTCATTTATTTCATAAAATTATGTAGCAGTTTGTAGTTAATGGAAGATGGCACAAGCTCATTTGGCTGAGTATGCATGGGGGGGATGGATGGACGGACAAGACTTAGGAATGTACCTGAGACTCATAAGTTTCTCTCAAGAGTGCCTCTTCCACATAAAAACCTTTCTGCAATGCTCATGAAGTAACAACAAAATAAAATGTATATGCAACACCCAGAAATTAGTTTCTTCCCTTGGTACATGTTGGTGTTTAAATGAAATAAAGCTGAAGTGTGGAATCTTTGGGGGTGGGGGTCAGTGTGGTGAGGCCACATCACTTTCCTTCTCTTAAAAGCAGTTGCAGGGCACTGTATGTGTATGGTTGTTAATCTGTTCGCTTGTGCTAGTTCCTAATGTGCTAGTTCCTGGATTCTCCCTCTACATGCACTCCCCTACTCCACTGAAGCAGCTATTAGCCATAGATGGTAAAGATCATTTGGTACCTTTGTTTTTTACCCTCCATGGCTATCAGTAGCTTGGCAAAGGGGATTTAATTTAGGGCCAGAGCATAATTTTGTGTTTGTGTGTGTGTTTAGGGAGAGTTAGCCTCTTCCTCCTCAAGAAACCTATCCACATAGGGTGTCCTAGTGGCTGCCTTTACCAAAAAGAAAAAGATGTTCAGCTATCATGTTGTACATCTTGTTTGCCCCTCAATTATCCCTTATTTCTGAACACAGATTTGTTTTTCTTAGGCATAAAACAGGAGAAAATAACCTGGTCTGTTATTCAAGCTTGGTGCAGACAGATTTGGGACCACCTCGTTATGACAAACCAATGTGCCATGTAAAGATAGCGAACAACTTGCCCAAAATTGGAACCTTTGTTTACCATTTCTTGCCTCTTCTTGGCATACTTTGATGACATATGACCAACCACAACACTACCCCCCAATCCTAGATGCTTTGGTCGTGTTGATTTTTTTTTTAAAAATCCTGTTTTGGGGTATTCCGCTTGGTGGCAGGTGGGGATTGACAGTCTTACATGATGCTAATTAAGAATTAGAAATAAAGGTCTGGGAAAGGAAAAAAGTCTCAGCTTGGCACCAAGCAGACATTATGTTGGTCATACGTTTCTAGGGAGAGTGTTCCATAGTTAAGGCCAGGGGTGGGGCACATCATGGCGAAGGCCCTCTCAGCATTTGAGATTAGAACCCGTTGCCCTCCAGATATTGTTGAACTTTAGCTTCCATCAGTCATATCCAGCATGGCCAAGGTCGGGTATGAAGAGAGATATAATCTGAAAACATCTGGAGGCCACAGGTCGCCATTCCTGCCTTAGATGCTCGTGCATGCTTTATGTACATGAACAGTCACAAAAAGCACCAGTGTTACTTTTTAGAGCATTTTAACACTTGTATCTGCGGATGTCTTTCCCCCCATCTCCAGATATGGATATGTCAGAACTTGATTAAGCAGAATTCTCAGTTTGTGAAGCAGCTTGATGGCCCTGAGAAACTGACATGCCTGTTCCAGATAAAAAGGCTGTTGGGCTTATGTTGCAGGTAAAAACGAATAAACTTAATCAGCTCACTGCGGACTTAGCCATGTTCCTTAACTGAATTAGCTCACTTAAGGCTATATCTATATTAAATATGTTAAATGGCCATCTTGAGGTCTTTAGCCCCAGTTGGCTCTATGGACAAGAGCACTTTACGTTTTCTTTTGAACTCTGAGGTCTGAAATCTTTCTTCATTGTTTGCAAGTTAGAACTGTATTCCTTTTTCGCTAGAAGGGAGAAGCTATACCATTTGAGTGACAAGTTTTATTTTTGTCATAGATTGCTGCAAAACTGCAATGATGACAGTCTGAATGTTGCACTTCCTATGAGGATGCTTGAAGTATTTTCATCTGAGAATACCTATTTGCCTGTTTTACAAGATGCTAACTATGTAGCATCAATAATTGAACA
Organism: Podarcis filfolensis; assembly: GCF_964270895.1. Taxonomy (NCBI): domain Eukaryota; kingdom Metazoa; phylum Chordata; class Lepidosauria; order Squamata; family Lacertidae; genus Podarcis; species Podarcis filfolensis. The sequence goes on along the minus strand of NC_139614.1, from coordinate 45,977,818 downwards.
AATCTTGCACTACGTGATTCAAAAAGGTTCGTGTAATGATTGCTTTTCAAAATTTTATTGAACTTTGAATATGTAACAGCTGCCAGCTTTGTGAATGAGCTACATTTACAATAATACCCAACAATTGTGAATATTGCAGTAATACTGAAATGAAACATAATCTTATGTCTTCGAAAATGCTGTTTCTTATTGAAATATTGTAAGTGTTAATGCCTTGCAGATGGTTGTATATGTTTTCAAATGTTTCCTGATGCTTTATTCGGGGTTTTTTTAAATGTGTGTGTTATTTTTTTACTCTTGTTATTTTAACTTGTGATAGCTTTAATGTTCATATTGCCTTATTGTTAGCTGCATTGAGAACATTCATCCTTAAGAATGGCATGTAAGTGTTTAATGCAGAGTCCGTTTAACATTCTTTTTTGTAATTGTAAAACCATGGACTACTAGGCTCAAATTCCATAATACTATGAAACAGCAGATTTAGCTGGTGTTTTGAAGAGCCACTGCTTTGAATTGGCACTATTTCCTAGATGTAAATAAAACTAATTTTTGGATTTGATTAACTAGATGAGATCAGTTGCCAGTTTTTTTTCTAGTTTATCAGCTATGCTGCTAAAATTATAGTTACTATATTAAAGCACATCTCACAATGTGGTCTTTGGCCCATAAAAGCTGGTACTTGGCATCCTACAAGACTCTTAGTTGTGTTTGTGCAACCTTTGACATGCCTCTGCCTCTGAAATATATCTTAGTCAGTTGTAAAATAATTTTATTGTTTAAAACTAAATGTATACCTTAAAATGGGTACAAATGCTTGAATTCTTTTTCTTTCAGGATACTACAGGTCTCTTTATCTGCTAATAAATAACAAGCTTCCGTCAAGTATTGAGTATTCTGATGTGTCTCGAGTTCCTATTGCAAAAATATTGTTAGAGAATGTTCTGAAACCATTGCACTTTAATTATAGCTCCTGTCCAGAAAATGCCAGGTAAGCACATTTAGTTGTGCATTGGTATGTATTAGTTTAATTTTCCCCCCTTACCATGGCAAAGCACTAATAGGTACTAATGGAACAAATATGTAAAGCTTTGTGGAATGACTAGATCATCTCTTTTTAGTCTTGAAACAGCCTCTTATTACTGTTCTGCAGACTTGTTTAGCAAAAATAAATACAGTAACAAGAGGGTAGAAACAGAATTGATAAAATGCACCTTGACAATTACAAAGAAAAAAATCCCAATGGGTAAAATATATTTCCAAACTTGAATATTTTATTGTATTGTCAATGTAGCGGTGGAAAGGTATGTTCACATTTCCCATAAAGAGAATCCTTTCTTTACCTTCTGCAGGCAACAGAATTTTGCTGCTTTTACAGAAGAATTCCTGGCAGCACCTTTTACAGATCAGATATTTCATTTCATCATTCCAGCGCTTGCAGATGTGAAGACCTGTTTTCCTTATGAACTCTTTTTGAATGCACTATTGTTAACAGAAAGCAGGCGTTTGAGGAAAAGTGAGAGAGCTCCTTGGCTTTTCTACGTTGTTCTAACTGTTGGGGAAACCTATTTAGGTATGTAAAGCATATTTAATCAGTTAAAGTATCCATTTGTTATATGCTGTCCCTGCAGTAGCTGGCTAGGTGCTTTACAGTTGCAAACATTATTATTATTACAACTATTATGCCTCTTCTACGACAGCCTATCTTTCCTCCAAAGGCCTTAAGGCAGATTACATTGCGATTGTTCACCTTAAGACCTTTGTGAGGTATGTTAAACTGAGAGTTAATTGACTGGTCTTTGGTCACATTCCTACTTTCAACCTTGAACATCCCAGTGAAAATTTAGCAGGTTGACTTCATACTGTTATAAAAATGCACGGTGATTGTGATATTCGCAATAGAATAAATATGTGGTTTTGGTTCTTTACTGATCTCAGAAACCCAGTGCATAATTCAATCATTGTTTTTAGGTTCTCAAGTTTAAATATTGACATCAGTGAGGTCTTAAAAACTTAAGAAAGCCCAGACTCTCAAGATTTGAAAAATCTGCACACCATGTGGCCTATGAACCGTATATATTTTACTTATCCCTAAAATACGCACAGTATCAGCAGCGGGTGTGTTCAGTTTCTTACAAAGAGTCATAAGTGATCCCTGCTCAGTATTTCTGTGTTCTTTATTCTGTATTTAATCTTTTCCTCAATATAGCATCTCTTTCAGAAGAAGGGCTGCTTGTGTACCTGCGAGTACTTCAGACGTTTCTTTCTCAGTTACCGGTGTCTGCATCAGGTGCAGACTGCCAAGATTCAACCAGTGACTCTGAAGATGAAGATGAAGGAATTAGCAAGACGACTTCCATGCCTGTAGGTATTAAATGTTGTCAGAAGAAATTGCACAGTGGTAACATTCAAGCTTGGACTAGGCTTCCTCTTCTATAATACTCCATTCTTCTTTGGCTTTTGCAGCAAAATATGTTGGCAGTAGTTAACTTATATTTGGCTTGGATCTATTTACATGTGGACGGTTTGCAGTTTCCCTTGAAGCACAAATGTTTAACATTTTGTGTGTGTTTAACTTTGAATATTGTGTGCAGTGCCTCTCCCAACCTACCTCATTTCCAGGTGTTTTGTTGCAGACTGCTTACAGTGGCTTTTTCATGGCTAGGCATGTCAATTGCAGTCAAATAGCACATTACACAGGTGGCTGCATAATGTACTGTGATTTATTGTGGAAGAGAATGGAATTCTAATGGGGGCATAGAATTTAATGACTGTTCAGAGAGATCAGGGAGGTGGTGTATAAAAGCCTCGCTGCTCTTTGTATGCATTTATAAATAGAAGCCTGATTTGTCAATTTCAGGTAGTAAAAAATATTAAAGTTGCTGGTATTAGGCATCACACATTGCACTTGGACACATGCTAGTAGACACTCCATTTTTACAACAGGCTTTGAACTAGTCGTTACTATTTAGGTTTTTTTTAAATAGATGTTCGGATTTGAGAATTAAGTCATTGTTATGTTTCTTATATGCTTTTGGAAAACTGACCTTGGAAATGCACAAATGAAAAAATAACTCTGGTCTTTAAACGCTATCTTTATTGAGTATCTTGCTTGAATATAATTTGTTAATAAAGCCAAGGACACAAAGTGAAATAACTAAAAAGTGAAGATCTGGCATAAGTTAACCAAGACTTGAAACCACATTTCTGAAGAATTTGAATACTTGGAAATTAGCTTTCAGTGGTTAACCAAAACATTAGGTGAAACTTTGTAGAACAAGAGCCGCAATACGGTGTGGAAAGTTCAATATTTTACTCTTTTAGGTCAGGGGTCCTCTGGCTCATGGCCTCTTTGTTGGAGGCACACTAGATTTTGCAGTGTGTGTGAATGGGTGTGGGTGTGTGGATGAATTGAATTATGTGAATGGGATGTTGCGTGTGTGCCTGCCTTCCTGCGTGAAGGAATGTAGTCCTTGGGCTGAAAAATATTCCCAGCGCTGCTTCAGGTTGTCCATACAGTGATGCTTTCTTTACTCATCCAGGTGTGTGCAAAGATCCAACATACTGGAGTGGCAGGCCATTGCTGTACTACGTTGTAATCTTCAAACTGATCATACACGTATTGCAGGGCTTTTCTTCATGGCAGCCTTCTTTATTATTCATCTAGTACTAGGGTAGTAGACAAGGAACCCAGATAGAACAGTGGAACAGCCCTTCAGAGAAAAGAGACTAAATCCCCCCCCCCCATTGTGATTAAACTGCTCAGGCATACTGCATGGCTGGTGCTGATCTGTGACTGAGTTCTCTCCCCTCCACCTGCCTTTAAGGTGGTGTGGCTTGCCTTGAATAGAAGGACTAATATAGTACCAGCCTCTTCCATGTACTGTGGGATTCAGAAGCGTATCTTTGCATTTCTAAATCCATTTAGAAAGTAGAACTGATATCCTGCTTTTGCTGAAAATTGCAATAAGTGCTTTGAGACTTGTTAGCTCCTCCCACCCAAAAGAAGTTAATACAGTGGTACCTTGGGTTACATACACTTCAGGTTACATACGCTTCAGGTTACAGACTACGCTAACCCAGAAATAGTGCTTCAGGTTAAGAACTTTGCTTCAGGATGAGAACAGAAATTGTGCTCCGGCAGCGCGGCAGCAGCAGGAGGCCCCATTAGCTAAAGTGGTGCTTCAGGTTAAGAACAGTTTCAGGTTAAGAACGGACCTCCGGAACGAATTAAGTACTTAACCCGAGGTACCACTGTATACATCATTATTTAAAAAGCACAGATTCTTTGATATGTTAAAAAAATTTTTTTCCTTTTGCAGGGAGATGGAAGAATATCAGTCCAGTATATAACTGAAGAGTGTCTTTCAAAACTGGATACAAAGCAGCAGACAAACACTCTGCTAAACATGGTTTGGAGAGATTCAGCTAGTGAAGAAGTTTTTACTCTGATGGCTTCTATCTGTCACACATTGATGGTGCAGCACCGAATGATGGTGCCAAAAGTCAGGTAAGTCTAAAAAGAAAAGTGCATTTGCAGACATAAATCTACAAATTTAGGGGCAATTCTGGCTTTCTTTCCTGCGTGCCTGAAACACTGGTCCTATGTTAACTCAACTTCATCAGCAGTATGTGTTGGAATTATTTGGAAGTTCACTGTCCAGAAGCCCTAGAAATGTACTAAGGACAACAGGATATAGGGCAGTTCTCTTTGATTTTGACACTTTTTGGTAAAACTGAGATCCTTGGTTGCTTTGATATAGAAACAGATCATTTTATTTCATTGACTATGCACCTACTGAGAGAACCTTGAAAACAAGGCTGTGGTAGGGATCTCTAGATGTTTGGAAACCAGGAGGCAATGAGCTTTCCATCTTAAACTAATTTAGATCTTAACTATTGTGGGTTTCCCATGTACCCTACCAGGGGTATCTAGTAGACCATTGTGAGAACAGGATGCTGAAGTAGATGGTCCTGTTTATGTTCTTGCGTTTCCACCTCTTTCTGCAGCTTAAGTGTAAGCTATTTGTTTTAAAAGTAAAGGTAGTGCTGTTGGCCAATAAGAAATTCCATAATGGGGAAATACCTCTAAGGCCAACCAAAATGTGACAAAATAGTGTGCAAGCTTCTGAGTTCTCCGGAACTCATCTGGCTTTTAAAAAAGGTATTGCCCTAATGTGGATTTTGGAATTTTATAAGAATTTTTATTCCACCTTGACAACTTAGCCAAGCTGCTGACCATTACCTTTTGCCCACATTAGCCGTTAACCCCTCCAAAAACTTATCACCTGTGAATTATTGGGCAGGACTCCATCCCAGACCAGTTGAACAACATTATTCACATGGGTATGGCAATGGAATGTGCCTTGCTCACTGTTTTTAAGTGAAATAAGCAGGCTAGTTGCTAAAGCAGCGTGAAGGCTTTCCATGCTTTCTATGGAATTGCCAACTCACATTAGGAATACAAATGCTGCACTACAAGCTTTATAAAAATTGCCGGTAGTACACCTGTTAGACGAGTGGATAGAAATGTGTAGTCTTATCATTCAGAATCCTAATAAACATGAATCTAGTTTTCTAAGCCCAAGGGTGCATTTTTGTTTATTTAAAATACGTTAAGCAGCTCGTCGTCATAACTGATTGCAGGGCACAATACGTGTATAAAACCATAAAATTTAATTATGTCTAATACAGGCAGTGGCCATTTTAGGCGTGTCTGATATGCGTGTGACTATGCACATGAGCATTGCTCTGAATCTGGGAGTGCCCTGAAAATGTCGTAAAAACATGTGGAGGGCAGGGGTGGAACAATGGAGGGCAGGGGTGGAACAGGGCAGGCCACCTTATGTGGGCCCTGCCAATGCACATGGGAGACTGGGACGTAATCCTGGCTCAAATTGGTTGCTGCCTGTATACAATTTAAAGGGGGGGGGAACACCTGGAAGTGCATAGATAGTCTGTGCAGTTCTCTCAGAACTTGGTGTACATGAGTCCAGCTGGCTAAGCTAAACTTTTCTCAAACAGCAGCTCCACCTGCCCTATGGGGCTGTGGTGGTGATGGGTTAGTTTCAAAAACAGTTTATTGATATATCTTTGTGTGTGGGTCCAGCTATTAACGCAGCGGAACAAACTAAAAACCCTGGCCCGCCTCTTTAAGAGGTTAGCTAAATGTGAGAGGTGTTGATTAAAAAGACTTAAACATTAAACGTAACTGTGGACCTTCATAAAATACTGACCAATACAAGAGGTAGTGATTGGCGTTGGCTGACACCCCCCCCCCCGAATAAGTGGTACAGCTACTTCTTTAATTTTAAACTCACAAGAAATGGTGAATTGCACAGTTACTGGGAATACCATAAATACTCCTGGTATTTTGGGAATGCCCTACTACAGTTGACTCAAACTGCTTGGTAAACAACGATATAGAAAGCTAAGTGGTGTAGTCTCTTTAGCCCACTGGTGTTTATAGCTACTCAAGGAAGTAAGATGTCAGTGAAACTGTGATCACTTGATTAGGGTAATTAGTTCTTTGTCAACTAATGGCATTAGAACAGGATGTGAGACCTGAAGATCATAGCAGAAGCTGAATTAGTATGCCTCTCTTTATTGCAAGTGGTCTATTGCCTTGGATAGTAATTAAGGGATTTAAATGGACCATTGCTCTGACTTGTGGTTTATTGGTGAACTGTGTAGTAAAGGTGCTTAATTAGTGACGTTTCTATAGCCTTAATTGTATGACGACAGCCTCTATTTCCTCCAAGGAGCTGTGCTTAAAATCCTGTAGTTCTTTGTGTGAATTTATTTGGTTTTGCTTCCAGGTTATGAAAGTGGTTAACTTTAATTGTGTGCGTGTTAAGCTGGCAGCCCTTTCAGACCCACAGCTCACCTTTAACCCAAAGGGGCCTGCTTTTAACTGTTTTACTGTCTGCCTTTCTCTCCTTTGGGTGACAAAGGAGAGATTTCTGGCAGGTGCACCTTGGCATGCAGGATATGTGTACCTGCTTAAATTTACTTTTATGTAATCAGTCAGTAAAAATAAGGGCGCTCTACCCTCCTTTCTTGATCACCCCTTTCTATTTTTTATTTTCTAGTTATGAGGGTTGGAATACTAAATGAAAAATGGTGTTCGTCTTGTTGGAATGCCCTACTACACTCAAAGACCAAAGTATTCAATTAGAGCAACAGTTCCATTTCTGGGAAAGTTGTTCTCTATGGAAGAATTAAAATATTGTATTTACTGCTCTCTATTAAATACATTTTTATTGATCTGTTACCATTAACTATAGAGTTTAACATACTATGCTTTCCCTTTTTTATGCAAAAAGCAGAGTTACGCATAACGGCAGGTTAAGAGTGCAGTCCTAACATCTTTGTGGTGTGTTCACACTTACAAAGCTGATGAAATAAATATTTCCTTATCTTCGCAGCCATTTGGTAGACGGAGGACTCTTTGTTGCTGTGCTAGTATTTGTGCCAATGTAAGCACAGGGCATTGCTGCAGGTCAGGCTGCAGTGAGTGCACAGGCCTTGAGTGTGTGCTGTGAGAAAGCAATAAAGATCAGAGGCAAGCAGTAGCACTGGTCAGTGTCTCTATTCCCTGCCTTTTACCTTTGTCTTCAAGTTAGGAGTTAGGGCATGGTCTGGAGGATACAGCAACTTTGCTGAAGCTTAAGAGATCTGGGTCTGGTCTGTTCCTGAGTGGGAAACTGCCTGAGAGTCCTATGTATGCCATCTGGAGCTCCATGATGGAAGAAAGGTGGGATATTAATGTAATAAATAGATGAGAGACATGGAGTATCTGTATGATGGAAGGGCACAGTTACTGTGTGTATTTAAACCCGTCGGAGCCTGTGGACTTCCTCAAAGCACTTCAAGCAGGTGGGGGGCAGGCAAAGAATCCTGCTTTGTACAGGATCTGCTTGCCCACCCACTACTCAAAGGAGAAGGTGCTGCCTGTCAGCTGATATCATATGTGACATCATCTGATGGATGAGTGGGCGTGGTGTGGGGAAAATGGCCTCACGGGCCGAATTGGACTCCCTGATGGGCCAAAGGTTCCCCACCCCTGTTCTAATTGAGAAAAACAATTTAGCTCAATGTCTACCCAGAAGGAAGTCCCATTGATTTCAGTGAGCCTTACTTCTAGGTAATTGAATATTAGATTGCAGCCATACTCTCCTCCCATGTATATGTCTGTACTGGGAGTACTAGTTCCTTTTAACTGCCTGTTTGATTTTTCAGTAAATGGGAATGTCAGGATAGATTCTAGAATAACTAGGACTATATTATGCTATTGAGTCTATTTCTATGTTGTGTCAGCATTGTGAAGCACCAGGTGTACAGAGAAAAGCAATTTTGGAATAAATTGTGCCTAAAGGAAATGACCATTTGTTCTTAAGCAGTTACACCTCTAATCCATCTTTGCCAATGTGCTATTGTAGTTAAATAACTGAATGTTTTCATTTCCTATAAAACCCATGTGACTATTCTTTGTAGTGCTTGCTAATTTCATTTCATCTAGAACTCTCTTCTGGTTTTTTTGCTTTTTTTGGTAAAATTAATTTGAATTGTCTGCCTTCTAATTTTGTTTCCTGTCTGCTTGTTGCCTGTCAAGATGGATAGAAATTCAGAATAGACTGAAATTTTCAGAAGTACCAGCCAGAAGTAAAATAATGAATTACTGCTTTTATTCCCGGTTATATATGGGTATGAGAGATGACTTTGTCCGATAGAATTGTAGACACCCATCCCTCAGCTACTATTTTGTTATGCCTATAATGTTACATTTTTAGTCTGTCAAAGTTAAATGCACACTATATTTCTGCAAAATCAGATACTGGAATTGCTGAATAATTCATGAGTTCCTTGCTGTGTTTTATTTTTCCCAGTTGGGAAGGGAAAAACTTGATTGGTATTTACTGGTTCCATGTTGAGCATGGAAATGTGAGGCATAGGAAGTATGAGCTATGGCTGTGTGCGATACCTGCTTTGGGTCAGGGCTAGGCTGGAACCATGGGTAGCTAGAACCAAATTTAGGCTTGGAAGGGGGTACTCTCAGGAACATCCTGTAGAGGATTCTGGATTTTTCTGTTGACTAGACAAAAACAGATTGAGACTAGTGCAGGGGTGGCTAACCTTTGGCTTTGAAGATGTTGCTGGACTGTGGTTTCCATCATCCCTCACTATTGACTAAGCTGTCAGGTGCCATAACAAAGCTGCAGAGATAGCGCAGGATAGTACGCACCACGGGAATGATCTCTTTCAGCTTCTGCCTTCTGGAAGAAGGTATGGGGTTATAAAGACCAGGACTAGCCGCCTGAGAAACAGTTTCTACGCAAATGCAATTCTGGTTCTAAACGCAGCATAAGGAGTCTTTATAGTACATTGTATTTTAAAATGGGGTTTCAGAGTTTTTAGGGGTTTTTGAATGTTTTATGTAGATTTCCAATTTCATTGTTCTGTATAGGACAATGACAATAAAGATATCGTATATCGTATATCATTGACTGGGGTTGATGGAAGTTGTATAGCAACAACTGGAAGGACATACAGGGGCTGTAGAGCACATGCTTTGCATGCAAGCAATCCCAGATTTTTTTATTTAAATCAGATTTTTTAAATTTAAATTGGATTTTTAAAATAAAATGCTTTTGGAGGAAAAATCTTTCTAAATATAGTTTTCTATTTATGTTACATTATAGTCCAAAGGCTATTCATCAGGAAAGAAGATTTGTTTTAAGTTTTTCATGTGTGCTAAAACTCAGTCTAAGGTGTGGTTTTTTAAAAAAAAAAAAAGTTTAACCACATCAGTTAACAAACATGGATACATATGCTGTAATGTTATTGTTTCAGTTAAATAAATTGTTTAAATTGTTATTAAGGAAATGATTATTTTTCTCCTTCCAATAAAGTACACCATCTGGTTGTAAATATTAAGATTATATCTTTTTGTAAAAAAAAAGATTCAAATCAAGTCTTACTGACTAATGATATAAATTGTGATTTAATTCATGATTTAAATCGATTTGATTTAAATCAAATCCACCCTGATGAGAACTGCTCATCTTCTAACATTAGGCGAATGAGACTCAGGAATATTCACCTTTCTAGTTAGAGAGAACCCATGTTTTCAGAGAAACTGTTCAAGGCACCTCTGGGAAGCAGCTGTGCTTCACGGAAACGTTCTTTGCAAAGTGAAGAACATTTATCAGTGTATCATGAAATTACTATTCTGAGCTTGTGTTAAAATCCGCATGCCACACTGCATAAAAATATCTAGAGAGCGTCTTGCTTGTTTGTGCAGGGTAGAAGTCCTGGACAGGCATTAGCAGAAAGGCAGCATTTGTTTACAGTTCCTTGCTGGTGTTTCCGAATGGCTCACTTAATCTTATGTAATTGCAGTCACATCTGTTATCTTCTACCTGTAGCACCTTCCAGTTTGAAGGAAGTGTCAAAATGTGTTGCCCTACTGCAGTGACCTTTTATCCATCTGTATGAGCTTGTATCATTCTATTGTATTCTCTTCATTAACTTAAATGGTCTCTGTGGGAAACTGGGCCCAATTTATGACCTAGCCAGAAAATCTTGCCTTTAACTAATTAACTTACAGCATCACCTCAGCTAAATAAAGCTTAATGGGTCATTTAATCTCTCCCATTCTAACAGAAATAATTTTACACTTTTTTAATAAAAAAAGAGAAGCCAAGGGTGCACAAGATACCCTTCTGCCAAACACACACAAATCATGTACTCTTTGTGAACAACTAGATGCTTGCTTTGAGAATCTGCAGGATTCACACAAAATTGCTGTGCTTTACCCAACTCTTCCCTTAAACTTAAGAGATGTAAAATAAATAAAGACAAAGCCTTGGAGGCCTTTGGCAGCCCAGTAGTTCAAGCTGAAATTGGATACTTCCTCCTTCCAACTCCCCATTATTTGAAGCTAGTTATCCCATATTTGTTCTATTTAAAATATTTTTATTTTGTTTCTCAGTCAAAGACTCTCAAGTTGGCTAATAACATTTTAAAACAATACGTATATTCAAATTACAACAATTAAAACAAAATACTAAAACTGACTCCATTAGCAGACAGTAATAAAACAGCAGTACAATCAAATGCTACTAAAAGCTAGAGAAAATAAAATATCCTAACAGATAATATGTGTTGGGTGAGATGTGTTAATGTACATAAGTAATTGGGTTATGCTGCTTTACAATTGCTGCCAGAAATGGAAAAAATGCCATTTAAATCTTGTTTTAATTTCATTTGAATTCTTTAAGCGTTAATTGTTTATAGAGCTGTGGTTGTAGATAAGGGTGCACTTTGCTGGGAATTTCAAAGCTTTTCCTTTTGGGATTGGTAATAGTAGATGTAGCTTTGGAAGGAATTTGCTGGCTTCCTGGACTCTTTCCCTCTTAGTTGGGTTGGGAAGTGGATCTAAAACTCCACCACCAACTCAGGCCATTTTGACAGGTGCCTGGGGCCACCTACCTTTATTTATTTTCAGCTATAATTATTTATTTCAGAATATAATTCAGTGCTTTAAATTTTTAACACCTTTTGCTGTTGCCACTGGGTGAGAGAAAAAGGTGCCAGTGGATGGAAAGGAAGAATTGGTGTGCTCCCAGTTCTTCCTTTTCAGTTCAGCCCCGTAGGAATACCTGTCCTATATCAGGTGAGCACAATTTTGGGGAAACCCCCTCTAGACCAAATGGTGAGGCCTGGCAGTCCTAGTTAAGCCTGTGGACCTGAGGTTCTGCACACCTGCCTTAGGGAGATACACATTACAGTTACGGTAAGTGTTACAGAACCAAACCATACTAAGACCTTTATTCACTTTCTCAGTGATCTTGGAAATTCCATAGGCTCTTATGGCTTAAGATATGGAAAAATACATGTAGTAGTTCTTGAATATGTGAAACGTTTTTTGCACGGAAGCTCAATGTTTTTGAAAAGTTGTAGGAAGGTTATAATTCTGTTGAAGGGTCTTCCCATAATATCACCGTTCACAGCAGCTTTTGTGTAATAAATTGAATACATGTGACTAATTACAACTATAATTTGGAAAGGCCCTGTAATGATTAGTGAAGCATAGAAGAACAGGTTAACAGATCATCTCTGATTACTTGTAGCATGGTAAATGAGTGCTATCGTCTTTACATATGGAAGGCATCTGTACAGTTAAAACAGAGATAAAATAAAGCGAGTTGACTAGTGCTGGAAAGAATACCTATTTAGGCATGTTGCTTTGAGATAAATATTGAAATGGAAGTTGACAAAGATGCTTTTTATTACCCACACGATATTCTTCAACCTGTTTCCTTTTTTCCTTTTTAGACTTCTGTACAGCTTGGCTTTTAATGCCAGGTTCCTGAGGCATCTTTGGTATTTAATCTCCTCAATGACTACACGAATGATTACTGGGTATGTCATATTCATTAATAATCTAAATGCAAATGGAGCGGTGTGTGCCAGTGCAGAACCAAACAGTGTGTGAGAATAAATGGGAGGTGTGTTGTACTTGGACACAGGAGGTGCCATCTTAAGAGGCACTGCCTCTTATGTGAGAATGAAGAAGGAAGTTTCCTCTAAAACGATGCCTGATGTCTTGTTTGCGGGCTTCCCAAAGGCATCTTGTTGGCCACTGAGAACAGGATGCTGGGCGCTAGATGGGCTTTTGGTCTGATTCAACAGGCTCTTCTTAGTTCTTAACACACCTAGGCATCATCTAAAAACAAAATACACTTTTAAAAAAGCATATTTATATGGATAACTGGGAATGCAGCCCAAGGTGAGTTTACTCATGTATGCTCTCTTTTCCATACCATGTTGATTATGTGGAGGAGCAAACACATGAATGGGAGTTATTATTTCTTTAATGGGGGGCAGCCCTTTTACACTTGCAGAATTTCACTACTGAGCTAGATATTATTATTGATAAACCAACTTAGCTTGCATAAGATGAAATGAAATTATATTTGTTAACCTTACTAGGCCAAAATATGGTTGTTCATGCTGTCTCTTGATCCTGAAGTTGCATCAGTCTCTATAAGTACTGTGATGCACTGATACTGTACACCTATCACGTCTGCCCATCCACCTGGGAATTTACCGTGTTTTTTGCTTTATAAGACTCACTTTTTCCCTTTTAAAAAGTAAGGGGAAATGTGTGTGCGTCTTATGCGGTGAATGCAGGCTGCGCAGCTATCACAGAAGCCAGAACAGCAAGAGGGATTGCTGCTTTCACTGCGCAGCGATCCCTCTTGCTGTTCTGGCTTCTGAGATTCAGAATTTTTTCCCCTTGTTTTCCTCCTCCAAAAACTAGGTGCGTCTTGTGGTCTGGTGTGTCTTATAGAGCGAAAAATACGGTAGCTTTGGTTCCCCTCCCCCCCTCAACTTCAGTGCACCTCATTTTTCCAATTAGAACATGCTATTTAAGACTTCTTAATATGAGTGTCTGTACATTCTGGTATGTTAGTGTCTTCTCTGTAGATATTCATAAAATAGCTTTTAACATTTTTAACGCCTGGCTAAGTGACAGAAAATACCTAATGTTCCGTTGGGATATTCAGCTGCGTGATAACCATCCTGAGAATATTATATAAACAGAAACATAAATGCCAGCATTATTTTATTAGAATCCATGTTAAAAGATAAATTATGAATCTTCCACCTTTTAAATATAAGTAAGTTAAATAAATATTTATTTATTTAATAATTTTGGGTACCTCCCTTCATCCAAAGGCCCAAAAATATTATTTGCAGATTCTAAAAAGCATATTTCATCATTTTAAACTTGTTCCATATTGTGGCATCGGGAAAATAAAAATCACCTTTAGTCCTCCCCCCCACCCCCAGTTCCCAGGTCCTAAGATTAAATTAATGACTGCTCTTCATCTTTTGTTCTGTTCTGTTAAGGTCTATGGTGCCACTCCTTCAGGTGATATCATGTGGCTCACCGATGTCTTTAGAAGATTCTAGTCGGATCATCCCTCTCTTTTATCTTTTTAGTTCCCTGTTTAGTCACTCGCTTATTTCTATACATGATAATGAATTCTTTGGTGATCCTATAGAAGGTAAGAGTATCCTCCTCAACAGCTTTTGTCTAGTGAAATATTTCCCCTCAAAACTCATATTGTTGTTATAAACACATGGTCGTGTGTGTGTGTGTATGTGTATTATCCACACACACCCGGGCTGGAAGTGTACAGTATTTCCCAAAATTCTACAAAACTGAGTAACTGTTGGTTGCCTCATTGTTTTGTTGTTGCTATAATTATACCATAATTTTGAAATATTCTCCTGTTGTTTGTCTGTCCCTGCCCTTTAATATCTCTCAGGAGTGGAGGGGAAATGATGCTGAATTTGCTGTGGTTTTATTCAGGCCTGTAGCAACTTACGACTTTCAAGCTGGACACAACCCATTGGACACACAATAGTCATCTGCAGGGTGCTTAAGCATCCTTTATTTTGGCAATTGAAAGCAGCCAGGCAGTAAAAAGGAGCATTCTGGTGCTTCCCTACATGGTTTGTAGGTGTGTTGGGCTTTTTGGGTTAGAAGTTGTATGGATCTGGTTAAAAAGAAAGTGCCAAACTTGAGTTTTGAAATTGCTGCTAAATTGTCATAGATAAAACAACAGGGAAGGTTTTATTAGACTTGCACTGCTTGTATAAAATTGGCATGCAAAAATGTTAAAACCCAAGCCTTATACTTAATCCGCTATATTAGAAATGTAGCTGACTCTTAGCTACTGTAGATTCTGGCATATAAAACGACTTTTTAACCCCGGAAAAGAGGTTAAAAAGTCTTATACGCTGGGTATGGGCAGTGCGGAACAGCTGCCAATTTGGGGGGTCGTATAATATGCCCAGTTGCCTAATACGCCGGAATCTACAGTACGTTGAAAGCAAAGAGGCATAATTCTGACCAGGGATATTAACATAGATCCAAAATATCTTCTCCAGTTCTGTCTTGTACTTTGGGTCCAGAGAAATAACTTCTAGTTATGTATTGTCTAGTTGTAGGTCCAAGGCAGTCATCGATGATGCCTTTTACGTTAGAAGAACTGGTAATATTATCACGCTGCCTTCGAGATGCTTGCTTAGGAATCATTAAATTGGCATATCCTGAAACCAAACCAGAAGTTCGTGAAGAGTACATTGCAGCATTTAGAAGTGTTGGAGTCACCACAAATACAGAAATGCAACAGTGCATCCAAACAGAACAGAAACGGTGGATTCAGCTCTTTAAGGTACAGTATAGTTTTGATTTATATATAGAACTTCCCTTTTCGTGCACTTTAAACATGGAGATAACACAGGTGATGATGTCTACATATGGAGTTAGCACCTGATTTAATTACAAAGACAGTAAGAGAGATTAGTTTTTTAATTAAAGGGTTTTTTATAGAGTATGTTTCTCCTGATTGTAAAGGCTATTATAAAATAGTATTTCTAGCAGTATACTTTTAATCTAATTGAATTTAAGTGGGATCTTAGAATTGTTAAAAATGCCATTATATCTTGGAACAAGTAGTTTTCTTGAGGAGCTTAGATGCAGAAAGGAGAAGAGATGTAGAAAATGGGTGGTACATTCGTTTCTGATTCAGCTACTGATGTTCAGCTGTCAGTTCTTGCAGATGTTAAATGTCCATAAATAATGAGTATCCTAGGGTCACCATTGTCCTATGGATGACTATTGGCATGTTTAGAGCTTATTGCTGTGCTTCCAGACACAATGCAGTAAAAAGGACCAAACTGAGTAGGGCTTTAGAGATGGGTCTTTTACAGAAATAGATAACATAAGTCGGTTTTTTATTTCATTTTTAAAAGAAACTATTCTGTTAACACAAGGGTGGGGAACATGGGACATTCCAGATGTTGTTGGACTATGGTTGGCTGGGCTGATGATAGTTGTAGTCTAAGAACAACTGGAGGACACCTGGTTGGCAACCCTTTGTTAGTGAATCAGTAGGGCTAATAATACATTCTTCAGTTTCCCCCTATTTTTGTTTTTTTCTCTGTTGAGACAAACAATCTTGGAGCTATGCCCATGGTCCATATTTCATGTACTGTTTTTTGGGGTGTCTGTATGATCTTAAGCTCCTTTTTGAGTACCATACACATTGCAGAGCCTGGCTGAAAAGCTATTGTGTGGATATCAACCACCTATGGGTGCAGCAAACTAAGACTTTGTTTGCACATCAGTTACAGTGCTTCAGGGAGACGAAATGAATAGTCTTCTACCCAGTCTATTTTTTCTTTCTTTTTGGCAACCCAAGGTTGAACAACACTAAGGAGGTGGGTTAAGAATCAAGAATATAACGGTTGTGCAAGAAAGTGCTTGACTTGCCATGAAATTTCTGCAGCAAACACATATAGTCAGCTAAAATTACTCATTAAAGGAGTGGAAGCAGAAGAAATGCATTTTCCAAATTGAATGCTAGATTTACAGTCGGTTTAATACTGGCGACCTCTCACACACTAATGTTCAGTTCGAGTCATCAGCCGTCCCTTCAGGTCTTTTATCACTGCTTTTGTCAAGCTATCTATTTAATTGAAAGAAGTTAATTGAATGAAAATGATCAACTAAGCTTGTATTAATATTGCTAATGGAACTTTCTTCTTGGCCATGTTTGGAGAAAGATGTCATGCTAGACTTTAGGAAAGGCCCATTAATGCTTGCACTTAACCTGATGGGCTAATTAAGGAATGCTTATTCATTCTACAAGTCTACAATAGCCTCTATCCCGCCCATTTTGCCCGATTTTTACAACACATTTCACTTACGAGCATGAACATTATGGACATTACCAGTGATGAGAGTAACTGATAATGTTTTGATTGTGTTGAATACGGTCCTAATGCATCACTAAAGTTAGAATTTTTGCAGATTGATCTAATATCTGTTTGCACAATTTTATTTAATTAGATGTCCTTTCATTATCCTGTTACATGCTCAGTTTGTTAAGCTGTGCAGAGAGGCCCAACATATGTTTTTGTATGTTATGAAATCATGCCATGTCCTTGCGCTGTGCATCATGACATCCATTTAGCAAACTATCTGGTGTTGAAATCTACAAAAAGAACTGTTTTAACGCCTGTGTAGAGTTGTTAAAATTTGGAAAGATTCCAGTGGGTCTTGATAATTAATAATTGTACAAAGAAAAGCAAGTTGCAGAATAACGTTCACCAAAGAAGAAATATATATAGTGCATTTCACTTAATCTGTGTGTATTCTGTGCCTTTAAAAATGGAACTGCACAAGATACACCTCTGTGGCCAAGGAATGGAAACACGTGATCCTCCAGATCTGACTCCCATCATCCCTGAACATACCCCATGGCTGATGGGAGCTTGAGTCCAAGATCTGGAGGGCTACAGGTTTCCCATCCCTTTTGCCCAACACAAAAATGATAGAATCTCAGCAGGTTACAGCAGAGTGCTGATAACACCAAGGTTGCAGGTTAGAACCCCGTATGTGACAGCTGTGTATTCCTGCATTTAAGGAGGTTGGACTAGATGATCCTTGGCTTCCCTTCCAACTCTCTGATCTATATGTCAGATATAACATAGACCCAACCCATTATAATTTCACTTCTATCGTGTTCTGTGAATATAGGAGTCTGTGGTAAACGAATTGAATGAGATTTGTAGAATATAATCTGTAGTACTAAAGGTTTCAAGTCCTGCATTTTTGCATGAGATTCAATTTTTCGCACAAAAGTTGTAGTGGGTGATGCTCTCACTGATAATTGAGTAACCCATCACAAAAAATTCCCATCGCCTAGACATACATGCACAGTTCAATCCTTCTCTTTGAAATCTGCCCCAAGAAGGGAAGAAATCGGTGTCTCACTCAAGCAATGTGCATTCCTGCTTCTAAAGTACAGTAGTAACTTCTTACTTAAAGGAACCAGTTTGCGACAAATTTACTCTTCCTTTCGTGCCAAAGGGCAGCTGAAAGAGAGGGATTGTAGGTGCCACTTCAAAACAAAGAGTTTTATCCTTGTTTGCGTGCTTCTGCTGTTGACAAACCTGACATATCCTTAGTTTCCACTCTCCAATAATTTTTTTAATGAAAAATTGGATACAAACCTATTGAACTAACAAAGTTTATGAATTTGTTTTGTTTCTATCAAAAAAACAAAATGCTTTCACCCATATTCTAGTTCTAAATGTTTTCCAAAAGCTCAAGAGATTCCTAAAATAATATGTAAAAACAACAGAACCTTACTTAAGAGAATAATTTTTAAAGTTACACTGTTACATTTAGTTTGAGTTTCGGAATAAAGAGGGGACAAGATAGAAATTTAGATAATTATTAGGCACGGTATGGAGAAAGTGGATAGAGAATTATCCCTGTCTCTCCCCACCCCAATATAATAGGGCCCAAGATCACCCCATGAAGCTGGTTTGTAGAAGATTCAGGTCAGATAAAAGGAAGTGCAGCACATAGGAATTCACTCCACAGGCTGACAACATGGGTGGCATTAAAAGGGGATGAGACAAATTAATGGAGGATAAGGCAATCAATAAGGTCCGCATAGTTAAAGCTATGGTTTTCCCAGTAGTGATGTATGGAAGTGAAAGCTGGACCATAAAGAAGGCTGATCGCCGAAGAATTGATGCTTTTGAATTATGGTGCTGGAGGAGACTCTTGAGAGTCCCATGGACTGCAAGAACATCAAACCTATCCATTCTTAAGGAAATCAGCCCTGAGTGCTCACTGGAAGGACAGATCGTGAAGCTGAGGCTCCAATACTTTGGCCACCTCATGAGAAGAGAAGACTCCCTGGAAAAGACCCTGATGTTGGGAAAGATGGAGGGCACGAGGAGAAGGGAACGACAGAGGACGAGATGGTTGGACAGTGTTCTCGAAGCGACCAGCATGAGTCTGAGCAAACTGCGGGAGGCAGTGGAAGACAAAAGTGCCTGGCGTGCTCTGGTCCATGGGGTCATGAAGAGTCGGACACAACTAAACAACAACAAAGGCAATCAATGGCCAGGCACTACTTCTATAATCATACACCGCATGCTTCTGAATACTAAATTCAGACGGATTCAAATTACAAGAAGATTTTGCCTAAACATTAGGATCAACTTTCTGACAGTGTTAGAAACAGAGATATGAAAGCTAAGAGCTAAATGGCACTTTAAACCTAGGTTACAGGCGCAACAGCTGAATGTCTAGGCACATCTTTTTAATAACAAGAATACAAAGCTTGAAAATGAATGAACTGCAGCTAAAATATTATGTTCATTTTTCACATGGTCCAGTCCTTCCCCTGCCCACCCCTCTAATATTCTTAAGAGGGTCTCTTCTCCAGTCTTCAGAGAGTGGCTGGAAGTGGGGAGGCAGAAAAAGGTAATCCTTTCCTTCCACTCTGCAGTTTTAATCTGAAATCTTAGGCGCAGTCTGGTATGATTCAGCAGGGCTCTTTATGTTCTTGCCTCTTTTTAGAATAAAGAATGGTTCCCTTTTGTAACCCGCCCCCCCACCCCGCTCTGGTGTGTTTCTGAGCAGGCTTGTAGGAAATTGGTCACCCACCCCCTCAAAAAAAGAAGAAGCCCTAAAGACTATTTCTGCCTCAGATTAATTTCTTTGAATGTCTTTCAGATTACTTCCCTCAGTGCTTGAAAGGTTTCACATGCAATATCTCATGACGTTTGCAATCAGGGCCTAATGGAATCAGTGCTTGAGTGACCAACTTGGCTAACCTGCATTGAATTTTACAAAGGGCAAAAAGTGGTGGAAAAGATTCTGCATAATCATACAGATCTCCTAATGGTCCCCCCACCAGTAGTTTTCTAACCTGTAAAAAGTTCACTTAATAAACCAGGTCATTAAAAAAAATATCTTCAGTATTTGAAAGGAAACCTTTTTGATTGTCCATTAAGTTCTTTTGCTCCTTTTGGCATCTGCCCACTAATGCACCAGTTGAGACATTATTGAAGTAATTACATTTTTTTAAATAAAAAACCCCCTATTGGCTCATAGTGCCATACATCTACTGTGCTGCTTTCAAACTTGATATAACTGCATGGGAAGGGCAGGGATTTTGTTTAGTCTTATAAATTAAAGATGAGTGTCTTAAAATGTTCAATTATGATCTGGGTCTTGGATCATCATATGCATTCTTGGATCTTGTGAATATCACAAGGAAGGGAATATGTAACATCTCTTTTCTAGCATTATTCTTTTCCCTACCTCCAATAATCACCTGTGATCTAGCACTGGTAACTGTTGGAGGAAGTGGATATTTACCTAGGTGTGAATTTCTTTTATGGTCACAAATCGCCTGATGTATGAGATAAATCAACAGGCAAGGTCAACTAAGCCAGTTAGTTACTATGGCAATGACTCAGTGTTTAATCATGTCAGCTCATTAGTCAGTCAGTCTGTCCATGAGTTGGAATCTGTGTTATGTCTTGAAGGTGGAGCAACAGAGATACTTTAGGCTTGTATATATCTGTATCTGTAGAGCCGACAAGCTGTATGTATATATGAACACATAGAACTGTATTACTAAAGCCTTATCTTTTACAGTCGTAAACTATTTTGGATTTTAAGCTGCCTCTGGGTGGTGACTGGAACTGTGGGGCAACTACTTCTATGTGGGTATCTTACTCAGATCTCCTGCCTCCTGAAACTTCGTCCTTATATCATAAGGAGTAGATATTGGCCTGTTCAAATGTAAAACCTTTACAGCAGTGAGCTGCAGCAAGCCTTGGTCTCGTACACTTCCATCTCCTCCTTGGGTGCATTTGTAAAGAGGTGTTAAGAAATACTCAGTTCCATTTTGAAATAATTGCCGCTTGTTGTGACATCTGAAGTGTACAAACTGGTTAATCTTAACTATGGCCTATTCCAACAAACTATAGTAAAGATTACCCACAGTTTATCTGGGTTCAGATGTCATAACAAACAACAGTTAATCTGAAATGGAAGCAATACTTTGCTGAGGCTTACTGTGGCTCGTTTTTATAATGCTGAACCATGGTTTAGCAGTATATCCGAATACAGCCACTATTTAGACAATGACTGCAGTTAGTGCAAAATGAGGTGGTGCAATTGTTGACAGGAATGAGAGTCTGTCAGAATATTATACTTGTGCTTAAAGATTGGCACTGGCTATCTGTTGGCTACCGGGCTGAGTTACTATAGGTACAAAAGGCTCTTAATTGTTTGGGACCAGATTACTTAATAGATCACCTTACCCCATACATACTGATGCGATCACTTTGATCTGTGGAACTTGGGCCATGTCTACATTTGAAAGGATAATTCCCTTAATGTGGCAGCACCTGTCCTTTGGATAGTTGCCGTGACTGTACTGTTTTAGATGTCTGCGGAAAACCTTTCAGTTTCAACTGGCCTATCCAGACGTGTAATTTTGTTTCATCTGCTCTTAAATCTGTTTTAGATGTTTTATTGTATGTGGTTGTTTTTATGTTTTAAATTTGTTTTTAAATGCTTTATTTATTCATTCATTTATTTAGTGTGTGTTTTCTGCCCAGAGAATGGCAGGATGTAAATTTAAGTTAATAAATGGTACAATTGGGTATTGTATTCTAAATTACGTTAAATGAAAATAATTTCGTTTCCTTGACTTTCCTCGAAATCCGATTTTTTTTTTGCATGTTGAGAGATTTCAGTTGTTTTGATGAAGAAGTAATTTTAAGTAATTTATCTAACGAACTTTGGCCAAATATTTGATTACTTAAACATGTCTCTTAAGAACAAAAATACTGTAACATTGTATATTTTAAAACATTGCTGCTTTGTCGGTGGTATTCTGAAAAACAGAAAGTAACAATCTATATTGATATATTTCTGCCATCCAGGTAATCACTAACTTGGTGAAAATGTTGAAATCTAGAGATACAAGAAGGAATTTCTGTCCACCAAACCACTGGCTTTCAGAACAGGAGAACATTAGAGCAGATAAGGTAATACAGATGTGGCTGTTTTAAAAAACTCTTTAAAATCAAACACTGTACAGATTTAAATTCAGTTTCCTTTTAAAATCAAACTCCTGGTATTAATAATCACATAGGTAAAGGTAAAGGTAAAGGGACCCCTGACCATTAGGTCCAGTCGCGGACGACATCACATATGTACTTTAGTACAATTCTGGTGTGCAGGTGTTAACCCGAATCCTTGAAGCATTTGGCATGTTTACATCACTTGTTCACAGTTCTCTATTTGTGATATATTTGTCATGTCCTATGCATGTTTACTAAGAAGAAAGTTGCACTAAGTTCGGTGGTACATACTTGGGAATAATTTTGTGTAGGATTGTAGCATTAATACACAAGATATTTGTCATATCCCCTGATAAACTTGTGATGCCTTGCTCAGTGGCCCAGTGCATATGTAGAGTTAATCAGAATTTAGGAATTGGGAGTGGTGTTTTATTTGAGTTGAGCATTATTTTAATACATGGTGTCTGTTTTCCTAGGACATGGTTTGCAGTATCCTAACAGAGCTGTATGTCATTTGAAACTTTGTTTCTGATAATGATCATGATTAAACTGCAGGAAATACTTTTGTCTTAAGGTTTTGACATGAAATATTTAACTGTTATATTTAATAAACAACTAGGTTACACAGCTTTATGTGCCATCAGCCAGGCATGTATGGAGAGTGAGAAGAATGGGAAGAATAGGACCTCTGCAGTCTACTCTAGATGGTAAGACAATATTGCTTTGCCTCGGAAACTGAAGATGTTGCATCTTTTCTTTCTTTTAATAAATGGAGAGCCTGTTTCTGGAATGTGAGCTTTCCCAATCTGTTGATACAGCATTTAAGAGAATTTGTGCTCCAGTCACAATGCAGTTCATTGGCAATAGCATGCTTCTGAATTGTAGTTGCTGGGAAACAATACATTGTGCTCATGTCCTCTTTGGGGCTTCCCCAAATATCTGGTTGGCCAATGTGGGACAACTAGACAGGATGCTGGACTAGATGAACCCATGGTTTGATGATGTAGGATTTTTCCTACATTCATGCCAGCAGTTGTTAATATACCAACAGCCTCTGGGATTGAGTGAGCTAAATTTTACCTAGACAATTGATGGTACCCACTAAAGACCAGTATCTTTTTACATGGCCAGTTGGTAGGTCCTTGAAATTCCACTGTATTTGATGTCCTCTTATCTGTGCAACTGGCAGATTTGCATCCAAAATCGGTTTTCTCTGCCTGTTCACTTTAATTTCTTGATGAAATAAAGGCTTAATCTTCCATAGGTTGTTCCTCTACCTTTCTTGACTGAATGCCCTTGAAATGAAAAAAGATGTGATCAACATGATTGTGTGAAGAAGGGCACATAACAGTGTGTTTATGATTTGTTTAATCCCACTTGACTCCATATGGGCTAGAATCAATTAGTGTGAAAGAACCACTGACTCACATATGGCTATGTTTATTTGTGCTTTTTCATTTACTTAAATGGCAAGCTCTTGAGTTCTAAATGTCTTGTGTATTGATGACTCCATCCCATATTTCTCTTTAAAGATGGAAACGTTGATGGGGCAATGTAGATAAAATTGACTAATTGACCAGAATAATTGAACTGCTGAAGTTAGATAGTGGTTTACCTTTGCTGTACATGCACTTTGTTTTAAAACGCTTTTAACCCTTAGCTTAATAGATAGCATACGTTGACTGTAATTAAAACTGTTTACTGAAAGTTAGGAAAACACTCATTCCAAGGGCTTACAATATTGGTATTTGCCAAAAATTCCCAGCTCTGTTTCTGTTGCACTAAATAGGTACTCTTAACAGCTCTAGTTAAAAATAGCTTGAGGAGCTGAAAAGTATAGTATCTGTTACTGCTGATGCTTGCTGTTGAAAGGCCAGCTAGTCACTGCTACCCTGCAAACAGATGATGATGATGAATTGCTTCTGCTTTAATACTCAAGTCATACATACCAGTCTTCCAAGAATTTTTACCATTCCTGCAGACAGTGTCTGCCTATGCTTGGGAATAGATTTTTAATCATTCACTCAAATAACTGAAATTTTGTACTTTTTTTGTTTGGGGAGTTTTCAGTCCCAACCAAATTGGTTTGCCTTTGTCCACATGAACATTTATATGAGGTGTACAGTTTAACACAGACTACACCTCTCTTGTTCCAGTGACTATAGCCAGGACTCAGTTAGGGCTATACAATCAAGTGTGTGCATTTGTATACCTGGTGGGACTTCCTACAGTTTCATTTCTGAACTACAGTGTCTCACTTTGCATTGGAGACCACTCCCAGTATCCTTTGAGTTTGGGAGCTATGTGCTGAACAGCACAAAGTATGCGGATGGTTCAGTAGGAAGAAATGCCACCAAGTTGTAAGAATATGAGCAGTAACTCCCCACACAATTTGGATCTCAGTTTATCATTGCTTTATACAGTCAGCAAGCTTGGCTCTTTGTATGGAGTGGTGTCTTTACCATCCAGAGAAGAATGGAAAGGTAGTATATTGTATTGTGCACTAAAACTGAGCTCTCTCTCCCTCTCCCTCTCTGACTTTCAATTTAAAAAGTGGGGTTGGATCCAGCACCTCTTTCCGTGTCTGAGGAACGACAACTTGCAATATTGACTGAGCTACCTTTTGTGGTTCCTTTTGAAGAAAGAGTAAAGGTACATCATCTCTTTAAGTATTGTACTTTTGATAGTTATCATAAACCAATGTATTTGCTAAATACAGAATCTTGCTACATGATTTGTAAAGGACCCTGTTCTGCAATACAGAAATAGGCGATCTTTCTGGGTGATCCTATCATTCCAGATGCCATTTTAAAATCATAAGTGAGTGGTGGCATGGTTCAAAGGTTCTTCAGTTTTAGTGCCTCTGTCTTAAAGCGGCCTGGGATGTTTGTATGTGTCTCTTGGTGTGAGATTTTCTTTTTTAAATCCTAGATGTGCCAAAGCTATTCTTCGCACCTCCTCTCCCAGCCTGGTGTAATGAAGGTGTTTTGGACTACAGCTTTCATTAGTGTGCCTAATGCTCACAGACGATGGGAATTGTAGCCCAAAACACCTGCAGGGCACCAGGTTGGGGAAAGTTGCCTTATGTGATCACAGCTGTGTATGCCTTGCTGGTGTTGAACAGTCATTTGCTGTTCTGGTTGCAGAGGATGGGCAACACTAGAGAAACAAAGTCCAAAGCGCTGTTATATTTCAGAATGGGGAGTGCCTTTTTTGGGATGGGGTAGGGGGATCCTGACCTCGACCTATAATTTAGTTATAACTTTGAAAATCATCAGCCCTTTGAAGTATACCACAAAGTGCCTATTGTTTAAAGGGCTGTCTTCATCTTCTTAGTTTAAAAAAACTGTAATAACTTTCTAAGGTTCTTTTGTTGACTCTACAGCTTTCAGCTAATTAGCAAACTGAATTCCCAGAATTGTGCTGCCATCAGTGTGTGCTAGTCCTATCAAGGAAATGAAAGATAGTTTCATGGGAGAAATAAATCACTGTTTCCCAAAAGGACAATGATAAATGGAGGGGAAACGTGTTGTTTCGCTTTGGTGCAAGACTTACAAGTGGTACAGAACAGAATTATAACTTGAAACTTGCATTCGTCAAGTTTCTTAATGCAGGCATAATACTTTTTTTAACTATTCCCTATACTAACAGTTTACACACATTAACAAACTCTCCAGTATATTATCATTAAACACAGTTTAGAAAGCAAGCTGGAATGTTGTGAAGTTGTGGGATATTGAAAATCCATATTTAAATGGGATTACTTTTTCTCTCCCTTTTATTACTCGATTTATACAAGATATTTCAAAGGCTGATCTATGCTGACAAACAAGAGGTTCAAGGAGAAGGCCCATTTCTGGATGGAATTAATGTCACTATTAGGAGAAATTATATTTATGAAGATGCGTACGACAAACTTTCCCCTGAAAATGGTAATGTGTTTTTAAATTAATGCTCAAATAAGTTCATAGTAATAAAATCACTTGCCTTGGGAACTATAAAAATATGAGCCATATACTATTTTCTTGCATGGAAAAGCTTACATCCAGCTTGTGGGCCAATTTGGTTAGTGCACCATATGAAGATGAATAATTTTCTACCTTGGAATTCCGTCTGTCTGTCTGTCTGTCTGTCTGTCTGTCTGTCTGTCTATCTATCTATCTATCTATCTATCTATCTATCTATCTATCTATCTATCTCCACCGGGCACTTGTGAAGCTGTGTTCTATTTTGGGATTTTAAAAAAGCTTTTTAAAAATGAAAATAAAAAAGCCTGTTGCACATTAATTTTGCCTAGATTTCTTCAATGTGTTGCCTGTTTTTTCACATGTTGTGAGTGGATATTCATACTTTCAGTAGGATTTCAAACATTTAATTTGTGAACAGCTTACTGGTGGATAGACTGTTGTAAGTTGAAAGAGCTCATGATCTGAATAAAAGCAGGCAGTTTTGCTTCATCTTTCAAGGTGAACATTCGGTGGTGAAGCTGTACTTGCTTTCTAATTAAGGACAGAACCATTGTAGAAATGTTAAGTTCAGTGAGCAATAAAAACAGAGGGGCTTCATTCAGTCGTTCAGTTCCAGAAATAAACCTTGTAAGTCTTAAGATGGAGTCGTCTGATGGGAGTTATCTAGCAGCACCTTACAGGGGCGCAGGTTCCTCATCACTTATGTAGAACAACTTGTCCTGAAGAAAGCCTGAACCAAATGCACCTTTAATTTTTGTTTAAGTGGAACTGCAATTGTTTTATAACATTAGGCATGTCAATAAGGTCAACAGACTTCATAGCATGTTTTAAAGGGGCTACTTTACCCACCAGTGGATTTTTGTAAAAAACAAAACAAAAAACCAACATGAGGGAATCCATTACATTGGGACAATATTGATGAGTTTTAGCTCATGAACTTTTAGATTGCATATTTTATTAACCCTTTAGGCACACCACTGTATGGCATTTCTTCAGAAAGTTGTTTTTAAATGCATGCATGTGTAAAGAGTTGTGCATTTGCAAATGCTTACATAACTTGTTTTCTCTTTCTCTAGAACCAGATTTGAAAAAACGAATTCGCGTCCATTTACTTAATGCCCATGGTCTAGATGAAGCCGGTATTGATGGGGGTGGAATATTCAGAGAATTTCTGAATGAACTGCTTAAATCAGGATTTAACCCTAACCAAGGTTTTTTTAAGACCACTAATGAAGGACTGCTTTACCCTAACCCTGCTGCACACATGCTCATTGGAGAGTCATATGCAAGGCACTACTATTTCCTTGGGAGGATGCTTGGAAAGGTAAAAATAAATAAAATTGCAGATATGTATGAGTAGGAGCTGCTTGTGTAGTATATGAGATAGAAGTGGATTTTTTAATGGAATTTTTTCAGAAAGGAAAGTACTTGGGAAACAATAATAGGTTTGTATCCATTTTCTTTGAACTTTCTCTGAAGAGGAGGGCGTCTTCATTTTGATCTTGTGTTATATTTGCTTTAACAATATTGATAGCTAAATGCGCACAGCTGTA
Organism: Podarcis filfolensis; assembly: GCF_964270895.1. NCBI lineage: Eukaryota > Metazoa > Chordata > Lepidosauria > Squamata > Lacertidae > Podarcis > Podarcis filfolensis. The sequence continues at coordinate 45,950,310 of NC_139614.1, read as the reverse complement.
TTCTTCATGCATGACATTCTTACTACTTGTGGGGTTACTTTCTTAATGCTCTATGTTTTAAGTGAAAAGATACACACACCATTTTTGGCTAAGACATTTTCCAAGTTGAATCGCCTTCACACACAAAATTAACAAGACTTCATTAGCAGGTTAGAGATTATGAACTCTGAATGATCACTGGTGTCAGATAAATTTCTTTTTCAGGCAGACAGTGATAGATAGATATGATAATGAACTCTCTGATTTGATAGGGTTTCGTTCATAGAATCTCAAGCCTGGTCATAGTGTCAAGTTTTAGTTTTTCAGCGTCAGGAAAAATGCATTTGATTTCCACCAAGATGATTCATTTTCCTTCCCAACCCAACCCAGCAACTTTTTTTCTTGTCTCTAGTGCATGGAGCACGACCTAAGGTACTACAACAGCACTGAGCTGAGATAAATTAAACAAAAGAACAGGATTATATTAATTACCATTGTTCCTGATTCTCTAGTTCCTCCCTTAACTTCCAGTATTGACAGTCATTTCATTGAGCTCCCACAGTGACACCAGTTGCACAGAGGGGTGAAGGTGCAGTAGAACAATTTCACTCATTGTTTTTAGGTGTACACCCAAGATATTTTAAGTGTACATCAAAACATGTAAATCACGAACCTCACAGGTGTGTCTTTGCAAACTTGTGTCATCGGGAGCCTTGTTGAGTTGGAGCACTCTTGACTGCACACTCTGGATTTGTCTCAACCTGGTGTGTGAAATGGCCTTTGCCATCTGGCCATATCAAGGCTCCACATAACAACACAAGAGAACAGTGTGTGCTGATCTCGGAGCTACTTGTAACTGCTAGAGTAGACATGTATTGGATCTGGAAAACTTGCCTCGCCAACATCTAAAACACAAAAGCTGCTATATTTTACCTGGATATTAACAGGTTAATTGTTAAAGTATTAAAAGGGGAGTTGGGGAAGTTTGACTTTGGGTTGGGAAAAGTGAGTGTCATGGCTGTTCTTATACTTTGAAATCAGAAGGAACCCAGTTACTTATCATTTTGAAAGCAGTCAAATATTGATGAATGTGTGTTCTGTGTTTACATAAGGCACAAAATGACTACGTTATTTAATAATTAGCTGTACCCAGGTGCAGAAACACCCTTTAACTGGCATGTTTGGAAAGCTGATGAATTCAGTAGCAAGATAAGGCACGGTTTTACTATTTGGTCCCTGCCAGTATTGTGGTTTTAGTTAAAGACTTTATTAAATTCTTCAGTTTTATAAAAATGCTTACCTTTTATCCATTTGCAAATAATTTTTGAAATGCTGCAGTTGTTTAGTCTTTGTATAAATAAACTGCATGCCATACAAAGGAAGCCGTCTGAAATCCACAGAAATTTCTTATTTGTATAAATAAAAAATGCAGAGAGTGTTGCTGCTAAGAGCTCTATTTATATGACAGTGTTATCAGAAAACAAATACATTAACATTGAATGATTTACCTATATTCTGTGTAGCCAGCCATTCAGTGGTAATCACCTAGTATATTTTAGTTAGTGTTGAATACTTCTTACCCCAAATATTTTTAATCCCCCCAAACGTTTATTATTAAATAAAATAAAGAGCATAAAGAAATACTACTACCGGAGAATGAAAGCAGCATAGGGTAGGACATTATCATTGATTTTGTTCTAAAATATTACAAAAATACCCATTTTACCATAAACATGGCTTATATGTATTCTTTTGTAATAAGTTATCTTAGTTACTATGGATCAAATTTTCTCAACCCATGCAGATACCCATTTTTATTTTTTTTAAACTCTCTTGTTCCAGTTCTGTCTTGAATAAATTGTATTATATCCCTGGCAATTTATAATAATACACATTAAAAGCTCTTCATTGTGGTAGTTGCAATTTTGAAAGAATATTACCCCCTCCAAATATCTCTGAATTATAGATGCTTTATATCACAGTCCTAACCATGTCTACTAAGAAGCACGTCCTATTGAATTCAGTGGGGCTTACTCCTAGGTAAGAAAGGTTAGGATTGCAGCTGTAACTAGGTAATTAGGATTACCACATTTATAGAACAATCCTATGCACTTCTACTTGAAATAAGTCATATTCAGTTCAGTGAGGCTTACTTTTAGTTATGGAGGGTATAAGGTAATAGATTCATTGGCTCAATAAATCAGTTTAAAACATTTTGATAGACTAATATTGATCAAATAGGCAGCAGATTTTGAAAATAAATTCAGGTTGAACTTTCAGACGGCAGCAGAGACATTATGAAACTGCAGGGAATATCTGAAGGTGATGGCAACTACAGCATAACCAAGTGTCTGAAAATGTTGAGTTACTGTTTCAGAACTGTTTCACTTGCATGCTTTTCTTCCAAATGATTAAAAAATCATTTGCCTGAAACTCATATGATTAAGTATGGCTGCAATCCCAACTCCACTTACCTGGGAGTAATTGAATCTAGTGCTTTGGAGCAGAGATGGTTCATTTTTGTATGTGGCAATATTACTCAACTTCCAAGAACTTCATGGCAGACACAAATTTTAGAGGGAAGGTTTTCTCCAGTACTGCATTTCCACCATGGGAAAAGCATGTTGAACTTTCATGTCATGCAGTTGATGAAGGACCAGGTGATTTGCTAGAAAACTAGACACTCCTAAGGGGAACAGGAGCAGATCAGATATCTGAGCCTACTCTATGCTTTGAAGAACTCCTAGGTTGGCTCTATCCTTCTTTATCGTCGCCTCAAATAGATGTCAAAGAAAAACTAGAAATTTTTTTTGTAATCTTTTTAAGTCTCCTAAAATAATTTTTAAAAATGCCATTAAGTAAACTGCCTGATATCCTACTTTGGTTGTTTGGGCCTTTTTATTCAATATGTTAATATCACAAATAAATGTGGTCTTTGAATAATTTCAAAATAGTATGAATTTGCTAATGATTCAGTAGTATAAGAACTCAGTATTGTTCAACAGATTTTAAAAATTCCCTAACTTATTTTTGAAATGGTTTTAACATAACTAATATGCTTGTCTTCCCTATACCAGTTCCTTTCACATAACCAATTATCTTTTCATTACAAATGGCTAAACTTAGTACCAGCATTTATAAATATGTGTCTAGCACTAAAGGACTACTAAAAGTGTGGTATTTTAACACTAAATCTTTGAAAGGGAAAAGATTGTATTGATTGATTGTGATATTTATTGGGTCATAATGTATTTAAATTTTCTTTAATGCATATGTTAGTGATTGTTTACTGTGATAAAGTGCACAAAGGTCTCTGCAAGCAATTCTACATGGAAAGAATTACCTCATGTCAGTGGTCACTTCTCAATTAAAAGTTCCATTAGCAGATGATTCCAGCTTCTGGTTTGTGTACTGATTGCATTTTATAGCTCCTAAATCAGGCTTCCTAGACAGGGAATAAATAAACAGTTAAAGTATGTGGTAATGGCATCCTGATCTTCTTTTGCCTTTGGAAACACCTAGGTCCATTTAAGTCAATTAAGTTCAGAATATTTAGTGGAATAAATTGTCATGTTTGAACTCTTACTGAAAATGAGTACTCTGCTGATTTGAAGATATTGATTCCTCTCAATACGTGTTCCCACCACATGGATTAATTATAATTACCTCTGCCCACTTGTTGTTTTTTTAAACAAATGCTTCATATAGAAAAGTTATACTTCTTGCTGGTAATTTTATTCTTCATGAACTTGCAACAGGATAATTCTTTTGAACAAACTAATTCTGGGACACTCGTGCTCTTAAGGGCCTGTGGCTATCCGTGCAGAGTGGCAAAAACGCTTCCTTAATGCGGATCATTATAGGAAATTGTAGTCTTGTGATTCTTGCTCTGTGCACAGAAACAGATGTGCAGATGTGTGAAATATGACTTTGAAACTTCTGCTTGGAAGATAAGCACAAGTCCTCCCATATCTGTTTGTACTTTTGGTTATCTGTAAAAATGACTACAGAAGCTGCTGGAGAAGTAGCAACAGCAATTAGTATGATTATTGTAGAATATTTAGAAGCAAATCTGTGTAATTGAAACACCAGAGGCCCGTAACGTTGTCCTGTGTGTCTGCTTATAATAGAAGTGCGTAGCTATTTTTCTGTTTAATATGTGTGAGTAATAGTTTCTTTCAGTGTAAAAGAGTAAATTAATCATTCAGGGGATCGTGAATTTGATGAAAGGAGCAATAAATGAAATAAATAAATACTGAGGATTGTATGCAATCACTGTGTGAGCTGAAGGCAGTTTCTCCAACTGTCTTTTTCTGTTCCCACGCCCACCCCTGAACAGTGGGGCCATGCCATATGGGGACTGCAGTGTGGTTGTGGTTGTTGTGGAATTCACGTGAAATTAAGTGGAGCACCATTGGGTCAAGATCCCTCCATCTGCTTTCAGGTGATTCTCCTTCCCACTGCAGTGCCATATGACACACACCCCCATTAGCCTGTGGTTCTGAAGAGGGGTTTGAGGGGTAGAGAGAGCTGCTGGCAGGAGGGGAAGGGGGGAGTAGAAAAGTTGGCTGCACAGTTTTCCACTTGTACAACCATTGAATATAAGTATGGGTGTTTAAGTAAAAGGATATAGCAGTGTAATACATCGGGGGAAATGTGTTGGAGACTGGACAAAAAAGTATGATTTAACAAACAAGTAAAATAGAATGTTTTATGTTAGTATTGCAATTTTTTTCAACTGTAAAAATACTAAGTTTGTCTTAATATTATGCTTTATATTAAATCTGAACATTAGGCTGCTGGGGCTGTAGAAGGAGGCCATATTAGGGGAATAGTTAAGAAAAAATAAAATAAAAAGCCTGTAAAATGATACAGTGGATGCATTTGAATGTCTACATTAAATCACAACTTAGCAAGACACGACTGAGCTTCAGCAGACCTTAGACTTGCATGCTTCTTCTCCCATGTGGCCATAATGAGTTCAGAAGCAACCATCTTAGCTTAACAGCATTTTGCACGCTTAAGAAAAATCGCTACCAAGAGCTTCCAAACTTTTCTTCCTGGCTGCATGGGAGAAGCAGCAGGGAGTGCTCAAGCCTGATGTATTTTTAGTTTTTAAATTTGAAAATGAAGGACCAAGGTGAGCTTGGCTTGATCAAGAAACCCCAGAAGTCTGGGCATGTGTGCACCTACTGCAATGTGTGGCTTATTATATTTTGCCATGTAGAAAGAGAAGAGCTTAACTGTGACTAACTTATCAAAGAACTGCTATACATTTCGCAGATGCCTATTTTAAAAACTTAGCTTTTACACTAATTGGAATATTAACTATTCATCTCACCTTGTTTATACAATGAATGTTTCTTTTGTCTTTTATATTTGGAGAAACTTGGCTATGGGAAACTGTGCCATCTTGATTATAATTTTAATTAAACACAATCAAGGTGGCCTAAAAATGTTTTATATAGTTTTTAGATTAAGTTATAAATGTTTGCTGTGGAGCTACCTGAAGATTGATAGATCTGCATTTGAAAAGCATTATTTTTATATTGATTCTTAATGTAGTAAATTACTAAAGTTATTTGGCAGCAAACAGAAATGGCCTGTGATGTTGTTCACATTTATTCTCCTGATAGCACCACAATTTGCATTAATTGCATTGCTAGTGCACTCACTTATATTAAAAGGCTTCTACGATAATTAATCCTTTTTATTTCAAATCATTTTGGCACAATTTCCAGCAATAAACACTCATAAAAGACAGACACTTGAAAAATAACATGCAGGTTCTTTCAATATACCTATTGCTATTTTCCCTTGACAAGGAGTTATTGATAGGCTTCTAGGAGCCAGTGTTAACATGTGGCTAAGAATTAAGACCCATATGAAAAATGGTAAGTGGATTATTTTGCATAAAAAATAGACAGTTCTTGAATCTGTGTAATTAACCTGTGTTTAGAAAATACCTTGATTTATGCCTACATTTGTATTTCAGTTGCATACATTATGGAAATTTAATTTATAATCCATTTAGCTGATGTGATCATAGTGTTTAGGGCCATCATTTATTAGTGCTTGTATATTAAATGCTTTAAATGCCTAAACCTGACTTGTGTTGGGGGTGGGGAGGGGGAATATATATATAAGGATGCAGAAGTATTTGGTGAGTCAGTGATTAAATTCAGCTTCAGATTTCAGGTAGCTTTGATATATTTACCAAAGTTGTGGAGTGTGTGTCTCTGTTACTAATTCAGAATAGCAAACTGTGACCATACAGATTGCAAATTAATGATTTACACTTGAAGTTTACTTTTTCAGCTACACAAAGAAAGGTTTCAGTTTTCATCCCTTTCCTAAACATGCCTCCTTGGCTTTGATCTTGTTATTCATACATTCTTGGGGCTAAACTGTCACACAGTGTTTGTGTGTGAAGGTATTTTGATAGGGCATCATTAGGAGATTTGTGCTTTTTACTGCCCTTCGTGGTTCTTTAATTTTTTCTTGACCCTGAATACAGAAAGTTTATGAAGATTTGCATTTGGAAATAGAAGGAAGGAGCTCCTCTGTGCTCATATACATGCTGTTAATGAGAGTAATTATGGCAGCTCATCCAAGAGCAGAAACCTAAAGACCTAGAGCGGAGGACTATAGGACATACAGCTAATTACAAATGAAACAAACAAACCCAGAGTAGCACAATCTGCAGCTTCCAGTGTTTAATTGAAAGCTGTCATTAGCTATCACTTTATGGTCAGATAGATAGGCGCATCATTCTGAATGTCTAGGTGAAAGCAGTATATGTCTACCATTGATAAATAGGGTGGCACATAATTCAGTTTAATACTATAACAGCCAATAAATGCATAGGAATTACGGACTCTTAGCATATAGAGCGTGGGGTTGGTGTTTGCCTATCCAAATTCCTGGTGAGGTATGGAAAAGAAAGGCCGTTATATTTTAAGGGCCAGAAAACATTCTAGCAGTGAATTGACTGAGTGACCCAAGGACATTGGTTCACTTGTAGGAAAACTTGAATTTGAAGCTGCTAGATAGCAGCAGTGGTGCATACCTACTTTTGAAGACTTTTTCTAACTTCGATTTTAATGCATTATCGGTAGATAGCACACTGATTTTTAAAAAATGTGCCACCTTTCTGTTAGACACCAGTCACCAAGGCTACCTGACCAAAAAAAAAAAAAACAACCCTAACTTTACTGCTTTTATAAAATAACAGTAAAACAATAGCAATATTCATAGCCTTGTAATATTTCATACAATGTAGATGCATTAAAAAGTTTGTACATAATTAACCATATGCCTCTCTCGCTCAGGGTTTGTTACTGCATTTAGCTCTTCTGTCCAAGTGCAGAATTTGGCATGGGGTATGGATTCCCATGTTGTGAGAATCTCTCCTTTCATGTAAATAAATGGGGGGGACACATGTCTTTACTGGGTGGAATCTCAAAATATAAAATGGGGTGGGTGGGGGAACCTGTATAGCACTCCCATAGAAGGAGATGTCTTGCTAAGTTTCTGAAGTGAAAGGACATAGTAAATACTTAGCTTCTGAAGTATATAAAAATAATTCTCAACTTTACATATTTTTTTTAAAGGCTTTATATGAAAATATGCTTGTCGAGCTTCCATTCGCCAGTTTTTTCCTTTCAAAGTTGTTGGGAACAAGTGCAGATGTGGACATTCATCACTTGGCTTCACTAGATCCCGAAATGTACAAAAACCTACTTTTTCTCAAGAGCTATGAAGGGGATGTGGAAGAACTTGGGCTGAATTTTACTGTGGTGAATAATGAATTGGGGGAAGCACAGGTAAGGGACTTTGGCTTTTAATTTCTCAGCAATGTTTCTGTTCAGATGTCATAATGATAAAGTATATCATTATGATCAATGACTTGGAGTCAAAGCATACAGGCACTCTTTGTATCGATACTCATCAAACTAGCTCTTATGGCAAGTCATATGCCTTTAGATACAAGCTTTGGTTGTTATAGGGGAAATTATTACATAATTTTTGTATTTAAATTAAAAATGCTTTGCATCAACCTCAAGTTCTTCAGTTTCATCAGAAGCACTTACACATTGGGATATGCAGAGAATACTGCTTTACAAGTGCCACAAAGTGTTTGCCTGTTTGCCTTGCCTGTTGAATTGTTTTCATAAATAGTTGTAGCTGATGACTCTAAAATGTTGGTATGGAATACTGAATTTGTAGACATTCAGGATGCTATGAAGGGCAATTCTACATGGTAGGTAATGACTCGAATAGAAAACCCTAATAGTTGGTTAGAGTATATGAGTTAGAGTATATGAGCTCGAATACAAAAGAACTGGGCAATTAGTTCCAGAGGAACTTTGCATTGTTCTTTTCGAACAGGAACCCCTGCTATGCGGCAAATGCTCACTGAAACAGAGGAGAATTTGAAAAGCAGTGTGTGATGCGGTAAGGGGGTCCTGCCTAAGCCCTTGGGTGCACCTAAAGTATCTCGTTGGATCTCTGCCATTGTAATTACTTCTGCTGGGTGCTTCTGAGAATATCCTTGTGAAAGAATTTAAGAAGAACAATTTCATATCTTAATTGACTGTCTTTATAAGGAAGCAGTCCAGCTACCAATAAAGGAAAGCTATTATTACTTGGAGAAAATCCAGTCTCGGACACAATCCTAATCATACTATTCAGATCAAGGGGCCTTTTATGTAAATCCAGTTAAAAGTAGGGTCTTAAATACAAGTGACCCATCTGTACCCCTGAAAGTCTGCTGGATATTGGGTAGAGAAGTCCAGTAAGAGGCCACTGTTAAAACAAAGTCAACAAGAGCATCAGGTAGAGCAGGGGTCTGCAACCTTTAAGACAAAAAGAGCCACTTGGACCCGTTTCCGAAGAAAAAAAACCTGGGAGCCGCACAACCATTGGGACATTTAAAACAAATATATCTCCGGAGCCGCGATCTGACAGCGGGCGGGCAGGTGACGTTGGGACGGTGCGTGACTAACGCACGCACCGCCCCCATGCGACGTCACAGCCAGTACAGCGCCCGCCACAGTGGGGAGTGTCGGGGCGCACAATGCGCCTCCTCCCCTCGCTAGTATCCGCCCCGGAGCCGTGGCAAAGGTGTAAAAGAGCCACATGCGGCTCCGGAGCCGCGGGTTGCTGACCCCTGAGGTAGAGTTTAGCCGTTGTACTGTTACTTGCAGAAGATACTTGTTGCAATTGGCCGCGCCCATCATCACCATCCCCTGCTCATTGTGTCCATTTTGCTAGTTGAAAAGATTAATTACCAGAGTCTCGGATTAAACCACAATATCCTAAATTTGGGTGTAATGATAAGTATTGAGGTAGAAAGGGAGGTGGATTTCATTTAGAACCTAGCTTTAATTCCTGATGATTGCTTAATTGCTTAATAATGCCTAATAAATGCATCCCAAATCTATCACCATCAACCACATTGTTCATTATGTGGCTCTTCAGACCTTGGACTCTGGCATAGGAACTTGTGTTACATAGTCAGACCACTGGTCTATCTAGCTGTTGGTTATATATGCTAGCAGCACCTCACCAGAGTTTCAGATGTTCTCCCTCTTAGTTACAGCCCTTCTGTCCTTTCAAAAAATTTAACCGTTTCAAAGAAAACAAATTGGAAAGTGTGATGATGCCGTTGACTTCACAGAAGTGTTGACAGTGTTCAATCTGGCAATGGGAATTGAATGGCATATTGGAGGGCACTAGAATAGCAGTAATTCCAAATAAATGTGTGTTGCTATGTGGCTATATTGTGCTCAGTAGTCTGACACAAAAGGCATCCAAGCACAGAGGCCTCCTTCTAGACTAGAAATGTTTGATAATGGAGCAAAGGGCTACATTAATTGGTAAATCTAGACCTGAGTGTCAGCAGTGGCCTGCCCTGTTTTGCTGCCTGAGGCAGAGCAGGAAGGGGCCATGCCTCACTTACCAGTGCATAGCTTCTGGTGAGATCTTGTGAGAGGTCAGTAATATCTTGCTGGAACCTGGATAGCACAACCTGGGATTCTGTCATCTTAAGGGTAGACTGGCCCCAAGTGTCACATTAGATTCTGGTGACTGGGAGGTCTAGAACAGGCTTCTTCAACCTCGGCCCTCCAAATGTTTTTCAGACTACAATTCCCATCATCCCTGACCACTGGCCCTGCTAGCTAGGGATCATGGGAGTTGTAGGCCAAAAAAAAACATCTGTAGGGCTGAGGTTGAGGAAGCCTGGTCTAGAATGTTCTGTGTACTGTATCCAGTTTCTCTCACACACAGCATATAATGATTTTCAGCAACAAGGAGGTTGAGCTGTCACCTTGCACCTTGGAATATACCAGGCAAGATCTAGCATGGCTTGGGGATACCCCACCTGGTGCTATCGCTAAGACTTTGCTGTATCTGAGATCTTGGGGCCTATAAAGCACTTCGCTAACCTGGTTGGGTGACATCCTCAGCCCCACCTTGCATACATGCATAACGGACCCAGAATGTGCCATCAACAGATACCCACTATTTTTTTTTTTTGTGGGTGACGATGCATTTTGAATTCAGGAATCTTCTCCAGAATTTTGGCAGAGTAGAACTGATTCATTCCTGGCTCTGCCAAAACTTCACTGACTGGAACTCCTTGCATTTGCTCATCCCTAATTATATATTAAAATATTTGTGGTCAGAATGTTAAGTGTATTCTTGAAATAGTTTGCTTCTGTATTGCAGCTGAATCTCGCTGATAAAGCCTCTTTAGGGGAATGTCTATTTTTTTATTTATTCATGGAAGAAGTTCTTTTGGGTTTGGGTGTGGTCAAAATGAAAGGAAAAGCATTTAAAAAGGTATATTGCCAGATTAAAGACCTGTGAACTATGGCCTGCATAATTTTAAATAGACTTTATAGTTATGCCATCTAGTGGCAGAAGGTGCAACAGAACTCCTGCCTAAATTTAGTTAGTAAGGAAGGACTGGGTTTTAAATTGCTGCTCATATCATGCCGTAAATGCCCATTTGCGTTGATGCTTCTGCGTACAAATAATTCATGAATTAGTGATCAACAGTAATATTGGGCGATATATAGGCTGATATGCCACCGGATCGTAATCAAGGATATTAGGATTTAGGAGGAAAAACAGTTCATAAGACTGACATTTATTTCATAGAATATTTTTATGTTTTACAGGTGGTTGAACTGAAGCCTGGTGGAAAGGATATTCCTGTCACTAGCGCCAATCGAATCGCATACATCCATCTTGTGGCAGACTACAGGTTAAACAAACAGATCAGGCAGCATTGCCTTGCATTTAGACAGGGTCTTGCCAATGTTGTTAATCTTGAGTGGCTTAGAATGTTTGATCAGCAAGAAATTCAGGTACTGTTGCACAGCTCTGTGGACAAAATAATTTAGTAATATAAACCTTTGAAAATCCTGCCTGAAACTAAATTATACACCTATCTTTCCCTATCTGTTCTAGGTTTTGATATCTGGTGCACAGGTTCCTATTAGTCTAGACGACCTTAAAACTTTCACAAACTATTCAGGCAAGTATATTGTAATTCAGATGATAAATAAGACAAAATCAAAGGTATGAGCCAGGAAGGTTGAGCCACAATTTTCAATTGAAGAATTAACTGTGTTTAACTTTTCCCCATTTCATGGGATGCAAATTGGTTCTAAATTTTAGTTGGATCATTTTCCACATCACAATTTTAAAGAGCAATACTTAAAACAACAGCAGCCGGTTACAACAAAGTCCTTTATTGGCTCAATTTTATATTAGCGAACTCTTGGATGATGCCCAGTGCCACCAAGAAGACTGAGAACACCAAATATATAATAATGTCATACAAGTGTACAATAATTCTTGATGATCAGAATGCCTAAGAACGTCTGCTACAATGAGTTTTTAAAGCTACATTAATACTGTCTTAGGACATGAAAGAAAATACTCAAATGTAGTCCATTTTCAGTATATTATCTTGGATTTTAGTGTTTCAAAACCTGTTGCAGTCATTGGTGGGAGACTTTGTCACACTTTGTCTGCTGTTTCCCTCCTGCTAATCTGGGTCCAACCCCATAAATTTAAATATGCATATGTTTAATGAAAAGATAGTGAAGGCGGATAACCTTCCAGCTGGAAACTATAACTGAAAGTCCTGATTGCTGTATTTGGTACTGTACCCTTTCCCCATGGCGCTGAGGCTCCCCGCTGGGTCTTCTTTCCCCATATTGGTCTGGCTCAGACTTGCTTAGTCTTGGAGATGGAACTATCCAAGGTGCCTTCTCACTCATGCCTTTGTTTTTCACCATTTCTGCTTAATGTGCAAATGTTGCATTGATTGAGCTCAGTTTTAGAATGCTGGGCTGCTTCCAAAATGTGTTGAATCTTATGATGTTGCACGTTTATTGAATCCCTGAAAAGGCTAATATGGAATGGGACATGCCATTCTGTTGCTCTCAGTACTGATGTATCAGGTGGTTCAGAATATGTTGGTTCTTTTGCTGGCACATGTGGGCTGTATAATCTGCACATCTGATTTTCTGCAGTGAGTACTGTAAGATGTGTGAACAAAAGAAACCAGTAGTGAGGAAATGTGCAACATGGATGGCATTAGATGAGATCTGACTGACACATTTCAATCATTCAGATTTATCAGTGTATCCAGAATGCACTGTAGCTGTCTCCTAATAGTATATCGTAATAGCGCTGTTCAACATTGATACAACTTGTTTTTCTTTTGCAAAATTGTAGGTGGTTATTCTGCAGATCATCCAGTAATCAAAATCTTTTGGAGAGTTGTAGAAAGTTTCACCGATGACGAAAAGCGTAAATTGCTCAAGTTTGTGACAAGCTGTTCACGGCCTCCACTCTTGGGGTTTAAGGTATCTGTGTTCCTGAAACTGGCTTAACAGAAGCATAATCTGATATATTGCAGCCATTCCCATGCTTTAGCACATTAAGAAATAATTGCTCAACAATTTAAGAAAAAAGCACAATAAATAGGAGCACTCAACATTTGCACACAACATTAAGTGCTCATCAGTTCCTCTGCCTGATTTTTGGGGGTTCCTCCATGCCACTGACACATGGTGAAGTATTTTCAGGAGACTAGAGGGCATTGAGGGATTTTGTGTTCTTCATTGAGTAACTATTTCTAGACCTTGAGAAATAAGGTTTCGCTGATCCTCCGGCTTATCACATATTCTATGCTGCCCATCTCCATTTTTGCATTTTCTGTTGTGTCTGGAATGATTAGTTAACTTCTTGATATTGTGAGCTGCTTTGAGTATGGCTTACCATTGGGAATCAGCATACATATAGATGACGATGTACAGCTTTGTATTTCTTATATGCTCATTACAGGGACTGTGCCTACCTGGTAAAATCCTACCACGTAGTGCATATTATTTGACATGAGGAGCAGGAAAGATGCTTCCTCCATATATGGGCAAAGATTCCCAACAGCTGTTACCGCTGTCTGATAATTGTGTAGGTTGATGAATAACTCCTGTCAAATGCCAAGAGCTGTTATTGTTTGCCCACCAAGCTCAGGGAAATGTACTGTTACCATGCTGCGCCCAAGCAGCATAGGAGCCCTGAGATAAGTAGCATAATTCAGTGTGACTATTACAAATGCTGTTGCAGTGCTTTTTTGAAGATGAAGAGCACCATGTACTGTAAGTAGTAATTAGTATTTGCAATGAAATAAGTGGATTCATTTAATGAAAAAAGATACATATTGAGGGCAGCAATTAGTACAAAATGTCTTCGGTAATTAATTGTACATAGCTGCATTAAAGTAGAAGATAATTAAATGTTACTGTTAAGAACATAACTTTCTAATAGCCTGGCTTTGAAATCTTGTCCATGCTACATTGTGGAACCTTCACCTTTGCTAAAGTTAGTTCAGACTCATTTAGAAGAATGCAGTATGTCTTGAAGTACTTTTACTTATAAATAGCACAGTCACGACTTGCACTGTTTAAAAAAGGGGGGAAATGGAAGCCTTTACTGCCAGCAGCTTCAGCTCACAATAACATATGCTCGAGCTAATTAAAGTTTAATAAGTTTAATAAATGAGATTGTTACAGACAAAAAAAAAATCATTAAAGTGCAGTTGGAAACTGTTAAGTTCCAATCAGGTCACACGATAAATTGATGATGCTTCTCACTTCTCTACTATTGCAGATTCCCGTTCCACAGTATTTAATTATTCAACAAATGGTGCCCTTGGCTTGACATTTCAATATAGAACTTCATTTTTAACATTTTTAAAGCTTAAAGTAGGAAAATTCAATTAGCATTTTGAAAGGAACACTAAAAATACAGCATTTTATCTATGACATACATTTTAAGGCCTCCATTTAAACAATAATTTAACTTAAAATCTCATTAACCTTCTGGCATGGGGTGTTAGGATTTTTTTTTACTTTTTTGCAGTTTCTAAAACCAGACAATCTATTTTCACTCACCAAAGCATTTGATTAAATTAATAAACTCTTGTAAAGAAAAGGAGAGCTTTGGATATAATGTGGAAATGTTTTAGGCACCCCTAGAGTGGGGGGTGGGGGGTGGGAGGAGAGATCTTGTTTTCTAAGAACTGAGGAAAACCTATTTTCTTTTCCTTTGGGGGGGGAGGAGGGGTAAAACCATTTTACACCTTGGGAATGTTCTTATTTTGTTAGAGGCAGAGTTGTTAAGTAGCTAGATCAGAGCTTTCCAAACTGTGTGTCGCGACATGTTAGCGTGTTGGCTTCAGTGTGTAGGTGTGTCTTGCAAACGCTCCCTGCACTTCTCCAGGTGCTGGAATGGATTGTTTTCACCTCTGGTTTGCTAGTAAAACTGAATTACTGTGTCACGAACTGATGCATGTCTAAAAAGTGTGTCACCAACATGAAAAGTTTGAAAAGCTCTGAGCTAGATGAATCGGGAATAGGCAGCATGTCTGTGACCAGAATGTTCCTTCAAAGCACTTTGATACGGTTTGACATTTTTGGGAGTACCAGATAATAATCTCTCTGTGTGTTTGTGTGTGAGAGAGAGAAAAAATGTATTTGATTCCTCAGATGTTAGAAAATGATTACTTTCAGCTGAGAGCTGACCTCTGGACTCCACACAACAATCTCCCCACCCGACCTGCCATACTCACAATGGTGTAATGCTACATACTTTTTCTCTAAGTGTTCTGTTGCTGTAAGAAACAAATGGTTTGAGGATTATTTAAATGTATGTGTAGATAAACACCAAGTGCACATTACAGATTGCTCAGCTTCATAATACATCTTGATTCCTGATAAACACATGCAAATTAGCTTTTCAGTGATTCAGAGTTAGGTTTTTAACGACAGAATATGTGTTTTGTGGAACAACAGTTGTGTGTTTATTTTTTATCTACGGGCCAATAATCACATTGCCGTGTTAAGCTTACACAAGAATCTCAATGCTAATCCAGTTTTACTTGTAACAGATGACTTCCATGCTGTATCAGAAGCTGCTTTTGAAACTCCTCTCGATTTCAAAACCAGCATTGGCTGCTTTTAAAGAAATTCTGCTTCTTCAACCTTTCTGTGGATCCTGGCCAAAATCTCAAGCTGGCAACTATCATTCCACAACACTGTTGAATAGTAAAATTATAAAAATGAACTGATGTGGGCAAAATACCTTCTGGTTGCCCATTTCACATAAAATTCCACAGTAGGAGGTTATTGTGACTTCAGAAGCTAAAATAGTGTATCTCTTAATACACGTTTAGGGGCTTCTTTAAGGCTACAAAGAAACTTTTATTTGGATTGTTTTTTTCTCCTTGTTTGGATGTTTGCTCTAATCCTTGTTTCATCGTTACATCTTTTCTCCTGCCCCAGGAATTGTACCCTGCTTTTTGCATACACAACGGAGGCTCTGATTTAGAGCGACTACCCACTGCCAGTACCTGCATGAATTTATTGAAGCTTCCAGAGTTTTATGATGAGAACCTTATGCGAAGTAAGCTGCTTTATGCCATTGAATGCGCTGCTGGATTTGAGTTGAGCTGAGCTGAACTACTATAATGCTCTGTTGAGGAACTAATCAGTGCCTACTCCTACCCACACCAAGCAGATTAAGAGAATCCCACCTAGGTTTCTGCAGCTCATCTTTCCTGTCAAATACTCTCAAGTAGGTTTCAGTTTCAGTGCAAGATGTTATTTCTCTGTCATTCATTAAGCATTTAACTGTATCAACGGTATCTTACTCTGATTTCAAAATAATGACGCTGTGTGCAGTTTGGTAGGCTTTCCAGGAAAGAGCATATTTGGGGGCACAGTAACATCATTTTGAAAATAACCAAAGATGAAGCTTTGGCTTTGCGCTGTTCAAATACAGAATAATTCCATAAGCTGGCAATAAAGCAACATACAAAGCAGCCCACGAGGAATAAACAGGGTGATGACTTTGGAGAGGGAAGCAGGCATTTTGCAAGTGGCTCAGAACTGAGAGGCTAAAAGCAGTTCCACTTGTTTTTTTCTTCAAGCGGCAGAAATTGTTTACAAACCTTTCTGCAACTGCAGTTTGTTGCAACTGGGGGGAAAATGCGTTTTTATTACCGTGGTAGGCATTGAAAGAAAGCGTTTATTTCACTTGTGTGCGTGCGTGTTTTTTCAATACCTTCAGTTATCTGAATGGGCATGCCTGTTCTTCAGTCACTACCTTAACCTGTGTCTTGATTAACTGGACATGTTCTTTCCTTCTTCTGTTCCATTTTCTCCTGTGTGCCTGTAGACTTTTTAATGCGACAGACTTCTTTGGCATATATAATACATACGATAGCTGTGACTTTGGAAAAGAAATACTTGTAACAACTATTAAAATATATTTGAACCGGAAGCTCCAGGCTTTTAATCTTTTATATCTGAAAGCCTGTGGGTGGGTGTTCACATACCCTCTTTAGCTTTCTCTGTCAGGAATAATTGTGGTTGGTTGTAGAAACTGGGCTTTCCTTCGTTATTTGCCATGATTAAACAACTACGAATCCATTTGCTCAGTTAGCAGTCAGCTGCTTGGACACGGGGAAGGGAGTGCATCACTGGACTATGTTTGACTGACAAGGCAAACATTTGTTTCATGTGGTTCAGAAATGGTTATGGCACTGGGTCAACATTTGTCTTCACGTGCAATCTCACTAAATTATTTTTTTAATAATATAATTAGAACCTAAATCATTAACGGGCAGAATCAAGTGTGTCCTTTATTGTCAGTTGGAAAAGGCCTGAGAACTTTTACATTGGGGGGCCCTTCCACTTCCGGCCTCCTAGACCGAAAGCTATTTTACTGCTGGGGAAGCTTCTGAATTTCATATTTAATTAGCAGTAAACAGCAATATATTTTAAATGTGCAGAAGAGCTCTTGAGTGATTTTAAGATGTTTACTAGTGTTAGTACAAAAAAATGTATAATTTCATGATTTGGATAAGAAATGAAGTGTTAAAAATACTATTTGTAGTCACAATGTACAGAAATAAAACAATTGTTTTCTTTTTGGTTTTGTTCTAAGCTGCTTTATTTATGGTAACATTTACAATGCCCTGCCTATTCTGTTCCTGATAGCTGGCTGCCTGTGTTCTTTTTATTTTTATTTTTATATAGATTATGGAACTTAACACAGAAGGACTATAGAAACCTTTAACAGGACTGCTGCCTTCTCTAGAAAGCAAAGCCTGGACTTTTCCTTTAAAAAACACACACCATTATTTATTCTATAATCCAAAGTATTAAATATTTTGAAATTATTTTTTCAACTGAATTAATTTGTTGGATTAAAAGTTGTCATGTTTGTAAGTTGTAAAATGTAAATTAAACTCTTTTTGTATTGAGTCATAGTATTTCCAGGGTTTTGTTAGTTTTAGGCCACATTATTTTAACGTCTGATAAGTTACAGTTTACTCTTGTTGTGCAAGCATAATGCACAGTTTCTAAAATGTTATCAAGGAAGCCAAAACAAGAATGAGGCTGACACTGGCCAAAATCAAATGAGCTATTCCCCGCCCCTTTCTCTTCCATGCCACATTGCAACCATTTTTAAACAAAATGTTTTTGCAGGTGGTCTGCCGTGTGCTATAAAGTGCTGCTCTTAGTGCTTTTGGATTGGGAGGAAGTATATTAGCACATACTTGACTTTGTCCAGTATGTTCCTATGGGCAGGACCTACAGCATAGGTGGTGTAAAATTCCAAGGGCTAAAATCTTAATGACAATTAGCCAGTGAAAAAAAGCAGGGAGCAGCAGAGCCTGAAAGGAATACAGTCAGTTTTTTCCAGCCTTGGAAAATAAAAAAAATGTATTGCAACGTCATGCTGCCTGGGAGCTGGCAGTCATATTTATTATGCAACCGACTAGCAAGATACCAACCAATTGTCAGAATCTGTACAGAAATGCCCATGTTGAATTGGTAGGTGAATGCAGCCCCACTTGTCATATAGCTACTGTATATTTCCTAGGGCCTCAGTTCCATCTCTGTATCCCTTGCAATCCTTACCTTAATCCACGGGCCATGTTACTGAGATGTCCACTGAGCCACAGAATTATGTATGTAAATATGACCCTAGAAATGGATGAGCCCTGGAATAAGGGGCAGAGTTTAGTTTTGTTTAGAGAGAAACTTTGGAGGGTGGCATCCACGTCACCACAAGCTTTGCAGTCACTCAAGCCTTAGCAGTCAACCGTTTTGGCTCCTGAACGCCACAAACCTGGAAGTGAGTGTTGCGGTTTGCGAACGTTCTTTTGGAAGCAGAACATTCGGTGGGGCTTCCGGGGCTTCCGATTGGCCACAGGAAGCTCCTGCAGCCAATCGGAAGCTGCGCCTTGGAAGCTGAATGTTTTGGAAGTCGAACAGGCTTCTGGAATAGATTATTTTAAGACTATGGTGGTTCAGAGGGGCCTGTTACCTGGCTCACTGGGCCAATTCTACACATACTCTAAATACACATTACTAAAGGATTGGTCTGTCTGTAACAGTTATACACAATTCTTTGCACCCCCACTTGGAGAAGTTTGAGGCCTTGCCATCATTTGCATGAGTGTCAGAAAAAGCAAACTCCTTCAAGCCAGAAGATTCCTCCAGAATGACAGGTAAGTTGTCCATGGCTGACTCCAGCAACTGAGTCTCTTCCCAAGTCTCAAGTGTTTCTTTTTACACAAGAAGCTGCTTTATACCAAGTCAGATCTCTGGTCCATCTAGTTCAGTACTGTCTACACCTAACCGGCAGCAGCTCTCCAAGCTTTCACATGGGACATTCCCAGCCCTACCTGGAGGTGCCAGGGAGACTTTCTGTATGCAAAGCAGCTGTACCACTGACCTATGGCCCTTCCTCTTTTTCTTATTGCCATCTCACCTTTTGCATTAAAGATAGCTTACACAAATATAAAAGCCATGCACCCTGTTCTTGTGACTAAATTGTTTCGAAGCCATTTTTTAATTGCTGTAACGCACCCTGGGACCTGCTGGCAAAGGGTGGGTACAAAAACAAATTAATATGGCTCGTAGCAAATTAAAGCCAAGTCCAAGAACAAAAGTTTCTCCTCCCACGCACCTTCTGCCCACTCTTCAGCTTGAAGGTTGTCATTTGCTAAGTAAAAAGCTGATGGGCATCTTACTCAACAACACAACCCAAACTATCAGATGGTCACCTGTTTGCTCCTAAGTGAGGGAATATCAGATTATCTGGGACTATTAACCACCTCTCTACCCAATCAGTTGGCCACAGGGCCTGTTCCAGTCCCCTGCTGAAGCCCCACATGCGGCTTTGGCTTCCAGCCAGATCTTGCAAGAGATCCATGAGATCCCACTGCAACCCAGAAGCTGCGACTGTAGCCACTTCTCTGCTAATGGGTGGGGGAGAGAGGCATGGAGGGGCCAGATAAGGAGAAGTGATGGTGGAGGTGGCAGCTTCCAGCGACATCTTGCAAGAGCCCCCACAAGATCTTGTGCAGCTCTCGTGAGATCTCCCTGCAAGCCACTGCTGCTCCAGCAGTGCTGACAGACGGGCACTGCCCCTTGGATTCCACCGCCTGAGGTGGCTGCCTCAGTCTGCTACACAGATAGGACGACTGGTCAGCCAGAAGCCTATTGAGAGTAAGAGAGCGACAGCTTCTGCTTAAAAATGATGACCAGAAATATTGGGGCAGTAGGGAGGAAAAGTGTCCACTGGCCTCACCTTAAATCAGGCACCCCCAAACTCAGCCCTCCAGCTGTTTTGGGACTACAATTCCCGTCATCCTTGACCACTAGTCCTGTTAGCTAGGGATGATGGGAGTTGCAGTAGTCCCAAAACATCTGGAGGGCCAAGTTTGGGGATGCCTGCCCTAAATGCTACGTGGGCTTTGCCCAGACCAGGGTTTATCAAAAGCTTTGGTCCCCCGATGATGTTGGACTACAACTCCCATCATCCCACCCTAGCTATCCGGACCAGTGGTCAGGGATGATGAGAGTTGTAGTCCAACAACATCTGGGGGTCCCAAAGGCTAGAGACGTTGCTCCCGCTCTCCACTGCTGTCCCCTTAATAGCGCAGCGCCTCCTCACAGCCGCCAGGAAGCGCCCGCCCGCGCCCGAAATATCCCCCTCCCACCTGCGGCAGTGGAACGGGGGGGGGGGGCGGGGTGGAGAGGAGACGCCAAAAAGCAGGAGGAGTTATTCTAGAAACTTCCGGAAAGTAATAAACCCCGGCGGAAGTGGGAGCCGAGACTTCCTCCTCTCGCGTTCTCTTCCTTCCCTTTCTCTCCAGGTTTACGGTCACAGAGAAAATAAATTATAGAGAGATGACCGAATCTCACAGATCGGGAATTTCCGGGTCCACGTTACGGTAAGTCAGGAGCTGCGTTAATAGAAATGAATGAGGAAATTCCAAGATTCGACCATAACTGTGACTGAGCCACAACGTACTCACCCGGAAAGACGGCAGCAAAGAGATTTATGTATTATTTATGATTATTATTTATTTAATTTTTTAAAAAAGGTTGGGCAGAGTGGCTTACGACAACCGTCCAGCGATACTTCGAACCTTTTGCAGGCAGGTATTAGAACTATCATCATCATTATTTAATATCATCATTTATTCCATATGTATGATTAAGTTGAGATTCCTGGATTGCAAGAAGTTGAACTAGATGACCCTCGGGGTACCATCCTAATCTACAATTCTCTGATTCTATGATTATTTTGTTACCCCCGCCAGATGAGTACAGGGCGGGTATACATACACACATACACCTCTCCCTCTGAAAATAAGAAAATGTCATAAGCCGGGGGGGGGACTGAAACAATTTTAAATGTGTAAAAGCACATTTTTACATGAAATATTTACATGAAATTAAATGAGAGATTAGAACACTGGTAAATTCCTGCTTGCCTTTGTTTTTTTGGGGGGGGGTACGCTGCTCCCCAATCAGACATTATATCAAAATTATTTCCGCCAGGCAGGCTGAGTTAGGATGAACGAATGGGAAGGAGGAAATCGAGAACCTTTCAAAACCTTGGAAGTTCAGCTATAACGCGTCACTCTTCCATTTCCTACATCTAGGGAGGCGCGCTGGTCTGGGGAGGGCGGAGGAAACAAAACACACACAAAAACCCCCACCAACGGCTCTTCCGACGCTTTCAGCGTGTGACGCACTTCCTGTTTGCGGCCCTGAGAGGAGGAGAGGCATCGTCTCCACCGTCACGGCTGCCGCTGCTTTATCAGAAAGCGGGAAGGGACGAGACGGGAGCTGAACGCTGCAGCCGCCGGCCTTGAAGGAGAAGAAGAGCTCGGAGGTGAGGGGAGCGCTGAGGGCGCGGGGAGCCGTGAGGGAAGGAAGGTGGCGGGTATGGGGGGGGGGAAAGGAAGGGGGTTGTTCTGAGGGGCGACGGGGGGGGGTTGGTATCTCCACCGCGGGGTTGGCGCCAGGGGCGCGCGGACTCCCCCCTCCCCTCATACCCTCCTCCGCCTCGCGCTCTCTCCTGATTGGCTGAGGCCCGCTGCAGGGGGTGGGGGGAGGGAGAAGGATGGTTATCTCTCGGCTCGTGCGGGGCTTCGCCTTGGCTTCCGATTCTCCCCCCCTCCCCCACCACGAACACCCCCCCAAAAAAAACACAGACTAGATTCTCTGGGCATTTGTGCCTCCTTCGCCCTCAAAGGTTGCAATGGCCTAGGCGCCTCTTTCTTCTTCCTTTGTCTGGTCTTTTCTCCAGCCCCACCCCCACCGATCTGCTTCTAGCCCCCCCCCTCGTCCCGGGGTTGCCACCCCCGGGAAACTCCATGGCGGGGGGTGAAAGTGGGTGCCCCCCCGTAGCGCCTTCCGTGAAACGAATCAAAACAAAGCGCAAAAAGGGGGGCGTCCTGGAGTGGGGGCGCCCCATAGGAACGCGTGGCGTGTCTTGTCTGGGTTTCGGAGCGATTTTAGTCGTTCGAGGGCTTCAAGCTTAGCGGAGGCCCAACTTCTAAAAACGTTAATTTTTCCCCGTCCGAAATAAACGCTTAAAAATTCAAAGTAGATCATATTTGTTGTACGTGCAAAGAGGGGGAGATAAGATTTTCATTGGCTACATGCAGCCTATTTCATCTGCGGTCCACGAAAGCTTATCGTGCGATAAGTGAAGGCACCCTAACGCTTTTAATTTTATTTTTCCGTTTGCATTTTTGCTGTGTAGTAGGCTAACATGGCTTGTTCTCTGTATTGCTGTTAGCGATTTGTTTTCTGTGGCAATTGCCTGTTTTGTCTCTTCTTAAAATTCTTCGTGGTTTTACACAATGCTTTGCAATTACAAGAAGCCTTCCTGGTTTTTTGTAGATTGTTTTTTAACGGCTCTGTGCAAATGTTATCACTATTTAAAAATAAATAAATTAATTGAATCCTTGGTTTCTTTCGAGATTGCTCAGTGAGCAAACTGAGCTGAGGTCAGAAACTGCCATTTGAAAACTATTAGGAGGAATAGGCTAATGGTGCTTTGCATGTTTACTTGGATGCGACTCCTGTTGAATATGGTTGGGATTGCAGTCAAGAAGATGTAGAAAGAATAGTCTTTAACTGGCAGCTGTTAAATTGCTTTCGGGGGAGGGAAACTTTTGAAAGTTGGAATCTTAAGATTTAAAAGTTAAGTAGATGAATGCTTTGTATATCTGTTAAAGCATAACTAATAATACTTGCTTGACAAATTGTAGATAAAAATAGCATTTTGAAAATAAAATAAAAAGAGTAGCAGTGTAACTTTTAAAGGACAGTAGATCTCAAGCAAACAATCCCTTGGTTGGTTACTTGATTCAAATGAAACTTTGGAGGTTGTGTAGAGATGATATATACAAATATATGGCCACCTTGGATTTTGTAAAACTAGTGCTTTCATATTTGGCCCGGCTTTTTGTCAGGAGTGGGTTAATAAAATACCCAAAGTTCACATATTAAATTGTTGGTTTTGTTCAGCCTGGTGTAAGCTGCCCTAAGTAAGCCTTATTTGAAGAGCAGGAGATAATAAATTACTGAAATATGTGTTACTTGCTTCAAGTGAGTGACTTAATAGCAAGACTAGACTGGAGGCAATTTATGTGGTACCTCTGCTGATCGTTTGGGCATCTGGGATTTTCCGTGTTACTCTAGAAATTTCCAGACTCATTATGAAGGAGATTAAGTAGCTAGGGGAAGGATAGTAAAGTGATGATACATTCTAACACTACAATTTTATTTATTCTTTACAAAGCATACATTTTATTACTCATTAAATACCTTTTGTTGTTATTCTGTGAACCACCCTGAGATCTACAGGTGAAGGGGCAGTATACAAATTTAATTAATGTTAATAACACATTAGATTATAAATGGAAATTCATTTTTTTCTACACTGTGTAATTATTCATTTAATCTTAAAGGTCCAAGTAGGAGGACAACACACTATATTTGTCCTAGAGTTCATTTGTATTCCACAGGAATATTATCTTAAAGCTAAATTTTAGAATTTAAAAATGATGGTTAAATGTATATTCCATGGTTGAATTTCCATTGGCAGATTATGATGGCTGGACTTTAGTAATTGTTTTAGGATTAACTAAAAGCCAAATGCTACATTAGTTTGCATTATTTTCCTGTATTTCTATTTTTTTCTTCACTAAGCTAAAGCTTACTCACCTTTTAGTCTATATTTCTGAATAATTTGGTCCTGGGAGTGAACTTAAGAAGCTGTTTAGTGCAAAATCAGGCCATTGGTCCATAACCATCTGTTTCCATATCACTGTTCTCACAGTGGTTGTCCTATGCCTTTTCAAATATTGCTTCTTTGGTCCTTTTTAAATGTGGGTTAAACCACAGAGCCTAGGGCTTGCCGATCAGATGGTCTGCGGTTTGAATCCCCGTGACGGGGTGAGCTCCCCGTTGCTTGGTCCCTGCTCCCGCCAACCTAGCAGTTTGAAAGCACGTCAAAGTGCAAGTAGATAAATAGGTACCGCTCTGGAGGGAAGGTAAACGGCTGTCAGGGAATCAGGAGCAGGAGCACTGGGGAGAGAGGATTGGGAGAGCGAAGGGGAAGAATCCGAGGGCAGCGTAGGGGAGTATGACAGTGGCCCGAGAGATTCCATGAGCTTCTCCAGCGAATCAGAAGATTCCCAGAAGGGGGCGCCGATGGTCAGGGCAAGTGGGGTCCCAGGGGGGACGCACCAGAAACAAGGAGCCAGAGGGGAACCCCAAAGCAGCAGTGGAGGATCGGGACCAGTTTCCCCACCAGAGCGTAGTGGGGGGGAAGAGTCACATGTGTCAGGGGCAGTGTCTCCTCCAGAGAGGGAGTCAGGGCTGACCACGCCTCCAACGGAGGGGAGGTCAGTTGCAGCTAGCCCCCCCGAAGGGGGAAGCAGTGACAGCAGCAGTGAAACGGTCAGGAGGAAAGCTGCTGGCTGGGCGCGCGCGCCAAGTTCAAATGTGCAGGCGCGCGGAACAGCAGGAGACCCGGATGGGGAACCAGCTCCTAAAGCCCGCCGGAGGGAGGGAGAAGGCTCAGGGGAATCAGCGGGAGAAGAGGCTAGAAAGGGTGGAACCCCGGCGGGCAGGCGGACCCAGAGGAGGAAGGAGCAGCGGAGAAGGTGGAGCAAGGCTAGAATCTTAAATTGGTGTCAAGGGGGAGGAGACTCAGACGGAGCATCAGCGGTCTGACACTTGAGACGTGGAGCTGTGCGCTGCGGCTCTGGAAGTGAAACTGAACTTCAATAAAGACTTTTATACTTAACAACGAAGCAGCGTTGGTCCTTTGTGAGCTGGGACCTAGGGTAGCTCTGACAACGGCGTTTCCGTGCGTTGCTCTGGTTCGCCAGAAGCGGCTTAGTCATGCTGGCCACATGGCTGACTCCCTCAGCCAGTAAAGCGAGATGACCCCAGAGTCGGTCATGACTGGACCTAATAGTCAGGGGTACCTTTACCTTACTGAACCATTTATTTGCAAAGCATATAGTTAAGCAGACATCACTATCCCTGCTAGTCAAACCAGACTGAACAAGAGAGAAGTTGGCCTTGTAATAGGATCATTTGCATCCTTAAGGAAGTATTTAGGACAAGAATCATTTAGGAGATAATTAGAAGGTTAAAGCTCAAAGGTCAAGATTAGAAAAAAGGTTGGGTGGAGCATCAGCAGGACATAGGAGTATTCTTAGGGTTTTCAAAAATTCCCAGTAGAGTGCCAGTCTCACCTTTATGCAAGGATTTCAGCATCAGGCTTATCCGATGTAGTGTGCGAAAAGGCTGTTCAGGGAGAGCTTCCCTTGTGATGAGGAAAATTACACAGGAGGCTGCGATGAGACCAAGAGCAAGTATCCTGTTGCCCAGCAACTATTGTCTCAACACACAATCAGTAGAAAGGCTGTTAGCCAAAGAACTCTTTATATTTCAGTTTACCCAGTAAAGTTATATATTCATTCAGACAGAAACAGAGTTGTGGCCATCTTAACTGTACTCATTCCAGTACTGTAGCTGAGTTCAAAATACACTAGACTCTCAAAAACATTTATGACTCTGGTAAAGACCTGGATTAACATAGTGTAAGCACTGCCTTTTAAGTGGAGCTTTAATTGCTTTTCATATTGAGGCCTAGATTATTTTTGAAACCTGGAAATTGTGGAGCAGGATTATAACTTCTTATTTTTTATTGCAAGCCCTCCTGTGCAAAAGAATCACTTTCACTACCCCTCTTTAGCAGAGTATTTGCCGTACAATTTGGATTGTTGGCAGTTTGCTATTTTTTAAAATTAAGTTCATTCAAAGCAACTTATTATAAACTGGAATAGCTAGAAGACCACTTGATCAAAAACTCAATAGAGCCATTATATATTATGAATTTTAGAAACATCTATCCTGCTTCCCCCCCCCCAAAAAAGCAGAACTATATCTTCATAAGAAGAAAAAGCTTTTAAGTTGCATTCCAGATTAAGGCTTCTTCACCTTTCTGATGTCTACTTCATTACAATTTCTGCTCCCCCCCCCCCTTGTCACATGCCACTTCATGTTTAACACCCTTTCTCCGAGGATGGCATCTTTATAAATTAAGCAAGACATATTTAAGCAAAACATCAAAAATATACCTTGCATTATGCTCTACCAAATACTATATTAGTACACCTATGAGGAAGATGCAGGACAGTTTTAACTAGTGCTAGAAACTTGCTTGGTGCAGATGTCTTAATCAGGCATGGCTCTTAACATTCAGTCAGTAATGTTATGGTCCCCAGTTTATATTTATGTGCTGCTGTGAGGTGCAAGATTTTTATTTTATATTTACTTGTGAAACTTTTAGATTGTTGCAAACCATTTAGGCATCTTGACGTATGTAGTCATTAAAATATAACGTGCTTCATGTTGCTTGCAAAGTCATTGTGATTGGAAATTATCTCTGTTCTGCAGATGCCTTAAAAGGTTAACTGAAGTTTCTGTTTCCAATATGTAATTCTGTAATATCAGAAGATTGTTTACTGAAGAGTTTAGATGCAAGATGAATTCAGTTGACACATTTGCATTAATAAGTGACAAAATAATTTGTAAGGTTGTTTCATTTGATGCTCATTAAAAGGGCATCCATGTTGATTAGTTTGTGGAGACATGGTCTATTAATAGTTGAACAGTGTTGATAAAAATAGGATAGCCTTTAATGTCTTTTTTGTAGTGCTGGATATTTTTGTTTTATAAACTCTTAAACATAGAAATAAAAAAGTCCAAACTGAAAATTTATTCAGCCTGACATCATTCTTGCTCTCATTTCTGGTGTGATGATGGTAAGTCACCCAACAACTACAAGTTTCTATTCCAGGCATAGGCAAACTCGGCCCTCCAGATGTTTTGGGACTACAACTCCCATCATCCCTAGCTAACAGGACCAATGGTCAGGGATGATGGGAGTTGTAGTCCCAAAACATCTGGAGGGCTGAGTTTGCCTATGCCTATTCTATTCACTACAAAATGCTGGTACAGTGGTACCTCTACTTATGAACGCGATCTGTTTCAGGGTGCCGTTCGCACCCCAAAAAGTCCGTAAGTAGAGCACCGCTACTGTGTGTTCCTGAAGCCCAATAGAGCGCTTCTGTGCATGCATGCAGATCACTTCTGTGTGCGTGGCGAACCCGAAGTAAACACTTCCAGGTTGGCCGCGTTCATAACCTGAAAAGCCACAACGTGAAGCAAACATAACACAAGGTTTGACTGTATCTGCCATTTATAATCCACTGTGGACGATGGATGTCACCATATATCTGAATTGCCCTTGTTTGCCTTCAGAATACAGTTTTGTTTATTTGCCAAAATCTTTCTAACCCATCCTGTATTGGTTGATCTCAGGGCAGGATAGATCAGTTAAAACAATCCCTAAATACTGACATACCACCCAAGATTCAGAGCTGGAAGTCAAAGAATCAAACTGCAGCAGACCAGTGGTGATTCTCAAAACATTAAAACATGATAATCGTACTCTGCACAAAATGTTAAATGCTGAACACCAGCAGCCAGCATAAGAAGTCTGTATACCAATCCGCCCTCAACACATCCAGTTTCTAACTTTGTGCTGAAATATATCTAGTGTTAGCATCAGCAAGGTGCTCTACAACAAGGGGGACCACAGAAGAAA
The DNA here is from genome assembly GCF_964270895.1 of Podarcis filfolensis. Lineage (NCBI taxonomy): Eukaryota > Metazoa > Chordata > Lepidosauria > Squamata > Lacertidae > Podarcis > Podarcis filfolensis. The sequence continues at coordinate 45,922,233 of NC_139614.1, read as the reverse complement.
AAGGATGTCTTTTGCATTTCTACCTAATAGGCCTGTGCAATATATCAATATACTGTTTAAAAAGGATATTTAGAGAAAATTGTGATAACCAGTTTTTTAAAAAGGACCTGGCAATTTATTGTGAATCAAGGATGGTATTAGAAAAGCTGGGGGGGGGAGCCTATACTTTGTCCTGCGCAGCCCTTGCTAACTCCGTCCAAGCTCCTCCTTGCCTCCTGAATATCTAAAAGTGTGACACTGAATTGGTTTTTTTCTTGTTTAGTAATGTAGTTAATTTTTAAGGGAGCATTCTCTCACCTTACCTTTGATATCTCTGCTGCTGATTACTTCTACAGCATTTATTTTAGAGAAAATGTGCTAACTTAAACGTTATTGGTACAGTACTATAACGTAACAGTTGTAACAATATGCTAAAGATAAAAGAACATTTTATCAGTTTTAAAGTTAGACCCATAAGTAGTAGAAGTTGCCATGGCATTACCATGTTCACCTCTACATAGCTCCTGCCTTATTTCAGATATTGTGATAAATCGAAATATTGCAATGTGTAGGTGCTGATATATCGTGATGTTAAAAATCACATATCGCCCAGCCCAACTACTTAATACACAGTTCCCTGAGGCAGGACACAGAGAAGTTCCTTAGACCACATCTTACTTCTGGATTTAATGACTAAATAATATTTTTTAATGGTTGGAATTAATACACTTTAATTAGGGGTACAAAAAGAGGTGCTTGCCACTAACCCCTGCTGTTCCATTTTTATCCAAATGAACTTGGAAAGTTCTTTTAGGTCTCCTGCAATTGCTAGGTATTGAAGGAGATGCACAGTCTTCTATCACTTGCACAGTAGTGAAGAAGGGAAGAAAAAGCAGCATAATGTGCCTTGCTGTTTCTAATTTTATTGAAACATTTGTAAAAATGGGAGAAGACTGCTTTCTTCTCAGACCTTCTCACTGTTAAATGTTGTTTTGCTGGAAAGGCCCCTATTCTCAGTTGGGCTTTTCTGCATATCCAGTTCTTTGCTCCATATGTAGCCTCAGTTCTGGATAATGAAGTTAATCTATAACAATCATGTGTTTTTATTGAGGTTCCTGAACTTTCTTTTCAAGACCTCTTGAATTATTGGAAGCACAAAGCAGATGAAATAATTTACCTGGATTTCCAATAAGGCATGTGGCTAGTGCAGTATTGTCTCGCTTTGTTGGGCCATAAGCTTCAACATGCCAACTTGCCATCAACTGTTATCTATCAGCAGTCATTCATTTGGCTGCTGTAGAGAGAGAGAGGAGGAAAGTAGGATCCATTCCATTTGCTTGCCTGAGAGACTGGTTCTATTTGGTTCCTGTCTCTGAATTGTTTATATTCAATCTGTTTATAAAAACATTGTAACTTTTAAGAGCTGACACATGAGTTTGCTATTTTGCTTCTTTCCTCCATGCTGTTTTCCTTTTGTTCCAAGTTTTTTAGATTAGAAGGCTGCAGGCAGGGACTGTCTAGTTAATCTTACTATTTAAACCAATCTGAGAGTCTTTTTCAGCTGACTAGTCCTCAAGTCCATTGGCAAGTAGAAGGTTTAGAACAGTGTTTCCCAAACCTGGGTCTCTGGTTGTTTCTGGACTACGATTCCCATCATCCCTGACCACTGGTCCTGCTAGCTAGGCATGATGGTTTGTTGTTGTTTAGTCGTTTAGTCGTGTCCAACTCTTCGTGACCCCATGGACCAGAGCACGCCAGGCACTCCTGTCTTCCACTGCCTCCCGCAGTTTGGTCAGACTCAAGTTTGTAGCTTCGAAGACACTATCCAACCATCTCGTCCTCTGTCATCCCCTTCTCCTTGTGCCCTCCATCTTTCCCAACATCAGGGTCTTTTCCAGGGAGTCTTCTCTTCTCATGAGGTGGCCAAAGTATTGGAGCCTCAGCTTCACGATCTGTCCTTCCAGTGAGCACGCAGGGCTGATTTCCTTAAGAATGGATAGGTTTGATGTTCTTGCAGTCCATGGGACTCTCAAGAGTCTCCTCCAGCACCATAATTCAAAAGCATCAATTCTTCGACGATCAGCCTTCTTTATGGTCCAGCTCTCACTTCCATATATCACTACTGGGAAAACCATAGCTTTTACTATACGGACCTTTGTTGGCAAGGTGATGTCTCTACTTTTTAAGATGCTGTCTAGGTTGGTTATTGCTTTCCTCCCAAGAAGCAGGCATCTCTTAATTTCGTGGCTGCTGTCACCATCTGCAGTGATCATGGAGCCCAAGAAAGTAAAATCTCTCACTGCCTCCATTTCTTCTTCTTCTATTTGCCAGGAGGTGATGGGACCAGTGGCCATGATCTTCGTTTTTTTTTTTTTTTTGATGTTGAGCTTCAGACCATATTTTGCACTCTCCTCTTTTACCCTCAATAAAAGGTTCTTTAATTCCTCCTTACTGTCTGCCATCAAGGTTGTGTCATCTGCATATCTGAGGCTGTTGATATTTCTTCCAGCAATCTTAATTCCGGCTAGGGATTCATCCAGCCCAGCCTTGCGCATGATGAATTCTGCATATAAGTTAAATAACCAGGGAGACAATATACAGCCTTGTCGTACTCCTTTCCCAATTTTGAACCAATCAGTTGTTCCATATCCAGTTCTAACTGTAGCTTCTTGTCCCACATAGAGATTTCTCAGGAGACAGATGAGGTGATCAGGCACTCCCATTTCTTTAAGAACTTGCCATAGTTTGCTGTGGTCGACACAGTCAAAGACTTTTGCATAGTCAATGAAGCAGAAGTAGATGTCTTTCTGGAACTCTCTGGCTTTCTCCATAATCCAGCGCATGTTTGCAGTTTGGTCTCTGGTTCCTCTGCCTCTTCTAAATCCAGCTTGCACTTCTGGGAGTTCTCGGTCCACCTACTGCTTGAGCCTTCCTTGTAGAATTTTAAGCATAACCTTGCTAGCGTGTGAAATGAGTGCAATTGTGCAGTAGTTGGAGCATTCTTTAGCACTGCCCTTCTTTGGGATTGGGATGTAGACTGATCTTCTCCAATCCTCTGACCACTGCTGAGTTTTCCAAACTTGCTGGCATATTGAGTGTAGCACCTTAACAGCATCATCTTTTAAAATTTTAAATAGTTCAGCTGGAATACCATCACTTCCACTGGCCTTGTTATTTGCAGTGCTTTCTAAGGCCCATTTGACTTCACTCTCCAGGATGTCTGGCTCAAGGTCAGCAACCCCGCTACCTGGGGTGTACGAGGCATCCATTCCTTGCCGAAAATCTATATTGTTAACTTATAATTCATGAAAATTGTGACCAGTTGCTTGCCCTGCTGTGTAACAAGCTAGTCCCTGAATAAGTTGACATATATTTTTCTGGGTTTTGCTTTCTTGATGGATTTTTCTGAATTTGATAGCTTCCCCTTGCCGAAAATCTATACTGTTAACTTATAATTCATGAAAATTGTGGCCAGTTGTTCACCCTGCTGTGTAACAAGCTAGTCCCTGAATAAGTTGACATATATTTTTCTGGGTTTTGCTTCCTTGATGGATTTTTCTGAAGATGCATTTTCCAGCATTGCCTGCATTGATACTAGTTTATGTAACAAATGCACATACTGGCTGGTACCAACAATATAATTAGAGTGACTTTTGGAATTTGTTTCATGAATACCAGTAAAGCATGTAAGGTGGAGCAGCTTTACACATTGTTTAAAAGTGTTTATACATATATTTATTTATTCATTTTGTATTCACACGTCAAGTTTGCAGGTGTAAATATCTGCTTATTGTTTTATTTTTTTGCTACAACTCTTGATTAGCTTGTTCAGTAGCGATATGTTCTGCACGCAATGTGTGGTGGGGCACTGAAATCTGCTTTCAGTTTTCCTTTTGCATTATAGTTGGGCTTGTAAGATTATGACTTGCCAGAGCAAAACACATTAACCATTAGTCATATGAAGCCTATACTCTTAATTTAATGAGGGCTAGAAATTAATCATTAAGTATTTGTAGAGCCATAGTCAAAGGAAATCCAGGTTCTATTTACTGCATAATGGTGAGGATATAATTTTCAGCACATTTTGCTGGCGCATACTGAAAGGATATCCCTTATCAGGCTGATAAATGCTGAAATGGATTTTCTTTTGCTTGCTGTTCATTCCTTTCCCCCCTGCATTGCCATTCTGTTCTTACTTGTAATTTGTAATCTTACTTACATTTCTTATGGTTAGCTTGTCCGGTATATTCTGTACAGGTATTGGTTTAAAAGCACTTGATACTTGATATTCAGAAACTTCCTGGCTCCTTTCTAATCCAGGCTTTGATCTGAGTTTGGTACTGAAACAGGCTTGGTTGCCCTGGTGGATAACTTATGCCAGGAACAAGTATGCAGTTCTTTTGGTCCTTTTGGACTTATCTGCAGCATTTGATACCATTAACTATGGTATGTTTCAGCTGTCTTACATTGGTGGTGAGGCCCAGGGTATCCAGTTCTCTATATCTCTTGAATCCATTCTATCATTGCTTTCTTCCCCAGGTGAGGCTATCAACTTTTTGGCCCATCGAGTGCATTTTGAATTTTAGAAAGTGCTGTGGGTGCCAGTCAAAAAATGGCTGCTTTGGGAGGCATGGCTTTGGCCCAGCCTACATCTGTGCCTCCCCTGTGACAGTACTTTCCATTGAGGGCATTAGGCACTTGGGTTAATAAAGTTTATCCATGTGCCTTTAGGAAATGGTGCAATGGAAACTTTTCTAATGGATATGGATGAAAGGGGCCCTTCTGTTTTTCTCCTACAGCTCTCTGACTGAAGGGAGAAGGGTTCATTGAAATAGGGTTTGGAAGAAACTCTGGTAGATACAGGAGAAATGAATGCATGCATGTCCAGTTCAGCTATTGTTAAACTGAAATCTATGATTAAAGCAGACTCATTTCTATCATGCAGCTTGTCTTTTCAATCAAAATTTCCAGTGTTAATATTTGTTAAAACCTTGTTTTCTCCCCCAAGGACTATTGTTATCAAAGCAATATAAAACATGGTGGATTATTATGAAGTTCTAGGAGTGCACAGACATGCCTCACAAGAAGACATAAAAAAAGCGTAAGTACCAATCTTTAAAACTGTAGGTAAGCTGCAAATATGTTTTGAATTTCTTTGAATGTAATGTCTCCTCCACATTTTGAGTGGGTAACATGGTCTCATACATCAAGTTACTGTGTTCATTGCTTGTGATCACTGGAATTATTTACTGTATCAGATGATGTTCTGTACCAGACAACTGTCTTGAGAATCGTTAAGTCATGAGAAGAATTATTGAATATGCTCTTCTAGCAATTTTTGGGCTATATCCAAGCCTAGTTTGCTCTCGGACTCAATGCATTTTTTTTTCTCCCCTTACATCCTGATTTCAGAAGAATTTGCTTTTAGCTAACACAATTCTCATTTTGTCTAGACTGGGAATTTGTGGGTAACATTGACTATGGTTACTTTAAACAAGCCAACTTCATAAAGGATGATTTGAAGTTGACTTACTTTGATACTAACATTATTTAATCACAATTCCTAGGTGAGAAGCTTTTGCTTTGTCCTCCCTCAACTTAAAGAGAAGGAACAGGTGTATGTGAACTGGGGAAAAGGCTAGGCTCCTTCATATAGCATTAAATCATGATTTTGCTTTCAATACAATACAGCCTTTCAATTCAATACAGGCTCCCGAACGCCTTGGGAGTTGGAACATTTCGGTTTCTGAACGATCGAAAACTGGAAATGAGTGTTCCGGTTTTCTAATGTTTTTTTGGAAGCCGAACGTATGGCGCGGCTTCTGCTATTGTTTCCAGTGTGCCAACGCCATGGGGAACCAATCAGAAGCCGTGCCTTGGTTTCTGAACTTTTCAGAAGTCAAACGGACTTCTGGAACTGATTTGGAGCTTTGGAGGATCTTGAGAATGCTGCTGGCTGCTTCTCTTTTCTCTATTTAGTATTACACGCCGTTTGCTAAGATAACTGAATTGACAACTATTAATAGTATTTGCCAGTATCATGTACTATAGTTTGGAGGGCAGGAGCCTATCATTGTTCGTCAATTTTAATATCATAGCAATCTATAGTTAGTGACAATTGGGAAATGGAGAGGGTTATTAAAAGTTTAAAAGTATCTTAACTCTTGCAAACCTGAAAGCTTATCAACTTACACTGTATTATATTATGTTACTATATCGCTGCCTTCAAATAATTCATATTGGGAAGTTACATATCATTTTATTAAAATCTCCTGTAACCAGTAAGCATCTCTGAGTCCAGTGCTGCAGTAGGAGAAGGGAATTCCCTCTGTGTGTGCTACAGTGGATTACACCCACTGCGTTTAAAGTATGTGTTTGCTGACACATTACATGTTTGCCTGGTGCCTTCTTTATGCACCTTTAGGCGCCAGTCAAAAACGTTCCTCTTTAACCAGGCTTTTGATTGATTGGCATCCTATGCCCTTTTAAAATGTGTTGGGGGGGGAGTTACTGGGTTGTTTTTGTTTTTATTTTGATTATGTATTTTCTGCTTTTATATTCTGATTTTATCCTGTGAACATCATTGAGACCTGCGAGTACTGTATACAACTACTACTACTATAACTTAGCCAATTGAATTAATAAATTTTCCCTCTCATTTTGTATTTGAATAAAATCAGCTTACACAACTTCTCCTTTTATTTCAGGTACCGCAAACTGGCATTAAAGTGGCACCCTGACAAGAATCCAGATAACAAAGAAGAAGCTGAAAGGCAATTTAAGCAAGTAGCTGAGGCTTATGAAGTTCTGTCCGATGGTGAGTATTAGATGAATTTAAAACGTCTTTTTTACCTTCTAAATCTGACTGCAAATTTGGCTCAAGCCAGTTCCTTAACTTTGCAGTTTGGGAAGTTAAACTTATTTTTAGAATTGATCGCCATCAAAATAAGTCTGTGCTGGAATTTTACAGCTTACCTTCCCAGTTGGGATGAGACCATACTACTTGCCAAAGCAAAAGCTGCTGCTAATCTGAGCTAGCAGTGAAACATGTTACACAACTTTTATTTCTTGCCAAAGAACTGGCTGTGGCTGTCTGTGCTGTTTGTTGCAGATGAGGTTTTTCCCCCACAAGGAATGCTCTCAACTATTTTTTTTTAAAGGAGGGACAACAAGGGTTTGTGTTCTGTGTACTCTTATCTGTTAGTATATTGAGTGGGATTATATTATTAACTATAGAACAAAGTTTATATTGGACATAAGTTGGTCACACTATTTAACAAAAGCAAACACCAAGGGTTAGCATTCATTCTGTATCATGGATAAAACTGCTTTGTTCTCTGCAAAATATGTTTTATATTTAGGGAAATGTCTGGACTCAATAACTGGATCCTCTCATAGTGTAGCATACTAGCTTTTGATTTGCGAGATTAATAAGCCATCAACTTTATTAGCGATAATAAGATTATGGCACTCTCTCCCCACAGAGGAATACTGCAAGTTTTTAATGGGTTTTTAAAGTCTACTTATTTTGAATTGCCTTGTTAAATTGACCTTTTTAATGCTTCAGGTTTCAAATAATTAAACTGTTTTGAAACCATTTTAATATTACTAGTTTTTTTATTTTATGCTTTTTATTTTTAAATAATTGACATATCTGGGTTTTTTTGAGCTTTTCTATACTGATGAATTTTCTTACATGGTTATGTTTTAAAAGGACAGCCTATTAATGCTGCTGTTGATTCCAGTAGTGTTTGGTTTGAGAGATGCATCCAAGTTATATCAAACAGATTTTTTTTATTTGAAAATTTCCTGATATTTCTGGATTGTATTTTTCTGCAACACATGTTTTTAAGTTGTATGGTTAATTTATAGATTTTGAAGGCATTTAGTTGCAATTTGCAGGAAAGAAGAATACTTTTTGCTTCATGACTGAATAATAGATACGAGGGGGGGGGGTCAAAGGGCCTTGTCAGTTAGCAACTTGAACACCATTAAAAATTCATACTAAGTAATGAATATGCCTCTGCTTTTTATTTTATTTGGATGATTACTGTTACATATAGCTGCGTCAAAATAATGTAACTAGTTTTATATGCATAGCTTACATATTAAGGCCCATTTTATTACACATTTTGATCCTTTTGTTATAATGATTTAAAATAGAATGTATTCTTAATATATAACCTTAATATATTTTTCCATGTTTCATTACTTTCATATCAAAGTAATCTATTTCTTATCTATTCTCTGTTCTTCATAGCTAAAAAACGTGATATCTATGACAAATATGGAAAAGAAGGCTTAAATGGAGGAGGAGGTACGTAGGGATTTAATGCTTTCTCCTATTTTAATGCTATGAATAACTTTTTAGCTAAAGATGTTTCTGCAATGCTAATACAAACAGGTTAATTTGGAGATCCAGTGAATGCCACCAGTGCCTACCATACTGAATTCTGGCAAATGTACTAACACTCATTGGATCCCCTAGTCAACATTCAGATTTGTTCAGCAACAACACAATGGAACGGGGAGTGTAAACCACAGAATCAAGATTGTAACTGGAATGAATCACCCACTATATTGTTGTACAAAGTTTAATGGAATGTTGCTGTGGAAAAATTGATGGGAAATAAAGTAAGTTGCATGAGATAAAATATGTGAAAATCAAACAACTTATATATGATGAAATCTAACCCAACAGAGGAATTTGATTTAATTTGCATTAACTAATGAATGGGATGAACTCATAAGTAGCATGAGACTCTTAATCTCAAGTCGTCAGTTAAAGCATTGCAGGGGGTTGGACTGGATGACCACGTGGTCCTTTCCAACTCTACAATTCTGTGGTTACGAAAAGTGATCAATATGAGTAGGTAATATGCTCTTCTCATAACTCCCTGCAGCCCATCTGGATGTGAAATAGTTCTAAGTTCCACAGCATATTTGCCAACCTGAGCTCCTTTGATAGGAAGAGCCAGATGATAGATAGATAGATAGATAATTAGATCAATAAAATTCTCAGTTACCAATCTAAGGCAGAAGGCCTTTGTGGTCTTCAGCTGGGTGAAGAACTAAGAACTAACTAAAAAAAATTAGAAGGAATATACATTTTATATTGATCAGGAACTGAACAATGGGGCGGGCTTTCCCATTTATTTTATTGTTCGGTGTGGTCAGACCTACTTAAAACGCAAGCTATGAATTTACCATAATCTGGGAAGGGTGAAGAGAGTAACTGGGAGCCCTGCTTCATCAGTGGTTTTCCACGCAAGGCAGTCTGGCACATTCAAGTACTGGCCTGTCAAAATACTTGGCACCCTTTTCTTTGGCTTCATAGCTGTTTGCTGTGATTCTTATCATGATGCCAGAGACACAGTAAATTTAACTTAAAGCAGCAAATGTTTGCACAAAGGCCAAGCAGCTTGCACAAAAATGACACGACATTCTGTCACCCATCTTAATGTGTCATGACTGCTGTACATTGTGCGGATTGCTGGGTATGCAGGTCTAGTAAAGCCCAGATGAACAGTATGAGCCCACAGTGTTGTAATTACTGTGGAGTATGACGGTGGAGATCGAGCTTCAAATCACTACTCAGCTGGAAGTTCACTGAGTGACCTTGGCTTGCTACCCCTTAGTTTAGTTAAGGGTGAGCTTGATGATAATAAGGAAGAACTATATATGCTTCCATTGAGGAAATAGGTTGAAAATGTAAGAAATGACATGCTAATGAATTTGTCATTGCTAATTCACACAGTGACTCAGACTTTGCGGAAAATCTTTGTCATAACGTTTAAAAAAGAATATTCTAGTCCTCATAACACAACTTTAAATACCTTAGAAATGAGCTCAGTTTATAGTCCAAAATGTGTGTTGAGGATATGGGGAGCTTTAAAGCATGGATTTCCTGATCTGGGAATCTTTGGTTGCAGTTCTTATGATTGTAGTAAAATTGTCAATATGCCTCAAGAAAAATAGTAAGTTTGACAGGTTTGTCATACTGAACCATTACTGAGAACAGTATAAATGAAAATAAGTTGCAAATGTTAAGAGATTTAGTGTGTTAGGATCCTGAAGAACTGCTGTGATATTGAGTGCTCTCTTGTTGCAGGTGGAACTCATTTTGACAGTCCATTTGAATATGGTTTTACATTCCGGAATCCGGAAGATGTCTTCAGGGAATTCTTTGGTGGAAGAGACCCATTCTCATTTGATTTCTTTGGTGAGTATACAACATTGACATTTTTGGAAATATGGATATGCAAAATGTTGAAACGCATATGTTGGTAATAAATATGCTGCATTTTTTTCATGTATGGATCCCAATAAGGGTGTGGTAATAAAATCTGCACCTTTTATACTTACTGCTGGTGTTGACAAAAGGATAGCTTTAGTATACACAGAGTCTGACTTTGTACCTTTAATTGGATATTTCAGGGCTACTGTGAATAGGCAACAGTCTGCATGGAAAACCATAGGAGGGGAGAGTGTCACTGTGTGCAGAGCCTTCTTGTGGGTCTCCCATAGGCATTTGGTTGGCCACGGCCTAATCCAGCAAGGTTTTATTATGTTACGTTCTTATTGGTAGCACTGCAGCTACAGCAGTGATTTGCTTTCAAGCTTTCCCCTTTGAAATTGACTTACTTATTCGTATACATTCTGAGGTCTTATGGAGCTAGTTACCTCTGCTGTAAACCCGCCTGAACCCTTTTATTTCTTTTGTCTTGAGGTGACATGGGTAGTAGTAAATAGGATTCTGTATAGCTAAATTTATATATTGCGTTCTAAATATTGTGGGGCGGGGGGGCAGGCTTGTTGTAAACACTGCTTGGTGATGGTGGATTCTTTGAAAAGTGCAAGACGGGTTAATGCAATCTAGCTGGCACCCCTGCTTGGGTAGAGTGTGCTTTGATGGTATGGGAAAGTGTATGGAAAATTGGCTAGCAAGGTGCTTCTGAACGAGCTGGCCACTTTTTCTCTGAGACGGCACCTTAATGACCAGCTAGAATACGCATGTGGTAGAAGTGTCTGAATCATAGGCATGACAGAGTTAAAATTGCATTCCTTGTAAGCAGGTCATATTTAATGTCTTTAGCGTTATTCCAAAAAAATAGAGTGGGTAACTTCTGTATCTTTACTAGCAAGTGACAGAAATCAGCTTGAATAAAGCTCTTAAACTGCTACCTTCATTGAGATCCACCAGTGTGACAATTGATCACTGAACTATAGTATATAATTTATCATTCATTGGTCAGCTAGGGTAGTTCAGTCGTCAGAGCATGAGACTCTTGGTCTATGAAAAGAGTTTCAGTTGTCAAAGCTTAGTATTACATAACTGTTTAAAGTTATGAGGCTTCACATGTAAAAGTTCATTTAATTCATAAATTAAGGTATTGCAACTCAAAATATTGAATAACAAATTAATGAATTGACTTAACTGCAATTGGTACTTTTTGTAGATACCTACTCAATGATTATCACTTGGCTGCCAGAGGAGTCTAATGAAGGATCAGAAGAAAGGTCTATAGAGGAGCTGGAGGATGAGTGTAGTTATGAGTCAATAGAAGTGGCAGAGGAGCTGGAGGAAGTGCTAGAGGAAGAGCTTTATGAAGAATATTGTGAAGATTTTATTGAGGTCTTTGAAGAATATGATGAAGGATCTATTGAGTTGGAAGAACTACTAGTGGAGGAGGAGGACTCTGAAGGAGTAGCAGAAGAGTCATTTGAGGAGGAAGTGAGTTTAGTGTCAGAAGAGTGGACAGAAGAGCCTAGCAGTATAGCCTTGGAGGAGCTGGAAGAAGAAATAAGTATAGGATCAGAGTTGGAGGAATTCTACTGACAGGAAACATTAAAATTAATAAATTATTTATCTAAAATGTCTCTTTACTTATCTGAGGGTGCTTAGTTGTGGAGTACAAAGTAATTTAGTAATAGTTTGGTTTGAATACAATACGATACTTCAAGCTCTTACAAGGTTTGGGAATGCTCAGAATATTTAGCAGATCCTGAATGCTTGCTTTTATGTAGATGGCTTTGTACATTATATAGGCTTATGGTGCCTATTATAGCCCTTTGCCCCTCCCAATTTCATTTTTGAAATTGAGTTCTGCCTTTTTTTTGTAACCATGGAGGTGTTTAGCTAGGGTTTTTTTTAAAGTTGTTTGGGAGGGTGTTGTGCCTATATTTGAGGAGATGTTGCCTCCTTTTTTTGTCTGTGCTGTTTGTATTTGTTAGTAGTTCTAAGCATCGCCAGTTTTTCTCCTGTGAAATGAGTATTTTGTGGTTCACGGTTTCTTAGATTTCTAAAAGTGCCTGTTTGGGGACCCCTTCAAAGCAGTGTAGAATAATATCCGTTAGCCTTAATAACGCAATGGCCTTTTGTGTTGAAGTACTGGAAAATTACTTATTTTTCCTTTGAGATGTTAATAGAGTGGCGCAAATAGATCAACATTAATGAATGAAATTACTTTGTGGTGGTCTCATTCAAGCAGTCTGAGAGCTTGTATATAAATATGTGTTCAAATCAAAGAAGTTGTAATCAAATTGTATCCCCTTCAAACTGGTTGCTGAAATTGCTCCTGCTTTGGTTATCCAAGTATTTCATAATTGTACTGAAGGGGTGTTAACAGATGAGCAGATTTTCAGCTACCTTGGTTTAATTGCAAAGCTTGTTTCCTTTGGGGACAAAATAGCTCTAACCATATTGAAGAGTATCTTTCTACACAGTTGGGTTTTGGTGGGGAGAGTTGTCTATACACTTGACACCTAATTAATCTATTTTGTTGCCTTATTAAGCAGATCACCAATATGTTTCTGTTGCGAATAAAGTAGCACATTTTTGTGGTCAACACATATTCTTTCTCCAAACATCAATATTGTATCTTTTCTGTGATATGGAAGTTTCTTGATACTGTTGTAACAAGTGCCTGGATTCACATGTGTGCAGCCCTTGTTATGGATGTGTGTTAACCCTTAACCTTATACCCACAAGAAGCTCTCACACAGGAATAAAGAAAGTTTGGCTTATTATATGACATAGGAGCGGCAGAGTAATTAAGTGCTGCTTAAGACAGCAAAGTTACAAATTAAGCAGGTAGCCAATGTCTCCTAGTAAGACGGGCTTTGAGATAAGGAATTTCTGTCTTTCTCTCAGAGTTCCTGCCCATTTCTCACCTTGCCCTTCCTAGCCAATAGAGGACTGAAAACTGGCCATCTTGTTTGTTTTAACCAACTTTGATTCTGAGCCATTTATCTGACTCTAGCCATTTGTCTGCTATCTGCCTTCAAATCACCTTACCATTGTGTAGATGGCTCCCATTGAGGAGTTGAGTATCCTGTGCTTGGCAATTAAATTTGCATGTGTTAATCTTTAGGTCAGATGTGGGTAAACTCAAAATATGTCTAAACAAAATTTTTTTTTTCCTTCCAGTAGCACCTTAAAGACCAACTAAGTTAGTTCTTGGTATGAGCTTTCGTGTGCATGCACACTTCTTCAGAAGAAGTGTGCATGCACACGAAAGCTCATACCAAGAACTAACTTAGTTGGTCTTTAAGGTGCTACTGGAAAGAATTTTTTTTTTTTTGTTTTGACTATGGCAGACCAACACGGCTACCTATCTGTAACTCAAAATATGTCTGAATGCCTTTCAGGAGGTTTGGTATCAGGCTTGCTCCAGGGTCACCAAATTTTATCCTGGAGGATAAAATTTTATCCTGGAGGTGCCAACCTTGTACGTATGCCATGCTCTACAGAGAGCAACCTTATCACAAGTTCAGATTCACACACTCCTGTTCACACTATATGAGGCCCATATCAATGCAAAGCATTATTTGTGCATTTGCTTTCTCACACACACCTTAATCGCTGTCCATTTTAGCCCTACTGCATTACAGAACATACACAGGTGAACTTTTCAGAAGCATTGCCATAGAAATAAAACAAGTTGGCTCAAAGTGAACATGTGGTAGGTGAGGTTAAAAAGGACAAACATGCTGACTGCTATCAGCTAAGCCAGTGATCTTCATGTTATCTGTCAATTCAGTGCATCCCATTCAGTGGAAACTGTCTTGTTCCTCTACTAACTGGCACTGGAAGGACAGTGAGAGATTTGCAAATGGATAACTCTCTTAAGATAAGGTATTGCCTGCTTCAGTATATAGTTGCATGGTATCTGCAATTGGGGGGCTCTGCAGACAGGGGAAGAGATAAAAGATCCCCAAATAATTTCCTAAGCACCTTGTTGTGACCGCATAGTTCTGCATTGCATACATTTAGTGTTTACAAAAAGCTTTCACATTAAGATTATGGATTATCACTGTAGAGTGGGATACTTCACTCAACACATGTCAAAATCAGAGTTATTTTGGGTTTTGATTTTAGGACATGCTGACCTGCGTAACTTGAGCATCTCGCAGAAACAAGCACAAAACAAAAGTTAAAATTAACTGTGTGTAAGTTAAGGTTTAAACTGTTCTACTCTACAATTTAGTTTTTCAACAAATCATGTATATGATATTTGGAGCACTATCACACTAAGTGCTAGGCATGTAGGCAGATGAGGTCAAATAACTTGAATGGAAAAGAATACCTGGTGAATTAAGTGTGTTGATTCAAAGGCATACAGTGATAGAACTGAATGGGATGAAGTACACTTTTCCCAAGAGCTCAGTGTTGCTGAATAGTAAGAGAAGGTAATTTGGTGTTCCTATGGAATTGAAGGCTTGAGTCTCACCCAATTACAGTAATTTTAATATGGACAGAATAGGGGTAGCTTCAGGCCTCCTTCCACTTTACATTCATAATCCTATAGGGTTGAGTATGACAATGTGTTCTAAGCAAATGACCAGGTAACGTAAAAGAAAAAAGCGAAAGAAAACTTGGTTATATATAGATGCATAATAGTGGGCAGTAATATAATATTGTTCATGTTTACACAAGTGACCTTCATAGTTTGCTAGTGAGTCAAATCACTTTAGCAGGAATAATTTAGACTGTTGCATTAGTGGTTTACCTGATGCAGTGTTCCCCAACCTTGGGCCTCCAGCTGTTTTTGGACTACAACTCCCATCATCCCTCACTAGCAAGACCAGTGGTCAAGGATGATGGGAACTGTAGTCCAAAAAACAGCTGGAGACCCAAGGTTGGGGAACACTGTGATAGTGCATTCAGCTGAAAAGGGATATGTTCTCAAGTTTTAATACATGAACAATCTTTCCAAGCTTTTTGTCTCATTCCTAGTGCTTGGGAAACATCCTACCAAAGCACTAATGCTTGTTTTCATGTATGAGATAGTTTAGCTAACATTGTTACCCTTTATGATGATAGTACATAGATGTGTGCTATGCCTTTTAGCAGTATGCACAAGCACTCATATATGTGCATACCCCTAATATAATTGCAGTCAAAGGGTCGGAGGGCTACTCCAACTCATTTTTCATTGACCCTTATTTTCATATTCATACTATTTTACAAGAAAATATTTAACTTGATTTATCCAGAATAAATCCTCTAGGGAAAAATGTGTGTTATGTGGAATTAAGTCTCTGTTGCAGTTAGTTGGTCTAGATCAGGCATAGGCGAACTCCGACCCTCCAAATGTTTGGGACTACAATTCCCATCATCCCTAGCTAACAAGACCAGTGGTCAGGGATGATGGGAATTCGTATCCGGAGGGTCCACTGTATTGTTTTCTTGGAAATTTGATTAGGTTTACTTGGTGCCGTGGTCTCTTTAGGGTTCTGTGTCTTTCTAAGCCAGCCGCAGTGCCCTGCAAATACATTTTGGTAGTTTTGAACCTAATGGGTTATAAGTCCTATTCAGAGTAGAGCCACTGAAATTAATAAACTTAAGTTGGTCGTGTCCATTAACTTCAGTGCATTTATGTTAAGTAGGACTATACCACCCAATATGGATTATTTGAGAGTTAAGTGGATTCAGGATTCTGGGCAAAATCTTAAAACAGTTGCAACTGAAGGCCACTGTTAATTCTTTTGCTCATGTTGCTGTTGACTTTGCCTCAGGCTTATCCAGCAGAAGAGATTTTTTTTTTTTTTTTTTGCAGCTTTCAGCTCCATTTTTCAATTTGGACATTTACGAAGATAAGAAATAGCAATATGGGAGCTTGAAGGTGACGGGCTTGTTTGATTTACAGATGTACTGTGAAGCCCTATTGGAAAGATGTTGGTCAAATTAATTAGTGTGATTAACAACCAAGTGAATTGTGTAGCAGCAACAGACACCATTGTTTTACCAACAGTACAACAGTGGTTGAAAACCTAGAACCATTATACAAATCTATGATGCAACTGCATTTGGAAAACACTACAGTTCTGGTTGCCGCATGTGGCATTTGCCTCCTAGGTGGGTCATAAGGAAAGGGTTAAAATGAGTGTGATGTGATTGGCCAGTGGAAATTGATAGGAGGAGTTAGAGTGAGCTTCGGTGTTGCGTGAAAGTTAGTTGAGAATTGGGAGTTGAAGGAGGAAGAGGGAGGTTAAGTCTGTGGTTTGGTCAAGTTGTGTGGTGAAGGAGTGAGAGGAATTGTTAGGTGGAGTCAGATAGTTGGAACAATCAGTTTGATGTTGTTAGGAACGCATAGAACAGTTACAGAACTAGGATTAAGAAACTTCTAAGAAAAATTAACTGAACCCATAAGCTTGGTGAGGCCTATAAATAAACTTGATTATTTCTTAATATTAACAACTGTCTGGACTCTGTGATTACCCGTGAGGAGAAACGGGTTGGTGGCAGTGAAGAAAGCAATCACAGTGGTGGCACAGGGTCAATAGACTGTCAAATGTCCGAGGGCCCTGTGTGATTGCCACACCGCACCTCAAAAAGGACACTGTAAGTTGGAAAAGGGCCTCCAAAATGATTGAGGGGGTTGGGCAACTCCCCTGTGAAGAAATATTGCAGTGTTTGGGACTTTTTAGTTTAGAGAAAAGGTGAATAAGAGGTGACACAATTGAAGTTGATAAAATTATGCCTGGCATGGAGAAAGTGAATAGGGGAATTTTTTTCTCCCTCACCACACTAGAAAGCATGGACATCCAAGGAAGTTCAAAGACTGAGGACAAGTGAAAGAAAGTACTTCTTCACACAGCAGATAGTTACCGGTATATGGATTTTACTCCCATGGGAGGCAGTAATAACAGGAGTAATTAAAAACAAATTCACTTAATTTGACAACTAATTCTAGATATGTTCCATATTTTGTATGGCTGGTTTTCACTCATGAACAAGCTGTTCTTCCTCCTCTTTTGAACTGATGTATGATTTTGGAAGTAGGGGAATGAGAGACCTATCAGAGAGGGTTTTTTGCTTTGTTGCCGTTGTCAAATTAGGTTGAAGAGAAAGAGCTACCAAAGAAAACTCCCTTGAACAAAAATTTAATATACACCCATGACAGACAGATGGTATTGAACGTATATCACCCCAAAAGCATAATGGTCCCAAGTTTTTATCCATCTTGCTCCCCTTACTTCTGAAGGGGATGGAGCACATGTTCCCCATGCTGTAAAATGATGTCACTTCAAGCCCAAATAATTGGATGCCTATGAGATTATGTATCTGAATCTGGGTATATAAATTAAATCCTAGTAAGTATGTTTCAAGTTGCAAATTTCAGGAATGCCTCCCTAAGGCCTATTTTGTAGGCTGTCAGCAAAGCTGGGGTTTTTGTCACGTTTTCACAGCTGCAGCCACATTAGGCTCCCTGACTGGTGAATGTTCATGATACCTGCAAACATTGACTACACTTTATATGAGCTCAAACAAGTATTCTTGTAAGATACATTACGTTTATAATGTGTGAACAGGCAATAATATATGCAGGGATGTCCAACAGGTCGATCGTGATCTACTGGTAGATCCCTGGGAGGTTTTGGGAGATCGCAGTCGATCGCTGGATCCTTTCCTCAGCGGTGGTAAAGTAAAATTTGGCCTCCGCCCACCCTCCATTGTTCCACGATCCCCAGAACAGAAGACAGGCCTTTTTTAGTGAGATCTTTTGGTGTTAAATTCCGCCCCCCCCCTCTCACATCCAGCTTGGAACTTGTTATCTGGCACTCTTTGATTTAGATAAGTTTTGAAGCTGGGAAAATAAGAGATGCTTCTGATACCGGAAAACTGCATTTTAACTGGAGTGACATAATACATGTGGAAGCAACGAGTTTCTCCTGTGCCACAGGGTACTTTTGACTTGGCACACGAACTTTTTCCTCTGCCAAAAGGTTCCTGGGTGTTTTGCATATGTAAATGCTATGCATTCTGGTTAGGATCTAGATTGCTGATTGCATGCTAGTCCCGTTGAACTCATTGCCTAATGTTTCATAATTTCAGTGGGACTCTGATTCAGCTAAGGTAGTCTGGATCCAGCCTTCCATGTTCAGCCATTCATCTTCATGTAGTTGTTGAATTCCATTGCTTAACCTGTTTTTTCCCCCTTTGGCCTTGTTCATATTTTATAAAATGTTCCTCTCAAAAATCTGCAAGGACTGAAAACTCACTTTTTACAAATTATTTATTTATTGCATAACAACATTTATATACCACTTGATTGTAGAAAACACCTCAAAGCACCTACAAGCATATAATTTACACAATTTCTTTGTTTTATTTTAAAATGGTAAGATTCATTGGATGCTTTGGCAGAAAAGCGATATATAAATGAAATAAATAATGCCACTTAGCATAGCATACACATAAACTTCAAAACACTACTTTACAAAAGTTTCATGAAGATACTTCCCCTATCAAAATGGGTGCATGTGTCACTAAAATGGTTTTTGTTTTTTAATGAAGAAGTTACAGCAGTATATAATCAATTCCTGTTCGTTATTCCTAGTATGTTCATATGTCTGCTTAATGCATCTTCAAACACTTCATGCATATTGATACAACTTACTTGTACCGACTATGGTAAAGTGTTTGGAGTGTAACTTTAGCATTCAGGTAGTACTCAAGGAATTCATATACACTCACAATCAGATGTAATGGACCATTTAAGTTTATTTCGGGAAGACATGGCTTCTACAATAGATCTGGTTTCAGAGAGGAAAGACTAGCCCTCAATTTTAAAAGAGATAATGCAACATATAAAATCACCATTGAGCTTTCAAAATGCCAACTACTTTAACTTCACATTGCCAGAAATTTTCTTGCTTGGTTTCTTCAAGCACATCCATTGTGGGTTTTCTAATACTCTTTTATGATCTGTAGTCTTTGTGAAGGCTTTAAAGATATTTTGTTAAAGTGAATCTAGAAAACCAGATTCATCTCCTTTAACAGAGTTTAGTAGTTATACTTTTAGGATTTTGAATATATAATGTATTTCACTAAATGGCAATGATGAATTAAAAATGAACTACCTGCAGTGACATTGAACCTTTCCACAAAATCAGCTGCATCCCTTCCGATAGGGAGAAAAAGATCACAAAGGCTGTAAGCCTGTGCAGACTTTCATGAACACAATGAGATTTACTTCTATGTATACATGCATAGCATGGGACGCGGGTGGCACTGTGGGTAAAACCTCAGTGCCTAGGACTTGCCGATCGCATGGTCGGCGGTTCGAATCCCCGCGGCGGGGTGAGCTCCCGTCTTTCGGTCCCAGCTCCTGCCCACCTAGCAGTTCGAAAGCACCCTTAAGTGCAAGTAGATAAATAGGTACCACTTTATAGTGGGAAGGTAAACGGCGTTTCCGTGTGCTGCGCTGCTGCTGGCTCGCCAGAGCAGCTTTGTCACGCTGGCCACGTGACCCGGAAGTGTCTTCGGACAGCGCTGGCCCCCGGCCTCTTAAGTGAGATGGGCGCACAACCCTAGAGTCGGACACGACTGGCCCGTACGGGCAGGGGTACCTTTACCTTTACCTATACATGCATAAGGTTGCACTGAAAAGCAGAGACCGCTCCATGTATCTGCCAGTTGGAGAACTAATGTTTGTTAAAGACGGAAAGTGTGTGATATTGCAAGTAGACAGCAAGCACTGGCTTGGTTGTCTTTAATACTTAAAAAATCACTAATTTTGTACTTTAGAGTGTTTAGTACTGAAGCTTACCGGTATATGATTTTTAAAACTTTATTTTTATTTGCAGAAGATCCTTTTGATGACTTCTTTGGCAATAGGCGAGGGCCACGTGGAAATAGGAACAGAGGTGGTGGATCCTTTTTCTCCGCTTTTGGTGGATTTCCTGCATTTGGGAGTGGTTTCTCTTCATTTGATACGGGTAAGGTGAATTAAATTCAGTTTAATCAGCGAATGTAGACAATTTCCCAATTAGAGCGAAGTTTAAACTGCAAATGGTAGGATTGTTCGATGATCCACTAGTTAGACATGAAAATTTGGGAGTCATCATCCCTGAAAATTGGCTGTGCTTGCCCAAGGCTGGTGGGAGTTGTAGTATAGCAACCTCTGGAGCACCACAGATTCCCTTCACCTGAGCTACAACTGAAAGAAAACAGTGCTGAATCCAGAGCTATTTTAGATGCACATAAAGGCTTGAATTTGAACTTGCCTGCAGTTTGTTTTCTGGAAAGTTCATCAGTTTCAAAAGTGATTTTCCATGTGACATCGGGTAAACTATTATTAGTAATACTAATACTAATACTAATAATATACCACCCTTCCTCTGAAGAGCACAGGGTGGTTTACATCATAAAAATAAAATTACAGTTTGGATTCCAGCTAGCTTTTAGGAAATGTGTCATTATGCTGTCTTCAGCTCTTCAAAAGGCTTGCAGCATAGGTTTAAACCAGTGAATCACATAATTTTAACTTTCACAAGCAATACATCATGTGGTTTACTGTTAATGAAATTTCTTAGTATCATTATATTATAATATCATATCAAGGACCCAAACTTCATTTTGAGTTGGAGCATCGAAAGGTAAGGAAAAACTACAGCTAAATTTAAGAGATTGGCGGTTGTTTAAAATTGCTAGAATCAGGATATAAACTGGTATATGAAGTTAATAGACGTGGTTACACATAGTGGCCTGACAAATCAGTTCTGAATTTTACTGAGTTTATTAATCTGTGGAAAAAGCAGGAGTGAAAAACTGTTGGTCCTTTGGGGGGGGAGATGTACCCCTTTTTTTGCCTTGGTTCAAGTGCATTCTGACACTTTGATTCCCTTACCAGGTTTTACTTCGTTTGGTTCTCTGGGACATGGGGGCCTTACTTCATTCTCCTCCACATCGTTTGGTGGCACCGGGATGGGCAACTTCAAATCTGTATCGACTTCAACTAAAATAGTTAATGGCAGAAAAATTACTACAAAGAGGTACAGTGATCTAAATTCACATTTCTCAGTAGGTTAGTTATGTAACTGGTTTTCTGTAGTCTTAATAGAATTTTAAAGACATAGAATTATAGAAATATATTGCTTCTCTCTTTATTACTTGCCCAAGGAAGGAAACAAATGCTTTCACTAGGCAGAATTACGTAACTTCAAAGTGTGTATATACTGTGTTTACATTAGTGACACACTCAGTTCCCAATAAGCTTAGGTTCTCTGTTTTCAGGTTGCTGCCTCTCATTTTCCCAAGTTTTGAGTGTGGTGTTAGTGGTGTTTGAATTAGCTGTGATTGAGGTGCCAAAGGTCCAGTCCTAGTGGATTAGAGATGTGATAAATATGTGAAATTGTGATGTCGGATCTGGCTGAAATTGGAATTGTGCTAAAATGGTGCCAACTGGTTGTTATTTTTTTAAAAAACACACTTCAGAAAAGACTATTAAATGGATTTTTATCCTGCAGAATTGTTGAGAATGGACAAGAGAGAGTAGAAGTTGAAGAAGATGGCCAGTTAAAGTCTTTAACAGTAAATGGTAAGGAGCAGCTGCTACGCTTGGATAACAAGTAATTCAACGCACGCATTTAACAGAAATGTTAAGCTATAACGAGCACCCTTTGAGGATTAACAGGAACATTTTTTTGAAGATTTCAAACGAACTCTTTTCATTATACTGTACGTAATCTAAAGTATTTATAAACGGCTCATCGGAGCTCATGATACTGTCAGACTTTTGCGTTTATTTGCTGGGACCACATGAATAGGACCATTTTTTGTCCTTAAAATTGTTGTAAATTTCTGTATGCACTTTGCTTTTTATTAAACCTGATTCTAGGTGGACAATTACCCTGCATTAGCGCTAGGGCAAAATTGTACACTAACATTAGCATGAATCCTGCTTTTTTTGATTTTTTTGTTTGTTTGTTTGATATGTGAGCCAACTAGTAGTTTAAATCTACTGTGAAGTTTAACATTTCTGAGGCAGATTTAGTTTCAAGCTTTCAATATTTAGTAGTGAAATAATGTTAATATGTTACAGGTGGTGCATTTTTGGTTTAAACGAATTAAGGATGTTTTCTAGTTGTGCATGAATGCTGGCAATTTAGTCAGTTTTGACATCTAAATGTGTAATGTTTAAGCCTAGGCTAACAAAAGTTAAAACTAGTGAGCTTGGGTACTTTGTCATTTTTGCTAAAACGTTAAAAAATGAATAAATGCTGATGTTTGTGGTGCATTCTTTCATGGGTAACATTTGTAGCTTTTTTTGTGCGCCTGTGTAACTTGGATAATAACTATACTCTGCTTTTCAGTACCTGCTTACTTCAGACTTTCTTCCTTGCAAACGTTTCCCCATATAAGAATTGGGTGCCACTAAACAATTAACCACAACATTCTCAACTAGACAAGTGTTATTTCTCTGGATTAGGTAAATGTCCCACCAGCGGATATGAAACAATTGTATTTTCCCCCTCTGCCTGCAAACCCACCCCCCCATCTGCGCCAGAGAGTTCCCCGAACCTTTTGAAGCAGATTTTGAGAATGTGTGGGCAGAGCAAGAGTTAAGTTCCATTTGCACGAAGCTCATTGTTCAAGCAGGACATCAGAGATTGATATTACCCCCTAAATTCATTTTTTGTGAACTGACATAAATGTAGTTCTAACCATTATTTTTCAGTGAGCAATGCTTTTTGTTTTTTCCTGAAACAGTAGATGGCTGCAAAAAGCAAAATAGGAAACATGTATTTGTTTTTCAGTTTAAGTGTTGTAATTTTTTAGACTGACATTCAGTTGGATAAGAACATGGGCGAGTCCCTTATTCGGTATAAGCTAGGCTCCAGTGAAACCTATTTAAATTAAGCTACGAGACAGAAGATCACACTGGAAGCGTGGGAGAAAAAGAGGAAGGTAAACCTTTATCAGGGCAGCTTTGCTCTAAAACCTTGAGATCATCATTAGTTGTAATGAAGTTGTTTCCTACTGGTGGCTAACCTGTAGCCTTCTGGAACTTGTTGGACTACAGTTCCCATCCCATTGTTGTTCCTGGTGGCTGGGACTGATGGGAGTTGTAGTCCAATAACATCTGGAGGACTGTAGGTTAGCCACAGTGCTATATAACTTCAGCAGAAAGTCAGTACCTATTAATTTAGGACGTGCAAGTGCACTTTGTATCCATTTCTAAAACTAACCATAAGTCTAGCTTTGGATATCCTGCCTACAAATTACGGAAAGCATCATTCCTGCATTGCAGGGAATTGGACTAGATGACTCTTGGGGTCCCTTCCAACTCTACAATCATACCCTTTTAAGGTCCTTCCTAATGTAAACCTCTCAATGGTTGGCATATGTTCATATATCTTGGGCCGTGTCCTCCAAATTGACTGTCCTTCTGTGATTAAAGAGGGGAGGGGACCATTTCACCAAACTCCTTCATTGGGAGAAGAAATTCTCTAGCACTTCCTTGTGGATGTGGAGCTCACCACTAGCAGTGGCTGTAGCATAGTTTCTTTTTCCCTGAGTCCCCCCCCCCCCGTCACTTTTTTAGCAGCAGCAATGGCCATGTTGACAGACTGACCACCATTTCGCATCCTCCACAGTGCCCCTGGCCAAGTGCCATTCTAGGGCATGTGGGACAAAGGAATGAGAAAAGGTCAAATGTATTTTTAACACAGAATTCATTAATCAGTAACCCATTATGATCTATATTTCATTTCTTATTTCTGTTCTCTTTGGGAAACATCAGTCTAGAATGATGAGGGTGAATGATACTGAGTTAGGAAAGGCTAATCACACTTGCTATAAACAGAAGCCTTTAACTGAAACAAAAACTAGCTGCCTTGTGCATTTTCCATTTCACTCCTCATAAATTCCATCCAAATTGCTAAAGGAGAGCATTAATAGGTTATTTTCATTGAAGAATCAGCCCCTGGTACTTTCTCAACATTCACAGTTTAAGAACTATTGACAGTGCTAGTTGTAGCTTATTATTAACTTAAAAACAAACAGTATTGTTGAGCAAAACTTGACAAGAGTTAGAAGGCTAGCCCATCAACAACTATATTATGGTGATAAAATAAGTAGAATACTGTACATTATTTCGTATTTCAAAACACAATGTGCTTAACTTGCCACATGGGTGCTTTTGCTGGAATGGTTCTATGCAGGCAAACATGGGGCTGTGTATATACTGTGGTTGAAAATTAGAACTGTGTTCCAAGAATTGTCAACATCCTGCATCCTGCCTTGCAATTTAAATTTACATATTAGCTTATTTTGAAGCCCTCTCCTGTATCACTTGAAATCTCATGAGATTTCACCAGGCACCAAACATACGCATGATCTGCAAAACCTTCACCACCAACCTTCAAGTGAGGGCATAATCCCATGGGAATTATGAGAAAACATGTAATTTGCATCACTGACAGACATGCCGCTCATACTTTGTAGCTTATCAAGAGCTGAGATTTTCAGGATGGTGAATTCTGTGCTAGATGATTTTTGTACTTGCGCAATCTGATCATAGAATGCACACAGCCCCTGTATACCAAATTGCCTGGCAGTTCTGTCTCTTCCAAATGCGCTGCATCATATTTAGCAGCAGCTAGTCATTTGGATGTCAAATCTAACTCTTAGCTGCTAACCTTTCTGGTATTGCAAGCCAAGCTACACTTTGTGTTGTCTGTATGTACAAGGTGTTAAATTTGATCTGGCGAAATGTGGTTCTTACTGCTTAGCATTTGTGAGAATAAATCCAGACCTTGCCTGGGGGTTGGGTGTATTGTTTTTAGCCCAACAGAAACCTGTTAGTCACTCCATGCATCCACAAAAAATTCAGTTTACCTGTTTCCAGTCTGGAAAGGGTAAAAGGTGCTCATTTACTTTCCTGGGGGTTTGCTTCATGGCATGCACCTCCCCAAGATAAAGAACAATAAAAATGAAGGTCCTTAGAAGCCGAAGCAAGAACAATTGCAAGACCCAGAGTATAAACATGGTCTGTCTGTCTGTCTATGTATCTATCTATCTATCTATCTATCAATCATCTATCTATTTATCTAATGTAAACTACATCGTTGAAGATACAAAAAAAATCAATTAGAAGACTGCACACTAGTAGACAAAGAAGTGTTTTGACTGCTTCATATTTTTCAATTGAGATTGTTTTATCAATTGTCCATTATATGAGTGATCAACTCCCGAAGAGTTGGCGGTTCTTGTGCTTTTTTGAAAGGCTGAGCAGTCGGAGTGGATCTTTGTCTACAGTTGTGCCATCTTCTGATTTATATTATTTGGTTTTTTTGTTTCTGTACCTTCATTGATGTAATTAGTTTTCCAGCCATACATATTGAGTACAATACAGTACCATTTTCCTATTCTGAGTTGTGTAATTGTTTTTGCTTATGCAACTCCCCAAACCAGTGCCATTCCCCCTTTTCTGGAATATGCAGTGTAAAATGTCAGGGGCTTGACAAGTCCATTTCCGCTCGCCCTACTTTGTTTTTCTTTTTTCAATGACATGAAATCTTTGTTCCAATTACTTTTGACCATATATTTAATTTGTAGACTTCCACAGTCTGCCTAACAGTTTATTTAGAGCCCCCCTCAATATACTGACCTGCCACTAGCATTGTGTAAGGTGACAGGTTCTTGTCAAAGAAAAACCCTTCCATTTCCAAGTATGTATATTTCTGCACACCTAGAAAGTTTCCTGTAAAAACCACTCCCCTGTCTATGTATGGCTCTGTTTCTCTTCCTAAATGATAAAGCGTTCAACCACCTGAGTTCTCAATTAGAAAGAAGAAATGAGACTTAAAGCAAACTGCTCCAGTGTGGAGTATTCACAAGTATTCCAACCAGCCATGTTCTCTTCCTAGATATTCCATTCTACCGCCACCCTGGCTTTGTTCTCCCCTATCCTAACAAGCACTCAGCATTCTGTGACTGCTGAACATGCTGCGTCCTCATGGATTTTCCTCACAAAAAATATTTTTTCAATTACTGCAAGTTTTGGGGTCCCTATAAACCCACTGATAGCTCTGTTTTGTTTCTCAGTGCACTCACGTTTTGGCTAAAAAAAAACCCCTGTCAGCACTCATCAGCTGAGATTGTTATTAGAGGGGGTGATTGAGTAGGATGGGAAAAGAAATTAGAGGTGAAATATTCAACAGTGATAACAAATGGGCAGGTTATGGATTTATACTTAATCCCTACCACCCTACTTGTTTTAACACGTTGGGTGTTGGTCCCTCTTCCCCAGTGTTGTCCGCACTGAGTGGCAGAACATGGACATTCCGCATGCAAGCAATGTGCTTTTTACCACTGACCTATGGCACTTCCTGACTACAGATTCTGCTCCATTGGCACACTTTTATATTACGGAATGATAGTTTTGACTTGGTCACTTGTGGGTTTTTCTAGCTGCGACTGCCTGGTGTAGCTGATCATCTAGTCTTGAGAATAGCTGATGGGCTACATTTTACAGCTGCGGTCAGAGAAAGAGAAATTTGTCTATTGGATCCAGACTTTGTTGCACTTTGAAATCAATGGAACAAAGGCATGACTTTATTTGTGCTGTTAATTTCAGTGGGGTGTATGTGCAGCTAAGTCTGAATCAAGCCTACTATGTGTACTATGTTTAAATCCTGTGGGTAAGTAGCTGTATCATAACTTTCTGTAGAACTTTGGCATCCTTTATTTTCAAAGCTTGGTAAGTCTGGAAAGTTGTTTCTAAGGGCCACTAAATGCATGCTGTATTTGTGTGTAGGTGACAAGGTCTGCAATCTTTTCCTGCATTAGCACATGAAACACATTCCCCCCCTTGTTTGAAACTTGACCCAGTTGCTGAAGCATTCAATACTGAGACATGCTAATGCCAAATTTTCTAAATTGTGAAGTTTATTATTAAATACATTGTATTAACCTGTCTTCTGTCTAGTTACTAGATTGAACGCTGTCATTTGTACCTTGGGATTGTTTTCCAACAAGGTATTGCTAAACTGTCCCCTTTAAAATGTTGTGTTTTGTAAAGGTATGATTTATGTGAGTGTTTTGAGATGTCTGATTTAATTTTGAAAGATTTAAACATTGACTTATACATGTCATTCTCATGTCTGGGCTTTCTCTGTTGCCCATCTGCCTGGCTGAACATATTGGTTTGTATGCAAATGGCATTTGTCTGATGTCTTGTATAGTGTTGTGTCCCAGTATGTTTTGGAGTCTTCATTAACCATATGTGTAGGTTCACATTAGACCCAAATGCTCAAACATAAAATCTGCTTAGCTCTTGCTTAGCTGTTGTTACTAGATTAGTCACTTAACCTCAGTTTCTTCATCTACAAAAGTGTTTTTTTAAAATGTTATATGTTGAAAATTGATAAATGAGGCTGCAGTTGGGTATCTTAGTGATTGCATATAGTTTACAACCTGTGCCCGCATTGTGATGTGATATAGGACAATGAGGCCTTTGCCTTAATTCTCAGTTCTTATTGGTGGATACTTTGCCAAACCTTCAGTCTAATGTCCTCCATACAAGCAGGGTTTGGGTATCTCTCTGCTCCCAGTTCTGATTCCCATGATGTATCATAAGCTGCATTCGAAACTAATTTCATTTTCTGTAGTACTGTGGCATGTGAGACTGCGGTTTGGTTTCTGTCCTCCACCCGGAGTAACTCTGTTTCAAATCCTTCTTTATGATGGTCACTGTCATTCTTTATAACGCAAGGGCTGCATTAGTCTTTTTACTTACGATGCTCGGCGGAACACCATTGCCATCTGGCTTCCCTATAACAATTACTTTGCTCTTTATACAAAATGCTTTTCCGAGCCTCAGAGTTGAGCTTGCTTGTAATGAGATTTCACATGTCAAATGACGGACAGTCGACCCTACGAAACTTCTCTTCTTCCTTCACTCTTCATAATGAGTTGCTTGGTAGCATCTTCATGTACGTTTCTTGTCATTGAGTTGCACTAGCAGAATATTTAGGTTACTTTTTAAGTTACATGCTTAGGATTAAGGTCAGTTGAAAAAGAATTTGAGTCACAATCTCTATTCAGCATATGCTTTGAGGTTGTCCAGGGCAGACTGCATTTTTAAACGTCCTTCTATTTTGCTGGCTGTAGAATTCCGAATTTGTTTGTACTCAGGTTTTTGAAGAAGCTTTTAATACTAAGGCTGTGCATTGGGTTGCTCACACGGGCCATATTGATGCCTGGAACTGCCTTATATTGAGCCAGATCATTGATTCACTTAGCTTGGCATTGTTTACTCTCACTGGCTTCCCACTATGTTCGATAAAGATCTTTCCCAGCCCTGCTAATGTGTATTCAATACAGTAGCTCTCTTGAAAGATCAGGTAAAAAATAAGGGAATTGCAGGAGGATCAGGCTGCCAGTGGCTGTTAGATAAGACGTCTATATGTGCATGATACTGCCTGTGACATACAGTCACATCTGCACTGACATCTGTTACTTTCATGCTACCTCACCACTGACTCCCCAGCCCAGTAGGCTAGAGGCAAAAATACACCAAGGCACTCAAGGGGCATATGCATTACAGCACACACTTGAATGTGCTCCATCTCATACTTTTGGCGTTGACTGGTTTATTTGTTTATTTAAGGCACTGATATACCGCTTAACCATTTGCATTTCTAAGGGATATAAGGGACATTTGTTAAAAGCAAAAAAAGCATAACCCAGTTAGTTAGCCACTATAAACATCAAGCCACCAGAGAGTTTGAGCTGAACTTAGGCAAGAGCTGATAGCCACAGAAGTTAAATCAAATTTTAAGTTTATTTGGCCTTAGGCTGCAGCCCAATAATTCTAAATGTACCAGAGAAAACAAATATAGATTAGAAAATGTTCCTAGGCAGTGCTTAAAAAAGGAAGAAATTGCCCATTCTAGTACTGACTGGACCATTACGTTGCTGTATGAGATGCAACCATTAGTCACAAATTTGTAAAAAGTACTGAGCAAACCATTCAAATGTTTGGGAAGTTTATTTGGAGTATTTTTTATAAAGCGCAGGTTTCAAAAGCTGTTGACAAAGGTCAGAATCCACGGTCATAGGGTTTCCTCATCTAAGTCACCTCCTTAAACAAAAATAAAGGCCCTAATGTGCCTCTCAAATCATAATTCCACTTGGTACTTAAAAGGGCATTCAGTTGTGTTTTCATTATGTGCGTCGTCCCAGAACGTTTACATAAGATTAGATCCATGGTAACTCTGTTTTCTCCCATAAATTCCTGCAGTTGGATACACAAATAATGCCTTCCCAAGCAGCCTATCTTCTGTTGTGGGAGTCTCTCAAAAGCACTCCAGTGACTTAGATTTCTGATGTGTGTACCTAAGGTAAAAAGTACTAGACTGTCACGTAATTAAACTTTGGATGGAGATCAAAGTTCACTGTTGGGTGTGGTGTTAAAAAATTCCTAAATTGCTGTTTGGGCCTGTTCATGGCAGCTGGCCAGGATAAGACACTTCAAAATAATAGCATATTATTCGAACAATGTAGGTCAGTAGGTGCTAAACAGACACCCCCTGGGACAATCTAGGGCGCCGCCTGGGGCAAGGAGTCACACATGCACTTCTTCCTTCCTTGGTGTGGCTGTCTTGAGAGTGAGAGACCCAGACAGGCATGTGCCCTGGGAAAGGGAGAGCAGTTTCCGGAATTATGGGTGGCACAGCCTAATTAACGGATCACTGCAGATGTCATATGAATTAACAAATGTCGAACATGACAGCCTGTTGAAACATACAGGAACAATTCCTTGAATGCTAAGTAGTGACAAAACTTGGGTTGAACCTTCTGCATTGAGAACAGAATGGCAAATCAGTAGCAGCTACTGTGTATTTTGTGTATTTCTATATATCAGGAATGAACAAGTCTTTTATAGGATGCCTTTACTATTTGCATTTCATCTAATGTGCATGTTTTCATTGCTCCCCACTTTCTCATTCAAAGAGCGCTCTTTGTACTCAACGCCTTCTAATTTTAGCCAGAAATCTGTGCAAATGCATTTGCTTATTCTGATTATGGTTGAAAATGGGTGAGACTGTTTTAGTATTCTAAAAGTTACTAGTGTTCAAAATCCTGACTCCTATTGATGTGATTGTTTCAAAGGTATGTTATCATTTTTTAAGGTTTGCCTGTATGAACACAGTATCTTTAGGAAGATGGGAAACTTTATTATACCGAGTCAGACCA
The DNA here is from genome assembly GCF_964270895.1 of Podarcis filfolensis. Taxonomy (NCBI): domain Eukaryota; kingdom Metazoa; phylum Chordata; class Lepidosauria; order Squamata; family Lacertidae; genus Podarcis; species Podarcis filfolensis. The sequence continues at coordinate 45,891,761 of NC_139614.1, read as the reverse complement.
TTGTAGCAGGTTGGGCTGGATGACACTTTGAGTCCCTTCCAACTCTACAATTCAACAATTCTATAATCCATATATCTCAATATTTATAACGTCTTGTTGACAGGCTTCTTCCCATGTGTGCGTCTCGATATTCTAGCTGTCACACAGTGCATAAGGACACAGTGGAAATTAGTGTGGGGAAAGGGCAGGAGACAGTTTTCCCCGCCCAGCTGAAATTTAGGACTAACCCTAGCCAGGGTAGGGAGACTGTATTGCCATTGCTTTTGTTCCATCCAACCAAAGACCTGGCTTTAATATGAGAGGAAAGAAGGGGATGCATCAGGTGGCATGGCAGTAAGGGCTCAAGCAAGAGAAGTGAGAAAGGATAGAGGAGCCACCCATCTCACTGGCTCTGAAATGTGAGGCATTTAGCAATGCAGTCATACCATGGATCTAGAACGCCTTGGTACTCGGGTGTTTTGGCTTCCAAATGCCGCAAATGCCGGTTTGTGAACGTTCTTTGGAACCCGAACATAAGACGGGGCTTCCATGGCTTCCAATTGGCTGCAGGAGCTTCCTGAAGCCAATCAGAAACTGCGCTTTGGTTTCCGGACGTTTTGGATGTCAAACGGACTTCCGGAACTGATTCCATTTGACTTCCAAGGTATGACTGTGCGTAGGCAGGACTTGTCTTTGTTTTGTTTGGCAAAACCAACAAATGGTTGCCAGGACAAGACTGGGCAAACAAAGGACCCAAGCCATTCTGATAGGCATTGGCATAATATTATTATATATACTATTACATTTTCCTCCAAGAAGGGCAAGGTGATGTGCATGGTTCTCCCCCTCCCAACAACTCTGCAAGGTAGATTAGGCTGAGAGACAGTGGCTGGCCCAAGGTCACCCAGTGAGCTTCATAATTTGAATCTGGTCTCCTTGACACTGGTCGTATATTCTAACCACTGTTCCAAATTGGCTCTTGGCCATGCACACTGCATTTTATAGCTCTGGCCTTAGCTCTAGACTTTCAGACAGAAAAGTATATATATATAATTTTAATGTACACATTCCGTGTGTGTCTGTTGCAATATACAAGCAATATTGCAGCAACAACCATGTGACCTGGAGCAGGGCAGCTTAATAGTGCTCCCAGTCTCTCAAGATAAATAGTTCGATAGCTATTCTGCAAGTTGTGCAACAATATATAAGAAAATGTGTTGAAGCTTACTGCTGCTTTTCATGAACTTGCAGACAGTTTAAAGATGCTTACCTGGCCAGAGTGAGTGATCTAGGGCAGATGGTGCAAGCTAAGACTTGGTGGCTTGTCAGCTGGTGTCTGGGTTATGTTAAAATAGTTTTTTTCTAGACCAGATGACACCCACAGTCTGTACACTTTCTGCCATATCAAAAAAGAACTGCACATTCACTGTGAAGAACTTTTGTTTTTCTCTGATTATGATAGCTCCCTGAAGAGTAACCTCCTCGGTGCCAAAGGGTGAAAATTTAGAACATTATGTGTATCTCCTTCTGTGTCCAGTGGTTTGGGAAAGTGGCAAAGCAGTCAGATTATTGCCTTGGGAATATGCTTCCCAGGTACTAGCTTGCTTGTGTGTTGGGTGAAAACCTGTGACAAGCACTTTTGTTTAAAGCTTGAATGCCTGTCTCTTCAGAGCAGTAACCCTGACAGTGAAGGCAATCAAGATAATCGTTCAGGTAGTAGAATTTGAAAAATGAACATTACTAGTACTGTTAAGAAGCATTTCCAAGAAGCCTGTTTGCAAGCTGATGGACTAAATAAAGGCTGCTCAGTCAGAGGTAAAGTATTGGCTTGCTTACTCCTCTGGTGGAAGCAGAGATCTTTGATAAACAGCCAAGAGCTCTTTTTCAAGCCCTTGATGCACGGTATCTTTTCCTAGAACTGTTTTTCTCTTATAGGATTTTTTTTTGGGGGGGGAGTATTGTAGCTCCTTTGTATGTCCTTCCCTGAAAAACGTTTCCTAAGTTTCAAGTTTTCTGACCCTCATCACAAGCTCCAGCCTTCCTCCCACAGTTAGAGCTGGAGCGGGGAGCAGGGTGTTGTTATCTTCACAACTGTGCAATATGAGAAGCGTGAGATTCAGACCCCTCTCCAGTTTGGAACCTTGTCCCAGTAGCTATGCTGCACTTTGGAGGCGCTCAACCTTCAGAAGCAAGGCAGGGATATTTGCCACACGCCTCTCTATAGCTAACTCAGCATAAGGGTTGGGGCTTGCCCTTCTTTCAGCAGGAATCGGACGAGGGGAGCAGACCGTTGTTCCTGATCTCGTACTGTACTGACTTTTGGAACTGCTGTGCAAGGCAATCGCAAGGCTTCTGGCATTAATACATTTCTAGACAAGGCAAAATGTGTGGACCCCTAGTCAGCATCTTCAGTTGGATTCACCAGCAGTCTGGCTTCAGGCTAGAAAACGCCTCTGTTAGTATTGACAGGTTTTAGGAGAACGCCGCGAATTAGCACGCTGTCTTTAAGCCCCCTTCCAGTGCTTTGTTTTCTTAGCTGAAACTTACTTAGGGTCTGCTTATTCCCCTTGAGAACAAAACCATTCTTAGATTTGTTTTGGGTTTTCCTTTAGTTTTGTGCTTCCTTGGATTATTAATGCTTTTATTTCCACCGGAGCCAAGTACCGGTAACTTCCTCTTTGCATGGTGTCCAGTGTGTGCAATGGTCTTTGGGACTTTTTAAAACACGGCAACACTTGCCTACAAGGATAGTAACTGGTTTGCTTGAGAATACTGCCGGGAAAGCCTTACTTGCTTGCCAGAATGTGTAGGTGTGACTTGGTACAAGATTTCCCAAGATAGGCGTTTGCTGCGTTGTATTTGATTGATACTACTTTAAAAAAAAATTCATTTGTTTCTGCAGAACCTGAATTCTGTTCTGCTTCATGAAAACAGGTGGGATTTTAAGGCTACACTAAACTTTGCTCCTTCAGCCATTTGCGGCTCCTTTTTATGCCGCAGTTCTTTCCAGCATTGCTCCAGTTTCTGAGAATTGCAAAGCTAATGTGGGAAGAAGCTGCAGAGCAAGTTTTTTCCTATGTGACCATTAATTTCTGACATTACCAAGCAATGCAGGAGTGACTGTGTTTCCACAGTTTACCCGAAGAAGATGCTTGTGCAACCAGAAAGTTTGCATATCTTCTATATACTAATGGGTTGCAGCAGATGCCTCACTAATTCTCCTTGAGGAAAGTAGCCTTTAAACTACGAAGGGCAAATAATTTTGCAATTTACTACTTTTGCATAATCTTAACTCAAGGTCTTAAGCAGTCCCAAACATTTAAAAACATGCTAGCATAATAGCACAAAGCTACTTTCCCCCAGCTGCTTATAATCTCTCTCTTTATTCTTGAAGCAAGGAAAAACTGTCATTCAGATTTTATAGTAAACATATGTGCAAGTTTAGGAAGAATGTTAACTTATCAGTCGTTTCTTAGTTTGACAATAGAACATTCTTTCTTACTTAAACGATTTTCTATCCTGCACCAGGGAACAAAACTCCCAAGGTAGCATTACAGACATTTAAATATGTTCCAACTGTTGAGACAATAAAAAACAGTTGCAATAAAAATAGAACATCATACGAATGTGCTGGATGAGGCCAATGGCCCATCTAGTCCAGCATCCTGTTCTCACAGTGGCCAGCCCGTTGCCTGTAGGAAACCAGCAAGCAGGATTCAAGCGCAAAAGCACTCTCCTGTGGTTTCCAGCGGCTGGTATGCAGAAGCATTGCTACATCCCAACTGTAGAGGCAGAGAATAGCCATAATGACTAGTAGCCATCAATAGCTCTCTCCATGAATTCTAATACTTTTTAAAAGATCTTTAGGTTGATGCCATCACCGCTTCTTGTGGAAGTGAGTTCCCTAGTTTAACTGTGTGCTATATGAAAAAGTCCTTTTTCCTAGAAGAAATGGGATAAAGGCACAATATCCACAGCAGCTAACTAGCCACTTTTAAAAGGTTGGGAACATTTAAAGGGCATTGCTGTTGAAAGAAGCCTAAGAATTGCACCAGGTGAGCTTTTCCTGAGTAAACATTCCATAAACAGTACTGAAGCTGAGAAGGTGCTCTTTCCTGTTGCCCCCTACCTAATTTCAGTAGAGCACCAGGAGAAGGGTATCTGATGAAGCTCTTAATGTACCGGTAGATACATGTGGGAAAGAATATCCTTTAAGTTGTCAGGTCTTCAGGTTACCGCATGATTTCCATACATGGAAAGAGAAAGATGCACATCAAATAGACAACATGAAACATCTTGAAGCAAACCGCTAAAAAGCAAAGGGCTGCCTTCTGTGGAGACCAGGGAGTGTCATGCCTCTTGTGTGTGGTGCACTACCTGTGTGAGACTACTTGTGTGTAAGGTGTGAGACCTTCTGATGGACATTCAATCCATAGCTGCATATTTAGCTTGTTACACTTGCTGGTTGTGGGCATTTCTTGTTTTATCAGACCTTCCAGCCACTGAGAAGTTACAAAGGGATGGTTGGTATGAAATGGGTGTCTCTCCCGGATTTTACTTCTTCAGTGCTGAGGAGGCTTCATTCAGTGCCCACCTATCTATTCCTCCCATTTCATCCTTGGAATGAGAGGTCTGTGGCTTGGCTGCATTTCTTAAGCAACCAAGCTTTCTTCTAAAAGATTCTAAAACTTCCATTACACCAGACCTGTTGGCTGTGCTATAATAGGACTTGTGCCTTTGGCATCTGTCCTGAGTACTTATGGGGCTTGTATGAGGTTTCACAGAATTCTAAAGCCCGGATCAGCAAACTTTGCAGTCTGCTGAGTAAACATAAACGGGTTGGGACATCCCATCATGGCAATGAGCAATTCTTTGAGTGCCAAATACCCGTCAAAAGATACCACTGCAACGTAAATTATTGAGCTTAAGACAGGCATTCAAATAAAAGGCTGCAGTTATCAGAAAGCAAGACCTGCGTTCTGTCGATAGCAGCCGGTATTTATACTGTGCATTCCAGTGTTCAGAGCACTTCAAATGCATCTTCTGTACAATAACCTTGTTACCATGTTGTAGATGGGGGATCAGAGGGTCAGAGAACTGTGGCTTGCTTAAGGCTAACTTAAGGGAGACTGTGGGTTTGGTGAGATTGAATGGAAGGCTTTCCTGTCAATATATTTAGCTGTGACAGTGCATTACAATTTTGGGAAAGGACACTGGATTAGTTTTACTAACAGCTTTATACTGTACTGCTCAGCAGCGGTTCTCAACCTATGGGTCCCCAGATGTTGTTGGACTACAACTCCCATCACCCCTGAGCTCTGGCCTTGCTAGCTAGGGGTGATGGGAGTTGTAGTTCAACAACATCTGGGGACCCACAGGTTGAGAAAGGCTGGCTTAGATGGCTGCCTGCTACTTTTGCAAGCCACTAGTCTTGGGCTACGTGTCCACTGGATACCCTATCTGTATCTTTGGCTGGTGGATCAACGACTGTGCCCTTCAGGACACAGATACCTTAACCATTGTGACTCATTCGCTGATAACCTCTCTGCTGAAATAAGGGAGGCCCCATTTGTATCGGCGTTCCGCTGGCTTCTAAAGACACACCTGATTACACGCATTCCCTTGATCTCTTGACCTGTTTTAATTGCTGTGTTGTTTTAATGGGGTTGTTTTATTGCGTGCTTTAATTATGGAGGTTTATAGTTTAATGTTGGTGAAATTGGCTTTTAATCTTGTAAACCACTCAGAAGGCTTTTTCGACCTAAAGGGATATATGCATTAATAATGAACAATAATACTCTTGGGGAAGGATTGCTTGGCAGTGATGCTGGGCAGCCGCTGTTTGACTGTGGCTTCCTTTTTATTAGATACTCGCTGCCTTGTCCTGCGACTGATGGTTTGTTCCTGTCCTGCGTGAGGAGAGTTAATGGAGTGCAGACCTGGGATAAGCTTTCTGTAAGGATTTATGGGGAACAGTTGTCAGGGGTGCATATTCTACCACCTGAGTAGGGAGAAAACTGTGCACAACCATCCTGGAGTTAGTGGGCTACTTGCACAGCTGCAAGGAAGAGTCTTGGTTCTAGTATACAGTGGTACCTCAGGTTAAGTACCGTATTTTTCGCTCTATAACACACACCAGACCATAACAAGCACATAGTTTTTAGAGGAGGAAAACAAGAAAAAAAATATTCTAAACGAAATAGGGGATATATGATTTTTGTGGTTCATGCTGTGGCCACAGACATGTGATCTGACAGTGAGTTTGGAGTAGCCCAATGCAAAAATCCTGAGGATCCATGTGGATCCATGCTTTGTAACCACAGAGGAGGGAAGGAAGGGGAACCATGGATCCTCTGCTCACGACTGCAGCACATCCCCACCACCCGCAAGCATTCGCTCCATAACATGCACAGACATTTCCCCTTACTTTCTAGGAGGAAAAAAGTGAGTGTTATGGTGCAAAAAATACGGTACTTAATTCATTCCGGAGGTCCGTACTTAACCTGAAACTGTTCTTAACCTGAAGCACCACTTTAGCTAATGGGGCCTCCTGCTGCCGCCGCGCTGCCGGAGCACGATTTCTGTTCTCATCCTGAAGCAAAGTTCTTAACCTGAAGCACTATTTCTGGGTTAGCAGAGTCTGTAACCTGAAGCATATGTAACCTGAAGCATATGTAACCTGAGGTACCACTGTAATGGGATAGGATGCTGATTAACCATATCATACATACATCCATGCCTGTCACTGTGCAGTGTTAGAAACTCGGATACATAAGCTAATTGCCAAATGGCACCTTAAAACCTAGGTTATGGTCGCCACAACATACTGTCTAGGCACCATTTTTCCTTCAGTGGAGGAAATAATAATAATAATAATAATAATAATAATAATAATAATAATATAATTTGTTTCATTTCTGTACTGCTATATATTTTAAATAATCAATTTCAAAGCTCTTTACAACGCATTAAAACATGAAATAAAACAACCCAGAATAAAATAAATTCAAGCTTCAAGGAGAATATTTCAGATCCTTCCCTAAGTGACTTTTTGCTTTCCCCATATTTATACTTAATTTATATAGCTGCCCCATAGCAGAAGTACTGTAGGGAGCCAGCGTGGTGTAGCGGTTAGAATGCCGGACTAGGACCTGGGAGATCAGGGTTCAAATCCCCACTCGGGCACGAAGCTCGCTGGGTGACCTTGGGCCAGTCCCAGCCTCTTGACCTACCTCACAGGGTCGTTGTAGGGATTAACTGCGGAGGAGCGTGAACCATGTACTCCTTGGAGGAATAGGTGGGATATGAATGCAGTGATGAAGCACTTCTGCTTACCTGCTTAAGACAGCTGGAGAGGCCAGAGGGTTGAAGGTGTCCATTGCTAATCTGGCACCTGGGAAATGAACGCTGGCACTGCATGCATGGACCTTAATTTGACTAGTAGGACGTGGGTGGCGCTGTGGGTAAACCCACAGAGCCTGGGACTTGCTATCAGAAGGTCGGTGGTTTGAATTCCCGCGACGGGGTGAGCTCCCGTTGCTCGGTCCCAGCTCCTGCCCACCTAGCAGTTCGAAAGCATGTCAAAGTGCAAGTAGATAAATAGGCGGGAAGGTAAACGGCATTTCCGTGCGCTGCTCTGGTTCACCAGAAGCGGCTTAGTCATGCTGGCCACATGACCCGGAAGCTGTACGCCGGCTCCCTCGGCCAATAAAGCGAGATGAGCGCCACAACCCCAGAGTCAGCCACGACTGGACCTAATGGTCAGGGGTCCCTTTACCTTTAGGCCTTTCATAGCTGTGTGCTATATTCAGGGTGTGGTGCAGGTGCAGAGGTGAGGTGAGGTGGGGACTAGAGCGCTTGCCTCAGTGTAAGAGTACAGTGACTGCTTCATATCCATCTCAGCCCGTCCCTGATGTTAGGGCAGGGGCCCAAGAATGCATTATCTTCTAGAATTACCAGAAGCATGCTTGTTTTGTTTGTGCTGCTGCAATCGGTTCAGGGTACGAAAAGAACTGAGCTCAGAGGAACATACTGAAATGAAACTTGTCATGCTCTGGCGGCGACCTTTGGCACGTCACATATCAGGCTGCCATGCCTTCATTGGTTCGGCAGAGCTTTTGTTTGGCAAACGGCTAGGCATTCTTCGACCATAAGAGTGAGCTTGGTTTCAGAATAGTTTGTCTGTGGCTTAGGCCTGCCAGATCAAATCTTCCAAAAATAGGAGGCTGTAACAGGGTGCTGCGGAAACTATCGGAAGGGCCTTGCTTTCTGAAGGTGAGACGTTGGGTGTTCTGCATTACGGTCTTGTGTAATGTTTTACACCAGACCTGCAGCTGAAAATTCATTCTTGGAAGAGCTCTTAGTAAATTTATACAACTGAAAGCAGAGAAACATCCCGGAAGAATGGGAATTTCCCTGTTTGTCTTCTCTGAATTGCTCAAGGCTGTCAGAACACAGTGAACTGTCACAAATGTAGACTGAAAGTCATAGAGTGAGATCACCTGAGATTTCAGAAACCAGGAAGGAATCGCCCATGAAACACCAGCCATATCTCCATAGCGCGGAACTTTATTTCCTCTAATTTACTACCCTCCACCATTTCCATTTTCTGTTTCACACACTCATTTCTCTCAAGTTGTTCTTCTCATTCTGATCTGTCTTCATATGATCACAAGCTTATATTGTCCAGTCAGAGACGACCTGGGTTTTTTGCAGATCTATAGATAACAGAGGAAGGTGGCATCATCTCCAAAGCTGCTGTGATTATCTAGAATGTGACAGTGTCCTTAAATGGTTCAGCAGGAGCTGCAAGAACACTGAGAGCCAGGGTGGTAGAGGATAGAGTGTAGGCTGGAATTGGTTTCAAATCTGGTTTCAAATCTGCTGTAGTTGCCTAGGTCTCAGCTTTACCTACTAGTGTCTTTGTGATGATAAAACTGGAGGAAGGGCTATATGTGCTGCTCTGAGTCCCATTGAACTTTCTGGGGTTTACTTCTGAGTAAACATATGCAGGGGTGAGCTAAAAAAACAAATAAATCTCTTCCAGACTTGCAAAATGCCACATGCTAGTGATTTCACAGCTGCTTTGACATTCCTTAAATGGTTCCTAGATGATTTCAGTCTCATGTCTACCAAGCATTGTTTGGCGAGGAATTTTTTAAAAAGTGACTTTTCACATAATATCAGACCCTGGGATATTTCAAGTTTTTTTTTTTTTTTTTAGTAGAACATATATCAGCGTAAGTTCTTGTTTAAAAAAATACATGATGGGGTATAGCAAAGCATTCGTGTTTTTGAAAAAGCAAGTTAATTTTTATTATAACTTTGCCTTATTTGGAAGTGCTGCAAGCGTTGTGGGTTTTTCTGGAATTTCAAACACTTGCTGGAAAGAAATTTTAATATTCAGAAGCATTTGTATGAGCTATGGAACTGGCAGTATTTTGAACTCTGAAGGTTCCCTGTGTTGGAAAATGCTTCAGGATTTTCAGCGTACTGTGTACTGCCAAATCAATAGAAGATTGCAGCCCCCCCCAAAGCAGCTCCCCATTGGGCATTTAGTCTACTAAAAGGAATACTGAATGCTAAATTCAGAGGGAGGGTGGTCTTTGTAGGACATGGGTTAGCACAAAATGCAATAAGAAAGTAATGGTTTTCCAGTTACCCAAGCCTCTTGGCTTCATTAATTCAATGTGTTCCTACCAGGGGTCAGCAACCTTTTTCAGCCATGGGCCAGTCCACTGTCCCTCAGACCATGTGGTGGGCTGGACTATATTTTGGAGAAAAAAATGAACAAATTCCTATGCCCCACAAATAACTCAGAGATGCATTTTAAATAAAAGCACACATTCTACTCATGTAAAAACACCAGGCAGGCCACACAAATAACCCAGAGATGCATTTTAAATAAAAGGACACATTCTATTCATGTAAAAACGTGCTGATTCCTGGACCATCCGCAGGCCGATTTAGAAGGCGATTGGGCCGCATCCGGCCCTGGACCATCCGCAGGCCAATTTAGAAGGTGATTGGGCCGCATCCGGCCCCTGGGCCTTAGGTTGCCTACCCCTGTCCTAAGCAAATATCTAACTAGAGCTTCTTGATAATTGCACCCAGTGATACGCACACTGCTGTAGTTAACACCGCTATGGCAGCTTCTAGCACAAAATGGCATCACTTGGGAATCTGAGCTATCCTTTTAAAAGAGTTGACTCTAATGTGCATAATTTAAGAGGAAACCTTAAAAGCAACAAGGCAGCTCTCCTAAACTCTCAGGAGCTTTTGGTGAGGTTCTCAGTATGTAGCAGATGGTATCTAACTTTGCTCTGCCATGCTTAGAAGGATGCTGCCTCCTGCTTGTTGAGGCTGAGGTTGGCAAGTCTTTGCTGTCCATTCATGATCTTTGCAAAATATTTGGCCAAAAGCTTCCAAATTTTGCTCAAGATTCTCAAATGCCGTTGCAGCAAATGCATTGTAATTGGTGCAGATTTTCATTTTCTTCCATGCAGAGCTGTTCTCTGGCGGCCACCATTGGGTCCAGTTTACTGTAGTCCTTTGTTTTTCACTGTACTGTTTTTGAATCACGACAGCCTTGTCATATGCACTAATTAATTTGGCAAAATAAATATTAATCCTTGATTTGTCTACGAAGCTTTGATCTGGAGGCACAATGATGTAACCATGTCGCTGAAGCAAAACGGCATTAAGTCTGCTTTGCAAATAGAGGCAGGTTTCAAAGAGAAATATAAATTGTACACTGGGGAACTTGACAGAGAAAAATGTGAAGAGTGGGGTGTTAGTAGGAGATAGCCTGACACCAGCATTTGGAAGTAAGTTCTCAAAGAATCATGGTAGTTTTTTCGGTCTAAATCGGTATTCCAGCAATGTTGTATTAGTGGGAGTGGGAGCAGGGCAGTATTCTGGGAATGCATAGTTTTGGGAGGTGAAAGGAAAGCTATTTTATTAAATTGTTTTTACAGTGACATCTTCTTGCTCCCCCCCCCCCCAGCATGGGCTGAACAATAATTAGAAATAACTGCTGTGCTCCTGCAGGATAGATGCTTAAAAGCGTGTATACCTCTTTCCATTAGGTTGCACAAAGGTTCATTTGTAATGGTGATCCCAACATGAGACAAAGCAAGCTCTCCATTCTCTTCACCCCCCCCCAAAAAAAAGTACAATGAGATGAGATGCAGCCTGAGGCCAGGGTGTGAGAGAAGAAGCTGTACCATCTTGTCAGAGCTTTGTCCCACAGTTGGTGTTTCCCTGCTTCAGTCATACCTTGTGGTGGAATACATTTATTGCTGCTTCATCCTCAAGAATGGCAAGCTGAGTCTTGCTTCACCAGTAAACTCCCTCTCTCTTAACTCTGCAACATCCTATGAGAAGGAGTCATTTCTCCTATTAAGTGTGCAAAGTTCTTTACAATCTTAGAACAGATGTTTACAACAGTTCTGAAAAAGTGCCCATTTTACAGATCTAGAATTGAGGCTAAGGTGTGGGAGGGGAGGGGAAGGAAATTTGCCCCAAATACTCACTGCTAGTTTATGGCTGAACTCATCCCAGGCCAGCACTGTCTGTTGAATGCCTTTCTCTGTTGCTTGTCTCCTACATTTGGCATTTTTTTTAGGGACTCTGGATGTACTGTCTCTGAAAATGAAGGTTTATTTTGGCCATCTATGCTCATATCCATCAATAGACCACCCTCTTCAGTTTTGCAGGTCTTTTTGCAATGCATCTAATCATCAGTGTGTCATCGCTTCTTTAATGCTGTTGCAAATGACCCTCTTCTCTTATGCTCATCGCTCTCCAAACCTTTGTTTCACGAATATCGGTTGCTAATTGCCTCTTTGCCCTTCCACAAACTGCAGAAGGGATGCATGCAGTTTTGCTTCTGACAGTGAAGAGTTGTCAGTAAATTTGAAGTACGCATCTTCAGCAAATGTACTGACTTGTCAACATGCCTTTTACCCTTTTATAAGGCATACACTGAAAGCCTATTCCTTATTAAAAGTGTTGACAGATTACTTCACTGTTGATCTTTCTCAGTTGATCTTTCTCAGTGTGTAATACTGCCCTCTGCTGGCTAGAATGTATATACTTCATTATATCATTTCCCCCCTTCTAGTTAAGAGCGTTGTGTTCAGACACAGGATAATATGGTGGATTGGGGATTTTCTTGTCCTACCAGCCAGGCTAAGCTAATTCATATTATTGCGACTCTGAAAGATGTTAAGAGAGATTCCTGTTTATTCAGGTTTTATCATGCAACCTGAACAGATCTTTGGGAATATGCCTCGCAGTGCTGAAGATTCATTTAACACCAATTCCAACAAGTTATCTAACACCACGTATTGCCTTGTAAATGCTTCTGCAACATTAGGCCTTGGATCGCTTCAGTCAATCTAGACCAGTGGTTCTCAAAGGGTGTGTGACCTGCCACACTGGTGCAGCAGAAGAGGATGTCAGGTGTGGGCAGGAAGATTCAAGGACAACCAAGGAAACACGTAAACATTTCAGTGTAGCGTAGCAAAGTATAATTGTTTTATTTTTTGGCAGAATATGGATAGGTATTTTTCAAAATGAGAGCAAGAACATCAAGTGATACTGAGGACAATCATAGTTGCGTTTCCAAATGTATTCCTTATATGCATAAAAAAATCTGAAAGTGTGGGCAAGAGAAAAAAAGTTTGAGAGCCAATAGGTGAAGGTAAAGGGACCCCTGACCATTAGGTCCAGTCGTGGCCGACTCTGGGGTTGCGGCGCTCATCTTGCTTTATTGGCTGAGGGGGCTGGCGTACAGCTTCCAAGTCATGTGGCCAGCATGACTAAGCCGCTTCTGGCGAACCAGAGCAGCGCACGGAAACACCGTTTACCTTCCCACCGGAGCGGTACCTATTTATCTACTTGCACTTTGATGTGCTTTCAAACTGCTAGGTTGGCAGGATTGAGAGCCAGTAATCTAGGGGTATTACAGGAGACGTTTGGCTCCTGCTTTGCCTCACCTCTGGATCTGCTTAATTGGCTGCTGCTCATGCAGCAAAGAAACTCAAGAGCATCAACATCACATGTTGTCTTCTTCTAGACATTAGCAGAGAAGAAACATGGTTCATAAACAGCAAGTCAAGGGATCAAGGGGATGGAGCAACCATGATCTAGTTCCCAGCCCATACTTTTATATTTATATATTGTACACTTCCATTTCTTCTTCATGCCACAGTTTAAGATACTGCCACAACTTCTCAAAGTCTTCCTGTAGCTCTTAGGTTTCCTTAAGATGTCCATTAAATAGTGAACACTTGCTGACCCTCAGAATAGAATTGTAGAGTTGGAAGGGACCATGAGGATCATCTAGTCCAACCCCCTGCAATGCAGGAATCTTTTTGCCCAACATGGGTTTTGGACCCATGGCCCTGAGATTAAGACCACCTGCTAAAGACTAAAGCTCTGCCCCTTTTTGTTTGATTCTGGGCCAGCCCTTTGGGGTAAAATGAGGTTCTTGGTTAAACATAAGTGCAAACTCCTATCCAAAAGGGACTTGCATGACTGAATGAAGAAGTCAGATCCAAACAACTGAGCCACACAAGTCTCTTTTTGGAAAAGATCTCCAGCGTTGCAGTTAACAATTAACACATCAGCATGATTGGAATTACCTTTTAAGTCATTTTACAATTAAATTTGGCTATAACAATCAGATGAAAGAAGCAGCTAGTTTTAACATTCAAATTATCAGTTGCTTGTGTGATAGCTTTGAATCCTAGCCGTTCTGCCTAAGAACTCTTTTCATAAGAGAATTTTAATTGGGTTAGAGAGGAATAAAGCCAATACTGTTAATTGCATGGGGAGAAGAAAACCCTATTTCAGTAAGCTGGGGGGAAACAAATATGAAACTTTCCCCCCAGTATAATTACTGTAAGGAATAACTATTCATCACTGTGATGCTTTGGCGTTAGCATGCTTTAATTATAAGGAACATAGCAGTGCTGGTTCTAACTTCTAAATGCTAATTTTCAGTAAATGTCGCAGAAGATGTTTTGGGGACTGGTGGGTGCAGGAAGAAAGTCTCTGTTGTCACCTCCCCCCTAAAAAATAATCTACCTTGCATTTCTCCAAGTTACTGGACAAGTTGTGGTGGCCCATGGGTAGGGAATTAAATGGGTGGGACCTGGCTGAATGTATGTAGGAATGTACAGGTAGTTCTCTGGCTCAGTGCTAGATCAGAGCTCTGCATACAGAACTTCCAGGTTAAAAGCCTTGGCATAGGTGGTGATGGTAGAACTATTTGCTTGACACTCCCAAGAGCTGATGTGAGTCAGAGTAGACAGCAGCCTGACCTATCACAAGCCAACTTCCTACATTTCTGTCGCTGAACTGCAATCTCTATGGAGTGGAAGAGAAACCGGATCAATCAAATCACATGTACATTCCTACTCATCATCATCCAGACCTCATGACTTCCTGTGCATGGTGGTTGGTGTTTGAAACTTTTCCTTGACCTGTTGCCATCTGAGCCGCCTTTAATGGTACCGGTGGAAAACCAGTCTTCAAACATGGAATGAAAAGAGTGTTATAATTTAGGAACTGGTTAGGCTTGAGGCTCGTAAGAGAGAGCGCCTTATCATTAAACAGCTCTAGCTGACTGCATAGATATGATGATGACTTATTAAATTTGTATACCACCCTTCTTCCAAAGATCTCAGGGCTGTTCGCAACAGAAAAATACAAAATACATAAGAAAACAAAACCAAAACCAATATCCACCCCGCTTCCCATGAACACATTTAAAAAGCCATAGATTGTTAATCAGCAAAATGCCTTGTTGAAGGAAAGCAGTCCTGAGCCGTTTAGCTTTATAGGTAAAAACCAACCCTTTGACTTGGGCCCAGAATTGGCAGCCAGGATCGGTGTAAGATGCTCAAACTGTCTTGTCCAGGGGTCAGCAACCTTTTTCAGCCGTGGGCTGCTCCACCGTCCCTCAGACCATGTGGGGGGCCGGACTATATTTTGAAGGAAAAAATGAACGAATTCCTATGCCCCACAAATAACCCAGAGATGCATTTTAAATAAAAGCACGCATTCTACTCATGTAAAAACACCAGGGAGGCCCCACAAATAACCTAGAGATGCATTTTAAATAAAAGCACACATTCTACTCATGTAAAAACATGCTGATTCCCGGACCGTCCGCGGGCCGGATTGAGAAGGTTGCCTACCCCTGGTCTTGTTACACTGAGCAACCTGGATGCTGAATTCTGCACCAGCTTAAGTTTCTGAACCATCTTAAGAGGCAGACACATTGCAGTAATCTAACCTAGAGGTTACCAGAGCCTAGACAGCAGTAGTTAGGCTGTCCCTGTCCCTGTCCGGGCCACTAGCCGAAGCTAATGGAAGGCACTCTGCGCCACTGAGGCCACCTGAGCCTCAAGTGACAGCAAAGGATCCAAAAGGACTCCAAAGTTGTCTAGCCACTCCTTCAGTGGGAGTGTCGCCCCATCAAGAGCAGGCAACCTCTCATCCATCCAGTCTAGGGAACCACCCACGAACAGGGCCTCAGTCTTATTGGGACTGAGCTTCTGTGTAGAAGAAATTCCTTTTGCTATTCAGGGCTAGCCCTACCATTAGGCAGATGGGGCATCTGCCTCAGGCAGCAGACTTTGGGTGTCACGAAAGAGCAGCAAGTTATGAAGTTGTTGTTTTTTTATTGTATCACTATTTATTGCCTTTCTTTTTCTCCTAGGAAATGGGAGAAGCGTTTTGGGCATTTTCTGATTCAGGTGCCAAAATCGGATACCATGCACTTTGACTTGGAAGGAAGGGGTGCTGTTTCCCTTCTGCCACAAGTAGCAAAATATCTTGGGCCAGCGTTGCTACTGAATCACGTGGAAGCAACATTCATTTCTCTGAGCAGCCTTTGTACATGTGCTGCTTCTTCCCCAAACAATCATACCTACCCCCTCCCAGAAATATCCCCATTAAACTTTGTACAAATTACACAATCATGTAAGTGCACAGTGACATTCTGTTCTGTTCTAATGTAGCAATAGGCTGCCCAGACGCATACTGACTTCCAGGGCTATATAGAAACAAATCTGAGCAACCCACAGGCTACTTTAGGATAAGGTAGTGCTGACTGTGGATTTGCTGTCCTTAAATGAACCGAGCAATTACTGTGTCACCTAAATCACAGCAGAGGGCCAGCAGGTCAGATGTATCTTGTATTCTGTGAAAAATCAACTGAGAAGTTCTCCCGTGCAAGGATGAGACTTGGTCCTATTTAGTGGGGACTGGTGAAGGAGACATTATGTTCTCTAACAGCTGAGAAAGGGCACCCCCTTAAAAATAAAAGTTATGGGCAGTAGAAGAGGAAGTAAACATCCTTCTTAAAATCAGTTTAATAGTGTGTCCATGCTTCGTTGTTTAATATTGTCCTGATAAGCTCCTCAAAGCCTTTGTCATTATAAGAAGTCCCCTTTGTTTTGTAGATTACTTCCATTACTCAGAAATAAGACTGAGGACAAGAGAAGATGAGCTTGGGCAGGGTTATGTCATGTCTGAACTTGGAATTAAACTCTAGTTTCAAGTTGGCACGGGGTTCTGCCAGTTTTCCATGTTAGTCCTGTTAGTGCCATTTGAGAACTATTGTCATACTACTATTCAGTGCTGTGATCCAAAAGCATCCTAGCTTTGCACATGCAATAGTTCTTAAGGATTTCCTTTCCCTTTGACCTGTCTCTCACTTCTTCACGCCAGTTCCTAGTGCTCTTTGTCACAGGACTCGCTTGTAACCAACTACATACAGCCATCTTGCCATCCTTACCAAATGATGCATGAGCCAGTAGGGAAAGCACGCACAAAATGTGGCACCACCTTGGATGACACCATGCTTTTATGAGCACTCATTAAATCTGATTAACGAGATGAACTAAGCAATGTGTTAGAAATTCCAGCACCTCTCTCGTATTGTTTAATGTCTTTGTGGTAAAAGTTTTCCTCCTGGCGCGCTCTGCCTGCCTTTTTCATTTCTACTTTTATGTCTTGCCTCAAGAACTAATCCGTTCCTTAAAACTGGGGCAGCCCTTTGGGGCGTCTCCTGTGGTTGGTTTATAGCTTGCCCCATGAGGATTTTATTCCTAGTATCTGAGGTTGCTTTGTTTTTAACCTACGACACTTTGTAGTGGCAACAGAGGGGCTGCCAGTATCTCTTAAAACCTTGGGAAGATCCTTGGTAAGTAAAGCAGGTTTGAAACAGCCAGATTTAAAAGCACAGAACTCTAAAACAGTAGATTTACAAACCCAAAGGCCTAAAAATGAAGGCTTTTTCTAGCGGTGGAACTGAGCTGGGAAGTTGGATAAGCTCAAGTCACAGAACAAAGGAGTCACTCACTATGCTTGTCTGTGTCTCTGTGAAAAAGGGAAAGGCCTGCAAAAGTGAGTAGGGGACTGTGTGAGATGGGATGTAAGCAGATACGCTCAACAGCCACATTGGGTGATGCCCTATATTCATTGAACATAGCTTTTTTATACTCTTGCTCAAATGTGAATGAATGGATTGATGATGACAGCTCCAGATGGTCATCATTTCCTTGTGGATAACTCAAGCTTTGTTATGAAGGCACCTCTGGTGGGTTCAGTTGCTTTCTGGAGAGTTTATGCTAGCAAGGCTGAAGGTCAGAGATAATAGAATCTGCAGTCTAAAATAGTGGACGACACTAGGTTAAGAAAGACTGGTTTATGCTGGTTGGAACATAAGGCTAGGCTGCACTGAGCTTTAGTACTTTCTTGTAGTATGAACCTTGAACTTCTTGCAATATTGACCTATAGTACAATGTCAATTCTGCCATGCCGGTGTGAACAGTTACCTTTTTACTTGACAAGTTGCTTGGACTCTTTGGTTCTTGAATAAGGTGAATGAACCCCAGAGTGCAAGTCTCAGGATTGCATGATGCTGGTAGTCTCTTCTAGAGGGTTGCAGACTCCCATCAAACCTTTGGAGAGTCCTGAGAAGCATGTCCTCTATTTTCTTTACTTTAGACTTTATGGCTGAAAAGATTAGATATGTGTGTGGGACTTCTTTTTTAAAAAAGAAAGATGTGGAGAACACAAGTTCTGCCTTAACGTTTTTGTCTCATTACTTCCCAGGCAGTGGTCAGGATCACTTTGCACAAATCTCTTTCTCCCTGTGCATGATCTTATTCATCTTTGCATTCTTGCAATCCTCAGCTTTCCTTTTGCCTCCCAAGTAAGCTTTTTACTTATTGCAAAAGTCCCCCTTTAACAGGCCTTGAGAAGATAGTGTCACAATCAATTCACATGATCTGTTGGTGCCATTTCTGAACACTCCAAAGATGGTCACTAGGATCCAGGCCTGCTTATGTTTTTAATGCACCTGAGTTTACATCTTACTGTGTTGCAGATTTTAGCAGGACTTTTTCTTCTGGTTACTCTTGGTGGTCCCTTCCAACCCTACAGTTTTAGGATTCCAGTGGCATTAGATGTGTTCAGAGCATGGGATCTTCTGGGAAGCAGAGTCTGCTGAGTACACTTGTTTTATCTTATTTCCTCTACATCCTGCACATGCTCAAGGAGAATTTAGAGAACAGAGCACTCACCTGTGTCATTTCCTTCAAAATGGAATGTAGTATGTACTTGCAACAACCTTTGTTAGGAGTTTCGACTTGCAAGTACGATATTCTTCTACTTGCCTCACTATTCTAAAATGTAGCTGTGCAGATACCCTGGCACAGTTTGTGGTCTGTGCCAATATGATGGGAGATATGTGCCAATATGATGTGAGAGCCAGTGTGGTGTAGTGGTTAAGAGCGGTAGACTCGTAATCTGGGGAACCAGGTTTGCGTCCCCGCTCCTCCACATGCAGCTGCTGGGTGACCTTGGGCCAGTCACACTTTTCTGAAGTCTCTCAGCCCCACTCACCTCACAGAGTGTTTGTTGTTGGGGAGGAAGGGAAAGGAGAATGTTAGCCGCTTTGAGACTCCTTCGGGTAGTGATAAAGCGGGATATCAAATCCAAACTCTAGAAATACTCATAGGTTGCAGATGGAGAAACTGAAGTGGGAAAAAAAATGATTAAGTGACTTGCTTGGGACAACAGCTAAAGTTATGGGACTGGCTTTTCTCTTGTTTCCATGGGAGACAGAGCCATCCTGGGTGACCCTGCTCATTTCTTTCTTGAATGGTCTGCTTTTTCCCCCCTCTCAGGTGTAGCTGACGACGAAGCTTTTGCAGAGGAATGCAGACGCAGAGGACAAAACGCCTTGCCTTTCCAGCCGGCTAATGCCCGTTCTCCAAAATCGGCCCTGAAGCCTGCCGCCTACCCCAAGCATACCTTTCACTGTAATAGCGATGAGGATGATGACTTGGTTATGACCAACTGGGAGACGCCCATTTATTCATCAGGTGTGCACAAAAAGGTGACACAGGAACCGGTAAAAAGGCAGGAGCCAGTGCTAACGCAGGAGCCCATAAAAAAAGTCACGCCACTTAGCCAGAAGCCCAAGTCAAAGAACCCAATAAGATCGCGTTGCTGCGTACTGATTTAAGGCTAACATTTCACATGCTCTATTCCTCTGCATTCAGACTAGCTTCAGGACTACGTTGCCCTGCCCGTTTTCAGAAGATACCCAAATAAAATTCATTGCCTGTGCCAAATCGTGCATACAGCTCACAGCAAACAGCAGAACTGTGTTTCGTAGCTGACACGTTGCTTGCTTTCCTTGTTCCGAATGCAGGTTTCTAGTAGCCCGGATAGATTTTGTTCTTTGCACTGTCAGGTAACTAGATTTTCAAACTTTTGAGACCTGGTGGAATCTCCTTGGCAAAATGGCTTGCCCCCCTCCTCCTCATTTCCTTTAGCCAAGTATATGTTTAGCAAGGGCTGACATAAGCAGCAGCCCGCTCATCGTTTTGCTCATTTCAATCGGTGCCAGATCCAAAACGTCTAATTTGCAGATTAATACTGCAATATTCACATTTCCCTTGGTATCCAGTATTAACAAGCTCCTTAATGTGAATAATCCATTGTTCATACCCTATTTGTTTTTTACCGCCTGCCGTCATGGGAGACGCAAGTGCACTAAGTTGCTGATCCAGTCTGTTTCATGTGCTTACTAAAATGAGAAGCTGCTGTATTGTAGCTTAGTAACTGCACAGCTGAATCTTCAGGTCCCCCCCCCCCCCCGCTATGGCTTAATTTCAGAACCAGTTTTGGGAAACTATTTTCAGGAAACCTCAGTTCACCATTGCCAGGCGGTCACTCCCCACTTTCCACACTTTGAGTGCCACCACAAGCAAAATGAACACGAACTGAGGAGAAATGATGATGTGAGGAAGATTTCACATAGCATGGTTTTTAGGTGCACACCTAAAGTGGGGGGGGGGGTTGTATCCAAAGGTTTTCTCCCTCAGGTGGAAGGAGGGAGGGACTGTTTGGATCCAACTCACAACAAACCCCTGTCTCACAAAGGGAGGTGTGTTGGGGAGCCAGGATTGGTAGGCTCAAGTTGCCTTGTGTAATATGAGAAACTGCCCTGAGTGTAGAAGTTCCAGGATGGGTTGTGTTCATCTAGTCCCCGACAGAATAGAGAGGGAAATGTCTTTGGGTCTTTCCTTGCTATGGCAGGCAGCACAGCCAGATGGGGTGAGCTATCCTCTCCCATGTTGCTCCTTGCCTGCAGGCACTTCTAGCCTCAAGCATCTTATTCATCATCCCTGCTTTATGGAAAGGTTTGGCTGGGATTACTATTCAAGGGCTTCCTTTCAGCTCCCATGACCCATGGAGACCAGAATCGAGAGCGGTGACCACCCTGGGAAGCTTTCATGGTACAAACGTAGGAAACTTCAAACAACCGAGAGGGAAATCCTTGTTTGCTTAAAATTAAGCACTAAAGTCACTTGTCAATCGGTTCCCAAAGGGCTGTCATTTTGGTTTGCCCTCAAACCTTTTGCCCCTTTCCCTCCCGTTGCTTCTGAGGCCATTGATACGCCAGCCTTAATGGCCATGGATGGTCTCCTACTAAATTCAGAGTAGAGCCATTCACTTAGTCATTTCTGTTTGTTTCAATGGATCTACACTCTGACTAGCGCTGATACCTCTCCATGTTTTCTCCTGATACTGCACGTATCAAGGATGCGTTGTGGTCTGGGCTGGCATGCGAGCAGGTGCTGAACAGGCGAGGCAACTCCTGGTAACAGGAAGCTGACCTTCCCCACAACTGGAGTAACTATGCTTCGACGGCTAGTCAATTGCAGGACGCAGGTTTTTTTTGAAGTGGCTCTTTGGAATAACACGAAAGAGGGGGCCCGCAGCTGCAGCAGCTACGCCGTTGTCTTGCTGTTGTTTGTAATCTGACAACGTAATATCTGAGCCATCTGTGCCTTTTGCTTTGCAAGTAAAACAGGGGCTGTCAAATCCCCACCCATCTCCCGCAGACTAGGGCCCATCATTTTAAAATTCTAGACATAGTGCAGGTTGCCAGGTAGCACAGCCTTGGGCATTAGAAGAACACATCAGGGAGCGCAAGTGATTGAGGTAAAATTCCATATTTTTTTAAAGGGACCAGAGGCTATCAAATGTCAGATTCAAAAATTACAATGCTTCCTCGTTTAAAATCATTGCATCTTTTTACAAACTTTGTTCGATCAGGTAAGTATCACTATTCCCTGTACTGTGCATGGCAGAGACAAAAAAGTTGCCAAAAATAGACTTCAACACTGGTCAACTTTTCCCAGCATCAGTTATGGGGTGGGAGATAGGATGCATTGGGTAGTGTGCGTAGATGCCTTGCATCCAGCAGGCCACAGGTTCAGTACCTGGTATCTCCCATGAAAACTGATCTCAGGAGCAGGAAGGTGTATTTTGAAGCGTAGTCTGGATGTGTCTTGAAGAGCAGCTGCCGGTTGAAGTATACAGTGCTGGACGACAAAGACCAGTGGTCAGATGAAGATCGTTTCATATATTCTATGAATCATGTTGCTAGAACTCTAGTACTTCTCACCCCATTGGGTCCTCACTTCTTTGCTGAGACAGACACCTGTGCAATTTTGTCTCTCCTGTGAGATCCAACGGTTGGTTGTAGCCTTGTATCTGGAAGTGGTGGAAGTACCAGCTTACGTTGTCAATATTCACCCCCTATTGGCAACCTGGTGCTCCACCTACAAGGCTCCTGCTGATGGGCCCTCACCTGTGATTTAGGAGTCTTGCCACTGCCTTTGTTGGGTTCATACTGTCTCTGAATGAGATCATATGTTCTGCATCAGGGACAACTGTCCCTAGGATGAGCGATACCTAGCTTGCAATAGTTTGTCCCCTGGTTAGGTAACTGACTGAACTGGTAAATGGCAGTAGTTCTGAAAAACTGGTTTGAGCAGCTCCCCCATTTTTGGAGTAGCAAAAAGCTGAACTTGAACCCAGTGAATAATTTCAACCTTGGATACAAGAGAAGAGAGTGCCCGTTGGTAGGTAGTGCTCAAAACTGTTGGTGGCTCCCTTTTGGGCTGGATATTGCCCACCAAAAGAAACCCTATCTGGTCTCTTGTTTACCCTACCAAATTTTAACCAATGCAATTAAACCTGCGTTTTCCTTGTAAGGACAAGAGGGTGGTTTCTCAGTGTTTTATCTCTTGGGTTTTGCATGCAATTTCCCCATTAAAATAGTTTGTCAAAGAGTTTAGAAACAGAGCAACCACTGTCCACGGAGCAGCCTTCACATGTCATAGTAGGTGATTTCAGCTCTAAATAATTGGTTGCACTGCAGATTTCTGTAGAATTCAAGTGGAAAACTACCTGTTTCTGCATAATTCAAATGGAAGCCCACTTATTCCATTCAGAGTTGCTTCCCCCCTGCACCAAATGTTTGGCTTGTCTGCTGGTACAGGGCAATGCATTAAACTGTGCTGTAAGTATATCTCGGCCCAAGTATTCCAGTGCAGGCTAGTCTCCCGTTGACGTAAGCACTTTAACTGCTTAATCCCCATTGAAATGAGCGAGTGCTCTTTGCGTCGTATACTGTCTCACTTCTCCAAACAGTACAGATAATTTAAAATACCCGCCCACCCCATCATTTAAACCTGTACACATTTGATAAGAAAATAAACAAGGCCACCCCAAATTCCTTTGAATGTTTTGTTAACTCTTTCCCAAATTTCAAAGGAATGCCTTCAGAAACAAGACACAGAGATGACCTTAAAACAGCCTTTAAAAATCGGTAGGGTTGTTAAAAGCCAAATTAACAAGGTAAGACTTATTTCGACAAAAGTTTTCAAAACCTCAACTGATGACAGGCAGGGTTGCTCTGAAATAGGACCGAGTAGATCACAGGAGACGGGAGGGAGCTAAATTCACAACCTAGCCTGCAGTTTTTGAGAGGGAGGACCCAATGGAAGCAAAAAGGGCCATTTCAGTTAACAATATAGTTAAACTATATTGCATTGATTTAGGGCTGAACGAGGCAGTTCTTTTTGTTGTTGTTTTTTGACTCACAGGTGCGTGGTAAACAATCTCGTCAAGACCTAGCCATAGCCTTTAGAGATATTTACAACAGGGAACTCTTCAGATGATGGACAGAGTGCCTCTGAAGTGAAGGCTAATGGGAACTTTCAATATGGCCAGGAGGCCTTTGCACTGAGCCTATGGCCGGTGGTCACCTTTAGGAAGTAATTTAACATGTGGAGGAGCTAACTTTGGTAGGCCAACTGTTAAGGAAATGTGAGTGGCCTGGGAGGAACCTTGCACTTGCTGAAGCCATTTGCTTGTGCTCCTCAGGGGAGACCTGCCTTGCATTTTCAAAAGGCTTAAAATCAGAATGCTTCTGCTTTAATGAAGGGAAATCTATATGCACAATGTTTTACCAGCCGTGTCTCCTCAGGATACAAAGAAGTCAGCAAGAGGAAGAAGCAGAAGCTGAGGGAGGAGCAGAAGAAGAAGAAGTCAGCCAAGGCACCCTATTAAAATGGACTTCGATGCCCCCAGCACAGACCCTCTCGCTGTCACCACTTGACCCCACCCAAACTCCTTTCCTGGTGCTTATATTTTCTTACAGCTAATCTCACTTAGCAAGGGGGGGGGGAGAGACTATGGCTCCTCTCTAAAGTACACTAAACTTGCACTATTACGCTTGAGCACCACAGATTTGCTTGAGTTTCTGTACGACACCCCTGTCAGAAACCCGCTCCACGGAAGTCACTTCCATTGAAATCAGTGGGTTTGGCTTCTGAGCAGCGTGTTTAGGATCAGGGTGCATCCGATGCATCAGATAAGCAGATCCCGGCTTGAAATGTGTTTTATTTTCGAAAAAAGAATAATAATAATGTGGTAGAACCTTTTCAACCTTTTTTCTTTCCTGGGGCTAAAGCTATCGTAGTCTAGTGTGCTTCTTCTAGAACTTAGAAAGGTTGTAAACGATGTGTCTATATTTCCAAAAAAACAAATGGTTTTCATCATGGGATATTCTGACCTTAATATGTTTCTCATTTCATACGACCTCAGTTTTCCTTAGCTGGACTCCCCCATAATGAATGAGGATCAGTTCTCAGGAGATTCAGCCGTGCATCTTGTTTTCCACAGGGGAAGAAGCAGTTGATTTTTCTTGCTTGCATGTGCCATTATCGATGTGCTATGCATCACAAGCAGTGGGCCATGATTGAGAGAGAGCAAGTGTCCCCCCCACCCCACAAGCTTCTTCGTGAAATCAACCCTTGCAAGTTCATTATGACCTCCAGAACTCTCTATCGCCAAATAATAAAAGGCATACTTTGAAATACTACCCTATGTCCATTGCCCAAAAATCAGCAGCCTTGATGATGTGTTCATGCCAAGTAGAGCAAGGGTCACAGCACCCCGCCTCACCTGCCGGAAATCGCCCCTCTTCCTAGGGTGGCATGTGAGGCTATACAAGAGGCGAGTGGAGCCTTGACTAGCCGGAAAGAACTTACGCCCTGTGTTCCTTGGTCAGATCTAGAATACGTATTTGTACATTGGGTGTATACAGTGTGTGCTGGTTCCCATTTGGTCTAAATTGGGGTTGAAGGGGCGAATTAAGGAGATGGATGTAGCAAGGCAACTTCATTCCCCTCCATATAAATGTTTCATTTGCATGGTACATGGCTTCTGTTAACCTCATAAATACTACTAAGTTGGAGCCTTCCATTCCTTTAACTTTTCCCAAGCATGGTTACTGTATAAGCAAGTTGCCTCCTTGCTGCTTAATCTGCGATTTGAAGTTCTCAGCTGCTTTGGTCTCCTGTGTGTTCTCCCCTCCCTTCTCTCCCTGATAAATTATGTGGCAATTCTCTTCCTTGGCACTGTTGGAAACCCCAAATTTCCTGGAGAAATCGTTGATTAGCCCCCCTAATAATGTATCTTAGGTCCAGGAAGATTAGGTTGCAAGAGGATTTGGGGTACTTACTTGGATTAATCTTTAATGCTGGTATTATGAAAATGTAATCTTGTGCAACTCATTAGGTATTTAAAACACAATATGTCTGAAGTTTGATGCAGAACCATCCCCCCCCTTTTTTGTTACATGAATATCACTGATTTGTGTCGTGCCGTGTTACTAATATTTAAAGAAATAAAGCAAGTTCCCCATTCCTTGACTTTTTATTTTTATTTGAACAGCGCAAAGAATGGACTTCTGACATATATATATATAAAAGTCAGGATGCTAAACTAACTCCATGGAAGTTTCTGCAAAGAGGGGATTTTTGCATCACTAACAAGATGAAGGGTGGATTTATAGCTCTCAGTGGAAATGTATATTAATTGGAATTGCTTCTGAGGAGGTAAGAAGAGACAGCAGGAGAAGACAGAAGAACAGATAGCTTAAGTCTGAGAAACATTCTAAAAACCTTAATGTTGCACACATACAGAGAGAGAGATTTATTCACACAATAAATATAATCACATAACATTTTTAGAATCTATCCAAATATATTCTCAAGCACTTTAATGATATGTAGTGCCACCTTCATGCCATATGTACATTACAATTTCAATATACCATTTTTGAAAATTGGAATGTTTTACTGCACACATTTTCTGTGATTATATTTCTTGGCTGAATAAATTTGTGCGTGATTGCCTGAAATGGTTTTATACTAGGTTTTTTATTAGTATTTTTATCTTGAGTTTTAGCTCTCTGTTCCAAGAGATGCCAACATGACTGTTGTTCTTACGGGCTGCAGAAATAAGTGGAAGAACATAGTGACTCTGTTTCTCACTTACTGGAGCCCAAGAATGGATTTCTCGATGACACGTTAGGGTTTGGTGCCACCAGCCAAGGGAATTTCTGGTGTGCTGGGTTTTAATTTAAAGTCCAATAAAACGCCCTGGGGAAATTTGATTGTGTAGGTCTCGCTTCATTCACAGCCTGGGCCTTGCCTGAGATGACGGGAACTGTTGATTTTTGCCACCTTGGGTGCAGCATCCCATTAATACAAGCACTTGGGGATCATATAGATCCATCATAACTGCAGGTGGGCTGGGCTATGCCCACAACCTGAATGTGGCCCCCATAAGATAGCCTAGGAGAGAATGTGGCCTTTGAATGGGGAAACGTTATCCACCCTTGTTCTAAATCAGGCATAGGCAAACTCGGTCCTCCAGATGTTTTGGGACTACAATTCCCATCGTCCCTGACCACTGGTCCTGCTAGCTAGGGATCATGGGTCAACACTGATGCCAAAATCCAGCATGACCTGAGCTCTGCGAGTGCGGCTTTCTCCCGATTGAAGTGCAGAGTGTTTGAGGACTGGGACATTTGCAGGGAAACCAAAATGCTTGTTTACAAAGCTATTGTACTACCAACCTTACTGTATACTTGTGAAACATGGATGACTTACAAACGCCATCTCCAACTTCTCGAAAGATTCCATCAACAGTGTCTCTGAAAAATCTTACACATCACTTGGGAAGACAGGTGAACTAATACCAGTGTACTGGATGAAGCAAAGATCACCTGATTCTTCAACATCAATTTCGTTGGACTGGTCATGTTGTGCGGATGCCTGATTATCGTCTTCTAAAGCAACTACTCTATTCCAAACTTAAAAATGGAAAGCGTAATGCTGGTGGTCAACAAAAGAGGTTTAAAGACTGTCTCAAGGCAAATCTTAAAAAATGTAGTATATACACCCAACAACTGGGAAACCCTGGCCTGTGAGCGCACCAGTTGGAGAACAGCCTTTACCAAAGGTGTCATGGACTTTGAAGACACTCAAACTCAGAACGCAAGGGAGAAATGTGCTCAGAGGAAGGCACGCTTGGCAAATGCACACCATGATCAACTCCCACCCAGGAACCAATGTCCCCACTGTGGAAGGACATGTGGGTCCAGAATTGGCATCCACAGTCACTTATGGACTCATTGTTAAAACCCTGTTTATGGAAGACAATCTTACTCGGCTATGAGTGATCGCCAAAGAAGTCCCAAAACATCTGGAGGGCCGAGTTTGCCTATGCCAGTTCTAAATCTTACTTGCTGTGCATAAACTGGTCCCACTGGAAGAGCTTACACTTCCTGTCTGGAGATTCAAATGTACGTTTAGATTTTAAAAACACACACATCGTAGAAGGTCCCTCTGACATGCTTCCTTGTACAGGTGATTTAACAGGACAGACTGTTTCTGCAAAGTTGTGACCAGCAGGTTTTACTGGCTATATTGGAGTCATTTCAAGGAAATGATTTAGGACAAAGCAAATTCGGGGCCCATGTGATTCATTTGTGTTGGAGACAATTCACATCCCTTCTAACTCTGATTCTATGTGTGATGGAGAGGGGACTGCTTCATGCCACTTCCTTGATTACTGTTCATCTGGGTGGAAAATATGATTTATGAAGCAATTCTGAATGGTCATCCAGATGAGCCTAATGTAAGTACAGGGTTGGTGGCTGCTGGGATAGCTCAGTCGGCAGAGCACAAGGCACTTCATCTTGGGGTCGTGGGTTCGAGCACCACATAGGGAATAAGATTCCTGCATTGCAGGGGGGTTGGACTAGATGACCCCATGGTCCCTTCCCACTCTTATAATTCTATGTGTGATGGAGAGAGGACTGAATCCAGGCAGGCATGCTATTTCATGTTTGGGGCATGCTTCTTTGCAGAGTTTAAGCCAAGCATAGATAAACTGTAGCCCTCCAGCTATTGTTGGGACTACAAATCCCATCATCTCTGATCAGTGGCAATGCTGGCTGGGACTGATGGAAACTGGAGTCCCACATCTAGAGGACCGCAGACTCCCCATCCCTAATTTAAACGAAAGAGTCTGAATTAATCAAGGCAACATTCCCAAAAGAATGGTTTGTGAATATTCAGTTACTTTCAATACCTCGTATGAACTATAGTATTGTTTATACATTAGCACACTCTCTCCACCCGCCCCCCACTTACTGTATTTTTTGCTGTATAAGTCTCACTTTTTCCCTCCTAAAAAGTAAGGGGAAATGTGTGTGCATCTTATGGAGCAAATGCAGGCTACACAGCTATCCCAGAAGCCAGAACAGCAAGAGGGATTGCTGCTTTCGCTGCGCAGCGATCCCTCTTGCTGTCCTGGCTTCTGGGATTCAGAATATTTTTTTTCTTGTTTTCCTCCTCCAAAAACTAGGTGCATCTTATGGTCTGGTGTGTCTTATCGAGCGAAAAATCTGGGTTGTTGTTTTTCCTTTTTGGCATGCACACTTAGTGCGCAGAGAGGATTTTTATCCACAATAGTCACAAAAAAGCAGTGAAATGGCCCAATAATTGCATGTGGGTTTGAAATGCAGTAGATGTGTGTGTTTAGTGGGAGGTGGTTAGCAATTGTAACCCTGCTTCCTCAATGCCACTGCCTGGATCCAGATGATTGGAAGGAGAAGAGCGTACTTTGCATCAAAGATCTGAAAAAAAATGTGATCTTCTGAAAAGAAGTCTCAGCCGCAAAAATATTCGGAAATCCCTGGTTTTTCAGTTGCATTAAGTTTCTGCTGATGCAAGTGGAAAGAGATGGGTGTTTCTACTTACCAGCCGTATTACTTATGCTTGGGGTTAACATTAGTGGAAAATTCCTGCAGTGTTTAGTGAGCCTTTCTTTCCTACCTGTTAGCAGAATGCTGAAATGGAAAATTACCTGAGAATGATTCAGTGGGCATGAGTCCAGCTGGGAGCAGAACCAAGGAGAACCTGCAGAGCTGAATTTTAGCCACACAATTCCTTGCATACATTTGTTTCAAGACTATATCATCTTACAATACGGTAAGGATTTTGTACACCTGCCTTATAGGACACACACTTGACATCTTGCCTGTTGGAGCCAAGCAGAAGCAAATTATTAACTTAAAATTAAAATTGCCTATAAGGCAGCGACAGCAGCAAACAAAATAATCCAGCGCTGGAGTTTTGGCTAGCCAAAATATGTTTAATTAGTATGAATATATATATATATATATAGA
The DNA here is from genome assembly GCF_964270895.1 of Podarcis filfolensis. Classification (NCBI taxonomy): domain Eukaryota; kingdom Metazoa; phylum Chordata; class Lepidosauria; order Squamata; family Lacertidae; genus Podarcis; species Podarcis filfolensis. The sequence goes on along the minus strand of NC_139614.1, from coordinate 45,862,348 downwards.
GAGAGAGAGAGAGAGAGAGAGAGAGAGAGAGGGAGAGAATGCTCAGAACTGGGACTGGCAGCATCATGGGAAACACATCTGGCGGGGGGGGGTGAAGAGGAGAAATGGATATGATTGATCTGGGATTGGAATTCTAGGCGAGTCTGGGTTACTTAATCCCTATCAACGTCTTTTTACATCACCTACCATAATAAAACATTTGCATGGCTTAAATGTTTGAACTGCCCAAATGTTCTTCTTGAATTATCCTTTCTGCCCCCGCCGTCGGTAACGTAGCTGTCCATTTTGAGTCTGGCTGCTTCCCTTTAAAAAAATAAAATAAGCCCCAAGACTGCATGACAAAATTGTTCTTGAAGCAGAAGAAAAGCTGTAGGAGTTTCTTCATATGCGATCCCTTCTGCCTCTGCATATGTGACAAAAACGAAACAATGCAAATTACAGACGGGCAGAATTTGCGGCAGTTTCCATGACTGCAGCAGTTCAGACATGCACACAGTATCTCGGTAATGAAAGTGCCTTCCCAGTTAAGTGTTACACTTATTTCTAGCAGTTTGAGATCCTGTTCCCAAGGATGGTTAGAACAGGCATAGGCAGACTCAGCCCTCCAGATGTTTTGGGACTACAATTCCCATCACCCCTGACCACTAGTCCTGTTAGCTTGGGATCATGGGAGTTGTAGTCCCAAAATATCTGGAGGGCTGAGTTTGCCTATGCCTGGGTTAGAACTTACAGAAAGGAGAACCTTGTGAATGATCTTGCACGTCTCAACCAGCCCTGAGTGCGTTTCAGATGTACTGTCTGTCGTACTGCTGTCTTCAGACACCACTTTACTAAGGTAAAGTTGTGATCCATGTTTGTTCCCGTCACCATGGTAGAAAAATCTGTGGTATGGCTGTGATTAGAAGTTTTGTGTAAAGGCGCCCCCATGTGGTGAACACACATGTTTCAGGCAGAAGACAGAATTTGCTGTTTCCAAAATATAATCCAGTGTGTTTAGTCTTGACAGCAACATATAACAAATAGAACGAATTGTGGTGCTGTTTTGATTTCTCTTTCTTCCCCTTTAAAAACTGGTAAAGTTCACATTCTAGGACAGTATTTCCCAACTTAAGCAGTTTTGATATCTAGGGCACAGTGGATTTTCCTCCTAAATGAAAATTGGGTGCCTACCTAGTAGTAGTAGTAGTAGTAGTATTAGTAGTAACAAAACAACAAAAACAACAACAAAGCATTTTCTACAGAATGCAAAGACTTGGCAAATTAGCAGAATATAAAACTACATTTCCAAAAACAACATCACTACAAAATATTGTCATTACGATATGATCCTGATGACTGAAAAACTACCATCATTCTTATTGGAAGACGATTTACCTGCATGCTTAGATTTTTGGTACACATTCCTCAGGCTAAAAATGTTAATAGCAATGGTTCTGATACATGCACCTCACTTTTGAATAGTCTTGCAACAGAAGACACCATTTCCTCCTAAGCATGTACATTCCCTTATTACCTGCTTAAAAAATAAGGTTGCGTGTTAAAGCATGCACTCAAATATGCATAAAGGGGTAAGAATATAATAATTTCCACTCTTTAAATGAATGCCGCCCTTTGAGCACTCAAGGACTAAGACAGGGCTAAGACACAACTTGAGTGGAGAATCTTCTGTGCATCCACAGCTACTCTTGTTTTGACTGGGAGCTGCTGGTTTTTCTGTTTTCAAGAGAAGCTGCCTGTACCTTATTTGGTGCAGAAATGACATTTAAATACAAGAGAGAAACGGGGGGGGGGGCACACTCCGAGAGTGTATTTAAAAGCATTGCCACGTTGGAAATGAAACTATTATGCCCTACACAAATCTGCAAAGTTCCCATGCCCATGGTGTCTGCTCTCATAGGATCACACCAACAGCCAGAAGAAATGATGTTATGCATTTGCTTCTATTTCCATGGGGCCAAGGCTGACATTTTGCAATTTGATTTATATTGTCGGCATCATCATTTATTAAATTTGCATACTGTCCTTCATCCAAAGATCTCAGGGTGGCTCACAGTATGAAAATGCAGAATAGAACCACAAAGTACATAATAAAAACAAGAACAAAACCAATTATCACTGCCTCCCACAAACACATTTAAAGGACATAGAGTGTTAATCAGCCTAATACCTGGTTTAAGAGGAATGTTTTTGCCTGGCGCCTAAGAAATGCTGGGGAGAATATTTCCAGTGTGAGTAACGCATGGTCTTCTCCTTTCCTTTTTTTAATGTAGGGAAACCTTTATTTCTGTTTCAATGTTGTCCTCTTTTATGCAGTAATAATTTGTCTGCATACTTCTGATTTATACTCATTCATCTGCTGATGTCTCAACAAGAGAGTTTGGGTTTCTAACTTTAAAGCATTTAAGAGCTGAACAGCAAAAAGAGGCCCATCTCACTTACGGATTTAATAACGCAATATTGCTCACACGTGTTACAAGGCTCAGGTTAGATTTTGCCCGATTGCTCCTTGCTCCCGTTGGCTGGCACAAAATGTTTCCCCCTCTTCCCTTGGAAGTGGGCGCTCTGCTTCTTGGCAGAGTAGGAGGAGTGGCAGCCACCCAATCTAGTTTGTACCAGCAGCTAATAAAACAAACTGGAATAGAGTTTCAGAAGAAAGCACCAGTTTTCCCTTTTCGAGTTCTGCTCCAAATGTCCCAGGCCATATGCTTCCTCCGTCCGTTCTTCACACGCGTCTATGCTCTGCTGTAAACTTTAAAAAACGGGTCCAGCTTTTCATAACTCAAAGGGATAAATCTGGTGCCAGATCTTGGGCTTCATCTGAAAGTACAGATGGGAGAAAGAGGTGTTTGCCAGATAAGTTTTCCGCCACAGCTGCTCAGGCCTGCGATGCTAAAAGGCAGGTAGAGCTGAGAAATGTGAACTTCAACATCAGAGAATTGTGTATACAAATAAAAAACACAAAGCTCTTTCCACAGCAGCTAGCCTGGTTTAGTAGAGACAAAATGGTGGTCTGACTATTTGCTTTTAGTGGTGGTGAAGAGAAGTCGAGCTTTTTAAAATTTTGTGCGGCTTTGTTGCTTGTAAGGGCAAAGCAGAAACAGGAGGAAACAATCTGGGAAATAAGGGGTACGTAGTGACACAGGAGGGGATGCGGGTGGCGCTGTGGGTTAAACCACAGAGCCTAGGACTTGCCAATCAGAAGGTCGGCGGTTCGAATCCCTGCGACGGGGTGAGCTCCCGTTGCTCGGTCTCTGCTCCTGCCAACCTAGCAGTTCGAAAGCAAATCAAAGTGCAAGTAGATAAATACCTTCCGGCGGGAAGGTAAACGCCGTTTCCGTGCGTTGGTTCGCCAGAAGCGGCTTAGTCATGCTGGCCACATGACCCGGAAGCTGTACGCCAGCTCCCTCGGCCAGTAAAGCAAGATGAGTGCCGCAACTCCAGAGCCGGCCACGACTGGACCTAATGGTCAGGGGTCCCTTTACCTTTAGTGACACAGGAGCAGAGCAGGAACAGAGAGCCCCAAAGGTTGTAGCCTTTCCTCATGGGGAATTGCTCCATTCCCTTGATCATTTTGGTTTGCCCTTTTCTAAACCCTTTCGATTTCTACAACATCCTTGTGGAGCTGAGGTGACCAGAAGGGTACAAAGTGTTCCAAGTGTGGTCACACTGTAGATTTGTATAATGGCCTTTATGATATTGGCAGCTTTGTTTTCATCCCTTTCGTAATGAACCCTAGCAGGGAATCTGCCTTTCCCCACAGCTGCCTCACACTGGGACAATGCAAACAGATCCACTATGTAAGAAGAAAAAAAACAAAGGGGGAACGTTCTGAAAACGATTACAGCTAAAAATATCTAAAAGCGGTTATAGTGAAAAACATTCCGTGCAGTGATCTTGGGCCCTTAAGAAAAGGTGACTGGCAAGATCCAAAGGGGCGGCAGATCCAATGTAGATCTTTATTCCCCGCCCCTTGCTGCTGATGTACATCTTCACTCAACCCTTCTTCTCTGGCAAGGCAAGGTGAGAGGCACCATTTGGTGGTTTGCTTCAGGTGCCAAAATGTCTTGGGCCGGCACTGGTGGCCAGAAACTGTATTCTCCATCCAACCATTGCCTGGGTATACAGTTATGTTTTTAAATTCCCCCTGAAAGTTAAAAATGATGGTGACAGGTGCACCCTCAATAGGGAAGGCATTCCACAACTGGGGAACCAACACTGAAAAGGCCTTTATCATGGGGCAGCAGTAATTGGGCAGCCCCTAGTGGTAGCACCACCAATAAGGACTCACTTGCCAACCACAGTGTTTAGGATCAATGGTGCTCTTTTAGACTTGGGTGCCAAGCCATTTAGGGCTCTATATCAGCCTTTTCCAACCTGTGGGTCCCCAGATGTTGAACTGCAACTCCCATCACCCCTAACTAGCAAGGCCAGAGCTCAGGGATGATGGGAGTTGTAGTCCAACAACATCAGGGAACCAACAGGTTGAGAATCGCTGCTCTATATGCTAGTACCAACACCTTGAGTTGGGCCCAGCAGCTCACTGGCAGCCCATGCAGTGCTTTCAGGACCAGGATCACATGGTCCCATTAGGCTGCCCCAAATACCAACCTTCTGTACTATCTGCAGCTCCAGACCATCTACAAGGGCAGCCCCAGGTAGATCACATCACAGTAGCCCAAATGGGATGTCACTAGAGCATGAACAACTGAGGCTATCCTGGTCTAGGGATGGCCATAGCTGGGCCGCTTGAGACTCCAGTGACAAGCTGGAATCCAGGAGGTGTTCCCAAAATATGAACCTGATCCTTCAGGGAGAGTACAACCTCACCCTCTCCTAGAGCTGAAAAACCAATAGTAAAACCAATTTGTTCATAAGAACATAAGAAGAGCCTGCTGGGCCCATCTAGCTCATCTTGGTCTTGCAGTGGACAACCAGATCCCTATGGGAAGCCTGCAGACAGCACCTGAGCCCCACAGCCACCCTCCCCAACTGCAGTTCCCAGAAAGTGGTATTCAGAACACACTGTGTCTGCCAGTGGAGGTACAACATTGCCATCATGGCTACTTCAGTCCCCAAACGGTCCAAGACCTAAAACGCTTGTGAGCATCTGAATGCAATCAGAAAGTGACACTGCAATATTCCGGATAAAGATAGTTTTTTGCCTTATCTACATTTTTGAGAATGACCTTCAATAGGTAACTTTTCAAAAATTCATTAAACTTGCACATTCATTAAAGTTACACAATTGTTTTAATCATGGCCTATAAGGAAAAAGAGAACCCACTTAAAAATCAGAATTAAACAGAATGATTAAAAATTCAATTTCTCGACTGCACTAAATGGCCACATTCTCTTCCTTTGTCGATTAACATTGCAAAGTACAACCCCCCCCCCCCGATTGTGAGATACCGGCTGCCGCTCAATGAAATCACATTTACTTTCAGGATGATAAGCTGCATCAGCTAGAAGCAGGAGCCAGATATTAAAAAACGAGGGATTTTGCCCACATAAAAATAGAATTTCATACTTGACTTCCTACCTCACTTCAAACACCACATGGTGCCGTGGTTTAGCCCCTGTTTGCTCCTCCTAATATTTTTGTCTCTAATAACAATATCCTACCCATGTCAGGGGAGCACAATTGATCTTGTCTCCTTCTGTTGCTGCAGGTAACTGTAGTCTTGTGCTTGCGCCGCAGAATGTGACTGAGCCTCATTCACACGTACCTTCTCCTGCTTCGTGGGGTCATTCACAAAACCTTTTTGAGCATAGTCAATACGCAGTAAAGCTCCAGTGAATTGCCTTACTGGCTGCTCTTGCAAGTAGATGGGCCGGTCCTACTGTTAGACAGACTGAGGTGCCTGCCTCTTAGGCAACAGGAGCTGGGAGGCTGGGGGGCAGCGATGAGGAACGTTGAGGATGTGAGCAAAAAGCAGGAAGATGCCTCCAGTTTCTCATTTAATATTTTAATGATCCAGATCAGAATATTTGCATCTTTCCCCCTGCCCTGTAAAGGGGGGGGGTATCATATGGAGAAGAGCAGGAAACAGTTTTGTTTCCGCCATTTCTATTCCAAGTCAAATAGAGTCTATATCCACAGTCGGGTCTTGAGCCAAATTGCCGCTCCTGCACCAACTCCTACAAAAGCAGCTTGAAGAACTATTTCTGTTGCTTGTCTGTCAGTTGAAGCCTAGCATAGTGGAGGTTGGCCCAACTCAATCATGCTGTTAAGATGCACCTAATACTTCAGAGTCCAGACGAGAGCAGAGGAACCTTAACAAAAGCAACATTTAATGGAATTGTGAAGCTTATCTAAATGAGGAAAAAAGTATGGGGGGGAAAGTTATTTCTCATGGCAAGAAGCTGATCCTCTGAGATTTCCCCGGAGACAAATTCAGCAAATAAAAAAAGAACAAGAACCTTCCTTCCATAAAACCAAAGGGAATTGTCAGCTCTGAGGCAGAAATTGGAGAGCCCACTCAGGCAAGAAGTGGATTAGGTGATCTCCTATCACAACACGTGCTTGTCACAGTGCCTTGAAGGGCTTTCTGCTCCCCTCATTCATTTCCAGCTGTGGAAAAGATTGAAAGAAGAAAAGAATACATATTTTTGCAATCCTTAATACAAGGTGTTCCAGATGGGACCATGGCCTATGCTTAGAGCCTGCAACCTTCACGCTTACAGGGCTTCTTGTTGCAATTCTTCACAAAGTATTTCTTTGTGGGCATATCGTCCACAAAGGAATCCTGAGCAAGACCCATTGAAGTCAGTGAGACTTAGCTCTGAGTAAACATGCTTAGGATCACAGCTTCTCACACTGGCTCCTTTCAAGCTTCTTATTAATTACAGCTAGACGCTAATTGGTTCATATTTAGCCTAACGTAACTCCTATAGAAGTCAATGGGAGACCAATCAAGCCAATGGCCCTTGATTATGAACAAAAAGGAAATCTTTTGTCAAGGAACATGAAGCCACTTGAACACTTAAGAGTTCCAGTTACATCCTTAAGACTAGTCAAATTGTGATTAAGTCTTGAAATCCTTTCGTCTATAGCTACCATTCTTAAAAGGCTCTAGTGTTGCATGGCGGTGCCACCATCGGGACAGGGGGCGAAACAGCCTCGTTTGCTGCTTTTCTCATGAAAACAATTCCCTCCCATCTTTAAGTTCTAGTAATTCAGCACTTCAGGTTTTCTTCCCCCTTTAGTTCGAAGGAGCCCACCCCCAATTCCCAATCTGGTAACTGAAGCAACCATGTCTAGATACTTCTCCCTAGAAGCTAAACATATGGGATGGGCAGACCTGTCCATTGTGGTTTCTCTTTCCTCCTGATTTTCTCATTTCTCCATCCTTTGAAGAACTAGGTAGGCCTGACCTACCTGCTCCACTCCAACTTCCACTTCTACCTGCAAGAGTCCAACTCAGCCGCTAGAAGCCCCCAAGAGAGTAGCCAATGTGACAGAAAAGCACGACTGACACCTTTTATCCAGGTAAGTGTTCCATAAAAGGAAGGGCAACTATGACATCACCCAGTACGATGGATAGTTTCATTCCAGCTCAACCCAAGATGCCAAGCTATTGGGAGGGCTTCAATGGTATGCTTTTATTGCAACGAATTCCATAAGTCTATTGTGTGGCCATGCCTTTTTGGACTGTCTCTACTCAAGAAAATAACTTGACAGATATTAAAAAGGGTAACACCCAGAAACTGCCCTCTGCCAGCTCTTCAAAACAGAGGACCATCCTCTGTAAAATGGGATACGTGGACACCCCATTCATACTCTTCAGTAGTTAAGGCCAATGTCAGCATCCAACCTTGGGCACTGGGCAGTCCCTGGGGTATCAGCACCCTAGATGTGTCCACCAGCATCTGGCCAATGGGCATCTACAAACCACCTTGTTAAATTTCCCACAATGCCCTGGGAGCAAGAGGCACTGTGGGGCATTGTGGGAAATTTAAAATGGCAGCCAGGCAGCATCAATTAGAGGGGGCTGCCTGGCACTGATTGGAGGAGTAAACCAAGAGGCCACATAGATGGCTTCACCCGCATCTGCATTTTACTCTAGTGGGGAGAAGGCTGTTGGCTCTTCTTACGTTCCCCACAAATGTGTAAACCAGGGCTGCACTTCATGTATTGGACATGGTGGGCTTAGTTTCAGGAAAGCTTGCACTGCCAAAAAATTGCATTTAAAGTGCCACAAGGTGTGTGTGTGTGTGTGTGTGTGTGTGTGTGTGTGTTGTTTTCTTCTTCTTCTTCTTCATGAAATCCCAAGGCTATACTTTTCCTCAGTGCTACCCTTCAGAATGTCATCTTCTGAGCAGGAGGTTCACTCTTCTTTGATCTTTATAAGCCAGTAAAGTGGTACCTCGGGTTACAGACACTTCAGGTTACAGACTCCGCTAAAACCAGAAATAGAACCTCGGGTTAAGAACTTTGCTTCAAGATGAGAACAGAAATCGTGCTCTGGCGGTGCGGCCACAGCAGGAGGTCCCATAGGCTAAATAGGTGCTTCAGATTAAGAACAGTTTCAGGTTAAGAACGGACCTCTGGAACAAATTAAGTACTTAACCCGAGGTACCACTGTATTTAACAACCAACAAAAGAACAGCAACAGCTCCAAACTCGACAGTTTTCCACGACAATTTCCACAGTGCATTTCCTTCCCAAATACCAGAAGCAACAATTTCATGATGCGGTTTCTGAAGAGGCCACTGGAGGGACATATTTACTACGGAAAGGGAGAGAAAATCAGCTGCCTTCAATGCACCCGTGGCGGAATGGGAGACAGCAAATCCGTCAGTTCTGCTTAAAAGCGGAGAATATAACACAGCCTTGGTTATTAGCTGAATATACATAGGGAGGCAGGAACAAAGGGTAACAGAGCGGTTTATGCATCCTGTATATTGCTAAGGCCCCCAGCCTCGTTTTATGACATTTGCAAGGCAATGCAAGGAAATTGGATTGTTTCTCATAATTTTTAAAGCATTAGCCCCATTTTAATGGGGGGCAAGTTTAATTGCATTTTAGTAGTTTAATGGGCATTGTATTATGGGCTGCATTATTTTCACTTTAATATCTCTACCTGCTCTGAGGTCATGGGATGGGATGGGATAAATTCAAATAAATTGCTCAGCCTCTGTATGGAAGCTGCATTGCTTGACCTCAAAGCCAGCCCCTGACTGATCCTAGATGTGTGTTGGGGAGCTGGCACTGCAATTTCTCACTGGTAAGGAGAAAACAAATTAAACATGCCCAGAGAGGCCGTTCTCTAATTCGTTCACATATTCTAGACAGGGTTACCAAATGGTCAGAATTTTATCAGCTTGGGTTTCACTCTATTGATCGACTGTTGGAACTAGAGGATGAAAATCCCCCTCCCCCTAAAAAACCCCAGCCAAGTCATTTTAACATTTTGGGTGATCTACTTTCGGACAATGCATTCAGCTAGACCATGTGTGTGCATTTCCCCCCTGAACATGCCAGCTACTCCAGAGGAGAAACTGAGGCTCACCCTTCCTTTGAGTGACCACTTCATTCTTCAATGAAAAGAATACCTGCAGCATATCAAAATAGTTTCTGGGTAGGCAAATACTGTATTTTTTGCTCTATAAGACGCACCAGACCACAAGACGCACCTAGTTTTTGGAGGAGGGAAAGAAGAAAAAAATATTCTGAATCCCAGAAGCCAGAACAGCAAGAGGGATCGCTGCTTTCGCTGCGCAGCGATCCGTCTTGCTGTTCTGGCTTCTGGGATAGCTGTGCAGTCTGCATTCGCTCTATAGGACGCACACACATTTCCCCTTACTTTTTAGGAGGGAAAAAGTGAGTCTTGTAGAGCAAAAAATATGGTAATCATTCCCTTCTCAAAGAAAATACACTCTGCACATCTTCAGGGCCATTTCCCACCTTGGTCTATTTATTTTTTTTAATCATTGGGAGAAGAACTCTGCTTATACTCAGGGACACTCGTAATTTGTTTTTGCATGTGAAGCTTGGCAAATTTTAGTTCCAAGTGCCCACATGTTGGAATCCAAAACCTCAACTCAGTTAAGAACCAGCACTTAAAGTGACAGTATTTCAGAGAGGTAGGATATTATTTTGGCAAACAAGTTATCTTTTGATAATGAAGCTGTATTTCTTGCTGATGTACATTTCCTTTTCTCTTTCTCCGTATACCAATAACAAAGGAATATATCAAGTTGTAAATTGTGTAGTTGTTTCTCCCACACAGCGGAATGCACCCACCAAATCTTCATCAATCCTGTATGGCAAAAAAGTAATTTTCTTCACCCTGGAGAGAAGGATTCCTGTGACAAGGACTCTAGCCCTTTTCTTTTTAAAATATGATAGCCAGCCAAATGTGGAAACCTGAAGATAAATATGAAATACTAGTAAATTCAGCTCACATTTCTGGATACGTGTGCTTGGCTGCTAAGGGAAATCTCTCCAAGACTTTTTCAAGGAACAACAGAACTACCTCAGCCCAAATTTTCACTCCATATGTGGTCTTGGCGACTCCCTGCTTGTGTGGTGTCCTCTAGCTGTCAGCTTCAATTGATAGGTATTAAAATGTCTCATTTTCAGATTTTTCTAGTAAACAAGGGGGCTTGAATTAAACGTGTACCAAATTTCAACTTTACAGGTGACAGGGAAGTACCCCTGTAGGGGTAGAGTACAGGAGAGGTGCTGAAACACTCCATTAGCACCCCCTTCCTTGGTAATTAAGGTTTCTGGGATTGTATACAGATGTTACTTTTCTCTAGGTTGTTGTTTAAAAAATGACCTTCCTAACCTGTTTGCCTTTCAAAAGAGAAAAAATGTGTATTTTCCCCATACACCAGGAGGCTGGAAGAGGTGATTTTGAGCAGATAAATAGTAGGAGATGCATTTTCCTCCCATGAAATGGGTGGGGTGGTTTTTTGCAGTGCCACGGAGAGCCTCCTTACTTCCTCTTGACACCTGGGAACCAACCTGTGGCTGCTTTGGCTCCTAGTGGGCAGGTGGACCAGCAGAAGGATGTCTAGTGCCAGAGGGAAAAGTCCTCCTGAATTCAACAGTGCTCACTCCCAGTTTAAGCAGCATTAGGATTGCAGCCTCAGTTCCTACTAACTTTAGCTGGATCATAACCTCATTTGTTGAAGTGCTTCAGTATCTATCAGGGACATCACTCGCTGTGCTGGTATAAATTTAAAGTAGGAAGCTGCCTTCTGCTAGGTCAACTAGTTTGTTCATCTGGCCCCTGTATAGTCTACTCTGACTGGCAGCAGCAGCAGCTGCCGGACAGAGAAAGGTCTTTCACACCACCCGCTACAAGTAGTGGAGTCTGGTCCATTGGGGTGAATGGGGAACTGCCCCACCAACCACAGTTGCCCCCACCTGCCTGCCTGCTTAGTTCCATCCAGTGCAGGGGGATGGCATTGGATGCCAGTTTCCTCCTCCATAGTTTCAGTGTTGCCCCTGTAGAACCGAGTTCAGGGAAAAGTACAGTATGGGGACAAAGTTAGAATGTCTGGCATTGGCTCTGGCGCCACCTACTGCTGGGCTCCCTGCATTCTACCCTATCAGACCCAATGGGCACCACTGGACCCAAGACATTCTATATGCAAAGCTTGTGCCCAGCTACTGAGTGACAGTCCCTCGCCTGTGAATGGGTTGTGCCAAATACTATAATACCATTGCATCCCCAACCATACATTATTCCAGTGCTGCAGGCAAACACACCAGTGCAAATATTTACAGTTGGGATGTCAGATTGGAATTAATGTTTGATTATTATTATTATTATTTTTACCACTATAAATTGTCTTGCTTGATTTCCCCCTTCAGTGGCCATTATTTCCTCCAAACCAAAGCTCTAAACCTGTATGCACAGGTTTCTATTTATCACAGCTAGTTAAGGCTGAGCTTGGATTAAGAAATGTTTCAAATGCCAGTTCATTAAATTAAATTGTATAAAGGCAAATTGTACTCTTTAGTGAGCAGGTCTTCTCCCAGATGAATATGCACCAAATTGCAATGTAAAATATTAATTTCTTCTTTATACTTGCTTTTAGGAATGCTGTAGCCGGTTCCGGTGAAAAGCTCCAATTTTCTAATTTGATGTGAATGTTAACACTGAAATCGTAAAGTAGAATTTCTTTTGCTCTCCAAGGAATGACTAAAGACTGAGCCCATATTTAATTTGCATAGTATATTACCGATTAATATATTTTTAAAAAATATCCTTCTTGATTTACGCTTCATTCTCATTCTCCGCTTTCCAGTGAAAAGCTCACACACTGAAAATGGGAACTTTTGAGCAGGGTAGCTAAAGCAATGGGGCAGGCAGGGGACGTAATGGAGTGAGATATATTAGATCAATGGAAGAGGTCAGAGGACAACACTTGGAGACTGTGGCCTATGGAGGTGAGGGGATTAGGGCTACAGTTCTATGCATACTAACCTGGGAATGTCTCATTGAGCTCACGAGAGGGAAAAACAGGGCCACATGGTAACAATGCAACTCGTAGCTGCCTGCTCATGAGATTAATTGAGTTCAGCGGGGCCTACTCCCAGGTAAATGAGTACAGGATTGCAGCCGAAATGTGTTAAATCTAGACCTTGAGCACCTCTTGTGCTTTTAAGAGTTACACGGAAGGAATGATTTTTGCCATTCACCCTGAATTGTGAACCTTAAAAGAGCCTGTGAGATGCCAAATTTCATATATTGATTTGAATGAAAGAGACGGTTCTTTGGCTGCAAGCGTTTAGCATGCTGTACTTTTCGCATTCTAAAGGCTAGAGAGAAATTCCATTTCCTCTGATGATAAAACTTCTGCGAGATTCAGAGCATTAAAGAGGATACAGCAAGGAAAACCAGACAGACACGACACACACCATGACTGACAAGGCAGTTTCCCATTAAATCTACAGACAATTTCTTTATCAGGCAGCTAAGATGACACAGGTAATTTTGAGCCAATGCACTACCTGCCAATGGTGTGAAAAAGAACATCCACAAAATAAAGCTGTGATTTTTTTTTTAAGAGCTCATTTTTCCTTTTATCTTTTGGGGTTTTGGAGTGGGTGGTGGACTTTTTTTTTGCACCTTTAAGATGCATTCCAATCACATTCCCCAATATCTATTTGTCGCCAAGATAACTAAAGCATCAAATGAAAACTGTGAATGTGATGGCTTATCTCAAATCTTGCATTTCTAGGCTCTGAGCCCTCCCCCTCCATCCTAAGACTTTGGATAAAAATCGCCAGGCCTGGAAAACTTGATAAAGTTGCAACCTAACAGCAGAATATTACATGTGGGAGCGATGGATAATTCAGCCTGCAACCAGCAGTTCAGCTTTGCTCCACAGTAGTCCAACTGAAATTCACATGGACTGGGGCTTTTGCTGCAGAAAGGACTATACTGAGGAAAAGCAAGTGCAGGTGTGAGACGTTATTTAGATCAGGGACAGGGAATTTTTGGGTCCTGCAGGTGTTACTGGTGCACCAGCTGAGCCAATCTGGCAATCCCATGCCTGCTGCCTTGTCCCTCACTGTGGGAGATTAGCAGACAAACCTAACAAATGCATATTCTTGCTAGTTAACATGAGAAGAGGCTAATTCCACAGAGCTGATAGGCAGATACTCAGACCACAGAAATACAAGTGGTGGAGAGGGCTCTGTGTGATGTCATTTCCCTCCTTTCCTGGAGAGGAAGGAGTATGTAGCACTTCCTGTTCCTCCTTCTCTCTCTCTCTCTCTCTCTCTCTCTCTCTCTCTCTCTCTCACACACACACACACACACACACACCCTTTGACCAATTGGGAGGGCTTCAATGGTATGCTTTTATTGCAACAAATTCCATAAGTCTATTGTGTGGCCATGCCTTTTTGGACTGTCTCTACTCAAGAAAATAACTTGACGTAGCACAGATATTAAAAAGGGTAACACCCAGAAACTGCCCTCTGCCAACTCTTCAAAACAGAGGACCATCCTCTGTAAAATGGGATACGTGTTTTAGTTAAGGCCAATGTCAGCATCCAACCTTGGACACTGGGCAGTCCCTGGGGTATCAGCACCCTAGATGTGTCCACCAGCATCTGGCCAATGGGCATCTACAAACCACCTTGTTAAATTTCCCACAATGCCCTGGGAGCAAGAGGCACTGTGGGGCATTGTGGGAAATTTAAAATGGCAGCCAGGCAGCATCAATTAGAGGGGGCTGCCTGGCACTGATTGGAGGAGTAAACCAAGAGGCCACATAGATGGCTTCACCCCCATCTGCATTTTACTCTAGTGGGGAGAAGGCTGTTGGCTCTTCTTATGTTCCCCACAAATGTGTAAACCAGGGCTGCACTTCATGTATTGGACATGGTGGGCTTAGTTTCAGGAAAGCTTGCACTGCCAAAAAATTGCATTTAAAGTGCCACAAGGTGTGTGTGTGTGTGTGTGTGTGTGTGTGTGTTGTTTTCTTCTTCTTCTTCATGAAATCCCAAGGCTATACTTTTCCTCAGTGCTACCCTTCAGAATGTCATCTTCTGAGCAGGAGGTTCACTCTTCTTTGATCTTTATAAGCCAGTAAAGTGGTACCTCGGGTTACAGACACTTCAGGTTACAGACTCCGCTAAAATCAGAAATAGAACCTCGGGTTAAGAACTTTGCTTCAAGATGAGAACAGAAATCGTGCTCTGGCGGTGCGGCCACAGCAGGAGGTCCCATAGGCTAAATAGGTGCTTCAGATTAAGAACAGTTTCAGGTTAAGAACGGACCTCTGGAACAAATTAAGTACTTAACCCGAGGTACCACTGTATTTAACAACCAACAAAAGAACAGCAACAGCTCCAAACTCTGCAGTTTTCCACGACAATTTCCACAGTGCATTTCCTTCCCAAATACCAGAAGCAACAATTTCATGATGCGGTTTCTGAAGAGGCCACTGGAGGGACATATTTACTACGGAAAGGGAGAGAAAATCAGCTGCCTTCAATGCACCCGTGGCGGAATGGGAGACAGCAAATCCGTCAGTTCTGCTTAAAAGCGGAGAATATAACACAGCCTTGGTTATTAGCTGAATATACATAGGGAGGCAGGAACAAAGGGTAACAGAGCGGTTTATGCATCCTGTATATTGCTAAGGCCCCCAGCCTCGTTTTATGACATTTGCAAGGCAATGCAAGGAAATTGGATTGTTTCTCATAATTTTTAAAGCATTAGCCCCATTTTAATGGGGGGCAAGTTTAATTGCATTTTAGTAGTTTAATGGGCATTGTATTATGGGCTGCATTATTTTCACTTTAATATCTCTACCTGCTCTGAGGTCATGGGATGGGATGGGATAAATTCAAATAAATTGCTCAGCCTCTATATGGAAGCTGCATTGCTTGACCTCAAAGCCAGCCCCTGACTGATCCTAGATGTGTGTTGGGGAGCTGGCATTGCAAATTCTCACTGGTAAGGAGAAAACAAATTAAACATGCCCAGAGAGGCCGTTCTCTCATTCGTTCACATATTCTAGACAGGGTTACCAAATGGTCAGAATTTTATCAGCTTGGGTTTCACTCTATTGATCGACTGTTGGAACTAGAGGATGAAAATCCCCCTCCCCCTAAAAAAACCCAGCCAAGTCATTTTAACATTTTGGGTGATCTACTTTAGGACAATGCATTCAGCTAGACCATGTGTGTACATTTCCCCCCTGAACATGCCGGCTACTCCAGAGGAGAAACTGAGGCTCACCCTTCCTTTGAGTGACCACTTCATTCTTCAATGAAAAGAATACCTGCAGCATATCAAAATAGTTTCTGGATAGGCAAATACTGTATTTTTTGCTCTATAAGACGCACCAGACCACAAGACGCACCTAGTTTTTGGAGGAGGGAAACAAGAAAAAAATATTCTGAATCCCAGAAGCCAGAACAGCAAGAGGGATCGCTGCTTTCGCTGCGCAGCGATCCCTCTTGCTGTTCTGGCTTCTGGGATAGCTGTGCAGTCTGCATTCGCTCTATAGGACGCACACACATTTCCCCTTACTTTTTAGGAGGGAAAAAGTGAGTCTTGTAGAGCAAAAAATATGGTAATCATTCCCTTCTCAAAGAAAAGACACTCTGCACATCTTCAGGGCCATTTCCCACCTTGGTCTATTTTTTTTTTTAATCATTGGGAAAAGAACTCTGCTTATACTCAGGGACACTCGCAATTTGTTTTTGCATGTGAAGCTTGGCAAATTTTAGTTCCAAGTGCCCACATGTTGGAATCCAAAGCCTCAACTCAGTTAAGAACCAGCACTTAAAGTGACAGTATTTCAGAGAGGTAGGATATTATTTTGGCAAACAAGTTATCTTTTGATAATGAAGCTGTATTTCTTGCTGATGTACATTTCCTTTTCTCTTTCTCCGTATACCAATAACAAAGGAATATATCAAGTTGTAAATTGTGTAGTTGTTTCTCCCACACAGCGGAATGCACCCACCAAATCTTCATCAATCCTGTATGGCAAAAAAGTAATTTTCTTCACCCTGGAGAGAAGGATTCCTGTGACAAGGACTCTAGCCCTTTTCTTTTTAAAATATGATAGCCAGCCAAATGTGGAAACCTGAAGATAAATATGAAATACTAGTAAATTCAGCTCACATTTCTGGATACGTGTGCTTGGCTGCTAAGGGAAATCTCCCCAAGACTTTTTCAAGGAACAACAGAACTACCTCAGCCCAAATTTTCACTCCATATGTGGTCTTGGCGACTCCCTGCTTGTGTGGTGTCCTCTAGCTGTCAGCTTCAATTGATAGGTATTAAAATGTCTCATTTTCAGATTTTTCTAGTAAACAAGGGGGCTTGAATTAAACGTGTACCAAATTTCAACTTTACAGGTGACAGGGAAGTACCCCTGTAGGGGTAGAGTACAGGAGAGGTGCTGAAACACTCCATTAGCACCCCCTTCCTTGGTAATTAAGGTTTCTGGGATTGTATACAGATGTTACTTTTCTCTAGGTTGTTGTTTAAAAAATGACCTTCCTAACCTGTTTGCCTTTCAAAAGAGAAAAAATGTGTATTTCCCCCATACACCAGGAGGCTGGAAGAGGTGGTTTTGAGCAGATAAATAGTAGGAGATGCATTTTCCTCCCATGAAATGGGTGGGGTGGTTTTTTGCAGTGCCACGCAGAGCCTCCTTACTTCCTCTTGACACCTGGGAACCAACCTGTGGCTGCTTTGGCTCCTAGTGGGCAGGTGGACCAGCAGAAGGATGTCTAGTGCCAGAGGGAAAAGTCCTCCTGAATTCAACAGTGCTCACTCCCAGTTTAAGCAGCATTAGGATTGCAGCCTCAGTTCCTACTAACTTTAGCTGGATCATAACCTCATTTGTTGAAGTGCTTCAGTATCTATCAGGGACATCACTCGCTGTGCTGGTATAAATTTAAAGTAGGAAGCTGCCTTCTGCTAGGTCAACTAGTTTGTTCATCTGGCCCCTGTATAGTCTACTCTGACTGGCAGCAGCAGCAGCTGCCGGACAGAGAAAGGTCTTTCACACCACCCGCTACAAGTAGTGGAGTCTGGTCCATTGGGGTGAATGGGGAACTGCCCCACCAACCACAGTTGCCCCCACCTGCCTGCCTGCTTAGTTCCATCCAGTGCAGGGGGATGGCATTGGATGCCAGTTTCCTCCTCCATAGTTTCAGTGTTGCCCCTGTAGAACCGAGTTCAGGGAAAAGTACAGTATGGGGACAAAGTTAGAATGTCTGGCATTGGCTCTGGCGCCACCTACTGCTGGGCTCCCTGCATTCTACCCTATCAGACCCAATGGGCACCACTGGACCCAAGACATTCTATATGCAAAGCTTGTGCCCAGCTACTGAGTGACAGTCCCTTGCCTGTGAATGGGTTGTGCCAAATACTATAATACCATTGCATCCCCAACCATACATTATTCCAGTGCTGCAGGCAAACACACCAGTGCAAATATTTACAGTTGGGATGTCAGATTGGAATTAATGTTTGATTATTATTATTATTATTTTTACCACTATAAATTGTCTTGCTTGATTTCCCCCTTCAGTGGCCATTATTTCCTCCAAACCAAAGCTCTAAACCTGTATGCACAGGTTTCTATTTATCACAGCTAGTTAAGGCTGAGCTTGGATTAAGAAATGTTTCAAATGCCAGTTCATTAAATTAAATTGTATAAAGGCAAATTGTACTCTTTAGTGAGCAGGTCTTCTCCCAGATGAATATGCACCAAATTGCAATGTAAAATATTAATTTCTTCTTTATACTTGCTTTTAGGAATGCTGTAGCCGGTTCCGGTGAAAAGCTCCAATTTTCTAATTTGATGTGAATGTTAACACTGAAATCGTAAAGTAGAATTTCTTTTGCTCTCCAAGGAATGACTAAAGACTGAGCCCATATTTAATTTGCATAGTATATTACCGATTAATATATTTTTAAAAAATATCCTTCTTGATTTACGCTTCATTCTCATTCTCCGCTTTCCAGTGAAAAGCTCACACACTGAAAATGGGAACTTTTGAGCAGGGTAGCTAAAGCAATGGGGCAGGCAGGGGACGTAATGGAGTGAGATATATTAGATCAATGGAAGAGGTCAGAGGACAACACTTGGAGACTGTGGCCTATGGAGGTGAGGGGATTAGGGCTACAGTTCTATGCATACTAACCTGGGAATGTCTCATTGAGCTCACGAGAGGGAAAAACAGGGCCACATGGTAACAATGCAACTCGTAGCTGCCTGCTCATGAGATTAATTGAGTTCAGCGGGGCCTACTCCCAGGTAAATGAGTACAGGATTGCAGCCGAAATGTGTTAAATCTAGACCTTGAGCACCTCTTGTGCTTTTAAGAGTTACACGGAAGGAATGATTTTTGCCATTCACCCTGAATTGTGAACCTTAAAAGAGCCTGTGAGATGCCAAATTTCATATATTGATTTGAATGAAAGAGACGGTTCTTTGGCTGCAAGCGTTTAGCATGCTGTACTTTTCGCATTCTAAAGGCTAGAGAGAAATTCCATTTCCTCTGATGATAAAACTTCTGCGAGATTCAGAGCATTAAAGAGGATACAGCAAGGAAAACCAGACAGACACGACACACACCATGACTGACAAGGCAGTTTCCCATTAAATCTACAGACAATTTCTTTATCAGGCAGCTAAGATGACACAGGTAATTTTGAGCCAATGCACTACCTGCCAATGGTGTGAAAAAGAACATCCACAAAATAAAGCTGTGATTTTTTTTTTAAGAGCTCATTTTTCCTTTTATCTTTTGGGGTTTTGGAGTGGGTGGTGGACTTTTTTTTTGCACCTTTAAGATGCATTCCAATCACATTCCCCAATATCTATTTGTCGCCAAGATAACTAAAGCATCAAATGAAAACTGTGAATGTGATGGCTTATCTCAAATCTTGCATTTCTAGGCTCTGAGCCCTCCCCCTCCATCCTAAGACTTTGGATAAAAATCGCCAGGCCTGGAAAACTTGATAAAGTTGCAACCTAACAGCAGAATATTACATGTGGGAGCGATGGATAATTCAGCCTGCAACCAGCAGTTCAGCTTTGCTCCACAGTAGTCCAACTGAAATTCACATGGACTGGGGCTTTTGCTGCAGAAAGGACTATACTGAGGAAAAGCAAGTGCAGGTGTGAGACGTTATTTAGATCAGGGACAGGGAATTTTTGGGTCCTGCAGGTGTTACTGGTGCACCAGCTGAGCCAATCTGGCAATCCCATGCCTGCTGCCTTGTCCCTCACTGTGGGAGATTAGCAGACAAACCTAACAAATGCATATTCTTGCTAGTTAACATGAGAAGAGGCTAATTCCACAGAGCTGATAGGCAGATACTCAGACCACAGAAATACAAGTGGTGGAGAGGGCTCTGTGTGATGTCATTTCCCTCCTTTCCTGGAGAGGAAGGAGTATGTAGCACTTCCTGTTCCTCCTTCTCTCTCTCTCTCTCTCTCTCTCTCTCTCTCTCTCTCTCTCTCTCTCTCTCTCTCTCTCTCTCTCTCACACACACACACACACACACACACACCCTTTGACCAATTTTGGATGCAGATCTCTGCTTGCTCCAGCTTTAGGCACATGGACCTGGAGTTGGTTACCCTGTAAATATAGCTATTTTGCCTGCATAGCTGCCATTGCTGTGAACCAATGCACTATTGCAAAGTAAGTAAATCTTATTTTTTAAACTTCCTTCCCAGGTTGTTGCCTGATTCTTTGTTAAGGGTAGAAAGGGGGAAGCTATCTTATTTTGTTGCTGGACTTGCTGAAAACAAGCAGCTTAATTCCTATGCTTTTAATTTTGCTACCAGGCTGAGATTTTAAAATTACCCATGGTAAGCTTACCCTAGAGGCCAAGTCAGACACTCTCCTCCCAAACTATAAACTTCTCCCTCAGCCAGGAAGAAAGGGACAAATAGTTTCAGCAACATCGCAGGATGGGTGTTTTCATTTGCAGCCATTTTCTTAACAAACCCTGAGAACAGAGCTTTGTGTAAGAGCGGTTTAACCCATTACACCAAATGGAAGGGTATCTAGAGTTCTGGGCTATACGCCTTAAGATTGAAAAAAATTATTTGAATTCTCCCAGGTCACTCTGCCGCCACATTCCATGCAGAATACCTGACAGTTTCTAAAAGGTTTTGGGAAGGGGTCATAGCTTGGTGGTAATGGAGGACACACTTGTGCATGGAGAAAGCCCCAGGCCTAATTCCTGGCATTGCCAGGTGGGCTTGGGAAATGACTCTCTTCTGATGCTGCCAGTCTGTGTAGACAGTTCTGGACTCAATGGCCTGACTTGGAGGCAGCTTCAGGTGTTCTCCCTGAGACCTCAGAACTATGTCAATACCTAATTATGACATAATTAGGAACAGGCATGGCCAAACTTGGCCCTCCTGCTGTTTTGGGACTACAATTCCCATCATCCCCGACCACTGGTCCTGTTAGCTAGGGAGGATGGGAGTTGTAGTCCCAAAACATTTGGAGGGCCAAGTTTGGCCATGCCTGATTTAGAAATAAAAGAGCCAGGACAGGGTGATGACTGGTGTTGTATTAACACTGCGGAGAGACTCTAATCTCTCTTCAGACATGAATCTCATTGGGTGACTGTGGGCCACACTCTCTCAGCTTAACCTACCTGCCAAGGTTATTGTGAGAATCAAATTTGAGGTTGGAAAGATGTTGCACACCATACCGAGCTCCTTGTGGAAAGGCTGGAGTATAAATTTTAACAACAACAAATTCTTGCGAATAATTTAATTAACCTCTGGCACACCCAGTTATCCTAATCTCCAATGAATGTTTGCTTTAAATCTCCAAGGTGGTGTTTTCTTTTCATCTGAACATGTTACAATCTAAGAGGAGGCAGGCAAGTATGTCTTATTTGCCTAGTGTAGTCTATAGTCTTTCTCCCGATATTAGCTTTACGTATACTGAAATACTTTGTATGTGTCAGTGGTTTAGGGACAATTTGCATACTTGGCTGGAGCTGATAGCGCTGGACTACAACTCCTATCTGTAAGGCCACAGGTTTCCCACTCCTGGTTTTTGCAGTCAGCAGAGTCAAGTGGCAAAGTTTATTCTCCTGGACTGTACCACTTCAGGCCGCAGGGGTATTCTAAAGCCAACACAAAACGCCCTCCATGGATGGAGTGAGCACTTTAGAATTCCCCTGTGACGTTTGAGGTTCTGGGGCAGGCAAGTCAACAACAGCAGCAGAGGTTGGACGGCCATCTGTCATGGATGGTTTAATTGAGATTCCTGCATTTCAGGGGGTTGGACTAGATGACCCTCAGTATGTCCTCCATCTCTACAATTCTATGATTCAGTGATCATAAATAATCCTTGAAGGAAGAACGTGTGAACCGTCCCGGACTAAGATGACCTTCAAAGTGCTTCCCCAACCAGAATGCCTTTAGTTCTGTATAAAGCGTGTTTTCCTCAACATCTGAGGGTCTCCTTCCTTGAGAGCTGTTCGGCTTTAATGCCCTCCTTCAATGCCCATTACCTGATAACATTTATTCTTCAGTGACAAACACCGTTAAACCGGAAGACAGAGAAAGAAACCAAGGGATCTATTAAGAAGGCAATGTTATGTGTGATTATTCTTGGGTATTCTTTTTCTGACTACTATAAACGGGTGACAGAAACGTCTTTTTGCGTCTGTCTCCCCATTGTCACGTTCCCCTCTTCGTCTCTCCTCTTTGTGGGGATAAAGATGTCTTGTGTGATGTAGGCTGCTGCGAGTTCAGGAGCAAGAGACTTATGTCGCTTTAGTCCATGAATCACAGCTCTTGTGCCTTTCCCCCACTCATAAAGAATAGGGTTTTTATTATTACTATTTTTTCCTCCCTGTGAGGCAAAGCTTTTTATATCAAACAGTATTTTCAAGAGGAATGAGATTGTTCGGGCAGTGGTAATAACGATAAGGCTTTCTTGCTTTGGGGTTCATTTTTTTGCTTTATGATTACCCGCCTGAAATGGGTACCAGTCATATTTTGCAGGAGAGCCACAATTCTGAGGCTGGCACCATTGCCCTCATTAAGGTCAATTGATCATCCTTGCCTCAAGGAAATGGGAGAAAAACCCCCAACAAGAGATGGGTCACTGTGCACGATGGACTCAGCGAAGAATGTGGCCGGATAGAGAATCTTAGCTTTGTTGGGTTAGTTGGTCCGTGCAGACAAGTCTATCAACGAGAAATGTGTCATATACAGATTTCTGTTTAGTAGACCTTTCTGTCTCGGGCTTCTCGTTTATCATTGTCTCCCTGACAGGAGCTCTGCCCTGTTATCCTGACTTGTATGTCATTTATCAGTGTTAAGTACAACAAAAGAACATCCCTTTAAACCCTCTTTAACTTTTCACATGCTTCTACTGTTGAATAATGGTAGCTGTCGCCATTGGCCCAAATATCCCGTTTTGTTGCTTTTCCTTTCAATTCTGTTAGCTGCACAATAATGGGCTGAAATGGCTATAAGAGCTCTTGGAAACCTAGCACATATATATGTATATTTCTGCATGAGTCATATACCCTCCCCCAGTTTTCTTTTTTAAACTTAAAAAAAAGAAATGCAGGAGAACAGCATACTACAAAGATTTGCCAGAAAGGAATATTTTGTAGGCCCACCTAGAGTTGGCTATAAATATCACTTAGAAGGCACATTAGTATTCATTACCACAACAGGGCTAAATGGTTTTTAAGCAGGTAGGCACTGGATAAAACAAATATTTGTACTTTAGTAGGACTGTGGAATGAATATTTGACATGCTGCAGCGGAATTATCGTGCAAGAAAATTCAGGTGGAATTCTTTTCAGGTATTGCACTTGCTCGCAACTTGGGCTTGTACTTTGGAGTTTTGCTTTTCACCCCAAAAGGCTTGGTAACAGAGTTTTTACTTTACAGTAGCATTCAGACTCAAAAGGCAAAATTGCGACAGAAAACAGCCCCTTAAAAAAAAAACCCACCAATCACCTTCATTAAAGCATCATTCTTCCCTCTCCCTGCCAGAGATTTCTTACATGCTAGCCATGTTTTACATCCACTTGTTACTCATATACTCCTGGGGCAGTATTTTAGAAAATGGAATTATCCCTAATTTTACCTGTTAGCATGCTGGGGAAATGTGTGCTAATTCTCAGCACTAAAAGCACTACCTCTGTCTGCTCCCTCTTTTGGGCTGAGAACACTCCTTTGCATTTAATTCCTGCTATTTTGAACAGTATAGTAAAGTACTTTGCTCTCTTCCTCTCTGTGTGCGTGCACACACAGGCCTAAAAACACAGATGGAGAGTCGCCAACTTTACAGCCGGACTTTGCAGCTGTGCCTTTCACAGGAGATTAATCTGAAGCCATTAGCAGGTGAGAATGTTTATCTCCATCCCAAGATAAGCTTTTTTTAAAAAAAAATTATTCAAAATTAAAACAAAACATATTATCCAGAAACATATCATCCCTATTTCCCACCATTTTTGCTGACACGTAGAACAGGGGTCAGCAAACCTTTTAAGCAGGGGGCCAGTCCACTGTCCCTCAGACCTTGTGGGGGGCCGGACTATATTTTGAAAAAGAAAAGAAAAAAAATGAATTCCTATGCCTCACAAATAACCCAGGGATGCATTTTAAATAAAAGGACACATTCTACTCATGTAAAAACACGCTGATTCCTGGACCATCCACAGGCCGGATTTAGAAGGCGATTGGGCTGGATCCGGCCCCCGGGCCTTAGTTTGCCTACCCATGACGTAGAAGTATGAGGGTGGGGCACTCGCTTTGGAGCACTCCACTTGCTTGGAGATGATCTAAAATGAGGAGGAAGGCAGAGGTCAGCCATCTTTCTTCCCAGCTCTACTGGTATGTTTGGAGCAGGGATGAAGGAACCTGTGACCCTCTAGATATTGTTTGACTCCAACTCCCATCAGCCCCAGCCAGTATGGCCACTGGACAGGGATGACTGGAGCTGTAGTCCCTCAATATCTGGTGGGCCACAGGGCAGCCACCCTGGCCTAGCAACTACCTTTGTAGTTTGTTCATGGAATATAGATAAATACACAGTAATACCGCAGTCTTCTTTAACAGCTTGAGAAAACAGGGTCAGATGAAGCACGGAGAACAGTAGTTTTGCTCCGTGGGGAAAGCATTGTTCTATCTATTGCTAGCTTTAGACTTTTGTAGTGGAATGACTGATGACAGTGAGGTTCTCTGCTTGGGATGGAGCAACAAAATGATTATTTACATGGACAGGCTTAGCCCGGCTGCTAGCCTTGCAGCACTCCCACCCTTTTTTTTTTGAAGTGCTGGAAATCTTTTGAGAGCAGAATAATGATAGTGTTACTCTTAATGTATACTGGTTGGGACCAAGATCTATACATTATGTATTTTTGTAAACCACCCTGGAAGCTCTGCTGAAGGGGAATATGGAAATCTCTAAAATATATGTATGTGTATTAAAGTGTTGTGCTGAATTCAGTTTTGGAGTAAACCAAGCAGCTATATTTCCCAGTGTGGCTTTCTGGAAGAGAGCGCTTTGGGGGCTTTCAGAGCATCAATAGGAAAGGAAGGGTTGCTTCTGCGGGGAGGTTCTAAGTCAGTGTTTCCCAAATTTGGATCTCCAGCTGCTTTTGGACTACAATTCCTATCATCCCGGACCATGGGCCTTGCTAGCTAGGGATGATGAGTTGTACAGTGGTACCTCGGGTTATATATGCTTCAGGTTACAGACGCTTCAGGTTACAGACTCCGCTAACCCAGAAATTATTACCTCGGGTTAAGAACTTTGCTTCAGGATGAGAACAGAAATCGTGCGGCAGCAGTGGGAGGCCCCATTAGCTAAAGTGGTACCGCAGGTTAAGAACAGTTTCAGGTTAAGAATGGACCTCCGGAACGAATTAAGTTCTTAACCAGAGGTACCACCGTATTCCAAAAACAGCTGGAGACCCAAGTTTGGGAAACCCTATTCTAAGTCTCACTTTCTTGCAGGCATCGGCTGCAAGATAGATTTCTCCTGCCTTCAGCCAGTGCTTGCAAAACGCTGTCGTCTTTCTCCTCTCCCTGCCATCTCTGTGCTCAGAGCTTCCCAAAATGCCAAGCATAGGGTTGGCAGTGCCCCTTGTGCTATGGTTCCTCAGTACCTGACAGTAAGGGATTTCAGCAGGTGGGTGGGACAGCCCACCTGCCAATTATGTGATGTTGTAAAGAGGTGAGTGATTGATGGGTGGGTGCCCCACTCAGCTCTCAAATTTGGCCAGTATAAATCCACCACTAATGCTAATAGGACAACAGGGTCATTACCTATTGAAACTCTTTTTGGTGTTGTTGTTACTCACTCACTCACTCACTCTGGTTTTTAAAAAGATGTAAGTTCCTTTGGGTGGGCTTGGCATCAATTTTCATTTAAAGGTAAATCTACATTATTTGTATGGCTTGAAACTACAGAGGTACCTCGGTTTAAGAACGATTTGGTTTACAAACTCCGCAAAACCGGAAATAGTGTCTTGGTTTGAGAACTTTACCTCGGTCTAAGAATGGAATCCGAACGGTGGAAGGGCACCGGTGGTGGGAGGCCTCATTAGGGAAAGTGTGCCTCGGTTTAAGAACGGTTTCGGTTTAAGAACGGACTTCCGGAATGGATTAAGTTCGTAAACTGAGGTACCATTATATTCATGAACCGAAATGTGCACATCCTTTGAAATACTCACTTCTCTCGATTCCACAATGCAGTTCTGCAACCAAGTAATGCATGCAAAAAAGCTTGCAACAGGATAAATATCAGTAAAAAATAAAAATGCCTTATATTAGGGAAAACTGCTTGAAGAAAAATGTATATTAGGAGAAATTTGCACTCAAGTATTATTTTTTTCATGAGAACTTTTTTAAAAACCTCACAATTTTATGTGAAAATGTGGAGAACTGAACTTAAGACTGAAAAAACCAGAAACCAGAATTGACAGATTTGCCAATCCCTAGTGTATGAACATAGGTAAAAAAGGTAAAGGACCCCTGGATGGTTAAGTCCAGTCAAAGGCGACTATGGGGTTGCGGCGCTCACCTTGTTTCAGGCCAAGGGAGCTGGCATTTGTCCACAGACAACTTTCTGGGTCATGACTGAATTGCTTCTGGCACAACGGAACACCGTGACATAAGCCAGAGCTCATGGAAATGCCATTTATCTTCCTGCTGCAGCGGTACCTATTTATCTACTTGCACTGGCACGCTTTTGAATTGCTAGATTGGCAGAAGCTGGGACAGAGCAACGGGAGCTCACTCCATCACGGGGATTTGAACCACAAACTCTCTGATCTGCAAGCCCAAGAGGCTTAGTGGTTTAGACAACAGCGCCACCCGTTTCCCTGTATGAGCATAACAATAAAATTTAGTATAGGTCCCCTATATGTGTTTTAGTTCAGCACAGAAATCCAGAAGTACAGGTCTTTGCACATTTAGCCATCCTCCTCCTTCCATCTCCCTCTTTCCTTTAAAGTTGCTCTCTTTTGAGTTGCAGCTGTGAGTGGGAGCAGCTAGAAGCATCACCGAAACAGGAGTGGGCAAGCAACTTTAATTAAACGCCACTAGGCTGGAGTGCTGGGTTTTGTTATTCATGGGGCTTTATATTATGCATTTTCATTTCGCCTACGAAGAAATAAGGTGCACGCAAAAATAGAGGGAAAGAACATTGAAGGTTATGAACCAAGCCAATTAAAACCAAAGTGAGGAAATTCAGACATTTAAAAAACTAACAAGTACTTTTCATCTTTAAAGTGCTCTATGAGCTCTAGCTAATTATGCCTGGTCATGTTTCCTACCAGGGTGGAGAAATGCTGTCTTAAAGCAAGGGCAGCTTAAGCACATTTTTGCTGCTTCTGATATCCCAGGACAATGGCTCCCAAACTCCCTTCAATCTCATGTTTTCGTTTTTCATATTCAAGGGGCAGATTGGAGGCTGAAGGTAGAAAAGAGGAAGCCAAGTAATTGTAGTAAAATCAGGAGATTTTGATTCACCCCTTTTCTTGGAATGCTAGTAACAGCAATGCATCATTCCTTAGGAAAATCGCTGATCCATTAGTACTCCAAAATCCACAAATATTCAAAGTTGGGGTGGACTGAATGATGGAGCAAACCTTGTTTCCATACTACTGAACTACTGCTTGGACTGCTGCAATGCGTTTTATGTGGGGCTACTTTTGAAGGTGGCCCAGAAACTACAACTAATCCAGAATGCAGCAGCTAGACTGGTGACTGGGAGCAGCCTCCGAGACCACATAACACCGGTCTTGAAAGACCTGCATTGGCTCCTAGTATGTTTCCGAGCACAATTCAAAGTGTTGGTGCTGACCTTTAAAGCCCTAAACGGCCTCCGCCCAGTATACCAGAAGGAGCGTCTCCACCCACATCGTTCCGCCCGGACACTGAGGTCCAGCGCCGAGGACCTCCTGGCGGTTCCCTCACTGTGAGAAGCCAAGTTACAGGGAGGGCCTTCTCTGTAGTGGCACCCACCCTGTGGAGCGCCCTCCCACCAGATGTCAAAGAGAACAATAATTACCAGACTTTTAGAAGACATTTGAAGGCAGCCCTGTTTAGGGAAGTGTCAGGGGCTCGGGAGCAGGAGCACAGGGGAGAGAGGAAATGGAGAGCGAAGGGGAAGAATCCGAGGGCAGCGTAGGGGAGTATGACAGTGACCCGAGAGATTCCATGAGCTTCTCCAGCGAATCAGAAGATTCCCAGAAGGGGGCGTCGATGGTCAGGGCAAGGGGGGTCGCAGGGCGGACGCACCAGAAACAAGGAGCCAGCGGGGACCCCCAAAGCAGCAGCGGGGGATCAGGACCAGTTTCCCCACCAGAGCGTAGTGGGGGGGAAGAGTCACATGTGTCAGGACCAGCGTCTCCTCCAGCGGGGAGAGAAGATGAGTCAGGGCTGGCCACGCCTCCATCGGAGAGTGGGGGAACGGAGGGGAGGTCAGTTGCAGCTAGCCTCCCCGAAGGGGGAAGCAGTGACAGCAGCAGTGAAACGGTCAGGAGGAAAGTGGCCGGCTGGGCGCGCGCACCAAGTTCAAATGTACAGGCGCGAGGGACAGCAGGAGACCCGGATTGGGAACCAGCTCCTAAAGCCCGCCGGAGGGAGGGGGAAGGCTCAGGGGATTCAGCGTCAGAAGAGTCTAGAAAGGGCGAGACCCCGACGGACAGGCGGAACCAGAGGCGGAAAGAGCAGAGGAAGAGGTGGAGTAAGGCTAGAGTCTTAAACTGGTGTCTGGGGGGAGGAGATTCAGACGGAGCTTCAGCGGTCTAGAGTTTGAGACGTAGAGCTGCACGCTGCGGCTGTGGAAGTGAAACTGAACTTCAATAAAGACTTTCGTACTTAACAACGAAGCGGCGTTGGTCCTTTGTGAGCTGGGACCTCGGGCAGCTCTGACAGGAAGCTTTAAGTGTTTGATGGACTACTGTTTGTTGGAAGCCACCCAGAGTGGCTGGGGAAACCCAGCCAGATGGACGGGGTATAAATAATAAATAATAATAATAATAATAATAATAATAATAATAATAATAATAATAATTATTATTATATGGTCTGCATCTTATGACAACTTCAATCCATATTTTTTTTTTGGTTCTTTCTTGAATACCCCGCTTTCTCCTTCCCCCTTGCATTACTTAACATGCAGCCTGATGAAGAATTCTGGAGAACTTGAATGCTGGCTCACTGCTTTGGAACTTTGTGCTTGATCCTAAGCAAAGCATTGCCCAACTCTGTGCAAGGGCGAAACTAAGCTTTATTTCACCCGGGTCAAAGACCCAGTTTGGCAAACTCCCACGCGCATTTGCTGGTGCATCAGTGGCTGCCCTCAGGTGGCTTCACCCAGGGCAAAAAAACCCCGGCTAGACCCACCCCTCTGTAGCTATGGCTGTGCTGTGTTTTAGATTTTGTTTCTTACAGCTTCAATGCAGCTTTATTTTGTATGTTCGCCGTTGAGATCATACAGGACGCAAACAACAATTGCATTCCTCTGTTTTCTGTTCCTTGCACCTGGAAACATCGTCCCTATTTGAAAGGTTGCTAACGGTGCTTGCCAGTTGCATTTGGCCCATCGAATGCTTGAGAGCTCAGGTGCCTTTTCCCCCTTGAACTGAAGTCTGTGCTAAGAGAAGGCCTATTTTGTCTTCCTTTTTTACCCTGGTTCCTTTTTGCGGGGGAGTGGGGTTGGAAGAAAGAGAATCGCAGCTTGCTTTAGACCAACTTTCTCCAAGCTCGCTGTGCAAAAATGTTGGTTCAGTTGCACAGCAGTCTTGACCATTTTTTAAAAAAATAATGACCTCATAACAGTAGTATGTGGCCTCGTATTGACATTTGGAATGCATATAGGAGCATGCTGTTTATTGGATCGAGCTACCCACAGTTGTACTGTTCTGACCTTGAATATTTCAATTGCATTTAAGTGCTCTAAGGAAGGCATGGGGAGAGGACTTCTGGCCCTCCAGATGCTGCTGAACTACAACTCCCATCAGGCCCAGAAAGCATGCCCAATGGCCAGGGATGATGGGAGTTGTAGCTCAGCAACATCTGGAGGGCCAAAAGTTCCTCACACCTGCTCTAAAGCAACTATTTGGATATGGGCATCTCTAAGAGGATAAGAAGAGTGTTGGTAGCCAATTGGTGGCATGGTTGCCCCAAGTAGCAGGTATCCTGGGAATTTTTGCAGCATGCCTAAGCAGGAATAGGAGGACAGCCCCTCCCCCAGGCCTAGGGGATAGTTGAGTGTGTGTGAGGTATGAGTGTGACTTGCTGCAGGTATACCATGAAGTATGCGCTAGAGAGACACTGCCTCTTGTTTGACCTGGGGAATGTTTGCTAGAAAATCTTTTGTCAACACTGCTATGGCAACTAGTGTAGTAAAGGTAAAGCTAAAGGGACCCCTGAGCATTAGGTCCAGTCATAGACGACTCTGAGGTTGTGGCGCTCATCTCGCTGTATAGGCCGAGGGAGCCGGTGTTTGTCTGCAGACAGCTTCCGGGTCATGTGGCTAGCATGACTAAGCCGCTTTCTGGCAAACCAGAGCAGCGCACGGAAACGCCGTTTACCTTCCCGCCAGAGCGGTACCTATTTATCTACTTGCACTTTTGTCGTGCTTTCGAACTGCTAAGTTGGCAGGAGCAGGGACCGAGCAACGGGAGCTCACCCCGTCGTGGGGATTTGAACTGCTGACCTTCTGATCGGCAAGCCCTAGGCTCTGTGGTTTAACCCACAGCGCCACCCGTGTCCCAAGTAGTGTAGTACAATGGTGCAAAACTTGAGGTGTGAGCTAAGGGGTTCCTGGTTCAGACTTCCATCATACAACTGTACGTGCATGCATTGAAGAGGAGTGGAATTGTGGCAGCAGCTGTAATCTATCCTTATTCATTTAAAGTTCTGATATGAGGTTCTGTGCATACAGCAGGGCACGCACAGGGCTCTTGCTGCTAAGTGTTTGGGAACCGGGGAGAAAACCCGGTTCCTGATCTCCATTTTTAGGGCTGGAGTGCAATGCCCAGTGCTACTGCCCAGCTAACTGGAAACATTGCCCAAACCTGAATTTGGTTTCTGAGCTGTCATGCGATGTTAGCAATGCTGAGGACCAGAACCTTGCTGTTAAAATGTAAATAGAAATCATTAGGATGGCTGTTTCTGCATCTGGTAGCAGATTATATGAATGAAATGCTCACGGTACCAAGCATATGGCAAGCTGAGCAACTCAACAAATGTGCTTTAAACCTGTGCTCATGATGGGTGCTTGATGCAAGACTGGCATAACCTGCTCTGTTCACTTTTGCACTGAATAAGCTGTGGGATAGGATTCTTCCCCTTCACTGCCTCCTCAATCCCCTCCCTGTTGGCAAAATATTGTTGCACCCCAGCCCAGTCTCTGAATGGTGCAGGATTTCAGGAGTCCCAGGGGCTTATGCAGGGTTGGTGTTTCCGTTTAGGAATAGGGCACAGGGAGACTGCAGTGTCTTTCTGATATATGGTGTATTTACACATATATACAACCTGAGCCTACGATGGAGGGGTTCATCCTGGGAGGGTCTTGTTTCATGGTTGCAGCCTTGGATTCAAACAGAAGTCAAACATCACGCTTTGCCTCTCTAACTTTCCTGTCTGCAGGTTGCATCACAGCCAACTCTGCTCTCCCTCCCAGGTTTTGTCCTACCAACTATCTAAAAATTGGAGGAGGGACCCCACTCCATTTCCGGTCTGGCCCAGAGCCCCCTTTCCTTTG
This sequence comes from Podarcis filfolensis, assembly GCF_964270895.1. Classification (NCBI taxonomy): domain Eukaryota; kingdom Metazoa; phylum Chordata; class Lepidosauria; order Squamata; family Lacertidae; genus Podarcis; species Podarcis filfolensis. The sequence goes on along the minus strand of NC_139614.1, from coordinate 45,830,616 downwards.
CTCTCTTAATGGCCCATCACCCAGGCGATTACCTCAACGCAGGGAGCTGGCCTGGCTTATATTTTAACACTTCCTAGGATTACAGGTGTCAGGCACCCACAAACTCATAACAATATAATGCACTATAAAGTCTACCCCAGCCCCCTTAGATGCCTGTGTTGCACTTAGTCTGGCGTAGTAAATTATTCAGCAAATATTTTGCTTTTCAAATTTACCCTGCATATCAAAAGGATGTGTTTAACTGATAAAAGCCTAACAGCTCCTTTGGAGTCAATTATCAGTGATGTACAAAGTATTTTCCAAATTACTACATGAGCCATAATGCATCCGAGGGATGCCTCTAATCTCTCTGTTGTTGGAAATCCACTTTGAATTGAATTGCCTAAATATGGATTGACCAGGGTGATAGCTTGCTCTGTAAATGGGCAGGATGTGCTCGTACCGAAATGCACAATCAAATAGGGGGCCATATTGTGTTATTCTGTGCTGTTATGGTCTATTAGGTAAATATTATCTTCCTTGTGGATTTGTTGTAGCTATACTGTATACACAGTTACCCGATAAGCCATATGGTCTTTCAGATAAATAAAATGTGTTTCTGGAAATTAGAAAGCGATGCAGCCCCAAAGCTGAATTGATCTCCTTAAGCCATAATGGCTCCACGGAAGCCATTGGTGTAAAATACAATATTAGAAGAAGAAGAAGAAGAAGAAGAAGAAGAAGAAGAAGAAGAAGAAACTCAACCCAACATTGCTATGCATTTTTACATGACCCTAAAATAGGTGTTTTTATCGTTCGTTCTGTGGGCTTCAGAATTCATCTGCTCCCAGTGAACAGATCACTAGCACACTGAGGGTTTGAACAGCATTAAGGTATTTGAAGAATAGTTTAATTTTATTTAATAGCTTTATTTAATAGTGCAGAACTGTGGCGTGATACATTGGAATGGGAAGTACGGTATTGTTGCTTTACTAAAAGATAAAAAATGTGTAGGTTGTACCCAACTAAGTTATATTCAGAGTAGACCCATTGAAATTAAGCTAGTCGTATTCATTGATTTCAGTGGGTCTACTCTGAGTACATGGTCGTAACCAGTATTTATGTTGGGAGGGCAGGGCTCCCACTTAACCTGTTCCAGAACCGAGCTGCCAGTTGCGTTCCTTGAATGCGCCACAACATCACCCAAGCATTTCAGTTTCAAATATTCTGATTATTCCTACATTTAGTTAAATATTATTTCTTTATTTATTTGATGCTGCGGGGTGGGCAGCTCCCCCCTGGCTGCCCCCATGTCTGAGTATGACCAATGCTCAGTGCAACTCTGTGTTAGGATAAATTAGATACCTCTTATAAATCAGGTTACTTAAGCCTCATTATGGGGAGTAATTTATTCTATGAAGTTGCTTTTAGACCACATTGGGCGGTTTGCTCACTGAGTCTGCTGTCATCCACCTCGGCTGCCTCAGGATCTCAGACAAGAGGAAGTTCTTTTCCATTTCCCACTATTTTATTATTTTGAAAACCACCACCCCACACAGGGGATTGAACCTGGGGACTTCTGGGTGCAAATAAGTGCTCTGCTGCTGAGCTATGTTCTTTCTCCAAGTAATGTTCCTTCTTCTTATGAGGAGGAGCAAAGGGCAATGTATATCATCAAAGCCCTGCTCTTTCACAAGTGGAATACTTCTTGGCTTCGTTCTGGTTTCTGTGATATTGCCAGGTATTGACCTGGTACATTCACCTTAAAGACTATATATATATATATATATATATATGAAAGTTCTCCAGTGCTCTCTTTTGGGGATTTTGAAGGAATCATGCAATGCAGGTAGTAGTTCTGACTATGGATTAATTTTAGAAGCTGCAGAAGGGAAAATGTTCCCCAACCCTGTCCTAAGGAATACAGTGGTACCTCGGGTTACATACGCTTCAGGTTACAGACTCCGCTAACCCAGAAATAGTACCTCAGGTTAAGAACTTTGCTTCAGGATGAGAACAGAAATCATGCGGTGGCAGCGGGAAGCCCCATTAGCTAAAGTGGTTCTTCAGGTTAAGAACAGTTTCAGGTTAAGAACGGACCTCCGGAATGAATTACAGTGGTACCTCAGGTTACAGACTCCGCTAACCCAGAAATAGTGCTTCAGGTTAAGAACTTTGCTTCAGGATGAGAACAGAAATTGTGCTCTGGCGGCACGGCAGCAGCGGGAGGCCCCATTAGCTAAAGTGGTGCTTCAGGTGCTTCAGAACGAATTAAGTACTTAACCCGAGGTACCACTGTAAGTACTTAACCCGAGGTACCACTGTAAGTAACTTAACCCGAGGTACCACTGTAAGTACCTTAACCCGAGGTACCACTGTAAGTACTTAACCCGAGGTACCACTGTAAGTACCTTAACCCGAGGTACCACTGTAAGTAACTTAACCCGAGGTACCACTGTAAGTACTTAACCCGAGGTACCACTGTAAGTACCTTAACCCAAGGTACCACTGTAAGTACTTAACCCGAGGTACCACTGTAAGTACCTTAACCCGAGGTACCACTGTACTTGGTTATTTCAAGTACATCTTCGAATCACAGAATTGTCGAGTTGGAAGGGACGACGAGGATCATCTAGTAGTCCAATCCCGTGCAATGTAGGAATATTTTGCCTAACATGGGGCTCAAACGCACGATCCTGAGATTAAGAGTCTCATGCGCTGCCGAGTGAGCTATCCCAGACTTACTTTGTTACATACATTTTCCTTGAAGGGTATGGACTCTATTGGGCAGGGGCTGGTGGGATTTTTTTTTAACAGGGTGGGTGTGTTGGGGTGCTTAGGGCAAGGGTAGATAGATGGAATTGTTTTCTTATTTTGCAGAGGCAGAAGAAAAGATAGGGTAGTTATCTCAATGAAGAATATCTTTCCTACTTTTGAATAACGTCTTTCCAGATATTCTGTTCTTTGGTCCACATCATGTTCTTGATATCTCTGTTATAATTTATAATTTATATGCACTAAACAAAAGCACTCAAGAACATATTAGCACTCTTCTTGTTCAGTTGGTGCTGAACTTCCTAGGAGTATTCATTATCTTGGTGTTTTTTTTTTTAATTAGGCAACAGGCTGTTTAATTGACAGGAAACCCTTAAATTCTCCCTCTCTGTATTTCAGAGGTATAAAAGAAGTTTCCTTAAACCTATAAGAAAATTGCAGTTTGTAGATGTGTTGCAAGAACTCCACCAGACAGAAAGGGATTACATTTTTTTAGTATACAATTGGGAACTCCAATGTCAGAATTTCCTTTATTAAAGTAGTATGAATACTTCTTAATGACCAAGAGATTTTTTTTATATAAAAAAGAAATATTATCATAATCCATGTGATTAGAATAACCCATTTTGCAGTGCTTGGGAATGTAAGTGGGTGCCTGAGAAGTGTATCAGAGAGGCCAAAAATTCCAAAATTCAATAATCAGGCCCAAACTAACCACCCATCATTTTAAGTAAGTCTGGGCCTAGGTTTGCAAAGCCTCAGAAAATGGGTCTGTAGAGCCAGACTCAAATGACCCACCCCTTCACCCCCATTGCACTGTGTGCGGGTGTATGTGTGTGTATGTATACAAAGTTAGGTATCACCATGGCCACGCCACAGGCGGTTTTAGGGTAGTGTGACCCATTCAGCCACACTGGGGGCACTGCAACAACGGTGTAGAATGGAGCCACGAGAGGAGTGTGTGAGCGCCGAATTTTAGCGTTGTCCAGGGCGTTGCTGAAATTTGAGCGCCCAAAGCCCGCCACTGGCCATGCCGTTCTGTAATGGAGGCTGCGTACACACGATACCTTTAAAGCACTTTCGAAGCACATTATTTCTCTCAAAGGATCCTGGGCAATTTAGTTTGCCCCTCCATAGAGTTACAATTTCCAGCAACCCTTGACAAATTGCAGTGCCCAGAATTCTTTGAGAAGAAAATGTGCTTCAAGTGTGCTTTAACGGTATAGTGCACATGGAGCCACAGACTGAGGGTGACAAATGCTAGCTTACAAAGGCACCCAGTTCGTGGCAAGGGTGAGATTTGAACTACGGATTTCTAGGTTATGCTGTTAATGAGTTCTTTTAGATGGGGGACCTCAGGCTGGGGGTCGGTGGTGAGCAAATGGAGCCTCCCAGGCTTCCCTACCTGGCCCTCAGCCTGCTTTCCAGACAACACACCTTCCTGAGCCTCACACCATTGCTTTGTACCCTCCTAAAGTGTTCTCGAAGCTAACAGCATGAGTTTGACCAAACTGCGGGAGGCAGTGGAAGACAGGAGTGCCTGGCGTGCTCTGGTCCATGGGGTCACGAAGAGTCGGACATGACTAAACGACTAAACAGCAACAACAAAAGTGTTTTTACTGGAATGTGTCCTTGATCTATGATTATACCTCTTGTTTTCCTGCGGGGAGGGATGTTTGAGTGTGAAGGAACAAGCCGTTTGTGCAAAGGTAAGTTTCATATTTATAGCTCTGTTTACTTTTGCCTATGGCCCTGTCCTCGAATGACATTTGGCCTCCGGAAGGGAATGTCTCCCCCAGACTAAGAAAGGCTCCCCAATACCCCTGATTTAGAAATGCAGTGGTACCTCGGTTTAAGAACTTGATTCGTTCTGGAAGTCCGTTTTTAACCTGAAACTGTTCTTAACCTGAGGTACCACTTTAGCTAATGGGGTATCCTGTTGCCGCCACACGATTTCTGTTCTCATCCTGAAGCAAAGTTCTTAACCCAAGATACTATTTCTGGGTTAGCAGAGTCTGTAACCTGAAGCGTCTGTAACCTGAGGCACCACTGTAGAAGGGAGGCCCTACACTATAGAACAAGGCAGCCTGAACTCTTTGTGCATTTTGTTTGCCAGATATGCTCACCAGTCTCCTTTGTCTGTCCCCGCTATGTTGATAGTGCTCAGCTAGGCACTTCTTTTAATGTTTTCCTCTCCCTCCCTCCCCCCTTCAGTTTCAAAGGTGTCTTTGTGCACGTATGGCTAAATTAATTTCTGTGACACACATTGCTGAAATGTAAACATGGTGCCACTTTGATTTCCCATGAAGATAGAACACATGCTGTTTCAGAAAAGAACATGCAAGATTGCAGGGAATTGTGGAAATCAAATGCTAATTACGAGTCCAGATGGGGGAAGATGGAGGGAAAGAAGAAAATAAAAGGAAGAGAAACAAAAGATGAAGAGAAGGACAAATCTCCTTTCCCGACTATTCTGTGCAACTGTCAGTCATTTCTGAATATCCAAAAGAAAGTCGTCATCAGTAGAGGGGTTATTCCATTAGGAAAAAACCCCACTCCTGTGCCACATAAAATTATACTTCAGCATTACTTATATAAGGGCCACCTTGTTTCCTTTTATTTATGTCTACTCTTTGCTTCACAAGGGATCCAGGTGTTCTGCTTGGCAAGAGACACATCCAAGTAACGGTTGACTTTCTTATTTGTGTATGCATTTATTTATTGGTAGGGGAGCACCCATTGCAATTTCTCCACCTCAGTAGCCCTTGGTGCAACCTTAAATCTGTGTTTTGCTCAGCGCAGCCTGGGCCGGTTAAGGCTAAACAACAACAACAACAACTGTTTTTCCATCTTCTTACAATCTTCATGTTGTTTGGCTTTGTCCAGTAGTGGCTGTGACCTTGGAGTAGGTGGGGTCAGAGCTAATGAGAGGTGGAGTCTATTAATTCCAGCTTTGCCCCTGTCATCTTCCCTGCTGAGTTCTACAAGGGCAACAACACTGGGAGGAGGAGGAGGAGGAGGAGGAGGAGGAGGAGGAGGAGGAGGAGAAGGAAGATTGTTCTTATTGCTCTTCTTGTTGATAAGCTGTGCCACCACTGCAGTGGACCGGCGGTTAGTAGGAGGGCAAGCCCAGAGCATTTGGCAGCAATCTAATCTGAATGTCACCAGAGCATGGGCCAGCTACTTCTAGTCCAGGGCAAGAAGAGTTAAGCCTGCCTGGAACAGGATTAGGTTTCAAGCACTGACTTGAGGTGATGGGTTTGTGGGTGGGCACCAACCACACACAACACACTAAGCTCCCCCTTCTCCATTACATTATGCTTTGTTACTCTCAGTGAGTTGGAGAAAAGTCTGGGTTGGGAACCCAGCTAACCTCGGGTTCTGAATAGCATTGGGGAGTCCCCAGAAGGCTTGTGTATGTTTGGCGCCATGTCGTCTGGGATGGCAAACCGTGGGCAACATTCTCTATGGTTTGCTTCAAACAAGCCAGCTTCAAAGCGTGAGTTATGAAGCTGGCTTGTGAAACTAACCATGGTTAGTGTGATCTGAAGTTCGCCTTGTCATCTAAGCCAGCAACTAGTGGTTAAGAGCAGTAGATTCGTAATCTGGGGAACCGGGTTCGCGTCTCCGCTCCTCCACATGCAGCTGCTGGGAGACCTTGGGCTAGTCACACTCAGTCTCTCAGCCCCACTCACCTCACAGAGTGTTAGTTGTTGGGGAGGAAGGGAAAGGAGAATGTTAGCCGCTTTGAGACTCCTTTGGGTAGTGATAAAGTGGGATATCAAATCCAAACTCTTCTTCTTCAGAAAGATCAGCTGTGTGGGGATAGGAAGGAGTTTGAGTCTGGAGCTTCCTGCTGCATGGTTTAAGCATGATGTTGCAAACATATAGCAAGAGCACATGTGCAGGAAACAGGTTAAAGAGCCTTTTCCTCTGCGTTAGCTGGCGTGGTTATGACTTAATGGGCAGAGACATCAAACCATTGCTGAAAGCAAGATATCGTTTCTGTTAAATAATAGCCTTGCCTATAAAGACAGGAACCTTTACAGCTGTGTGGCTTGATTGGGAAAGATCTGGAGTGCGGTATATTCTGTAGTCTTTTTGTTGTTGTTGAAAAAAAATCATTCTTGAGCATCTAGCTAGTATTGCCAAGTTGATTTCTGTATGGACAAAGAAAGAAACATAGTGGAGATTTGAAGTTTTAATTCATATGCCCTTGATGATAATTCCCCATCAAACAATCCAGATTCCCCCCCTTTAGTTGATGCTACATTCAGCAAAGGCATTTTGTAATTGTGGGGGAAAGATCACCTCATTAAAACAAAAAAGCACTCTGCTTAATTCCGAGCTGCTTCCTTTAAGCAAAACTATTGTGCCTGATGGCTGGGAGCCTTGATTGCATCTCTTCAGAGGGGAACACCCTGATTTTGAACTACATCCTGGGTCTCCTCCCTTCCCTGCCCCCCCCCCCGCTTGTCTTTTCCCTGATTTGCAAGTCAAAGAGTCGAGGTATATTCTTGCTTGAAATGGGTTTACTTGTTTCTCAATGGTAGGTGATTCTCCCACCCCCACCCCAAAGGGACTGTAGCTAAACATATCACCTCCCCTCCCCGCTCTGCCTGCTTTTATATCTTCAGAAATGCTGCAAAGTTTTGCTGATCACATACTCCTCAGTTCTTGAGGTCCATCCCCCCTTCAAACTCCTGTGGAGAGAGAGATTGCGGTGAGAGTTATTCCTCCTGACCTCTCCTGAGCTCCCATTGAGCTAAAGGTCAGGGGTCATTTTCTCAGACTCCCCATAGAGGAGCGAACCAAAGGTCATTTCTTTAACTCACTCCAAGTGGGATGTGATGATGATGGTCGCTCTCTTCCTCTCTCTCCTCTCTGTGTGTATATATATATATATGTGTGAGTGTGTCTGTTTGTTTGTTGCAGTATTAGTGTTGTGTTTTGGTGTTACTGCAAACCTGCAGCTACTGAAACAGGTATGCAACAAGACAAACATGAGAGAAAATGCCAAAAATAAAAATGGCACGTTCTGAAAACAATAAAACAGTTCCTACAAACCCTTAAAAAACACACGAACTCATTGTTACAGATGTACAATTAATGCCCCATGAACGACTGGGTCACACCTCAGAGGAAGCCTTGTTAAACAGAAACAGGTTCAGTAGGTTCAGTAAATACAGACTGGGCAATGTTCATCTGAGAACGGAGAAGCCATATTCTGTTTTATGTCCCTCTGATGTCTTCCATTCTAAACAACACATTCATAGCCAGCACCCCCCCTCCTTCGTTTCTTCAAATGGATGGCTTGGCCTTTTCTGTGTCTTACAAAGGGAGTTGTTATGGGGCTATGTCTTCTCTCTGCCCCCCCTTCCTGGATTATATTTGCTTCCCATTCAGCAAACCTGTGAGTTTCATGCTGTCCCACGAAGAAATTTTTCTGGCTTCCCTTGGCATGAATGGTTTTGCTTTTTTTAAGAAAAAACTTCCTATGAAGGAAGACTCATCATCATCATCACCATCATCATCAAAGGTCTTCCCATTTCAGAGCACCCCTCCTTTCAGAAATAATAATTACCAAACTGTTTCCCCCTCCTCTTTGCCTTCATATGTAAAGGGAAGAAACGAAGGAAAAGAGGCTGGTATTCCTTGATTTCTTTGGAATGTCTGAGTGCGGGCCAGCCATTATTTCCCAGTCTGGATTCCTCTCCAGAAGGAGGGTAGAGAAGCTTATTTCCTCTGATCCCCTCCTTACCAAAGAGAATGGACAGGCTCTGTCAATGCCATGGCTGCCTCTGAGACTGCTCCTTCTCCTTGACCTGTCCCTCTTCCACACACATATATGTGAAGAGATCTCTTGGGCCTCTCTCCCCACTCCTGAATAAATAGAGAGAGAGAGAGGAACTAATCACAGGACATTAATTACCTGAGGAGGGCCCCTTCTCTCTTTTTTTCAGAAGGACACAATGACTAAAAGGGAGAGAGGCCTTTGTTCCTTCCGTGAAGCCTGTCCTCATTTTGACAGAAGCGACCAAGGCAGTCTACGTTGGGCTGTGGAGAGAGATTGTGGTGGCAAATAGCTTAAAATATGGTATTTGGCCTGACTGCAATGGTCAAAAGAAATGTTCTGCTTGACTAGAACGAGAGCAGGGGAATCAGTCACATTTCATAGTACAGTATAACGCTTAATTCCTGTTTATTTTTGGTCTACAGAGAAATTAATATGGTATAACACAGCAACCATTTTAGGCACGTCCAATATGTGCATGATGCACACATGCACACATGTGTATCACACTGAACCCGGAAGTCACCCAAAAACATCACAAAAAAGAGGCAGAATGGGTTGGGGCAGGGGCAGAACAGGTTATTTGTGTATAATCGGAACATCCATCGAAAAAGCCTGCAATTTCTTGCAGGTGCACAATGACCCGGAACACAACCCCTGGGAGTTGCCTGTATGGATTTGGCTAATTGTAGTATTATAAAAGAACATTTTGGCCCTTTTCTCACCTTCACTGCATATGTTGACTGATTGACCTAGTTTGCACACCATGGTAAACCACAGTTAATGGTTTGCCACGAATACACCAGACTGAACTGCTTTGCTGCTTCCTGCTTGCAGTAGGAGGAAACAGATCATGGCCCCTAGCTTAGCGTTCTGTCCAAATCAGGGATCATGGTTTGTTTCATGCCAGCAAACCATGATCTGTAGCCAAGGTTTGGTCTTCGTTTACTGACCGTAGTTAATAAGAGTGAAACAAACCACGATCCCTAGTTTGGAAAGAAGGCTAAGACCGTAGTTTGCTTCTGCCTAGCTTGAACTGGAGCAAAGTGGAAGTAATACACTCATGCATGATAAACCATGGTTTGTCCCCTCCAAATAAGTGGGCCTATCTATGGAGGCCATAAAATAGGGATTTGTAGGAGGGGCATTGTGTCAGGAGAATGATTTATGCAGGTGAGTGCTAGATAGACATGAGGCGGAAGGGAATATCAGAGACCAGAAGATTGCAGTAGTTGAGGCGAGTGATGATCAAGGTTGGAGAGGGAGAGAAGTGCTATAGTTTTACAATACTGCAAAGCAACATAACCTGGGAATGGATCGAATATGGAGAGCAAAGTGCAGAACGGAGGCATCAAGGGTGTGCACCTGTTCAGCAGAATGGATGGTAATGTCAATTCAAAGTAGGAGCCCTAGTAAACTATTCGAATAGTGCAACACGGTAGTAAGTAGGCACAGCAAGACCAGTAGTGTAAACACCCATAAAGGTAAAAGTAAAGGTAAAGGGACCCCTGACCATTAGGTCCAGTCATGACTGACTCTGGGGTTGTGGCGCTCATCTCGCTTTATTGGCCGAGGGAGACGGTGTACAGCTTCCGGGTCATGTGGCCAGCATGACTAAGCTGCTTCTGGCAAACCAGAGCAGCGCACGGAAACGCCGTTTACCTTCCCACCGGAGCGGTACCTATTTATCTACTTGCATTTTGACATGCTTTCGAACTGCTAGGTTGGCAGGAGCAGGGACCGAGCAACGGGAGCTCACCGTGTTGCGGGGATTTGAACCGCCGACCTTCTGATCGGCAAGTCCTAGGCTCTGTGGTTTAACCCACAGCGCCACCCGCATCCCGTAAACACCCATAGAGAGGAGCAATTGATTTCTGCAGAGAACGAGCTGCCCCTAGTGGCTATTGAGTCCAAATTCCATAGTGTCAAACTTGCTAATGATTTTCAGTTCAGTAGCTGGCTTGTTCCCCATGCTCATTTTGAATACCTATAAGTAAGTAGCTATCGGAAAATATGTCACAAATCTTCATAGATCATTATAAGTCTTCAGGACTGTAAAGTCTTCTGGCCCTATAAGCGGCGGCTCTTAAACCTACATACAGTTCAGGGAAGTGTGTGTGTCTGTGCTTGCAGAACAATATTATGAAATGCAGAATTGGCAGGCATTTTACTTTGCAATGAACTCACATATTTTGAGTGCCGTGGTGGGTATTTGTGTCTGTGCATTGCATGGTGTCTTGAACAAATCACAGAAGAGGCCTTTCCCCCCCTACACTAATCATGTTTTAGTTAAGTTATTGTCACACAATTGTTCGTTCAGAATTATGCTGCGAGTTTTATCCATTGTTGAGATTCTTTTCTTCTTCTCTGGAATGGAAAGTACAAATCCACTTTTAAAATGCTGAGATCTTTTGACTTCTCCCAGAAAACTTTTTTTTTTTAAATCAGTCTAAGAGGATAAGAAATTCATTAGCTTAAGTTGTATGATTCTACCAGCTCATTAGAGAGCTGTGTGCTTTTTGGTTTGAGGATGCCTCCCAGCTCTGCATTGAAGCTGTCAAAGTTAAGGATGAAGGTATGGGACCACTTAACCATCCTATGAGGCAATTTCTTATTTTTAACTATGCAGACCAAAGGGTTCATTAGATTAGCTTAATGAATAGTTATGGGCCTGATGTACACTCCTCCCCCTCCATTCATTACTGTCTAATTGCAACCAAAATACACAATTGCCAAAAAGAACCACCCCAAGAAAAGAAATAAAATGTAAATTTCAGTTTATTGACAGTAATTATGTTTTCAGAGCCACAGTTCTTAAGTTTTCTTTCATAACCAGGTAACACAAACATTTTGATTTGAATGTCAACACCTCAGACCTGTAAGAGTTCTAAACAGTTGAAAAACATGAACATCCCTACACAAACCAGTAATTATTTTTACACAGACCTGGAATGATTACATCCAGAATCTTCCATTCTGCTTGCAGTATTATGAAGTACTCGGTAATTTATTTTAATTTCTAGCATCTGAAAAGTCGCTACTGGAAAAGCAGATTTTTAATAAAATGCATAGATGAACACACACACACACGTGTGTGTGTGTGTTCATTCCAGTTGTGCTTTGACAATCTTCACAGTTTTGGTCAATTTATGTATCATCTGGAAAGTTCAGAATAGGGCAATTGGCCCCAAAATACATTCTGAAGCATCCTTAGTAAATCTTCTTTCACTCATGGAGAGAAACAGAGGCACTCAGGTGGAATTTCTCTGAGATTTCTCAGCTGTGGGCCAAGGCATCACCAGAGATAACCTCTCGTATCTTTCCTTCAAGTGGTAATGTTAAGGTAAAGATGAATGATTGCTTTTCATTTCCCCCTAAAGATATGAAGTCGAAGATAATGCCCTGTGGCAAGATTTATATAACTATATTATTGTACAGCACATGTGTTTATGTGGAACATTGTGGGTACCCTCCCTGTCTAAAAAAACGATTTCAGATATTCTCTGTTGTATTATTCTAATTTTCTTAGATAAGATAAAAATGCATTATACAGAAACATGTTTCTGGTGGAATAAATCTTTAATCACCATCTGGGGCTGGCTTCTGGCAACTCTCTGTGTCTCTGTCCTCCCTTTGCGGCCAAGCACTTATAGTGGACAGGTGACAAAGAGCGCTTCCTTTCTTAAGGTAAAGTAAAGGGACCCCATACCATTTGGTCCAGTCGTGACCGACTCTGGGGTTGCGGCGCTCATCTCGCTTTATTGGCCGAGGGAGCAGGCGTACAGCTGGTCATGTGGCCAACATGACTACCGCTTCTGGCGAACCAGAGCAGCGCATGGAAACACAGTTTACCTTCCCGCTGGAGCGGTACCTATTTATCTACCTGCACTGACATGCTTTCAAACTGCTAGGTTGGCAGGAGCAGGGACCGAGCAACGGGAGCTCACCCCGTTGCGGGGATTCGAACCGCCGACCTTCTGATCGGCAAGTCCTAGGCTCTGTGGTTTAACCCACAGCGCCACCCGCGTCCCTTTCCTTTCTTATACCAACACAACTATTGAAGGTGCGTGCCATGGAAGGGCTGGACGTAGAGGAATGGTGGGTTAAACCAGCTGGGGAACCACCAAGGGAAGAGAGCTGAAAGTCTGGGGAGTGGTGGTGGGACAATGATGAGTGGTCACAGGGAAGAGGAGGTGTCAGGAGCTGAAGAGGTAACACGGCATGATGAGCTGGGGAAGTGTCTGGCAGAGAGAAGTCCAGAATCTGAGGCAGAAGCTGAAGCAGGGGAGGAGGGAGGGAGGCCAAGAAGCAGAGAAGAGACATAGGTGTCTTCCCCCTGCTGCTGCTGCAGCAAGCTCCCCTCCCCTCTGGTCTCCCAGAACCAGAAGAGGCATGAAAAGGGCAGAGGACAGGTTGGCTTCATGTAGGCACAGTCTCCAATTGCTTGGGATAAACCCTGGAAAAGGAGGGGACTTAGGCTGCTGTGGGGAGGCAAGGACTTTCTACCTGCAACTGATCCATGGGTTCAAGACCAACTGGGGATGAGCTGCTGTGCATATTAGGCCTGACACTCTGCCAAGTCTGCACAGATCATGTTCTTGCTAATAAAGAGTGCACACTTCCACAGTGTCGTTTACTGCTAGTTCTTGACAATGCAGGAGCCATGTCTTTTTCACTAGGCATGGGAAACCTGTGGCCTTCTGTATGTTGTTGAGCTTCAGGTTCCATTGCCCCTGATCATCCACCATGAACTTTGATGAGGCCCTACGCTGCTGAAGGTAATGGGGCCCTTTATATGTCCAGCTGTCCTTTGTCAACAACAAATTGTCGCTGTTTTTTGTGTTGCATATATGCTATATGGTAATTTATGGGCCTAATAGGTATCTAAAGCCATTTGCACATAACAAATAGGAGCCTACACAACACAAAACACTGTTGCTGTATGCAGGTTTTCTTTTATTTGTTTTTTATCTTATATTTTGGAAATGTACATCCAGTTTCTTTTCCTTTAAATTTTTTTGGGGCCCCCAAGAGAGTGGGGCCCTAAGCTATAGCTTGTTTAGCTTATACATAAATCCGGTACTGACCGTGCAGGTGGGGAATAGTGGTCCAGCACCACTTGAAGGGGTGCTGGCTCAACACCCCACTATAAGTTATTGAACCTTCCTAAAGAAAATACCGTATTTTTCAATGTATAAGACTATATTTTTTCCTAAATTTTTGAAGTTTAAAATAAGGGGTCATCTTATACACAATAGTGCATAGTGCATTTTCTTCATTTTGAGTCCCCCAAAATAGGGGGCGTCTTATACATGGGGGCGTCTTATACACGGAAAAATATGGTAATCAGTATCCTGTTTATAAACATTTTCTGGCATCCTTACCAGCTATGAAATACAGCAGAGTGGTGTCTGCGAAGACTCAGGCGGTTTTAAAATTGTAAGTTCTGCTCAAGTGAGTATGATACGGTTTCTGATCTCCATTTGTTTCCATACGCCCATAGACAATTTATTTTCTTTGTTCTCAACTATGTGTTTTCAGGACAAACATCACATCACATGATGCTCAGTAAACTATTAGCATCCCAAGGAGAATACCACTAAAATTGTAATTACCGCAGCAGTTTGTATTAAAGAATCAAAACAGCAAAGCATTTCAAAAGCAGATCTCCGATTTTTAATGTGTTATGTTTTAGATTGCGAAAGCATAGCTGTTTTGACATCACAATGGAGGGGAACAACTAGCCACAATTAACCAAGCTCTTAAGCAACGTATGGCACCTTTTGTTATTTCCACCCCACCCCAAATGATGTAGTTTTGTGGCTAAGCATAAACACATCATAAAATATGGAAAATCATTCAGCAAGCAGTGATGGAGGAATAAATGTGAAAGTTTGGCAACGCAATCCTAAATACGTCTCCTCAAAATTATGTCCCACAGAGTTAAATAGGGCTTACTGCCAGGTAACTGGATCTAGGATTGCAGCCTAAGTCTGTAAAATGCGCTGTTTTATCATAATGAAAACCATTTTGACCAATGATATTGTGATGAGCTCCATATGAAAGTGATAGTACACTGGAATAGTCTAAATATACTTAATTGATGCACTGGGCTAACAGTTTGGAAGAACGGAGTATTTTTTCAAGTCCACAATTTTGCATTTCATTTCATTCTACGTTTCAGCAAAAAAATGGCTTCAGACCTTTTCCCCTTCAGCATGCTAGTGAAAATTCCAATAGCACACATTAGTTTAAAAACTAGGCTTATGACAGAATAACCAGTTGGCTGACAGCATTTCAGCCTGGTTCTCCCCATTCTGATTGGTTACGTTGCATAAGGAAGGATGACGCTGGATTGGCCGGCTTTGCAGCTGTTGCTATGACTCTGCTGTTGCTAGGATCGCTGCTGTCTCCAAGCCCTGCAGGAAACATGTAATGAATTATGGATGGTTGATTTTCTCAGAGAGGCCTGATCTGTAATGCAGATGAGCTTCAAAGACCCCCTTTTCTTCTGGGTTCTTAAAAAACACACACACACCCGAGTTTTAAATCAGAATCTGGCATTTGCAGTAGTCCCTAGTCACAGTAGTAACTACTGAATACTGATGTTAATTCTCATGCAAAACAAAGGCCAAAAGGTCACTATCTGCTATTTGTTCAGGAAAACCTTGTAGGATTTGCACTGAACGCGGAGACCACTGGGGTATTTTCTTTTTAATTTTTTATTATTATCATCATTCTTATTATTATTATCATTATTATTGCTGCTGCTGCTGCAAAAAAGCAGCATATGGTACAGAGCTCAGAAGAGGAGCCATTAGAAATAAATGCCATTCTGTATATGGTAATATTATTCTCAGCAGGGGTTCCAAGACTAGGTTGCAGACTAGTTAACAGAATTCCCGCTTCCTCTGTTGCCTTTGTCAACAAAATTGTTGCCCAAATGTGACCCCAGGATGTTCACAGCATGCGCTTTGATCTAGAGTATCAGTAGTTTTTCCATGGGCTAGAAGTGCTAATTCAGTGACTGTTATGAAGCATACAGAACGCCTATTGCTTGGCAAGTAAAATGCCATCTCTGATGCACCAGACATAAACCGTGGTATCGGCTTCAAGTTTGGGGGTGTGGGGAATGCTGCTGAAACTGGGAGGGAGGCCATTTGAAATCAGTGGGCCATTTGAAATCCTATCCTCACTGTGGCCAACCAGATGAGGATGATAATGATTTATTAAATTTGTGTACCACCCTTCATCTGAAGATCTCGGGGTATTTCACAAAAAATGCCTCTTGGAAACCCACAAACAGGACCCGAGTGCAAGATCACTTTCCCTTTCTGTGGTTTCCAGGACCTGTTTTGCCTCTGACCATGGAGGCAGAGCAAGAACCATCATGGCTGGTAGTCATCAATAGTCTTCTCCTCCATGAATTTGTCCAATCCTCTTTTAAAGCCATTAAAGATGGTTGCCATCACTGCTCCCTTATGGGAGCAAGTGCCATAGTTGTAACTAGGTTGTACATGAAGAAGTACATCTAAAACTCTATTTATGAGTAGACATATACAGTGGTACCTCAGGTTACATACGCTTCAGGTTACACACTCCGCTAACCCAGAAATAGTGCTTCAGGTTAAGAACTTTGCTTTAGGATAAGAACAGAAATCGGGCTCCGGCGGCGCGGCAGCAGCAGGTGGCCCCATTAGCTAAGGTGGTGCTTCAGGTTAAGAACAGTTTCAGGTTAAGAACGGACCTCTGGAACGAATTAAGTACTTAACCTGAGGTACCACTGTATAGGATCACAGTGTTCATTTCACTGACATTACTGTGAGGCAGGAGAGAGTTGCAGTGAGGTAATGTTTTCATTACTCTAAACCTTTGCTCTTACCTGTTTATAATACTTTGCACTTAAGTAGTGCTTTTGGGTGTTCATATGCACAATAGTGAACTTAGGTGAGGAGCTGACAGGATTGGAACCAAATGAACAAACAAGGCAGTAATGGCATGCTCCGGAAGTTAACAAAAAATGTAATGATATTGGGTGGGAATCGAAGTGGGCGACCCTGCCACCATAAAACACTGAAGGAAAATGGAGCTTGCTCTGTAAAAACACAAATGTTGACTGCCTATTGGAAAAGGAAAAAAAATGGAGGCAAGGCTAGCAGTCATTATTTTGCTGCACTTTCAGGTTGCATTTGTTACCTTACAACAACCCTGTAAGGTAGCTCAATATTTACCCCTTATTGCAAACCAGGTTATGAGGCTTGCTGATGCTGGAGAGAGGGGTTTGGAAGAGAGATTCATTACTCTCTCATAGCAGATTTAGCACAATGACAGTTGCTCCAAGCACATTAAAACTTATATTTACATCTGGCCTCACCCACCTTCAAACAAACATTCCCCACAAAAATACTTTGGATAGAATAAGTTGCACTTAGCTTTACAAATAAGTGAAAATTTTACTCAGTTTTCAGAAGTTACAGCAAACAACCCTCCAAACTGTTGGCAGTAAAATATAGACGAAAAAAGTTCCAAATGACTTAAAAAGAAATAACTTGCAGGAGAATTATGCAGACTTAAAGATGAAGGCAGTAAAAATCTTCTTTTGGAGAGATTCTGGGCTTCCAGCATGCTCTAGGAAGTTGGGGGGGGGGGAGAAGCAGAGGCTGCTGGGAGCTGGTTGGTCTCCTTCCATGGCAAGGAGCACACAGGTGTGAGTCAGTAACTGTATATAACAACAGCTGAAAGCCGCTTGGTTGAGTACTTCACCTTTGAGTAGAGCTTCTTGCAACACTGAATTGAATGAGAAGACTTCTGCAGGTAAGGGACCATCATACACACACCAGAATTTCCTTACCCCAAACTGGATTGGGGTGCAAAAGCCTCATAGGGAAGGCCTTCCCAGGTAGAACTTAAAGCTGCTGAGCTATATGTCTAAGAAATGTCTGTGGCATACCTTCCAGTATCAAATGCAGAAAAAAGACACCCATTTTATATTAAATATGGGAAGCAACCCAACCGTGTTAGATAGTTTCTTCAATATAACCAGGCACTGTATCCCACCAATTAATTTTTTAAGATGGGAACATCTGTACTGTATAGCATATTCGGCCTCATTCCTGAAAGACAAGGAGTATTCTGAATTCTAAAATCCTGTATACATTAATGGTTATGAGATCCACTTGCCAGGTAAGGCAGGCTGAATTTTGCCAACAGCCAAATACGAGACAGTTGGTAGAAAAGCTCTGCTATTAACCAAGAAGTAAATTGCACAGCTGCTGAGACGTATCTAATAAACGGGTGCAATTGGAAGGTATTGACTTAAACATATTGGGGATATTTATGCACAAATGATACGAAATTATCCATTTACACTAGATGTTAATACTTTTGTACGTATAGGCACAGTTTTCTTTCTGAGTCCCAGTCCAAGCTGAACCTTTGACACTCTTTATTGTGCACAGTATATGTCATGGCAGCTCAAACTACTATTGCCTTATGTGGCTAATGTTGGGAATGGTCATAGGTTGTTGCAATTGGCTGAAGGCAGAACAGATGGGAAGTTCACTATCAAGGCCCATAACCAGGCTGGAGTTCATCTCCCTGTATCAGCCTGTGGAGAAAACAAGTCTCCACAACAACGTATTGGGTTTGTGGGCTATTGCAACGAGTGGCTTTCAAAGCAGATCCCACAAATTCATGGAGGGTAAGGTTGTCAATGGCTTTTTGTCTTGATGGCTGTGTATTACTTGCAGTGACAGAGGCAGTACATCTCTAATACCAGCTACTGATAATAACGAGTAAAGCGAATACTACTGTGTTTGTCCTGCTTGTGGAGGCATCTGGGTTGTCACTGTGAAAACAGGATGCTAGATGGGCCTTTGGCCTGATCCAGCAGGGATCTTCTTATGACCTTATGAAATGATGATGCCTCAAGAAACGTATATGTGAAACAAGTAAAACTGATCTAATACTATGCAACTCTTCCTTCAAACTGATTTCGAATTTGGTTTTGGTTCTTTGTTGGTACGTCTTCCCACTAATTGAGGTATTTGAAATTCCTGACTGAAGACGCTGTATGGCATACTTTCAGTTTTGGTTCTGAGGTTGGTGAGTACATCGCAAGGGGTATAGAGCAACATCAGCCTCCTCAGAACATTCTCCACCTCCTTGTTCCATTGTGTCCTTAGATTGCCAGTATTGTCAAATATTTGTGTGGTTACTATATGCAGTTGATATTTCTGTGTTGTTGTCGGTAGCGATCTTTAAATTCTTGGAAGTGCATTATATAATTCTCCCCCCTTCCCAATTGGTGCGAGTGGTTTCGTGGTCTGTTTCCACACTTCGAAGGGTCACCCTCAGGCTGCTGTATACAATAAAACTCAACATTTTGGGTCTATAACTGCAATATTTCTATACTTATCTATAAATAAGCCCCATTGAACATAATGGGATTTAATTCTGAGTAAAGATGCATAGGGTTGCACTGCAATCCTAAACACTTCCTAGAGAGTAAATCCAACAGAACTCAGAGGAACTTCTGGGTAAATTTGCAAAATGTTGTGTTTTAAGGCTACAATACTATGCACACATACCTGGGAGTAAGCCTTGGTGAACTCATTGGAACTTGTGTCTGGTTAGACGTGTACAATTGCAATATGGTGTTACTGTTGATTTTTCCTATAACTTTTTGCAGACCAGCTTTGCTCTTTGAGTGAGGCACTGCAAGGATAGCCTCTGTTTTAGTTGCATCTGTTTTAAAAACACTTTTGGGTGTATTGACAATTTTATTTCTCACCTGCCAAGTACACATTTTTCTTTATTCATTTTCACCTTTCCTTTCTTAAAATCCATCACAAACTTGTTTTAGCCTGTCATTATGTAATTACCTGAACTTCTGTCATATCAGGTTTATTTGCTTGTTTATGAAATTTGCATACTGCCCTATACCTGCAGGTCTCATCCATCTGCTACGTTGCCTTGGACACTATTTTAGTATGACAGAATTTATTTATTTATTAAAAACCATATAACATGAATCCCTGCCATATGACACCATCAAGATTCTCAACAGTTCTTTGGCTAACTGTTGGCTAGACTTCCTTGAGCTGAAGATTCCCAAATTCCAATCTTGTAAATATCTGTCAGCTAAAATGTACATCGTGCGTATACTGAGTGTGCTCAGCCTGGAGCTTTGCCATCCAGATGACTCTGCCAAATTCCCTCGCTGATGCTGAAAGACGGCCACCAAGTAGGTAGGTTCATCTGAAACTCTGTGCATGCCCCAGAGCTGTGTGTGTGGTTTGGCTTTTCTCTGAGCAATAAGTGCAGCATTATGGAAAAGCCCCTGTGTTGTAAGCCAAGATTGATTCCGACGTGTTCCAGTCATGAGCTGTAGACAATAATTGCCAAATAGATATTCAAGGAGCCCAGTGCTATAATTAATGCCACCAACACCATTAATTTGATCATATATTCCTGACATCTCCAGATAGGGGCTCTCCAGGATTTTGCCCCTCTTTCATATTTCAACTTCTTTCCAGCCTTTCTATACATTATGACATTATGGGTTCAGATATGTTATCTGGTCTCTGCCAGGCTTGTTGACTCCAACTCTAGATTGACCTACTCTGTAGTTCTTCCACCATGACTGTCACCTTCATCCTCCCCATCCCCCATGAGTTGGTTATCTTAAAATTTTTCACTTGCCGCTAGAAGCTTCTGTGCTGCATTGATTACAATCGGTTAGTTCTGAGTTAATTTTTTCCTTTTCTTTTTCTTTGGACTACTGCTTTAGCAACCTGGGCCTTGAGACACATTTTTGTAATTGATATCAGCATCACACCGATCTTCTGGGTATGTTTCTATTAAATTAACTATTTGTACAGAATTTGAATTAGTCACGCCCTGTAGACTCAGTAGAGATTGTGCATCGAAATCTACTACCTAGAATTCCACCTGAGCTGTCTTGTAACTTGAATAGCATGTATAAAGGCATGTACTGAACAAAATTTCATTTGCCAAACTCTTGGAAGTAATATACAGGGTATGGTTCTATGTTACCAATGTACATTTGAATGTTCAACTGGTTCAGCTTGTAAATTACAATGTGATATAATTTTTCGAAAGACATTAGATTTGTCAGTGCCCAGAGTCAGTCTACTGTTTGGGGATCATTCATGAGAAGACCCACGTGCTTCTTTTAGAGATGAATAATTCAGTATACCAATTAAGAAATCTTGTACTGTAGGTTTTATCTGCTTCTGGCAATGCAATTGTATTTCTGCTTTGGAAGGCCGGCCCTACCATGAGACACGGTGCAGCCTCAGGTGGCAAATGCTGAGTGATGGATAGTAGACAGAGCTGTGTGCCTGCTTTGTATGCCGTAAGCTATCTTGTTGCCCTTAAGTGTGGCGGAGGACTCTTGTCTCATTACCAGTGTTGAAGTAACATCCAAATGCCAGTCTAG
This sequence comes from Podarcis filfolensis, assembly GCF_964270895.1. Lineage (NCBI taxonomy): Eukaryota > Metazoa > Chordata > Lepidosauria > Squamata > Lacertidae > Podarcis > Podarcis filfolensis. Next base: position 45,809,605 of record NC_139614.1, on the reverse strand, counting down.
TCAGCTGTTGCACATGTAATGAGGGAGGCACCATATTGTCCTTTGCCTCAGGTAGCAAAATGCATGGAGTCAGCCCAGCTGCCTTGACATGCTATTTCCCCAGTTTTAAAGATTATAGGAAAATTCTTGCATTTGCCATGTTTTGTGACTTGAAACAACACTGATCACAAGCTTTTGTCAGGGGGGTTGAACCCAGCACCCCAGAATGGCATCTCAGAAACACTTCAGATGCTCAGTTAAAAAAGGGAAAGAGGAAGGGTAAGGTAGACAATACTGTTGGTTTGTGTACAGTGGTACCTCTGGTTATATACGCTTTAGGTTACAGACTCCGCTAACCCAGAAATATTACCTCAGGTTAAGAACTTTGCTTCAGGATGAAAACAGAAATCGTGCTCCAGCGGTGTGGCGGCAGCAAAAGGCCCCATTAGCTAAAGTGGTGCTTCAGGTTAAGAACAGATTCAGGTTAAGGACAGACCTCCGGAACGAATGAAGTACTTAACCCGAGGTACCACTGTATTGTCTTATGCAGGCTTCCTCAACCTTGGCTCTCCAGATGTTTTTGGCCTACAACTCCCATGATCCCTAGCTAGCAGGACCAGTGGTCAGGGATGATGGGAATTGTAGTCTCCAAACATCTGGAGGGCCGAGGTTGAGGAAGCCTGGTTATGTAACCAAGCCAGCCAACAGGAATTCTGGGCCTGGTTCACTATGAGTATTGGGCCTTCTGCCCACAAACTAATTTATTTTCCTAGTTTAGAAAAGATCAGGTGTGTTCAGGGTGGTAAGGCTAAACTACTTCCTGTTCATTTAACTCCTAACTGCCCTTTGCCAGCCAAGTCACACACACACTCTTTCTTTCCTGAAAGATGCAAGTTAAACCTGTATGTGTCCTGATATGTTGAAGAGTCGGAGGATTTCTTCTGTGTAATCCTATCCTGAGATTTTTTTCTTGGTCAGACAGGGGCTGAGCTACTGAATAAATTGTCAAGACAATAAAGTAAAACATTATTGGAAGTATGGGAACATGCCACTGTCATTGTAAAGATCCCTTGATCTAAGGCAGTGCTATTAGAGATGAGCGACTATTCTTGGCACTACAAATGGAAGAATCTGTTGATTGGAATTTGCTCTTAGTTTTTCATTTTTCCACACTTGAGTTTAGTTCACCCCATTTCCTCATAAGTTTGTGGTTCATTTATTTAAAAATGTTCTATGCGCCCTTCTCATCTCCTTGCAAGGTGCGAGGGGGGGGCGGGGGCTCCATTGCAACAGGAAAATGATTTTTAAAAAATAAAATAAAAATGCTCTATGTGAAAATGCGCCTTCATTTTCAGGCACATACACTTATTTTGGTACCCATCTCCCCTGATATATGCAGTTTTGCTAACCATTTCCCCTAATATACTGTACCTTTGCATGTAAAGTTTACAGATATACTCGTTTTTTTCTGTACACTTTCCCCTAATATATGTGTGTTTGCATGCCTGCGTTGGCTAGAGAAGCACCCGTTTGGGAAGGGTGAATTAGGTGAGTTCACATTAAAATGTGAACCGGAACGAATGTCTCCCTCATCTCGGCTTGTAATAACTCTTTGTTAAACACCTGCTGCTGCCCCAGTCGGTTCCATTGCCATTCTCGGCTTCATGGTTGAGATCCTTGGTTTGAGGCTGCTTCTTCGGTTGTTTTTCATTCCAAGAATGAGTGGGTAGATGAGGCTTTTGAGCAAACTGCAATTACACAATGTCACAGTTGATGAGATTACAAAGAAGTAAACATGTTGTTAGTATTAGAGGGGATATTTTTAACAATAGCCGCTTTAAAGGCACACATTGGCATCCTCTGTGGGAAATCTTCTTTGGAGGATACAAAAGGCAAGGAGGAACCACATTAGAGCCAACTTTTTTTAGCAGACCAGAAAATATAGTGCAATGATGGTGGGTGACTATGGTTTAAACTACTTACTTTATACTAAGGGCTGATGATTTTCAAACTTTCCAGCATCCGAGAACATTTTTTAGATTTACTTATCTGCAGAGGGCAAAGAGATTGCTGTGACTGGAGGGGGAGCCCTTTCCTCATGCTTTGAACCCCCCTGGAAACTCAACAAACCTCCTGTTACCTGGAAGTAGATGTAGACAGGGCAGATGAATGGGGCAGAACTGTGGGCAGCCTGAGGAAATGCCATCCACTTTGGGCCTGCCCATAGAAGGCAGGTGTAGAGAGACCAGGCTGATGTCCACTATTTCCAGGACCTCTACTCACTGTGAGGCTTTTGTGGATGAGCTGAGAGTTTGTTTGAACCCAGAGTGAGAACCCGGAGGCTGAGAGGAAGGGTGTGTCAAAGGAAAACACACACACACACACACACACACACACACACACACACAACTTTGCATCAATGCAACACTTTTATACGTAACTGTACTTTTGTACCATTTTGTGTAAGTTGTCTGTTGTTGCCTTAGTTTTTTGTGCACCGCATTCAGACATTTCCAATATGTTAAGCAGTGTAGAAATTAAATAATCAAGAAGATTAGTATTGGTGGTTCTCTTTTATGGAAGTCCATCCACCCCCATCGTTCTGCCTGGACACTGAGGTCCAGCGCCGAGGGCCTCCCTCACTGCGAAAAGCGAAGTTACAGGGAACCAGGCAGAGGGCCTTCTCGGTAGTGGCACCTGCCCTGTGGAACGCCCTCCCACCAGATGTCAAAGGGAAAAAAAACAAACTACCAGATTTTTAGAAGACATCTGAAGGCAGCCCTGTTTAGGGAAGCTTTTAATATCTGAAGGATTATTGTATTTTAATATTTTGTTGGAAGCCATCCAGAGTGGCTGGGGAAACCCAGCCAGATGGGCGGGGTATAAATAATAATAATAATAATAATAATAATAATAATAATAATTACTATTATTATTTATTTATTGCAACAGTGGGCCATTATGCAGCAGCCATATGGCTGGGAGTTTGCTTCAGATCTCATACAATGCCACATTTTAACACAGCTACATTGATCATCGGTTGTTTCCAGGCCCAGTTCGAAGTTCTCGTGTTGCTGTTTAGAGCCTCAAACACCTGAAAGACCACCATCTCTCTCAGGTACTAAGAAGCTTGGGGTGTGTGCTTGTGGCATCCTGGGAGAGGGCCTTCTCTGTGACAGCCCCCAAGTTGAGGAACTCCCTTCCCACAGAGATTATGCAGCTTTTTTTGAATGCTGAAGACATGCATCTTTATCCTGTCATTTGGACTTTTAAGATGCACATTTTTAGGACCCAACTTATTTCTGTAACTTTAAGTTATTCTAAACTATTTTAAATATTGTTGTAACTCGCATTCGGACCTTAGGGTGAACGAACTAATTAATATATAATATAATTTAATATTATATAATATAAACTAGTAATCACAACCTTCCCACTCAGTAATCACTGCTGATCATCCAAGGAGCTCCATAGTCTCATCTGCAAATCAGAGCTGCAATTCCCAGCACCTCTATCAAACTACAGCTCCCAGGATTCTTTGGGGGAAATCATGTGCTTTATGTTACAGAAATGTAAATAAAAAATCCTTTTGTACAGCATCATTTCTTGCACCTTTCCCCCAACACCCTCTCTGGAAAACAGCTCTGGAATTTTTTTTTTGAAATGTGCTGCTGATACTGCATCTCATTTGTTGTTGTTTTGCTTGTCACGCCAGGGGTCTCCCCCACCCACACTTTTGCTCATTCTCCCCCCCCCCCCCGTTTTCAGTTACGATGGCTTTGCAATCTGACAATGCCGCCACCTACGCAGTTCAGCAGAAATTATAAAGAGAGGATTGTGTCAAAAGACTTGCGCTCTTGAACAGCCTCTGCTAAATAGCATATTTTGTATGAATGAAGGAGGTTAGGATTAATTATTAAGAGAAAATGTTGCATCCTTTTGCCCTCATTTGGTTGAAAATTGTCACAAAAGCGTATTGCAGGAAAGATTTGATTTTGTGGGAGGAATTTGCGCCTCCCACAAGCTAACCCTGTTCCTTTTTTGGCCTGACAGGGATTTCATTGGGGGGGGGGGCAAGAGCAAAGAGTGAGAGCCCCCTCCCTGTTCTCTTCACCTACAACTCCACTCCTTTCATGTACTCTTTATGACTAAGATAATTTTTGTTCCGGCAAGCCTGTGTTTTTATCTGTTTTTCACTTAACCGTTGGTTTTCAGTTTATCCTGTTTTAAACCTTTTTTCGGAGCATTTTAATGCTTTGTTTTTTGTAAACTGCCTAGACGTTCCATTAGCAATCAAGCGGTATATACATTTTGTTAAATATATGTGGTTTCCTCCCCCTGTTTTAGAACTTCTTCATAGGAAACAAACAAAAGAAGGCACAAAATGGCTACTTTTCTCCCTCTCGTTGATGCCTCTTGGGTTTTCAGTACCTTTTCTAAAACTATATTTTTTTGTAGTGGTTTATTCACTGTGCATTACAAGGCTCCACTAAGCAACGGGGGCAAACAACCTTGCCTATTTTCCTTTGTCTGATCTTAGAGACCTTCTTCCCTTTCAGCCCTTTCTGAAATTATTTCCTTTCTCCTGCCTGCTGTTCTGACTGGAGGACCCCCCCTCCCTTTTGCAGGTCTGCCACTCCACTCTAGGCTTCTCCCCCCCCCAATACACACAGACACCTTCCCTGACTGCTGTTGTCTCTTTGCAGCGATGTTCTCTCTCGCCAGCCCCTCTCTATCTCTGCTTACATCTCTGTTTATGTGACAAGGGAAAGGTTGGCGGATGAAGGGAGGAGATGGGAATTCCCAGGTTGATCCGGAGCAAAGAAATCTCTGCCGGTTTCGTTCAGAAAGAAAATAAGCAGCCTTTCCATGCTCCACTGCCAGTATCATAAACATGACTCTGCCAAGGCGTGTGGTTTGCGTCTGGCTCAGTCCCGGCCTGTTGCTGGACCTTGCCGTTTCGCCAGCATGTGCAAACCAACTGGCTGGGACCAAGTAGTGGGGGGCAGTTAGGCGTCTGGAAGGGATGGAGAAAGTCCCGTCCTCCCCGTGGGCTGGGCCCAAATGCCCCAGGCCCCTCAGTCTAGCCATAATAGACTCTAGTTATGTATTGAGTTGAATAGGATCCAAAATGCAGCAGTATGATTGGCCCTTGAACAATAGGATTCAGAATGCAGCAGTTTGATTGGCCCTAGAACAATAGGATTCAGAATGCAGCAGTCTGATTGGTCCTAGAACAATAGGGTCCAGAATGCGGCAGTCTGATTGGTCCACAGGAGCCACCCAATCCAGTTCCAGGTGGAAGTGAATCTGCAACCTGATTGGCCTACAGGTGAATCCCGGAATAAGCCAGTCACGTGGGGCCCATTGTGTAAATAATGTCTATAAAGCAGACATTCTGGGGGAACTTCCATTCCTCCTCACCACTATGAGCTGAATAAAGAGCATGAAATCCACTCTCGACTCCGAGTATATTTCACCTCTCCTTCCTTGGAGGTCTTTAATCAGAGGTTGGGTGCTTCTGCCAGGGTTGCTTTAGTTGTGCATGGCTGGGGTTGGACTGGATGACTCTTCCAATTCTATGAGGAGTGCATGCAATTCCCAGGCTGAGGGGCTTGTTGGGGGAAGCACTAGCTGGTACTCTATGGAAGCTGCTTGAAGGCCGGTGGGCCTGGGCGGGGGGTGGGGTGAGCAAAGATGGAGGTGCCTGAGTGTACCCCTCACTTGCAGCCAGGCCCACCTGGTCACCCATCTTCAGGGGTGGAGAGGGAGACCCAAACTCCACCCCCATCTCCCCTCTTCCTCCTCCCTGGCCACCGTGTCTTTGGCGTTCAGTGCCGAGTGATTTGTAGAGAAGATTTTAAATAATATTTTTTTTTGTTCGTTTGTACCCATTGCATGTGATTTGTGGGTTTGAGCACTTGGGTCGTGGAGAGGTAACAGCAGCCTTCGCGATACCATATTGGTTTCTCAAGTCAGACGGAAATGACAAACGGAGACAAGTACCGGATTCTCTGTTTAGGCAGCAAGAGGGAATGAAATAGGCATAGGATTCTTATATTTCAGGGGGATCTGCTTGGCTGATCAGTCGGTTGTCACTGAGGTCTGGCACTTGTGTCAGGCATTTATCATTCTACTTGCGGTCGTGTCTGATTTGGCCCCGTTGCCCCCTTGCATCTCATTGGCCCTCACTCTCACGTGGTTAGCTCCGGCAGCTGGTTTGGGGTGTCCATTGAAAGGCCAACTAATTGCTAGTTATTTAATTTATTGTTCCTAATCCCTTCCAAGCTATGCACGGGATGTGCACCCTTAACCAACTACAGTTCCCAGGATTCTTGTTGGGGAAGCCATGACAAAACGGTACGATGCTTTAAATGTACGGTGAAGATGTGGCCTTGTCTCTTCTTTGTCTTCAATATCGGGAATATATATATTTTTTACAATGATGGGCAGTAGGTCCCGATGGAGATTATGAAATCGGAGAATTCTGTTTACCAGCAAGTAACCTTCTTTTCTCCTTCATGAAATGCTTTGGAACGAGAGCACTAATCAGCGGTATCACCCTCTTAAGACGCGGAGCACTTAATTAAATGAGAATCGAAGCGCTACCCTCATCCGCTGCAATCCAGGGAGCAACATTTTACAGGAGTGTGAACAGAATGCTGAGTAAGAGTTAAATATAGTTCAAAAGCAGGCACACACAGAGGCAGCTGAGCTTACCAGATTTCTCAGTGAATGCACTCTCAATCCACCTGATGCCAGCATGCCTGCTGATGATAATAATCCGTGTTATTCATTTGGAAAGAGTGCACTGAGTAGGCCTGCTCTTTGGATTTATTCCTAATAGCTATAAACAGGAAGAAGTACAGAAGTCTTATGGCTCAGAACTAGGATCCATTGCATAGGCACAGCTCGTAGAACAGGATTAAGGGTTCTGTCTTTGGCGCAAGGATATAACAGCATATAGGACAATCTCAGGTTGAACCGAGAGTTAATTGTTCTGAGATCCATTATAGTGCAGTACATAATGACCAGACCCCCCTTGTGTTGCTGGGATTTTCTTAAAAGATGGGACGGACAGAAGTGTTGGGGGAAAGGTGCAAGACACGTTGCTGCACAAAAGGATTTTTTAAATTTACATTGTTGTTGTTGTTTAGTTGTTTAGTCGTGTCCGACTCTTTGTGACCCCCTGGACCAGAGCACGCCAGGCACTTCTGTCTTCCACTGCCTCCCGCAGTTTGGTCAAACTCATACTGGTAGCTTCGAGAACACTGTCCAGCCATCTCGTCCTCTGTCTCCCCTTCTCCTTGTGCCCTCAGTCTTTCCCAACATCAGGGTCTTCTCCAGGGAGTCTTCTCTTCTCATGAGGTGGCCAAAGTATTGGAGCCTCAGCTTTGGGATCTGTCCTTCCAGTGAGCACTCAGGGCTGATTTCCTTCAGAATGGATAGGTTTGATCTTCTTGCAGGCCATGGGACTCTCAAGAGTCTCCTCCAGCACCATAATTCAAAAGCATCAATTCTTCGGCGATCAGCCTTCTTTATGGTCCAGCTCTCACTTCCGTACATCACTACTGGGAAAACCATAGCTTTTACTATACGGACCTTTGTTGGCAAGGTGATGTCTCTACTTTTTATTTACATTACATGCATTTAAAGCACATGATTTCCCCCAAAGTGGCGAGCACCCTCTAAATGCCCTTTCTGTTGCCCTCTTTCCAACCCATACCAAAAATACTGTAAACAAAAATATCCACAACTTGAGTTGAAGCTCGGGGGCTGGCAGGACTGCTCTGGCCATGTTCAAGGAACAATCCACCCTTTGATGCAGACACTGCTTCATTCATTTTAAATGACACACACACACACACACACACACACACACAGTGGTATCTCGGGTTACAGACGCTTCAGGTTACAGACACTTCAGGTTACAGACTCCGCTAACCCAGAAATAGTACCTCGGGTTAAGAACTTCGCTTCAGGATGAGAACAGAAATCGCATGGTGGCGGCGTGGCGGCAGTGGGAGGCCCCATTAGCTAAAGTGGTACCTCAGGTTAAGAACAGTTTTAGGTTAAGAACGGACCTCCAGAACGAATTAAGTTCTTAACCTGAGGTACCACTGTATGACAATTTGTATGACACTCTGAGTATAAATTGCACACTGTATTAATTGATATTGTTTTTAACATTAGTGACCATGTGATGATTTTAGCTTATGAATTTTATTGTTTAATGTTTTTATTTGTACATTGGGGTATTTTTATAGCTTTGTTTAGAGTACGTAATGTTTTAATAATGTAAATGTTTTAAGTCTTTTTTTATCAATTCAGTATATTTTCTTTTAATTGTCAAATAATTCTGTGTACATTGCGGCAGCCTTTGGCTGTGTGCAATAAAACTGACTGAGACTGAGACAATTTGAAGGATAACTACATTAGGTAAATGCCTGGATCTAGCTAGGGCAGGGATAGCTAACGTGATGCCTTCCATAAGGTGTTGTCTCCAACTCCCATCAGCCCCAACCAGCACGGTCAGGGATCATGGGAGCTGTAGTCTATCCAGAACACCTGGAGGACAACACACTGAGTTGCCCATAAGCTAAGGGAGTCATGCACATGCCCAAACAACCTTTCACATCCTTTCTCCGTTGGGGATGGGGAATTGTTCCTGTAAGTGGCATAGGTTTCCCCTGTCTATATCCACCATCTGAAGCTGAGTATGTATTCAGAATCCTTGCTTGAGTAATTTGATCAGTGCCTACCAGCTTTGTGGGACTTCCCTGCCCCAATTGGTGCTATTCAGTCTCTGAGCAGCTGCAGCACAGGCAACCCCATGTTTCTGAAACGTGTTGGTTTGAATCAGTCCATGGCATTTTCGAGAACAGCTTTGTGAGCACCTGATTTGTGGTGGCGGCGGGGGGGGGGGGGGAGAGAAGGGTTATGCTGCAACTAAGCCTACTGAGAAAAGCTTTTAAAGGCTGCTGATCATTGATCAGAAAGATGAAGTTCAATGGTCTTCTAAAACAGTTTTAACCGTAAGGCAGGAAGGAGACCCTTAAGCAACGTGAGGTAGGCAGAGAGAGCTGGGAAATTAACCTATGCCGCTGATAAGAAAGGTGTTGACGATTTGAGAGAGAGAAAAACCGGGAGTGAAACTAGCTTTAGGATTTATCCTGCAAATGATTGGATAGCAGGAAAGAAAGAGGGGGGAGAGAAGCAGCCGCCGCCTGCTTTTTCTTTAAAGTGTGTGGCATCCTTGTGGGAGATTTTCTGGATTCTGGTAAGCTATTTTTGCCCTCTTTGGAGGAAATAGAAATGGCTTGGCCCTTAGCAACCCAGCTTACTTCCTAGTTTTGCAGGCAGAAATATGTGTGTGCTGGGGTGGGGGGAAAGGCATGAGTATGCGAGGTCCTGTCAGGTGGCAGGAAGAGAGATCCTTTCCCAATAAAAGGAATCAAAAGGGGAATAAACTCTGGGATAATTAATTCCCCAGACTTTATTGCCTCTAGCTCTTGGGATTGTTCCTTGGAGATCTCTCACTACAGTGAAAGCCAGAGCTGTAAAATGTCTTGCAATTTTTGAAGGCATAGAGGGAGAAAACCTCAGGCGTAAAACAGACCCAAGTTGGGTGTGCAAGTTCAGGAAATTGGGTTGACTTATTATGGTGGCAATCATAAGCATACCTCCTTGGAATTGCCTGTTTATTTGTATATGGGGCTTAGACATGCAGAATTAGGTGAGCAGCACACTTATGAGCCCTACCACCTTTAACAGCTGTCTTGACAAACACAAATTAAATACCGTATTTTCCGGCATATAAGATGACTGGGCATATAAGACGACCACCAACTTTTCCAGTTAAAATATAGAGTTTGGGATATACTCGCCATATAAGACTACCCCTCTTCCAACACACACTAAATAGAAATTTAAAAAAACCAGTCTCCAGTCTGGCTCGGAAATCCGCTCCACTTCTCAGTGGCCGGGGGCTTCTGGGGCCAATTTTCAAGCGTATTTCTGCTTCATCTAGAGAGCTTGGTGTCCTCTGATTTAATTTGCTGTCATTTTATCCTTTGGTGGGGAGTTGCTGCAGGAGCTGCTGCTGTAGCCGGTGTATAAGACGACCCCCGATTTTTGAGAAGATTTTCCTGGGTTAAAAAGTAGTTTTGTTGTTGTTTAGTCGTGTCCGACTCTTTGTAACCCCATGGACCAGAGCACGCCAGGCACTCCTGTCTTCCACTGCCTCCCGCAGTTTGGTCAGGCTCATGTTTGTATCTTTGAGAGCACTGTCCAACCATCTCGTCCTCTGTCGTCCCCTTCTCCTTGTGCCCTCCATCTTTCCCAACACCAGGGTCTTTTCCAGGGAGTCTTCTCTTCTCATGAGGTGGCCAAAGTATTGGAGCCTCAACTTCAGGACCTGTCCTTCCAGTGAGCACTCAGGGCTGATTTCCTTAAGAATGGGTAGGTTTGATCTTCTTGCAGTCCATGGGACTCTCAAGAGTCTCCTCCAGCACCATAATTCAAAAGCATCAATTATAAGTAGTCTTATAATTCAAAAGCATCAATCAAAAGTAGTCTTATACATCAAAAGTAGTCTTATACGCCAGAAAATACAGTAGGTGTAGTTTTTCGCCAGTCCTGGCTGGGACTCCAATAACATCTGGAGAGTCAGAGGTTAGCCAGCCCTGCTATAAAAGTTTCAGTTGCTTCATTTCTGTGTTAAAAACTGTGTGTGTTAAAAACCATGGTTTAAGGCTGTGTGTGAGAGCTGGAATGAGCCTAAGTGAGGCTCAAGCTTCCATGTTCGTGTGGCAGATTTTAGTTTCACTTTCACAAAATCTGGGAGCAACGCAGCATGAACCGGGGACCATGGTTTGTAACAAACCCTGGTCAGCTCCAGAACAAGCCAGCTTCAAACATGATGCTGGAGAAACCAGCCGGAGTTTAACCTTGCTCAGACTTGTTGCAGCTCATGCATATAGCTCTAAATATGCAAAAAATAAAAAATAATGGTCTAGCATTCTATGGCTCAGCAATACTTAGATGAACCCTACAAGGTAGATCAGTATTAATATTTCCATATTGTTTGGGAGCGGACTGAGACTGAAACAGTGGCTTGCCTAAGGCTGCTTAGTGTGTTCCTTTCTAAAACGGGATTTAATGTGAGAGCATCTCTGCTCACACTCTTAGCCTCTGGCCTCATTCAAGTGAGCTATAGGCAGGTGGATACACACCTCTGCCTCACCACACTGGCTGCGACTGCACCAGCCAGTCTAACCTTTCTTGGTGGGCCTTTGACCCCGGTGAGCAGGGTCTCTGTAACTGACCTCAAATCTCTGGCAGTTTCGTGTAGGTGCAATCTGGGTGGTTTGCCCCCAAACCATTGCCAACACCTTGAATTGGGTCTAGAAGCTTATAAGCAATAGAAGAGGCAGGTCTCCTTTTCCTTGACACCTAGGCTGTTAAGGAAGTTCCTGTGGTGTATGCATAATGTGAGCTGAAATCCACATCTATCCTGCATTTGCCCTGTTATTTCTTACAAAATACTGCATCTTGATGCTATTTCCCCTCCAAACCAGCTTTGATTGAAATTGAGAAAATGAATGGCTTAGCTGTGTTTCCAGCTGGTACACAGCTCCACACATGGGTACTGGATTTGAGCATATGGCAGTCAGCAGCCAGGGCTAGGGCTGTGTCCTTTGAGATTACTTGATCATCTCCATACATCTTTTAACACCATGGGGATGATTTGGGTTGTGGGAAAGTGATTGAAAAAGGAGGAGAGAGGTGCAAAAGGAAAGGGTTCAGGTTTTCGACAGTCATTTCTTGTTTTGTGTCAACTGGCAAGATATACTGGGGTTGTTATGGTTAGTGTGGGTGTACTTGGGTGTTACCAGCACAGATATTGCTGATCAAGCTCCATCGCTAAGCAAATTCCATGGATACCTCGATGAGAGAACCACTTATCTTTGCACAAATGCACCTGTATTTGCTTTTAATAAAACTTGCTAATATTTATGAAGCGCCATAATGGGGATTTTATTTTCATCCTTAAATCTACTACATTTATTAAAAGTCATCCGGTTATTCTTTTTCTTTTCTTTTTTAAAAAGCATTGCTAAGCAAACATATTAGCTTCAGTCGGTTGATTTGGGGGGTGGGGGGAACAGAGCAAGATGCTATCGCGCAATTTGCTATACCCCAAAATACCTATTGCTCCCTAGACTGTCAGATTACATTCTTATCCTGTTGAAACTAATTGAATTGAAATAAGTGATTAACAGAGCATCTGCACAATTAGGTGGGCATTTTTCTTCCATTTCAATTATATCATACTTGAAGGGAGAGAAAAGAATCTCTTAAGGCGGAAGAAGCAAGGAAATGAGGTATAAATATCCATCAGTACCATTATAGCCTAGTCTCTTACCATTTCCTTTAGAGGACTCTATGTGCAAAGATTTATAACTCAGCAGCATTGAAAGGATTTACCCAAAGAAATCTTTGTTCTGGTTTTAATGCAGTTTCGAAGCTTGGCAAATAGAGGTGGAGGAAAGTGCCGGAGGTGGCAAATCAGGGATTGAATTAGTGCTTGTGTAACTGCAGTCCTAGTTAACCAGGTATTATCAGTATAAGAACATAAGAGAGTCAGTGTGCTATTGTGGTTAAGAGTGTCTGTTTGGGACCTGGGAGTTCATATTCCCACTCTGCCATAAAACTCATTTGGTGACCTTGGGCCTGCTAGAATTCCTGCTCTGTGATTGCAGTCATGGGATTGTTGTCTTTCACATGATGGTGTATGTTTTGACTCCACAGAGGGGGAAGTGACGGAGACAGGATGTTTGTCTTACTCTGTTCTTTGAAGTGGGACTATTGTCCTTTGTTCTCTCTCTTTGCTGCCTGATACTAGAGAGAGGGAGCCATGTTGCAGTGCTCCGTGTGTGTTTATATGTAAATAAAGTAGATTAGCCAAAATGCTGAGTTGCTGAGGTCTGTTACTCAAGCTGCAAAGACTCTGCGGATCCCTAAGTGTGCCGGTGTCGCTTGGTATCGGTCGCTGTGATGTTCGGGCTGAAGAAAGCTTTTGAAGCTCCCGAACAATCAACCAGGAGGGAGAGAACATGCCAGTTGGGCATGTCTCTCTGCCAGGGTCCTACTCAAGTGTAGGGTGAGCTCCTGACAGGGCCTAGTCACCGCCTCTCAGCCTAACCTACCTCCAGGGTTGTTAGGAAGGAAGGGACAACCATGTACACCATCTTCAGTTCATTGGAAGAAAGGTGGGCTATAAATGAAATAAAATAGATAAACAGGAATCATGTAGGATCATACCAAAAACCCATATAGTCCATTTCTCAGCGGGACATCTGATGCCTGTGGAATGCCCTCAAGCAGGGCATGAGCATAATCACCCTCTCTCACTGTTGTTCACCAGGAACTGGTATTGAGAGGTGTACAGGTGACTCCTCATTTACACAATTATATTCCAGGCCTCCACACGCATATGCGAAATTGCGTAAAATGGGGAGCACCCTGGAGAGTCTTCCTGGCTCTGGAGGAGACCCACCTCAGAGACCCTCTGGGGCAGGTTTCCTTGCATTTTGGAGGGGCAGCGAGGCTTTGTTGAGCTGCTCAACCTCCCCGCAGAACAGCTGATGTTCGGGGTAGCACAGCAGCACTAGCTGCTTGCCCGCACGTCAGCTGCATCCAGTGTGCTCCCACCATTGGTCTGGGAAGTGGTGCACATATGATGTGAGCTGCAATCTATAACTATCCTGCTTTTTACTGCTGGTTCCAAAACTGCAGTGATTTTTATTTATTTCTTAGAATTCCCAAGGAATGCTGGCACGAGGTTGCTATTGGCTAATAAATTGCTTGTGCCGTGAGTTTCCGAGGGTGAAGAATTATACTGCTTTAGGATCATGAAGTAGCTAATAAAAGTCTTAGTTATTGGATACATGCTTTAATTTTTTTATTCTCATCTTGTCTAACAGTTACCTTCTGCTAGAATCTAGCTGCTAGACCAGATTGCTAAATCTTGGGTTAAAATCAGTGTTTGAATTACAGGAAAGTTACAGGAGACCTAGACCATTTTCTTCTGCCCATTTAACTAATCTTTGTAGAAGGCTATGGAACTGTGGGTATGATTTGGTTGGAAAAAAATAAAGGGATTCCAGGGCTTTCATTAAGCTTCCTTTCCTCCCATAATTCAAGGTTTTTCTGGAAACCACCCCAAATTGCTGTGGTGGTGTTCTCATTTCTTTTCAGCCTCAGAAAATCAAAAAGTTTCTACTCTTTGCTTACCCCCCCCTTAAGATGGATCTTTGCTCCCACCTCTAGTAATTCATGGTGCCTTTGTAAAGCTAGAAATTGTATTTTCGTCTATCAAGCCATGTTTATGATTGCTTCAGTAATTGCAGTGTTCCTTATTTTTCCTCAGATTGCGTTATTTGAGTTTGTGCATTCAATTATAGTAAGTTCATTAAAAATGTTCCGTGCCTCAGCCCACTCTAATGCTCCTTTAAATAACAGAAGTTGCCACTTTGAAGCAGACCTGAATGAAATTGAAGTCGAAGCCTAAGATTAACAAAATTAATTATTAAGCAACATTACCATAAAATGGGATTTCTGTAAAATATTTTAAAAGCTGTCCGTAAATACTGGTGCTGTTACACTGTGTTGGTTTTGAGGGCTCCTTTGAGTTTTGTATCAGTATTAGGGGATAGCGCCTTAGTTATTTTCTTCATCATCTGCTCAATAAGTCTGTGAGTCTTTGTGAGTCTGACTCTGTGTGCTGGACTCGTGTGTGTGTGTGTGTGTGTGTGTGTGTGTGTGTGTGTATCTATATATAAAATCTCAAATATAACAGAAGGCAAGGGAGGCAAAGTGAGAAAAACATTGCCAGAATCTGTAGAGTCATATAAGCAGTCCATGTGTCTGAAGAGGTATCTAAATGAGATTGACAATCGTAAGTCATTAATTCCAGTGTAGAAAGGGCAGTGAGAGCTTCACTGTGGATGGTGGGTGTTTATCATTTCTTGCTTGCAATGTAAGTCTCTTTGCCACGATAAGGGCTCATAGGATCTTTGTCCATCTATTAGTCCTCTGACATGTTTTCGGACTCAAGAGGCACTGCATTTTGAAAATTTTTATGTGATTGGGGCATTGTTGAAAAAGATGTCATCGTGGCTTTTCAGTGCTACCTTGGTTTACGAAAATTACGAAAAATTCAGTGGTACCTTGGTTTACGAACTTAATCTTTTCTGGAAGTCCGTTCTTAAACCAAAGCGTTCTTAAACCAAGGCTTGCTTTCCCATAGAAAGTAATGGAAAATGGATTAATCCGTTCCAGACGAGGAAAAACAACCCCTAAAACAGCAATTTAACATGAATTTTACTATCTAATGAGAGCATTGATCCATAAAATGAAGGCAATAATCAATGTACTGTACTATAAAATAAACAAGACAGTATTGTAGATGATAAAAATTAAAATTATTATTCTTTCCTTACGTGCACTGATGATAGCCATTGTTTGGAGGGGGGGGGGGCTTTTATCTATTCCTACAGTCACACAATCAACCAGTAGCTGAACTGGGTTCCACACAGTCACAAAAACAAAGTCACAAGCCACAGTCACAAGTCAGTCCCATAAAACAAAGAACAAGTCGCAGTCAAAAAAATGAAAAAGCCACGCAAACGAAAACACAAAAATAAATAAATCGCAAAAACAAAAGCTCCAAATATCACCTCTTTGTTGTGTGGGTGCTCGGGACTCAACAGCCGACAGACTCAACAAGAAGCCTCTGATTAGCAGCGGGGAACTCAATTTACAAACTGAACACACTCAACAGGAAGCGGAACATGTTCTGCTTCCAAGGCAAAGTTCACAAATCAAAATACCTACTTCCGGGTTTGTAGCATTCTTATTCCAAGTTGTTCATAAACTCAGCTGTTCTTAAACCAAGGTACCACTGTATTGTGTTTATGGGAGACTGAGCCATGTGGCTCTTTTCTCCAGGACACATAAGCCCATGATCACGTGGAAGAAATCTCTGCAGCAACTTTCCCAAATCAGCATCACCCCTCCCAGAAATAGGTGCATTGTTGGCACCTTACAGCTCCTTTTTGACCGTTAAAACTTTTAAGGGATAGAAGTGGCCCAAGAAATTGGGTGGTGATTCTCATCTGTGTGGCCAAAACTGAACAAACACTTAAGAGACCCTGCAAGCTGTTTTAAACATGGAAAGAATCGTAGCATGAGCACATTCCTTTTAGGAAATTAAATCTGATCATTGGAAGCAAATGTTATGGGTGGTGAGAAAAAACACACCCCTATATAGACATACAGTCGCTGCTAAGGAGAAAACAAGATTAGAGAGGTCCTGGGAGACCTTATTGCATTTTCAAACAGTGTTAGAAACTGAGATATGAAAGCTAGGAGCTAAATGGTGCCTTAAACCTAGGTTAGGGGCACAACAATGGAATGTCTCGGCACACTTTTTTATAACAAGAATACAAAGCTGAAAATGAATGAACCGGCTAAAATCTTACATTCATTTTTCACATGGGCTAATCCTCATCTAAAGACTGCAAAAAACAAAGCCATGCTTCCCCTGCCAGCCCCCCAAATATTCTTAAGAGGGTCTCTTCTCCAGAGGGTGGCTGGAAGTGGGGAGGCAGAAAAAGGTCCTCCTTTGCTTCCACTCTGCAGTTTTAATCTGAAATTTTAGGACGGCGCCCAGAGCGCAGAAACTGCTTCTCACTAATTAAATTCCTTGTCGCAAAACGCGCCTAGAACAATGGGAGTTTTGAGCGCTGTTTTCAGATACCTAATACATTTGAGAAGCTAACACGTTGATAAATTTGTTCTAAATCCTCCTGTTATTCTAAAGCAAATCCGCACATTACTTGTGCTTGCTGTTCAATGTATTCTAGAATGTCCAAATTAAACACACACACACACACACACACACCTACCTTTTTTTTATTTAAGGTTTTGGGTAAACAGTATATTAATTTCAATTTATTGCATAAGAATTATACATGCTTATAATCTGTTTCTGGATAATCCCTCTGAAACAGTCGTTTTTTTCTTAGAATTAATGGTTCAGCGACCAGGATGATTTCTGAAACTGAAACATGGAAGATGGTTTACATTACCGCTGTCACAAAATATAATCAAGCCCCTCTCATATTTGTCTTGAGAATTATTAAAGCGTAGCCTGCAAAGTGGCCAGTGTGGAAATGCAATTCTGGTGAGAATCGTCAAAGGATGCAATGAGCGAGTATGAAAATGCAGCAGTGGATCTAATTAGCAAAACTAAAATTGCAATCCAATCCCCAAATAATTGTCATTAGAAATAAAATCGCATTTCAGGCATTTTTTTTTTCAATCATGATTAGTACATTGGGGGGTAAAAAGATTTGCTCTTGTTGTTCCTTTAATTGCAATCATTTAACCCCAGTCAGTAGGATCTGCCAGTTTAGCAAACCATTCTGACATAGGGGGAGAAAAATCTTCCATTCAATTCCAGGGTGTCTTGGACATTGGGGTCAGACCTACTTGTCCCCCAGAATTTCCCTCACCAAGACTTTTGTTTTCCCCTCTGCCTTAAATATAATAGCCCAATTAATTTTAATATTTGCCAGCCTGTGCATCTAAGTCTATCAGAGGAGATGTCATAGAATGAAAATACTAATGGGATATGTGCCAATTTGCAGTTGAAGTAAGGCTGCTTCTGATATAAACTGGAGAGCTTTTGTATTAACCTCTAACAATGGAGGAAAATCAACCCGTTGCAGCTGATTACTTAAGCTACCTCCAGTTACATTTGCACAACAAATTTGAATTCCAATCGTTTTGCATACTATTTCCACCTATGTAATTGTCTGCTGGCCCTTATTATTTATTATGCAAAAGTGAAGGTTCTGGCTTCCCTCCCTCCCTCCCTCCCTCTTTTTGAAGCGTGAAGAATGAAATGATTTTGTATGCAAACAGTTAAAATTCTCCTGTGTATTCCCCATTCTGTATGTGTTGATAAATTCACTTACGATGAGTGACAGTCTGAGGGTTTTGGGGGTCAGATCGGTCACTCTTTCCATGACACTGATGAAAATGATAAACTAAATGCCAGAAGTGTCCCTGGTGCATCATACGATGAAATGTGTAAAATGTCAGTGTCTAGCCAGTGTCTATTAATAACTAAATATGATTGCATGTAATGAGCAGATATTTTCATGTTGATTGAAGTATGATTTCTTTTGATCTTCCAGATGTTGCTGCTTAGAAATTCATACTGCTCTTTGGCTGCTAAATGCATAATGACCTTTTAAAACCTTTTAAACTCTTTCTTTTTCAAAATCTCTATTATTTTCCATGTGGAAGTCAACCTGGTGAGCTTTTCCCCCCATGTAGGTTTGAAGTTTATCCTTTCTTCATTCCATCCTTCTCCTTTTATTGTCTACTGATCATCATTATTCTTTGTGTCCTTTTCTCTTTCTTTATCAACACTGCCCTGGAACTATTGCAGGGGAAATGGACGATGGAGGCAAAGAAAGTATTGGTTAAATTCTCTGTGTTTTGATGACTGATTTATTAGGTGTTGCATTTTGAAGCTTCCCAAGATCCATCAAACTGTAGCCCTGAGGAAAGGCCTTCCAATGTCTCTATCCCAGCCTCCTGAACTAATGTTCATTGGATCCTCAAGTGAAAACCATGGCAGACCTTATCAGCCTAGTACAATTTTATAAAGGCCGCCTCCTATTTCTTCAAATGAGCATCCATTCTATTGCTGGGTCCCTAGTCTTGCACGGCAGTAGGGATAAGAGACATAGGAATCCAAATGGGCTGCTTGGTGCCTTCTCAGCCATGGGCTCCATGTCTGCCTCCAGTGCTGGATTTACGTATAAGCTAAACAAGCTTAGGGCCCCACTCTCTTGGGGGCCCCCCAAAAAATTAAAGGAAAAAAACCACTGGATGTACATTTCCAAAATATAAGATAAAAAACAAATAAAATAAAACCTACATACAGCAATAGTGTTTTGTGTTGTGTAGGTACCTGCTCCCTAAAATATCACTGGTTTGCTCATTTCTATATATAGGGTGCCTACATTCTGCATGGACTGGTTGCAGGGCAACATGTGCAAATGGCTTTAGATACCTTTTTTAAAATTTACTTTAGATACCTATTAGATCCATAAATTACCATATAGCATATATTCAACACATAAAACAGTGACAATTTGTTGTTGACAAAGGACAACTGGACATATAAAGGGCCCTGTTACCTTCAGTAGCTTAGGGCCTCATCCGGCCCTGTCTGCCTCCATTCCTTTGCTCACCTTATATGCCATCCTTTGCCAGCCAGGTGCCTGCATGATCTTGTGGAACAAATCTGCCAACAGACCCAGCAGGCAAGGATGTGCTGGCAGGGGGTTGATGGGAGTTCTGTTCCAAAGCGTTTGGAGGAAACCAGGTTGGCACAGACTCCTTATGGAGCCAAAATGACGCCATCTTTGCACAAGAAAGAAGGTATCAGCCCGTTCAGAGGAAACTCATGGTTAGTAGAAGTACAAAAGAAATCTTTGGGGGAGGGGGAAGGGGAGACCTCAAAACAGCTTAATTGAAGACTGAGCATGGTCAGTGGATTGCAGAGTGACTCTTGGTGGGGAGGCGGAGTTAGAATGGATGGGAATGGAACGGAATATATTGGAAAAGGTCATGGCTGGCTGGAATTCTGAGCAGGAGAGCTTGACACTGCAATATCTTGTTGCAGGTCCCTCCTGTCCATCTTGCCATTGTTATCATATTAATTTATATCCTGCCTTTTTCCCTGACAGGGACTCAAGGCGGCTTACAGATAAAAGAGAAACAACTAAAAACATAGGTGGGATCATAAAAAATAAATAAATTATTGAATTTGTTAGTCGCCTTGACTTTCAACAGATAGACAAAAAAACATTTTATTCTGTTAAACATTTGCACACACGCCCCTACATAACTGCAATTGCATCAGCAACTATTGCTGTTTATATAGGTGTCCCCTAAAGAATGATTATAAATATTTATAATTTAAAATATAATTATAAATATTATAATTATAAATATTAAAGTTGTGATGTTTTATTGATCAATCTTTAGATGTGTTGAAATTGCACAATAAGATGGTGTATGTACACACACACACACACACACACACACAGAGAGAGAGAGAGAGAGAGAGAGAGAGAGAGAGACGACCCATTTGGATTCAGGCTTAATTTCTCTTGTTAAATCCCTGGCAGACAGGAAGCATTCAGTGATGTGATCCCACACCTGCAGTAAATAAATATAAGCCACAGGTTTACTTGCTTCATCGGCCACCCTCTCCATTTGTATAATAGCCTTGCCTTCTATGACTTGAGACACACCTGCAATTGCATCAACAATTATTGCTGTTTATTTAGGTATCCCCTTTTCATTGGCATGAAAAATAAAAACTGAACAATGCAATTGGAATAAATCGATATAACACCATCCTTATCATTATAGCAATGGTAAAAATTGTAATGATGAGTCAGGGTCATCTGATTTTGATAGTTATTTTAGGCGCCCCCTTCTGCTGCTGTTCTGTGGTCAGAGCAGTGCCAAAGAGAGGGGTTGCTCTTTGCCCCCCCCCCCCCATCATCTTCTGGCGTATTATTACTGGTGCAGTCAGAGGTGTGTGTCTGTCTACATGGCAAGACTGGAAGTCACCTTCACACACAGAAGAAAATAGCAATTTCTGCACATTCTAATTTTCTCTGATACCTTGTCCTTTCTCTAGTCTATGTACTCAATTCTTTTGGTATACTGAACGCATATAGATTATTGCAGCCAAGATCTGTAGCCATTTCTACCCGCTTCTCAAGCTCTCACGTTATTTAAGAGAACAGTTTGCTTGTAAGACCATAGCAATTGTAAAATCATATAAATTGCAATGCACAGATATCTCCCCGTGCAGAATTTCATATCATATCAGCCCCCCTGCCCCCCTGCACACAATTAGTTGTCCCCCCCAAAATTAAAAATTCCCAAATGTTATAACCTTTCCTCATTCTTATGGGATTTGGGGAGTTTCTGTTCTCTGTACCCTTTACAGCACTGAAAAAAGGTAAAGGACCCGTGACAGTTAAGTCTAGACGCTGGGACTGCGGCACTCATCTTGCTTTACAGGCCAAGGGAGTCGACGTTTGTCCACAGACAGTTTTTCTGGGTCATGTGGCCAGCATGACTAAGCCACTCTCTGGCGAACCAGAGCAGTGCACAGAAACGCCGTTTACCTTCCCGCTGGAGCGGTACCTATTTATCTACTTGCACTTTGATGTGCTTTCAAACTGCTAGGTTGGCAGGAGCAGGGACCGAGAATGGGAGCTCACCCCGTCGCGGGGATTTGAACCGCCGACCTTCTGATAGGCCAGCCCAAGAGGCTTAGTGGTTTAGACCACAGTGCCACCCGCGCTACAACATCCTTTTTTAGGTGTAGTGAAATATTTCCAGTGAAATATAATAATAGAATCATAGAGTTGGAAGGACACGATCTTACCAAAATCTTGCGAGATCCTGTGGAGTGGGCAATATCTTGTGCTCTTTCAATATCCTGTGCCAGGATCTCACTGGAAATCAGTGCTGATGCCAGTGCCACTTCATCAGTGGCAGAGGTGGCATGGCAGGATGCCAGGGTGGCATTTCAAGTGGCAAAAAGGGGTACATCGCCCCTGGGTGTAATGACCAGAACTGTGTGGGATATATCCAACCTCACATAACCAAGATGCTTAACTCTAATCAATGCATAAAGGGATTCAGACCACAGATTAAGCTGCCAGGCATAACTAGGTCACATCTCCTTACCTTGGGAGGAGGGGTTACCAAACTCTTAGTTCTCTCTGTTTCCACCATGTGACTCTACCAGTAAGGACGACTAAACTGGATGCTCCAAGCTTAGACCACGTGGCTTTAGCAAGCCATCTTTGTGTTTCTATACAAATCGTTTAGAAACATTTGCCACTTTTTGGAACCTAAGTTATACTGCCTTGTCTTTTCTTGGTGCTGTATAGAAAAGCGCGTGAACCTGACCTTTGAAGAATTTGTAGGTAAACCATTTTTAACTTACCAAACAAGTCTTTTCTATTCAAAGGGGAGTGGGGAACTTTGGAGGAAACTTAGAAGGGGACATTTTAAAGGTATATTTCCATGCTGCATGTTTTGTGATTTTAAATCTCTGCTGGGGCTCTCTCTCACCAAAGAGTACTTGCCCCAAACCTGGATCTAGCTATCCAGGGAATTCTCCACTCTATTTTACCAAATACCAAAAACCAAAAGTACCCCAAACCAACAAACAGTATTTCAAGTATGTGCTGCCTACTATTCATGGATCATGACCCAAACAGTTAACGACATGCAGTATGACTTGATCCATTCTTACAGCAAAAATCAATAAATAATGTGAACTAAGATTTATTAAAAACATTTAGGGAGAGGGAAAGTTGTGTTTTCCCATTAGTAAGGGGAGGACAGACAAATATTGTTTCTATTACATTCTAATGAGGTTTATTTCCCTGCCTTCTGCCAATATGGCTGTGGGGAAATTTAATAATTGTTAGAGAGTTACAGGAAACAATCCATGCTTAATTTGTTTCCACAAATGAAATCCTTGCGGTCACAATTATGTGTTGGACAATATTGTGTTTTCCTTTCTTCTCTTCGCGTTCTGTTTCTTGCCCATAAATGCAAGGTATATTTAGATCTGAGGGCTAGCGAAAAAATTGGAATCAATCTTTTTAAAGGGCACAACTTACCTTTCTTTCTTTCTTTTTAGTTCTGTGGCTCTCCTATTGAATCAAGATTGATTTTAAGAACAAAACCTTCAGAGGAAGTTTTAAAATACATATTTTTCATTTGACAAAAAGGAGCAAAGCAGTTCAGGTTGTGAGTGTGTGCAAACCTGAGTTCGACCACCCTTGGTGCGTCTCCCCTGGGTGATGCTGATGGTTCAGTAGATGGTGCTACTTGCTGTTGAGAGAGTGCTAAATGTAGGGTTCAGAAACTGGGAGAGAAGTCTATTAGTGTTAGAAGTCTTCCTACAACAGTACTACCCTGTGCTTTGCCGCCTATGTTACACAGAGCTCCAGCTTGGAGAAGTTGGGCTTCAACACTCCTGTCACAGGAACATAGGAAGCTGCTATGAGGGCCTTCACAGGGTCCTTGAGGAGTCCTGTCTCCTTCCCAAAGCCTAGTGATCACATTCCCAGCTTTGAGAAGGAGGTGGGAGGGCTCTGGAACCCTGCCAGGGCCTTGTGTCTGTCTCCTCAAAGCTCATAGCGTCACTTAGCCTCCTTTGGGAAGGCAGTGCGAAGGCTGGTAGTCTGTGTGTGTGTGTGTGTGTGTGTGTGTGTGTGTGTGTGTGTGTGAAATTTTGGCCTCTGAAATATACTCGGAGTTGAGAGTGGATTTCATGCTCTTTATTCAGCTCATAGTGGTGGAAGTTCCCCCAGAATGTCTGCTTTATATACATTATTTACACAATGGGCCCCATGTGATTGGCTAATTCCGGGATTCACCTGTAGGCCAATCAGGTTGCGGATTCACTTCCACCTGGAGCTGGATTGGGTGGCTCCTGTGGACCAATCAGACTGCTGCATTCTGGACCCTCTTGTTCTAGGACCAATCAGACTACTGCATTCTTTTGTTCTAGGACCAATCAGACTGCTGCATTCTGAATCCTATTGTTCTAGGACCAATCAGACTGCTGCCTTTTGGATCCTATTCAACTCAGTACATAACAGCCTCGCTGCTCGCCCCCTCTGCAACAAGGCTGTGTGCGGCCCATACTTTCAATGTTGAAGTACTCTTGCAGCCTCCATGGGATGAAAAGTTGGACCGCCCTGGTCTACGCTGACTGACAGTGACTTTCCAATGTGTTAGGCAGGAGTCTTCCTCAGCCCTTCCTCAGCAAAGGTTTCCTGCCCATGGTTTAAGAGATAAACCGAAGGTCTAATGGATTTGGTCTGAATTACACTTGAATGTATTTCAAACACAAACCAGGATGTGATTCATACACGTGGGCACCCTTCAGAACACATATACATTATGTGCTTGGATATCTGAAGTACAAAATGTCATCTAAAGAACATCACCGCCGAGTCTTAATTAATGAGCACCATTAATACATTTCAAGAATTCACCCAGATATAACACAAACGCCAATTTTAAGAGCACCAACTGGACCCAGGGGAGAGGGGTGGGGAATGTTCACAACACATTTTCTCCAGCCCTTCCTTTTCCCCAGTTCCATGTTCTGCATGACAAAACTTGGGCCACGGGGGAATCTGAAAGGCTCTTAATTAGGCAGAATTCACAAGGCTAGCAGAAAAAAGTGTGGGTGAAGGTTAGACATGAAGATGAGGATCTTGTTTTGAATGAGTCCCAAGATTTGGGGGTGGGGGGTGGGTGGGAAGTGAGCAGAGCAGGAGAAGGCAGAATGGGGACTGGCTCATTTACTTGACTAGGTGCAAGTCCTCTTGGGCAGATGTACCCACTCCAGGACAGAATGCATCATTAGAAATTGTCTGTTCCAATTGCACTGTTTGCCATATTTTTAATATAATACTAGGTATCAGTCTGCAGTGAGCTTTTTGCTTTGGACCACAATCAGTTTCTCAATAAGCATTTTTCAGAGGCAAAAGATATGCAACAGATCTAGATTACGTGTGGACTACGTGGAGAAAACAAGTGCTTGGTCTACAGGGATTGTAGAATAGAACGGATGTTCACAGCCTTCTATTTCAACTGGCCTTCTGCTTTGCTCCTGATTGTGGAGGAACGGGGTGGGGAGATTATGAGACTGAAGCACACATTTAGCTTCAGTTCAGTTCAGTTCAGTTCAAGCACAAGTTCAGGATAGCTAGCTATGCAGATCACAGCAAAAGCGCCAAAGGAATAGAATAAAAGGAGTTAAAACAAGTACTGGCTCAGTGTTTTCTCTCTCCTGATCAGAAGTAGCAGCTTTAGTATAGAGCAACTGTGATGGAAACTCTCTGTTTGGGTTTTTCCTTTTCCTTTTTTCCCTTTTTGCAGGTGAAAGTTAGGCTCTGATCATGATGCACATCAGTGCTTAAGAGAGCACAGAGGCCTGTGCTATTATAGGATGGAATGCTGTTAGATAATTCGCTGTCCCTGTACTGTGGTCTCAGGTGGCTGAGCAGTTGCAGAGTATATGCGGAAAGGCTTCTATGAAACATAAAAGATGCATGCTGAATACGAGCACTGTGCCTTCTGCTTAGGTCACAAATTTAGCATTCTCACACAGCTTTGCCTGTTTGGTTTTGGGAGGCGGGGTTCTGTACGACCATTGTGCCATGAAAAATGCACATGGCTAATTTTTTGCAAGGACAATGAACACAAAGACATGCACCAGTGCTACCTTTTACTAAAATCCTGGGGGTAGGGAGTCCAGGTTTTAACTTCACCCACAGCCTGGACATGGGAAACATTGAGCATGTGCAGAATGCATGGCTATATAAGCCCTATTCAGACATTCTTATCCCTCTTGCAACGAGGGAGAGCACTGCTGTCCCCATCACCCCCCGCCATGAGTTGGAGGGATGGTTTTAGAAATGGGGAGCCTGCTTGACTTGTGTCAATTCCCAACGTGATCTAGAACCCTCACATTCCAGGGTTCTAAACTGCATATAGAACCAACTTGAGTTCCTGCTGCAAACATTTGGCTAAGATGGTAAGAGGAGGGCCTTCTTGAGTAGACCCATCAAAATTAATGGACATTAGGCCTATTAATTTCAGTGGAACTTGGTTGGATACAACAATATGTGTTTCTCTTGGGAGAAAAGCAATGACAAACCTAGGCAGCATCTTAAAAAGCAGAGACATCACCTTGCCAACAAAGGTCCGTATAGTTAAAGCCATGGTTTTCCCAGTAGTGATGTATGGAAGTGAGAGCTGGACCATAAAGAAGGCTGAGCGCTGAAGAATTGATGCTTTTGAATTATGGTGCTGGAGGAGACTCTTGAGAGTCCCATGGACGGCAAGAAGATCAAACCTATCCATTCTTAAGGAAATCAGCCCTGAGTGCTCACTGGAAGGTCAGATCCTGAAGCTGAGGCTCCAATACTTTGGCCGCCTCATGAGAAGAGAAGACTTCCTGGAAAAGACCCTGATGTTGGGAAAGATGGAGGGCACAAGGAGAAGGGGACGACAGAGGACGAGATGGTTGGACAGTGTTCTCGAAGCTACCAGCATGAGTTTGACCAAACTGCGGGAGGCAGTGGAAGACAGGAGTGCCTGGCGTGCTCTGGTCCATGGGGTCACGACGAGTCGGACACGACTAAACGACTAAACAACAACAACAATATGTGTTTCTCATACACAGCTGCAGAGTTCCATGGAATCTCTATACGATCCCACCCAAATTCTGTAGCAACAGCTATTGATTGCTTTTCTCGGAACAGTATTCCCACGGAACTGCTGGAGACATCACAGATGGAGCGCGAGTAACTCACGAGTCTAGGCTTCCTGTAGAACTAATATATCAGCCCCATTGACATGAATGTATATTGTATTTTACAAAGCAACACACAAAAATAGGGCATGATCTACTTAATCTCTGGATGCATGTGGATCTCGTGGGTCTCACCATGGAGCAAAAGTTTTTTGCCTTCTCTGTTGCTACTTGTTTGCAACATCCAACATGGCTGTCATTGTGCTGTATCCTACAGTTCTTCAGTAAAAAATTAGAAACTGAAAGCAGCCCCTTTATTGAGCTCTGTCTAGAGCATTTTGCTGAATGTTATTGTGCACAATGCCTCCAACTATACATCCGAGGTTGCAAAATGAAATGTGAGTGAATATTAACACCAGTGCAATGAGGTATTAACCTAAAGCTCAATCCTACCTTTGTGGTTATTTGTGTAAGCAGAAGGGGTGGGGGCACTTTTTAAACCCCTATGGATACTGTAATTTTGATGCCAGAGAATTACAGCATAGACATAATAACAAGAAGCAGGAGAAGGGAGCTGCAGGTTAGGATGGAGGAGAAATTTGATTCAGTTCATGTTTATAGGCAAATCTACCTAATTCACACTTTCTAAAACCACATGCAAACCAAGGTCTCTTGAAATAAACAACTCCCTGAATTTTGCAGTGTAGTTCTCTCTCCCCCCCCCCCCCAAGTAACAGGTACAAAAACAGGTACTAGTAAAATGTGTGTAATGTGTGTAAAAATTACACACTTTTTTTTTTGCTATACAGTATTAGGGGAAATTGCTTTGCAAAAGTGTGTATACGAGAGGAAATTTCATTCAGACATGTGTATTAAGCAGAAATTTGCACTTAAGTGCTACTACTGTATTTTCACGGAATACTCTTAAAAACGAAAAGAAAACGGCAACCATACCACAAATCGATTTGGAACTGTGGAGAACTGAACTAAGTGTGGAAAAACGAGAAACTCACAGATTTGCCCGTTCCTAGCTGTGGGGAAAGGGACAGTTGTACCGTTGAGAAGGGAAAGTTGTGTCTGCGCCGAGGATGGTTTAATTCCCTTGGCATTGGCTTGGCAAAAACTGTTGTTAAAATGGGATTGTAGTTGTAATATAGATGCTGCCATAATTACGTAACTGAAGAACAGGCTGGCAAGATGCCAAAACAGAAAAAGGAGAACAGAAGTATCCTGGGTTTGAAAACCAGTTCCTCACATTGCTCCCTTCCCTACCACCCCATGTTTTTTTCCCATTTGTTGTTTCACAGATGCTTCAGTACGTATTTAAATCAGAGCAGCTGATGTTGAGCCTCTTTGTGTATGCTCAGGGATAGGGCTTGGTGTGGCTGGTGAAGAGGGGGTGGAGAGGGGAATCTCCTTAGCATACGGCTTATTAGTATCATCAATCATCAGGGGTGTCATTTCTAAATTCCCTCTCCCTCACCTAATTTGCTAAACTTAATTCTTTATCACACCACAAAAGCCAGCATGAGAGATGGAAGTGATAATGAGAGGTGGCTTGCTCATCCGTGCCCTAATGCAAGGCAACTTTGCAAGAGTGGAGGGCGGAGGCAGATTTGGGGTTTTTTTCTGCTTAGTCACGTCTCTTAGGGAAGATTGCCGAGTCGTGTCTCGCTGAAATCGCCAGCTTAAATCATCTTCTGCTCGGGTTGCTTTCCCAGGCAAGTCTGATCTGGTGGGAGAGGGAAACCTATACGACACTACTGTGGGTTGCTATCGACACCACTTCCCGTGATTTCCACGTGGTCAGAAGAGGGTGAAAAAAGCTGAACATTTGGTTCCTGCTTGTCTAGGACTGGGGGATTTTCACGAGTGGCTGAAGAACGTACCCTTATACTGAATCCAAACATTGGTCCACCGAGGTCAGCATTACCTACACTGATTACCTACATACCTCTCCCGGTATGCCCCACAGAGAGCCTCAAGGTCCCTAAATAGTAACACCCTAGTGATCCCGGGCCCTAAGGAAGTTAGATTAGCTTCAACCACAGCCAGGGCCTTTTCAACTCTGGCTCCGGCCTGGTGGAACGCTCTGCCTCATGAGACCAGGGCCCTGCAGGATCTAATTTCTTTCCGCAGGGCCTGTAAGACAGAGTTGTTCTGCCTGGCCTTTGCTTTGGAGCCAATTTGATTCCATCCCCCTCTTTCTTTTTCCTTTCTCCTCCTGTGATGAGGCTGCATTTTAATATTTTAATGTTTCAGTATTTTAATGTTGTATTTTAATCTTGTTTTTAAGTTGTATTTATTCAACTTGTTTTTATTATTGCTTGTTAGCCGCCCTGAGCCCGGCCTTGGCTGGGGAGGGCGGGGTATAAATAAAAATTATTATTATTATTATTATTATTATTGGCAGTGGCTGTCTAGAATTCTGGGTTTAGGACATTGCTAGCTGTACCTGGAGATGCCAGGAATTGAGGCTGGGACCTTATGCCCTACCAGTGAGCTATGGCCCTTCCCCAGTTATCATTACAGCTCATAAAGTGATGTTTATGGCAATCTCTTCTGGCAGTCTGAACTACAGTCCTCTGGCGTGGACTGTAGGACCTGCAGACAATTTCAGTGGATGGCTAACGGTCAAAATCTCAACAGAGAAGCAGCTTCTGTGAAGACCTGCAGTTTCTACATTAGGCTGGATAAAGAACCTACAAGGATGAAACAAACAAGACTTCCACGTGTTGTTTTCTTATTTTCCTTTCTTCTCCTGAGATTGTGGGGTGTGTGTGTGTGTGTTGGGATTATGAGCCCTTGAGTGTTGTTCAATTCAATCTCCATGGATCTCAGAGTTTTTAGGGGATTTTGAATGTCTTATGTAGATTTTTAAATTTCATTGTTCTGTATGGGACAATGACAATAAAGATATCGAATTGAATCGCAGAGAAGCCTTGCTGATGTATTGGAAGTATCTGGGCAGAGAGATTCCTTCCTTGGTGCTAGAGGCGGGTGTAGTTTCTGCATCCAGCTTGCAGAAGTCACGAAAGGCATCTTCCTAGTCGATATAGACTTGTGATTACTTGGCCTCTGTCAAAGTAATTATGGCTCTTCCTGCGCCTTCCGGAGAGTGGAGCTGGTGGTTCTAAGTGGCTTGGCGGTTATGGCTAAAGGTTGCACAGGAGAGCTTTTAGCATGTAGCTCCTTGGCTGACAGGAGCCTCCCTCGCTGGGCTTGACAAAGGCAGGTAGAAAGCCCTGGCAAGAAAACAGAAACAAACTGAATGAGTAATAAATCAGGTCCAGAGCCCAGCGGGGGATGACCTTTGCAGTCTTGTGTGTTAGAGCAACCTGCCTCGGCGAGCCTCCTTTGGCAAGAGGGATCTGTATCCAACCGTCGACGTTTTTAACGCCAACACGCAGCACTGGTGAAGGCACTATTTATAGGGATGGCTTCCTGCAGGGGGGCAAGGGGGGGGAACGGATGCACAGGGACCGGAATACAAAGGAGCTGCTAATTAAAGAGCACTGTTGCTAGACACTCGTCATACGTATTAGTAAAAAATAACCAGGGAGAAGGAAGGGTTTCATTCTAATCAAGCCGTAGCAGACATTAAAAGGGCAGAGCTTGAAAGGAGCACTTTTAAAAAACAAATATATTGCTTGCAGTCCCTTGCTTTCATTTGTGCCTTTGGGAACTTTTGCATTATTTACAGTGGATCACTCAAGCGTTCGCTGCTAAGGTTGCAATCCTAAACCCACTGAGATTAAGCCCCACTGAATTCAATAGCCTATTCCTGGCCAAGGTGTGGAGAAGTTGTTGGGCCCTTCTCATCAGCCCCAGCCAAGGTGGCCTGAGGTGAAGGATAATGGAACCTGTGGTCCAGGAATACCTGGAGAGGTCCAGGAATACCTGGAGAGGGGGCCACAGCTTCTCCATCCCTGCCATGGTTTAAGAGCTTATGGGACATATGGTGGGTTTCCAGAGCCTTCATTGTTGAATTCATGAATATGAATTACAGATGTCCTACCCCCCCCCTTGTGCAGCGGGGGTTACAATTCCTGGACCACAGCTTGCAATATAATGCAACCATCAGATGTGGTGTGGTTATCATTTCAATAATTAGAATGTACAAAATGCATAAAATATAGCCAAAATGCATTCAAAACGCAGCTCCAAAGACTGCAAAATACAGTGAAAATGTGAATATTTGGTTGCATTTCGTAGTTAACTTGTTGTCCATTTAAACCCTCCACTGTTTGATGCAGAATCAGGATGGAACGGATTATTGACAGGGAAATATGAGACACAAAATGAAACAGAAATAGACCAGTCTGTCCACTCTTAGGTGTGTGCACGTCTGATAGACTCCTTCTGCATCTCACTTCGCATGAGGCTGTATGAGTCTGCTTCTTGTTTTGCCCACATCTCATGCCCAAAGTTGGCATGAGTAGCTCAGGGGTCTCAAAATAATACGTCCATCAGGGATAGTTTGACCCTTCACTAACCCTCTGCTGCTGCTGCTGGCTCCACTTTCTGGCGTGCTCATAAAGCACCTCAGAACCTGTTTCTCTCAGCTAGGAAAATGCTGGACAGGCTGCAGGGAACTCTCTCTGTGCTGTTGCATTCAATGAGCACTAACGCCATATGGTTCTAGGGAGAGAGAAATAGTTCTATAACCATATTGCTTTGTGCCGCCACCAGTCTCCTTTGTTGCGGAACTCCCAAATAATCTATCACAGCATCTTGGGGCTACATAAAATGCAGCTCAAAAACCCAATGGGATACATGATTATGTCCAAATGTTGATGTGTGGAGTGCTCCTGTTCAGGGGGCCAGCCAGCCAGTCGGACATGCCCCTTTGTAGCATACTCCATTCCATTCCTGCTTCCCCATTTTTTAAATCCCCTCCCGTTTCATCATTCCATGTCCATTAAGCATGCTTAGCATGGATTGTTGGGGGGGGTTCCCCTTTCCTAGGACAAATATATATATATGTCCTAACATTTTGCAGGAGGCTTGGTCGTCCCCTCCCACAACCCTGCACCCTATAATGTATTTTTGTGGCATGAGGATATTTATTTATTTGAGGCACTGCCAGCCTAAATTTCATTCTATTTGATTTCAGAACGGGGTACAATATAAAAGAAAACGCAGTGCATACAACATAATAAAGCCACATGGCATACAAAACTAATGTAACCTTAAAGCAGTGTTTCCCAAAGTTGGATCTACAGTGGTTTTTGAACTGTAGTTTTCATCATCCCTGACCACTGCTAGCTAGGGAGTGATGGGAGTTGTAGTCCAAAAATAGCTGGAGACTCAAGTTTGGGAAACACTGCCTTAAAGCAGTAAATACTAGGAAGAGCCTAAATACCTGGCAGATGAGTTCACTACTAGTACAGAAGATACACTCAGGAAACCGTGGTTTGCATAGCCTTAGTGGCATGGCTTGGTGGCGGCATGCCTTCGTGGACAGCCTTCTGGGGGCTTCATGCCAGCAGTGGGCAAGGCTAGAGGCAAAAGTTGGGCAAGGTCAGAAGCAAAAGTGGGCAGAGCAACAGATGTGGCTCTTCCCTTTGGACAGGGGCCTATACTCCAGCTGTGCCCAAAGTCAGAGGTTTCTATCTATATCCATCTTTCCATCCTCCACCCAGGCAAGCGAAGGCACCATCAGTTTTTAAGAATACCGTGGTACCTCGGGTTACAGACGCTTCAGGTTACCGACTCCCCTAACCCAGAAATAGTACCTCAGGTTAAGAACTTTGCTTCAAGATAAGAACAGAAATTGTGCGGTGGCGGTGCAGCGGCAGCAGGGAGGACCCATTAGCTAAAGTGGTGTCTCGGGTTAAGAACAGTTTCAGGTTAAGAACGGACCTCCAGAACGAATTAAGTTCTTAACCCGAGGTACCACTGTACATTCTAGCCAGGCAAAAGCATCTGAGCAGCATGTGGAGCAGGACCAATGAGAGGTGTGTACTGGAGAGTGTGGGCGTGTGGCGAGTTCCAAGGGCCAGGTAGAGAGGTTGGAGGGCCGCATTTTGGCTGAGCCTGAAGCTTTCTGCCCCTTCACTAAAGCCATCCTAGTTAAAGAGAGCCGTTAGAATTTCTGCTAAGCCTGCCATATTTCCTTGATATTTTTGTAGGGTGAAGCATCTGTATTATTACAGAATACACACCCACCCACCTCTGCATTTGTGTCAGTGCTAGTAAACTTAAACTGTAGATGCAGCAGACTATTAACAGTAGGTGGTGTATCATTATGGCACTTAGTTGTGGCTCTCAAAAATCTTGTCACTTGCAACTTTGACAGAGCTCCCAGCTGCGCACGAGGCTTAAGACACCGGCAATTTTCACCTTGAATAAAAGTTTAGTGGCACTCATTGTTTTTAATTTGCAGCTTTTAAGACTTGAAGTCTTCATTTTATGGATTCCCTCCCCTTCTCTTCCTTCTGAGAAACTCATTTGCTTTGCTGTGTGTAACCATTGATTCCTTGTATTAAGGGATTGATAGAACAGATTAGCCACAATAGAATGTTAATCAAGGCCATGTTTCAAAGTTACTGCTTCCCAAATTTATTCTCCCCCTGCCCCCTCCTTCTGCAGAACACTCAGCGGCTCTTGGTTGATCAACTGGTAGTAGCCGAGAAAACCAGGCACCCTGAAAAGATTAATGGGCAAGACAGTAAAGCAAGACAGAGTAATGGGACAATGCAATTATATTTGCTGTGTTGTGTTCTTGATAGTTGTGCTTAACTGAGGGGTGCCTGGGAGCAAGAATGTCCAATTAGATTTACAAGCTCTAGAGATGGCCATTTTATTGCTAGATTCATTGTTGCCTGAGCCACTAATATACTGTTGGGTGAGTTGAAAGTGTGTACAACACCTTGAAGCTGTAAGGAGAAACTGGTTTATAATAATCAATTTGCAGGGATGTGGATGCTGGAGAAGTATCTTTTACCATGGGGGTCAGCAACTGATGACCGCTTGGTGAAATCTGGCTCAAGACCAGGAGTGGCCGGAGGGAGCTGGTGACCCTGGCCATGAATTGTGACTGCGACCATGAGATAAAGAGGCAGGACACAGGCGAAGTTTGGGTAAAACATGGGACCGTGCTTCTTTAAATGTATGCAAATTATCTGCAGTGGGACTGCTCAGGAACTTGGCTGTTAACCAGTCAGGTGAGGTGGAGTGAAATAATGGCCCTAGAGGCTAAAGATGATTGGTGGGAGAATGGAGGGTGGGCGGGCTACCTGCTAAACCCGTTGCCATGGAGGAGGAATGGACCAGCTTTTGTAAATTTTGCTCCGTTTCCAGTTTTCCCCAATCTTAAGCTCAGTTCACATCAACACATTGCCATATCCGTTTGCGATCACGAGAATTAGCGTGAATTTCTCCTAATAAACTCATTTTTGAATGCTTTTTTGCCTAATATGCACATTTCTGCCAAGCAATTTTGCCAGATATAACACATTTTTGTGTGTTTGCCAATATATGCATTTATACACACACTTTCCTCAAGTAGATTCACTTCCATACACATTACCTGGATAGAAAATTCTACTGCAAAATTCAGAGAACTGCGCGTATTGCTTGGGAAAGCGCAAATTAGGTAGATTCATCTTTAAATGTGAACTGAATTGAATTTCTCCCCCTGTCCCTAGGAGAGGGCAAGAGGTTGATAGAGCATGGAGCTGTAGAAAATTCCTTCTCTTTAGTCTTATGTGCCACTGTGAAGCATTATTTGAGTAAAGATGGTTTGCCTACCCCCCATGCAGAATAAACTGCTTCTCCCACACCCTGCATTCAAGTGGGGAATTTGGGACAGATTCAAAATACAGGTGCATTTTTATTCTCCCTCTCTTGTGATACTTGTATATTCCTCCATGTCAAAAAGCAGACCATAATGCGCTAGCCCTGCCAAATATGGACCAGTTCGGGATCATGTTGCGTTGTGCATCAAGTCCTATGATCAGGTTGAAGAGAGGCAGATTGGCAGTCACCCAAATAGATGCAGTCCAAAAATAAGTAATGCAATGGGAAGCAAGATTAACTAAACCACAGATATAGTTCCAAAGGCATTTGGATAAACAAGATTGTGCTATAATCCACCAGGAAAATATGGAGTATTTAATGCACCATTTTGAAGAGCGTCTCAAGAAGTGTATGAAACTGCCGTCTCCCTGGAGGGTACAGACCATCAGAGCAGAGGAGCTCTTGGTTTTGGGTTTTTGCTTTGTTAAATTGCTGTCTGCGTATTAAGCTCGTGGAATATATTAGGGTGGGTGCTTTTTTGTGGTAACTTCGCACTTTAGTGACAGATGTTGTTTCTTTCCTGAGCTCTGAGGGTGCAATGAACCCGGCAAAGCCTTCTCGGGTGGCTTCTAGGAGTCAAAAGCTTTTGAGCTGTCAGTCTCCACCAGCTTTTCGTTAATTCTCGTTTGACGTGGCGTCTGGGGCCAGGCTCTTGTCTTTGCAGCAGCGAGAGCTCACAGCAGGCGGGAGCAGCTTAATCGATCGGCAATACTGGTCACCCAGAAAGAGTGTTAATTGGCCTGAATACTTCAAGCATTCGACATGGACTGACCTAATCACCAGGCACAGAGGAGCTGATGTATTCTTGTGGGGAAGCAGAGAGGAGAGGGAGGAATTAGCAGCCCAGGCCTCTGGACAAGTACAACCAAGGACGTGGTGGCCACAATTGCCCAAGATATTAAGGAAAGAGGACATCATGGTTCCCAGCTATATATGCTGGGGTGGGGGGCGGGGGCAGTTGGTCAAACATGGCCTACTAGGCATCTTTATCTGGTCTTTAGGAGTTTCCCCAGGTCATAGACCCTCAACAGTGCTACTCCACACGGTCCTCAAGTGTGTTTGTCAGCCTTGCTTGTCTGGATGTAACTCAGAAAGAAGTGGGCGTGTGGGTGTCTCTGTGTGTGCAGAAACCTATGACTTCTGTGTGGTTGGAATGCAGCCTCCTGCCTAAATTGTTCACCATTACAATTTCGCCTCTGTTCTTGCCCCCTTTTGCAGACTCTGTCTATGTGGGCAACCGCAGGTGGAAGACATCTTGCATTATTTACTGTGTTGCCCCACTATACATTGGACCCGGGAGGCGATTTCTCGCCTTGCCGTCCATACAGGAAAGATGTCTCTCCCCGGCAGAAAAGGTCCTATGACTATTTAGCGATGTTAAACACTTCAGTGATTCATAAAGTCACCCATTTTGCTTTGGCGGCCAAAAAGATCAGAAAGAAGGCCCTGGACACAATATGGCAGTGAACTGTTAAGGGAGACTGATTCAGATTTGTCATGACCGATGGCTAGTACAATAAAGGTATTTGGGTTGGGATCGCCGCCTTTTTGGCTGCCCAGACCAATAAGGCGATACAGCCCTCAGGCTGAGAAAGGTCCCTGCCTCCCAGGCTAACACCATTGTTGGTGGGCCAGAGGTGTGGCTACCCAACTAACAGCGGGAGTTCGTAGCTTACCTGCATAGGAACGTGGGTTGGTGGGTCTGGCTCTGGCAGTGTGTGTGTGTGTGTGTGTGTGTGTGTGTGTGTGTGTGTGTGTGAAGGCTCTAAAACTGCCTGTTGGCTTGATGGGTATGCACTTTGGTGGTTAGAGCAGGAGAGGGAAACAAGGTCCCTCCACAAAACGTGCTCCTTTTGGGACTGACATTTGTGCACTTTCGGTCTTCATCTTCAAAATGCTGGGCAGGGCAAGTTGTTCCTCAGCACCAAATGAACAAAGGGCTTTTAAGGATGCATTTTCTTCCTACTTCTCAAACTTTCTAGCTACATTTTTTTAAAGCGTTCCGGTTCTCCTGGGAGCTCATTGCAGTTCGAAACAGCCAGGAACCTATTATATTTCACTGTGTGGTGAACTAGTTCTGTCCAAAACCTGCCTTTCCTATACAAAATAGAACGGTCCCTTATGAACAGTTACTAGATCTGTTAAGGTTCCAGTCCTATGAGCTACTCCTGAGATTATTCATGAGATTATTCAGTAAGCCGTTCTTGCCACAGGTGGCGTTTGGCTGTGGCCACAGTCCAGCTCAGAGTTAAGCACATTTAAGGCCATTGAAAAAAGGGGCGCAGGTGGCGCTGTGGGTAAAACCTCAGCGCCTAGGACTTGCCGATCGTATGGTCGGCGGTTTGAATCCCCGCGGCGGGGTGAGCTCCCGTCTTTCGGTCCCAGCTCCTGCCCACCTAGCAGTTCGAAAGCACCCCTAAGTGCAAGTAGATAAATAGGTACCGCTTTATAGCGGGAAGGTAAACGGCGTTTCCGTGTGCTGCGCTGGTGCTGGCTCGCCAGAGCAGCTTCGTCACGCTGGCCACGTGACCCGGAAGTGTCTTCGGACAGCGCTGGCTCCCGGCCTCTTAAGTGAGATGAGCGCACAACCCTAGAGTCGGTCACGACTGGCCCGTACGGGCAGGGGTACCTTTACCTTTAAGGCCATTGAAGCGGTTGTGAATATGCTTAACTACATTGCATATCATTCGTAAGAACGTGATAGTGATCCTGTAACATGACATTTTGTTCAAGAAAACACATCTCTGATTCCTGACCTATGCTGTCTTGTCAAGACAGCGTACAACAAAAAGACTGCCTTATTATAAGAGGCCCAAAACACCATTAATGAATTTAGTGACATTTTCCCACCTTCTCGGGACTTTGCTACTGCAGCAATGCAAATGTAGACACAAGACTCACATTTAACTAGTTTTACACATACTAAAGACACAATTGTAAGCACAGCAGAAAGCGCATCGCAGATGCCCATAGTTCTCGAACTGGACAATGTTGATGTGCTCTTCCCTGATCCACCAACACCATCACCGTGTCTAAGCACACCGTCTATGACTGGGGAAGGCAAAACTGTCCGTTAATCTGGTATCAAGTTACCAGCTATTGCTGGAACATAAGTTTATGATCACTTGCTATGTACGTGCAACAGCTAAGTTAGACTACCATATGTTGTTCTTATATTTCCACCCACACAGTCCATGCAAATCTTTCGAAAAAGCTCAAGCCCTGCCTAAGGAGGGTGTTGTGTGGCTCCCACGTGGCAACAGCAGATGAGGAAGGGAGACTCTAGGAGCACAATGATGACTCTGCCTGCATCATCCACCTCGCAAGGTGCTCTTCGCCATCTGTTGCATTTAACGTTATAGTTTCCTTTTAAAAATATAATTCGAGTGATATTTAAATCTTATAAGCAACTACATTGGAGTCCTTGCCTATGATTTGATTTTTTTTTTTTTTAAATGTACATTTGCAAAGGCTGAGAATTCATAGTAAAGGTCGTGACTGACTGTCTTGGTTAATTCAAATGGCCTTCAAATACCTGGTGGGCAAAGATGTATCTGGATGTCTTTTTGTTTCATATACAGTGGTACCTTGGGTTAAGAACTTAATTCTTCTGGAGGTCCGTTCTTAACCTGAAACTGTTCTTAACAGTTTAGCTAATGAGGCCCCCCGCTGCCGCTGCTGCACGATTTCTGTTCTCATCCTGAAGCAGAGTTCTTAACCCGAGGTACTATTTCTGTGTTAGCGGAGTCTGTAACCTGAAGCGTCTGTAACCTGAGGTACCACTGTATTTTCAAAAAGATTTTGCCGGTCAACTTCTTGCAGAGATTTACTGGGGATGAGAATGAGTCAGTGGACCAGACCAAAAAAAAAAAGGAAAACAAAACCCCAAGAGTGGATTAGCTAAGAATAGACAATGGAAGAAACACACAGAAAAACAAATGGCAATGAGTGATCATGCCACAAATCACTAGGAAATAAACCAAGGTTGTAAATCAGAAATGGGGAACTTGTGGTCCTTTGGCCATGCTGGCTGGGACAGATGAGAGTTGGGAGTCCAACAACATCTGAAGAGTCACAAGTTTCCCCACCCTCTGTAGATAAACATGAATAGATAATAGCAATATATCCTGAGCTCCTTTCATCCCTTAGGAAATGCTGTCTTAAGATATTCCCTGGACTTCTTGGTTATTTCAGCAGACCATCTTCAGGGTTCATCTACCTTGTGAGATCCATTTGTTGAGTACCAAGGACAGTGTATTTGAAGGAGAGAGGTCAAAATTGGGGAATTCTTTCCTTCAGGCTTGCCTGGCTCCATATTTCTACCTGGTTTAAGGTGCTTGGTGAAAACAATTCCTACTTTATACTGTATTTGGTCACAATTAGGTATGGATGAATCTGTCAGCTTCAGTTTCTCCTTTTTCTATTCTTAGGTTATCCACATCAGTTTGTGATATTTTTAAGTATGCATAAAATTCACCAGCATTTTGGTGCATATTTCTCCTAATATACACATTTTTACAGAGCAAAATCCCCCAATATAATACATTTTTTGTATGCTGTTTTCACTAATACACACATTATTTTGCACACTGTATTTTAGTATGTTTGTACACATTATTTGACTGGAGAGGCTGAATTACAAATTACTTTGAACAAGTGCAAATTTTGAAGGATGGCTTTGTTTCAGTTCACATAGTATTCTGGGAAGTGCAAATTAGTAAGGCTCAACTTTAAATATGAACGAAACCTAATTCCCCCCCCCCCATCCCTGGCCACAACCCAGTAAGTACATAGTTAGGGAATGTTTAAAACTCTCTTGCTTTCAAATGAAATTTAAATGTGTGTAATTGTGGATTAGATTGTGGCAATTTATGTTGTCTATATGGATTTTGGAGGCTTTATGATTGTAGCGGCACGATTTCAATATTAATCTCGTTGCCAACTGCATTTTTGCAATTACATTTTTGTTTTTGTGCTAGAGAGTTCATTGCTGATTGTGTAGCACACTTTGTGCACTTTTTATGGGAACGCTTTGTAGGATTTTTTTTTTGTTGAAAAAGAAATAAATGGGAACAATATAATAATTTTGTACACCGTGTAGCTTTCCGTCTTCTGCCGGCTGACCTTTCGGTAGCAGCTCTATCTCTTTGTGTTCAGTGCTCCCCTGACTGTCCTTTTAAAAGGAAAGGCTCCTTCTTGCTTTCAAAACCACCAATATTGTTATGTCTGTCATAGCTAGCCTCCTAATTTGACTAATGAATTAATACTCCTCTCTCTGGGGTTAAAAGAGCTTGTCATTCACAGATGTGATGTTTTCATCCGCAGCCCTCCTGCAGAGGTACAGGGGAAGCGCAGTTCCTAGGTGATCATATTCCTGCCAGCTTGCCATTGTTATCACACCTGAGGCCTTAGCCGTTCTGAGAGAGTCTAAGGCTTATGCTGGCTGTCTTATTAAATCATCTTATCTGGGTTCCTGCTCTCTTTTGGCTCCGTTCCTGGTCACATTTCTGTCTGGGCATTCATAGCTTATTTCACCATGGTGGTTTTCCCGTTCTCTTTCTGCTTTTCCTGGGGAAACCCAGATTCTGCAGAATACCCTCCTTGCAAATGGCATCATAGCTGATAATCACAATGTGAAGAATCGTCCAACCTGCCCTCTGCAGGAAGGATGCCAGAAAATAATAATAATAATAATAATAATAATAATAATAGTAATAATAATAATAATAATAATAATAATAATAATAATAATAAATATTATTTTATTTATACCCTGCCCATCTCTGTGTTGATTGGTATCCAGTTTTATACCTGATGTTGAAGCATGTGTACATAGGCATGTTTCGTATCTAAAGCATACTGGCGATCCAAACATTAGTACAGTTCTTGAGTTCAGGATGGAGTGCATAAACCATCCTAGCCTTCTAACAATTAAAAAAAAATAAAAATGAAATCAGATATTTGCCATCATGAAAGGCGTTCCGGTCTTTCAGCAAGTTCTCATCTCCTGTTTTGTGGACCACAGCTCTGGAATCTTCTTGAAATATTTGTTTGTTTGTTTATTAGTTTATTACAGTAGTTTATATCCTGCCCTTTATTATTCAGTGACCCCAAAGACAGGTTATATAAAAGGTCTCGTAAGATTTATTATTATTATTATTATTATTTAAAATAATTTAAGAGCAAGAAACGTATCTAAACAACAGGCAGCAGCAGTACTGTCATATCATCCTAACAATGATATCAGATCCCCACGAGAACCGAGATGCACAGATGGGTTTTCATCTGCTGTCAAAAAACAGATGATGGCAGCCTGAGCTCTGATGCAGAGGGGAGGGAGTTGCACTTCCGAGGCTCCAGAAACGGATCTTTCCTGGGCCACCATGGTTTGACTCAGTGGAGCGATTACCAAGAAGGTGATCCTAAAGATTAACCAGGCTGATTTCGGAAAAGAAGCTACATCAGGTACCGTATTTTTCGCACCATAGGGCGCACCTAGTTTTGGGAGGCGGAAAACAAGAAAAAATTATTCTGAACCCCAGAAGCCAGAACAGCAAGAGGGATCTGGCTTCTGGGATACCGTGTGGCTGTTCTGGCTTCTGGGGTAACCGCGCCAAGCCTCTTCAGGGCAGCGGGATGAAGGCTCCCCCTGCCCAAAGAGGCTGCGCAGGGCTAAAGCAGAAGCCAGGACAGACGCGTCGCTGAAGGGGCACTGCGCCTTCTCTCTCTCTGCGCAGCGCCCCTCCTTCACAGGAGAGGCGCTGCGCAGAGAGGGAGAAGGGGCAGCGCCCTTCAGCGAAGCTGGAGAAGGAACAGAAGAAGACCCTTCTGTTCCTCCTCGGGCTTCGCTGGACAGGCGCGTTGCTCAAGGGGCGCTGCGCCTTCTCTCTCTCTCTCTGCGCAGCGCCTCTCCTTCACAGGAGAGGCGCTGCGCAGAGAGGGAGAAGGCGCAGCGCCCTTCAGCGAAGCTGGAGAAGGAACAAAAGGAGACCCTTCTGTTCCTCCTCCGGCTTCGCTGGACAGGCGCGTTGCTCAAGGGGCGCTGCGCCTTCTCTCTCTCTCTGCGCAGCGCCTCTCCTTCACAGGAGAGGCGCTGCACAGAGAGGGAGAAGGTGCAGCGCCTTTCAGCGAAGCTGGAGAAGGAACAGAAGCAGACCCTTCTGTTCCTCCTCCGGCTTCGCTGGACAGGCGCGTCGCTGCGAAGCCAAGGAGCCTGCATTCGCTCCATAGGATGCACACACATTTCCCCTTCATTTTTGGAGGGGAAAAAGTGCGTCCTATAGAGCGAAAAATACGGTATCTGGGTCCCAAGTCATTAAGCGCTTGTAAGATGATGCCAACACCTTAACTGAAATGAGTCTACATAATCTGCTTCCTCCCAGCACAAGTTGAACATCCCACACTATCTCAAGCACCTTGCCTAAGAATGACATGTTTGTTACTGGGTGGTAGTTATCACAAACCATGGGGCGTCTTGAGGCGGGAGCCTCATCATGGCCCCATTGGAGACATCACAAGGAGGCATGGGCCAGCCTGTCTGGCTAGTTTTGATTGGCTGTAATAGGAAGGGTCAAGGAGGTAATGCCCCTTCAAACATCTCATTCCCAGATGACAGCAGCCCAAACTGAACGTATAAACTGGCCAGATGGCACTCTGGACCCCTCTTCCAGATCTGTGCAGACAGCAACGTAGTAGTTCAAGAGCAGCTTTGCTGTCAAAATCCCTCACAGCAGTCCTATAAGGGTTCTGACGCTGGAAGACCCTCTACGCAGTGTCTCTCCTCCCCACTCTGTATGGTAGCTGGAGTGGTGGCGATGAAAGTGCTTCTATATTCCTGATAACCACTGCCAGGAAGTTGTGCTGGTAAAATGCGGCTACTTTAGTCATTGGTATTCCAGAGTCTGAACCAGCCGATAGTTTACCCATGTTCTTTGAACCAGCTCTTCTGAGATCTTTTGGAACAGAGACTCTTTTGGTTGTACCCCCGTGATGCTCTTCTGTCATATAGTCCATCTCTGGACTGCATTGAGTCATTCCCAGGGCTTGGGGGTCCCACAGTGATCGTGTGCTGAAGCCTTAAAAATGTGGCCCATCCCAAGAATTCACCTGGGCTGCTTGCGCCTTGAACAGCTCTGCTTGTAAGCTCCTTAGGGGCATCTGGAATTACCGTATTTTTCACTCTATAAGACGCACCAGACCACAAGACGCACCTAGTTTTTGGAGGAGGAAAACAAGAAAAAAAATATTCTGAATCCCAGAAGCCAGAACAGCAAGAGGGATTGCTGTGCAGCGAAAGCAGCAATCCCTCTTGCTGTTCTGGCTTCTGGGATAGCTGTGCAGCCTGCACTCGCTCCTTAAGATGCACACACATTTCCCCTTACTTTTTAGGAGAGAAAAAGTGAGTCTTATAGAGCAAAAAA
Organism: Podarcis filfolensis; assembly: GCF_964270895.1. Classification (NCBI taxonomy): domain Eukaryota; kingdom Metazoa; phylum Chordata; class Lepidosauria; order Squamata; family Lacertidae; genus Podarcis; species Podarcis filfolensis. Next base: position 45,766,936 of record NC_139614.1, on the reverse strand, counting down.
TATGGTAAATGCTAGGCTGGATGACCCCTTGGTCTAATTTAAATGCCCCCCCCCCAGACGTTTTATGCCCCTTCAGTCAAATATAACTTACCCAGTTTCTACTTTGAAAAATATTCCACTCTGTAAGACATGTGTTGGTGTTAGGGTACTTGTGGCCACACACCTATTTAGCTTGCTTGCTTGCTAGGAACCCGAGGAAATGGTGCCACATTTATCACTTTGCCCACTGACAATTTTAGCAGCATGATTCGGTGTCACATAAAGGTGGCCTGAAAGTGAGGATCCTTTGTCTTAATCTGGTTAAAAACAGAGCATGAGCAAATGTTCTGGAGACAGGCAAGATGAATGATTAGAAGAGGTTAAATACGTCCCACTGTGGAAAAAGTAAAGAGATTAGGGCTGTGGAAAGGAGGCAGATGAGACCCCATCGATCACGTTTCTGTGACATAATGAATGGCATTAAAGAGCGCAAGATAAACAATCCTATGTATCTTCTGGTAACGCAGGGCGAGTTAGTTCTGAAAACTATTTTTGTTCCCTTCCCTAAAGGCATGCCTTTATTGCATCTGACTCCCGTTTGCTATAAAGCAGCCTTCCCCAACCTGTCGCTCTCCAGAGAAGTTGGGGCTGGTGGGAGTTGTAGTCGAAAACAGCTGGAGGACTGCAGGCTGTTCTAACGCTTATTCTTACATCAGAGTTGCTGATTGCCGTGGCTGTGCTACGCCGGTGCCTCTGCTCCCTGCAGTTCCCAGGTTTATGTATTGCATATTGCAACGAGTTCTACACACGATTGCGTGCGTCTCTGCATGAAAATGAAACCAGCTGCAGCCAGAAGCAATGGCAGCTGAGACCAGGAGAGGTTTCTCCCTTGACTCTAATCACTAACTCTCTCTATATTTCTTCTTCTTTTGCTGTGGATATTCTTTTAGAAGAAGGTGTCCCAGGAATTTCAATTCCACCTTGTATGGGGATTCTTTGATGGAACTTAGGAATTTACGTCGGTTGGAATGTTACCCCCGGCTGCCCTTTAAATATGCACCCTTGTCCAGTCCTTTCCCATTGCTTTATTGTCCTCTCACTTCCGCGGGACCTATGCACTGAGAATAATGTTACAGTGCCATGCCAGCAATCACATTTGGCTCATGATGACATGAAGGCAACAGGAGTGCAAGTGAAGGCAATGTAAATGAAGTCGCTGAAAAGTCAGCCCAGAGCATGGAGATATATATATATATATATATATATATATATATATATATATATATATATTGCTGAAAAGGGTTTGGCGGTGTGATAACAAGAAAACCGGCATAATATTTTGGCCACTAATGACAAGACGATGTGCAAATGCAAATGCTGTCACTTGTCTTGAAATGTGGAAATGCAGCTTTCTTCTCCCCATGTGGAGATACTCAAGTTGTCCCTCCTTTTTTGCATGTTACAAGTTCCAGTTAAGTGTGTGACTGTGTGCATGCGTGAAAGGGGTTTTCATGGCAGCATTTCCTTGCCACTGGTGTGCTGCCAGTACTTTTGGCCAAGGAAATATTTTCCTACACACCATAGTAGTTGTGGATGCTGCTACTGGCTATCTTTGGGGTCTCTAGGAAAGTTATATGGTGGGGCAGCCAGTGTAGGGCCCTTCAGACTTCAACTCATCCACAGACATCATGGCCAATGGACAGCAAGGATGTGAGTTGTAGTTCAAAACATCTGGAGGTTACCACATTGGCCACACATGGTCTGCTAAACTTTCAGGCTATGGTCTGGGTCTTCTTTAAGAAAGTCTTAGACAGGTACAGAAAGCTTCAGAAAGGTCTGAGGGTGCTTGTTGTAGTTCCAGCTCTTGTCTTGGCCTAAGTGGGAAAACCAGCTGGGAAGATCCATGTGTGTTGCTTTGACCTCCCTTTGAAAGAGGGCAGAATATATACCTCATTAGATAAGAGTCAGGGGGTTGGTATTGAACAGAAAACTTTGGAAAGCTGTACTCCTCTGTTCTGCTTATGTCAAGCTCCACCTGGAGTCCTGTGTCCAGTTCTGGGTGCCACAATTTAAGGAGGATATTGGAAAGCTGGAACGTGTGCAGAGGAGGGTGACCAAGACGATCAAGGGTCTGGAAACCCAGCCTGATGAGGAATGGCTGAGGGAGCTGGGTATGTTTAGCCTGGAAAAGAGGAGACCAAGAGAAGATAAGCTAGCCATCTTCAGATATCTAAAGGGCTGTCACATGGAAGAAGGAGCAAGCTTGTTTTCTCCTGCAGGACTTAAACCAATGGATTAAAGTTATGAGAAAGGAGGTTTTGGCTAAACATCAGGAAGAACGTTTTGACAGTAAGAGCTGTTCAACAGTGGAACAGACTCCCCTGAGAGGTTGTGGACTCTCCTTCCTGGGAGGTTTTTAAGCAGAGGCTGGAGGGCCATCTGCCATGGATCCTTTAGTTGAGATTCCTCTATTTTAGGGGGTTGGGCTAGATGACCCTAGGAGTCCCTTCCAACTCTACAATTCTATGAGTGTATACATAAATGATGATTTGCTAAGATACCGTACTAAATGGGCTACTGTCACTAAATATTATCTGGAATGAGCTTCTGAGCTTGCCGTCTGCAGTCCTGTGCAGCAGAAGTACCTGTCTGTCTTTTGAATTCCCACAAGGCTGTAGATTTGTCACATTAGCAAAGTCAGTAGTAGTGGGGAGAATTTCAGATTACGGAGAAAGAACAAGTGTTTCCAAGGCCTTGACTAAAGACCAGCTTGAAAACCTTGGAACATCTGATTGAAAAGATGGCCGGATTTGTTAGTGATGGGACTATGTCAACCGAGAGTGCAGCGCCCTGTGTATAATCACGGGGCCTGAGACACATGGCAGCGTCTAACTCAGCATCATAATGTGTCAAGCAGCAGGAGACAGGCACCAGGCTCAGCATCCTTGTGCCAGACATTACTGTCACTCAGAGACTGGCGCTATTGTTCTGCCTCCAAATACCATTATATTCTCCTTCTCCTCCTCCTCCTCCTCCTCTTCTTCTTCTTCTTCTTCTTCTTCTTCTTCTTCTTCTTCTTCTTCTTCTTCTTCTTGTGTCATTGATGAGCACAGTGCACTAACAACTTCCCTTCGGCACCCCAAACCCCATTTCCCAAGTATTAAAATTCCCAGAATTTCAAAATGCAGACACTCCAGCAGTTTTTAATGAGGCAATAAATACTTTGCTTCCCACATTTGGGCAGGTAGCTCTGCTTTCAGGTTGCTGGCATGTCCTGAACTATCAGGACATGTAGTACAGCAATACTGAATTTAAGAGCCAAGCTGCATGATAAGTAGATTCACGTTGTGAAACTTTTGCTGGCCTGTGCCCTCGTCAGACTGCAGGTATAAGAGACATTCTGCATATATCACATTGTTATTCATTCTTGTATTGTTGCTACTCCATTTATCGCCCACCTCTCTTCGAAAGGAGCTCAAAGTGGCATATATGATTCTCCACCTCCCCAATTTATCCTCGCAACAACCTGTGAAATAGACAGAGAGGCTCGGAGACAGCGATTAGCCCTAGGTGAGTTCCATAAATGAGCGCTGAATCTCAATTCAAATCCTGGTCTCGCAGGTCCCATATGCTCATCTGTAGAGCACGAACATGCCAGAAACAAATGTTCCTTCTCCCTGTGCATTTCTTAACATGCTAGTGTTAGAGCATGGTGCTGATAATGCCAAGGTTGCAAGTTCGATTCCCATATGGGACAGCTGCATATTCCTGCTTTGCAGAGGGTGGGACAATTTGATCCTCAGAGTCCCTTCCAAGTCTAGAACTCTATGATTCTATTTGCGACCATTCTAGAATGGCTGGGGCAACCCAGTCAGATGGGCAGGGTACAAATAAATTATTATTTCCGTTTGCTTGTTTTTAATCAATGGCTGCAGTCTGAAGCTGCACAGTTTAGCAAGAGCTACAAAGACATTGGATTCTTATCTCATTATACATGACAAAGCCATTTTTCACCTTCTCACCCCTTGCTTTTTCCTGTAAGACCTATTGCAGTCGTTAAGAGTCGTCAACAGGCTCATCACAGCTATCTGCCAATCACCCATTCCCACCACCCTTCTGAGTAATACCCCTCCCCACCTTCTCACTATATAGAAGGATCTGGCAACTTCTGTTTCAGTGTATCTGAAGAAGTGTGCATGCACACGAAAGCTCATACCAAGAACTAACTTAGTTGGTCTTTAAGGTGCTACTGGAAGGAAAACATTTTTTTTTGTTTTGACTATGGCAGACCAACACGGCTACCTATCTGTAATTGATGCAGTTCTGATGAACATGTAGCTGGGCTAATCCTGCCAGGTAGGCAAGTAGGGCTTGTGGGCACAAGAAAATACCTGCTGGGTCAGGCCAAAGGTCCACCTAGCCCAACACTTGGTTCTCATTCCTATTAGGTGGAATGAGACTGCTACCTCTGGTACCCAATTTTCAGCTGTAGGTTTTTTTAATGGCTTCCAGAACTGCACACTTGGATTTGGGTTTGGCAATAGGCGCGTAATAAGCTGTGTTATACAGTATTGTCTACATAGACTGACAGTAGTTCTCCAGGGTCTCAGGCAGGAGTCTTTCCCAGCTTAACCTGGAGAGGTTGGGAGTTGAACCTTCTGTGCAAAGCTGATTCTCTGCCACAGAGTCTTTCCCATTAATACTCAACCTGCGTTCTTGCTTCTCCTAGTGGCTGCTGGTGCCCAGTTCCAGGCTCAGTCTCTTGTTTCCGTATAGTATTTGCATATGCATTGAAGAAGTCCACCTTCTTCAAAACTGCATACATCTGTGTTCATCTGTAGGATCATGGGGAAGCATTCTGGGCTATCAGGACCAGCAGAGATAGATGTAAATGGCAGTGCTAAGGGAAGGAAATATTTAGCTGGGGGGGGGGGGCAGAGTTGTAGAGAGTCTTGTAGGGTAAGAAGAGTTCCAGAACCTTCAAGCCTACTTCCCCATCTTCAAGCCACCCCCTTGCTTTAGAAACAAAACACACTTTGCTCTCTTTTTTTTTGCAGTAGTCACAGAACTCCACAGACGGCATAACTTTATTCACAAGTGAGGTTGTGGGTTTTTTTACAGAGGTAGAACAAAATACTTTGTGTGCTATTTTTTATTTTTGCTTTAATTATATACATATCTAATATATTTAACTGAACAAGAGAAACTTTTCAAAGACCAAACAAGTTATGCAGTTGGATGGGTACGGTACAAACACCATGCAGAGGGACACCAGGAGTGATCTGCTAAAAAACCGGGGTGGTGAACCTGTGGCCTATTGGAAGACTCCAACTCCTAGCCAGTATGGCCAACGGTCAGGGATGATGGGAGTTGTAGTCCGGCAACACCTGGAGGGCCACAGGTTCTTCCCACCCATGCACTAAAATGCCTGCTCTCACATAACCCCACTGGGACTCTGCCAACGTCACACTGAAATGAATGGAAGTGGCCCACACTTGGTGGATCACACCCATTGTCAGATAAAATCCTGCTGGTGTTAATGTTTTGTTAGAAGGAGGTAACTAAGGGGAAATCTGCCAAGCTTTTAATTAGATTAAGGCTGCGATTCTTTACAAACTGACAGGGAGTAAATTGCCTTGGGTCAGTGGGACTCGGTCTGCAATAGGCATGTATAGGATTGTGCTTTCAGCCTCACACGTTTCATTTTTTGTTCAGTTATTAGATTTTTACAAGCGGCCTAAATGATGAAATGTTTTTAAAATGCCAAATGAAGTTTTAAGCATAAAAGCATAGCCAACAGTTTGCAAAGTATTAGCAACTATACACTTTAAAAAAGCGAATCATCAGAAACATGTTCACTAAGAGAGTTCCCTAAACACATAGGCAAAATGTAAATAAAAAAGGTAACTATTGTTCTGTAACAAAAACTAATCAAAATTCTATTCCAATAAACAGGCTTTGTTCCTTAAAAAAAATTAATGTCTGTCCCAGTAATTATGAGGTTGGGCTGTTTTATATTAACATTCTACTTGATTAATAAAGCACAAACCCCCAAATTACAGGCAATACTGCTGTCATTCCTCTGTGGGATGTGTTGGAGTAGCATTATACATCTATTTTAGGAAATATGTGCAATGGACATTTTACTCTAGGGTTTTAGTTACTGCTGGGGAAGAATTAAATTCCACTCATCTGAAGGGCTGTGTATGCACTGAGTTTCATTTATTTGTGACGTCAGCCTATTCAGAGCCAGAGTCATTCCAGCAGCCCCTGGAGAAAACCTGCTGGCTTTTGGAACTTTGGAAGACTGTTCTGCAAGCCCCTTATAATTTGGATTTTATGGAACTATACATCAGGAGGTTTGGTGATAGCTATAAAATCCCTCCTCACAAATCTCATGGGAAGTGCATGGACAATAGAAGGAAATTGTTATCTATGGTTAATGTTGTTGTAATTGGCTAGAGTGGCTTCTCTAATATTTAACTTTGAAGAGCTGGCTGACTTTTTAATCTTTTGGGTTATTGGACTAGATGTGCCTTTGGTCTGAACCAGAAGGCCTCTTCTTGTGTATAAGAAATCCTGGATACTGAAGTGCTGTACTTGCACTGCTGTGTAACAAGCTGTTTTCCTAAGGCCATCCCAGCTGGCTGAGCATTGCATGAGAATGATGAATTGTGTGGCTCTTCCCCATGAAATTGGCAACTGTGGAAACGCCCATGACTTATGCCATTCCCATAGGCTTTATTCAGGTTTTTAGGACACATGATGTGCCAGGCTGAACATGCCCATGGGAGCATGTCTGCAGCAGGTCAACCTATGAAACATAAGCAGCTGTCCCGGTGATCTGGAACTCACAAAAGGAGCTTATGTGTGTTGGCATATTTTTTTCCCCAGTTTAGAACTTCCTTTTTGAAGTTGGAATGGACCCATTTGTATGGAAATTAGAATAATAAAAACACACAGTGATTTCCCAGAGGTGAGCCAAGTACCTAAAATATCATTGTAACAGTGTGACATCACTGTTCTAGGAGATGTCTTCGCTTCCATTGTAAGTCTAAACTATTTAAAGCAGTACTGAAAATTAAACAGTGATAAAAAGGTATAGTTATAAAATAAGAAAAAGCAGAACTTCTCAGATGTTCATCTGCAGTTCATCCCAAAATCTGAGTGCTTGTGATATTCCTTTTCCTCAGTTAGCTATTAACACAAACTACGAACACTTAACTTATACATCCAGAACAGAGAAGACTGAAATGGTTAAAATTCTAAAATCACAATTCATTGGAATGAAAGATGGATAGATTCTAGGGCAGAGGATTGCTGATGGTGGGCCAAATGTATCTAATAGAATGGCACTTTATGTACATGACCCTGATCCAAATATATGTGTGTATAGCAGTTCACTGCTATATTCTTATATAGCCTGGATTCAGTTTCTGAGCCCAGCCACAGGAACATCACACAGGCAACCTCTTGAGTGGCAAAGTATTAATCAGTGCTATTATGGCTACCCAGCTTAGATACAAACACAGCACACTGGACTTCACCATATGAGACACTCTCTTGCAATTGGGCATATTAACCTGGGTCCATCTGAGCAGAGTTCCTGGGTTCATCAAGATGTGCACGAGTGATACAGTACTGCAAAACTGGTACCCAGGACAGTTACCTGCTTTCAGTAATCTGGTTTGCCAGACCGTTCCGATTACTGAATTAGGAGTTGTGCATGCAGTATTGAACAAACAGATGGCCACTGCTGTCAGGTGCAACCATGCCAAACGTATTTAAGATTTAAGGCTTCATGTATAGGGCAGAATTGAAAGCTCCGCCCTTTCTCAAAGAAGGACACCGTGCGATTAAAGTGGACAGTGCCTGAACATGTGTCTTGCAGGATTCAGGGCCTTTACATGGAATTATGTTAGAAACTTTCAAAGAAATGATTGAATAGCCAATCAGTGAGCTATGGGAGAAGGCTTGAAATTGCTTCAAAACAGAAACAGAAGTAACTGCCTACAGTCCAAATTGTACACGTTTGCTCTGTAGAGTGTCTTGGCTTCAGTGGGACTTATAAATCAGCATTACAAGACAGCAGGCTTAAGAGAGTATGAAAGACTTTAATCATGGATACTTTAGCACCTCTAGAGTTGGGAAAGGGAGATCAGAAGGACAAAGAAAAATGGACCTGCAGCACAATCCTATGCATGCTTACTCAGGTTTTTTTTTAAAAAACTTTTCTTGCCGATAAGAAACTATTCATACAGATAGGAAGGCTGGTTATTCTTTCCAATAACTGGGATCCCTTAAAGACTCAGTGAGGAACTAGTGTACAAAATAGCTGGCTTTTCTTTCTTTCAGTGGGTTTTGCAAATAGTTCTAATAGCTGGTTGAATGTAGACCTGGAGTGGTGGCCAACATGGTGCACTGCAGATATAAGGGCATATCCAGAATCCTCTTTAGTGGGAAGCATAACCAGACACAGTAGACATGTCTTGGAAGAGGGCAGGTTCTCTCCACACCCGAACATTCCCTTTTTTTATCATGGGAACTCAACCCTGAAGACCACTCAGCTCATCCTGGTCCAAAGTAGGGTCGTTTTCAACCATGTTGAAAACAGAGATCAATGTAGGTTGAAACACAGATGGGAGTGAACCAACTAAACAGTGCACAAGTTTCCCCCAGATGTGGACCAATGGTATGATTTTACCTAAATCCACTGACATTTCTTTGCAGGCTAGTACAGTGGTACCTCGGTTTTCGAATGTAATCCATTCCAGAAGACTGTTCCGAGTTCTGAAAAGTTCAAAAACAGAAAACTCAATATGGAAGCCATATGGCATGTTCGACTTCCAAGGTGTGTTTGAAAACCGAAGAATTTACTTCCGGGTTTACAGAGTTTGAAAACTGAAATGTTCGTCAACAGAGACGTTCCAAAACCGAGGGACCACTGTAACATACCATCCCCAAGAATACAGGATTTCATAACAAAGAGCTGTATGCCGAGCTTCCCTTTTCGGAATCTACGCTTTGATCTCAAAGTTGATGCATGAGTGTGCAGAAATCCATAGCAAACCGTTTACCTCCAGTAAATCGAATTCAAAATCCTAGCAGATGCTGTTCAACTGATTTTTCCCTTCCCTAAACTCCTAAAGTAATAAAGGAAACGTGTTAAGAAAAAATAACCAATGAAAAGGCCCTTTCCTTAACCACACCCTAAAACTTTCTATTTTAATTATTATTACAGAAGATCTAAAGTGCTTTTGCCATAGAATAAAAGATGTGGCTAAATATACAGCAGGTGTAGACAAAGAGGATAGAGGAGTCCGCTTTAACTGCTCTAAAGGAGTAATACGCTAATGAATTGTGCAAACCAAACATTTTCCATGTGCCAGGAACTGTGTGCAGAAATGTACACACGAAAACTAACACATCTGGAGCTTTTAAAAACAATTCTTTAATTACTAAGAGGCCGCATAGATGCTTACATTAAACAATGGAGATAAAGGATCTAATCCTCTAAGCGCTGCTAATGCACATCTTCTGTATATTTCAGTGGGGCTTGCAAGTGTGACGAAGAAAGGATGCGTAGCAGTAGTGGCCGGTGGATGGGCCATGGCAGCCCCACTGAAACCGACAAGAGTGTGCTTCAGCTGTGCTTGGTGGATTGTGCTCAAGAATTGAAACATGTGATTTCATTCACAGGATGCTGTGATCTAACTGTTCTAGCCAAATTATACATTTAAAACAAAACATAACTGTACAGAAATTTACAGACACACACCTCAGATTGAGAGCCACAGTTAAGTGCTAGAAGCATGGAAACAAATAATTAATAGCTAGCATACTACACAGTAATTCAAGTAATCTTCTTTAATTCAAAGCTCAAGCAAATGAAGATGTTTCCTGCAAAAGCACGTTTCAATCAGCAAATTGAAATCAGCAAATGCCAGGGGCACGGAAGCCTCCGTGTATGCAGCTTTGCATGTGCAGTAGGAGGAGGCTGGATCGCTCCCTCTTATGTTTAAAAGGGAATTATTGGACAGTTTTATAGTAAAAGATAGCAATCCTAAAAGCACTTATGTGCAAGTAACATAATGTAAAATAAGGCTACTTGTAAGTGGATTAAGAACTAAAGGCAACAACTATTGGTTTTAAATTATTCTGCAAATTTGGAATCAAGTGGAAAAAGGAACTTGCTGTAATTTTGAATAACTATATGCTAGCAATTCAATCAGATATGACCGAAAGCTCCTAAAAAAATCTCTTTACCGGTCTTTAAAAAAGCATGCACTTTTCGATTTTTTTAAAAAGGTAAATTAATCTCGAGATATAAACACAACGGTAGATGCAATTTCTCTTCTAATTCTAAAAAAAGAAAGAAAGAAAACCAACATTCAGCAGTTTGCCAACACAGGGGCTTTCAAACCCTCTTGTGAAGTTCAATTACTTTGCCTTTCTTTCCCTCTATTAGGGCAGTGATTCACAATAAAAAAGTTTGCTGTGCTCTTTGGAAACTTGGGCTCCTGCTAACGTGACCGACTTTTTATCCCTGGTTGTGCTAACTGTGCAGGTCTCTGGACTTAAGAGCTCAGATTTGCCTCTATTCATTGCACAGAAGATGGAAAGTAAACAACCGTTAAGAAAAGTGTTCCTTTTGCCAAGGCGCAGCGTGAAGTGGCGCAGCCTCTTTATGCAAGAAGTCGGAGCTGTGTTTACTAACACGTGGCATTGTTCTCTGGTCTTGTTTGGCCTTTGTAAGAACAACCCCCTATGTTTGTTTGTTTTTTATTTTCAAAAAAGTAATAATTAGGCCCCCTGCCTCTTTTATTCAGTCCTGGAGAAGTTTACAGATACACAAGAGAGCACTATGTTGCCAAAGATACACTGAATGCACTGCGCATCCACAACACGGTGTATTTTCTATTAACAAGGTGTACATGTGCTTTCAACGTGTGAGATTCAGAACATCGTGGATGTTAAGAGGAGCTAGAGGGATTGTTCTTGTCTCTTAAGCCAAGGTCTCAGTGTGTATTATTTCTGAATACCATAACAAGAACAAGGATATACATTAACTGCTGGACTTTTAACCGGCAATAGAAGTTTGTAAAGATCTCTATCGATATGTGGTTACAATAGCAGACACACAAGTTAAGGTCAGGCCACGGTTTCCAATGACATTCACAGGGACCGAGGATAATGGAAGAGGGAGACGAGCGCCTTGGGAGCCTTCCGGGGACGAGTCGCTCACTGCGGAAGAGCTTTGAGGATTGCGTTCACTTCTTCCGCAACTGCCGTCAACGCAAACTCAAACTGTTCCTGTAGATAGAACAGTTGGGATTAATGTTCTGGAGCATTTCCAGGAATCCTGGTGAAACATTTAGCATAATATCTAGGGACTAACTGTACAGAACAGAACAACAACAACAAAAAAGAGGCAAAGAAGAAAATGTCCTGAGATTAAGATTATAGACTCAATGTGTGCCCACCGTGTGGCTGAATCACTGCAGCTCAGAGTGACCTTAACTACAAATAACTCATCAGCACCATTAGTAATGCTAGCTATTAGCCTAGATGAATGGCCTGTGAGCAGTGATCAACCTGGAAATCCTGCCAGTTTGTATGGGAAAATTGGACAGCAAAGCATAGGAAACAGGGAGCGTAACATAGGAAACAGGCCTCAGACCTAACATTATCAACGAGACACGTTGTGTATTGCTTATAGATACATATATACGATCCTCTCTTTCTTTGAGAGAATGAGAGCAGCCCATATGGGGCTCCCAATTATTCATTAATTTATTATTGCACTTATATCCCACCTTTTTATTGAAGGAACTCAAGGTAGTGTACATGGTTCTCCCCATTTAATCCCCACAACTGCCATGTGAGGTAGGTTAGGCTGAGGGGCAGTCACTGGCCCCAAGACCACTCAGTGAGCTTCACTGCCGAGTGGGGATTTGAACCCTGGTCTCCCAGGTTGTAGACTGACACTCTAACCACTACACTACAAGGACTTTCCCTCCACCTGAGATACAAAGCACACCCAATGCACATTTTAAACACATGACCTTTCCCCCAAAGAATCCTGGGAACTGTGGTTTCCTTCTCACGGAGCTGTAATTCCCAACAAACTACAGTTCCCAGGATTCCTTGGGGGGGGGGGATGAGCTTTAAATGTATAGTGTCGATCTGCCCACACTCTCCTAGTTCCTGATTATAGAACAGGGCTGAGGAACCTGGGGTTCTCCAGATATTTCTGGACTGCAACTTCCACCAACCATACCCAGTGGTCAGTGGTCAGAGCTGATGGGGAGTTCCCCATCATCTGGAAGGGGGTGCAGCATTCCCAGCCCTCTTTTAGGTCAATTATTGTGCAACTGTGTCACAAGATTTCCAGAGGTTTTACTACTTAAACTCCGGGAATTGCATGCTAGCAGCTCACTTGCAAGATTCTACATGTATGCATTTAATCAGATGTGTATGTCTATCCTTATCATCAGGATCCAGATGTACATAACATAATCACTAAAAAATTTACAACCATAATTGAGAGACTACTTGGAAACCATAAGTGCACCACCTTGGATTTCGTAAGGGAAGAAAGGTGAGATATAAATTTAAGGAGAAAATGTGTGTTCATTTTATGTGGATTCCTAAGTGTCTTCCCTGTAACCTCTAGACCCCAAATATAGGGAAAACAGTCATGATTAAAAACAACTACAAACATATTGAAAGGGTTCATTTCCATCAACCAGTGAGCTATGAAAACATGGTGCAGTGTCTGCTTGTAAACCCAATGTCACTGCTGTTTATTTTGCCTAGAGATACACTCTAATTGGCATTTCTATCCTGATTTTTAATCCACTGTTTTAAATTACTGTAAGAGGCTCATCCCTTATTTGTATTCAGCTGGGAGAGAACATGGTTTGTTTAAATCTATCACATGTACAAAATTCTCTGGAGACTGCCCATTACTGGCTCATAGCCAAATATTTAGAGTTTGCAGTGTCCTTGGCACAACAAAGTAATTTGGGCAATTTTAACATGGGGATGAATAGTTAAAAGGAAGGTGAGCAAAACCTTGAATCCATTTTTTTTAATACCAGATCATCAATAACTTTAGCCTGATACTACTGAAGTCCTTTCAAATATATTTTTTTAAAAAAAGCTTTAGCCCAGAGCCGATCTGTGACTACATGCAAAACGTAAATGAATAGAATAAATCAGAATTCTAGATCATACTCTAATTGTGCTCTTAGACATTTTTAAAAATTGTTGGGTTGGATCCAATGGCTGCCTGAGCGGAAAACAGCCTGCACAATCATACTTTCTCCTCTGCACCCTTGGAAAAGCCATTCCAGAGAGTTGGGTCCCTACTCGGAACAGGATGGGCTGTGTTGTGATAGGTCTGCTGCAGAAGGTGGGGGAAGAGTCACCTGAAACTGGGTGGAGGAGTCTTGCAATTTCACACAATCCCTCCAGTCTACTACAGTCCTATACAACAGAGCTTACAGTCCCCAACCACCCTCTGGAGAAGCTTTATGAAGGCTATAGGGCTGCAGAGAAGTGGGCAAGACATTTGAGTTGTGCAAGTGGTCTTCTACTTGCACAACTAACACACACAACCTTCAAAGAGGACTGCTGGAACGTGCATCTCCCATCGTGGCACAACTTTACATTTACTTATTCAATTTGCGTAAATAATCTATTATTACATAACTTTATTATTTTTATTTCAACCTGTTCTGTCTCCCTAGTGGTGGTTTTTCCTATCAAAATCACTTTTGGAAGTGATAATGGCTTGGATCCTGACTCCCATTAGCATACTTCCTACTCAAATAATGGAGCTCTACTGCCTTCCACTTCCTACTCTAGTCCCTTACCCAACTTCCAAAAACCTGCTCTTGAGGATTAGGGAAACCTTCGGAACAGCATGGGCTATGGCCCTAGCAGGAAGAAGGAATAGGTGAAAACAGGAGACCCACACTTGCATACGCAGAAGTGTCACGGCATGAGAAGAAGGAAGTTTTAGATCCAAGCCAATACATACCTGGTACTATATTACTCCTGTGGCCTAGTAGTACTTCTACTTAAGACTTATAACTTTTTCAAACGTATTTCTTTGACATATTCCATCAACGTAATGTTTAACCTATTTTGTCCTAATTTGAGAATCTTGTCTCGAGAGCCAGTGTGGTGTAGTGGTTAAGAGCGGTATACTCGTAATCTGGTGAACTGGGTTCGCTTCCCTGTTCCTCCACATGCAGCTGCTGGGTGACCTTGGGCCAGTCATACTTCTTTGAAGTCTCTCAGCCCCACTCACCTCAAAGAGTATTCATTGTGGGGGAGGAAGGGAAAGGAGAATGTTAGCCACTTTGAGACTCCTTCGGGTAGTGATAAAGCGGGATATCAAATCCAAACTCTTCTTGAACTCCAGCCTTCTTGCTAAGTATGCTTGATGAACCCTACCATTCAGATAACGGTCACTATATTTTCAGTGAACTTGCATTATTTTTTTAGGAAGTAACCCATCCTTGAAGATTAGGAAAGTGTTTTCTTCTGAACACACATTTTCTTTAGTCATCTAAAGATTGCTATATTTAACATTTCAATCCAGATCAAAAGTAAGAATTTTCAGAAGAAAAAGCAAACACAAAAGAATGTACTTTGTGTTAAATTGTGGCCTATCCTCCTTTTCTTTTGGGAGAACTAAAGCAAAGTATTAAGGTCTTTAACCAATTGACAGTACCTTTGTCTGGACCATGCCAGGTCTCTGGTCTCTCAAGTGCTCCAGTGTAGCAGCAATATCAATCTCTTTAGCACCTGCCGGAAATAAAAATAAAATAAATCACCAATTGGACTGAGTTCAAAGTGATGATAATATATGCTCCATCTGTCAATCTCCTGCTACTGGATTCCCTTTGGGCTATGAGCCCAATTGAAAATTATACAGTCATCTCTCAGCAGACTTGGCATGCTGCTCAAGAATTGGCATTCAGAAACGCAGGAAGAATAAAGCCAAGGATAGCTTTGATTAGCATTAGTTATTTTTTGAGAAAAAAAATGATAAAGAATCGTTAAAAGATGTCTGTATTGATGCTGACAGGCAGCAAAATGCATTTATTGACAATTAACTCAGTGTTTCAAACTCATTGTAAATGTATATATTAGGGGTGTGAACTGGCCTCAGGATTCATTTTGAATCTGTGCTTTAACCTCCCCCCCAAAAAATCTATTCCTAGGTTGCTCTTGTCTGTCTGTGATTTGAGTCCTGAGCCACTCTGTGTATAACAAGATTTGTGTTCCACATTCACTCTCTTGGCAAAAGTGGGTAGAATTTGCAGGCACAGAAGCTCCTCAAGAGTAGATCAAGGCTGCCAGATAGGCAGACAGCTGTAGGGTTCCGCCCTCCCCCGCATGGCACCTTTAAAGTTTATTTTAAAAAACCACACACACACACACACACACACACACACACACACAGAGGAAGGGTCTGTATTTTTTCATTTTCTGCCATTGGACTAAAATACTAAAATCCATTAGATTAATATTTTTGAGTGGGGGTTTGTGTCTTGATCTTTTGTACCTTAAAACAATTGCAAGGTGGGCATTGTACTAGTTTTCTTGCTTGTACATTTTTTAAGAACATGAGCAGCCAGTTTAACTTTCTGGTGCTTTCTATTGTTCTCATATAGGCACTATAAGGTAAAGCTGCCCCAAATGCGGTTTGCAGAACGCTGATGAGTTAAGAAGATTATATATATATATATATATATATATATATATATATATATATATAATCTCCAAAAATAACAATAAGTTTTTTTTTAAAAACATGTTTAATGACTTGAGAACTATTTTCCCAGTTGTCCTCGTTCCAGGATTCAAGATCATATCTGAAATTGGGGTCTTTTTTTTTTTTTACTACAGTGAGTATCCATTTATGCTTACATTAAACCATTATTTTTCAGTAGTGATCTTTGCTTTGTTAAGGCTATTGATTTGTCTAGCATTGTCTCAGTTTCTCTTGTCGTGCCTTTCCATGTGGCCTGGGGGTGTGAAACACACAGACTAAACTGAAGACTCATAAGATCCTACATAAGAAACTCTCACTACTCACATTGTGAACTATACAAAACACCACACACACAAAAGTAAATAAATATTTGTGGCGGATTTACACAACCAGTTTAAGTGTAAGATTGCAATGCAAAGTGGTAACTTCTTTTCTTGCTGTGGTTTTTTTTAAAAACACCATATAGTTAGCACGCGAAGGGAGAAGATTCTGCGAGTTGTCTTAAGCGTTACTGGAACTTTAAACAAAATTTCTGCACTAAGAACAACAGAATGAAGCTACCAAAGTGGACTAGATCCTATTTTGCTTGGTGGTCGGGGAAAGAAACTACATTCATAAATGTAGATTTAAGCCCTCTTTCCCCTTGTGTGGTAGGGAAGCAAGAAGTCTGGCATCAAGCAGCTGGCACAGGGATTACCGAATCTCAGGAGGATTAACAATTCTGGCCTGTAGGAGGGTCACCAGAATTGTATGCTGTGTAACCACATGGTGCTTTCAGGACAAAGCCTACAAAATTCTGAGTGACGCTCACTTTTAGTAATGTGGAACATTCAACAGGAGCTAGTTACTCCTTTAGTGTGGTATAGTGGATATTCACTCTACTTTAGCCTCAGCTGTTGCAAGGATAAAGTAGGATGATCACATATATTCCTTCCTGAGCTTGGAGGAAGAGTGAAATGCAAAATTAAATTAAAAACCAATTAACATAACCCTAGATGGGCAGATAAAACTATGGGTTATAAATTGTCCTAAGTTTCACAAAAATTCAGTCATAGATATGATATGCAGAAGATATTATTAGGATGGGAAGACAATGTAGGAAGAAAAATGCTAGGATATTAATGCCTTTGACATTACTGGGGTGGGAGCTGTAACATTTAAAGGCCTGGTACCACATGAGCAGGACCATTTGCAATGGTTCTTTCCACCCAGCCATAACCCCTGATGCTTGCTGGGTGATCATTATGTGCATGATCAGACCCTCCCATATGTTGCTGAGCCTTTAAATGGTGCTGCAGCAACGTGGGATGAACCTAAATGACTTACCATAATACCACTGCTGTAAAGGCTACCATTTAAACTTTTTATTCCTACTTTGTTTACATATAAAGTTCACGTTGAAATGAATGGCAGTACAAAAGGCCCAGTGAATTACCTACTGCTCAGGTTGTATTAAAACTACCTGTTTCTTTTTCAAAGAAATTGTCAAATGTAGCAGCAGAGAGTACACCTAGCAGATGTGGTGCTGGACTCAGAAGACTTGGATTTCAATTAATTCCCAGCTAAGAGACCGATCTTCCCATGTCACCCTGAGGCACTTACTTAATCTGCATTTCAGACAGCTGCAGAGTAATAATCCTAGGTGGGAACAACCAAACAAGCTCTGCTGTCAACACCGTAAGTTTTAGCTGAATAATTTGAGTTTTTAAAAAAATGTTCTTTGAATAATTGGGGGGAAAATGGGAAATTTTATTTATAGAAGCATTTTGGTTTAACCCTCATGGTCTGGGTGAGTTTATAATATATCCATTTGCAGAGGAAGAAGCGATACTGAGGGAACGCTAATACCTTCCATGTTCACATATTTGTATCATACCCTTCCTGCCAGGAACTTATGGTAACATAGAAGAGGTTGAGAGATGGTGATGGGCCTAATAATCAGCAATTGGAAACCACCCCCTGCCCAAATCAAAGGTCAGCACGTCAACCACTACACACAACCCTGACTATATCACTATCTTTCAACTGGCTTCATCCTTATCTTTAATATATACACATAATATATACAGTCGTACTTTGGCTCCCGAACGCCTTGTGAGTCAAACGTTTTGGCTTCCGAATGCAGCAAACCTGGAAGTGAATGTTCCGGTTTGCGAACGTTCTCTGGAAGCCGAATGTCCGACACGGCTTCTGAATGTGTGCAGGAAGCTCCTGCAGCCAATCGGAAGCTGTGCCTTGGTTGTCAAATGTTTTTGGAAGTCGAACGGATTTCCAGAACGGATCCCGTTCAACAACCAAGGTACGACTGTACACTGGAATCATAGAATTGTAGAGTTGGAAGGGACTTTGTTGTTTGTCTCTCCTACAATTTTTACGCATAAACTCTCAATCTTTCTTCTGTGGATTTCTTTACAAGTGTACACACCCTTTACGTGTAATCCTACTTTCCCTCCCTTCCTGTTTGGTCTATTTCTTTTGAGCAGGTTATACTCTTCAATTCTTACATTCTAGTCATGAGTCTCATCTCACCAGGTTTCAGTAATGCCTGCTAGGTATATTTGCCATCCTATATTAAAGATCCAATTTGTCTTGCTTGTTTCCCATACTTCGTGCATTAGTATAGAGATAACTGAAATCATGAGTCATTCCCTCCAGCCGCTTACTTCTTGTAGTTTCTTGCCCTTTGGCAGGTTTCTGGAGCACCACCTCAGTTTCCTGTGCACCAGTGAAGCTATTATCCCTAGTACCATATGTTCTTCTGCTGTCAGTAACGTTCTCTCTCTCTCTCAGGATCTAGTTTAAAGCTCTCCTGGGCAGGTTCATGAGACTCTTAGCAAACACATTCTTGCCAACTACTGTGATCTGTGGAGAAAAACTACTTTAGGAGCTCTGGCTACTTCTGTAGTGAAAAGGAGCATGAACTATGGCATGCAGGCCTCAGAAACTAGTAAAATGTCAATATGGTCAGGAGGTACAGCTCCTGAACTCTCATGTTCATCTTATTCTGAGCCCTGTTTCTCTACTCCCTAGTTCCTTTGAAGCAGAGAAATATATTAAAACATTACACATATAGTTCAAGTTTACATAATTTGTTCCCATTTATGTAATGGAGTTTTCTGGTTGAAGACTTTGGAGTATTTTGGTGCAAATATTTCTATTAAAATACTTTTGTATGTTGGAGAATATGCTGTTCATTGGATCCTGCTGCCATTTGGTGCTCCTTAATGGCTGTAATAGCAGGTATTATGTCAGGATTCAAGTTGGTGAAGATTCTGCGGAATGACCTTTATTTTACTCAGGTTTCACAACACATAAAAGCTGTGCTAAGATGGGCAACTGGCTGGTTTTCGGGCACCTCTAACATTCATAGATCACTTCCTTTGGGGGTGAATTAAGTTACAACCAAATCCTGTTCTAACAGCTTTAGGGTGCTTTGAAAATGCTACATTCCATGTGGAACTTAAATATGCATTGAATTTATTTTTCCACATTTGTGTTGACTAAAAGCATTTGTTTCTCGATAAATATAGCATTACTTGGCTAGCCCTTTCATGAAGATCTTCATTATCAGTATTCTCTGAGGCAGCCCACCCAACTCCTGCTGCGAGACAAGCAAGTACATTCATATGCCACAAAACTGAGAGCCCTTAAAAGGTCTGGATTAAGCAAGAAGATCACTAGCTCAGGCCAATTCTGAGCTGCATCAAATGTCAAACTTAATTAGCATACATAACGCTATACAGAAATTTTTCACTGCTCCATTTTCTTCCTTGCAGCTACCATGAAAGCTAGCAAGAAGAATCCCGTTTAGGATATGCTAACCACACAACAAACAAAACAAAATACACAGAATGTCCAGGAAATTATAAAACAAAATTCCGAAGCATTAAAGAGTCAGTCATAAAATATGCCATTCTGAGCTCAGTTCAATGCTCTTTTGAAACTTAACTATGGATTGCAAGACAGATGTTTTGATGAAAATGCTTGCCTCCTTCTCCAATCTTTTGTATGGCTGTATCTTTAACAGACAACACACAATTTCTACTGGCAGTGTCTGTTATTTACCTCATAAATACAACTAGGTTTTGCATGCAGAAATGTTGCCTGCATCCTCTACAAACTTGCCTCTTCTGTGACTTCAGTCCATGAGATTTCTTATTTCCAAATTGATTACTATTTCAAACTTATTGATATCAGCTCATTCTTTTCAGAATCTTCTAAAGCTCTGGAAGTCTTTTTTCTCCTTCTAAAGATATTGACTGTGTGTGATCAATTCAAAGGTCCCAACCCTGAATAAATGAGGCAGTTTTTCTAGTTTCTGCTGTTAACTCTTCCTTTCTAAATACCACAGGGCGGGGGCGGGGCGGGATCTCGATTTTTAACTGAAATAAATAAATAAATGATCAGTAAATTGTTTTGAATACTTCCAATGAAAAGAAAGTCTTGGATAACTGTTCAAGGAGGTATCAACTCCTTGCAGTGCATGATCCAGCTTCTTGCTCAAATGGTTCTATTTTGCTGAAGTTGTCTATAATAATGTTTGGAAGTCTGTGTGTGCCTACAAATTTCTCTACTGGAATCTGCGACTTTTCATCTGGGTGAGTCACGTCACATAGGGCTTTGGAAGCACCACTATGGGCTGATCAGTTCTGCAAAACCTTCTCTTGTCCAAACTGCATCTTTACATATTCCACATTTGACATCACATTACGTCAACAACAACAAATTATTTATACCCTGCCCATCTGACTGGGTTGCCCCAGCCACTCTGGACGGCTTCCAACATACATAAAACAAAATAAAACATAAAACCTTAAAAAGTTTCCCTATACAGGGCTGCCTTCAGATGTCTCCTAAATGTTATATAGTTACTAATCTCCTTGGTAAAGTAAAGGTAAAGGACCCCTGGATGGTTAAGTCCAGTCCAAAATCAACTATGGGGTGTGGTGCTCATCTCCGCTTTCAGACCAAGGGAGCTGGTGTTTGTCCACAGACAGCTTTCTGGGTCATGTATCCAGCATGACTAAACCATTTCCAGCACAACAGGACACTGTGACGGAAGCCAGAGTGCACGGAAACGGCGTTTACCTTCCCGCCACAGTGGTACCTATCTATCTACTCACACTGTTATGCTTTCGAGATGCTAGGTTGGCAGGAGCTGGGACAGAGCAATGGGAGCTCACCCGGTCATGCTGATTTGAGCTGCCAACTTTACAATCGGCAAGCCCAAGACACTTGGCGGTTTAGACCACAGCACCACCTGCATCCCTGCTCATCTCCTTGACATTTGATGGGAGGGCATTCCACAGGGTGGGTGCCACTACCAAGAAGGCCCTCTGCTTGACATCAGGTGTCGGGTAGGTGGGCTTGGCTTGGCTGAAATGGCCTCGCTGCTTTAACCCATCTGAAAAAGACTACCATGTTTTTGAACTCGCTGGGAGTATTCTCTAAAAGCATGCTTAAAAAAATATTAAATAGTCTTTATCAGTCAAAAACTAAAACTATCTTCTTCCATGTTTGCATTTGAATACGGCTTGAGGCACAGTTTTTACTGTGGTTGACTATCTGTTGAAAAAACTTGCTGCAGCACACAATATTGCATAATTGTGTTAAACTGGCTAACTCCATCGTCAGTTAACGTTACATTAAAAGCAGCTCACTCACATAATGCCTTTGTAAATATATACGTTTTTGTTGAATGCAAAGAGCTATTTTGACAAAACTGCAGCCGCAGTATTTCAGAGAACATAGAATGTTCTTACTTGAAATGACCTAAAATTGGCTTGTGAAAAATATGCCTAAAAATGAAAGCAAGATTCAGGCTGTTTCTGCTGCTTTCACTTTTTTCCTCCATCGGATAACTGACTGGGTCTAATGAGCTACAAAGTTCAAGGCTTAGCGATTCAATAAAATTCAAAACCTAGAAGGCAAGACAGCTACTTTTTAGAACAGAAGACTTTTCTCCTTCTCTTTCTTTGTGGGCTTCTCAGTAATTATGTCTCTGTGCCAACCCACTCATATCCTTTGAACTATCAGATCAATAACACTGCGTATTTCCCCCCAGAACTACATTGTAAAATATGGCAATAAAAAAGGCCTATGCAGATATTTATTTGGAAATTGGATCTCGGAAGCAAAAGTTACATTGTTGGAAGCCAAAAAAATTATTTCAGATTTATAAAACTCTTTAAATTAATAATATTTCCACTACAACATTACTGATTCACAATTTTAATTAAGCCAACACATGTGGGACAAAAAGCGGCATAGAAACATATTATTGAGCTTAACTGGATTGCAGACTTGTGAATCAGGCTTGTAAACACGGCTCCATATTGCTTCATTAAGCTCAAATATGGGTGGAAAGAAATAAGGTATACAGCAATTATGCAAGATTTTTTTTAGTATGTGAGCATAGCTCTGTTATTATGCTTGAACATTATAATGTAAAGTACAGTACTGTATGTGTTTTTAGCTGTAAGTTCTGTGAGATTTCACAGGGCAAAACAGGCAAAATACATAAAACAACCCCAGTTTATAAATTGAGGAAGCCGCAAGCGATGACTGAGAGTGAACATCACTTCACATTTTTATGCTACAATCCTATATGCATTTGTCAGGAATAAGCCCCATTGAACATAGTGGGATTTATTTTTATGCATAGCATTGTAGTAGTTTTATTTTAGTTAGAAAGGAGAGCAAAGGACTTGCAGGAAATGGGACTTTTGAGGAAAGATTTAAGAAGAGAGAGAAGGGGTACCACATTGGTTTTATGGGAGAGAGTTCTAGGAACAAGGACAAAGATAACATGGTACGCAACTTAAGTTTTACTCAAAATAGATCCACTGAAATGAATGTGACTAAGCTAGGTCCATTGATTTCAATGGATCTGCTCTGAGCAAGACTTAACTGAATACCACTCAGTGACTTTGAGTGTCCGGGTCTTTTCACACTGCCTTTTATTCCAACAACACAGCTGCAGGCCTGATTTATCTTCCAGTTTTGTAATGTGTACTCTTTCCTAACTCCCATTTATTTCAAGGTGGTTGCATAGGTAGCATGGACTGTTCCCTCAGTATTCATGGCAGACTGCAGAAAAAGAAAAGTGGTGTGGGAAATTTGGTATGAAGAGTCTTCCTCCTCTCTTCACCCCCCCCCCCCTTAAAAAACCAACATTTAATGATTACAATGGTAAAGAATGGCATTTCAGACCAAATGTAACTTAATACATGAAATGAAAAGACCACGTTGTAAATAAAAAGTGCATCATAATTCATCTGAAGTGTGCACACATACATATGTCCCGCACCTCTGCCTCACAGAGAGTTGCAGCAAATCCCTCATGATGTTGTATGAGGGGCCAAACACTCCACAACTGCATTATGCAGCTGTTTGAATAACAAAAGGAGCTAAGGGCCTGGAATGTATGTTCCCAGCACAGCTCTCCTCCAGCCATCATGAGATCTGTAAATATACCCTCCTGCTACACAACACACAGAACAAAAACACCTGAAACACTTAATATTAGCGGCAACTATTATTGGAGTACTCCTGTGCTAACCATTTATATTAAGTGAAGCTGAACCTCTGCTTAGAAGAGAAACTGGACGAATGAGAAACTCATGAAATCGTAATTTCAATATCAACACTGGGAACTAAAAACAAACAAACGCAAAACCCATTGGGTTTCCCCCTCCCTCTTAAAATTCCGTAAGATCATTTAAAATGTGTTTTTTCTTGTTTTAAATCAAAGGCAGGATTAATAGCAGAAAATATGAACTTCTAAAGAACTGAAATATAAGCATCGGTGCCTTGTACAGTCAGCTAGGGGAAACTGTTTTGAACATAGAAAAGTAAATTATGTGAAAAAGGAGTCCCTTTTCCTAAACATGTGCTATTTAAAGAGCCACTGAAGAGCCAAAGCATCTTACTGATTGCTTTTCACTTTCCCACTGCTGAAACTAAGTGGTGCTGTATTTACTTTGATTTTAAAATCCATTATTGCCTGCTTTCTAATAAACCAGAGCGTGGAACAAGAACTCAGATTACTCTTATTCTTAAAAGTCCTTTTAAAAAAAAAAAAAAAAGAACACAAAACCTGAAGGCCTTAATCCTTAAAAGCACTCCCTCCCCCCTTCTTTCTCCCCCCCTCTTTTTCCTAAAACATGTTAGCAGATGCTGTCCTTGCAGCTGGCCCTAGACTGAAAGTGCACTTACATTTTTATGTTTAGAACTGAAGGACTCTAAAGTTAGTGTTTGCACCACAGAAAAAGCAACGGCAAGGGTATTCATTGGTACTTGTGCAATTCATTCTTTAAGAAAAGGAAATGGAAAGAAAGATTTCATGTCCTGGACTTCAGGCCTTTGATCATTTGATGAGCGCTGGATTCTCAACCTGGGCCTCAAACTTCTCAGGCCAGACAAAGGAGGGCTAGGCCTCACAGACCGGTCCCTAGATTCCTGTCAGAACAAAAACTTTGGCTGCCTCACAGTGTGACAGCCTGGGAAAGGCCCACCTCAGCAGGGCTGAGATGCCCGCTCTGCCCTTTGATCTTTCATTTAAACTGCCCAAAAGCGCCAGGTCAGGGATTTCAGACTGCACACCCCCAATGGCAGAGGGGTGCAGGTCAAGAACAAAATGGGGCTGACCAATCTGAAAAACCCTGCAACTCTTTTCTTTGGCCAGTTTCACATGACTTGTCTTGCATTGTGCCACACTAAGCCCACACTTAAAATGGAATTTGACATTACATGGTACAATGGAGTCAGTAAATGGCATTCTTTAGAGCTCTTGCAACAAAGTCAACCCTTCCCTTAAGTGGTTGAAAGCTCGAAGCTAGAAAATACTACTTGTTTACTATTCTGTGAAGAAAACAGTATGTATTTTGCAGTTTTGCTTTCATTGCAAGCTCTGATGGAAAAATGGAATGAGCTTAACAAAAGTCTAATAAATGTGGCATGTCTGCTCCCTCCCTCAGCTCAATAACTTTGATACAGGCAGATCAAGATGCCACTTGCAATTCAAATGTTCCAAGCAGATGAAATGCCTTTTTTTTTTTTTTGCACAAATGGCAAAAGCTCCTCAGTGAACTGTTTCATTTTGTTTTTTAAGGGGAAAAAATTATAACGTAGCGCAGCGCACAGAAAACACAGTCATACCGGACAAGGCATACATGGCAAGGTCAAGTTGCCCAAACCAAAAATGAAGACAACGCCCACATTCTCAAATAATAACATAGCCACCAGTATTTCAAACATGAAAATAAGAGACATCCCTATGTATAGATAAGCTCAGAGGCATTGCCTAATGGACAAAAGGTAGATGAGACCCTTTTAAGACAGGACACACACACACTTTGTGCATAACGCTAAAGCAAACCATTGCTAAGCATGAACACATGATTGTTTGGATACTTGGCTGCTTTGCGACCCCTCAGTCCTCCTGCTGCTGTGCAACCCATTAAAAATCCATGGTTTGGCTTTGTGCCACATCTGATCCTGGGTTCATAGTTTGACTCACACTAGACAATCCAGGCCACCCTACAGGGAGGACTGGGGGAGGCCATGATTTCTGCTGTGACATCTACATGTTCGCACTTAACTATAGTTTGGCTCAACATTACACGTGAACTGGGCAGCAGACAGGGCACAAGAAACAAAGAGGGCACAAGACAAAATTCACCCACATGGCACACAAAGGTACGCTATATATCCCACCTTAATGGTGCAATCCTGTGCACGTCTCTTAAAAATTAAGTCCTGTGGAATGGGACTAATTTCCAGGCATGTATAGGAGGAGATTTTTTGGGGGAAACCCCATATTCTAGATCATCTGGTATCCTAATCTTTCAGGATCATTGGAAATAAGGCAGAAAGCACTGTAAATATGTTAAGATGCATTATTTATGATTGAATCAAGTTGTTGGGTGTCCTGCTATGCATTACTTTTGATATATGCAGAATTTCTCATCACACAAAGCAGTCTTTGATGAGTAGTTCTGTGAAACCAAAGACTTCATAGTGCTGCATCTACAAAGTTGAGCCGTTGAGAGGTTTTTTTAATGTTTAAACTATCTGAAAAAAGTGTGCTCGAGGAGGGGGTGATTTTCAGATAATGCAGGTTAGATTTCTCAACAATCAAACTACAGTATTCCGTAAGCAACTCAAGAGCAATCTCTCTTCCTCCAAGGGTTTCAGAGTAGCATACGTAGAGCAAACAACTCTTGGAACTGTGAAATCGAAGATGGAGAGGAAACCAACATTCTTTGAAAGACTATAGTGATAGAACACTATCGTTTGGTGAGATACCTTCACACCTCAGTTTCACCAAGCATAGATTACTCTAATCGATGACTTTACCACATGGTGATGATGCCTGAACTTTTCCCACATGAGAATCTGTGGCAGAGAAAAATTACACAATGTTCAGGGTAATAAAGCCGCCCAGAGTGGCTGGGGAAACCCAGCCAGATGGGTGGGGTATAAATAATTTTTAAAATGTTATTGTTGTTGTTATGGTATTCTTATTAAATCTGGCCCTAATAGTCAATTTACAGAAAAAGTTATTTACATTTAAAGTAATATACTTTGTCAATCTCAAAGCTTTAGTGGCATATAAATATACTTTTGTCATCTTCATTGCTTGGGCCTCAGTGAAATGATCATCAGTGATAGGTCTTGCATCATTATGAAGTGGAATAGATTGAGATTGCAGAGTTCTGTGTTCAACTTTGTAGGCAAATTTTCTTATGCTGATTCCTAGGGCTTCCAGCTAATATAAGAGATGTTCAGGGATGAGGTGAGGAGACTAAGCACCAGTGGCTTCTTTAAAGGGGCAATGATTAGACTGTTTTCCTTAGGGCAGAGGCCTGTAAACTGGTTCTGCCCAGGCCACTTGGAAAGTAAATAATGGGAACTTCACTATTTCAGTGCAAAATCTGGACACAAAGTTTATTATCAAGAGCAGGCATCCCCAACCTTTGGCCCTCCAGATGTTTTGGACTACAGTTCCCATCATCACTGACTACTGCTCTAGTTAGCTAGGGATCATGGGAGTTGTAGGCCAAAACATCTGGAGGGCCGCAGGTGGGGGATGCCTGATCAAGAACAAAAACAGCTTTCCTTTTTCTGCTAACTGCAGGACATGGTTTGCAGTATTTTATTGCTACAATTTGTTTTCTCATACATTTAATGGCTAGAGCATTTAAGAAAATAATTTGCTTTACTGGAAAGAGTCTGGTATGGGACATAACAGAGCTCTGTATTGAGCTGTTTAGATGCTGACTGTAGAACACCCCCCCCCCCCCCCGATGATACCCAGCTAAATCATGTTCAGGGTCTGGTCATGAGTAAAACAGGAGATCACCCTATGGTTTTAACACTACTTGGTATTTATTAGCACATCTGTTATTAACTTAATATTATGGTTCTCGTCATAAAGCAACTATTAGCCGCATCATTATCTGCTATGATGAATTGGACTGCATTTCTACAGCCTAAGGTGTAATACAAATCACTGAATACTCCTAGAATCAGTTGTTAATTCCTATACATGCCTTGGAGGTGCAGGTATCATTGGGAAGAATACAGCATTCCTCTCAACACAGATATCCAATATGCGGTAAATATATAAGCCATTGCTTTGCCTTTCAGTATTTAGTACTACTGACCTCCTATCACGCAAGCTAAGCTATCAGAAAGCAAGCAGCTAATCTCATTCAACACTATTTTAGACATGCTTGCAAGCTTAGGCGTGCCCACCTGATTCTGCCCCCCCCCACCCCCAATTTTTACCATATCCCCATGTCATGTCATAAACTGCTTTTAAAAGTCCCCTCAATTTCAAAGTGCATTGCCATGTAGCTTAAAAAGCTGCTCTTCAAGAAACTCTAGCTTAAAATCCCCATGGCCATGCAGAATGAGCTATGCTTTTCTGCCCGTGTGTTAATCAAGAGGCAATACAGAAGCTGTAGTAAGAACATAAGAAGAGCCATCAGGCCAGTGGGCCCACCTAGTCCAATGTCCTGTTCTCAAAGTGGCCGCCCAGATGCTTGTGGGAAACTGGCAAGCAGGACCCGAGCACAAGAGCCTCTCCTCTCCTGCAGTTTCCAGTAACTGGAATCCAGAAGCATTATAGCCTCCCAACTGTGGAGGCAGAGCATAGCCATCGTGGCTAGTAGCCATTGATAGCCTTAACCTCTATGACTGTCAGAACTGCCAGCTGCCTTGAGTTGCGGCGCTCAGGAGAGGTAACAGTCCAGAAGCCCAGCCATATTTTACACTCTTTATTGCTTCTTGGCGTATTTACAAGTAGTTCAAAAAAGCGATCCGATCATCATGGAGAGTTGTTCCGCCTGACATCTTTCCTCTTGTGGTGGGGCCAGCACAGCCACCTTCCCAGACCCCTCCTACTTCCCCTGTGATGAGAGGCACTAGCTCTCGGAAGTACCCCCTCCCTCTCAGAATCACTCCCCTCTGACCCCCCTTCTTCCCCTTCCCTTCCCTCTGAAGACGAAAAGCTGCTGATCAAAGGGGATCTTTCCCGGTAACCTCCCATTCCTTCCTCCCTCGCTGTCTGTAGTTTCCTGACAATGACATTGCCCAATTCTCTTTCAAAGCCATCTAAGTTGGTGGCTATAACGGCTTCCTTTGGGAGCAAGTTCCATAGCCTATGTCCTGGATGAAGAACAGTCTTTTCTCTGTCCTGAATCTTCCAACATTCAACTTCACTGGGCGCCCATGAATTCTAGTGTTACGAGAAGAGAAAAACATCTCCCCTTTCCACATGCCATGCTTGGAACCAAAAGTGCTGCACCAACAAGTACAAAATAACCCCTCTGCAGCACCACGAATCCAACTCAATGGTGTAACATTGGAAAATGTCGATCACTTCTCCTACATAGGCAGTTATCTTTCCACAAGGGCTAACATTGTTGCCAAAATCCAGCATCGCCTGAGCTCAATGAGTGCGGCTTTCTCCCAATTGAAGTGCAGAGTGTTTGAGGACATTTGCAGGCAAACCAAAATGCTTGTTTACAAAGCTATTGTACTACCAACCTTACTATATGCTTGTGAAGCATGGACCACTTATAAACACCATCTCCAACTCCTTGAAAGATTCCATCAACGGTGTCTCCAAAAAAAAGTTTACACATCACTTGGGAAGACAGATGAACCAATATCAGTGTACTGGAAGAAGCAAAGATCACCAATGTTGAAGCAATGATTCTTCAACATCAACTTTGTTGGACTGGTCATGTTGTGCGGATGTCTTCCAAAGCAACTACTCCATTCCAAACTTAAAAATGGAAATTGTAATGCTGGTGGTCAACAAAAGAGGTTTAAAGACTGTCCCACGGCAAATCTAAAAAAATGTAGTATAAACACTTGACAACTGGGAAACACTGGCCTGTGAGCGCTCCAGTTGGAGAACAGCCTTTACCAAAGATGTCATGGGCTTTGAAGACACTCAAGCTCAGGACGCAAGGGAGAAATGTGCTAAGAGGAAGGCACGCTTGGCAAATCTACACCGTGATCAACTTCCACCCGGAAACCTATGTCCCCACTGTGGAAGGACATGTGGATCCAGAATTGGCCTCCACAGTCTCTTACGGACTCATTGTTAAAACCGTGCTTATGGAAGACAAAGAAGAAGAAGATGCCATGCTTAACTTTATAGACTTCTATCATGTCACTTCTGACTCGCCTTTTCTCTAAACTAAGAAGTCTCCAATGCTGCAGCCTTTCCTCATATGAGAATTGTTCCATACCCTTGATGATTTTGGTTGGCCTTATCTGAATTCTTTCCAACTCTATGATACCCATTTTAAGGTGAGGCGCCCAGAACTATACACAATATTCCAAATGTGTTTGCACCATAGATTTGTATAACTGAATCATGATAACAGTAGTTTTGTTTTCAGTTCCTTTCCTGATGATCTCCAGCTTTCTCACAGCAGCTGTGTCACACTAGGTCAACATCTTAATCAGTCACCACCAGTTCTGACCCCCTGAGAGTATATGTGAAATTAGGAAATTTTTTTGCATTGACATGCATCACTTTATACTCAATTGCATTTGCCATTTTACCACCCATTCACTCAGCACTGAGAGATCCTTTTGGAGTTCTTCATAATCTCCCTTTCTTTTTCATTATCTTGAACTACTTGGCATCATCAGCAATCCTGGCCACCTCACTGCTCACCCCTAACTCTAGATCATTTATGAACATGTTAAAAAGCACAGTAGTGATCTCTTGGGAGAACTCCACATTTTGCACCTTTCCAGAGTACTATTCCTAGTCTCTTCTTCCTGCTACTTAACCAATTCCTGCTGCTATGCTAAGCTTACTCAGGAGTCTTCATTGAGGGACCTGGTTGAAAGCAAGTACACTATGTACCAAGTGAAAAGTATTCACCCTGGCTTAGCTTGGTTCCTGCTGAAGTGTCTTGTGGGGGGGGGGAGTGTTTCTTCCTGATCCCATGTCTAACAGAAGCATGACATGTAAAAAATAAGCTGGTAAATCTTTTCCTAGCTTAATAGTAAGTAGTGAGAAGAACTGCACTAGCACAATGTGTGTGTGTGTGAGAGAGAGAGAGAGAGGGGGAGAGAGAGGGGGAGAGAGAGAGAGAGAGAGAGAGAGAGAGAGAGAGAGGGGTAGTGGTTGATGTTAAAGAGAAGCAAGAGAAAGGCCATAAAATAATGTTATATTGTTTAATATAATAGAAACTCCCGTGACCTAGTTGATGTGTTCTGTAGCTTCACCGGAATACTGTGGAAACTTCCTGACTGAGCAAGTCAGTCACATAAGAAGAAAGGAGGCAGGGAGCATAAAGAGAAATATTTCAAAAAGGTCAAAATATTCTACTTGCATATTTCAGTTTTCTGTCATCTTCAAAGCAAGAGAAGCCCTTGAACACAAATTACGGTCAGGTGAATGTCAACTGCTGCATACCACACAGAGAGTGAATGTAGGGCAAAACGAAATAAATATTTACTGCGTAGTTCATAACATTTTTTGCCAATAAAAGTTATGTAAATTTGTGAAAGTACAAATCCAACCACACATGTGTGAGATTCATTCATATAGAGCTCCAGGGGTTGAAATTTTGCTTCATTTTTAATCACTGTGGACATCGGAAAAACAAAATAAAAAAAAGCCCCGAGAACATTCAGGCGAGGGTAAAATTTGCCTCTAATCTATCTGAGGCCCTTTTTGCGAATATTGCGCCTGCGTTGCCATGACAACGCCACCACATCTCAGAACTCAAAAAGCGACAGCACTTTCGATTCTCACCTTTGGCCATTTTATTGAGAACCATGTCAATTAGGATGTAGGTTCCACTTCTTCCCGCACCGTCACTACAGAGAGGGGGGGGGAGAGGGGAAAAAACAACAATAGCCCATGATCAATTCAACATGCTCAAAACCCCGACAGAAATGCGATGCTGGAAGTAGAGTAGCATAAAGGGCTGAGTTGAGGTGGAAGGATGATCTACGTTAGACAAGCTTTCTTTAACAAACTGTCCTCACAAGCTTGGCAGCTGTTATATTATTATTTGGGTAAACTCTACAGTTCTGCAAGGTGAATTTGTATTTTCGTTAAGGGCAAATACTTGCTTATTTTGGAAAGACTTCTCCAAATATTTTTGAAGAGTACTGTGATAAAGTAAGTAATTCTAGAAGCCAAGTATCCATGATCAAGAGCTGTTCAATCAGGTCTGTTAGCAAAAAGCTAAAAGGACAGAACAGCATCTTCTCCAAATGACTGCTCTCCCCGGTATCTGAGCTTACAGGAACATTCATGTCAACAAACCAACCTTACAATCACTTGCATCTTCTTAAACTGGGCGGGGGGAAGGATTGTATTGTTTCCTTATAAATTAATTGAATACTAGCCACCTGGGCTTGGAAAAAAATGCTGCCGATTTCCTTTTTCTTTAATATAGAAGCTGACTTGGTTAGGGGGGAAATAGCACACAGCTTCTGAAAGTATTTCTAACCCTCCTTGGAACACACACAATAATTTTGGAGACTTCCGAGTGATCCATGTGAAGATGTCAAGATCCTTAATCTGAAAGCAGTTTCCGTTTGCTGTCAGAAACCAGCTTCTAATTGGAAAGGTGTTAGTTTTCATAGATGTTGCCAGTATACAAAATTAAGATTCTAAGCAATCAATTTTTCTTGCCCTTTCCCCCAGTTTTTAAGGTGGCATTTTTGTGACCATGCTTGACAGAGAGAGGGGGAGGGAGATATATCACTTAAAATAATTCACTTTTGTTGATTTTCTTTACCTACAAAAATTATTTCTGGACTGGAGGGGTGTGGCGAGAAGACAGTGGTGTTACTGTAGTTTTGAATGCATTCTGATTTAAGTACAATTTACTAGATCAGGGGTGTGGTTTTTAACCACAGAATTAACGTTTTGATATTAGGCATTGGACTTAGTGTCAATAGAAATAAGTGAGCAATTAAAAAAAATTATTTGACAAGGATATCGTTATATATGTAAAAATTAGAAGGCATGTGTTTCTTCTCTTTTATAGCAAAATAAACCGTGCCAGTCCAGGCAAATTCAGAAGTCTACTAGAGTCTTGAAAATGGCACAATTCCCTGAGTTTTACGCAACGCAGCCTCGAAACTGGCAGGGTTTTCTGGTTATAAACCACAGTCTATGAACTCTCTTATTTGGAAGCAAATTCTTAGCTGGCTTACCAAATAATATGCTTCTTGGAAGTCTATTCTGTTCAGCAGTTTCTTAGTCTCAAACCTCTTCCCTTCCTATGAGCTTATGGCATTATGACCATGGAGGGAAAAAGACAGGCAGCCATGGACCAAATAAAGGCAGCTTGGATTCCCCAGTTCTGAGTCTCCCACACCACACCAGTCCTTGAATTGAACAAAGTATGGAATCCATGCCTAAACTGTATAACGAAATTTCTCTCAAAGCAGTAACACGTGGTACTGGGAAAAGTAATGTTTGAAGGCTTTTGAAATAAATGTTCAGTGAGCTGCCGAGCAAGTAACAAGGCCTATTTATTTACAGATGCAGAGAGGGTGAGGCTACAATCCTACACTGATTTACCTGGGAGTAAAACCCCATTGAACTTGATGCGACTTACTTCTGAGCAGGTATGTGATAGTGCTGTTTGGTGCCTGTGTGCACTGCACAGTTGTACGTCGGAGGGAGAAGGAAGAATTGCTGGTGAGATGGTATTGAGACCCCACTGGTTATTTCTGATGGGCTTAAGCAACTTTCATATTTTCATGGTGAAATCTGAAGTGTGATGAATCTCCCCATTTACTAGAGACTCTCCTCGTCAGCAAATACAAATGTTTTTTTGGGGCAGAACAATAAGGAACAGCTTTTGCTCATTTGGCAAATCAAGCTACAGAATCATTTGCATATTTTGTTCAGTCCATGCAATCTCCTTCTGAGCCTCTTTTGAGGGTGGGTTGAAAATGGTACTTGCCTGCAATGGACAATTACCGGACAAGAACGACCCCTGTAGCACTTGTTTACTTTTCTGTAATAAAACAAATATAGACATTGAGAAATATATTACTTTCTGAAGTAATCAGAAGCATTCCAAAATAAAGTATCTTCTACATTTTAAACCCCCCCCCCCAAAAAAAGATGGCTTGGCATATTAAAGTAGCTCAACCTAGGCTATGATCTTCCAACCCGTTTTCCCAGTTAAAGGCTAATGAAATTGTTAGGGCAATGGGTGCAATTCTCCAATCATTCCTCCTATAAAATAGCCATCAGGGCACATTTTTTAGTGGACACTGCCATAGATAAACCTACATAGTCAGAGAATAGCAACCTTCGAAACAGCCAGTCTACCTATCAAACAAGATTGTCGCTGCCCAGTGCCTTTATGCAAAGCCAAGCCCAAATCACATGGAAGTGTTACAATACAGACATATTAGTTATATGCTAGACCATGTAAACATTCGTGCTAACCCAGTGGGCTATTGCAAATGGAAGCTCCTGTACATACATGTCTTCTTGAATTCTTGAGTCAAAAGAAACAGAATTTTCACACATAACAGTAAAACGCTTTTAAAAATATAACTTCACACATCTGTAATGCAAATGAATGTAAAATCTACAGTTGATAGAAGGCATATTCCATTTGAAGAGCACTTTTTCAAAAGATAAAACCTCACCAATCAGCTGTTTGGCAGGAAAGGGGAAATCAAGTAGAAGTCCCCCCCCCAACTTGCTTCTGATTAGTAGGAGTTAATCTTTGAAAAAGGTCTCTGTGTGTACACTGCTAGATGCTTGATTGGAGATGCATAGGACCCATTTGGTGCATGCAGTTCCTCACTGTGAGGAAACCTGGTTTCACATACATGCAGAAGCTGCAAACCTGACCCCACCCCCCGGCCCCCGGTCCAATTTGGGTACATCTTTCTGCTCCTCAGTAACTCCCACATACTAAAACAGCATGAGATAAGACTGAAATATCCTGTTTTTCAGCAAAGAAACAATGAAAAAAAATGCTATCAGTGGCGCTTTTAAAACATCAACATAAGATTGTTTTAGCAATGTTGTTCACCCTGGTTTCTTGCTGTTCATGCCATGTGTAGAAGAGGACAAATAAATTTGGCCCTCTTATGTTAAATCTTGCAATTATTCTGCACTGGTGCTCTTCCACATTTTCGCTGAAATTGACGTCTCTTAGTTTCAAAGTAACTGTATTTAGAAATGAAATGTAGAAGCTATATTCCTGGAAGAGCAGGGTGGGGGGGTGGGGACAGTCGGAGACCATTGAGGCCTTCATTGTTCTGTTTTTCAGAGAAATAGAATCCAGCTAAGCCTATTTTCCCTCACGTCACAAAGTTGCCTTGGGCATTTTAGCGCCTCAACTTTAATTCCCATCTGTAAAATGGGAACATTAGTTATCTATCTTACAAACTTGCTGCAAGGATGGGCATTAGAGGAGCTCTACTGCGTCAGATTAAAGTCCTTAACAACTATCACAGATAGATTTAAAATGGGAAATAAGTATTTCATCTAAAATTGAAACCCAGCAGCCCACAGATCCTGCTTAAATGTTTCTGTGGTGTGGGTGGTGGTTGTTTTGTTTTTGTTTTTAATATGTACTTTATGGTTTTATTCTATATTTTATGCTGTGAACAGCCCTGAGAAACTCAGATGAAGTGTGGTATACAAATTAGAAATATATAATAAAATAATAATAATAATAATAATCTGAGTTCTGCAGGGTATTTTTGTGTCAATTGGGCTATAGGTTTTAAATAAAGCCCACTGAAACTAAAAAAAACCACCCCTCTGTTTTTCTGCAAAGTGCAATTGGGGGCTTACTACAAATAAAAATCTTCAAAACATACCACAGAAATAGGTAAGGTTTTTGAAGCAGTGGCATCTTTAGGCAAAGCATATCCAGACTATGGCTTCAATCTAAAGGACCACAAAATTAGTTCCAACGTGCCCGAAGGGACTTTGAGCTTTTGTTTCTCAAAAAACCATCCCACTGCCACATGGCAAGCTGCTTTCAAAATCTAAGTGTCTTCCAAAAGCAGTTTGTGATTTGCAAGGGGATCTGCCATTCAAAAGGGAAAAAATCCCAAATCCACTAGGGATTCCCAAGCCTATTAGTGCACCCAACTTGGCTCTTTAGCTTTCGCCTTTTCCATTTCCACACTGGGGCTGCCTCTCAACAAGGGTCATCGTTCTTGTAGTATTGTTTCAGTGCAGACCTCAACACGGTCACATCACCAAATTGTGGTTTGATTAGCAGGACTGCTCAGTGGGTTCCCCCTCTTCCCATCTCATGCTGACATTCCTCTTCCCTTTGGTTTCGCAGATAGCTGGTTAGCATGGCAGGTACACTGATATATTCACTAACTATATCCCTTCAGGCATAATCATGTGAGGGATCGCCTGGGCTCTGCCCTCCATCATGGTAAAGTGAGGAACCTTTGGTTTTTCCAGGACTCTAAATAGCAAAGAATTCCTTCTTTACACAGCTATGCTCCAGTTAATGGCAATTTAGAATGGCAGTGAGGGAGTGGAGCTAGTGCATGCCTCCTCCCCTACCCGATTACTCTACTCAGTAACAGAAAACCTGAACAGGGCTTATATACTAAGCCCAAGCAAGTGTTCACAAACCCACTTTGACCATAGTTTGAGGCTTACTATAGCACGGTTAGCAAAAGCACTATATCCACAATGGAAGGGCATTTCCATTTAAAATGGAGGAGTTGGGAACCTGAGGGGTACTCCCAACTGCCCACCATGTGGTAAGGTAAAGGACCCCTGGATTGAGGTTGAGGCACTAAAATGCCCAAGTCCATGGGGTGCGGCGCTCATCTCACTTTCAGACC
Organism: Podarcis filfolensis; assembly: GCF_964270895.1. Classification (NCBI taxonomy): domain Eukaryota; kingdom Metazoa; phylum Chordata; class Lepidosauria; order Squamata; family Lacertidae; genus Podarcis; species Podarcis filfolensis. The sequence goes on along the minus strand of NC_139614.1, from coordinate 45,730,809 downwards.
GAGGGAGCCAGAGACAGCTTTCCAGGTAATGTGGCCAGCATGACTAGATGGCTTCTCTAGCACAACGGAACACCATGACGGAAGCCAGAGCACATGGAAACGCCATTTACCTTCCCCCTACAGCAGTACTTATTTATCTACTTGCACTGGTGTGCTTTTGAACTGCAAGGTTGGCAGGAGTTGGGACAGAACAACAGGAGCTCACCCCGTCATGGGGATTCGAACCGCTGACCTTCCGATCAGCAAGTCCAAGAGCTTCAGTGGTTTAGACCCCAACCATGTGGTAGAGGTTGGTCTGTTTGGGCAAATGGGGCAATGTCCCACCAAGCTTAATCTACCTTCAGTTGGCCGAGACCTGCCTGGCATTCATCACTGACAAGGAGTCCAAGGGGTGGGCACTGCCTGTGAGCTTCCTCCTCATTATTTCCACAATGCCCTGGTAGAAATCAGCAGGGAGAAGGAGGATGGGGACAAAACCAGCATTAGTTGGCTCTGCTTGTTCTTGGCTCTGCCTCCACCTACCGTTGGGCTCTCTCTGCCTTCTGACCCCACCAGTCCCAATGGGCACCTGCCACCAATGCAACCATGACAGTATGGCAGCATCAACGGGCAGAATTATGTTTGCAATGATGTGCATTCTTGCAATGTTAAGTGTTGGATCAAATGGTACAGTTGTCGTAGAGTGAATGGTTGAGTTCTCATCCTAAAGAATGGGGATATCAGACGCTGGTTTGAAATCAAGATGGCATGATCAGTTAGAGCCAAAGGCTTTCTGAGAGGTGGAAGTTTAACATTTTATCCTTTTCTAAGGGTAATACTTCCATTATTATCATTATGCTGAAATAGCATAGTCTTGGACTTGGAAAAAAGGCCTTGGGATAGAAATACACGACCAGCAGCTCATTAACGGTTGGTCTCCTGAATGCACAGCAAAAGCCAATTTACACTTCACGTGGTATGGCAGGTATGTTGGTGTTTGCTGTGTGACTGAGAGATGTGCCTCTCCAAGCACAGATGAACACATGCTAGCACTGCGGCTCCCTGGTGGACCTGTCCCTGTGTGTTTAGGGATGTTGCATTCCGCCCTTCACACTTGACAGCAACCAACAGCAGGCTACTCACAGGGGCATGTGAAGCGTTAATCAACTCCGAGGACTAGCTAGAAGTGTTAAGACATTTATTTTCATATTTCTGCTTCCCACGTATATGCCCATTAAAAATCTGCATGGCTCCTTACCTATAGATAATCATATGGGCAACTTAGCACAATTTGTCTTTTTTTTATTGACACCTGAATCGTATTTCAGAAGGCATTTGAAAAGAATTATTTCAAAACAAGCTTTGCTGAGAAATAGCTTTGGAACATTGAGATATACATGGTTTCATTCAAAGTTGAGTCCTTTGAAACTCAGTAAAAAAACTTTTTGGATAAAGTAAGGTTCTGGGTGTTTTAATATTTATTTATTATTAAGTCTATATGCTGCACCTTCTTCAAGGAGCCCAGGGTGGCAAACATGGCAATACTAAAACGATACAATTAAAACTTCTAAAAACAGTTAAAACATCTAAATGCAATCACCTACTGTCAAACTAATTATTTCAGGTTTGCCAGGGATAGAACTGTCAACGATTAAACACTGGGTAAATAGGAATGTTTCTGAATTTCTCCTAAAAGTTAATACTGAGGGAAACTGACAGACGGGACCAACACTGAGAAGGCCTTGTCATGGGTAACTGCCTACTGGGCAACCCCTGATGGCGACAACATTGTAGGGTTCAAGTTGGTTGATATTGGAGAATGTACTCTCTTGTGTAATTAAGTCCCAAGCCATTTAAGGACTTATATGCTAGTACTAATACCTTAAATTGGGCCCAGTAGCTCACTGGCAGCCAGTGTTGTTCTCTAAGGACCAGTTGACACATGATCCATTGGTCTGCCCAACTTACCAACCTAGCAGCCACATTCTACACTAGCTGCATTCTCTGGAACATCTTCAAGAGCAGCCCCACATAGAATACATTACAGTAGTCCAGGTGGGAGCTATCCTGAGCCAGGAATGGCCAGAGCTGGCAAACCAGCCTAAGCTTGGCATAAGCCCTTCTAGAAGCCACTTGAGACTCCAGTGACAAGTGGGAATCCAGGAGTACCCCAAAACTACAAACCTATTCCCTCAGAGGGAGTACAACCCCTCAAATAATAGGTTGAACACCTAATTCCTGGACCCAGGAGCCACCAGGAACCAAATAAAGTACATACATACACATATAAATATATACATTTACACGCACGCACGCTTCAAGAAGGAGGAAGAGGAGGAGAAGAGGAGGAAGAATTAACTAGGAAAGAATGATTAGTAATACAAACCAACCCTTGGTTCATTGAGTGAAAAAGAAATCACCATGCAAACCATCAGCAAGCAAAGGTCAGAGGTCGTTAGAAGCTCAGAAAAGGGGTTTCCCATATTGTCCCTGCAGCAGAGTCACAGTTTCCAATGATCACTTTTGTGACTATGCAACTGGGCTTATATTACTAGCTGCAACATCACAAAAATGACACTGGCAACCGCTAATTAGCTGGCAAAATAAGAATTTGACCATTTTTAAAGTGAGCAGTGTTAGTAAATGCCATTGCACACAGCAAGCAGTGATAGCATAATATATATTTTAAGCAAAGCCCTCACATGTGATGCTAATTATCTTTTAGCTTAGCAGTGTCTCTTTAAAGTGTAAATGTGCTCCCTCTGGGCTCAAGGAATATTTAATTACACATTATCAGTGCATGACTAACAAGCTAGTCCAGAGTTTAAACGATTGGTCTATTGTTCAAAATAAAATTAGGTTTCTATAACCATTAAAACTGACCAGTGTTTTCAGGAAAAGTTTCATTTATCAAGCACTGCATTCTGCATGGATATTTTAAGCTTACGGAGGGAAGAAAAATCTGCCTTCATTCACCAATTGATACTAGATTTCACAATATTTTAATTCACCTACTCAACACAATACAATCTGAAACATTGTCTAATATAGAGGAACAAAAGAAGTGCAAGCTTGTTGTTTTCAGAATCTCACAAAATTTGCTTCCAGGAGTGAAAAATGCACATAGATTTCAGAAGCTCTGGGACAAGCTAATTTGGGGGGGATCCAATTTTTCTTGATGATATTTTCTTAGTTGTTTATTATTTGCATCTATACATACATACCTATGTAAGCATATAAATATACATACATTTACAAATATATATTTGTATATAAACATGTTAGATGCGTGTCAAAACATTAAAAGGATGGGAGTCACACTTAGTAAGACTTTATCTGAGTATCTGTAGTTGCAAAAAAAGGAAAGTAGCTAAGCCAGAGGTACTTTTTTCTGAAAGTGTGAAACATTAAATTTCAATATCAAGGGAGGGAGAGTATTTATTGCTCTGGCTGATCTTAAATTGCTTCAGTTGTAAGGTAATTACGATTGTCAATATACTTAAGTTCCCTTTAAAAAGAGCATGGAGGGTTTTGTTTCCCTTAAAATATATAAAATTGATTCTATTTAAAAGCAAACAAACTGTGAATAGCTTTTAAACATTTACCTGAAAAGCACCTCCACTACATATAGATTACATTTTCATTTTATTTTCTTTTAAAACCAGCTGGCTTCTAACTCAAGTCACTCCAACCTCTACTCCTGTGGCCTTCTGCCTTTGATGGAGCATTGAAAACGGGCTTGTAACCTTTACCCCTTGGTGACTGCAGCAAGAAGAAATTATTGCTGTCTACCAATGCTGGTGTTCTGATTTTGATTTTTTTTTAGCTGAAGTAAGCAAAACCTGGATATGTAGAACTGCAACACTGGTACTTAAACAATGCAGAAACCTGAAAAATCTGTGGCTTGGATTCAGATTAAGTTAATCATACCCAGTCATGACAAATCCCACTAATTTAAAAGCAACTAAGTTAAGTCAGGATTCAACCGTGGGCCATGTAGCCTGCAAACAGAAATCAACATGCGCAAAGCTTTTCAAGGCGCAACTGTAAGCCACATAGACCGTTCCCCCTTTTAGATGTGCCAGTGCGCATTTTTACGACATGCCTCATAAGAGCATTTATTTAAGAGTGCAAGTTCAGAGGACTCAGCTATGGTATTTTAATCAGAAGTAGCATTACATGGAAGAACTTTCATATAAGTGGTACTGCGATTTGCACATTCCAATGAACTAGTGTGAGACTGTCAATGAACTCTGCTAAACAACAACTTGGCATACCTTCAAAATGCGAGGAGGGACAGTCCTTATAAACAATGTGGAATTTCAGAAGCTACCTAGACAGTTGGAATATCAAAAGCAATACCAGGCCACTACCCAAAACTAGGCAGCAGATTCTTGTTGCGAAACAACTGTGAAAGTGACCAAAAATGTTTTCAGTAGACACGGTAGCCTGGAAATGGCACTCCTAACCTTAGGAGGTTTGGGATGGAGAGGGTTAGGTAGACTAGCACATGGATTCTCAACCCACAAGAAGCAGCCAGTTTAGTACCCACTTTAAGATGCTTCTCCCATGATGTGCTTTCTCTGGCATCTTTAATCCTCCTATTTAACATTGTTCTAATTCATGCAATTGGCTCATTTCGCTTGATGCCCCAAGCAGGGCATGGTGACATTACCTTGACACATTGGCATGACTTTAGCAAAAGGGCTCCATGCATGAACTGCACCTGAAGGCAGACACATGCGGCACCAATCCCAACTGTGCAGGCAAAGTTTCCCTGCTGTGGCCACTGCATATAATGCAAACAAACACCTTATGCATAGATAAAATCGCTGCTTTAGATTCCAAGTCAGCACACGGATCATGGTGCCAGAAATACAGTGTGCCATTATTTACTTACACACAGAATCCATTTGCACCACTACATCTGCCTACAACTCCATGGCTAACATAGCATTCAAAGTATCCACTGGTTTAGGATAATTCCCTGGTTCCCGACCGGGTTCTTAAGTGGGATTATTTCTTCTGCATGGCAGTTTTTTTAAATGTGAAACTATGGGCAGCTATTCAACCTAGAAAGAATTTTTTTGGGGGGGTCATATATCCGAGTTTCCTTATGAACAACTTTTCATGGCATTTTAGGTGGCACTCAGAAACAGTCCCAGAAGCATGTCTGACTCACCAGCCACTATATGCACCTAACTTAAAACTATTCACTCTTTGTGTTGTACCTGCGAAAATCCAGAAGGGACCTTGTGGAAGTGGGCACTTTCTGGTCATGCCAGGTAAGGAAATGGAACTGTGTCACGGTTCGAGTCTCATTGGTTTGTAGGTTTTTCAAGTAGAAACTTCTCACAAGGAAATCTTCACACCAGATGTGCTCTGAGACCAGATTTACCTGTCGTTGCACGAAAAATATAAAAGTGAATTAAATATGGAATACAGCAGATAATCACACACATGGCATGTTCTATTGGGAATATCTGACATTTCAAAATATCCTCTTTTGGACAGAAAACATGTGCCTTGTTGGAGTGGGCTTATTTAGGAATTTTTCTTATTTTGCTTATTACTTGAAATTTACTTCCTTTTAACTCAAATACATATTTTTGACAATCTGCTCTGATGGGAAAAGTTGTATGAACTTAAAATGCCACTTTTCCAAGCAAAAATGGCCCACGTAAAATAGCCTATACTATTAAACTAGCAATAAACACAATAAAAAACCCTTATTATCGTAAACAACACAATAATAAAATGCTACAAAACGTGGGTGCTACCCACCAGAGAAGCAAGGAGGAGGAGCTTCTCACAAGAGCCCCATGAAATCTCATGAAACTCTCACAGGATCCCATGGGGCTCTTGTAAGATCTCTCTGGAGCCTAGAAGTTGTCATTGTGTGACCCACTGACCCAGGTAAGCGAGGCTTCAGTGGGGGTTTGGGGACACAGAACGACAACTTTCTCGTTTTGCCTCACACACTGAAATGGACTAGACTGCCCCTGCTGTTTGGTCACAGAGAAGTAATGTGGCTTGAGTTATTTGATGAACAGCCGGTTAGTCTTATTAACTTAAAAAAGTGTTTTGTATCTCAAGCCTAAACATTTGTGCTGGATGGACCTAGCATTGTCAGTGGTAAGGGATATGCTTTTCATTAAGGCTCTGGACTCAACCCTAGACACCTTGAAGCTTTGAACACAATACTGAACTACATGGACCAGTGGCCAGGCACAGCATAGCAGTTTTAAATTCAGTGGTACCTTGGTTTGCAAACATTTTGGATAACAAACAAGTCAAAAGTGTGTGTTTGCAATCTTTTTTTGGATTACAACCCAATTTTTGGGGATTACGAACAAAAAAATTTTGGAGGCCCCATTGGCGAAAGCGCGCCTTGGGTTACAACCTGTTTTGGTTTACAAACGGACCTCTGGAACGGATTATGCTTGTAAACCAAGGTACCACTGTATTCCCAATGCAGAATCAGGCCCCTGTGATACCAGAACAGGATTGCTATGCATGGCAATTGGTTCATTCCATTTACAAATAGGATTTGATTTTGATTTAAGCCTATTAATTCTGCTTAAATCCAAAAACTCTTATCTTAAGTTGTTTTAATACGATCACCAGTAATTCAACCTAATTTAGGCTTATATATATCTTAGCAAATATATATCTTTGCTTCTTTATCCTGCTTTAACATTAAGCAGAATCAGAGCTGATCCTGCACCAAAGAAACATGTGTTGTAGGAGATGCAGATGGCCCTTCACACCTAGAAGCAGACACAGATAATGCCTAGAGAAACAGATTCACTATCCATACTTAAGCAAGGTTGGTTCAATCAATTTCTGTTCTGCATCACTTTTGCATGTATTCATGCCCCATTTCTGCACATATGCATTTTAAAAACAAACCATGAATGCAAATTACTCATTTATAGCCTTTATTTTTACACTATGCACATTTTTAAATTTTATCCTAAAATACAGAATTTAAAATGCATTTTGAGTCGTTTGTTTGTTTTTTAAGCCAAGAACTGCATTGCAAAATTTGGAGTAGCGCGAAATGCAAAGGATAATGACATTAGAATCCACACCTCAACGTACAGGAGGTGCTGTTCGAGTTAAGTTTGCATTCAAAAATAGGAAATTCCTTAAACATCTCTATCGAATGTGACTACTGCTTGTTGACCATCAGAGACACACAAAAAGAGGTCTGCCCTACCAGTCCTCACTGAATTCCTCCTCTCCCCCCGCCACTTGTGTATAATAAACTCTTATCTGTTTTAATAGAAACAACAGTTGCAGAGGACCTGCCTGCAACAAAGTAGTGGTCAGGATGGAAACTTGAAAAGGTACCTATTTCGGTCCAGAGGGAAGCCCCACTGATGTATAAATGTATCTGGTTTTCAGCAGCTCATTATTGGTCAATTTGTTGTAATATACACATTTTTGCAAAGCAAAAATTTAATCCCTAATATGTTTTTGTGTGTTGTTCTCAAGTGAATAGAATGAGAAAGATGGTGGAAGTCTACCTCCTATACACTATCTGTTAGGAATTATGGTTGACATAGGTTTCGCTCAGGACTTGGCACCCTATATTATTTAGTAAGCTTTTATAGTGGAGTCACAATGCCTGGTCTTATAGCAAGATAGACCAGATTGTTGCAGCCACCTCAGTGCATTCTGCTATTTGGGGTGTCGCAGCTATGTACATCTACAGTTCTGAACTGAAAAAATGCTAAACAAAAATTAGCTTAATTATCAAAATCATAGGTAGGCCTTTTGATAGGGTGTGGGGCCTACAGCTGCTGTTAAATATTTATAGGCACAATATTTTCTTATAATGTATATATTTTAATTCCCCCCTTATTTGTATTTTAAATGTGTGTGCATCTGTGTGTGTGTGTGTGTGTGTGAGAGAGAGAGAGAGAGAGAGAGAGAGAGAGGGCGCATTCTAATTTTCAAACCTCTTTGGTCATGTATATATTTAGAATCTGCACAGAATTGCTTTCCTGCTAACCGTTCCATCAAGATATGCATAGAATTTTCAATGAAGCTGAAATGATTCAAGAACCACAAGATTGCATTTTATGGTAGACCTCAGCTCAGTTTGCAGGTCAAATCCCATTAAGCAATATTTTCCTCTGTATGAAATCAATCCACACACTTACTGTCAGGTTTACAAGCAGATATTTTGTTTAAGTACCTCGTAGATATGGTAGAGGTTTGACCCTTCGTCTGGCCAATAGTGGTAGCACTGTTTGACTCCGTTTTCAGCAAGGGGTGTCAGCATGACAATAACGACACAGCCGTTTTCCCAGACCATCTGCACACAAAGAAAGACACCGTGGCCACACTGTGACTGCCTAATTACTGCATGACATGTATAATTACGGCACTCAGACACACAATCGAAATTTATTCCATTCACAGGAAATGTATTTCATTTTCATTAGACACTTTTCTCTGCAGCTGCTTCCAAATCTCTGAATAAACTAGTGTCATATTTTGCATGTTCACATGAAATATTAAAGAATCTCCAAAGAATTCCTCCAAATACTTCTAAAATAAATTCTATGCCTTTCTTTACAATTATCTCCAGTTCTTTTTCACTTTCACACTCCCAATTTGCAGAGGAAACAATAGTGCTTTTCGTAGAAAGTCTGCTGCATCATATTTGGTTGCAGTACGCAAACCCAATATGGATGTGTGTAATTAACAAAATAGCAGCAAAATCTGTCATGCTAAGTCAAAGAGAGATGCTGCTTCTTTTAGATGCCTGTCATGTTAAAAGATAATCAGTTGAGCTGTCATATTAATGCTAGAAAAACAGCAGACAGAAAAACAAAAACCAGTTGCCTTCTGGAGTGGTATTAGTGCAATACTTATTCTCCCTTCCCATCCCAAATAAATCATCCTACAATAAGTCAATGGGTCTACTCAGGAACAAAAATTGACACTACAGGTTTCAGATTTTACTCATAAATTTTTAAAAAAATACATGTAAAATAAAATATAATGCAACCTACCCTCTGGGCTATATTTCCCCAAAATATACAGATATCACCATGAACATATGATAACAAGGAAACTTCAACAGTGGGACTGTTTAATAATGTAGTGTCACCCCAGAGCAAGCAAACAAGAATCTAAGGCACTCTCAATTAAAGGTCCGCTAGATGTTATTCACAGAAGCAACAAAACAAGCTAGGGTAGTATATCTGTGCTGGAAAAACAGCCTGTTGTTGAACAAAAACCCTCCTGAATTAATATGGAGCTGCATAATCAAGAAAAGTCTTCATTATTGTGGTGTACATTGATGCTATATTTGCATGCAATTTCCATTGTCTTTTTATTAGCATACAAAATTATCTCATGAAAAGGAAATTGGACTTACTGCAAAGGGTTACGTTTATTTCGCAGAAATATTTATAAGCAACTGCATTGAAATGTAAATGGAGTAAACAAGAAAAGGGGGCATTCGGATAAGAAGCACAGGGATGTTACATTCAATTAAAAGCTTCCTTCTTTGTGGCACAGGGATTTATTTTTACCTTAATTTCATTTGCTTTATTTACACAACAATGACTCTTTTTAAAAGGAAAAAAGCCTTTGTACAAATTTTGGATAGCATTAAGACAAAGACAAAGGTATATTGTAATGCTAGGGACTACTTTTACACACTTTTATTGTAAAACCTCTCTGTCTCTCTGGAAAGAGTAAAACTTTCTATGCTGACCCTGTATTCCCAAAGTGATTTCCTGGTTCCACTGAAATCAGACAGTATAATCTTGCTGCAAATTCTTAACAATGCAAAAATAGTATGTTGGATCTAAAGCAACGAATAATGACGGAGGGTCATTTTTCTATTTCCTTAAGAGGTTTTTTATTAATTTCAGCAAAACCTTGAATTGAAAGATGCTGCCAGTTACATTAGTTCATATACTCCACTCCACAGAATTCTACAGTCTCTCTCTCTCTTATTTTAACTGTATCTGTACTATAGAAAAAATGAAACCCCACCACAAATTGGCCAGGCTAGCTTGTGCTTCTATTATATAACGATTTAATGTGCCTTTAGAAGGTATAGAAGCTCAATGAAGCCATTACGAAAATGAGGAGAAACACGGTTTTTATGAGTGCAATAAAAACACAATGATCTAGGTCATAAACTAATCATCCAGCAGTTGCTTGTGCCACCCAAGTGTAACATTATGAAAGCCCACTCATTTAGAGAGAGGGAGAGGAGTCCTTACAGTTTGGCATCCCTTTCCATGGGCTTAAAAAAAGAAAGAAAGAAAGACATAGGGAGAACAGCATTTCATTACAGAGGAACTTCCTCAAATCTCTGAAAATTTCCTTAAGCATAAATCCAAATGAAAGTTAATTTCAACAAACAATTTCAAAGTTACTCTAGGGTGCCATATTTCTTTCCAAGTCATGTTATGAGGTACATGACACTCAACGCTATCAACGCCACAACTGAATTCCAACAATGGAATTCTAGGATATTGCAGTCATATTTAACACTTTGATGTCTATACCATTTCCCCATTAACCCCACCTCCCCAACATTTTCTCCTATCCTTTTCCCTAAGCTAATATTTTATTAGCAATAGAATTGATGTTGGGGGAAAATACAACTTAGTCTTCTAATAATATTTAGGTATTTATTTTATTTATTAAGTTTATATACCATTCTAGCATGTTGCTCTTTGAGAAGTTCCCATTGTACATAGAAACACTATCATCACTTTGACGCCTGCTTCCTGAATCAAATGCTTCACAGTAAGGCCAGTCTGTGGTGCCCTCATTCTTCTGTAAGAATATATGTTCAAAGGACCAAGTGGAACATTTGTAATGGCTGACCAGGTAGACTAACTGCTACAAATTAACTAGAGATGGATGTCTAATATAATGTGCTATTAAACATCTGCATTAAACATTGTTTGTATTCGTCTCCCATTCCCATCTCCTACCCCAAACGTAGAAGAACCTCCCTCAACTCTCTTTTAAAATGAACCCAATCCAGGCACACAGCAGTCTGTCACCTAACTGGGACAGACTGGGATCACTTGTTCAAAATCTTGCTGTATACATAGAAAGCCAACAGATGTCACTGGATTCCACCTGTGGGCCGCAGTTCTGAGTAGGCTTGTGCTTGCATGCAGGTTGCGACATGACAAACATTCAATCTTTATCTAGCTTCATACCCACAACCTGGACCCAGCACTTCTTTATGACCAAAGGAGACCTGGATCCTGACAATGAGCAGATGCCTAGTTTGGATCATTCTGGGAAGCAACCACTAAATTCCATGGGGAAGCTGGTGGAAGCCCAAGGGACTGAGAAACCCCCATCCCTACTGCTAAACGTTCTCTTGCTCATGCCCCCAGGCAGATGTTTCCCTCAACATGTTCTGCAGCTATGCAGATCCTGCCTTCACAATGACATGAGTCTGAGAGGCAGCAGGAGACTTGACAGTACCCCCTGAAGTTCACACCAAGCACAACATGCAAACTTTGTCATTAGAACAGAGCTCTCCAGGAGGCAGGACTTAGGAGACATCACTCTGAAGGGCTATTTCACTCCTCAGTAGCCTCCAGAAAGGCTTTCCTGAAGCACCCTAGCTTTGCTTACTCATCACTTCTGTTGCCACCTGGTTGACTTAATTGTTTTTACACTGGTGCCTAAATACCGCATTTTTCGCTCCAGACCATAAGACGCACCTAGTTTTTGGAGGAGGAAAACAAGAAAAAATAATATTCTGAATCTCAGAAGCCAGAACAGCAAGTGGGATTGCTGCGCAGCGATCCCTCTTGCTGTTCTGGCTTCTGGGATAGCTGTGCAGCCTGTATTCGCTCCATAAGACGCACACACATTTCCCCTTACTTTTTGGGAGGGAAAAGTGAGTCTTATAGAGCAAAAAATACGGTAATTGCAAAGCTGCTCCTGGGCAAAGTCTCTGGAGCAGAAAGTTCTACAGGTGGAACACTATAGCTGCACCCAATTGAAGACCTCAGCGGAGGAAGTGAGCGTCTAGGAGGGTTGAAATCAAGGAGGGGTTCCTTTAGATTCCTATGCAGTCCTAAGTAACTTGGCACCCAGGTAAGGACTTGAATCTTGAACTGGTCTTTTAAACCGGCAGCCTATGAAGCTCTTTCAAAACTAGCAAGACAGGTTCCCACAAAGGTGCCCCAGTTCAAATTCAACATTAAAAAATCTTAGGGAACATTGAAAATAGTAAGATATGGGACATGTTCAGCTCATGGCTGTTGCTTTCCATAGGACTGAAAAGCAACATCAGGATTAGCCTTTAAAAAGCAAGTTTACTCACAACTACCCTTCCTAACTCAGGCCAACCAGATATCCTAATTTCAATTTTATGGACTTTGGCTATTAAAGTATTGCAGAGAAATGTTTAACATGCACTAACCTAATGCAACACTAAGTAAAACCCCACTGATAGAGAGGTACAGGTTGTATTTTGGTTCCCCCATAAACTTCCCTTCTTGTCCAACCCATTCACAATTGCGAGGCTGACCTACTCCAGAGTAGGGTTGTTCTGCTATTACTGTGGGCTTCAAGAGAGCCTTGAATTTATAATCAGAACAGGGGCCCATGGGAAAATGGGTTCCGTCAACCTGCATAAGTGCTACCTGGATACCATGGGCCTTCAAATGACACCTCTTTGGTGTGGAGCAACTTGGTTTTTTTGGTGTTAAGTATTCCTTATTTTGCAATCAGAATCCACTCCCCTCCCCCCCCAGTGAATTCAAGGTTTTCTACCCTGGGAGAATCTGAAAAGCACAGCAAAACAAAAAGCAAATCTGCTGCCCATTCTCTTCAGTTAAGGGGGCGCCAGAAAGGTCTTTGCAATGGAGGCAGAGGTGGGTGGGTGGGTGCAATCCAGAGCTTGCTGGCTTGCTTGGTTTGCAAAGTACAAGGAAAAATAGTATCTTTTTTCTGCTTCCACACTTCCAGCTACACATTAAAGACTAGGACCCAAGTAAGACTATTATGGGGTGGGGGAGGTGGACTATGGCTTTGTTTTTGACATAGGCTGCTGATTTGTGTTTCGCCCACCTTAAATCTTGGATTTTGGAATTTTGAAATTCCAACAAGCAGCAGTTTTGAATATCTTAAGTCTTAAAGGAGCAACAGTGAATCAGCCTTTTGGTTCATGAAACAGTGGACAGGATTTGGGATCCTGCCCTTTTGTGAACCTCCCCCTAGTCTGAAACACACACACATATATTGGAACTTGCAGATATTCTGGGTGGTATTCACCTAAGTTTTACTCAGAGTAGACACACTAAAATTAATGGACCTAAGTGAGGCATATTCACTAATTTCAATGGATTTACTCTGAGTAAAGCTTAGGTGAATATGGCCCTCTATCTTTTCTTTCTTTCTTTCTTTCTTTCTTTCTTTCTTTCTTTCTTTCTTTCTGCCCCCAACTCAGTTAAGGATTTAATGGGGAAAAGCTTATATAACATGAAATGCTAAACTTTAAAAAACACCTATTTGGGTCCGGAGTGAAGCCCTGCTGATGTGTAAAAGTATCTGGTTTTCAGCAGCTCTAGGCTTGCATTACAAAGTACTTGAAAAATTAGAAAATTGCATTAGTGGCAAGCAAACGACATTTCCCAACCCTGTGCACATGTTGTTAGATAGGAATAAGGCCACATCTGGATCGTAGCACACTTCCCTAAACCTCCTGGTAGGAATTGAGTGACTGCTACTTTTCCTTGGGGTTTCCATGATGTTCTCTTCTCAGCAGATCCTAGGTAGGAACCATTTTTCATCTCACTTCTCTCTCTCCCACCCCAAATTTGACAACCCAATTGCCACCTCAAATTCTGCTGATATCCATTGTATTCTCACAGCCCAGGCTTGCTTCAACTTGGCATGCTAAGATTCCACACACAGACTCATTCAGCACAGCTAAAATTGCTCCGTGGTCCTTCAGGAGAACCTTTCGGCCTTTTTGTGATGTGATGGGTAGGGGCATGTTTAACCCCAACACGCAGACACAGTCTGCGGAGTGTACATTGAACCGAATCCATTTGTCTACAAACAAAATCACTGCCATAGCTATACCCAACCCAGTGCAGGTTTTTAATATTACATGTATGATATTACAACCCTGTATTTTGCTGCAGGCTCACAATACTGCTATGCTTAAGATGTAGTTAGAAATGTAAACGCAATTGTAAAAGGACGGCCGCAGCATGAACCATAATTCAGCAGCAGAGCAACTGCTTGGTATGTAGAACTTCCCAAGTTTGATCCCTGATGTTTCCATTAGGACTGGGAATGTTCCATTTGAAACCCTAGAGAGCCAGGGCCAGTCAGGGTAATATTAGCCTAGATGCACCAATGGTCTGGCTCAGGGTAAAGCACCTCCCTATGTTCCTAAAAGCAGTTCAACAAAGGCTTTTTACCTGCCAGAAGTCTGTGACCGTAGAAGGCAGGGCGCCCTGAGCAGCTATATAAGCAGGGTTCCTAGGATCATGGTCCATCTGAAAAAAGGAAAAAGCAATTAGACGCAGTGCTCAATATGAAGAGAGGGAGAGAAAATTGCCACAAAACAGCGAAAATAGCAATTTTGCAGTGCATTAGTGAACTGATCAACTAGGAGAGCACTTCTCTTGAAAGGAGGAAAAAGCGTGTTATTTCCTTTCCTCAGAATAAGAGTTCCTTTCTCCAACAGAACAGGATGTGTCGTCTAATACTAAGATGTCACAAGATCAGCGATCTATGTTCTAAATATGTAACGTGAAATCATTTAAGGAGCATTCGCTGACAAAAAAAAAAGCATTTACTCGGGGTTTTCAGTCTCATAGCAACCTACGAGCCACTTCAAAACATTTCTCAATGCAGGGCATTAGGGATGCTGGGCACATTTAAGCATCTCTTCCATTTCTGTCATAGCACTCAAGGGCATCTAGAAACAAGCCAAAACTGAAGAACAAACTCAGTCCTGGCCTTTTCTGGTCAGTTTGTTTGTTTAAAAATGCAGGCTTCTAACCCTCAATAAAAGAAGTTCTGTTTAAAGACCTTAATTATTACATCTATTTCAAAGAGTGACTGAGTAGGGAAAAAAGAAATCCTCAGAAACAAAGCTAGGAGAGTAAATAGGATTAGGTCGTTACAATGAGTGTTTTCAAACAGATGGGTGGGTTTTCTGGTCTTAAATCTTTGGCCCCATTCTCCTGATAAGGACAAGATTGGCTGATGGGAATTTAAACACAAGAAAAACAACAAAAAACCCCATTGATTGTAATCCTTAGAAAGAATTAAAACACACACACTCACACTCATGAACAAGGCTGACATTATGCTTGCAGTTGCAGGAGCACAAATCTCAATTATTTCAACAAGTACTAAATTGTACTGAGCAGTGGAATCTACCCTCACCCCCCCCAAAAAAAAAGTTTTATCAAAATTTTAAGCAATAGCAGATAGCAGCACCCTGTAACACTCAATATATTAACATTTATAAACACAAGCCAGCCGTTCTAAGGCGTAACCACTTGTTAGGTTGGAGATTCGTGACTGCATTTTCCAAGTTGTTTGGTTTTACTTTTAATGGGGTTGTAGTTGTGTGAGTTTGCTGGCTGCGCTTTTCACACACACACACACACACACACACACACACACACTCACACACACACACAATTTTTCCAATTTAAAAGGCCCCTGTACTGCTGTTTGTCCCCCGGGGAAAAATTATAGATGCTTGTATTTGTGTTTTCCCTGTGTAACACATAGCAGCATGGGGTTTTGTTTGGGGAAATGGCCTGGAATGAAATTCTGGAGCTATTTCCCCAGTGCTGCATTTCCATTTTTGTTTTTAAAAATCTGGTGATACAGTCACAGATCTCCTAACTCAGGCCTGGATTATTCATTACTTTCAGAAGCTCTCTTTTACTTGTGGAGTCGTTCTGCCTACATGATCGGTATTATGTTCAGCCAGGAGTTTTTGGACCTTGGCTGCAACCAATTCCATGGCATCAACACCACATTTCATATTTTGTGGTCCACTGGATTCAACACATAGTACATTAACCAGGACCAAAAAGCTATTTTAGGCACATCCAACGGTTTGGGGATGTGTAGTGCAGTTTCTAAATTATTTTGTTTGAACATCAGTTTCCCATGTGGTATCACAAACTGCTTCTTAAAAACCCATAATTTCACCTCTTCGTATGCCTCTAGGCGATCTGAAGCAGATTGGTTAAGATTTCTCCTGATTCTTAAACAATAGCAACAGCAGATTCCATAATTTCAAATGCAGCACACAATATCCATTAGGGTGTATTACTGCTCAAAGAACCACGGGCCAAAATATACATTGGGAGCATGGAACTAGTTGTGCAGTTTTAGGTCTCCCCTAGCCACTGCTCATTTGAGTGGGTGGCTCCCATGATTGAAAGAAATGGCAAAAAAACAGATACCTGAAGCACCTCACTATAATAAAATATAACACGATTTTATATATATATATATATTAAAACCCAGTATAATTTGTAACACATGCTTGCTGCTTCTAGTAGATAATGATTCTGTTTTATTTTATTTAACAACTTTAGCATATCCAAAGGACAAGGTCACATTCATTTATTTACATGACCACATTTGGAAGTGCTGTGCTTCTTTCATAACCCAGCTTTCCCTTTTTCCCTCCTGAAACACATCCCAAGGCAAAAAATGGGAGCACAGGTAAAGGGAACACTGGCCTTGAGGAAGGAGATGTGGTGGCCTCACCAGCCTAGAATCACTGGACATCATTTGCAATGGAAGAAGCCTGCAGCGTGTCACCTAAGGCATAGTCTACACTGCGGTAGTTGGAAGGTAGTTTGGCACCTGCTGGTAATTTGAAGTAGGGTTTCTCTCAATTGCTTGCCAAATAGCAAGAGCAAAACAACTTCCCCCATCTAAATCAGATTGCCTCAATGAAGGACGCTAAACAGGCGCAAACTTTTATGTGTGAGCTTGCTTCAGTTCTAGCACTGAAAAAAAAATATCACTGGGTCAGAATATCCTGAGACACCCCACAATTTTGCCCCAACCACAAGTCTTTAGCAGATACAAGTCTATCTGGGCTGGTAGATCTTGGTGTTCTCACGGGTAAAATGGCATGTCTGAAGTATTGGTCCAGCAGATGCTGTTGGGACTCTGGCTCCCTTGGCCAATGGTCAGGAATGCCACAAAGCTGCACTCCAGCATCATCTCAAGGGCCACAGGTTAACCACCCCTGGTACAGGCAAGCAGCTCATCACCACAAAAGCTCATTACTAAAACCATTTCTGCACTGGGTTACTTCAGACAGCTGGCAGCACTTTGCAAGTGTGAAAACGCTTTTGTGCGTGCGTCAGGGGCGAACGGACCCTTACACATGGAAAACTAGAATGACGAGGTTAAGGATAGACTACAACTGGGGTGGTCAACATGGTGCTCCAGATCTTGCTGGACTCCAACTCCCACCATCCCTGACCACCGGCCGTGCTGGCTGAGACTGATGGGAGCTGTAGTCCCAACAACCTCTTGAGGGCATCACATTAGCTGCCCCTGGACTATAGGCTGGTAGAAATCTTTGCCCTTGTAGGCAAGACATTGGATTACACGGAATTTGTTTGCTTCTACTTGTCCATTCCTTATGCTGACATTTCAAATGGTGCGAACTTTGTGAATGAAAGGGGAAAAGTGAAGCTGTGTGTATTCATTCACAATGTAAAGAGAATAGGCAAGCTGAATCAGTGATGAGGTGAGTGCCACTGTCACGGAAGAAATACTTCTAAACCCTCCACTATTTGATAAATCAGGGAAGGGCCACTCTTGGCCTTACAGTATAAATCAACTGTTGTCAGAAAGCTGCAGTTTGAGCATTACAGACATCATAATGAGGAAAGACCAGTCAAACGTATCATCAAGTTAACAATAACACAGACATTTGCAATTATTATATTCTGGTGCGCAGAAAGCAGCTATGGAGAAGACACATGCAGGTTAGGATTACTAGCTTGCATGAAGAAATGGCTGGGTCACTTTCAAATTTGCATGTATTATACCACTTCAATGAATGTAAATTTTTAAATTGCCTGTTGTCTACTACTGATGCGGAGCAAAACAAAGAGGAGAAAGGTTATCAGTCTCACTAAAAACTGGCATTGCCTAGCGTGCGTATGTTCTCAGAGGATATCCAAGATGGCAAAAAAAGCTTTCTTCTATGCTAATAAATGAATTTACAGACCCCTGCCAAGATTAAACTAATTGAAAATAATAATGCATGCCTTTATTAACTTGCGTGTTTTAAAATTCCCAATGCTAAATATATTTGGGAGGATTTGGATGTTAACTCACAATTTTCACTCTGTTCAGCTGAAATGCAAAGATCTAAATAGATGCACAGCCTATTAAACTACTTTGGATCTCATGATAATAACATGCACAATGGCAGCTGCTGTATACTTAGGTATGTGTGGAAAACTGTCCAGTTTTGTTCCACTCGGTACTGATATTTTTTAATTTATGATGGTTGCAAACACAAAGACCCCTGGATACAGGTTGCTATTAGGACACTTAACAAAACCACACCAGCATGGAACTTAAACTTGCATCAGGATGCTGGCAATCTAGTTTGCTAGGTCCAGCATGGGCAGGGCTGGCCCAAGACACCTGAGGCAAACCATAAAATGGAGGAAAGAAGGGGGAGTGAAGATCTACATTGGGAATAAGGACAGGGAATAAAGTCAACCTTGCCCAATGTTTGAAGGCAGGCACATATCCCAGCAGACCCCCGAAAGCAGCTCCCGCCATTTCCTCTCTAGGTGTGGGAGGAGACTATCAGTGCCTATTATTCACTAAGAGGCCACTTGTAGAGGCAGTCGCCTCACCTTGCCTAACGGGTGGGCTGGCTGGGGTTATGGGCAAGCAAGAGTTAACAAGATCCGATCTGGCTGATACCAGGGTAGGCAAGCAGGCGAGAAGCAAGTTCTGAGAAAGGTTTCAGGTTGCTCAGGAAGATGGTTCACAAATGGTACAGGGAAGTTCACCTCTGGTCCTCCTCCTGCTGCACTGACAAACCATGAGCTGAAAACCTAAGAGCAAACCTTGGTGACAGCTCACGGTTTGCCACAAGCCCAGCTTCAGATGACATGCTAAGCCAAACCATGGCTTAGCTCGCAGCAGAATCACAGGAGAAGTAAAGTGGCCACAATATCCTCTCCGGGAACTGGTGTGTTTATGCTAAGCTTGCCTTAAAGTTGGCAAGGGAACTGTGAGGGGAGAGACTCCATCAGGCAAGGCCTCCTTCCACCTGCCTTGCTCCACCCTCTAGTCTCTGCTTCTCAATTTGTATTGTATTATTTTATGTACTGTGGCTTGCCGTTGTTTTATTGATTGTAGTTTAGAAATTATTTATTGTAACTGTTGAGTGGATTTCTGTTTAACTATTATATGTTATTATTATTTTATACTATTCTAATAATTGTTGATGTTGCTTTTTTGATGTAGGTTGCTTATTTTAAAGTTTTGTTTTATTATCACATTTTTTAGCGCATTAGATTGTTATAAGATGTACATTTTTTGTTTCTTCAGCTTGTAAACCGCCTTGAGTATTGCAAGATAGAAAGATGGTATACAAATTAAAAATGATGATGATGCGTGACTAGAGTAGGTTCCAAGTCAATAAAGGTTAGTCAAGACCTCTTGCTGCTGCTGCTGTTTCTTTCTTCTTTCTTCTTCTTCTTCTTCTTCTTCTTCTTCTTCTTCTTCTTCTTCCTCTTCCTCTTCCTCTTCCTCCTCCTCCTCCTCCTCCTCCTTTTGCTGAGTCAGTGTAGTAAGAAGTTGCTGCCCCACTTACAAACCATTAGGAGTGGGGAAAGTACAGTGGTACCTTGGGTTAAGAACTTAATTCGTTCTGGAGGTCCGTTCTTAACTTGAAACTGTTCTTAACCTGAGGTAGCACTTTAGCTAATGGGGCCTCCCGCCGCCACAGCACGGTTTCTGTTCCCATCCTGAAGCAAAGTTCTTAACCCAAGGTAGTATTTCTGGGTTAGTGGAGTATGTAACCTGAAGCGTCTGTAACCCGAGATACCACTGTACTGAGTTGGGGCTGGGGAGATTCAGGTTCAAAACCAACTCATCCATAAAAGCGACTTGAGGGAAATCCTATGCGTGTTGCCCTGGAGAAAAGGGCAGGATAAAAACATGAAAGGGTAAACTTGACAGGCAGTGAATGCCCTGGGTAGTCAGTCACATTTGTCTCAGCCATGCCTCATTCTACGCTGGTGGGGCATGGACGAAGTCCTGAGATAAGAGTCAAAAAGCAGCAGTACCATCAGACCAAAGACCAGAGTCAAGTCCTGGCAGTGGAGCAAAGGCACAAGCTGGAACATTATCCTGATGCCAGAATAAACCTTTCAGCCAAATCCTTTGAACCACTGAAGGTCATTCGGGATCTTAGCACCACTGAGATCAATTTGCTCAAATTCACGTTAACTAATATAACCCAGCTGGAAACATCAACCAATAAAAGCTTAGCACAAAATGTTTAGGCTGCTTAAGAGTAAAGTTTCTGAACAATCCCTGAGGGCATCTAGATATTCTGAGCACAGAAACAATGGAGAAGTGTTGTTAAATGAAATCTGTATGTTGTGCCAAAACGTCTTGAACATCAAAGCACAGCTTCTTCCTGTACACTCAGAAATTATCACTACAGATAGATAAATCGGAAATGGTCACAAAGTTCATTTTAGAGAATAAGACAGCAAATATTGGCTCATTAGGACAAATATCAACGTTTTTTGATCTGCAAAGGTTTAGGAAGTTTAGACTATATTTTTTTTAAAAAAAACTTACACAGATATAGTTGGTAGAGTCTATTTTTTTTAAAAATGTATAATTACATATATTCTGCTTCTCACAAAATTATCATTTTTTCACAGCTGCTCCAGCAAGCCAGGAAGAGAGCTAGTCTACCACATATCCAGAGTTTCCATGATAATACATGTGACTAAGGATCACTTGAACCAAAGCAAAATTAACAGCTCTGATTCTGGTATCATACGAGGAAGAAGGAATAATCGAAAGACGCCCAAAAGAACCATCTGCCTCGTTCCAATTTATCAGAAGAGAACTCCTGCAGGGGATCAGATCAAACCACCTCTAAACCTAAGATGTTTTAATTCCAAGTCATCTAAGCGCTCTCCCTGCCTGTCCCCAAATTAAAATTGATTGACAATTCCTAAACTAGAGAACACCACACTGAATACAAATACATTGCTATAATCAATTCTATCTGAATTTTTAAAATATGTATGTCAATTCTTTTTGCATATTTATGCTGCCCCCAAGTAAATGCTAAAAATGCTAATGTGTAAAAGATTCATTTTTTTTTATATTTAGAGAGAGTGTTATTTTATCCTTCTGTTTTAACAAACTTCATGCATATGCTTCTGCACTAAAAAAAAATCTAGATATGAATAAAAACAATGCTCCACCGCTTACCAAGGGAATAATAAGAAAAGATTTGATATTATGCCATTATTTATTGTGATGAAATCTTATTCAAACAATGTATCTGTTCTGTGTGACTCCACTTAAAGTGAACTAGCTTCATGCCAATTTAGATCTGTATTTTCCCAGTTATTGTGCCGACACGACATACAATTCAGAATTCTTTTATTTAGTTCTTTGGCTTTGAGCAATGTAATATTTGTGGCTAAGAACCAGCTAAGTTCATTTCTGCATGTGTGTTGCCTGTTCAATTTATCCTGACTTCCTGCATACTTATTTTAAATGCATGGTTAAACTTAATGTGCATAAAACCAACACATAAAACCAAAAGCTCTATGAAATTAATTTTCTTTAAAACTACAGGCAAGCTCGGAGGCAGTTTTGTTTCCAATATATTTAAAACCACCACACACACGACTTTCAGCAGGTATTATACTACTGAATCACCTCTTTCCTCTGTTAAAAATAAAAATGACACAGGAGATGATAAAATTATGACTAATATATTAATAGTATATTAGAACATATAATTATTATAACTGGCACATGCCTTTCTTTCGTT
This sequence comes from Podarcis filfolensis, assembly GCF_964270895.1. Lineage (NCBI taxonomy): Eukaryota > Metazoa > Chordata > Lepidosauria > Squamata > Lacertidae > Podarcis > Podarcis filfolensis. The sequence continues at coordinate 45,708,743 of NC_139614.1, read as the reverse complement.
CTTTTAAAAAACCCCACCTTTTAAAAAAATCCCTCTTTAAAAAATGAAGAAGATAATGGAATGAAATAAATATGGTTTTGAATGTCATTACAAATTTCAGAATCTATTCTCACTGATAAAAATTTGTATGCTGTGTTTGAGCAGACTGTCATGTTAATCACATTCCTCAGTCTGGTGGCTTCAGTAATAAGCAAGCTGAAAGGTAGGTGCTATTTTGTTTTTGTTAATGTAGTTGATGGGCTCCCCCCTTTCCAACGCCCTAAGAGGGAAAAACAGAATTCCCATTTACTTTTCATGACCTCTGATTTAAAAACAAAGATTGCACATTATTTACTACTGGATGATTTCCCTGGAATTTAATGAGGACAAAGTACAAATATGACAGATGTAATTATCATAGTTTTATTCTGCACAGTCAGGGTCTCCTTGTGCTGTAATTGCAAGCTTTTCATTCAACCGCTGGCAGCAGAGTTATTACCTCGGTATTTTATGTTATTTCAGAGAACAGGAAAGAGGACTTCCAGCTCAGTTTTATTCCAAGGAATCTCTAAGCATCCTCGCATTGGAATAGTAATTGAAAACAACAACGACCAACAAGATATTTCATCAGATCTTTTTGCAGATTTCTCTCCTTGTTGCTTTTTGAGCGCATTAAGTGTAAAAAAAACACACAAAAAACCCCCCTTGGTTTTCACAACGTATTGGGAGGGATGGGAAAGTGGGGGCAGGGAGGGGGGCTGCTAAGCAGTTTTGAGAAAGAAACATGTGGGCAGGTGGCCAACGCATTGTCTGGTGCAAAGAAGGGCTCCCCCAGCATGTATTGCTTTACTCATTTAGACTCAAGCCAAGGTTGAGTGAGCCCCAGCTGGAGGCTGGACCACTGACCCTGGAGCTGGAAACACACAACTATACACACACCCCTGGAAGCCTCCCTTTCCAAGGCCTGAATGTAATTGCTTTATATTACACTCCGGCTTCATCAAGCCCCTCACATGCCGAAGGGAGGCGAGTGGAAATAAAAAAAACTTTCTGGTCCAATTCATAGTTTATAGCTCTAGCATTATTAATTTTCCGTTTGGAATACGGGGCAATTCTCACCTCACATCCAAAGGCTTCGTGGCATCAAATATGCCATTTTATTGGCAGGGTAATTGCTGGAAGCTATTAAATTTTGAACCACTTCATTTATTTATTTTGAATTTAAAAAGATTATTTATAGTTGGGGAAGAAGATCAGACCACTGTTATTTCAGGTCTCCAGACATCTGCTACGTTTCATTAGCCTTTCCTATCCGTTCTTGGCTAGACTAGGGTTAAGTTCTCAAAACAAACAAGAGATGTTTTTAGCCCATCAGTATGAAAGTTAACAGGAGCAGGTTCTCCGCTGAGGACTTGAAGCTTACTACTAATATTGCATTTACAAAATAACATTACCTTCAATATCATGAAAATAGTTTACACATTTTAAATATGGAACCAGTAAAATTACCAGACAATCATGGCATTAAAAAGCTATTTGTTCCTGTCAATAAAGACACATCAAGCAAGAATGAAGCAGAATTTTAAAATATTCTGATGTTACCCTATAGCATACTTTGCTCTTGGAAACTACCAAGGACTGTGAGACAGCTTGTGTGACACACAGTGAAGCCACATTGAAACATCTATTTTAGCCGAACACAGTTTGATTTGTGTGAAGCTGTAATGACTGGAAGAATTTGGACTGAGATGTGAGAAATGGGACTAGATTTCAGTTACCCTTTGTGAACTCTGAAAGGAAAGGAAAACAAAACAAAGTTCTGATTCTGCTGCAGTTCACTTCCTGCAATGTCACAAATTTTGCCAATCAGGGCACACAATTTTGCCGTACAATAAATACAAAATGGCTACTTGGCTTTAAAGTGATCCCAATGTCTTTCCTCAAGATAGATGCTGTTTCAGAGGGCATATGCTGTACCTTACCAACAATATTTTGTCAATGGGGAAAAGCAATTCTTCCCACAACTATGGGAATGATAATGAACAGTAAGAACAATCACTATGTCCCCAAGATATAAGGAGTTTTACTAAAACCTATTGCAGGGAGCTGGGCAAGTATTTACTCTCCCACCCAGGAACTCCCCATTTATCTAAACTCTCACACTGTAGCATTCTTCGCCAAATAATTAATACAACTGTTGAGAGAACACCCATTGTACATAGCTGCTATCAGAAGCAGGCAAACTGCTGATCAGAAATTCACAGGAAGGGAAATATTGGAGGGATGTCACCATGTGGACTCAATAAATTGCTATTATAACTTGCATCACAATCAACCTTTTTCTTCCATCAGAACTAACATTTTAGTTTCAGAAAGGCAAAGTAGTATTTTTTTTGTTTTATACTTACAATAGGACTTGCGTTGATGTAGTCCGAGTTGTCGTGACTGTTTTCAGTTTTCAAACATATCCTGCAATGATCATCTGATTTTTTAAAATAAAAATAGTTAAATCAGTATTCATTCATATTTATGTTAAAAGAGATCTTTCAAAAAGCATTTCTGAACAGACCACTACTATTCAGCCTATTTTTTTGCATACTTGCTTCTAAATATAGACATTTCCAAAAGACTGATTTAAATGGTTAAGAACCATATAAAAAGTGTTCTTGAAATGGAACTTGCTATGCTGAGGAATAATTGCAATTAGGCAGGTGCCTGTGCTGTATTGTTTTCAGTCTCTGCTTAAAAAAAATATGTTTTTATTTATATAAGTCTATCATATTTTTTTTGAAAAGAGAACTACTGATTTTATTTATAGCTTGATACATTTTAACGCAACATGTTTTCAATGTTTGATTTTATCAGTATTTTCAAATGACTATTTTATATCATTTTATGTAAACAGCTTAGCAGTTTTTTTAAATTATGAAGCAGTGTATAAACCTCACCACATAAATAGTAAAATGGTTTGGTGTCTAACAAGTTCACTTAAAAACACACAACAATGTTTAATATAGACTGTGCTTCAGGTTCAGTAGCCCTTAGCAAGGGCATTAGTGATGCCAAACCTTTCCGTATTCCTTCTCTGTATGAGCATGACAATGCTTAAAGACTGTTGCCAATAATAACAGGTTTATATTAAAGGGATTTCCACCCCAAGTTCATATGTAGGGTAGCTGATGAAATTTAATAAATAGCGTCGATCTCATGGTACAGCCACGTGCATTCAGTCTGATGTACAATACAGAATGTTTGATACAGCTACCAGAATAAGCAAGTACATGGAATAGGAATGTGCTGCTTTTGGTTGTGCATGAATAGCACAAAAAACCTTCAAAACACATTTATGCCATGGCTACTCTCGGCTCCACTTTCCACCCTAGGCCCAACACGGAGAACAACTGCCTTGTAAGCTCATCTATCAAAACCAACAGGTGCTTATACACTTGACTGGGTCTAACAGTTCTAACTACAAGCCAAGAGCATCGTGCACTTTTGGATAAAGGTATTTGTGTCCAAAAGCCATGCGTGAAAACCGCACCATGAGGATATCGAAATGAAATGTCATTTACGCAAAACGGCACTTGCTGTTATCATAGAATTGTAGAGTTGGAAGGGACCGTGAGGGTCATCTAGTCCAACCCCCTGAAATGCCTGGAATTTTTTTGCCCAACATGCTGGGAAGTAGTGCAAAGCATACTTTGGAAGCAGCAGCAGAAGCATCCACCATGAGAAGTCTGAAGCACACGGCAAGACAACAAGGTGGGCCACAGGAATATTAACTGTTCCTTGCACAGAGTGGCTGATAACAGTTCTTTCGACACATTTCCTCCTCTAATTGCAGCAACAGGCAAAGGGGAAAGCAATTAAGTAATGAATCCAGCTTAAACTGTACATACACGCTACCACATCTTGTGAGCGGTTCTTCTGGGCGTTTCCTTCCCTATGTGCAATGGTAGCTGCGTTGGGCTCAGCCTGATAAGCACAAAGTGCTTCCCATTCTTTCTCCAGGCGATTCTTGTTCTTCAAGTGGTCTTCCATATAGGACTGAAATGAGAAAATATCATCAGAGGTAGTGTTATTTATACACTCAACACTCTGCTATTCTAATTAACATCTGAATGGACTAGAGAGAACTAAAACCAGGCATAGGCAAACTCTGGCCCTCCAGATGTTTGGGACTACAATTCCCATCATCCCTAGCTAACAGGACCAGTGGTCAGGGATGATGGGAATTGTAGTCCCAAATATCTGGAGGTCCGAGTTTGCCAATGCCTGACTAAAACACTTTGGCTCAAATTCAAGAACTGCTTGACTACGGCTGTCTGACCAGGGGCTTGCTTCTTATCTATCTATCATCTATCTATCTATCTATCTATCTATCTATCTATTTATCTATCTATCCATCTATCATTTATTTATTTATTTGACTTATAAACTGCCCTTCATCAACAGAACTCAGGGTGGTTCACAAGATAAAAGCAGAAATAAGCATAAACAACAAAACAGTAACCAACGACCTCCCACAAGGTTGAAGAATAGCCAAAGGCCTGGTTGAAGAGGAATGTTTTCGCCTGGTGCCTAAAATATATATAATGAAGGTGCCCTGACAAGAGCATTACACAAACAGGGAGCCACTAAAGAAAAGGCCCGTTCACGTGTTGTCACATGAAGAAAGGCCTCAGAGCCCAGGTCGGTTTATACAGAGAGGCAGTCCTGAGCCGTTTAAGGCTTTATCGGTCAAACCCTTATGGAACCCGAGTTTCTCAAAACAGCATAGAAAACTAGTTTTAAAGCTGAAAGAAGTTTCAAAAGCTGCTGGATCCCTGCAAAAGCAGGTTATGATACTGCTGAGCCAAAATAGGGCAGGGCAAGGCTGTGAAATAAGAATCAAGCTAATCTGCTGTTCAGCCACGTGCTGCAATTCATGAGTTCCACCTGAGCCACAAGACCCATGTAGCTGGACTTCTGACATTAGAGTCAAAGTGAAGAAAACAGGAACAAAGTTGATTTGATTCTCTGGTTTCCCCAACGTCTGTGTACACATCCTCTTGTCTCATGCCTAGAAAGCATTGATCCATGCGGTTTTCTGCTGTCTAGGCATGAGTCAGAGGTTTTTACTTCTGTCCTGCTGCTCCCCCACCCCCAGAAAACTTGCTCTTTAGTGCTAAATCAGAGCAAATGTAAATCTGGAGAAAGTCCAATTGGCGTTTGCGCCAATTCTGTGGTAAGCAGCAAGTTTTCCCAGGGGCCAGTGGCAGGGCAAAAAGAAGTCCAGGGCCAAATTAGTCATGGTATTAAATGTGTTCTTTGCATTTAACCTGCATACAGTATATTTTTTTAAATGTCATCACTGGGGGGTGGCGGGGGGAGGACTGATAATTAACAGCGTCAGGGTAGGAGGCAATAAAACAAGGAAGTAGCACAAGAATGGCAAGACAAAGCAAAACTAACTGAAGGGAAGATCACACTGTAGGCGTCCCGTGTGAAGAACAGGCTGGTCCTAGCTTGGAGCAACACAATGCACTTTTATATAATATGCTTACTCTTCTCCTAAACCAGACAGACTCCAATTCAAATCAAATTCTTCTGTAATTTTCAATAGTCCTTTCAAAGTTTCCAGATAAGTATTACCAAGACTGTGATGCATGCATATCCTATTACAAAGGGTAGGGGGTAGATTCAGAGAATTCAAATTAACAAAAATAAATAATATATATTATAAAAGAAAGGTAGGAGATAGTTGTTAAATGCATATTTTTTTAAAAAATCCAGCATGACAAACTGTAGGCTTATATTGTTAATGAAAAAAGGTTTTCTGTTTTTTTGAGGTGCAAAAGATAACAGAACTTGTCACATTTCTTGTTTTGTTTACAGTAGTCATTAAGGGTCCCAAAAGTATGACATTTATTGGCCTTTTTCATGATAAATATTGTCCCGGGATATTAATTTTGTGTGTGCATCTTAAGACTTTGCACACAATTCAACAAGTCCTCATGCAATTTCTGACCACATAACGCTACATCAAACTAATTAATTCCTGGCAGTTTGGCAATAGGCGGGGGGGGGGGGGACCCAACTTTTTTGACTTTGAGATCATGTCACCCCACTACAAATTTATTTGTATCTTCTTCCTGCATATCCTGATTAATTACTAAAAAGAATAAAATACTTCAAACTTCAGAAGAATTTCATAAATATAAATAATTCCAGCCTAGCTGCATCTTCAGAAAGGACACTGAAGAACTGGAGCAGGCACAGAAAGGATATGATACTTGATACTTGATGACTTGATACTTATGAAGAAGAGTCATCCATTAAATCTGATAAGCAGCCAATATAACTACAGTGATACCTGGGTTCTCAAACACCTTGGTACTCAAACAACTTGGAACCCAAACACTACAAACCCGGAAATAAGTGTTCCGGTTTGCGAACTTTTTTTGGAAGCCAAACGGGCTCTGTTTTGAGTGTTACGCTCCCGATTTGAGTGACACACATCCGTTTTGAGTGTTACGCTGAGTTCTGTCTGTTTTTGCTATTTATTTTGTGTTTTTGTTTTTGTGGCTTTTTTGTTTTGTTTTTGTGACTGTGTGGAACTCTGTTCAGCTACTGCCTGATTGATTGATTGTGTGACTGCAGTACATTGTTTATGCTTTCATTTTATGGATCAATGGTCTCGTTAGATGCTAAAATTCATGTTAAATTGCTGTTTTAGGGGTTGTTTTTCAAAGTCTGGAACGGATTAATCCATTTTGCATTATTTTCTATGGGAAAGCATGACTTAGTTTTGGAACGCTTTGGTTTTGGAACAGACTTCCGGAACGGATTAAGTTTAAGAACCAAGGTACCGCTGTATTACTACTTTGTTTTATGCATAATAAGCCCATGAACACAAATCACAACAGATGCTGTGATATCCACGGGGAACCTCTCTGTAGCAATCTATTAGCCATGATAGCCAAAATAACAGGAGGTGCATATTTCCAACATACCCTGAACTTTTCACTAAGACTGTTAGTAGACCATTGGTTTGACTCAACTTAGCAATTTCTATGCTTCCATTGACATTCCACTGACTAACACATTTTTACTAAAAAGGTCCACTTATTTCACTTGAACTTATTTATTATTAAATTTCTACCCCAGTCTTCCTTCCAAAGCAGCCCAGGGCAACTTACAAATAAAAACGCCAAGATAGCAGCCTATGAAGCCGCTCCTTCTATCTCCCAGAAATGGAGGTGATAATGAATACATTAGGTTTTTTTCCTTTCCTTTCTACCAGTTTAGTAAAATTGTGATGCCATCCTTCTAATTGTACAGTGAACAGTATCAATGCTGATCTTCCTTACAAATCAAAACATGCATTTGTTTGTGTGAAAATGCCGCCTGAAGTATAGTCTAATTTTCTGCAAAACATTCATGCACATTTGCAAGCTGGTTTATGGAAATCGTATCTGCCAAGGGCAGTCAAGCTAAAAATAGAGGCATTTGCAGAAGTGGGAAAACTGTGAGAGGAGTACACATTTATTGCCACTGAGATATTTTGGATTATAAGATTTGTTTTGATGGAGGCAGTGAGAAAATGCTGGTACTTGAAAACCACAGTGTCACCTATGTCTTTGGTCTTTCCAATGTTCTGTGGTACTGTATTATTTTGATGTGAAAGGATTATCCCATTAGATTAAAAGGCATTTGGCACACATAAAAGAGACACCTCATAAAATAGTTTTCCAAAGATTATACAACAATCCTTTCAGGGATTGGGGGCGGGGGGGAAGCTGTATCTTCAAAGCTCAAACTTCATCTGATTTTCAGTGGCCCAGTAAGCCTTCATAACTACAGAACCCTGCATAACTACAAATGGAGCTTTGTGAAAACACCTGGATCTCCCTTTGAAACCAGCTTAGTACTGCAATGGTAGCCAAAGTTCCACCTGCTGAAAATTCTCCTCCCTGTGCAACTACTGCAGAAACAAAGCAGCCCTTGAGTATGGCAACTCTGTGGATCATTTTGCGCATGCAAAACAGCTACTTCGGGACACAGAAAGCTGCCTTCTACCGAGTCAGATCATTGGTCCATCTAAGACAGTAGAATTTGCACTCTGCAGGGTTTCACATGAGGGCCTTGCTCAACCCAACCAGGCAATATGTGGGATTTAACTTGTTATGCACAGCAGTTATGGAATACTCTCCATGAAAATGTGATGAAATCCCATTGTATAAACTTTATCCATTTTTTTTTTTACCTGAAATCATTTTAAGAAGACATGATGACACCTCTGCGAGAACCTGGCTGTGTCCTTAGCAAGATGAATACAGGCAACCATCTTACCACAACTACATGGTTACTTGGCCAGCTGTTTCAACTACACTGTATTTTTCTTCCTGGCCTAAATTCTCCTATGTGCTAAGTTGTGGGGTCCTGATCCAAGTGGTAAGGTTTACTCACATTTTTCATGTGATAAGCCTGTCTGGCTAAATTGCTACAGTCTAGACATGCTAACAACTTCAGCGTTTCCCCATCTCCAACAACTCACGTTTTTCAAGGAGTTGATTTTTTAGAATGGAGAAAATCATACCTGCTTTCCCCTAAATTCTGGTTATGAGTAACACTGGAAATAGGCATACAGAAGTCATTTAAGATTAACCTGTCTTCATCAGAATTTTGCTTTGTTTATACAGTGTGCTGAGGGGGGGGGGGAATGTGCATAGCTGTTATGCTCCTAAAAAGGCAAACAATAACAAGGCACCATGCTGAACATAAACTGAAGACTAAAATAAAGTTGAAGGCAACATAAAAACATTCGTCAAGCGCCATTAAAAAATAGTAATCGAGATGACATGTAACTTTCCCATCTAAATCACACGTTTTAATTTATGCTTCTCTAAGCATAGGTAACCCCTAAACTAGATTCGGTAGACAAAAACTTGTCTTCTGGGAAACCTTGGCATTGGTAAACTTAGCAGACCTATATCAACTGAAACCTACCCAGCAAAGCATGATGCCACAATCCGTGTTTCCAGGTTCATTTGTACTGATATCAATACAAAAGCTTTTCCACAGAGCACCTTGCAAAATGGTGGCTACCATTATAAAAGCTTCCCTATTTTAATAAGCAAGGTAATAATCCCCCAAGATACCTGCTTTTAGGGTATCCCTCAGTGAGAAACTGCAACTTCTGTAGCCCCTGCTATTCTGCAAAGCTCTTGAAACAAATCCAACTTCAATTCCCATTATGACATTTGGAAGAAATTTGTCTCAATTTACTTGCATATTGTTGAAACCGGGGCATAGCAAAGCTGCTAAGGCACCTCTTGCCCTTAGATGAAGATCCTAAAAATATTTCCAAACAGAAGTGTCAGGCCAGCAGATTTAGCAAGTCTGGCATCTTCAGACCACACAGGGACTATGTCAGTCCCTATTTTTCATTTCCAAATGGTTGTAAGGAGGACCAGAACAGGAGGCATAACTGCTGTGCAAAACCAGCTAGTGCACTGCCAAACCCCCACACTCACGAGAAATTTCTTGTCTGGTGTACTTCTTACTATATTCCCAATACAGACACTTCCATCGCTGCGGAAGCTCTTGTCTCAGCCAAAGCAAGCAGCTTCCTCCTGTTAAGAGGGGAACTGTCCTTGGTACCAAAATACGTACTTTAAATGTGAATAGTACACTCATTCAAGGAAGAGATGTGCTATTGTTAGGTCAACTGAAGCTTAAAGCCCTGCTAATAGGAACGGAAACATACCGGTAATTAATGTTAAAGATTTGTATAACGTGGGCTTGATCTGTATTTGAGGCCTGCAATATTGGAGGCAGTATGTCACTAAATACCAGCAGTATGGGGTCATGAGCAGGAAGCGGCTTTTGTTTATGATTTTGGCTTACCACTGTGAGAGCAGAATGCTAGACTACATAGGCCACTGGCTGGCTCCACCAGGGCTTGTCTAACGTTCTTATAAAACTTGTTCCCAGAATCTTACCTAGGTGCCAGATTTTGCTCAAACACCAGTTTCCACCACTTCACATTAAGTTGGCGGATGTAGAACTGTTCACCCTTCAATACTGTCATATTTAAGGTTAAGAGGTTGGAGAAATGATGAGCTGCTAGGCTCAGTGGCAGAGAATATGCTTTGCACAGAACACGTTCCGGGTGTTAGTATTTCATGCAGTCCGATGCTGCAGGTGAGATTGTTATAAATCACATGCCTGTCTGGGATGTGTCTGAGAAGACTATGGGAATGGAAGACAGCCTTATCTCTCTTCTACTGTATGTACTTTGTAATGTACTTTCACTTTGGTTGTTCTCTGAGAGCTGGCGAGAACAGATGCCATTATGCCTTTGTCTGTACATAGTGTGGAAATAAATAGTAGTTTCGCTCAACAATGCCTCAAGCTTCTTGCTGTGTTAAGCCAAAAGATTAGTGTGCATATACCAAGCTTTTAGTGTGAAAGATTCCATACCAAGTATGGAAGTGAGAGATTCCATACCAAGTATGGAAGTGAGAGCTGGACCATAAAGAAGGCTGATCGCCGAAGAATTGATGCTTTTGAATTAAGGTGCTGGAGGAGACTCTTGAAAGTCCCATGGACTGCAAGAAGATCAAACGTATCCATTCTTAAGGAAATCAGCCCTGAGTGCTCACTGGAAGGACAGATCCTGAAGCTGAGGCTCCAATACTTTGGCCACCTCATGAGAAGAGAAGACTCCCTGGAAAAGACCCTGATGCTGGGAAAGATGGAGGGCACAAGGAGAAGGGGACGACAGAGGACGAGATGGTTGGACAGTGTTCTCGAAGCTACAAACATGAGCCTGACCAAACTGCGGGAGGCAGTGGAAGACAGGAGTGCCTGGCGTGCTCTGGTCCATGGGGTCACGAAGAGTCGGACACGACTAAATGACTAAACAACAGCAACCAAGCTGATATATGTCGCTGGGCGCCCTGGAGAAGAAGGGAGATGCCTTTTCCAGTGCTGCACACATCGGAGGACGCTCGGAGTTCCAGGGGTTTGCAGGCTACCCCAGTGTGTTTTCCAACACTGGGTTTAATCCCTAGCATCTCCAGGTAAAACCCTGGACAGTTGCTACCAGTTGTAGTAAGGGAATTTCCTATGTTGCCCATGCTGTTTGACCCCTTCAGCAGAGCTGCAATGCACTTTACACGAGACTGTACTTGAAAACTGTATAGCACCACAACTTTTACAGGTATGTCGGTAACGCCAATTCTTTTCTGCTTGCATTAGCTGGCTTTGAGGAGCTACCCAAGATGCTGGCATTTAACTTGTAAATCTTAAGCTCAGTGTACTTGAAAGGAACATAGTCTTTCCTACGAACACTGGAAGACAGAGCTTTTCCAGTTGTACTCTTGTACAGTGTCTTGCTGCAGTTAAATTTACCTGACATTTTATTTATGCTGTTTTTATGCTACCCTTCTCCCAAGGAAGCCAAGGTTCCCTCCAGTCTGTTTTATCCTCACATGAACTCTGTAGCAAAGCTAAGAGATGGTGACTGGTCACTGAGCTTCATAGCCAAGTGTGGATTTAAATCCAGGTATCCCTGGATCCTGGCCAATATGCTAATTACTACATCACACCTTCTGCTATGTAGCTTCAGGAACATGCTCACAGTTTGGAGTATATATGCTTATACTAGAGCTGGACTGTCACAGTGTCATAAGGCTCATTCATGTAAATATTATGGGTTTTGCTGGTATATGGAGCTACCTAGTGGGTTTTTCTTTTTTTAGTTACTGCATACTTCTGCTGATTAATGGAATGTGGTAGCTTCCTGGGCTTTTTAAGATAATTAATTGTACACTATTGTTTAGTCCTGGACAGACTGTTGGAGCAGACGTCTGAAAGAATAACTAAATGCATACCCCCACCCCTTGGCCTAGCATGAATTACATAAATTTTATATGAACTCTACAATCAATAAAGTAAGACATGAATATAAAACTCTCACCAAGTCCGTACCAAAACCACATCCACATCTTGTGCACATCCTCTAAGTCATGGAATACCATTTCCCCCCAATTTGCTTAGAACTCTCTTGATTTATAATTCAGACAGCCAGATCACCCCCAAATGGAAAATTACAATTAAGGTAAGGATGCACTAGAAATCTTAAGTCTTGATTTATAGGCAAACATTGGTGTAGCAATCTTGTATGAAACTAGGTAACACTTAGGTTAATGCAGCACATCTTGTGTGCTTATGTTGTGTGTGTGTGTGTGTGTGTGTGTGTGTGTAGCATAAAATACAGATATTAGCATCATACATACATGAATTCATTAATATATTTTTTTTGCCAATTGAAAGGAGGTTTTGAGAGAGTACTGGTCCAATGGCGAAACCACGACCTTTTAATTCTTAATGGTGGTTTGTGCTTTTAAAGAACTGGTACATCTGAAGACATCTCAAGTGAGCCAAACCTTATTCAGAGATTGGTCAGCACAGCTAACCATGGCTCAGGGCAAGTTTTTCTAAACCTTATGCGATAGCTGTAATTACACACCCAGCTAGTCAGAACAGGCCACCCACGTAAGTTGCAAGTAGACAACCCTGTTAACTGGATCCACCCTGGAAAAGATCCAACTTCACTATACAGGACCCTCCGTGATCTGCTTCATAATGTTGCTCTCTAAAGAGTCCATCTCTGAAGCCGGCTGGGAGCAGGCTCCTCTTTAGCAGCAATCAGGATAGGAGGATGGAGTGGGGAAGACATGGAGGCTCATTTGCGTGGCTTATATGCACTCCTGGAAAGAAGGAATCCTATCATGGGATCATTTCACACTTTCCAGTAGACCATTCTCATTGTTCTTTTAAAAGCACTAGGGTTTAATGTGAATGATCAGTGTCTGCTCCATGGGGCAAAACAAGCCAGAGTCTGGTTGGACCTGTCATCTGGACCTCGGCTCATGGTTTTGGGTTGAGGAAAACAAACCATGTTTGGTAAGCCAAGAACAAACTTTGGTTACGACTTGAGGTTTTTGTTTGGAGACAAAGCACAAGTCCAGGTTCGTACATCATAACAAAGCCTACCCCTTCCTTGTTTTGTCTACAGTTTGGCAAGGCTGTGTTGCTCAGCATGCTGCTGGTTCACATCAAGCTATCATTTGTTTTAAACCATGGCTTGCTGTGACATGCAGAACAGCCCTGGTTTTGTTTAAAGCTGCAAAGGAGAGACCTTTGCCGCATTAAGTGATACACTGCAGCTTTTAACAAAGCTAGAGGCTTCTTCTTCGGAAAGAACATTTTCTCTTGCAAGCCCCTCAATTTCCATCTGCCTGTAGTACTGACTGGAAGAAGTAACTGCTTTTTTCTCCAGCAAACCAAACCAAAGAGTCAAAGGAGAAACCAAAACCACATTTTATCACATCAGAAATACGAAGCACTGAAAAAACCTGTGGGGAACAAGACACATTAGAAATGAATACTTTTAGCTGCCATGTACCCACTTAAATAACTGCAAGAGAGCAATCTCCATTGAAGCAGGTTACCACCTTAAATTGTTCCATGTTATTAGTATCACAACTAGTGGGCCTAGTCAACAAACTACATGCTGGAATTGCAAATATGAATGGCTTTTATATGTGGCTTCCACTGAAAACAGGCTTCTAAGAAGTGAGCCAGATTGCCCAATGCACTTGTCAGTTGCTGAACTTTCTATCCCTCCCCTTCCACTCATGATGCAAGAAAAGATCTACTGCCTCCAATTCTGAGATAGGGGGACTTAGGTACTGATGTTGCTGAGATCACATGAAGCTGTAATAGGTCATACAGAGCTTGTAGCAATTGCTAAGACAAATGTACTTATTACACGATAGACTCCTTAGGTGATGCAAAACTCAACTCCCCATTGCTGCTATGCAATACTTCTGCTTTCTAACCAATTAAGATGGGAGGGGGCAGCAATTTTTATTGGGCTTGATGTGTCTCAGAGCAGGAGTTGGGTTGAAAAAAAAACACTATTAAACAGAATTAAAACTGAGACCCATTAGCTCATCTCCTGCATCTCACGGATGAACTCATCCCCCAGAGGCAAATTCAGTAAATTAACACTTTTGTCATAAAGTGTCAGTTGCCTTTCACCATATAATGTATGTATTTCATGCAAACAGAATAAAACCCTCCCTCTTTCTGCAATTCATGCCTTTCCTATGAGATTTCCTGACCCCTCTACAGAATACATTAAAAGCACTAAAAACTGTTTCCAGCGAGGTCACAGAGGAAAATGTTTTGTACGACAGCACATTGTTTTAATTATCTGCTCTCTGAAAAGCGCCAGATACTGATGGCTGGTTTCCTCCTCCCTATCTGGAAAAATAATGCCTGTACGATATAATCCAATGTGTTTATATCTTCTTCCTTTTGATAGTGCACTGCATTACTGTATGGGGTGATAGAGGTCCCTCTGGTGGGGTCCTTCTGGGGTAGTTTGTCCACCTTTGGTCCCCGACTCTGCACTCAGCTCTCCCCTGTGGCTTTCAGAACGTGACAGTGGCAGCACCCTGGAAATGGCTTCACCTGGCTGGCTAAACCAGGTGAGGGTAGCCAATGGGTCTCAAACACTTAGTGAATTACGGACTTCCTCTGCACGAGAAGACAGGCTCTGGTGGACTGAGCAGACGGGACCAATAATGGGTCCAACAGCCAAGGTGGTTTCTGCCTGTGTTGTCGAGGGAAGTGAGGGGAAGGCGGGGCTTGTCAACCTGGGAAGGGAGCCCATCTAGGAGAAGGAAAACTCTGATCTAAAACCTCTGCTGCTTTGTGGGATATCTTTGGGAGAAGAAAAGGCTACTGAGTAAACACTGCACAAGTCTGGAGTGGAGATGGTTGGATGCTGCCTTGTAAGTCTCCTTCTGGCAACTCCTGCAGCCAAGCTGGTGCCAAACGTATTGTTCTGCTTTCCTTTGGACCACATCAGCAAGGCTGAGAGGAGGGTCTTGTTGTACAGGACCTCCATGCACACTGCCCGGGCTTGCACTCCAAGGAGGTCACTTTGGTGCTGCTAACACACTCTGTTGTCTCTAATAATAATAATAATAATAATAATAATAATAATAATTTATTATTTATACCCCGCCCATCTGGCTGGGCTTCCCCAGCCACTCTGGGCGGCTTCCAACAAAATATTAAAATACTGTAATACATCAAACATTAAAAGCTTCCCTAAACTGGGCTGCCTTCAGATGTCTTCTAAAAGTCTGATAGTTGTTGTTCTCTTTGACATCTGGTGGGAGGGCGTTCCCCAGGGAGGGTGCCACTACCGAAAAGGCCCTCTGCCTGGTTCCCTGTAACTTGAGATAGTCAGAGGTCAACAACAGCATCTGACCACTTTTAAGATTCAGTCTCAAAATTTTCTGGACCAGTCGATACAATACCACAGTGGGGTATGCTAGTCGATATACCAGAGTACCACAAAAAACATATTGGGACACTGGCAGCAACAGTGAAAAGCTCTCTCTTCAAAGTCTGTTAAGCCTTATTACAACACTACTTGATGAAGGATTATTATTTTTTAACCACAGCACGCACAAAAAGAGCTCCTTCTCCTTAACTATTAGACACTTTCAAATAAGGAGTACAATTTGGAAAGCATATTAATTATCCAAAATTAAATGAGGACACATTACATATTAATTGAATCAGAATTATATAAAGCACTATATTGCTGTGTAACCTTTTCTTTTTCTTTTTAAAAAAAGAGTCCTTGGCTCCTCCTAGGAATCACATTTTTTTTTGTACCTGAAGACAATTCTATGCTACGTTCCAGACTAAATGACACAGTGAAATGTTTACACTAAATGGCAACCTATGTTCTATTTACTTAAATTAATATACTTGTTATGCAGTGGCCGTTGCTGGCTCTGCTCTTCGTAATGCTCCAATAATAGAGTTTTGCAACATGTAAAAGGATTATTTCAATCCAATCAGCAGGTGCTGGGATCAGTGTGTGTCAGACAAACACTTGCTAATCTCCTTTCTTACACTTTGCAGCTGCCAAAGGTGCTCAAGTGAAATCCAAACGAAATTACTGGATACAACCTGGTAGGGACTGAGATGCAGGGCTTTGTTTCACCCACTTCCCTTTGGAACACCTGAAAATTACATTTTATTCTAACCATTGTTAACAGTTCAAAGAGAACGGCATCAGGTATACATATTTTTAAAGGGGGCGTAAGAGAGAGCAGCAGCAAAACTACATACTTAAAAATGAAATAGTGTAAAAGCTCTTTCTTACACTATGTAGATACTGTTAAGTAGGTAAGCAATTTATAATCCTGATTTAGAGATTAATAGCTATTATTGGTGAGCACGGTACACCGAGAACATGTCTGAGATGTGCACAAAAGGGCTCCTAATTTATTATTCCTGACGTCTCTTAGACCTTAAAAATAATCCAAGTTATGCAATGAAGTTTTATCCCTGCAATTACTTTGTCTGAAATAAACCTTCAACAAAAGAGAGGGGACATTTGTCAAAGGGGGATAATACCTAACTCTTTTCACCTTTGCACAGCCTTTCATCTGACAATGAAAACCACACATACAGACACAGAAATCACCTCTCAGAACAAAAAGAGAGAGGTTATTTTCCCTTGCTTGTGGATCAAAGGAACCAATAAAAAACCCCAAAAAATAAAATAAAAGCAAAATTTACATCATCCTTGAGTAATCACTGGTACTGGAATCTCATTATGACAAGATTGCTACTGAAGAAGAATGGAGTAATTTCATTTAAACAACCCTCATTTACACAGGGACATCGTAGTTAAGGATTAGAGCCCAATCAGCGTAGATTGATTTAAATCAAGTTGCCCATTTTGAAATCCATATATTTCTTGGACAAGCATGCGTATTAACTGGTTGCTATAACAATTCAGATATCCCGGCATGCAATGAAAGATGATTGTTTACTACGACCACTTTTGCACCACAAATTCATATCAGCTTAGGACAGAGGTTTTCAACCTTTTGAGTCCACGGCTCCCTTAACCAGCTACAGTGGTACCTCGGGTTAAGAACTTAATTCGTTCTGGAGGTTCCTTCTTAACCTGAAACTGTTCTTAACCTGAGGTACCACTTTAGCTAATGGGGCCTCCTGCTGCCGCCGCAACGCCGCTGCCATGCGATTTCTGTTCTCATCCTGAAGCAAAGTTCTTAACCCGAGGTACTATTTCTGGGTTAGTAGAGTCTGTAACCTGAAGCGTCTGTAACATGAAGCGTCTGTAACCCGAGGTACCACTGTACATTCTTTCTGCAGCATCCTTGTAGGGCTCAGGAGCCCAGTTATGTAACCCGTTGCCAGAAGAGCTAGCAGCCTCTCACCCTTTCTCAAACACCCTCCCTTGTGGAGTGTTCCCTCAGCCTCCTCTCCTCTTTCCTAGGGAGTCCTCTGGGGAACTGCTGCTGTCGTCCCTGGTCTCTGAGCTGCCCCCCACCCCACCCCAAAGAGAGGCTCCTCCCAGAAGCACCATTCGCCTGCAGAACCTATAGCCAGGGTTGCTGCAATAAACAGCTGTGCAATCTTTGGGGAGACAGAGATGTGAGAAGGCATCAGAGGAGGGAGGGAGAGGGGCAGAGTCTAGTCTTGCCCATGGCACCCTTGACCATCATTCAAGGCACCCCAGGGTGCCATGGCACACTGGTGGAAATCCACGGGCTTAGGAAATAAGAGACAGAGTTTGTTTTGGCTCTCTCTGTATACAGGCAAGAATGCAAAGCATGATAACTTACTTGGAGGGCAAGACAGAAATTGTAGACATGTCGATTCAGAAATGAGTCCTACTGAACAAATCAGGATTTACCTCTGAACAAACATGCATACAATTATGCTGCAAGTGTTTGGTATCCAGGTAAAATATAATTCCTCCATAGGAATAGAAGTGAAACTGCATACATATATAAAATGTATTAATAGTAAAGGTAAAGGGACCCCTGACCATTAGGTCCAGTCGTGACTGACTCTGGGGTTGCGGCGCTCATCTCGCTTTATTGGCCGAGGGAGCCGGCGTACAGCTTCTGGGTGATGTGGCCAGCATGACTAAGCCGCTTCTGGCGAACCAGAGCAGCGCACGGAAACGCCGTTTACCTTCCTGCTGGAGCGGTACCTATTTATCTACTTGCACTTTGACGTGCTTTTGAACTGCTAGGTTGGCAGGAGCAGGGACCGAGCAATGAGAGCTCACCCCATACCATTAATTGCAATAAAAACAGCATGGCACCAGCCCTTTCAATAAAACCAGTTAAGTTTCCAAAAGCCTGTTGGAACAGGCCAGCAGAAGGACAAGGAAGGAGCCTAACTTCTCTAGGCTGGGAGTTTCAAAGTTGGGGGCAGCCACTGAAAAGGCCCTCTCCTGCATCTCCACCAAGTATGGCTGTGAGGGTGGTGGGACTGACAGAAGGGATCTTCCCGAAGATCTCAAAACCCAGAGAGGTTTGTATGAGGAAGCCTGGACCTAAGCTGTGTGGGGCTTTATAGGTCATAGCCAGCACTTGGAATTGTGCCCAGACTGGTAGTATGTGCAGCTGTCGTAGCAAAGGAGTCATATGCTCCCTATAGCAATCTCAATTCACACATTACCTTGTCCTCTTCTACCTCCTCAGCTGCTCAAGCACCATGTGTATTATGGGATGAGCTAAGTGGGGCCATTTATTTATTTACTTCCGCAAAATGCAGAGACAACATTTTCCAGCTTCCAGGGTTGGTCAACACTTACAATCAATGCACCAATCTATAACAACAAACAAAAGAAGCACTGAACAAATAAAACAGAAGCCCCAATTTGATGCCAGATGGGGGAGGAAGTGTAAAATAAATGTCAAGCGCGAAATAAAACAAAGAAAAACAGCAGGCATGATGGAGCACCCCCTTGCCCCAGTCACTTCACAGAAAGGCTTTGGCAAATGAATATCTGAAAACGAAGAATGAGGTTTAGGACAGTAATTTTAATACCGGAAAGAGGTGTTCCTTGAGGCCACTAGACTCTGCACTGAGATTTCTGAGTTAGCTTGGCACACAATGTATTGGACAAGCCTAAACTAAATGTTGCAGGGACATGTGACAATTGCAGCAAAGCAATGATGTGTTTCATTCCCACTACAACAGCATCCTCCCCTTCTTCTGCAAGCATTCTGCACTCCACAACCCAAAGGGTCCCCCTTCAAGGCAGTACCCAAAGAAAAACCTCCAACATGTGGATTAATGCATATTATTATTATTATTATTATTATTATTATTATTATTATTTTAAATGTGCTTGGAAATGGACTGGAAGCAAGTGGAGATATTCAAGCAATTGTGAGATGTGTCCCCAACAGTCCCTGTTACTGCTTTTTGAACCTGACCACAGTTTCCAAGCAGCAGTATATGTAAAAGCCCATCCTGGAGGTTGGTAGAAAACAGGTAAGCATAGAAAATCTTTCTCTGATCAGAAAGGATTGCAAATGGCACACAAGCCTTAGTTTAATCATCCAGATAAACTCTGTGTGTACACAGACCTGCATGCATAATGTATGCACGATAAACAAAGATGAAGCCACAAATCTAACTCTTAACTTATATTAGGGGAAACAAAAGGCTCCAGGTCCAATCCCTGGGAGTTGGGGCTGGGAAAGACTCCTGCCTGAAGCCCTGGAGAACCACAGCCAATCACCATAGACAATGCTAAGCTAGCTGGACCAATGGTCTGACTTGGTATAAGACAGCTCTTTGTGCTCTTATGATTTGTCCTAAGTCATTCAGCAAACTTAATGACTGTGCAGGTGTTTGAATTTGGGCCTCATGTCTAAGCTCAAGCACACGTTGCTAAAATAAAACAGGTCACACATCCCAGTTACCACCATGCTACTTTCTAACAATAACACACGCACACACTCACAGGGCCTACAGATATTAGTACTCTTCCTCATCCCATAACAAAATCCAACACTCTCCAGCAGGCAAGCAGAGGCTGCTTTCGGTCAAGGACACTGAAAGAGATTTGCGTAAATGCTGTGCTTCTACTGACAGACTATTATTGATCCAGCAGAGGTCCCCATCAGCCAATGGGGAGGGAGGCTGTTTTCTTAAGTCCACCCTTTACCCTCTTGCCCAACCTCTAATGCTATTATGATGGGTTCCCAACCCTCTGGAACAGATTTGGGAAGGTGATGGGAGCTGTAGGGAAGAAAATGAATATGTAATAATTGCCTCTTTTATGAATTCCTCTGACAGAAGTATCAGAGCCTTCTGTCAGCAGAGGAAAGCCACTGAATACAGAGAGGGGAGGAATTCATTTGGTCTGCAATTTTGTGCGCCTATCCAATTCACACTTTCAGAACTAATATGCAAACTAGCCTTCAAAATTCACACTTTTCTGGATTTTATGATGCAATTCTCCAACAGAAAAAGAAATGTACCGATATAAGTATATTATTCGGGGAAAGTGGACATAAATGTGTATGTTAGTGAAAATAATGTACAAAATGCATTATATTATGGAACAGTGTGTGCAAAAAAAGGGTATATTAGGAGAAATGCACACAAAAATGTATATAAATTTTCATCCTAACTTTTTTTTTAAGGTTTGCAAACAAATGTGGAAATGGGATGAACTGAATGTAAAACTGAGTAACTGACAGAAACCAAAACTGACAGATTTGCCAGTCTCCAGATATAATCCGCAGTCTTTTGAGCCCTTAAAACTGAGATGAGGTGACACAACTCAATGAGACAATATTTCTCAGCTCTGTTCATGCTCAAAAGGAAGCAGCACCCAAGCCTAAATCTGTTCAATGACTAATGGAAACTGAAAGCGATATTTAATAAAAATGTTTATGGGTGTTTCAGAAAATATGGGAATATGTATCAAATGCTTACTGCTTTAGCAATTGGATGCTACATGGATTAAAATCTTCCTACTGATGCCAATGCAGTAAACACAGCGCAGCCTTTCTCCACAGGAATATATATGTCTTTCTCAACATGAATAGAAAATTGTGGGCATATTTTGATCAGTTATATTTTATTTGAGCCACCTGGAACAGTTAGAGAACAGGTACATTATTTAGCGGATCCACTTTTTAGAACATGGGTTGGCCAACTAAGGCCCGTGGGCTGGATCAGGCCCAATTGCCTTCTGGATCCGGCCTGCAGATGGTCCAGGAACCGCCACATGGATTGCCAGCGTGTGTGTTCTTTCCCTCTCCCTCCCACGGCGTCGCCTCCTCCTCCCGGCTTCTCCCTGCCCTGCTTGAGCGGCCGCCATTTTAAGTAGCCCCTCTCTGGAGCCCGTTCACGCGCAGCTCATCGTCCCGCCGCCGCCAGCCCCTGCCGCTCGCAAGACACAGGTGAGCAGCCACTGGGGCTCGTGGTGCTCTTGCATCACCCCCCCAAAATATAGTCTGCCCCCCCCACGGTCTGGGGGACAGTGGACCAGCTCCCTGCTGAAAAAGCTTGCTGATCCCTGTTTTAGAAGGTGGTACACAGTAGTCAAAATTGTGCGATCTTACGATCAGAGCAGACCCACTGAAATTAATGGACCTAAATTAGTCATGTCTATTATTTTCAATGGGTCTAATTCGAGAAGCGCTAACACAAGAGATTGCTTTCAACCTCAAGTAGAACACATTTATTATTTATATGAATACATGCCAATAGGCTAGATTGAAGCATGTGGTGTATTCCATTTGGAGCCATAAATAACCCTTCCAAGTGGGAGGAGCCTCACACAGGAAGTGCAAGGGCTCAGTGACATGCGCTCAACTCACCAAAGCGGCTCTGCACACTTTAGGCTGAAATCTTATTGGAAGCAAATTCCATTCACTTTAAACTAGAGTGTAAATATTTGCACTGAAGATAACGAGTTCTCTACAGTTAGAAGGGCAGGCGCATCCCCCTTTACCACCTTGCTGGTTTCGTGTCACATATTATCCAACCTAGCCCAACAGCAATATGAAAACCCAGCACAACATCCCATTGAAATTCCTGGCTGGTAACCACACTTATTTATATATAAATTACGCAAATTAAAATTCTCATTGCAATTACAGGCCTCACTTGCCAAGTATAATGCTAATTATTCAGACATTTTAACATGGCGATGGTTGGTGACAATATTGCATTTCATCTCCGCTTTTAGACCCTACAAACATTGAACAAAATCGCTGTCAGTATGTTAAAACCCCTAATATAAAATAGACCTTTAAATGTAGGTTGTTACACCCTTTATCCCAGCCATCTTTGCTCTGATACTGCGTTGCTCCCCTACTCCATATACCTGTGTGTGTGTTTATATACATTTCAGATACACGATATATGAGCAAGGAGCTCTGTAGTAGTGCCCAGATGAACAGCTTCAGCCACCATAAAATATTCATTCATTTGAAAAATATCTGTCCAACTTAAGATAACTTAAGAAAATCCTTGTTAACCCAGGAGAGGGTTAATTTCATTGCAAACAATGTTCTCGAAAACTCTTACGGGCAAAATGCTTTAGTGAAAAGGTTTTTTTTTTTATAAAAAAAATATAAGATAGATTTAACAATTCCAACATTAGGCATTAATCCTCTTTCATTCGAAACTATGCTGATAATAATTTTTGCTTGTCATTCAAATGGTAAGTAATAATTATAGATTTGGGGCTTCCATCCCTGCTTCATTAATAGTAAATTGCATGGAAGTCTGAAATGAAGTCAGATATGATACATCTCAAAATGCAATTTCCATAGCTTTCCTTAGTTATGTATAATTAATTACAGAGTTAATAAGGAGAATACGGCAAAGAAAGGGAGTTTATTCAACCAGGCTGCCTTCCATTATCAGATTCCTTTTGTGCAGTTTTCTTTCTTTCAGCAAATTTGGGTGACAATAAACCAGAACTGAATACATACATTACTAGCTGGAGCACTCAATGGTTTTAAAAAATTGTAACCTAATACAACAATGTGTGTGATTTTTTTTTTTAAAGGAGTATACTTTATATTGTTCAGTAGCTCCATTGATTTATTTCAATGCATTTAAATGTGTATTTTCAATTTAGAAGTTTATTAAATGCAGTGGTTTTTTTTACGTTACACTGTATAGAAACAAAGCAAAGGTTGTATATTTGTCCTTCAAAAGGAAAAGTCCAATACTACCTCAATCTGGCATCCTTTTCTTATGTCCCAAAATGAATAGAAAAGCCTTAGGTAGTTATGGGACAGAGTTGCAGAACCAGGCATTGTTGGACTCCAACTCCCATCAGCCCCAACCAACATGGCCAATGGCCATGGATGATGGGATTTGTAGTCCAGCAACATTTGGAAGGCCACAGGCTCCTCCCCCCTGGTATAGGAAACGACAGGTGTAGAAACGTGAATATAGGCAGGCCACATGTGGGGAGCACATTCCCACTCCCAGTCAAAGCAGTCTACTGCCTGAGGAATAAAAAGGCAAGCCATTTTTCAAGAGCTGCACCTATTCCCTTTGCCCTTCCAATAGCAGTCTGTGGATTTATGTAACTTGGACCATGTCCCGTTGGCTCTAACTTTCTGTTCCTCTACTCTTACTGCCCTTTTAGCACATATATTCCACACAGAATTCTGTACAGGTATCAAACTACTGTGGCTTTTGGATATTCTTCCTTATTGGGCCAGCATGGTAACCTGTGATTTTTGGTCAATAAATGCAAAATGGCTACCCCCTGCGGTTTGGAAGCTTGTAGAAACATGGATGCAAATTAGCAATTGTTAAAGTTACAGGCAAACTAATGCAGGAAAAATTGAATTCTGCCTCAGTGCAAATACAAAAGACCACCTCCACACCCTATGTCCCAGGTCCACCATCCATGTCGGACTAGAAGCCTTTAGCTTATGGGGTGCCACAGGGATCGCCTCTGGTCTCCCTATAACCACTAGATGATGTTATCAAAAGATCCCGGCTAGAGCATCACCAGTGGGCAGCTGATATCCCATTCTAACACTCATTTTTCACTGTCTGATCCAAGAGAGGAGAAAGAACTCCCATTATCATTGGAAGCTCAGGTGGTACTAAGAGGGATTTTAACAGTTTTAGTTGCTTGGTCTGCCAACTACCTAGAAAAGGCGGATCTGGCCTCTTTTCACCATCCATTAGTTCAATCCAGGCTGCAATTACATGGGGCTGCCTTTAGAAAAACATTTGCAAAACTGCAAATGGTATAATTGTGGTTGCCAGGACACCACTGGGAACAATGCAGTCAGATCAAATGACAGTTATCCTACATCAATTGTCCTGGTTACCAGCTGATTCCTGGGATGAAGAGAAAGTGCTGGTAATAATATTTAAAGCCCTTATTGGCAGCAATCAGGTTATCTTAAAGATATCCTTTGCCTATATGAATTTGTATGAGTTTCTTGCTCTCTGGTCCATCATTAACAAGTATACTATTGGTGGATATCAAGAACAGGGCCTTTTCAGTGCTGGCACCACAGTGTGGAATTCTCTCCATAGGATGGTATCTAAAAAGAGGTGCACACAAATAATGAAGTGCCACCCATTATTTTCTTCTGCATTGCCATGTATCTTACCGCTCTGTTTGCCACTGTTGCCTTTTTATATTCTTATAATGTGTCTCTTAAATGTAGGCCATTTTGGAAAATTAGTTTGAAAAGCAGGTTATAAAACCAGTAAGTAAATCCCCACTTCCAAGTTCATGGAAGAAAAAAATAATGTAGCAAAACACAATGTGCCTTTAGCTGTTCTGAACGAAAATTAAGAAGAAAGAAAAGGGGAAACAACAGCTGTGCCTCCAAGGCAAGAGTCCAAGCTGCCTCTTGCAATGAATGGTACAAGTCAGTTTTCCCTGACAGGTAAGATAAGTGCAAAGCGTAATTCATTTCCTGGTATCTTTCTGCTTGACTATCTAGGCACCCACATTAAAACACAATTTCTCACTAATACATACACAGAAAAAAAATTTTCTCCTCCCTTCAGACCAGCTACATATTTTCAAGCATAGTGATTGAACGCCCCTATCCAAAGTAATGAGAGTTTAATTAATGCATACTATATTTTAATACATATCTACGTTGTAAAGGTTCTTTCCAATGGGTCTTCACCGAACCACATTTTTGAGGGTTTCCACTGCCGTTCTCAAGGCTTTGTTTTCTTAAACAAATATTATTTTAAATGCAATATGCAAGAATATTTGAATAAATAATTAGGAGTTGTTGTTGTTGTTTTAATAGGAAGGAAAAAACCATCCACAGTCATGTTATCTCATTTGGAATGCCAAAGACATGGTATTTTCAACGTCCAACTGCAAATACACAGACCACAGAGTAGAACAGATCTCATAAATATGGCCTCACGCAACTGGTGTTCCAATTATGGAAACAATGATATTTTTTAAATAAGAAGTATTGCAAACCTTCCATATTTAACGTATATCTGCCTAGCATTGTATCGATACGAAATTTCCTGGGCATGCAATCTCTGTCACATAGGAAAAACAGAAGGTAGCCAATACATCAGGTGATGACCAGGGAGTTTCTTGAAGGACAAACATGGTGGGATACAATGGTGGAAGAGTTTGGAGCCAAAGACAGAAGCTACTGAGCAAAGTCTCATTTTAAGCCACAGGCTTAAATCTGCAGATGAGCGAGATAACTCACTCCCACTACGACCTGTTTGGAGCTAGAGAGAACACATTGCTTCCCAAGCTGTCCTTCCTTGCCTTGGGAAGGAACAAAGGTTCTGTCCTGGCTCTATTCAGATGCAGCCTACTGGAAGGGAAACAAGGTATATGTGGCATTCACATGTGCAACTGGGGACATGATCATGCTGGAGTACAGGGCTGCATTTGTGTAGGCATGACAGAGAGCAGGAGAGATACAGATGGAGACAGAATGCTAATTTCCACTGAAAACAAATGTATGATATGTGTACCCATGTATGATGAGCGAGCTTTAGAATAGAATCAGATGTGCATTCTGGAGGAAGCTCACCGGCTGCTAATCACCAGCAATATAACTCTCCATACTCAAAGAATATGCTCAACTTGCACGTCTTTAAAAGGATCCTGGAAACACTAGCACTGGACAAAACACCATCTGTTCAACCTTCCATTTAACTTTCTTTTCTTGGCATTCAAGCAAAAGAAACCCTTTCCATCTGACCTCCTGAAAAATTGTTATTACCGCGCCTTCTAATAAGAACAGATATTTTGCCTGCCCTTTGTCTTTCACAGAGACCAAGGCAAAGCAACACAGAATTTTCATGAATCATTGCTATTTGCTTATTTTAGGCTCAGTGGGTTTAATTTGTACACACTCGCAATGAATGCCTTGCAGTTCGGATTCCCAAGGTGCTGTATCAACATTTCAGCAGCCCTTTTTTGAACCCTTACAACCTAATGCATAACACATGTTGTCCTCTTTTTTATCTACCAAATATCTGCTTACTCAAGGTTGAATGACAACAACTGAGTGCAGGATAATGAAACAGCCCTGCTATATTCCTAACCAACTAAAAAACACAGAAAAGTGCTCAAACATGCAACCTGAATCCAATTCCAGCTAGCTTTCGTCAAGCTGACAGATCAAATATTAATAAACAAATGATTACTGTAAACATTTCTTTAGCATGTGCATATCCATTTATATTTCTTTATTTTATTAGATCTTAACTCAAAATGAGCTTTACTTTTGGGGGCATAAACCACAAACTTTAGCAAGACAAGGTTTTCTTTAATTTTTAAAGGCATTATTTTGTAAGACCAAAGTATTAGTGATCTAGTTCCAGATGTGACCTACAAGAAAGTAAACCAATAGGTTGGAGCAGAGCATGGGGGGAGGGGGGAAATAGATCTGAAAAGGCGTAATGGTTGGGGTTTTTTGTGTGTTGGGTTTTTTTGCATATTGAATCCAATTCTCATATCTGAATGCATCTGTTATGCTAAAATTCAGAGCCCCAGGAAGTTATTTAGCTAGGAAAACTGTTCAGACTCAGTACCTGGTGTTTAACAGTTTTAAGTCAGTTTTATAGAAATTTATTGAAATTGGCTTTTGCAGTTAAAGTTTAGAGTTTATGTTCAATTCTAACAATTAAAAAAAACCACCACAAAACCAACAACTTAAAACTAAGAAGGTAATGACAGAGGAGGTGGAGGAATTGCATTTTGAAAAAAAGCAGTGCTGTAGGGAGACAATACAGACTCGTCATCAGAGATTGTGTTGGCCAAGTCCGTGACATAATTATAGAGCAAGAAGCCAAGCTGTTTCTCACCTACCCAAAACACCTAAAAGCATCCAGTGTTCAGACAGCTACACAAATATATCTGCTTAGACTGTCAACAGAACTTAGACCTAGACCCCTTTTGCTGCCATGCCAGGTGACAGAATATTGGCCTTTTTGCAATGCACACTCCAAGCACCCATTCTGATTCTTGCTGCCCAATAATCTTGAGATTCATTTTCCATCCATGTGAGAGGATGCTTCCTAAGGTTTTGAAGCTAGCGCTTTAATTTATTCCATCTAGCAGCAGGGCTGCTGCTGGCTGGCCTGGCCTAAACCTGGCAGAGGGAAAACAAGCCTTTTAAATATAGTTTGACTTATACCACCCTTTCTGCTGATGTTAGTTCTGCTGGGTTCCCAGGTCACGTGACTGAGCTAAACTGAGTTACGAGTCCAGAATAAGTCCCTCCTGCCGCCAGAACACCCGTTATTCGGGGATGACACTGGCATAGGTTCCACGCAGCAAGTTCAGCCCTGGGATGTGGAGTTAAGTTTGTGTATCTCCGGCTGAACCAGAGATGCTCCATATCCTAAACTCGCACACCCTGGTGGATCTAGGGCTGGGCTTGCACTCCAAGACACCAATGAGAAGAAACAAAACCAAAGTGCTAAGATTTACTTTAAAGTAAAAAGATTGGTAAGAAGATAACAATCCTACTGGCTTTTAAAGAGCCGGGGTTTTTGTTTTTATAATAATAATACTAATAATAATTTATTATTTATACCCCGCCCATCTGGCTGAGTTTCCCCAGTCACACTGGGCGGCTTCCAATCGAGTGTTAAAAACAATACAGCATTCAATATTAAAAACTTCCCTAAACAGGGCTGCCTTCAGATGTCTTTTAAAGTTAAGATAGCTGCTTATTTCCTTCACATCTGAAAGGAGGGCGTTCCACAGGGCGGGCACCACTACCGAGAAGGCCCTCTGTCTGTTTCCCTGTAACCTCACTTCTTGCAGCGAGGGAACCGCCAGAAGGCCCTCGGCGCTGGATCTCAGTGTCCAGGCTGGACGATGGGGGTGGAGATGCTCCTTCAGGTATACAGGACCGAGGCCGTTTAGGGCTTTAAAGGTCAGCACCAACACTTTGAATTGTTTTTTTGTTTTTAAAAATAAAGTTTTATGCACTGCATTTCCCACAGTGCATCTGAAGCACCTCTCTTTAGTTGAATTCAACAGCCTTAGCACCTTACCAATATCATGTGCCCAGTAGAAATGTCCATGTTGGACTGGACTGGTTCTTCGCACCAGGATGAAGTGCTGCTTCGAGCAGAAGGACTCTGGATGGGCCCATCGCTGAACTGCGAAGATATGCTGTTAATGCGAGACGTATGCAGAGGCTCTGGGTGGTCAGAGGTTTTCACTGCCATACGCTGGCGGCACAACTCCTAGAGGAGACAGAGAGAAGGAATATCCTGGGATTAAAATCCAGACTCCAAGAAATTATCCACTAAAACACACATTTAATACACAGGGGTTTGTCCCTACACGCAGGCCGGACTCCTGTTTCTGCCTCTGAGCTTCATGTGCACAAGAACTGCATACCAGACAGAAGGAAAGATGCAACACCAGCAGGGTTGTTGTGCTATGTATATTGCTTGATTATCAAAGCTTGTTAGGATTTGTGCAAAGCACAAGATTTCAAAATATACAGATTAGAGTCAGAACTATGAATCCCCGTGACAGGGTGAGCTCCCGTTGCTTGGTCCCTGCTCCTGCCAACCTAGCAGTTTGAAAGCACTTCAAAGTGCAAGTAGATAAATAGGTACCACTTCAGTGGGAAGGTAAACAGCGTTTCCATACGCTGCTCTGGTTCGCCAGAAGTGGCTTTGTCATGCTTAGTCATGCTGGCCACATGACTCGGAAGCTGTACGCCGACTCCCTCGGCAGTAAAGTGAGATGAGCGCCGCAACCCCAGAGTCATCTGTGACAGGACTTAACGGTCAGGGGTCCCTTTACCTATGACCACTGGAACCTACCTACTTTAGAATACTGATGTCAGTAAAGCTACTTTGGAATACATTTCTGCAGAGGCTCCCTGCTTGTGGAATGCTCTCCTCAGGGAGATTCGGCTGATGCCTTCATTATACATCTTTAGGTGCCAGACGAAGACATTCTTCTTTAACCAGGCCTTTGGCTGATTGGCATCTGATGCCCTTTTAAATGTGTTGTTGAAGGGCAGTTGCAATTAGTGGGTTGTTTTGCTTCTTGTTTTTATTATGTATTTTGTGTTTTTTATATTGCAGTTTTGTGTTGTGAACTGCCCTGGGATCTAAGGGTACAGGGCGGTATAATTATTATTATTATTAATAATAATAATAAATATTAAGTGGTACCAACAGCAGAGGATCCCCAAACACAGCAGGGTGTTTTGTCAGTAAGACAATTCTCTGGTACCCTGATAAGTAGGTTGAGCAATAGCAGTCCATCAAGGTTTCCTGGAACTTTTGCTTTGGGAAATGGCAGGGGTGCAAAGACAGAAGGGAAAGGTCCATTTGGCCCCCACTTTCTGATAACAGAGCCCCAGCCAGAGCCCAATCGCAATTGTATGGTGGAGGGGATGCATCTGAATGAGTTTCATATCAACCTGCCCTTGTTTCTTGAGCTGCAGTCCACACGGTATCTGGACCCAAGTCAGAGGTTACTTTCCATAGGTACTTGCAGGCATCTCTAAAATAACTTTTGCCCAACTTGGTTACGGGCTACAATCATACCTTGGCAGGCGAACAGAATGCATTCCGGAAGTCCGTTCGACTTCCAAAATGTTCGGAAACTGAAGCGCGGCTTCTGATTGGCTGCAGGAAGCTCCTGCAGCCAACCAGAAACCCCATTGGACATTCGGCTTCCAAAAGAACGTTAAAAAACCGGAACACTCACTTCCGAGTTTCGATCATTCGGGAACAAATTTGTTCGGGAGCCAAGGCGTTTGAGATCCAAGGTACGACTGTATTATGTAGAACCGGCACCGATGTGGTATTCTGGATGGTTCTGCTTATTTGTATAGAAATAAAACTTTCTAGCATCAATTATTATTTGCTGCTTACATTATATGCTTTCTTGGAATGGGAAACAGCTGAGTAAAAAGTAAATGTAAGATGAATTTTAAAAGGTGAATCATTATGTGATTTAACATTAATTGCTGCAAGTAATATTTTTACATATATTGCATACTGGATCAATGCATAATCCAACAGAGGATGCAAGCCACTTCCTGTGCACTCTCTCTTCACGTAAAAGCAGCATTTGTTTAGGCTTCCACCTGTTCTTAGTATTCATATCCTGACCAGGGCTATACTCTACAACTGGTTTCCCTTGTTCAGACTGCTGGCATTGAGCTGGGGCAAGGGAAGCAATAAGAACAAGTTAACAACCAGAAATTAATAGCTCCTATTTATACAAAAGTAATAGGGCTGAAGATGGCATAACAGTTATGCAATCTCTTGTTTTTTTACAAATGTATTTTTTAAGAAATATAAAATAACTTTTGCTCTTAGGGCAGCAGCAGGGAAGGAGCCCCCCCCCCCCCCGTTGGAAGATAATAGATGTGGAAAAAGTAATGAACCAATAATTTATATTAGAACAATTCAATTCCTTACTGAGAGTTTCACAAACCATTCTTATAGTAGCTTCTGAGTCAACTATAATTGCTTTGCATACCCAAAGAAAGCAGGAATGGTTATCTGAGTTACACAATGGGAAGTGCAGCCAAGATGTACAAAGGGTACATCAGAAAATGGGCGAGACTGATGCTCAATGTTAGTCATGCTCAAAGTAGATTCCTTGAAATAGATGGACTTCAGTGAGCATCACTCAAAATGACACTCTGTTTTTAAAGTAACAGAATGTTCTTTCTTCTTCCCACCTTTTCTTTATCAACACAACTGCTTCTAATATCAGAAGGAATAAGAAAATAGAAATTCCTTGGGGCAGTAACAGTTCTTTACTTGCTTCCTTCTAGCCCAGGCACTGCCAAACTTGGCCCTCCAGCTGTTTTGGGACTACAATTCCCATCATCTCTGACCACTTGGTCCTGTTAGCTAGGGATGATGGGAGTTGTAGTCCCATGGAGGGCCATGTTTGGCCATGCCTGTTCTAGCCAACCCTTCCTGGCTTCTCTTCTGTCACAGAAAAACAGGAGACTTGAATGGCAACAGCTGAAAGGAACATCTTGTTCTGTGGGAGGGGGCAAAGCAAGCAAAGAGGGAAACCTCTTGAGTGGGTAAAGGACGCAGCAGCCCAGACCAAGGCCTGTGTGAAACCATCTCTTGGGCCAACACAAGCAGGTTAGCACCCAACCACATACAATTCTGGGCACCACACAGTAGTGGGTAGTACTAATATCTCCAACTTTGTACCCCTTTGTTTCAAATTCACATAGGGTCTTTAGAGGAGAATTCTTAGAATACACTCTGGAAACACCTTGTTGTGCATGCTGGAAACTCCTAGAACGTGGGTAGGCAAACTAAGGCCCGGGGGCCGGATCCAGCTCAATTGCCTTCTAAATCCAACCCGCGGATGGTCTGAGAATCAGCAGGTTTTACATGAGTAGCATGTGTCCTTTTATTTAAAAGGCATCTCTGGTGTATTTGTGGGGCATAGCAATTTGTTCATTATTATTTTTTCCAAAATATAGTCCGGCCCCCCACAAGGTCTGAGGGACAGTGAGCCGGCCCCCCTGCTGAAAAAGTTTGCTGACCCCTGTCCTGGAAACATGTTTTTGCTTGCAATGACCACGTGCAATGTCATTAAAACTGTAGGTTTGTTCTGTGGTGGTTTGGACAAGATCTCACAGTGCAGTGACACCTGCCCAGGTGAAACAGACCGCCCAGTGAAGTTGGGCACTGACACTGCACATACCTTTTCAGATGCTACAGACCATGGGATTTTACTTTGAGTATATTCCCGACAGGGCCGCCACTGTTTCCTTTCTTACATTTATTTATTCACTTTATTAATTTATAATATGCTAGGTATTAAGCTACTACCATAGCAGTGTGCAACAATAAACTCGCTCAGATAAAACGGTTATGAGAAAAATATCAAATACCCCTTGCAAGTGAAGCCATCTATCTGAGAAAATGTTTAGAAATCAGATTCTCCATTAGCGCTGATTTAGTCTATGGGCTGCGGACGATTGCAATAAATGTTGCATTGTTCAGTGGAGCTGACACTCAGCCAATATTTAGTAGTCAGACCAGTAAAACTATGTTCTATCTGTGATACTAAATCTGACAAAGTAGCAAACTCAAGGGTTGCCCCTTGGCTTTAACCATCATCCTCCAGACTGCATTCTGGTTCCATCCCAGAACAACATGATTCTAGACTAGCTCCACCTCAGCTTTTGGCCCAAGTAGAGGTCAAGGGTTTTGGTAATCTTATTTGCCACTAGTGAACCATCCCCATTATTATGACTTCCATTTCAAAAAAAGTAATCAGAGAAACCATACACCACAATAGTGGACTGAAACCCTGTCCCTGAGCAATGGTTATGTAACTCTTTGTGTGATTACTGCCTTGACGTTATTTCTAAGCACTTGACAGTGTGAACCCACTTCAAACATCCCCCAGTTCCACTAATTTAGTAATTAAATTTAGTATCAGTTCTGCTAATTTAGTCCTCTGTTGCTCCCACCCACCCCACCCCCCAAAAAACCAGAACAAAAAACCTGTCCTGAAGTGAAATTAGTAGGGCAGACTGAAGGCCTACTTTTGGCGCAGCCTTTTTATATCTGAGTAGCTGAAAGACCCAACATGTTTTATTCTTTTCTCAAATGAAGTTACAAGTGCAAGTCCTCTACACATTTGCTGGGTGTATACTGCAATACATAACAACGGTACAGAAAAGCTACAAACTTCTATTGCCTGTGTCACCAGATTTACTACCCATATCCATGGACTATCCACCCACCCTAATCAAAAAATTATGCTCTCAGAAACTGCTCACAGAACTATGAGCAACAACTGGATATGTTTCCCTGCCTAATGGGCCGTAGTTTGGTCAACGCTGCCTGCGTAGTTGAATATTCCAGCTTCAACGAACTGAAAACACTACTAATGGCTTCCCAGCTCAAGAAGCATTCTCCTTCCCGCAGAAAATTCCCTAAAACACACAGAGCAGCAGGAGCCTGTATGAAAGAAAAACACCCCTCCAACTCATGTGTAAAACTGCATTGCAAGCTTTCTTTGTACATTTGATTTGCGAGTGATGTATTGTGATTTTTATATATTGCTGGTAGATACATTTATATATTGCGGTTTTAAGTGATGTTGAGCTATCTTGAGGTTTAACAAATGTGTTCTGGAAAAGCAGGATACAGTGGTATCTCTGGTTACGTACTTAATTCGTTCCGGAGGTCTGTTCTTATCTTGAAACTGTTCTTAACCTGAAGCACCACTTTAGCTAATGGGGCCTCCCACTGTCTCTGCACCGCCTCCACACTATTTCTGTTCTCGTCCTGAGGTAAAGTTCTTATCCCGAGGTACTATTTCTGGGTTAGCGGAGTCTGTAACCTGAAGCGTATGTAACCCGAGGTAACACTGTATTCATTTGGAACTTAAACTCCCATTATTTACAGCATAAATATGGGGAAATGATAACATGGCCTTTTTAGGTATCCTCCAATGGATTGTTAGACCACAAACATTTATTTTAAAAGCTAACTTGATGCTTATGAAATTGTTTCATGTTGCATGGGAATTGCTTGCCAATGGAGACACTACTTCCTTCTCATTTCATTTCATCACACTTACTATCAAACATTTGTGCAATGTATTTACCACATATGATAGGAAAAAACTTATTGCTGTGTGGCAGAAACTACCCAAATCAAACTAAAACATTTGGAAATACCGTTATGGTAGTTTGCAGAGAGCCTTTATGTGTGTGATGTTTTTTAAAAACAAAGAGACAAAGTGGTGATCCTAAACGGAACATTTATAAAAGCATATATCAAACTCTCCCCCCACCACAAAAAAACAAACATTTTTTAAAAAATAGAACCAGTTCTAAATAATTCCCAGTTTTTCAACAAACTGATGACTCGGCAGAGAGGCAAGAGCTGCTGGAATGGGTTTTTGAAGAAGAGCAAGTCAGTTTATGCAAGGCTAAAATTAAAATCAGGCTTTGTTTCCAGATTATTTTGTATTTTCTTATTTAAATATTCAAAAAAACTGGGATGTTAAAGACCCCACTTTTATTAAAAATATAGCAAGGTGAGCACTTCCTGCAAGCTCCTCCTTTTTCTTTGATGGGTGCAATTGGACAGGGAGACAGCATAGATACCGGCAATGTAGTTATTCTCAGATTAACAGGAAGTTAAACTAGAGCACCGCGCATGAGATGTTCTGTCAGAAGGGGTTGAATGGTTCTGGGCAATGCTATTGAAAGCAACACCTTCTAAAATACTCTTCCCTTTTCAAAGTAGCGCTGAGGTTTCCCTTAAGCCACCAGAGAAAAGTTGGATTAGTGAAAGTCCCTTTAATCTTAAAGAGAGAATGGGAACATGTTCTGTACACTGCTGCCCAGGTGCTCCTACATTTGAGCTCCTGCGGCCAATTCTTATGTACAGTCTAAGCCTTCTGCATTCGTGACCTATGTCAGGCAAGCACTGAAAACACAAACACACTCACACATCCTCAGAAAGTGAATCTCATCATTTGAGGAAGCGAAGGTTTCCTGTTTCAATGTGCAGACTGCATAACACCACAAGTGCCATCTCTTTCTGGGTGTCCCTGCTCTGTGACAGCAATGTGCTTTTGCTGCCACATGCTTTCGCAGCAGATGACAGCCATCAAGCTGTCACAAAAGTGTGGAGAAAATGAGACAAAAAAGGGGGAGATATATATATATATATATACACACACACAAGAGAATCGGTAGCACACAACCGGGCAAGGTTTAACTGTGTAGCACCCAGAAAAATTCATTAGAACTACCTGGTCTCCCATGAAATATTGATCATGTGCACATGTAAAGGAGAGGATGGTTTTATAGCCAGGTAAAACTAGTTCTCCCCCCCCCCAATTAACTTTCCATCACAGAAACCCATTGGCCTGATACATAAACCAGTTAAACTGCAACACAAGTTCAAAATTATTTCAGCTGCATTGGTTTAAATGCAATTAATTATTTGGTATTTGGTAATTAAAGGCATTTGGTATCCAAGCACTCTGGTTTAACTGGTTAGAAATTCTTTAAGGAAGCTCTGAAGTTCCCCCATATGTTATTGAACCATACATCCCATAAACCCTGATCACTGCCAACCTCTGGGGCTCAAGACTAGGAAGGGCTGCTGTCACCCCCATGTTCACTGAGTCACACACCCCTACTTAACTCTTATCTGGACGCCAGGGGCGCAAAAGCACTGCATTTCTGACATGTAATCCTTAAACACACAACATAAATGCCACCTTGGCACAAGCAAGCAGAAAACATTATTTTACCAGGATGGAGATATTGTGGGAATCACACGGCAAGATTCTCAACATGCAGGACATAATTTTCCTCAAGATGAGCAGATGAAACTGACATTCTTTTACAGACCAGGGCAACCCCACTTTTCATACCAAGTGGGCCATTGTCATTGGTTATTAAATAGAGTCTCCGGAGGGTGGGAATAACCCACTGGGAAACTCGCTTGTGCAAAACAGCTTCTCAGTAAATGCCATTCATTTTCTAGGCATGGTCCATTCATTTCGACAATGCCTGCGCAGGGCAAGTCCTTGATGATCGCTCCAACCCTAAACACTACTAATAAACCTGTGCCATTTTTATCCCATCCTTCCTCCAAGGGGATAAAGGGACCCCTGACCATTAGGTCCAGTCGTGACCGACTCTGGGGTTGCAGCGCTCATCTCGCTTTATTGGCCAAGGGAGCCGGCGTACAGCTTCCGGGTCATGTGGCCAGCATGACTAAGCCGCTTCTGGCAAACCAGAGCAGCACACGGAAACGCCATTTACCTTCCCGCCAGAGTGGTACCTATTTATCTACTTGCATTTTGACATGCTTTCGAACTGCTAGGTTGGCAGGAGCAGGGACCGAGCAACAGGAGCTCACCCCATTGCGGGGATTTGAACCACCAACGTTCTGATCGGCAAGTCCTAGGCTCTGTGGTTTAACCCACAGCGCCACCCGTGTCCCTAGGGGGATGGTGTACATCTAAAAATAAAAGGGCTTCTCAACAACCCTGTGAGGTAAGTTAGGCTGAAACCTGAGAGAGACTTCCCTGGAGCTTCATGGATGATTCAAGCTTTAAACCTGGGTCATCCCATCCTAATCCAACACTCAGATTATCACTATATCACACTGGGACCACTGGCTCACTAAACCTGCTCCATACTGAGATTCCAAAAAGAGGAAAGAAAACACAAAACAAAACAGGCCAGCTAAGCCAAACGCTCCAAGATTGCTATGTGAAAAACTATTGGCAATGCATTTAAGATACGTGTAACCAAACTATGCCTAAGAAACACAAATCCTGGAATTTTCAAAACACAATTCCTATAGCACCACATTCTATAATGAGTTTGTGTACAGAAGAATGAACAAGGGATACATGAGTTTGTGCTACATATGTCTTACTATAACAGGGAGTTGCAATTCCCTGCACTTTTTACTTGGAAACACTGAACTGAAAGAAGACGGAAGTCTTGGATGCAATATATGCCACCTTCCATCTACAAACTGGTCTAATCCACCAGACTCCTTTATATATAAACTAGACAGTGTTTTTATTTATTTATTTAACTTTGAAAACAGTTCCAGGTGAGGCCAGCTCACAGTACGCAGTACAAGTGAGTGCTCAAACACTCCAGTATTCTGAGAGAACATGTTGAACCAGGTGTCTGGGGCCAAGGGAGATTCTGGGGCCCCTATTGTATGCACAGAAACTTATACCACTGATATACAACAGAACGCAATCCTATCCCTCATTTTCCTTTCAGTTTGCAGGATATATGGTAGTTCCATGATCAATACGGAAGGCTGGGGTTTGCATCTACCAAGGGAACACAATGTCACATTGGAAGAAAAGGAGTATACAGCACCTACAGCAAAGACAGCTCGGTTTTCATGTAGGATTATACCAGAGCTACTATGGAGCTCAGCCACCACTATGAGCTCAGCCAAAGAACCTAGTTTTAATATATACTATCACTAGGGGGCAGCATGACAACATCTTCTTGCCTATGATTCCCACCACCCACTTACACAGCTTAACATTTACATTTTGAGCACTGCATTTAATTCAAATTCCCTCCAGATCTGTAGTGGATAGTTCTGCTTTGGTGGATAGTTCGGCTAGATGCAATTATTTCAAACTCCCACCTTCCATGCATGCCCCTAAATTACCGAGAAGGATCCAGCTTTAATTGTAACACGGTTGCTTGCCATCCTAAAGCAAAATGTTTTGTCCGTCTAGTGGTTTTTTTTTTATTTAATGTGTATAATTTTTTGTGTGAAATGGCAGCCACTTACAATCAGTCCTTTGATGAGCAGCCACTTACAATCAATTCAGGAACTAAATAAGAGAGTGAGCAGGCAGACAAGTGTTCTGGGGGAAGGAAGGGAAAGGCAAAAGTACCTCTGGATAGAAACCACCTTTATAACTCTATTTGTATGCTTCTCACTTCAGGTTAATCTAAGATCAGCCTCAAATAAAATTCTCAACCAAAAGAAGCAGATAAACAGAAAACCTTTCTTATGCTGCAGGAAGTTGCTAAGGTCGCTTGACTTTGTCCATCTTAGTCACTTTCATAGATTTAAGCATACCCATTTTGAGTATTCTCACTCTACTCAGAAGAGGGTGGAAAACAGTCGCTACTTACCGAAAAGCCCAAACAGCTAACGATGGCTATTACTAACCACCAGAAATTTCTCACATATTTTCAGATTCACCCCATTCTAGCTCCTCATCATAAGAGCCTCACGAAAGCCACAGAATTTCCAGATATTATACTTCACAAGTACACACGTTTATCTAACATCCACATCTATCTCCAACCATGCTCCACGTGAGTAGCATTACACCGTATGTTTAAGAAAAAAAATATATTTCTCCTCCCCCTCCCTATTTCTCTCTCCCTCCCCTCCCCCATTTCCACCTTCTGGAAAAATCCCGAAGCAAAAATCCTTACTACATTTCTGCCCTTTCTTTTGTGGAGAAACATTAAGAGGAGACTGTGTTATACAGTAATCATATTGTCTCTGATACGGTAACATTATAATTTTTCCCCACACGGGGCTTCCTTTACAGGAACACTGACCCCAAAATGACATTGTGAAGTCTAGGCGAAAGCTTTATTATTGTATACACAAAGTGTGGATCTGGGCAGTAGTTGCAGATCAAAGACTTGAGTGTCCTGTTTTCCAAGTGATCAGTTTATAAAATTAAGAGGTGCCAGAACTTAAGCCTATCCTCTCTGCCAAAGACCTTTCACCCAGCTCCCAGATATTGGTTTGTGTGGAGGGGAGAGGTGATCAGTGGCTAGGTAAAAAAGCATTGTTGGGCATCATCAAAAGTGCTCAGTTATTGCTACTTCATAAACTGCAAGGCTGGATCTTAGCATTGAAAAGAGCTTCCAGCTGCTAAATACTGTATACAGGCAATTCAAATTGCTCATTATTATTATTTTTTACAGAAGCCAATGATCACAATAACTCTGGAAACTTTATTCCTATATTGCTAACATTGGGTTGAAAAACAGGAAAGACAAAGCAACTGTCTGAATCAAGAGATAATCTTCTGGACTGCCACATTTAATTGGAATTTTGCCCAAGTGGTCCTGGGATTCAACAACAATAAAGGGGAAAAAAGTGGGGGGAAAGGTCATCACAGCAGTATAATTCCCAGGGATGGACATGAACCACAATATGTCAATTCAGTGCTTCCATAAAAATGTCCACTTCAGTCCAAAGCATTTCAGAAACTGCCGGATTCAGATCAAGATTTAATTTTCAGTAACCTTTCCTGAGTGGGTGAAGCCTGCCAAATTAGAGGAAAACAGGTCCATGGTGTGTGTTTTGTCTGGCCAAGGCACTTTTAAATTTTGATTATTATTTTTTTTAAAATAGTCTACCGCTCTACCCCCTCCCCTACATTTTTGACAGAATTGGATGGAATTTTCAGGCATGGTAGCCTCTTCTAAAAGAATGAATCCTGTCAAATTTCAGAAGGATAGCTACAGTGTGTTTCTTGCAAGGACAGCTTTCAAACTATTGTAGTGGTTAATAAAAGGATTCACTTAATCTTCCTTATTGTTTTTTGGGCAGTTTATATTAAAATAGAATATAGCAGAGAGGGGCCCCTGTGTAAGAAACCAGCCAAATTTCAGAAAAGAAGATGCTGCGGTTTTTGTGCTAGGTGCCTTTGAAGTTCATTTTTGTGGGGGAATAGTGAAAGGGATTAACTTTCCCTCACTGTTGTTTTGTGGGCAATGGTTTAAGTGGAATACATGGTAGAGGTGCCCCTAGGAATATAATAGCATGAACATTTTCAGAATGATAAATGAAGGGGCTAGGCAGCTAATATCAAAGAAAAAAGCAGTTTGAGGTTTGTGTTCTCAACTGGCACCAAAAATCCCAGAAACTAAATTGCAAAGCTGATTTGAAAGGAGTGGATTTTGGGAGGGGGGCATGTGGTACAGTGGCAAACAAATGTCCACCATTTTCCGAGCAACTACCACTAGCAGAACAAGAGGACAGAACCAGAGCCAGGTGCTACCCTACTTCATCATATTTCACCCAAACACTGTGATTTGAGAGCCCTGATAAAACCATTCCCTCTCATTAGAAGCTAGACCTATCAGTCACAAAACAGCAGTCCACCCTCTCCCTACCGTAGCGCATTTTCCCTTTGTGACAAGCTTAGAGCATTTTGATTTTTGTGGCTACACTGCCTGCAATGTTGTTTTTCTGATGTCTGAATCTCCAAAGTGCCCTGAAAGTCCCTGTTTAGGTCTGGGTCACTTTGCCACTTCAGCTTTTACAAAGCCCAAATCTGTCTGAAGCAGCCTTCTTCAGTTGGGAGAGCATCTGAAATCTCCTGCACACTATTAAGATTTTCTATTTTGACGAGCCTATCATAAAGGAAGGAGAGGGCCTCAAAAATAAGGGAACTGGTTAAAAGAAAGTTGCAGGGAATGTCAAAAGGGCCAAACCTCTTCAGAAAGTACGGGGCTTAAACCACAGTAACAAAAGCCAAGTGAGAATGTGTTCTGCAGATCAGGAAAAGTATTAGCAAAGTACAGCAGGACACCAGCATGGTTAATAAGCAGAGTCAAGGAAGCTTTTAGAGGAAATAAGGCCCCCTTCAGAATTTGGAAGGTGTTGCCCAAATGAGGAGAAGAAAAAGGAACACAAATATTGGGAAGCAGACGATAAAAGAGATACCAGGAAAAAAGAATTTGAGGAATATATTGCTGAAAGCAATAAAATATTCTCTAAGTATGTCAAAAGCAGAAAAATCTGCTAGAATTAAACCAGTGGATGACAAGGTAGCCAAACATTTGCTAAAGGGAGACTTCAGAGAAACTAAGTTCTTGGTGTCAGTTATGACTGCAGATCATGCAGGTAAAATACCAGTGTCTAAACTGACAAGAGAAGTTTTAAGTCATATTGACAAATTATGAATTAACAAAATTACTAGAGGTGGTTGGTATCCACTTGAGGGTTCTTAAAGAACTCAAATATGAAATTCCTGATCTTCTAATACACATATTTATTTTTTCTATTAGATGAGTCTTAGTACTTGAGAACTGGAAAGCGACCGAGGCAACAGCCTTTCTTGATGAGGAATCCACAGGCAAGTCAGTTCCTGATCTGGGCAAGTCAGTAGAAGGAGTAATGGAAGATAAAATGATCAAGCATATACAAAATATCTGCAAGGGCTTGTCCTGCCTTGTTCAACCTTTTAGAGTGTTGAGAGATAGGAGTGATCCAGTAAAAACATAGTATACATGGACTTTCAAAAAAGCCTTTTGACAAAGACCCCTGCAAGAGTTTGCTGAGCAAATTTAGGAGACACAGGGTAAGAGACCAGGTTTTCAGTGGTGCAGTCACTGGTTAAAGACCAGGATGAAGAGAGTAAGAATAAATTCTTCCTTAATTTATTATTATTAATAAATTATTACTTAAATCAACAATTTAGGGATGTGTCGCAGTCCAGTCTGCTGCCAGACCCCACAGAAAAGGAGGCAGGGCTGAGTGCAAGGCAAGTCAGAAGTTCAGTACTATGGACAGCTCCAAGTGAGCAATGAAGGTTGAAAACAGACTGAGCCCTCCTAAACTCTTGATCTCAAGCTCTGCCACCTTGCAGCTAACCTTAGAATGTCAACCCTCTGGCTTGAAGACCTGTTCCCTAGCCTCCAACCTGGTGTGTCCCCTGTGCTGCTGCACTGGTGTGGCCTTGGGTGAGGCATCTGGTTCCTCAGGGGACAATGCCCAGGAGGGTCAAGATTCTGGCCCTACAGAAACAGGAGGCTCACATTCCTCAGCCTTCGTGGTTTCCTGTTCTCCAGCAGCAAACTCAGAGCTCTACAGCTGGTCTGGCTCCTTAGATGGAAAGTCTGCAGACTCTTCACTCAAGAGTCAACTACTGCCACTAGACTCTGGGATGCAGAAAGTGCCATCCCCCATAAAAATCAGTATTAATTCATGTGCTTTTAAACTTCTTTACAAATCACCCAGAGCTATTAGTGAGCAGTGAGGTGCCAACATTTGCAGGTGACACCAAATGGTTCAAAATAAAAAGGAACGGTGAAGCGCTTCAAACATTATGTCTCCAAACTGGGCGAGTGGACATTGAAATGCCCAAAGGGATTCAATGTTAACGAGAGCAGTGCACATTGCAGCAAGAAACCTGAACTCCACATCTATGTTGATGGAGTCTCAGCTGGCAGCAAGTGCCCAGGAAAAGGGTTTTCGGGTGGTGGCTAAAATGTTAACATTGTGTGTTGCCAAAGGACTGAAAACAAGATTGCCATTATGCAAATCTATGGTGCAACTGCACTTGGAATGCCACAC
This sequence comes from Podarcis filfolensis, assembly GCF_964270895.1. NCBI lineage: Eukaryota > Metazoa > Chordata > Lepidosauria > Squamata > Lacertidae > Podarcis > Podarcis filfolensis. Next base: position 45,666,503 of record NC_139614.1, on the reverse strand, counting down.
CTCAAAAGCAATATTGTAGAGATGGAACAGGGCGGTGAAAATGATCAGGGGGCTGAAGCAACTAGAAGGGTTACAATGCTTGAGGCTCTTCACTGCAGAAAAAAACAGTGAGTAGAGGGAACAGATTATGCATGCTGGAGAGAAAGTGAATAGGGCTAAGTCTCCTCGCCCCACCTCTCATAATACTAGAATCCAGGTCATCCAGTGAAACGGAAGAGTGGGAGATTCAGAACAGACAAGCTTCATACAATGCATAGTTAGACTATGGCGTTTCCTGCTATTGGTGATGGCTACCAACTTAAAAAGCAATTAGATAAACTTATGGGGGGTAAGGTTGTTAATGGCATTTTTTAAATGATGGCTGTAATACTTCCTCCAGGATCAGAAACTGCCTCTCTCAAGTACCGGCTGCCTGGAGAAAAATGAGCAAGTTCATAGATCCTGTTTGTGGCCTTCCTGTAGTCATCATTGTGGATTATTATAAGCCTTTGTTCTGGCTCAGCAAGGCTCTTCTTCAGCCCTTCTATCTTTATGTTTTTGTTCACAGTTCCCAATAAAAGAGGTTTCTGGAAGCTGCACACTGAAGGTGGTGGAGCTGTAATCTCTTCCAAAGCTTCGTCTGGTTTTGAAGAACACCTAGATTGAGCCAAGTGGACTGTCCAACCATTTTGCTTGAAGAGAACTCCCCACATTGACTTCCTAAACCATCCTCACAGGTATGTCATTTCCACCCACTAAATTGTGCAGTTGTTTAGAGCGTGGTGCTGATAACGCCAAGGTTGTGGGTCTAATCCCTGTCTGGGCCAGCTACATATTCCTGCATTGCAGGGGGCTGGACTAGATGATCCTCAGGATCCCTTCCAACTCTGTAATTCTATGAACTGATGAATGCCCTGTTCGTGTGTGTCCATTTAAGACAGCAAAAAAGGAAACCTAAATGTAGTTACTGTAAAAAAAGAGATGTTCCAATTTTAAAAAAACAGAAAAGGATTACACAGTATTCAATTTCCTGACATGCTATTTTGGATATAAGTTATAGTTCCATTCCAATGTATCACAAAGGGTTTCCAATTGTCCACGAGTGTGGATTTCTATCTTGCCAGAGTCTCTTGGAGTAATGCCACACACTTTAAACCCATTCATCTGCTGTCAGAAAATCCCATGTCTTGAAATCATTATCCATGCCACAATAATACAGTTGTTATCAAAGATTAATGTTCCTTTTTAATAGATTGTTCAAATAGTTCCAATGACAAAGGTTCAGGTCTTAAAGTATTTGTTCTCCTATTACATCTTTCATAATTAAAAAAATCTTTTCATAAATCTGTTATATATTTGCACAATCACCAGGTAAGTCTGAGAGCTACATTTTGTTTTACATCTCCAACAGTATGAGTTGCTAAAACCTTGGGGGCAAGTGACGGGTATGCAATACCAGACCACATATATATCTTATACTCATTATCTTTAGATTACACATCCAACAGTTATTTTGCAGCCTGTCCAATTTATCTATGATGAAACTTTTCCTCTTCCCCACTTTGCTTCCTACCCACAATTGTGAGGTAGTAACAATAGAAGAATCTTACACATTTATGTTAATAAACTTTTCTGTGGTGTTTCATTTAAAAACATAATTTCAAAAGTTGTTGCTCTCCTGGAATTAAGTTTATTTTTTATACTTAACTCTAACAAGCAACTATTGCAAGAAAAGAATTACCATTTGTCTGTTTCTGAGTTTAATTCTATATGTGCTGTTATTGTGTACTTTTCAGTTAGATCTCTTATCCTGTATATCTGAGTTTAAAATTAAAGTCAGTTCTAGCAAGGTTAAAAAAGAGCTGAAAGATTGTGAGATAGTTAGGGTAAAACACCTGGAGAAAACTGAACTGTATACCTTATGACTCTGCACAACTGGCTATGCATATATATATATATATATGTGTGTATATATATATATATATATATATATACACACACACACACACACACACATATATATATATATATATATATATATATATATATATATATATGAATGAGTGGGGTGAAAAATATTAACATTGATGGGGAAACACCAGACCCCTAATGAGCACACTTTTAATTTTATTCTCTGTAGAAAATAGGTTTGTAGGCTTTCATAATACTTCAAAAACAAACAAAACCTGTTTGAGACAACAGAACGACAAAACAAATGTGTACATAACCACATAATAGCTCTTTATCATAGCATCTTTATGTCTCTAGGGGGGAAGGCTGACCATCACTCTGCAACCTAACTCTAACATCAATAAGCTGTCAAAAGAAAGCTAGAGAGATTCTGAACCAGAATAGGATTTCGGTCCCATTGCAAGGGTTGTAGCAGACCAGATGATCATTAACAGAGGAAACCTTAGGCCCCCTTCTGCACAAAATTTGGAGCTGGTGTGGTATACAGAAACCATTATCAAGCAACCCTATGAATACAATTTTTGGCAGTAGCAGGATGTCAAACTAGAAAGCCATGTCCTCCTCTCTCCAAATAAAAACAGGCCACCCAACAGATAATCCAACAGACTAACAGGAAGTCTTGGCCTTCCTCATTGTTGTTCTGCATAATATGTGCAAAAAAACAGTTTGCAAGGCAGGGAATAAAAGAAACTTTCCAGGTTGCAAGTGAAGTGATCAAGCTTTTCTAACTCTGGAGCTCTTTAGGTAGTCAAGAGAGGTAAGAACTTGCTCCAAAAAGTCATGAAGATAAGGCTTTCAATGATAAGACAAGTCATGATGGCAACACCTTAGCTCAAGTATCAGAGACAATATGGCTCTGAATAGACCACTGAGAAACAGCACAAGAGTTCTACTGCCCTCAAGTCTTTTTTGTGGCTTCTCATCTGGTTGGGGACTATGGAAAACAGAAATGCAAACTAGAGAAGTATTTGGTCTGATCCAGTTGGGCGCTTCTTAAGTTCTTTTAAAAAGAGCCTGCTCTATGACCACCCCGCTGTATTTTATTTTGCTTTTAATTTTAAGAGCTTTTGCATCAGTGAATCAAAAACTTTACCCCTCTTTCAAAGTATGAAATATCACGGAGATTTGCAGTCAGTGCTCTTTTCTCCATAAAAACTAAAGGTGAACAACAACCAAAGGATTGTATCTGAATGCTAGCCATGTTCTGTGTAGACCCATTGATATTACTGGGCATTTATCACGTTGAGATATTTATAGTGACATAGAAATGAAATGAATAATGATGACAATGGCATGACTAACATAGCTCCATTAATTTCAATGGGTCTGCTCATAGTAGAACTTGGTTGTACACAACCCCAAATTTCACAAAACTACATCCTAAACCGTATCTCCATCACATAGCAATCAACCGCTCTACCATCACTGAGAATGGAAAGTTCCCTGTAAAGAAGTCTTGTAGCTGTAGTCCTCACTGTGGTGGAGACCTGTTGGCAACTGGGGTCCTATTTAAACTATCCCTAGACTGATCAGTTCCCATGCTCAGTTCCAAGCACTGATTTTGATCTATAAAGCCTCACATGGCTTAGGACCCCAATACCTCCAAAACTACTGCTAACCACATGAACCAGCCTGGATCCTACATCTTAAGAGGCCCTTCTCCGTGTGCCTCATCCAAGGAAGGTGCAGAGGGTGACCACATGAGAACAGGCTTTTTCATGTGGTAGTTCTTCATCTGCTAAATGCTTTCCCCAGGGAAGCATGCCTGGAGCCGTCACTGTGTGTTTTTAGGCACCAGGCTAAGACAATTTTATTTCCCCATGCTGTTGGTAGTGAAGTTCCCCATTACTGGGGAGGGGCGGGGGACAGGTCGTGTCCTCCTTAGTGCATTGCTGGATGAGCATTTCAGGAATTTTGCATTGTACATAGTTTTAAATTTGGCTATTAATTTGTTTTGTTGGTTTCTATTTTATTTTGTTAAAAACACTTTCCTTGTATGAAGGGGTTAAGAAATGCAAGGAATAAAATAATAATAATATTGCGCTCCTTTTCCATGTCACTTCCCTCACTGCATGCCTGAGGTTGCTTCTGAGTCATCCCAGCTAGTACACACTTCGTTTGCTCAATCAAGGAAAGCAGGTGCTGGCATTAAGCAAACTTCTGCCTACCTTTGGGTTTTTTTTTCTTTTCTTTTCCCCACATTGCTATGGTGAGTTTATACAAATGTGCATACAAACTCCCCTTCATTAATATTTATTCTGAAAGTTTATAAGCCATTTGCACTCTCTTCCTCTCTCTTTTTGTGTGTGCAAAGCTTAGAAAGCCAGCTAGACAACAGGCATGGAACAGGGATGCCTACACTGAAATTGTGGAAGTCAAGTGGCCTTGCAAAGGATATTCCGTTTGTTTAGTAAAGATAGGACCGTGTCTCTTCTGACAAGAGCAAATGAGATAGATGATAGATAGATAGATAGATGATCATTGATAGATATATGATAGATAGATGAAAAAGCTTACATTTATTATACCAATGAGGCACTGTTCTTCCATCACAAACAAGTATTAAATCACAGGGTGAACTCTGTTAGGACGTGTCCTGCCATTAGATGTACAATCTAGATCAGGTGTCAGCAAACTTTTTCAGCAGGGGGCAGGTCCACTGTCCCTCAGACCTTGTGGGGGGCCAGACTATGTTTTTTTGTGGGGGGAAATGAATGAATTCCTATGCCCCACAAATAACCCAGAGATGCATTTTAAATAAAAGCACACATTCTACTCATGTAAAAACACCAGGCAGGCCCCACAAATAACCCAGAGATGCATTTTAAATAAAAGGAAACATTCTATTCATGTAAAAACAGGCTGATTCCCGGACCATCTGTGGGCTGGATTTAGTAGGCGATTGGGCGAGATCCGGCTCCCGGGCCTTAGTTTGCCTACCCATGATCTAGATGAAGTACTAGTTTGCTTAGGGTTTCAGAAAACTAGCTCAAGTGCAAAAGACATGGGGAACCCAGAGCCACAGTAAGGCCTAAAGCAGAAGGGAAGTACTGAAACTATTACAAGTCTTCCAAGACAATGCACAAGCTGCTCCCTTGCTTTCTAGAGTCACGTCAGCCACACATGGAGCAGATGAATGGCAGCAGATCAGGCACTAAACAGGATGCCCAAACAGGTAAGAGTAGGATCTGAAAACAGGAGCTGTCGTCTCTTCTGAGAACGACACAATCTTAAGACTAGCAAATCTAGGTGGAAAGCATTTTCACAGAACCGTTTTAGGAATTTCCATTTAAATAATGGAATTTGCTATAATGCTCAGTTCCAGGCTTTACCATCTGAAGAATGAACTTACATTTGCTATATATAAAAGCTAAGGCTGAAATGACCATTGCTCCATAAGGCAAGCCTTGTAAGCCAAGTGTCAAATATATGCCAGATATATTCTCATTTGTCTCAAGACAAGTTAGAGATGCTAGCAAGAAATAAGCAAGCACAGAAAAACCAATCTATTTATGAGCCTGGTGATGTAATTTATAGTAAAAATAAATTTCTACCTGCAAATATGCTGGTATTCTATTTGAACCAGCATTTTGTCTGAAAAGAACCCATTTCTTTTTTCTTTTTTTAAAAATTGTTGTTGTGCAATGTTGCTGAAGCCATTGTACTTGTGTCTGAATAATGACAACTGCAAAAGCAGTCATATTCAGCTTCTGAATATGAAATACACAAGTAAAGTCTTCTTGGCCGCTGGAGACTGCATTATACTGGAACAAGCCTGGCATGTTTTAGTATAACACTTGTACATGATGTAAAATAGAATAGGTACTCGGAGGGCTGTAAATTTTTGAAATGAATGTTCATACTATTTTATTTGCTTTTTAACATTTCATTCCACAGAAGCACAGAGTATCTCGAACTAACAGTACTCCCTTCCTTTCTTCCTTGATTTGCTGGGACGTGTAAAATGGTGAACTGTGGCAGCAGATGGTGTTGGTCACTTATAACTCCTGCCTCCCAGGGTCTACATACCCAATCTCAAAATCAATCCTAAGAACAGCCCTGGTCCATCTAGTCTAGCATCCTCTTCTCAGTACTAGTCAAGATGCTTCTGGAAAGCTTATAAGCAAAAGTTGAAGGCAGCATCACATTTCTCCTAAGTACTTGGTACTCAAAGACATACGAGCCCTGAACATGGAGGTTCAATTAAGCCACCATTTCATAAATTAATTTTATAAAATTTTTATTAAAACTTATAAAAATTAATTTGCCACCCTTTGATAGATTTACCAGAGTGGTAAACCAAATAAAATAAATACATAATAAAATAAATACACAAAATATGAAAAGTACTCTGTCTGGTGTCTCAAAGACATCAAAATGGGCACCAAGCCAGATAGCTTAGTTGGTAGAGCATGAGACTCTTAACGTCATGGTCATGGGTTCGAGCCCCAGGTTGGGCAAAAAGATTCTTGCCGTGCAGGGAGTTGTCCTAGATGACCCTTGTGGTCCCTTCTGTCTCATTCTATAATGAAAACCAGGGTCTCTGGGAAGAGTGCTCCAAAGGTGGGGCACCACCACTGAAAAAGCTCTTTCCTGGTAAACCACCAGCAGTAACTCTGATGGCAAGGGAAGGCAGAGAAAAGTCTCTGATGACGGCACACGCAGGGAGACCAACGACCAACAACCCTTCAGGTATTCTGTCCCCAAACTGTGCTGGTTTTAAATGCCACTTTTAATTGGACCAACAGCCAGTGTAGCTGGTGAAGAACTGGTGTAAGAGGTTCGTAACATTCAGTTCCCATTAAGAGTCCTGCTGCTGCATTCTGAATTAATTACAGCTTCTGAACCATCTTGAGATGCAGCTCCAGCACATCATAGATAAAAGCTGCCAATAGACCTATCACTCCTGAAGTGGTCTAACACTTAAAAACAAAACACAACAAGACTGGGTAGCAGTCAGTTCCATAAATGATGGTGGCACCAATGCTCCCCCTCACAAACCACTACTGTACACATGGAAGTGTACAGAATCTACTGCCAATCAAATTCTACTACTCAAGGAGGACAAAAAAGAAGAAGTATCCACTCATGTGAAGGATGCAATGTAAAAAACAAATAAATTTGCATTTACTTTGAATGATTCCCGACCAAGGTATAGTGATCCATGCACAGGTTTCTGTGAACTTGCTTACACAAAGGACAGCAGAGCTCTTTGGGGAAGAGAAGATGCCTTTTTATCTGGTCCTGGGCCTAATCTAAAGTTCCACTTTCATAATTGCCTCCCTCCCAGCTAGGGAGCTGGAAAAACAGCCTAGGGTGTCCACTTCCTGCCTCTTAGGACAGTGAGGAGGAAGCTGTGACCTTCCAGGTGTTACTGGACTCCAGCTGCCATCATACCTGGCTGAACTGGGAGCTGCAGTCCTTCAGCATCCGAAGGACCATAGATGCTCCAACCCTATCTGGGGGGTATAGAAGAGAAAGGAGTTGGCATGCCTGTCTCAAGATCTATGTCTATAGTACATGAAACATATTAAAGTTAGCAACAGGACACAAGGGAAGCAGAACAACAGGCATTTTCAAACACAGCTATTCACTTCTGCAATGGATCTCTGAATGTATGTTCTTCTGATTCAATGTAAGGACTGTTCCCTTCTTCATCTTGCTACGTCTTGCTAATAGCCAGAAATGAGACGCTAGGGGCCTAAAGCCTTTTAAATATTATTTTGAAGTCTAATCTGTCTATACTAGCAGCAAAGTTCTACTGAAATTGGAATTGGGAGAAGAAGAAGAATTAGAAACTTTTTTTTTCTCAAAGAAAAAATAATTGCTGCTGAAGCAACCAGAGGATTCAAATTAAAAAGGACTATAGTCTTTGGATGATGAATACCAGGGTTAAAAACCATTGACAATCACCTTTTTTGGTTCAGTTACTTCTAACTGTAGTAGATAAGGAATATCACATCCCAAAACTGCTAGTGATCTGTGGGTGGGGGAAACCAGAAATTATTCCATTGGCATGGACAGATCATTGCCTGGTCAGTTTTAACTTTAGAGGTAGTTCTGAATGTGTGAAGCCATATACAGCTATGGTGTGTGGCTACACTTCATACTTGCTTGTTTCTATTCCCCAGAACAGTTTTTTTTTGTGATGCTCACCAGAAGACAGATAGAATTTTACTACATTCTTGGAATTCTGAGTTTCCTTTTAACTTTGTGGATCTGTTTTATACTTTTAATACTATCGATTTTTTAAAAAATATGTAGTTCTTATGGGTCGTGAGGTGCTTTGGATGAACTATATCTGGGAAAGTGGCATACAAGTATCTTAAAAATGAAAAGAAAAAAAGAAAGAAAGGTATTTGTATCTTACATGTAAGGAGTCCTACAAATCCTCTAACCTTAGAGGATTCCTGCACCTAGAAAATCATGTGGTATTAACAACCTGTGTGGCCTTCTAACTATTCTTAGCTATAGGGCCATGTAGGTCTATGCGAGCTTCAAGACTGATGAGCAGGGGAACCGGGGTAGGCCAAGAAGCATGAAGGGCCTATAAGGAAATATGAATTGCTGCTATGCTTGTGCAGTGCTCCCACATGATTGTATCTGTTGCTGGACAATGCAACTTTAGACTATGTATATCCAAATCACAAATATAAGGTCCCTGCATATACAAAGCTGGCAAGTTGCAGGGGCCGGAGAAGATGTAGTACAGCTATCTCCCAAACATGCTAGATTTGAATGTGCAGAGACTTGCTTGTCCCCCCTCCCAGCTTAAGAAAAACAGCAGCAGCAACACTACAAGCAACCAAACGTTCAGTCCCCTCTCCTACACCCTTGCAGTCTGCTGGAGGGTACAGTGGAGAAACAGATGGGAATGCGCTTGCATTTGCGTTTCGCCTCAAAATTGAGGAATTGGTATCTTCCCTACCTCCAAAGGCCAAATTTGACAGGTTAGTAGGGCTGCCTACCTGCCAATCATCTGATGTCGCAATGCATCAGGTGACATGGCACTTTGAAGGCCGAACAATCAGCTGATCATCAGGACTTCAGATGCACTGTGCTCAGGGCCTTTGAAGTATCAGCAATCAGCTGATTGCTGGCACTTCAGAAGCCCCTTTGGCTCCGATTTTGTGTGAACAGGGCTTGCACCAAACGGCCTAGACCCACCTAGGCCAGAGGCTCCCACCCCCTGCTCTAAATCAGGTGGGAGGTCTCATCAACGAAGAAGCAAAGAAACCATTCATTTCACCCCAACCAAGGCCAACCTTCAGAGGGCCGCATGGTAAGCTGAAGCAGGAAAACAGTATCTTTTTAATAGCTTCCCCACAATTGCCATCAAACATACCGATGCCATTATTTAAACTTTTCTTCTCCACCCAACAAATCCTCATTCATTCAATTAACGCCCTTTCCTGAATTAATTTCCATTAATGATCCCTTCCCTTCATGAACCCCCACAAAATCATTTTATTTTATTTTCACGCAGTGTCAGCCCATTCCCTTCTACCATGTCCCCCCCAAGCTTGTTCTCTTTACATTCACTGCATTATTTTCAACTGGTTATTCCCCCCACCCCACCCCTTACCATCATTCTTAGTTGCTAAATGATTGCCTCTCCAGCACAAACACAATAGCACAGCATCAAAGTTCAGCCACTAACCTCTCCTTCCCTTGCCACAACTCTGCTACCCTCTCCCTTCCGTATGATGCGCGACATGTGTTATGAATGACTCTTGCCCGTTTATAGACACATAGAGACCCTAATTGTTGAGCTGTAAGCAAAATCCTAGCCGTGCTGCTCCTTAATAGCGGCCCCTGAAAAAGTCACACAGATAGATAGGCAATTAGCCATTTGTGTCAGAAAGACACGGGTTAGGGGCTTCCAGGAAGCATCGGTGCAATGAGCTAGAGCAGAAATCTGTCATTTAAGTGGCGGCCATCACATCAAGCATAGAAATCAAACTAACAGCTATTGCAGAGCAAAGTCCCAGTGGTTTCTGGCAAAAGGATTCGCAGCCAGGACTGTACGTTGGCTACTCTGGCTTGCCTGGAGGAGGGAACAAAGAAGAGTGCCAATATGTCTAGTACCAGCTGCTTTCTCCTCCTGTCACCAAGACCAGGCCAAAATCAAATATGAATCTCTGAACAAGTTAAGTTTCTCCGTGACCAAAAGCATTCTAAGGCTGAGAAGGGGAAAAGGTTGCAAGTCAGATGCAGAGGCTATCCAGGGAAGTCTTTCGAGACAATATTATGTCCACGAAGAATGCCATTTAATTCTAGGTGGCACTCCTGGCATTCTAAAAAGGGAACGGCATTCAATTCAAGTATTACCAGCATTAGTTTTCCTTGCAGTCTTAACTACCCTCACAACATAAATATTTATTTACTCTGTAAGACAGTATGGCACCCAATGGGCATGTCAAGCTAAAATTGTTGGTTTAAAAAATAATAATCAAGGAATAAATAATGCAAGAGGCAAGGTTTAAGGTTAATTACTTTAAAGAGATCAACTCCCAGAGATTTGGCTCAGTCCACCGTGCCACTTTCCTTCTTGTTCTGAAAAATATCAAATGTACTTGTACATTTAAGTTTGCCTTGGAGAAATGTCATTCTCCCAACCTCTCCACCTACACTACTTCCCTGAGAGAAGGGTATTAGCTGAAACTGCGCAGAGAACTCCCTGTACGGAACAGAACAAAACTAGAAGAACCAAAGAGACAAAGGCTCATTTCTCTTCCTGCCCTGTCATTTCAATTCCTAGAGCAGAGGTCACCAACTTCTTTGGGTCCTTGGGCACATCTGTGGAGTGTCAAGGGCACCATCCCCTCTAGTAGTTCTCTTCTCTTTTCCTCCAGGTCAATCTCTCCACAACAGAAAGAAAGAAAACATGCAACACAAAACACTTTGCTTTTTCCAAGTGGTTTGGGGAGAAGTTGTACCCAACAGAACTAAGATTCTCATGAATCTGCTTGATTTTATGTGGGAATCCTCCCGCGAACCATCAACAGATTTTTATTGATAGATCACACATAAATAGCACCACTAAACTTCAGTCCAAGGCAGAGATTAATAATGGGTCTTAATTTTTTTACATACAGTCTGATGGTTAAACCACTGAAAATAATCACAGAACTTGTGTGGATGAGGAGCTAACCTATGGTGCTTTTCAGGGGGTTCGTTATTATAAAGAAAAAGAAAAGAACTCAGAAAGCTTTGAGTTCAAAAAGCTTTGTATGGTTACAATGCTTGAAAGGCCCAGATTCCTGACTCTGGTGGTTCAGTCAATGGAGACCGAGGTGAACTGTGATTTGTTGATGATTTCGTTCATGGAAAGTGTGTGTGTATGTGTGTGTGTTGGGGAGGGAGGAACCCATGAAAAATTATTCAATTCCAAGAGGATTGTACTGGATCTGAGATGTTTGTGTCCACCCACACACAGTTTCTCCCACACACACTTCAGCTTCTTCCACAGCAGCTGCCCCTTATCTTCAAAAACACTCCCCATTCTCTCAGACCCTCTTGGTCACTTCACTCCACTGCCTCTTCAGCTGTTTGGTGCCAACCTGGACCCTTGATAAACACATATAGATCAAAGGAGGAGAATGTCACACTTCCAACTTCCTTGGCTGTATGAGGGGGTCAGTACCCTTCCCAACTCATGACACAGGGAGTGGCCTTCACAGGAAAAGGTTTCATTGTGGTCATGGGTGCCTTAATGGTAACCACAGTTCCTTTCGTAAATTTTCCTACCCTGAAGCTGGAAATAAATGTCTCTTCCCACCAAGTATGAATAATTCTGTCAAATATATATGCACTGTATTGGGGCGACCACTGCAGAAGCCTTGCATGTCCCTAATACTTGAAAACATGACCAATACATCACTAAGGGTTAAATGCGGAATGACAAAATCCCTTTGGTAATATCCCCTTAATAAGAATAACTATGCAAATACTGATCAACTCAGATCAAATAAAATGCACAAGATCTTTTCGGGCAGATAAGAGATACAGGATCCATTTGTCAAAATTGCTCCAAAATACAGTGATTTGCAGTTAACAACGATGAAAAACGTTGCTCACATTTCCCTTTGAATATTGGTACAATAAATATCTGACATAGTTCAAAATGGTTTTTAAAATCTCAGCTATCTACAGAAACATATCAACCATGAGTTTTGTTGGAAAATTTAAGGTTGGCAGAATAGTAATCAAGATGCATTGCTTTAAGAGGTGAAGTGGAAGATGAGAATCATAAAATCCACTGTGCTACATTAGTTTTTGTAGTTCTTACAGACTTTGGTCTGATCCACGTCACCTGTTAGCACCACTAGATATGACTCAACATCAGCCTCAGGCACATACTGTTTAATTGACTTTAATAAAATATTTATGCCCAACCATCCAACATAAATGCTTACTTTGGTTTCAGGCAATTACCCTTAATTTTATCCAGTTAAATCTCCACACCTAATAATTCATTCACATCTATATCCCTATCTGTATCACAAGAAATGTTGACTATAAACTGTGACTTAACTGCACATTGTCAACTAACTATGTATTCATACAAGGTGAGTCCTTTAAAAGAGGTCCCGTGGATACAGAGTGCGGTACACATGTTCCACGGGACCTCTTTTAAATGACTCACCCTGTACATGCACTGGACCTATTTAATAACCCCCAAATCTGGCTGTTTCAAAATTGCATGCAAGAGGACTTTTTTCAGCCAATTAGGGTTCAAAAGCAAGTCCAACAACTTATTTCCCTTAGAATTCAATCCTATACAAACTTTCCTACAAGTAAGTCCTATTGAGGTTAATGGGGCTTGCTTTTGAGTAGACACACATCAGATTGCACTGAGTAGGCATGTAGAAGATCAGACTTCTTTTCCAGGGTAAAATATGTTTTGAAACACCACTACAGACACCCTCACATTGCTTCAGAGCTCTACTTTCTTCCTGCTTCAGAGGAGATACTCGTCTTTGTAATGTTTTCCACGCTTATGCAATTGCTTCAATGCCATTCATAATGCGAAACTGTTATATGCATCTCCAAAGACAGAGCGATTCTCTGTGTCATATGTTACAACGTTGGGTGTTTTGAATATCCCAGCTTGTCAGATGCCATTAGTCTCTTCCAAAGATGCTTATCTGAACATGCCTGGCCATTTGATACAATTGCAAAATGATCCTATTTTCTTCCAAAATTTATACAGTTTATTAGATTCCGCCGTTAAACAAAGTTGTTTCTCTTCTATTTTCACAGCAAGTTGATGTTCAGTAGCACCCAAAAGGTATATAAACTTGCTCTGATCTTATAAGACACATTATATTTCCGTAAGCTACATGCAGAAATAGGAAGCTGTGCAACGAACATGCCCATTGCTCAAGTACTATATGCAGAGAAACGTATCTGATGATACAAAAAGGGGAGAAGGTTAAACACAGAAAATTCAAGACGTACATTATCCTAGGATGAATCATTCTGAACTTGATTCGTCAAAGACAATCTGAAAATTGACAGCTTAGAATAAAATACCGAAGCGGGGGCAAGCTATTAAAAGTTGGCAAGAAAATCCCTTGAATTTTAACAGAACTTGCAAATTGTGCAAGTTCTTTCGAGACCACGTCTTCCATTTACCTACACTGTCGCAGAGGCTTATGGTTCGGTATCACTTGGCAGATCCAACCCCTTGAGCAGATGCTGTTTTAATATTTCGAAGCCTTAACCAAAGCAAAATGCTTATCGCAATCAAATGGAAGCTTGTGGTAGCAGCCCTCATACGGTTGAAACAAAATTGGGGGACTCTTGAATGCTCACCTCTGGAAGTGCAAAGTGATCTATCCAGTTTAATGCAACGCTTGGAGAGATTTCACAGCTTTAATTCGCTTGCACACTGTTTTCTTACAGGGGTAAATAGGCTACTCTTTGCTTGAGACTTAACAGACGCAAATAATCCTTTGAGAATTGTATTAGCATAAAAGATGAAACGGGGGTGTGGGAAGCTTAGCAACCTCAGCCTCATTCTATTTTAACACCGATTCCCCCACTGGAACAATATTTTACCGATGATTATTCGTGGTCTAAGAGATTACGTTCACTAATAAAGTTCTCCAGCTCAAAATGAAAAACAATAAAACACAACGCAAGCAGGGTCATTTGGCACCGTCTTCTACAGCATAGCAATCCACCATGTATGGGGTCAAAAGGCAGAGTGCAGTTGTGGAATCACAGGCACATCTCTTGGAACAGAACCAGCAGAGCATCCCTAAAGAGCAGCAATCATCAATGCACACTGCCATTAATAAATTGCTCACTGATGACAATGAAAATATGCACTTACTGGCAGTGTTTACACACTACCCTCTTTGCACTCCATGCCTGAATGCTTCTCCCCTCCCCAAACCATGGTTTATGTACTAGAGTCTTCAAAGCACGTACAAGTAAACAATAAGTTTACACTGAAGTTCCTTTGGTCGCATAAATAATGGAGAGAATATGAAGTTCGCAAAATATTGAACTGGCTCTATTTACTACCACCAAATAAACTATAACATTTTTTAAAAAATCAAAAGCATGTGGTAGAAAGAAAAAAGAATTTATTCTAATGGTCTGGGGCTCCAACACAGATTTAAATCAATTGCTGCATGTGCAATTAAGCAAGGATGTGACAGTATTAAAACAGACACAGAAGTAGATGGTGCGAATCGAAGCATGTATTTGCATGTTACACACATGATAATTTACACTCTTATTGTATTTCACACTGACTGCAGGAAAAAGCACCTGTGAAATCAAGCTACATCCTTCCCTCTTCCCAAAAAGAATTAAAAAAAATACACCTGCCATGTGCAATTTTTTTCTTTTCTTAACTGAGAGGAAGCAACACAAAGCCAAAAATTCATGAACCGAACTACAGCTCTTGGTATATGCCTCTGTTCCATAAATATACAACTCTGAATATTCAAAGTGCGGCGTTTTATATTTTATATTGCATTGCAAGAGGGTGACAACTTAAAAGATTTGTTTGATGGCTGACAGATTTTTTTTATAAAAAAAATACTGTTAATTAATTCTTAAATACTTTGCACCCTATTTGACAAAAAGAACCGGTTCAAGCATGGCAGACGTATAAGAAATATTTCTGCTTGGGAGGAAAGGGATATCTACTGATTGGTGCAGAGTAGATTTATGTTCCATAACATTCATTATGCCTCAACAACTATGGCCTACGTGCATGGCATGGTTATTGCAAAACCCCTTTATGAGATCATTCATACACTGAAATCACTTGATACTTTAAGACTGACTTCAGAAGCACCAAGGTTTCAAGAAAACCTTGAAAGGATACCAGTGCAAATGCTCTTTCAATGACAATACATTTCTCACTTCTTCCTCTGCTTTCCTAACAACACTACATTGCATCAATTAGAAGCAAAGCCTCCAAGAAATGAATTCACAAATATTTCAACTAAAGTCCTGTATTAAAGGAGGACAAAGTGGATTTGACCCCTGCCCCATTAAATGCTGAAAAAGTAGGACTGGTTTATTTGCATAAACAGCATAATATTCTGGAAGGCACCAGAATGACAGTCACTAGTACTATTCTTGGTGGTGTACTTTCATTTTCTACTTTACTGACATCAAATGGGAAAAGCGTGGATTAAATATTTAAGCAAAAGCATGCTACAGCTGTAATAGCAAGTGCCTGTTAATACAGATATACAATTCCCAGTTTTAGAAATTACATTATATTCAGTGAAATCCTAAGCATTTTTACTCAGAAGCAAGTCCCTCTAAGTTCAATGGGAGCTATTCTCTAGTAAAAAGTTTAACACTGCAGCTGGCCCGGTAAAAGGAAGGCTGATTCAGAAGAGTTACATGTGCCCTAAAAGGATTTGGAGTTTGTGAACATTTGGTGTGCTTTTTGTCTTCAATAATCCCAAGCAAGAACCAGAGAATGATTACCCTTGCCAGCACTGCCTTAATATGATAGAAGCGTCATTATGCAAACTCCAGCTATCTTCCTCCTAACACTGTATGTAGTCACCTCATGTAGCCCGGGGTCAACACAGCCCACACTAAATAGCACACACATTAATTCGAACTTCCAATTACGAAAACGTTTTGAATTATCTCCCCAGGGCTATTTGAACATATGAAGTTGTTCTGTACTTGTTTTGATGAGGCATTGGGAGGAGAAGGGACGACACTCAAGACTTTCAAGAACTACTTTAAAGTGAGAAAAAATAATGACATGAATTAATTCATAAGAATTCATTCTTCTTCTCTGGAGTCCACAGGATGGAAACTTTGCTACTAATTCTACCTGGGAAGCAGCTTGAACAGAACAAGTTTCTAAACAAGCCCCCGGAAGAGCCAGAACAGGCATTGAATGGTTTGGCATTTGATTTGATTGCGATATTGTATTGTCCTTTAGCACCAACTGAATTGAAAGCCAGAGACTATGCTGATTCCCAGAACGCAACAATCAAGCCCTCCTTCAAAAAACCTGCATTTAAATTCCAACCAGCCTACCTTTATTCTTATCAAAGATGTCCTCACAAAAAGCAGTGGAACTATTTGGGTGAGGTGTGGAAAACCCTCGAACCCCCGTTCAAAATTGGATTGACAAAAGGGACTGACTTTTGAGTAGACATGTATAGAATTACAGTTTTAAAAATGTTAACTTTAAAAATAGTTGCTTTAAGTATATATACTATTAACTGTTATACTTTTCAAAAATTATATCATAGGAAAAAATTAAATAAATAAAGCTTAAATTTCATTTAGCATCTGGATTACAAATTCTTATTAAACAAACCAGAGCTCATTATAAAATCAATATCAACTTAACCAGTGTGCCCCAAGAGAAATGGCAAAAAGGTCACTCCCAGAAATTCAAACAATTTTCCTGCTGGAAGGGCATGATTTTAATTACAGATACCATTAATTAGAACTGTCACAGGGAAGACTGTCCTCTTACTTATCACAAATAAGTATGATTTCCCTCAGATTATTAAATTTATATGCATTAAAAGAAAAAGCTCATGTGTTCCTTTGTAAATGATAACACTTTACATTAAAAATGCCTAGATAAAAATTTAACAAAACTGGTTTAACCGTTAGTTGTTACGTAAACACATTTTTGGGGGGTTTCAGCAAATGTACCTTTCTCTTCACTGAAACACCTCCCTCCCCCCCACACCTCCCTTTGATAAGTCTCTCTCTCTCTTTATTACTACTTTACTTTAGAAGGTTTTCTCCTTATGCTTAGATCTCAAGTTGAAAGCTCTTCCTCTGAAATGCTAATAAGTTGGGCAGATGTTTGAATTCAGCACTCTTACTGAACATTTCATTGGGTATGCAATGCTGCCCTCCCCCATGGAAGAAAGCACACAGTACAAAGATGAGGAGAGAGGGAGAGAGAAATTGGAGGGAGAAAAGGGAACACAGCTTCAGTACACCAGGATACAGATGCAAGTGCCCTGGGTCGTCAGAGAACACAATGGTAAAAAAATAGGAAAAGGGTAAGGCTTCAACTCAAAAAGTGTACTGAACATTTTATTATTTAAACGCATAGCTCATTGTTCCAAACTTTTAGCATTTCTGAGCATTCTTCTACAACTAGGGAGAATTTTACAGGAATACTAAAATTCGTGGACAGCCAGATTAACTGTTATGATTTGTCCAATTATGCAATGTTCAGTACCATATATAAAACGCCAATGCAGGCGACAAGAAAAATAAGGATTGCCTATCAGAAATAAACTCCCAGTCCTTGATCTGTGCTTCCGAAACAGCACCTTTCCCCTCCTATTTACTACAGAAGCCTCACCTATGTTTCCTTATTCCTTTGCTTCTATCTGCTGTCACTGTTCAGATTTTTCTTTTATTTTAAAAAAAACCACCAAAACACCAACAGGCCTGCTTCTAACTTCTCTAGCGCTTACAAATTTATCGGCATTATATTCCAATCTATCTGAATAATGGGAGAAACTGACAACTGCGCAGGTCAAAGGTTCTTTTCATATCACACCTCCAAGAAGTCAATGATTCAAAGAGAGGAACACCTTCAGATAACTGGGTGATCCATGCCTCATAAATTGCAAAGATTGTTTTTAATATCTAAAACGCAGTGACAGGTTCTAGATATTGATGTGTGTGGCGTGTGGGTTTTTTCCTTTTCCAGGGGCATTGAAATTGGCAACTACTTCTTTTAACGTTTCTAATTAGAGGCACATTTACAGCAAGCTACAAGAATAGCAAAGATTAATAACAAGCAATAAAAAAGCTGCTACAGTCTACGGGGGAATATTAATGGAGGGACGCCCAAGTAAGGCATTGTTTAAAGAAAAGGGGGGGGGAGAGAGAGAACCCTACCTCGGCTATAAATAAATAAAAGCAGCACTCCCTTGTGTGGGGGATAATAAATAACAGTTTTAAGTATCAGGAAAAAATAAAGAGCTGGTGGAGTGGAGAGGCCGGTCTCCTACCTGATAAGCAGCAGTCGCACTGGAGCTGTTGTCAGAGCCTAGGCTTGTCAGCTTCTCCTTCAGTCTGTGATGAGAGCTGTGGCGGAGGCAATAGATGACCCCAGAAGCCACAAGGATCCCAAAAATGCAAGCGATGGAGAGGAGGGTTAGTATGATGAATTTGGTGGTGTCTCTCTCTTCCTGGGCATGGTGGGGCAAACGCTGGAGCTTGCTTTTCTGTACAAAAAATAAAAATAGGAGAGGTGGGGGGGTTATTTTTTTTTTTTAAGCAAGGGCAGAAACAAGAGAGCAACCACTACTTGATCCCGCCGCCCTCCCCCTCCAATGCCAACAGGTGAAATCGCAACACAAAATGAAGAGAAATTGCCACAATACGATATTGCAATCAGGCTTCCCTAGCAGAGTATTTCAGGGGTTGCAACTACAATCCTATTCACTGAAAATAAGCCCCAATGGATAAAGAGGGTCTTATTTTCAGTAGACATGTATAGGATCACACTGTTTATTTCACACACCAGTTCTTTGGGATGTGTCAGGATAGGAATTAAAGTTTGGAATCCATTCCTAGGCACGATTAGTCAAAAGTATATTCCATTAAAGTCAACGGCATTTGCTTTCCCCTCGGTGCAGTACAGATTGCACAGGCAACTCAGTCTTACATGTTTTTACTTCAAAGTACACACTGCAGAATTCAACGAGTCTCTCTCACCCCGTCCCCAAATCCCATACATAGGATTGTGACCTTAAATGAACTGGAGCAATAGTCAAAAATCCACCCAGCTATCTGAAAAGTAGTATCACTGTTTTCCTCCACCACCTAAATGAAATGTAAATTAAAAAGATAATTCCCTAACACATACCTGGCAACATCGTTCATAAAATATCTTTAAGAAGCAGGTAAGACTGTCTTTGTGAGCCTATTGAATTTGTCATAGGAAAAAAAAAAAATTCCAGCAATAAACCTGGTAAGATATTATCACAGCCAGTCTCCCTCATGATACTCTTTGCATAAAGTGGGATGTAGATTTCTTCTGCTCGCCACCTGAAAAATTGACTTCTCAAAAAACATTGCTCTCCATTAACGTTTTATTTTTACTTATGAGGGAAGAGTTATCAGATGGGGAGGGCTCATCTCTCCCTCTTTTCTTCCTGGGATAGATACAAAACAAAACCAAAGTTCAACGTTTCCAAGCTCCTCCAGGATATTTTTTTTTTAATGTGTGTAATTTTGTGTGTCTGTGTGTGTGCGCGCACAGCGACAGAAAAGAAATCCTGGTGATGCCTTTCGCTTGTCTCCATGCGCTCAAAAGTTGTCCAATAATTTCCCCTCATTAGCTTCATTATAAGCTATATTAGCAACAATTAAAATCGCAACATGGCTATGAAAAGCCCAGGCACGCAAGATTGCAGGCTCGCTCATTTGGCCAGCGCTTGACAATTACTAGGGAAATGAATTGAAAAGCACGCCCCTGCCTCAGCTCTGGTTGCTACAAGATGAGAACAATTAGCCAAGTCCTCTCCACCACCTCATTTCGCGTGGTAACAAAATGGATTTCCCCCCCTGAATGCCCGGCCCGGCCTATTCATTATCTCGCCTCTCTTTAGTAATTTTCTGCTCCGCATTCAGCTGGCCGCCGCTTAATTTCCTCCCGGCTAGCACGTACACAAGCGGCTCTTGTGTCAGGCCCCACTCCGGTTCCTTTCTCTCTCTTTCTCTCCTTTAAAAAAATATATATCTTGGAATCAGAAAAGGCCACCGAAGCAATTAGCGCCGCGTCTTGACTGGGAACATAGCTTGCCATTAATTAGCCTCCTTGCTTTAGCAGCGCGCCAGTTTAGCGCGGGGCTCGGGCTTAATGGAACGGAAAGGCAGGTCCGGGCAAAGCGTTCCTCCCACCCTTCGCCGCCTTGTTGCGCAGGAGCGAGAAAGAGGAGCGAGGCTCGCCGGCTGGAGAAAAAGGGACCGACGGAAAGGAGGCAGGCAGGCAAGGCGCGCAGTCGCCCGCTCTCGCGGCTTCGTCGGGGAGGGGCTCCTTCGCCAGCCGCTCGCGCCACTTTGGCTCTCAAGACGCTGCCGCTGCTGCTTCTGCTTCTCCTCCCGCTGCCTCTCCAAAGCGCTCGAGGGATCGAAGAAGGACGCGCTCCGGCGCTCTCCCGCCTCCTCAGCCAGCGGGAGGAGTCTTCCTCGCTTCCCCCCTCCCTCCCCTCAATCTCCACCTGCCTCGCCTCTCCTCCTTAACCCAGCGCAGAGGAAGAGAAGGCGGCGTTGAGACCTCCGGCGCGCAAAAACGCGCTCGAATAGATGGGCGACGCTTCCTCTCTCGCCTCCCTTTCAAGCGGGCGCGCCTGCCCCGCCCGCGTGTCCTCAAGACCGCGTCCCCACCCCCCTCCCCTCGAGATTACCCGGAGAAGAGGGGACTGGGAGGCTTTGAGGGGCGCCTCCCTGCCACTCCGTCCATTTTTCAGTTTAGACGGGGTGGGTTGGTGCTAGGCTGCAGTCCTGTGCTCGCCTACTGGGAATGGTAAGGCCCGAACTGAACACAGTGGGACACTTCCGACGGGTCAGGCTGCACATCTCATTGGTTTCTAAGAAGCCACAGCCTGGAAGTGACATTACAGGGAAGGAAGCCCCACGAAGATAAAAGGGCTTGTCCTGCAAGTAAGCATGATTCAGGCCGGATCACAAGGCTACGGTCCTATATGGCAACCTACTGAACTTTTTGGAACGGAAGGGAAAGCATGCGCAGCAATGGGCCGCGTGCCCCGTTGGAGTGCAACACGGAAATAAGTGGGCACCGGAATATCAACTCAGTCATTAGACCTGCAGCCCTACACATCCGGATCCCCAAGCCGCATTCGGACGCAGAACTTAACTCCCAGTGTACGTGCTTTGTTCTGAGGAGTGTGGAGTACGTGCTTTTAGCGTAGGGACTCTGTTAAAGATTATTTGCGAGCTTGAACACACCATACATTTAAAGAACACTTTCTCAGGAATCCTGGGAACTGTAGTTTAAGAGTGCATCTCTGGGAGGTGTAAACTTCAGTTCCCAGCATTCTTGGCAGGCTGCTTTAAATGTATGGTGTGTACTCAGCCTAACCATTACAATTCTTACAGTACCTACTCGGAATCAAACTGAATATTGTAGGACTTAATCCCAGGTATCAGAGTTGCAGTCTAAACGAGCGGGAAAAGTGGGGCCAGTTCGTGGCACCCTCGGCTAAAACGTCTGGCGCGCCCCAATCCACGTAGCAGCGGGAACCGACGGCAGTGAGGTCCACAAACCAGCAGAGAACCAACCCAGCACCCAATTTGCGGACCTGGCTGTAAAAACACACACCCCACGCTGCAGACGAGCTTTGACCAGGGGTCCCGTTGCTAAAAATATTGGGTGGGTCCCGCTTTGCATCCCCGCTAGGAAACAGATTCAGGGAAGGCGCCCCGAAGGGTTTTGACCGCAGCCCCACTCGCTCTTCCTTGGCAGGCGGGCCGAGGGCGGGCAAATCCGTTGCCCCCTAACACGGTAGCTTCTCCCACAGGTCTCTTCGCGCGTCTTCCTCCGTCCCTCCCTCTTTGGGATCTCCCTACCGCCCCGTCGCCCCAGCTTTCCCTTTCTTAGGACCGCCATATGGTCCCTCGCCCCCGCCCGGGTTTCTTAGGCCCCCTCCGCGCAGCGGCGCCCTCCTCAGCCCCGCCTTTCCGTTCCTGGAAAGCGCCTTTGGCCGCGGCCCTTCCTGCTGGGGAGGGCAGGGGGTCGCCCGATAAAGCTCTCCTCTGGCGGCGAAAGGGCAGGCCCTCCCCTTCGGAGGCCAGTTCAGGCTGCTGGCTGGAGCTCAAGGCCTGGCCTTGGCTTCGCCATTAGCATTTAATTGAAAGCGCCCCCCGGCCCTCTGGCGAGGGAGAGGTCCCTATCTGCATCTAAATAGGGGCGTTTGAAAAATGATCTTGCCCTGGACTGGAGACCCGGGCTCGCTCGCCGCATCTTCTCTTCCCTCCCCACCAGAACTCCACCCCCCCTCCCCGGGCAGGGCCTGGCCTGAAGGGGCCTTAATTGGACGCGCTACAAAGTCCCCGAGACAGAAGGAGCGGCTGCCCCGATGTTTAGGCTTGCTGTGGGGACAGCTGCCGCGAAGGCAGGGTCCCCCCACCCCCGTTTCACTCGTCTTCCAGCAGCTGCGCACCCAACAAGGCGGAGGCAGGGGGCGCCTCCGGCCTCTTCGCCGGGAGACCAGGCCATTGAATGCATGGCCCCGATCCTGGACGTGATTCCTGGGAAATGAGCCTCCTCCCCCCCCCCCAGCCCATGTCGCACACGAGAAATCCCACTAGATGCTTCTCTTCTGCTTAAACATACTTCGAAGGTGATGCGCATAATAATCCAGGGGTAAATAGATGAACAGCTCCGATCCTAGGCGGTCAAAATACCAAAGCCAAAATAATAGCAGGCCCAGTGCACAAGTCCCATTAAGTTAAATGACGTTTACTTACAAGTATTGCAAGTATTACTCACGCGGTTGCAACCTAAATATGCTTAGGATCAGGGTTGCTAATTGGTTGCTGCAGCATTCAAGAGATGCGCGCCCACGCACCTTGCGTACATATATAACAGTGTCATATGGAAAGAAGAGCGACTCTATTTATGGTTTGCATAAGAAAGCTTTTTCTCTGTAAATTATTGCCCGGCTTATTCTGTTAACAGTGCGGATATTAAATAACGTCAGAAAGAAAGAGAAACCCACACTTGTCCACTGTAGTCATCCCCCTCAAAAAAATACACCAGCCCCTCTTTCATGAACATGCTGGTGGGTCGCTCTCTGGGCCTCGAATCCCTATCTGTAAAATGGGACTAATAGACTGCAATTCTGCACTGGGAGTAAGTCCCATCGAACTAAGCAGACGCGTATAGGATAGCGATGATACTGTCCTCTTTCAGGTTTCTTCTGAAAGAAAGAGAAAAAATGAAGCAACAGAATCCGCTTTGCAAAGTGGCGAGTTCTTCTACCACTGATATAACGATAATGGTAAGCAAGCCTCTTAAATCAAGAGCTGTCAGGCCCCTTTCGCGGAGCTGACTGGCCCGCGGCCACACGATCCTTAATACAAAATAAACGGGGTTCTCATTCGCATTTTTAGCTCGGGAAAACCCCCCGGCAAACTCTGAGGAAATCACCATGCAGGGAGAATATCATCACAAGCTCTATAATAAAGCGCTGTCAAATGTAAGAATTAAACAAAGAAGACAAATAATTTATTTCCTTTTAATTTTCAGCAGCGTTTCGTTTTTGTCCAAACCACTTCCAGGTTTCCTATGGATTCAGAGTTTGGGTTGTTGTTGTTGTTGTTTGTAAATAGGTTTAATTTGCATAACGATGTTCCTCCCTCCAAGCCGAGCTGCAAATCGGAACGGGTCTTCAAATTGCTTTACAAATTGACTGCTCATTGTTGAAAAACGAAGAAACCGGAAGCCATTTTAAGCAGGGCCCGGAGTGGCAAACGCCCCCCTGTGCGCCACCGCCGTGTTGCTGCGCGCACGCTTCGCAGGGGGCGGCGGATTGCCAGCAGACTTGAGGCGGCCTGCCTTGGCTTTGCCTTTGCAAGAGACGGGACCACTCTTCTTTCAAGGGAGCCAGCCGGTCCTCGTCCAGCCGGGGGGGGGGTAGGGCTGGGGGGACCCTCACTTCCCGATATGGCAAGGAAACTGCCCGCGAGTGGGGAAACACGCGGGGGCCCCGAGATTACGCCGGTGGAGGTTCCCAATGGAGGGCTGGAAGAAGGTCCAGAAAGCACCAACATCTCTCCCTCTCGCACACAGAAAGGCGCTCTGCTTTAAAATGGCCAAAGTCACCCCTGGCTTGGATGTAGTCGCGGTAAGGCAAGTGGCGCAAAGCAGATTCTTTTTTGCCTACTTCGCCAAAAGAGGAAACCACCTTCCCTCTCTTCCGCAATTTGTACACAATGCCCTCTCCATAAATATCCGACGATAGCGCCGGGCTCAGGGTTTGTTGGGAACTCGCGTTTCTAGCCCTCATTGTTCAAACAAAACAAACCCCACAAAGCGCTTAGATCGCGCGTGGCCCTTAAAGCCTTTAGTTCTGTAGCAGATACGCGCCCTTTCAGGGCAGAAGAGGCCGAAACCGAGTACACACGTTAGCTCGCCTATGATGTCAGGAGTTTCTCTTTTGGGGGGAACTAGTCCCTGATAAAGCGCTCCCCCCCCCCCGACGATCCTCAACTGCGCATCCTTCCCACCCTGTTCTAAAGATGCCGCTTTGTACGGATGACCCTGAACGGTTCCCGTACTGAACATAATTCCGCTTCTGTTTCTGCAAATATTGTCACAGCTCAGGTTTAAGCAAACGTGTTTCTGTTGTCGAAGAAGCAGGGCATGTTTCGAACTACACAGAACCCTTCTTCACCATAACGCAGTCAGATAGGAAGGCGCATCTGACGAATTTCTAAACAGCGAGGTTTCTTTCCATTCCGACCTATGAAAGACTGGAACGTAGGCAGTCCCTCTTCTCGAAACTGGCCCGGCTTAATTCCTAATTTGCAAACATCCCAG
Source organism: Podarcis filfolensis (assembly GCF_964270895.1). Classification (NCBI taxonomy): domain Eukaryota; kingdom Metazoa; phylum Chordata; class Lepidosauria; order Squamata; family Lacertidae; genus Podarcis; species Podarcis filfolensis. The sequence goes on along the minus strand of NC_139614.1, from coordinate 45,641,497 downwards.
GGAAACATGTAACGCCTGAGACCCTCACTCAAGATTCTCAAACCGATCCATCCATTGCGCCCAACCTTAACTTCCCCGCAGCTCGACCCAGCTCCGGATGGTCCCGCTCCAAAGTTCAGGGACAACTCAGGGCCAGCGCTGCTGTGCAAATAATGCGGGTCCGAGGGTCTTCCTCTGCGCGCTTCCCCCGATTTGTCACCTCCACAACCCGGAAGGGAGGTTTACTCTCTCCATAAAGGTCTGCGTAAGCTTGCTGACAAAAGTATATACCGCCAGCGCTCTGGAAGGAACCGAGAGTCCTGAAGGACTTTTGAGATCCCGAATACATTGCTGTGAGGATGATGTCAAAGCGCTGGTACCCGCCTCGGGTGCATTCTCAAGACAACTTAACACGGATCCCCAGCTGTCTCGTCAAACGCTCTGTCCTTCTTACAGTCGGGATGGTTAGTATAACAAATGGCCTCCCCACTCCCTTTACAGGAGGAAAACTTCCCTTTTTTTGGTAGCCTGAGCTCAGGATCAGGTAAGTGTTGGTGCCTATTCAGGATCCGTTGATAAGAAGTACAAAAGTGTGATCCTATGCCCTTAGGGGAGGGGGTCATCCAAAGTAGGTGGGGGTGTCCCATCCCCCCCATTGCACCCTTTTGAGTGGGTAGGATTTGGGTATAGAGACTAATCGATCCTATCATATCCATTGCTATTTCTGGGTCAGTGAGCTGTAACTGGAAGAAGGAGGTGGGCTTGAGGTTTGGAAAGAAAACCTTCCCTCTTGTCAGGCTGAGGAATCAAAGGGAATCCAAAAGCAAGCTAGGCTTGTATTGGTGACATTAATCTGGCTTTTCAAGCAGCATCCCTACCCAGGTGACACAGGATAGAAGGTAATGATTTGTTTCCTGATGCACCCCTGGCTAAAATGCTTAGAAATAAAAAATAATTGTGAATCCCCAGGCTGTGCCCCTGCTACACCAAGTAGAACTTGGGCTTTAAAAAAGAGGCAGCTTTTAACCAGCTGTTTGTTTAGTCTAGTTTCCCATTCCAAACTGGACTCTACCTGACACCCTCATGCGAAGGAGGAAGAGGGGCCAGGAGGGTTCTTCAACCCTGGAGCTCCCAATAATCTCCCACTTTGCCTAAGACCCCCACCCCACCTCCCACCTCCCTCCAGCCAAATGCTTCTATTGGATCCAACAATCAGGCCTTGCAGAACAGAATCCAGGGTTAATTAGAGGCGCCCTGTCAGACTTGACTCGGAATGGAGGGGGGGATCTTTAAATATGTATGAATTTGACATTTACAGTTGGACGTCTTTAAAGCACAGCATCCCCTTCCTCTGTCACCGGCTCAGTTTGACGCTGGGATGTTGAAGTGTGTGTGTGTAGACAACTGCTGTTGCATAACATGGGAACAATCGCAAATATCTTCCTTTTCAAAGTTTAAGGCCTACCAAATGCACGGGATGGGGGGGAACGGTGTTTCTTCTTTACAACAAAAAATGCAAAACGGACTCTAAGGAATAATTAAAGTGAAGTGCATTAGAGTAGCTACTGAATGTTTATTCGCAAGCACCTTAAAACTATGCTCTAAAGCAGGGTATTCTCTAGGACTGTAAAACAGGGACTCTTAGTAATTCCTGGGTTTCAGCCCATCATGCCAATGCAGAATGTTGACTACCATATATATTTATTAATCTTACCCTACATAGCAGCTCAAAGAACTGGCGTTCCCAAATGCACTGCCAGTCAAAAATGTTATTTCCCATTGCATTGTCTCTTCAAGGAAGTAAGAAAGGCATTTCTTTGCCTTTGCACCAGCTTAACTGCCCCCTCCCAAAAGCCCTTTGCACAGTTGAGTTTAAGTAAGGAAACACCCACCCTTCCCAAAAAACCGATGATGCTAATGTAATCAAACCATGTTTGATATCCTTTCATTGCATCTTCTTCAACAGTCACAGGTCTGACACACTGCCTCAAGAGGAGGAGGTGTGTGCATGACTGCGAGCCCAGCTAGATTGGAGGGGAGGTTGCAGGTGCAGGTAACATTCCACACCAACAACGGCCTGTAAATGCTTAATATACATATAATTCAGGCAAGCGAATGTACTGGAAACTGAAGGCAACGATGGACCACTTGAAACGACCCTCAGTTATCTTCATAATATAGATGCTACCTTAGATACAGGTGCTTTACAGATTATCAGCCTTAAATAGCAATTCCCATTTCCCCCTCCCCTCCCCTCCCTGTTTAAAATGGACATTGCCATCTTACAAAGTAAACTTTGTAAGAATGGAAATGCCATTCAGCTAAGAACCAGCAAGTGTACGCCTTCAAACTTCAAAAGCTATTGCTCAGTTGAGATAAGGACACACTTGGCTGGCAGCTGATGCACACTGCCTTTCTACTTCTGAGAAGAAAAACGCATTTCAATATATATTTTTTTCTAAAATAACTTGGCAGTAGTATTTAGTGGCACATAATGCACCAGAGGGGTTTCCCCCCTCATTTTTTTTTATAATTCTTTGTTGATGACACATTATAATAGATCTGAACACAAACAACAATGAAAACTAAATATCTCGGTATGCACAGATAAATAAAACTTTGGAAAATGATTTATCTTAAAATATGATGACTTTTTAAAAAACCCACCTAATGCTATTTTTAATTGAGAATACACTCCAGAACCTAATAAATGGGAGAAGTCAGGCAGAAATAATCATGTATTAATTCTCTACATTACAAAATCTTTTCAGAAGCTATTATCAGAGCAAGAGGCATTGTGGTTGAGATTCAGGGTGGGAGAAATCCTTTGTGCAACTGAAAGCTATTGTTCCTCTGTGCTGATGAAATTGTACTTGCAAATCTGCCATTCAAGGAGGCCAAAAAAGGAGGGGGGGTTGAGTCCCAAGAAGAAGAAAAGGAATGACAAGAAAATAATTATTCTTGACTATAAACATATATTAATATACATTTGGACTCAGCAGGATTAAAAAAAAAAGGAATATATAGTTTTGTAAATTGTGCAGCTATTATCTATAATATTACTGTTAATATCATTTAACCACATTTTCCAAGAAAACTCCTTTGGAATAACTGACCTTGTTTTCATGCAGTACATTTATTAGAGTCACATTATTGATTTGACTAAATAAACCTTATATTAACTGTGATCTTCTGGAGGATATTTTCTTCTTGGGATAAAAAAAATGCAGGAAATATATGTTTACATAACCTTTTGATACTTTAAAGAATTATATGTACAAAAATCATCCTTACAGTAAATTGGCATTTTAAAATATTTTTATTGTTCTTGTTCTTTACAATGATACCCATTATCACAAAAGGGCTAAACACATCTCCGTGGAAGAAAATTAACTCATTTAGTTTAAATTGAATATGCACTCAAGTTAAGTTTGCTAGAATTGCATCAAACTGACTGGACCGATACTCAAGTAAATGCGTTTAGGGTGCAGTACTACACAATTGCAGAAGCAAGGCCTTATGATATCAGAGCTGCTTCAACACAAGAATACCATGTTATTTGTGTTCAAATAAAATGTGTTCTTGTTTACTGACTGTCACATCATACACCACAAAAGGGACATAATTTAGTGGCTCACAGTGTAATCCTAGTCCTGTCTACTCAGAAGCAAGTCCAACTCGAATTCTTGTCTTATTTATTATTATTTATTAAATTTTTATACTGCCCTTCACCCAAAGGTCTACTGGGCAGTTCACAACATAAAAATGCAAAATGAGAACACAAAATACACGATAAAACGAAAACAAACAAACAACCCCGCCTCTAACAAACACATTTAAAAGGCCATAGAATGCTACTTGAATGGAGCATTTGCCCAGGTAAGGGGTTAGGACTGGAGCCTCAAATCTCACATGAGGTTCTTTAAGATTAGCAAGAGGTTTGTATATATAGGGATGGAGACAGCATCCTCATAGCTCCCTGTCCTCCATTAACACCTCGGATGTTGATTCAGAATTACTTGTAGCAGATGTCAGTTCATCACCTGAAACAAGGTCAATTTAATGCTTTTACTTGGAGAAGGAAGGGGAGGGGGTGCAGTCAGTCAGATGGGAAGGTACTTTCCCCCCTTCTTTGAGAATCTATGGAGAGGTTGAAAAGATTAGACAAAATTGACACACACAAAAGGCAGATGGATTTCTGGGAACTCCAGCTTATTCAAATCACTGAGAAAGGTCATGGTGCGAACCATAGACCTATTCTTCTGGAGGGACACAATGATCCTTCCTCAACCTTCAACCCCACAAAGCGGGGGGGGGGGGCGCTAGTTCTCTATACCTTTTAGAAGGATTAATATCCCGCAACAATAAAGGAATCGAATCCGAGGCTTCAGACAAGTTTCAAAGATACCAGCATCAATAGGAGATACTTTCTTCTTGTTTCGTAATGAAAATAAAAGAGCTGTTTTTGTTGTTTACCAAGAGAAAGAGAGGAGGAGCTGCTTGCACCAACAAACCAGTAACCTTGCTTTTCATAGGTGTTATGCAATATGTATACTAAAATGTCAATAGTTGTCCAAAGGGTTAAAAAAATGAGTGGATCTCTCTGTCTGGCAGTATTGTGGCAAGATGAAATTTACAGGCATTTTAATATTCTCCTAGGCAAAAGAGAGAGATAAAGGAGAAACAAGAAAGGGTAGATATATGTACAGCATAAACATATTGCTAATTACTTGTCAGAAATATTCTGAAAATATGAGTAAAGAGAGCTCCCTCATTTATCTATGTATGTATACACACACACTTTTGCATGTATATGTTTTGAGTGCTTCCATTAATATATACATGCCCTATTTGTAGTTTACTGTACCCATATTGCATGCGAGTAGGTAAACACACAGTGCTTGCATCTATTTCCATTGTTTTCTGCCCTCCTGGTCAATATCCTGATTGCCTAACTATGCCCATTGCATCTCTATTGAAACACGCCAAATTTAAAACAAAAAATTGAAGCGTATATCCCATTTTGCCAGCTTCCCTCAAGATTATGCTAGGATGTGTGTGTTTTATATATAAAACAAAGCATAGCAGAATAGGTCGTCTTGTTTCAAAATCCTAGACTGCCTAAATCACCTGCTTTATGTCCTTCTAATATAAGGATCACAATACTATGCGTGTAAACCCCGCAGGCATACCAGTGTAGGCTGAGCGTGGATATGGAATCATATACTGTATATACATGCCGTCTAGAGAGACGCATTTGTTCTCAACTCCCCATTTTGCTCCCAATACGTCAGCAGCTAAATTTTAGAAGGGATGGGAGGACTATAAAAGGAAGAAGTGTGGCCGAACTTTGCTTTCCATCTTGCGAAGGAGTCACCAGCACAGGAACAAGAGCAACTGCGAGGAACTTTGCTCAATCGGCTAAGCATGTTGTTGTTGTTGTCCTCCTCCTATCTCTGGGATTTTCTAAGGAATGACCAGGACCAGAGTGATGGGGGACTTGTTGGAAGCAAAAAATGCTGCTTTGAGGTCTGGTGAGGTCATGATGATTCGGGAAAGTAGTGGAAAACTGACTGCTAAGGTCAATGCAACCCAGGACAGAGGAGCTACAGGTGAAATCTTAGGACTATCGATGCTGAATAGGAACACGGGTTAATAGCCACAGACGACGTGAGCCAGCCGGGGATCGCTCCGGCGAAGGAGGTAGAGGATCCGGAGATCCTGCAGGGCGAGCTCTGAGGGGTCCCCTCCGCGCATGTCAGCGGTGACCTTTGCACAGAAGCTGCTGCCGGGCAGCTTGGGAGGCAAAACAAAAGAACTTTCTTGTCTTTTGAGAGAGAGAGAGAGAGAGAGAGAGAGAGAGCGCGCTCTTGGTCGCCAGCCACACAATACGCAACAACCAGGGGGCAGATTCGAAGCGGCAAATCCTGGGCGGGAAAGAATGCGCCCATTCCTCAAGTGCGCGACAGCGAGAGATCGGCTGGGTCAGATGCGCCTCTGGGTGCTTAACAACTGGATCAAGGGGGGCTGAAATCACACACCCACACCCACACACCCCTTCCAACTTTTTCCGGAACAGGGGCGCGCGAGAAATGCTTCAGCAAAACAAGGATAAGGAAAGAACCAGGGCAGACGGGCGCTCTCACTACGCGCGGAAGCCGCCGGCGCGCGCTAGCAAACCACCGCGCACAGTTTTCACCTCCCGATTCCCCTGGCGCTTGTCGCCCAGCACCGACCCTGCGCAAACACGGCCGCGATTCTGCTGCTGGCGGCGACTTCAGCGCCGGCAGGAAGGAGGCAAGCTCCCGCGTCCCAACCCTTCCGTCCCAGGCGGGGCAAAGCGCCCCTTCCGCCCCCCTGAGCACGTGGCCAAGAACTCGCCCCAGGAGCGCGACTGGGGCCCGAGCTGCTCCAGCAAGGGCTCCTCGCAAAAAAGACCGCCGCAGAACCTCTGAGCATGGGCAGAGGGCCTCCCCGTCACCTCTGGCCACCACCGACCACGACCACCGGTCTCTGTCTCTCAGCCATTCTCACCCAGGCCGGGATTCAGCGACGCGGCCAGAGCGGCTCCCCGCCCCACAAATAAGCACGAGGGCGCCAAAAGCTCCACGTCGGGCGTCGCTGAAAGGGAAATTCCGCGCGCCATTTCCGCCCTCGGGGCGCCCCTTACCTGCCGCCATGCCTTCCGCCTCCCTCCGCAGGGCTCTCAATCCCCAGAGAGGCATCTCCAGCAAGAAGAAGCCGCTGCCGCCGCCCAACTCGGTCCCTCGGTCGGAGCTCCAACTCCCTCCCGTCCCTCCGCCAGGCGATACAAAGGCGGGAGGCGGCGCTGCTGACAGACTCCCCTTTCCCGGTCCCAAGGCAACGCGACGAAGCCGCTGGTTCCGGCGCTCGCCGCCGCCCGTTTCCCAGGGCCTCGGCGCAGCTGTCCATCATCCCGGGGCCCGAGGGGGAGCGCACCGAGGAGCGCGCGCGAGAAAAAACGCCCGTCCCATCCGCCCGGGCTCCGCTCTGCCCCTCCTTTATATTCGCCCGCGCGCAGCCCCTGCTGTCGGCGGCAAAGCACATGGCCCATCCACCGGTTGCTATAGCGATGCCTCCCCTCCACAGGTTGCTGACAGCAATTGGCTGGCGAGGCTCGGGCTCTTCAGAACCCCCTCGCTGGCGCGGGAGGCTATGAATGGACATAGCCTTTGTCACTCATTTGTAAAAGCTGCTTGGGGTTGCTGCTGTCCCCCTTCTTCACGCTCACTTTCTCTCTCACACACACACTCCCCCCCCCCGCAGTCATTTTTGTGCCACTCTGGCCAAATGGAAGCTGAAGGGAGAACAATGAGGGGAGCGTCGCCCCCTCCCCGCAGCCTCAAACATCAATGGAAGATAAAATAAAATCAAAACCCTCTACGATTTGCATCAAAATATAAGCACCCAACATGTCCGTGTCCCCTGCTCTTCTAGCACGGACTTTTCCTGAAGGAGGGGGGGGGGGACATGAAGCGGAAATTCAAACCAACTCTTCTCCACTTCATGCGCTCACGTGTTTTCACTTTAATCAATATAAGAAAACCTTAATATTCTGCATTAAATAAAATGCCTGTCAGAATTAAGGTTGCTAGTACTGTACTGGAATAAACTGGAATATCTATTAGACCTCCGGTTTGCCGAAATACCCAATACTATTCAGTTGTTTGAGGGGCAAACTCCACCTAGTTTCATTAGTGTCATGGGGACTGTTAAATGCTTGTAAAGTGCTAGACTAATTTAATTAGTGTTTGGAGAGCTATTAAATAACCAGCTAATATTACTATATAATTGATGTGGCAAAATTCCTAAGCCAAGAGTCATATTTGAAAGCCTTGAGGTGGACCTCAGTCACCAGTCACACAGCCCTTGTCTGTTAAACACAGGACAGTTGCTTCACACTCCATAAAAAATATCCATCCATCTAGGCCAGTACTGGCACCAGCCCCCCATAGTTTTGGGAACACGTTCCGCAACCAGAGATTTTTAAAGCTAGAAATTCAGGATTTAACTTTCAAGCTTCCACATGCAAAGCAAATGTTCTCACATGGAGCAGTGCTCATTCCCCCAAACCAACCAATTTATCCACAACCATCTCCTGCCGCCATTCCAGTACCAGTGGGAGAAGGGGAGGAGAAGAAGCGGCTGTGCCCCCAGCAATTTTGTTAAGGCGGCCACAATTTGACTACAACTGAAAGGAGTCCTGAGGTGGTATTTATGGATTGTTCCTCTTCACAATTCAAGCACCAGGCCACTCCCTTCTTCCACCAGTCTCAAGTTCTGCTGCTTGCTACACCAGATGAACAAGCTCCTGATGTGCTGTTGATGAACTTTGAGGATTTATTTTTAAAAATATATAAACTAACTTTGATTGTTAAACCCCCCCCCCGCTCAAAGCGGTTTACAAATGGATAAGAGAATAAAGTCAAGGAGAAATCCAACAACCTTAGTTTAAAACACACCAAATACCAAAACAGATCAACGCTACCTTAACTTTCCAAGCATCTGGGCCGGCCTGTCTAAACATGGATGTTTTCAGTAACGGGAAGGCACCTGCTTGATTTCAATTGGCAGGGAGTTCCAAAGTTCAGGCGCTGCCGCACTGAACGACTGAGTTGTTATAAATGTGGAACAGGTATTATGCGGCACCTGCAGCAGTGCCAATTCCTCCGGTGGCATGGGTGGAATGTGTAATTTTAATTCTATTTCAGTACACTTCCTTTAGTCGCCGCATGTCACCCACAAGCCACAGCTGGGCTACTCCTTGTTTAACAGCTAGTAAAGTTCAGTGCAATGAGTACTGTTCTGGAGGCCACCTAAATTGAAGTTGAAGTTTAGGCATGGTGGGCGACATCGACTCAACTCTCTCAGCCTTTCTTGCTTAAGAGGAGGGCGCTGGCAACAGGTTCCTACACTGCCCGGTCTTCCCAGGCCTCTCAAAAATTCCTGGTTGTGTCCTCAAACTGAACCTAATTTTTAAAGTTGCCCAGCACTGCCTTTGCATATTCTCACCAAGTGTTCCTGTACTGCTGAATTGGCCTTGCAACTGTGTCTAATGCCGCCTGCAGAGCTTTGTAGCGCTCGTCTAGCTAACAATGCAGCAGGGGCTTTGCTCAGCTGCTCTCCACACTCTTGTCCTGGAAAATGGGAGCCCCCCAAAAAACTCCATTTCTCCATAAGGGAATGCTCTGCAAAATTGTGGAAAGTCTGAATGTCCCTCGCTGTGCCTCTCCTTTCAAAGCATTTTGTGTCTGAAAGGCATTCTGCTCCTTGTTTCAGAGTTCAGCAGGATGAGAGATACGGGTCTTCGTCAAAGAGAACACTGTAAGACATGCAAAGCATTTTTGAAAGTAGAATCTCAAAGTTATCCCAAATGCCTAGTTATCTAATTGTAGTGTTGTATTCATAAGGGCATACCGCACATGGAAAGCAAACGGCACTTCCACTCTGCTGGCTTTGGGTGCCCAAAATACCACTGGAGATGCAGTCTTTGGCCTTTTCTGTCTCTGTAGTTCCAGCTCAAGACCGACTGTAAAATCACAATCACATTTCCACTTTCTGATGAATTCTATTCCCTACTGTTGGTGCTGACGTGAGCTAGCTGGTTAACATTTAACTCCTGGTAATTGTTTACTCCATTAACTAACCACCTGCTCTCTCTCTCTCTCTCTCTCTGACGAAGTCCCGATATTAGAGAGGCATTTACACTCCCATCCTTCCTCAAGTGTAGCATTTCTACAACTCCGCAATGATGCAGGAGTAGAGGAGGGAGGGGATGGATCTGCAGGTTAAGCCAAACATCTGTTTGCACAGCGCCTTTGAAAATCCCACAGCTGCAGCAAACAGGAGAAGAAAGGAAGAAAAGAAATGAACCCGGGGAAAGGAGCTCTTGTCAGATGCAGATGACAAGTCTTTGGGAGGCCTCTTTAGTGTCTGGCACTCTTGAAAGCACCATGCTCCCCTCCCGCCTCCCCCTGCTATTGTTTCCCCCCTTTGCCACGACAGCTGGGGATGGCAGGCCCAAGCACGGCAAAGCTAGCTTCTCCCTAACAAGCCCTCCTCTCCCCCTTTTGTAGGCCCCCAGCTGCAGGGGGGAGGCAGCTAGCTGTTAGGCCACCTCCCTGTGATTCTGCCTCACCCTCCGCTGAAACTGCCTGTTGAATGGTCTCCCCACAAAACGGGAATTTCTACCAGAGTATCCTTTAATCTCTTCCCCCATGTCCCCTAGAATAACCCACCAGGCCCCTTCTATAAGGACAAACGGTTCCAAATGCAACAGGCCATTTCACAATCAGGCAATGTAACCGACCATGAGAAAGGATGATGGGAGAGGAGAGGAGTGGGACTTTGTTAAAACTAGATTGCTGTATCATCTTTCACTTTTTGCCTCCTCCTCCGACCTGCACACCATCCTATGAGATAGGCTTTTTAGAGTTCCCACTTTACAGACAAGCCATAGAAGATGTTAAGTGGTTATTCTTTCACCCAAGTAACTGAGCAACTCCCACAAGGAAGTGGGAACCTTAACCCAAATGCTAGTCTACATTATCCACAGCACTACAGTTGCTACCTTGACGTGACAATCCAAAATAATAAATGCTGAGCTTAGCTCAATAGAAGAGCATATGCTCCGCATGCAAATTACTCAAAGTGTAATACTCAGCACTAATACTCATACCCCTCCCTGTTACCCTGGAGAGATGCTGTCAATCAGGGAGGAGACAACACTCACTTACGTGGTCAAATGGTTTGGCTCCCTGTAAGAGAGATTCCTGTGTTCATACCTGCAAATTGTGGAAAGATGCTCACAAGACTACCTTGTTTTGGTACTTCCCTCAACAATTTTTTTTTTTAAATCACATAAACACACTGTTCTGGATTACTTATTCCTGATCAGCTACCACTCCACTGCCCAATCGTCCCAGAGAATCGCAGTATATGTGTAAATATGAACTTGAGAATGAGAAGACATCACTCTTTTTTTTGCTATTTCTTAACATCCCTGAGTGTCAGTTCCTACTCCCACCAGCTAATGAGTATTAATGAATCCCAAATCCTTATTAAGTCATTTATTTACATTTGTTTAGATAATAAAACAAATCAAAACAAAACAAAGCCAGTGTGGCAATTATGCCACATCTTTGACACTCTTTAACACCAGTCCTTGGCTCTTAAAGCACAAGGCCATGGAATATTCACAGCCAACATGCAGTTCAACCATAACTATGCATGATATAAGATTTTAGTTGATTAATGTTCCTACTTTTGTATAACCAATTTGCTCATTAACCATCTTATAATAAATACAGTAAGTCTCCCAGCACAAGGGATCTTTGAAGGATGCGTAACAAATAACACAGCTTCCTTTGGCTTAAAGATATGGATAAGCAATTTGTCCAGGCAAACCATTTCATGGCATTCCCCATGTAGAAATAAGCAGACTTTGCCTACTACTCCATTGGCACTGAGTCAGTAGTCTTTCACAGGAGACAGCCTGGATTACAATCATTTTTTTAAAAAATCCATGTTAAATCTGCAGTGAACGAATCAATCATTTAATTGCACCAGACTACTTAACTCATGCTTTCAATTTCACCGAAGGAGAAGCAGGTTTGAATTAATAACATGGGCATGTGGTGTGTGTGTGTGTGTGTGTGTGTGTGTGTGTCTGTGCATATTGCCACACACAATCCACCTGACCCAAGCTAGAAAACCATGTAGATGCATATGAACTAACTGGGTATTATCTTCCAGCACTGAGGCCCTTGGAAAGATGCAGTTACGACGTTTTCTAGCAACACTGCAACCACATGCATGCATCTCCTTTGCCCTCATTGACCCATTTCACATGTGTTAGTGCCACTTAAACCGCCTTTGAACACTCTCCTGTCCTTGGTGTGTATATGGAAAAGACAAAAAGATAGTTTCAAACATACTTGTATATCAAACCAATTGACAGCCACACAGGGAGGCAGATTTACAACCGCATCTTAACTTTCTTTCATGGCTTCGGTTTGCCGTGTGTGTAGAAGTGTCCCTTTGGTCATCATTAAGAGGAATTATATATTTTTAAAAGTTAGATGATTGTGCCACCATGTTTTTGTTTATTATAAACATTTCAGTCCCATCCTTCTGCTCTAGAAGTTTCCAGAGTGGCTATAACTAAAAAAACCCAACAATATCGTTGCCACTCTTAACAATTGATTCCATTGCAACAATTCCAGTTTGCAGGCAGTGAGAAGGGGGGGGGGGACGACACACAGTGCGGGTTCAGAAAAAGAAGAGGGAGCACACTAGCAGAAGCACAAGCTACTACCTGGGCTCTGCACCCCCACCCCCACAGGAAAAATAAATATATGCAAATGTGCATATTATCTTTTTTCATGCACACTACATGTAGTTAGAAATCTGCTAAGTAGCACTCCCCCTCCAGCTCCCTAGTTCCTAACCTTTTTGCTGACCGCTATCCTTCCAACAAGGGTGGCGCTGTGGGTTAAACCACAGAGCCTAGGACTTGCCAATCAGAAGGTCGGCAGTTCGAATCCCCGCGACGGGGTGAGCTTCCATTGCTCGGCCCCAGCTCCTGCCAACCTAGCAGTTCAAAAGCATGTCAAAATGCAAGTAGATAAATAGGTACCACTCCAGCAGGAAGGTAAACAGCGTTTCCGTGCGCTGCTCTGGTTCACCAGACGCGGCTTAGTCATGCTGGCCACATGACCCGGAAGCTGTACGCTGGCTCCCTTGGCCAATAAAGCGAGATGAATGCCACAACCCCAGAGTCGGTCATGACTGGACCTAATGGTCAGGGGTCCCTTTACCTTATCCTTCAAACATGGGAATGGCTTCAATGATGGGACATGGGAATGGAATAAAGTCGCCGACCCAAGCTGCCATCTCAGACTCCACTGTGTCATCCTCACCACCACCACTGGTTCCCCGCCCTTTGACAGCAAGACCAGCTCAGGAGGTCGTCCCTCCGCCCAGGATAAAATGTCATGGTGGTCCCTGCCATGGACTGGCAGTTGCTGGCTCCTCCTTTCATCAGTCTTCAAATTTTACTGCCCTTCTAATTTTGCCACCTCTGAAAATTTGCTGACCCAGACTGCCACCTGGTTTACTTAGTGGTTCTGGCTAGAAATGCATCCGAAGGTCGCTATAGAGCAATATGGATAAGCGTTAGAGATAGGCAAGGATGGGAAGGGTGTGTTGTGGTATTTAAATGGGGGGGGGGGCAAAACTTGTGAATGGTTTCAATGCACATTCACCGAAGTGGGTAATATTCCCTATTGGAATAGTTAAAGCACTAAAAATGCAAGAGTGATTTCAGCTTACGTGGAACTCTGCCTTTAAGCACATTGTGTTCAGACTGGGCATGATCTCACAAGTCAGGTTAGGCCACGTGGAGAGAGGGCAGCAATGAAGTAGGAGAAGAGAGAGATTCTGCTCTCCAGCAATTATTTATTTACAATGAAAGATTTTTATTTTGTTTCTGTAATTTTGTTTTAGGACTTATTTTATCTTACGTATTTTATACACTGTACTCTTCTTCACTGCTTAGATATTTTATGTTAAGTGGTCTATAAATTATTCACAGACACACACACACACAAACAAACACAGGGAGAAAAACACTACTTTTTGTAGGGGTTGTTCAGTGTGGACGGCATTCAACTAAGCTTTACTCAGAAAAGGCCTATTGAAATTAATGGACCTAACTAGGTCATGTTCATTAATTTAAGCGTTTCTATTTTGAGTAAAACTTAGTTTAATACCAACCAGTGTTTCCATTTTTGGTTAAGTTACCTTAGGGTATTCAAGAATTCTCCTAGCCCCCTTTCCTTTCAGGAAAAGCAGTCATAGTATTTGATAAACAAAAGCAACCTGCAAAGAGAAGACTGGCACCTAGTTCTGAAATTTCCAAACGAACAGTAAAAAGAGGCCAGCAATTCCATCCATAAACCAAATGAGTTTTCTTGGGTTTTTGTATAAGATGACATAACTCCACTTTATAGATTACAGCTAAAGAGAGCAAACCTTTAAACTATAGAGAGTGTTTGTTCACACACAGCACTGAAAAGCACCTTTGAGCTTCTCTTATCCTAGTTGTTTGATGGGTTAATGTTGTTTCAGCAGAAGGATGTGATGGTGTATTTATGGTACCTGAGCACTGAAAGGTGGAAGCACATTTTGAAAAGTCAAAACAGGGATGTGGCAGGGCAACAAATCAAAATGTGTCAGAGGGGTGAGGATAAGTGTATGTCTGGAAGCTGCTCTGATCTATAGCCATAGAAAGAGAAGGGGGAAATCAAGAAGATCCCTGCTGGATTGGGTTGAAGTCACATCTAGTATGGCATCTTGTTTTTACAGATGCTTATGGGAAGCCCACAAGTAGAACACTCTCCCCAACTGAGATTCCCATCAACTGATACTCAAAGGTATATTGCCTCCAACACTGAAAGAATTCTCCTCTATGAATGTTCCCTTCTCTTCCACTGACAAATGCTCCCAAGGAGAGCATGTTGTTATGAGTTTGGGTGGGGAGTAGGCCATATGCCGAGACCTTTCTAATTCCTGGTATAGCCAGGCTAGCTTCCTGGTGTGGTAATGGGTCATAAAGGAAACAAATAAAAGAGCTTCTGTGCTAGACAGAAAATGGGTGGGCCTGGTGGTTAAAAAAGGAAGCAGCAGCAAAAGTTATGTAAGCTAGACGCTGGAAGCAAAGCTGCAGGCTGGGAAGCCAGAGAGAGAGAGAGCCATGCCTGATTTATTTTGGAATCCAAACCTGCGGCCATGGAAGAAACAATACCCTTTTGGGGTGTTAATAATATTAATAATATTAATAATAATTTATTATTTATACCCCGCCCATCTGGCTGGGCTTCCCCAGCCACTCTGGGCGGCTTCCAACAAAATATTAAAATACAGTAATGCATCAAACATTAAAAGCTTCCCTAAAGAGGGCTGCCTTCAGATGTCTTCTAAAAGTCTGGTAGTTGTTGTTCTCTTTGACATCTGGTGGGAGGGCATTCCACAGGGTGGGTGCCACTACCGAGAAGGCCCTTTGCCCTGTAACTTGGCTTCTCACAGTGAGGGAACCACCAGAAGGCCCTTGGAGCTGGACCTCAGTGTCCGGGTAGAACAATGGGAGTGGAGACGCTCCTTCAGATATACTGGACCAAGGCCGTTTAGGGCTTTAAAGGTCAGCACCAACACTTTGAATTGTGCTCAGAAACATACTGGGAGCCAATGTAGGTCTTTCAAGACCAGTGTTATGTGGTCTCGGCGGCTGCTCCCAGTCACCAGTCTAGCTGCCGCATTCTGGATTAGTTGTAGTTTCCAGGTCACCTTCAAAGGTAGCCCCACATAGAGCGCATTGCAGTAGTCCAAGCGGGAGATAACTAGAGCATGCACCACTCTGGCGAGACAGTCCGCGGGCAGGTACGGTCTCAGCCTGCGTACCAGATGGAGCTGATAAAACAGCTGCCCTGGACACAGAATGGACCTGCGCCTCCATGGACAGCTGCGAGTGACTCCCAGGCTGCACACCTGGTCCTTCAGGGTTACAGTTACCCCATTCAGGACCAGGGAGTCCTCCACAACTGCCCGCCTCCTGTCCCCCCAAAACAGTATTTCTGTCTTGTCAGGATTCAACCTCAATTTGTTAGCCGCCATCTGTCCTCCAACAGCCTCCAGACACCCACACAGAACCTTCACCGCCTTCACTGGTTCTGATTTGAAAGAGAGGTAGATCTGGCTATCATCCGCATATTGATGGACACCCAGCCCAGACCCCCTTATCATCTCTCCCAGTGACTGCATGTAGATGTTGAAAAGCATGGGGGAGAGGACAGAACCCTGAGGCACCCCATAAGTGAGAGCCCAGGGGTCTGAACACTCATCCCCCCCCCACTTTCTGAATACGGCCCAGGAGGAAGGAGTAGAACAACAACTGTATAACAGTGCCCGCAGCTCCCAGCCCCTCGGTCCAGAAGGATGTTATGGTCGATGGTATCAAACACTGCTGAGAGATCCAGCAGAACTAGGAAACAGCTCTCACCTTTGTCCCTAGCCTGCCGGAGATCATCGACCAGGGCAACCAAGGCAGTTTCAGTCCCATGATGAGGCCTGAATCCCAACTGGAAGGGATCCAAATGGTCCGCTTCTTCCAGGCGTGCCTGGAGTTGTTCAGCAACCACTCGCTCAATCACCTTGCCCAAGAATGGAAGATTTGAGACTGGGCGATAGTTGGCCATATTGGCCGCATCTAAAGATGTTTTTTTAAGAGGCGATTTGATAACCGCCTCTTTCAGCAGGTCTGGGAAGGCCCCCTCACACAGAGAAGCATTCACTACCCCGCGAAGCCCATCGCCCAGCCCTTCCCGGCTAGCTTTTATAAGCCAGGATGGGCAAGGATCAAGGAGACAGGTGGTTGTTTTCACTTGTCCAAGCAGCCTGTCCACATCCTCGTTGGTAACAGATTGGAATTGATCCCACGCAACTTGGACTAGACTGTGAACCCCACCATCATAGGCTCAGGCTATCTATATGTGTGTAATTAAACCATATATCAATCATAAAGACACCACAATCTCTGCTATACCTTATTCCAAAGGAAACACGCACCCAAGGTAAGCGAATGGAACCCCTGGAATCTTGCACTTCTCAGAGATTGGGGTGGCATGCAATAATAAGAACTAGGGGTTCCTTTTAGAAGAACAAGAGCCATCATTCAGCAGCAGTATTTTTAGAATACAAAGAGAGGCTGCCACTTTCTTGTGCTTTTGCAAAACAAGCTACCATGTCATTTCAATGAAATGTCATGCCACTCTAATCTTAAAGATAATTCTCAGTTCATTGAGAGCCAAGCTAGACGTTACACAAACTTCTGTGTTACTTTCCTTTGAATTATTTTTGCTAATTATAAATGGGAACACCATATCTTTCCCCTTAAACACCACAGATTATTCCTTTTTGGAAAAAAACCCCAATGGTTTGGAGAGGACACTCTTGAGTTGAAAAATGTGCAGTGGGAAAAATATCAAGTAGCTGTCCATCTTCCACTCAGACTCAACACTTGTACAAGTTGCTTTTGATTTTTCTTTTTTTTAAAAAAAACAACAACAACCCACACCTTTGGAAGAAAGCAACATGGAATTCCATGTAACACCTAGTTTGGCCTCTCTTTTTTTGGTCTTAAGCAGAAGTATTTAGAAGAATTGTTTTGAGGATTGCTGCGCAATGCACTCAGGAAGATGGTCCTTTAGATTCTGAAAGATTGGTGCTAAATGTGTTACGATATTTTTAGGTGACAAAATGCTTCTTAACATCTACATGAAACTGCTAGGAGATGGCCGTGAGGGGACCTTTGGTTGAGGTGTCATGAATATGCAGGTTACTACCAGCTTTACATTTGCTTCTCAAGAAATCCAGGTGAGATACTGGACATTCAAAACCAGTGTTTGAACCTGATCATAGATGACCTGAAGCTCAGTTGAGACAAGATAGAGGTATTGTTTGTGAATGGATCACCTGCCTAGCTAAGTGGCTTTCAACCTGCTCTGGATGGGATTGCCCTCCCACTAAAGGAGCAGGTTTATCGTTTTGGGCTTAACCTTGATCCAGAACGGTCACTGGAGGGGCCTAAGTGGCTTCAGTGCACAGAGTGCTTTCGACAGCTTCAGTTGATATACCAACTACACCCCCATCTGGAAAGAGATAATCTTGTGGTGGTTATTCATTCTCTGGCAACTTCCTGGTTGGTTGGTTGATTGGTTGGTTGGCTGGTTGGCTGGCTGCACTGCCTTATATGTGGGGGTTTCGCTTGAAAATGGTCCAGAAACTTCAGCTGGCTCAAAAAAGGGCAGTAAGGTTTATTAATGGGGACTGGAAGATAAGTGTATATATATATTACACCAGTGCTTTCTCACCTACACTAGCTTCCAGACAATTTCTGGGCCCAATTCCTTTAAACCCCTAATCAGCTTTGGACCAGGTTATCGGAAGAATTACCTCCTCACATATTACCTCCCCAACTAGACCTTAATATCGTTATCAGAGGCTCTTCTCCAGGTTCCCCAACCTAAGGTGGTGAGGCAGGTAGCTTTCGGAAGAGGGCTTTTTTGGTGGTGATGCTCCAGTGATGGACTGGGCTCCCCAGTGCAGATCACCTAAACACCACAGCTTATGTTAAGATTTTGTGGGTTCTTTTGCATCAGGTCTCCCAGGCTGTTTAGAACAATGGAGCAATTTATTTTTAGCTTGGTTTTACACATTTGTTTTTTTTAAAAATATTTTATGTATGCTGCTTTATGCTGATCACCATGTGCATAACTCAGTGTTTTAACTTTGCTGATTTGTTTTGAATTTTGTGTGAGCTGCCCAGAGGACATTGTTAATGGGTGATCAATAAATGTCAAAATAAATAAAAAGGGAATGTATTTTATTAATCTAGCACTCAGGTTGCTTGTTGAAGGAAATGCCGGGTTATTCTGCAGTAAATACATAATATTGACAGCTACATAACTAGGTGGCAAGTGTTGTTTCTCAGTGGCCAATGGCTGCTTTATTTAAATGCTCCAAGTCCGCTTGACCAATTTTAATCAACAAGATGTAATCTGAATTCCCACAGGCTGTTTGCAAGGCTTATGTGGTTAGATTTAACAACTAACTGCCTGTGGATTTTGGAATTCTAATTATAAGTTCTCCTCAGTTTCCCTTAGGCTTAGTTACCTATCCTTGAGGCCGCCTACTCTCCTTTTGGCATTTTAGTTCCTAAGCCTGCGGCCACCAACACAGTACGCCCAGGCACCCCTTGTCCCACCAGTACCTACTATGGCACCATCAAAAGGTCTCTGTAAATATCTCCTTAAAAACCCACAATGCTGTTCCTACCTGGTTTCTTTTTTTGTACTGGTTCATCCTCTACCTTAATCATTCTGCCATTTCATTGGATGCCAGAAATGGGTGCCCAATCTCCCATCTGTGGGGGCAGACTTTGGTAATATGCAGTGCTTTTTTCTGGGGGTACGCATACCCCTAAACATTTTGTGAATCTAAGTTTGGCCTCACTGAGGGGCAGTATTTCAATATGAGTAGGAAAATGAGAGTACCCCTAAACATCTTTTTAAAGGAAGAAAGCACTGGTATTATGGCAAGCTGAATGAGGCAAAAATTTGGTGCCCCCAAATGGATCTTCTCAGTAATGGGTTTTCTCAATTTTGTGCCCCCTCATCTTAGCATCCTGTGTGGGGGAAAGCCACTTCCGGACCTGGCCAGGAGGTGGGGTTGCTGGCTTCACGCCCACCCCACGTGAGCGGGGGCTGGTTTCAGCCCCCGCGAGAGCTGGGGAATCCCGGCCGCGTCGTCCGCCCAGCCAGCCAATCGGGTGGCTGGGGGCGTGGCCTGCCCTATTTAGGGCCTGCGCAGCCGGGGCTCGCCCTCTTTTGCCAGCCAGAAGGGGTTAAGAGGATGGGGGGGGAGGAACGACATCACCTCCCCCCAGAGAGCGAAGGGTGGTCCGATAAAGGACTCCGGGGGGTGTGGCCCTGTCCGAAGCCTATGGAGGTGTGGGCCTAAGCCACGCCCCCGAGCGGTGACCCGGGGGAGCTCCTAGTTGACGTGCCTCAGCAGGAGACTCCCCCACTATGGTGTTAACCCTTCCCGGTCTTCAGCAAATGGGCTGGAGCCGGATAGTCGATAGGACCAATGCCTAAGTCAATGCCTCTCATTCCTGAATTCAATAAAGTTGTGGCCTAATTCGCCCATTTAACCTTAATTCTGGTGTCCGGTGTTTTTATTTATCCTTGGTGGGGGGCAGGAACTCGCCACGCAAACTGCTCACATTTCCCAAAATCTGGCACTGCCACCTATTCTGAATAAAGGCAAGGCTCAACTAGCTTCTCCCTATGAGCAAATATGGCAATGGCTGATGTTTCTTTTTCTCCATTGATGGTGTGATTAACTGGGGGCATGGATATACCCTTTTATTATCCTGTCTCTTTTTCTGCTTGTTTAGTTATGGGGATTAATATACTATGCCTCACGACAGCCATTTTGTGCTATGCCACCCCCACAACAACCACATTGCATTATGCTATGCTCCCAGAGCATCTCATTTGTGATAAGCCACACCTTCACAGCCATCATTCTGTGTACCTATGGCACTTTCTCAAAATCCCAGTAGGTACCTCTGTATGCCCACACGTATCGTGATATCTGAAAATATCTGGTACACACTCCAAATAATGCTCATATCTTTTGAAGGAATGAAGCTGCACCACCATTTCATGTTATGCCCTTTATTATTAAATGGCTGCTTTATTTCCTTTTAAAAAGAGAGAGAGAGAGAGAGAGAGATGGTGCTAATCAGAAAGAGGGTAAATGTTCACATGCGGGTCAAACTTTCAGAGAGATTGAGAGAGAAGGTGCAGGCAAGAAACATAATGTAAGAGGGGGGGATGGAAAGATATACAAGATTCTGTTCCCCTTCTGCAAAGAGGGTAAAATAATACTGTATATATTAGGTGAGAGTTAATGACAGAGAGACCTGAAACACTGGAAAAAGAACTGAAACACAGTGGAGTTAGAGATCACGGAGAAGGATGAAGCCAGGGGATAAGTTGAACTCTGAAAGAAATGGAAATTGACGACTATTGGCTTGATTAGGGAAATAGCCTAGTCTACTTCTAGGTGGGTGTATTTTTCTCTGTTGTTTTTATTTTGCTCTCACGGACTGCTGAACTTTTTTTTTTTAAAAAAAAGCCTTTAAAATAACTTATTTTCGAAAATTGTTAACTTGCTACTCACTCTATACCTAAAACTGAGTTTATTTGGGTGTATTATCTACCCAGAACTGTATTGACTTAGCACTCTAGAAAAGCAGGGGGGGGAATAAATCCAGAGGTTAAAGGTCTATTCAGTAGAAGCAGCCAGGAGAAGAATAGCCCCCCCCCCCAGATATGCACTTGGTGGGAGTAGTGAAATTAAGAAGGAGGGAGGGACAGGGTGAGCTGGTTAGCTTGCCTTCCCACCCTGTGCAGGCTACAGCTTGTTCCATTACACAACCCATAAGCTATGAGCATGCCAGCATTTAATATTTAAATGGTTTCGAATAGTTTTTTATAGAACTGTTTTAAACTTACGGTCAATCTTCCTAACCCACAGAACACTGAGCTATGTCTTTAGCCCACTGAACAGGAGACCGGCAGATAAGAGAAGGGATTGGACTGTGTCTTCATTCAAGAGGGGTAAAGACAGAAGTCTCCAGGACTGCAGCAACAGACTCACAGTCTGTGGTTTTTTAATTGAGTCCCTGCTCTGTATGGATGTCTGGACCAAGGCCCTCTTTGTACATGCAAGTTGGATCAAGTTGCATATTCAAACTCAGAAGATCCCCACATGTTATTCCCCTGACACAACCAAGCATGTTTTCATTGCCACCTTATGCATATTTGACCCAATCCACAAAAGTGGTCTACTGGTTCAACCTCCACTGTAGCCCTGCTGCATAAAATGGCATTGCCAGAACAGAAACTATCATAGAAAGTTTTCTTGTGCCCGGCTGGGAGGTTTTGCAAGCAGCCTAATCAGGCAGATCATTTGCTGCTGTAGCTGCATGTTTTAAGGAAGTGGCGAGAAAGTCTTGTAACCTTTAAAGAGTTATGCAATAAGTTATCTGAAGTCTGAGATGAAACTTCTTATTGCTTGGTTTCATGCTCATTAAGTGTCAAAAAGCACCTTCTATTTCTGGCAATTTTCAACAGTCATTGGTAATATATGCAGTTCTTCTCAGGACCATGTTCTATCTCCCTTTTGCTCTCTTATCAGGACCATGTTCCATCATCTCTTTGCTCTCAGGCTCATTCACCTTCAGTGCTGTTTAATCAAATTGGTTGTGGACAACCATGTGATTTTTGTTGATAGTATCACAATGCAGTGCCTGACACTACAGCCTTGTGGTCACTCATAAGCAAAATCACATGGAGAGCCACAACCAATTGGATTAAACAGCATGAAGCTGGAAACAGCCAAGGGCAAAGATGAAGGCACAGTCAAACAGCGCCGAGAAGCAGCAGCCAGAGGAACAAAAAAGTGTCAAATGATGCTGAAACAATGCAAATGTTTGGTGTGCTGAGTAATTCGTTTGGCAGCATCAGATGTGTTAATTTTAGAGGGAATATGAAATGAGAATATATTTGGTGGTAGCTTAGCTTCATCTATGAAAGGAAGAGACTGTGATAATATGCCAGCACCAGTTGTCCTAACTGCATGCTTTTATGACCATGATGATAGGGACATGGGTGGCGCTGTGGGTTAAACCACAGAGCCTAGGAATTGCCAATCAGAAGGTCGGCGGTTTGAATCCCCATGACGGGGTGAGCTCCCATTGCTCGGTCCCTGCTCCTGCCAACCTAGCAGTTCAAAAGCACGTCAAAGTGCAAGTAGATAAATAGGTACCGCTCCAGCAGGAAGGTAAACAGTGTTTCTGTGCGCTGCTCTGGTTCACCAGAAGCGGCTTAGTCATGCTGGCCACATGACCCGGAAGCTGTACGCTGGCTCCCTTGGCCAATAAAGCGAGATGAGCGCCACAACCCCAGAGTTGGCCACGACTGGACCTAATGGTCAGGGGTCCCTTTACCTTTACGACCATGATGATGAAATGTACTAACTAAACTATGAGTAAAAAATATACTTATAAAGAACTTCCCAGAGATCACAGCTGTACAAAGCAGCAAGAGCTGCTGAAACAATTCTGGAAGGCCATGAGCAAAGTTCTGAGAAGAACAAGTTGCTTCTACCGACTTCTTTGCTACTTAAACTACCTAGGTTGAACCTTTGCTTTCTGAGCTTCAATCCCTACTCTAGCACAGGCTCCTTTCTCATGACCAGTGTGCATGTTTGTTCAGTCTGCTGTCCAGGTGCGAACTCTTCATGGCCAACCCCCGAGGTCCCTGCCCTCCCTTCTTAGGGTTCGTGCTCTTTAAACTGGACTGGGCAACCCTTCAGAAAGAGAACTGACCTCTATAAAGTGGACATATAGCTACCCTACCTAAGATCATTCAAGGGAAAAGATGGCGGGTCACTAAACAAAGTAAAGGAGGGAAGATCTACATATGCCAGCTACCCTTCTAAAACAAGACTGCCCCAGGGTGGAAAGTTGACTTACTGGTGGTACTTGAGTGTACAGACATAAAAACCAAATGAGATGTAGGGTTCCTGGGCACCTGGGACTTTGGGGGAAGAGTCTTTTTACTTGCAACAGGAAATAGCATCATGCATTTTATGCATAAGACAGTGGCCAGCACAAAATCTAAAATTACTGTTTTGCACCAAGGAACTTCCAGGAGGCTAACTCAAATTAAAACAAAAACTCAGAACAATCAGTAAATAGAGGAGCAAGAATTAAAACAGAATTGTTATAATTTTCTTCTTCTTTTTTTTGTTAAAATTGCAAAGGTGTGTTTTTTTAAAAAGAATTAAAACAGCAGAAAAATGAACCCAACGCATAGCCACCCCCACCTCTGAAATAAAAAAACATCAACTTCCATTTGCTGCCAGATAGTAAGAAATGAAGGAATAGGATGAACTTCCCCAAAACAGCCTTGGTGCCACCATAGAAAAGGCCCAGTCCTGGGTGATTCTCCTGCCATACCTCAAAAGGCATGGGGATTTTTTTGGGGGGGGGGCACTGGAACTTGGGGCTATGACATTCAGCGTGATCTGCTAATGCAAACCCTAAACATTCCACCTATTTCAGCACTCTTTACAATTTAGAGAGTTATATTTTTCCAAAGACATAACATCAATTCTATGGCACTGGGCAAGAGGTGACTTCATACTAAAATGTGAAAATGTCATTAAGAGATGCCTAAATACATGTGATTTTCTTGTTCATGGTTGAGGTTGGAACTCAGCTGCCTGACAAAGGCCAGTATAGCCCTTAAGCTGCTTAACTTTGTTCTTGACAGCTAGTGGTATATAAACAATATTGACTATAGTTATTTTATAAAAGGGGAATGGTGCTTCTTTATAATAATGAAGAAATTTGGTTTGCCGAAGATCCATAAAAACCGGTGAGATTTTTAAACACTTAATTCATATTGATTACAATGGGGCTTGGATGAACTTCACAGCTCCTGATTAGTACCAGGCTTTTCAAATTAAAGAAGTTCATTGAATATATGCTGTCTTCCTTTATGCAATGACTCATGGACTTACATAATGAAAATTCAAAGCAAAAGGGTGAACTCTGGAAACAAGTCTGCCAAAGTGAAACATCTTTAGGCCCCCTGATTGCATTAGGAGAGTTAAGCGTCCCTACCACTGGAAAAACTGGGACAAAAAATGGATTGTGCCATCTGTTTTTAATATTAATTTTAATGGGATGCCGTTATTATTATTAGACCTGTTCTCCAATCACTAGAGCACCTGTCAAGACTGAAGGGCTTCCTTATCAGTAATTTAAATGTTTACAAGAAAAAAAAGTAGCAATAAATTTAACACTTTGAGAGAGATTGTGTTCTGTACAGTTACAGTAGCTCGCCCCTGCCCCAGTCCATAAAAGGTGTCTATTACACCCTTATATTTTGTTATGATGGCTGAGTCTCCAAATGCAAGTCCACTCCACTCTTAGGACGCTTATCAATCACAGAAAGCATAGAATCATAGAATCATAGAGTTGGAAGAGACCACAAGGGCCATCGAGTCCAACCCCCTGCCAAGCAGGAAACACCATCAGAGCACTCCTGACATATGGTTGTCAAGCCTCTGCTTAAAGACCTCCAAAGAAGGAGACTCCACCACACTCCTTGGCAGCAAATTCCACTGTCGAACAGCTCTTACTGTCAGGAAGTTCTTCCTAATGTTTAGGTGGAATCTTCTTTCTTGTAGTTTGGAACCATTGCTCCGTGTCCGCTTCTCTGGAGGAGCAGAAAACAACCTTTCTCCCTCCTCTATGTGACATCCTTTTATATATTTGAACATGGCTATCATATCACCCCTTAACCTCCTCTTCTCCAGGCTAAACATGCCCAGTTCCCTTAGCCGTTCCTCATAAGGCATCGTTTCCAGGCCTTTGACCATTTTGGTTGCCCTCCTCTGGACACGTTCCAGTTTGTCAGTGTCCTTCTTGAACTGTGGTGCCCAGAACTGGACACAGTACTCCAGCTGAGGTCTGACCAGAGCAGAATACAGTGGCACTATTACTTCCCTTGATCTAGATGCTATACTCCTATTGATGCAGCCCAGAATTGCATTGGCTTTTTTAGCTGCCGCGTCACACTGTTGGCTCATGTCAAGTTTGTGGTCAACCAAGACTCCTAGATCCTTTTCACATGTACTGCTCTCAAGCCAGGTGTCACCCATCTTGTATTTGTGCCTCTCATTTTTTTTGTCCAAGTGCAATACTTTACATTTCTCCCTGTTAAAATTCATCTTGTTTGTTTTGGCCCAGTTCTCTAATCTGTCAAGGTCGTTTTGAAGTGTGATCCTGTCCTCTGGGGTGTTAGCCACCCCTCCCAGTTTGGTGTCATCTGCAAATTTGATCAGGATGCCCTTGAGTCCATCATCCAAGTCGTTGATAAAGATGTTGAATAAGACCGGGCCCAAGACAGAACCCTGTGGCACCCCACTAGTCACTCTTCTCCAGGATGAAGAGGAACCATTGATGAGCACCCTTTGGGTTCGGTCAGTCAGCCAGTTACAAATCCACTGAGTGGTAGCATAGTCAAGACCGCATTTTACCAGCTTCTTTACAAGAATATCATGGGGCACCTTGTCAAATGCCTTGCTGAAATCAAGGTAGGCTACATCCACTGCGTTCCCTTCATCTACCAGGCATGTAATTCTGTCAAAAAATGAGATCAGGTTTGTCTGACATGACTTATTTTTCAGAAATCCATGCTGACTATTGGTGATCACAGCATTCCTTTCTAGGTGCTCACAGACTGTTTGCTTAATGATCACTCGCGCCTAATGATCCTTCCACTTCTACCCCACTAACCAGGTCATCAACATTGGTTAGGACCAGATCTAAAAAGGCTGTTCCTCTTGTTGCTTCTCCCACTTTCTGGACAATGAAGTTGTCTGCAAGGCCAGTGAGGAATCTGTTTGACCTTATGCTCTTGGCTGAGTTTGACATCCAACAAATATCCAGGTAATTGAAGTCCCCCATTACTACTATCTCCCTTCCTTTTGCATGCTTGGCCATCTGTTCCAGGAAGGCATCATCTATGTCCTCCGTTTGGCTTGGGGATCTATAGTAAACTCCCACAATGAGGTCACTGTTATTCTTCTCTCCCTTAATTTTGACCCAAATGCTCTCACTTTGGCTTTGAGGTTCTAAATCTTGGATCTCTTCACAGGTATACACATCCCTGACATATAACGCCACTCCTCCTCCTTTCTTGTCTGGTCTGTTTCTCTGAAATAGATTGTATCCCTCCATTATTACATTCCAATCATGGGACTTATCCCACCAGGTTTCAGTGATGCCTATTATGTCATATTTAGTTTGCTGTACCAAGAGCTCAAGCTCATCTTGTTTATTTCCCATGCTTTGCGCATTAGTGTACAGACATTGAAGTCCATTAATCATTCCCCCGTGTCTCTTATTTAAGGATTTTTTCCTCCCACCACTAGGTCTGCGTGCTATTTGGTCTATGACATTTGGATGATCATCTTCATCAATTGATAGACTCCTACCTTCAGGAGCACTGTCTCCCTCCCCCACATTAGTCAGTTTAAAGCCCTCCTGATGAGGTTTCTGAGATTTTTGGCAAAAACATTCCTCCCAACCGTTGTGAGGTGCAGCCCATCGCTTGCCAGAAGTCCATCTTCAAGAAACTGCAGTCCGTGATCTAAGAATCCAAACCGTTCCTGTTTACACCATTTGCGAAGCCAGCTGTTCACTTCCACTATTTTCCCCTCTCTCCCTGGGCAACGTCGTTCAACTGGGAGGATCTGGCATGATCTGGAGATTTTCCTTCTCCCTCTGTAATGCAGCAGATGGGTAGATGACATCTACACTTCTGTTTCATGGTAGCCATTCCTATCATTAATCGAGTTACTCATTACAAAACCATTTTTTAAAAAAACCTAAGGTCCGTGGAACAGTTCCTGAGAGGGCAGACATGTCACAACCATCTTCTGAAGAAAGGATTTGTCAGCCTAAAAATACCACACAAAGATGCCTATTTCAGAAATGCCATTGAGAGATTGACTTTAAAATTAGATGTCACCATCTCCTCAAAGCTAAATTACTTTTCTTATTCATGCTGGGGTGATATTAGAATCTGACATCCCTTTTGTGTATTTCCCCCACACCCCCAAACTATTAGTAGCTGGAAGTAGAAAGCAGGAATTTAAGAAGATTAAAATAGAAAACACCATTAACGTAGTAGCCCGGTGTATAGTAAATAAATATTTGCCTATTTACTTCCTCGTGAAACACCTTTCAGCAACTGGCATTTTAAAGATCATTCTACAGTTTCATTTGGCACAAACATCTACTGAACAGGAAAGAATTTGCAAGTTTGCTATTAGCAAGGGGGCTGTGGTTGCTTGAACTTTCCATTAATTTAGGATCCAATAATTTAACACAGGATTACTCCAAAATTAGGAGCATAATATTAATTTTGAACAAGTGGAGTTTGAATACATTGGTGCTGACTTCTGAGTAAACCTGCTCAGAATTGCACCATTAGGTAACAACCCTATGCACATTTACCTGCTGTACGTAAGTCCCATTAAACTCAATGGGTAGCCATGAAGAAGACTGGGCTGCTTGTGGACAGAATGGTGGAGAACCTTGTTCAAATGTGCCATGTAAGCTTCTGGGCAGGGTGGCCAAACACAAAAGGCGATAGGACTCCTGCACCTTTAATAGTTTTGCGGAATAGTTTTCTTCATGCAAGCTACAGCTGCTGAAATACTCTCTTCTACAACACTATTGAAGGTGCAGGAGTCCTGAGCTACTCTGCATCTTGCTTGCACTATTTCTCAGTAGCCTTGGGCCAGTCACACACTCACATGGTTATTAAATTGGGAAGCCCTTGTGAGAGCCAGTGTGGTGTAGTGGTTAAGAGCGGTGGACTCGTAATCTGGGGAACTGGGTTCGCTTCCCTGCTCCTCCACATGCAGCTGCTGGGTGATCTTGGGCTAGTCAACACTTCTTTGAAGTCTCTCAGCCCCACTCACCTCACAGAGTGTTTGTTGTGGGGGAGGAAGGGAAAGGAGAATGTTAGCTGCTTTGAGACTCCTTCGGGTAGTGATAAAGCGGGATATCAAATCCAAACAATTCTTCTTCTTGTTCCTGCCCCACAAGGCGTGACTGTGAGGGTGGTGGGACCAGTGAATCGCCTGCCCCAAAGATCTAAAAACATGGCCAGGTTCATTTGACGGAATACAGTCTTTCAGATAACTTGGACTTGAGACCTTATTTAATGCCTCTAATGCTTCAGATGTGGAGGGGACCTCTCTAGATATTAAAATCTATTGCTATCCCTACTTTCCAGATGTGTGATGTGAAACCCAGCATTTTGCTGCCCTCAAGGTAACAAATTACTTCAAGGAGAGTCCAGAGAGCAGTCCTTTCTGAGCAGTCAGTTCACCCTAATGTCTACTGCGTCACGTCGTGTGCGTTCCATCTGGTTTCAATTACGCTCCTTTGAAGTGGCTGCAATTCACCTCTGTCCACCTGTTTTCAAAACCAAAATTTAAATAAAATAAAATAAACCTTGAAGTTCTGGCGTTTATTTATTCATTTCAGCTGTATCCCGATCTCAGTTTCACTTTTCAGTCTCCTCCTATGCCATGCTGTGATACTGGATGACTGAAAATATCAACTTTGCACAACTGAGATATGAACCTCTGACCCGCAGTTATAAAGTTAGGTATGCTAACTAATCTTAAGTACTAAAGCAAAAATGTGTTCATTACTCAGATCCTTATGAAGCGTTTTAGCACACCTAGCTCTCTCTCTTGCTTTACTGCTTCACAACTTTTACTGGACTAAAGAAGCCAAGGTAAATACATACAAATAGATTGCATGCAGCCTAAATCCTTGGACAAAAAGGTAAAGGTAAAGGACCCCTGGATGGTTAAGTCCAGTCAAAGGCGACTACGGGGTATGGGGCTAATCGTGTTTCAGGCTGAGGAAGCGGCTATTTCTCCACAGACAGCTTTCCGGGTCATGTGGCCAGCATGACTAAACCACTTCTGGCACAACAGGACATCGTGGTGAGTGCCAGAGTGCATGGAAATGCCGTTTACCTTCCCACCGCAGCAGTAACTATTTACTCACATTGGTATGCTTTCAAACTGCTAGGTTGGCAGGAGCTGGGACACAGCAATGGGAGCCCACACCATCACGCAGACTCGAACTGCCGACCTTCTGATTGGCAAGCCCAAGAGGCTCAGTGGTTTAGACCATAGCTCCATCTGCTTCCATAATTCCCATAATTCCTTGGACATCCAAATGGCAACAAATAATATGCAAAAGCAGGGCCATCTTTCCCCATATATATTCATAAACATTTCTATTTTAAAAGGAAATTCACGGGAGCAATGACAACACAATTTATGCTTTTTTTTGGGGGGGGGAGATCATGGTAATTTATTTTGGTTTGAACTAGCCACAGGAGGACCCAAGACTAAAAGCACCAGCTTTGACCGAATAAGTGTAGGATCTACAGTTTACACAAGGATCGATGAACAGGAACCTAGATGTTTGGCAGGTCCCATTCACACTCACTAGCCACTGATTCAACTTCAAAACAGTTGTACAGCAGCCACTCCTCACATAAGATGTCCACATATAATGATTATAGAAAAAACTGCATGGCAAGTGTTCACAGTGCTTCTCATGCATTATCTAGTTGTAAAGGTAAAGGTAAAGGGACCCTTGACCATTAGGTCCAGTTGTGACCGACTCTGGGGTTGCGGCGCTCATCTCGCTTTATTGGCAGAGGGAGCCAGCATACAGCTTCCGGGTCATGTGGCCAGCATGACTAAGCCGCTTCTGGCGAACCAGAGCAGCACACGTAAATGGTGTTTACCTTCCCACTGGAGTGGTACCTATTTATCTACTTGCACTTTTGACATGTTTTCAAACTGCTAGGTTGGCAGGAGCAGGGACCGAGCAACGGGAGCTCACTCCGTCGCGGGGATTCGAACCGCCGACCTTCTGATCGGCAAGTCCTAGGCTCTGTGGTTTAACCCACAGATTCAAATCCAAGACTCCCTGATACATAAGCTCTGGCTGCATTCCTATACCTACTTATCTGGGAGTAAGCACATTTTTTTAAAAAAAAAATAATTTTTATTAACAGGCCAATCACATCACATTAATTCCAAATCACAATAATTCCAAATTACACAGCCAAATTTTAAATTTTTTTTGTTGGGGGTACCCATGCTTCGAGCTCCGAAAGGGATCCGATCATCTCTCTTGCTGCTGCTTTAATTACACAGTTCTGTCAAAATAATATTCACAGTTCTGTTCAATCTTCTCTTTGTTGTTTTCCTCATCTTCTTGTTGTTATCATATATTCCTTTCTTTGTGATCTCTGATAATCTCCACAAGCGGGTTGAAGACAAACGTTGTTATATCCTGTGTGGATTTTACACTCATCCAAGAGCCATAAAAGTAGACAGACGCCATTTCAACACCTCCGTACAAAACATTCCGACAGTCTGTCCTGATCTCCCCAGGCCCGCCTCATAAATTTTCTCAGGGGGCCCTGCTAGGCCGAACCCACACTCCAACATAGTAACAGCCATAGTCCTCCTCCCCCTGGATTCCTGCGGGCGGGCCTGCCATGATAAATCTCTTTTTATGACTGCGTCACAAAGGACTTACTTTCGTTTCCCGATGCTTTTTGGGGGGGGGGATTATTGGGTACTCACATAAGACAAAAAAAGAAAAGTTTTTCTCCCCCCTCCTTTTCAGTCTCGCTCCGACATATCGATCCTTTGATGAATCTTCTTCTTGATTTATTCTTCTTCTTGATTTATTGTTAAGTCCAGCCCGTCGCTCCACTTCCCGGAGATCCCTTTAGTTAGCAGTCTTTACTCCCGATCTTCGCTCGAAGTATGTGCGTTTGCTTCTGTCCTGATTGTTTATTTAGAGCTCCCGCAACTAGCTGCGCAGATCAGAGACAGCGTCCAGGAGAGCTGACCCACACGAGGGCTTTTGTGCCTAGTGCCCTCACCCCCTTTCAAATCCAGGGGTGAATTATGGGCACAGCAGGCAAGGCAGCGTTCCCCATTCGCTTGGGGTAACGAGGGAGGCTGCATACTCCCATAACAGCCTCTTAATGACCTCGTGTGAGCCGGAGAGATGGTATTGTCAGCCATCTTCCGATGCACCCCCTAGCGGCCCCCCGGGAGTAAGCACAATTGTAACCAATGGTATTTACTTCTAATTAGACATGTATAGGATTGTATTGTCAAACTCTTAGCCGCTACACTACAACAAAAGTGGCATAGGTAGGTATGGAAGTGCTGAAATGATCCTTTAGAAAAAGACAATCCCAAAGTACAAAAAAGGAAAAAAGAAATTATGTCATAAGGCAAGTGAACTTATTCTGATCCTGGGTTTCAACACCAAAAAACAGTGTGTCCTCTTCCAGCATAATGTTCTGACCAAATCCTGTTGAGGTATTACTGGCAGTGGAAGGGATTGGTACGCCATCATTTTTGAAGGTGGGGGAAGATGTGTTTGCAGCAAAAAAAAAAAAAACCCAAAAAGCTGGATGGATTTTGAGGGTGGGGCATATAGGGCATGAAGTCTACATAAGGGATGGCAGTCAAAATCAGCCCAGTGTGTTCTAAGTGGTATATGGAACCCTTTTCACATTGATTAGCCCACTTCAATCAACTATCCAACAAGAAAAGCCAACCTCTGCAAATTACAGATCCATAAATTCTGTGATTAGAATACTTTATGCATATTATTCTTCCCTCTAAAAGGGCTGCTTTTATGTAGTAGGGTCTTGAAACAAGCCTGGCATAAGCATGGAGAACCATTCCTTCCAGTTCCTCCTCATGTCCTCAGCTACGGGATCCACCTGTGATATCCAGCCCTGATCGATACAGACTCCACTAACTCAGAAATAGTACCTCGGATTAAGAACGTTGCTTCAAGATGAGAACAGAAATCGCATGGCAGCAGTGGGAGGCCCCATTAGCTAATGTGGTTAAGAACAGGTTAAGAACAGTTTCAGGCTAAGAATGGACCTCCAGAAAGAATTAAGTTCTTAACCCGAGGTAGCACTGTACTATGGACAGCAGTCAGTGCTGACTCCAGGTTCTGGAGACACCCTCAATGGACACCCCTCCCTCCTTCAGTGAGTCTACCTTTCACTGCCATTGTTGGCAGCTGCTGCTCTGCCTCATTGTGGCTACTACCATTAGGTCCAGTCGTGGCCAACTCTGGGGTTGCGGCGCTCATCTCGCTTTACTGGCTGAGGGAGCCGGCATATAGCTTCCATGTCATGTGGCCAGCAT
The DNA here is from genome assembly GCF_964270895.1 of Podarcis filfolensis. Taxonomy (NCBI): domain Eukaryota; kingdom Metazoa; phylum Chordata; class Lepidosauria; order Squamata; family Lacertidae; genus Podarcis; species Podarcis filfolensis. The sequence continues at coordinate 45,608,992 of NC_139614.1, read as the reverse complement.
GACTAAGCCGCTTTCTGCCGAACCAGAGCAGCGCATGGAAACGCTGTTTACCTTCCCGCTGGAGTGATAGCTATTTATCTACTTGCACTTTGAGGTGCTTTCGAACTGCTAGGTTGGCAGGAGCTGGGACCGAGCAACGGGAGCTCACCCCGTCGTGGGGATTCGAACTGCCGACCTTCTGATCGGCAAGTCCTAGGCTATGTGGTTTAACCCACAGCGCCACCCGCGTCCCAACAACTACAGTGGTACCTCAGGTTAAGTACTTAATTCGTTTGGGAGGTCCGTTCTTAACCTGAAATTGTTCTTAACCTGAAGCACCACTTTAGCTAATGGGGCCTCCTGCTGCCACCGCGCCGCTGGAGCATGATTTCTGTTCTCACCCTGAAGCAAAGTTCTTAACCCGAGGTACTATTTCTGGGTTAGCGGAGTCTGTAACCTGAAGTGTATGTAACCTGAAGCGTATGTAACCCGAGGTACCACTGTACTAGGTTGCTTGCTGGCTAGCAAAACAGGCAGTGGCATCAACTATGACTCCTCCTCACCACTACTGTGGTCTGGGCCACAGAGAGAGGCACCTGAACAAGCAGTTTGTGAAGGGGAAGAGAAGAAGCAGTTTCACTAAGCCCCCTGCCAGGGAGTGGTCCTCCTCAAGTGACCAGCCATGATGACTATTTGAAACAGTAACTTCCAAATGGCAACTGCAGCAATATTTACTTGCCGAATGTATCCATCTTTTCATTTCCATCCAACTTTGTTCCTGAATGCAGCTAACACGTCACAATTATATTAAAACTATGGGTTTTCCTGCATCTCTCCTGGTCTCTTTGCCCATCCTCACTCCATCTGCTGTGGAGGCAAATCAACAGTCCTATTTTTGGGAGGGAAAGGACAGAAAGCGGGGGGAACTGCGCAATGCTGTTACGCACATCAGATGGTGTTTCCTGGTTCAGTAGACAAAACAGATTTAAAGTTCAAGGCTAATTCAAAGTGGATTTTAGAAACACAAAGTCTTAAAACATTTGCACCAAACTGAGGGATTACACTCTTATCTTACCCTTAGAAAAGCCTTTGGCTGTTGGTGCTTTTTCATGGCGGCTCAGATTTTAAATTGGGTCCACAAAAATGTGCGTCTCTGGGGTCTAGTCACCTGCTTGGTTGCCTATTGTTAAAAGGTAAAATGTCTTATGGTATTGAGAAAGGGATTTGCATAAATTGCATTCACCTGCTGGCCATCCCAGGTTAATGAAAGTGAAGGGGGCATGGAGCGGAGGGAGAATCAAGCAGCTTTGTGGGACTAATCTGTTGTAACTATTTCACTGCCATTGATTAGCAATCAACCCGAATTGCTGAATTCTGCAAACCACTGGAGGCATCGCTACTGATCTTACTTAAAGCAGGGACTGGCCTTACTGCTGATCAAATACTCTTTGGAACTTGTCTCCATACCAGATATTCCTCTTGACTTTGCGTCAATGCGGAACATCTTTAACACTAATGAATCTGCACTATAGCACACATCTGGCCAATGGTATCTGCCATTGACAAATCGGATGCAACTGCCTGAGCACAAAAGCTTATGCGCATAAGATGCTTCCCATAAATCAGTGTTCTTTAAGCTCCAGTCCCCAGATGTTGCATTTCCTAACTCTTCTTTCCTTGGTCCTTTCATCTGCCCTACTGTCGGCATTCCCTGGTGTGAAAAGCAGATGGAGTCTGCACACGACAACAGGCAAGGGAGGAGGCCAACAAAAGGAAGCAGGAACGAAAAGGAAGAAAAAAGCAGTGCCTGTTTCATTGCACACTTTCTTGCTTATTACAAAACTGCAATGGGAATATCCAGTTTTCAGCCTGGCAACCCTAATCATTGTTCCAACATTGTTCCAAGCCAATTTTCCTAAACTGCTGTTAGCATTCTGCTATGGCTGTGGTGTTGGAGACATGCTAAATGTTGGAGTCAAGACAGTAGTTTTGATAGTTGATTTTCTGCAAAATTTCATTATGGTCAAGACTGCCATATTTCGGAACATATTGGACTAAGGCAGCTCAGTATTGTCTACACGGACTGACAGCAACTTTCCAAGGTTCTAGACAGGTGTCAGGAACTGCTGATTGCTGTCTCTTGTGCTGAGCACCATTCCTGCTCCTGTTGGATAAACTCTGTTTAGGTTGACCATTGGCTCCTCCTGGACAGAAAGGAGTACAAGAGTTTTCTTTCTGTGTCAGAGGTGCTTTGCTTGAGCCACAAGTTCCACCTGAGCTCTTTTAAATCTGGTTTTGTTCTTTGGTCCTGACTCCTGGCTTATCCAGGCAGTAGGATAGTGCAATTGGCTAAAGCATGGTGCTGATAACACCAAGGTTGCAAGTTTGGTCCCTGACAGCTGCATATTCCTATATTGCAGGGAGTTGGACTATTTATTTGATCATCAGGATCTCTTCCAACTCTACAATTCTATGATTCTACCAATCCTGCTTTCTGCTTGACCCTCCTCCTCCAGTCCTCCTGATTCCCACTTCCTCACTCACTTTAACTACATCCCATAGCACTTATGGATGCGGGTGGTGCTGTGGTCTAAACCACAAAGCCTCTTGGGCTTGCTGATCTGGAAGGTTGGCAGTTTAAATCCGCACAACAGGGTGAGCTCCCATTGCTCTGTCCCAGCTCCTGCCTACCTAGCAGTTCCAAAGCACGCCAGTGCAAGTAGATAAATAGGTACCACTGTGGCGGGAAGGTAAACGGCATTTCCGTGTGCTCTGGCTTCCGTCATGGTGTTCCGTTGTACCAGAAGCAGTTTAGTCATGCTGGCCGCATGACCCAGAAAGCTGTCTGTGGACAAACGCTGGCTCCCTCAGCCTGAAAGCGAGATCAGCACCACAACCCCATAGTTGCTTTTGACTGGACTTAACCGTCCAGGGGTCCTTTACCTTTTACATAGCACTTAACTAACAATGGGAGTATTTCCCATCCTTACTTGCAGAAACCAAGGGTTGAACGTTTGTATGCAAAATGTGTGCTCTATGACCCAGCTTCCTGTTTTCTGGCAGGTTTTGTGTGTTTTTAACAGAGGCATGATGGGTAGAAATTCAGCAATGCAGCCATCCCAAACAAAGAAATAAACTGATGTGAAAAGCTTCAACTACCCCATAGTGGTTGTATTTCTTTCTAGCTCCCTTTTCCTTTCTTGGCTCATATCTCTTCAGATTTCTAGCCTTTGGCTCCAAGCTCCCTGCCTGTTCAAACCTCCTTGGAATGCAGCCTCTTGTCCCTAAACCCTGTGGAAAGTTTTCTGCCTGCCAAACTGACCTTTCCATTCTCTCTCAGCAACGGCACTTTTTATCAATATTTTATAGCAGGCTCTTCCTTCTAAGTTGTTAGAATACTTTATGTGGCATCACACAGAAAGTTCAGTCAATGGCAACAGGGGCCTTACAGGTAAAAGAAAACACCTGGTTGTGTGTGTGTGTGTGTGTGTGTGTGTGTAACAAAGATAGCTATGTCCTGGCCAGCTACTGACTTATCAGTGTTTATGGTTTCACTAGCTTGGTTTTATTTATCTTACAAGCAGATTTGTCTCCTAACTTACTTTTCAAATTAATATCTGAATAATATTTTTTTAAAAAAGAATCAGTGGAAAAATACATCCTATGGACCACATGCAGCTTTTAAGGATCCTTTGTTTTAAAATCCCAATAATCTTGATTTTCTTATTGTTGTTGCTCAAAATTTCTGATATAATTCAGCGACAGAACATGTTGATTACCCTATAATGAAACCACCTCATTCTCTTTAAAATAATGAAGACAGGGTGGTTTCCAGTCAAATTTTGAGCTGTATTCCATGTGGTGCTATTTTATTTTGTAAGAAGGTGAAAGTACTTAAAACGCACAGGTAAGGATTCAGTTAGTACTATCTCAGTGAAGGAGATTTTCTTGAGAGACTCATTTAAACCAAGCAATCGGAATTAGGGGATGGGGAGGGATCAGGTCCCTAGATGATATAAACCAGTTTAGAACCTGCTATAGGTTTTGCCATTCTCACGCTACAATCCTATATGTGACTTTGAAGTTAAGTCCCACTGTTTGTTCAATGGAGTTCATTCTCCAGTGAGTGTGTTTGAAATCACAGCCTTCATTTCTAGAACAAGAAGTGCCATTATCCTGGGCTCCTTTGAAAAACTGGCAAGACATTTCCTATAATGATTAAAATAATGTCCCTTATGCTTTAGCAGTCATGCTCAGAAGCATTTTATTTATTCACCTGTTCAAGGACTGATTCCTGGCACTGAAAACATGTTCTAAGGCTTACGTTCTGGGTGATTCATGACTCATATATAAGGCCTGATACTTTGATAAAGGCCCACCCCCCTCCATTCCTCTCTCCCAATTTCAAATGTTCAGTAAAGAATGCACTCAAACAGAGCAACAGATAATTACATCATCTGTAGCAGAGGCATTACATCATATCAAAATTGCTTCTGCAAGAAAGGGATCCTGCAGGGAGGATGCTGTTACCTAGCAACTTCTGAAATGCGATTAACACTTTTTTGAGTCTCTCTCTCTCTCTCTCTCTCTCTCTCTCTCACACACACACACACACACACACACACACTTCCTGTCTCTCATTCTTCCTATCAGGTTCAAACTAGAAATTCCAGGCACTTAAATGTATTTTCCTGACCTTCTTCTTTAAAACCAAAAGCAGTCTCAGTCAGAACACCGCATGTTTGAGTGAGCCACAACAAATGAGGGGAGGGAATGCTTAACCCTTTCCTGCAGGGTTTATCGAATTGTCCCTGCCTACTCCCCCCTCCCTGCCACCGCTGCCTTTCACCCATCAATGACAAAAGCATCTGAGTGGGTGACTTTGATTTTTTATTTATTTATAAAAAACTCCAAAACACCAAAAACCCAGAGGGTAAAGAGTTAACCAGTCCCTTCCCCTGCTGTTCCTCTCCTCAAATTCACAGCTTCCCAATCTGTTTTAGGTTGCTGGGGCATGGGAGGAGGGACACTGTGGGAAAGATAATATCCAATTAAGTTTAGCCCTTGCCATAGTCATCGTGGGCTGTTATGAAATGAAATCTAATTAATTCTTTCCTAAGAGACAGAAAAACAAACGTAAAAGGAGCTTTGTGCTACAAATAAGGAAAATGTGAACATTCCATGGTCAGATCTGCAAGCAGAGTAAACTACCAAAAAAATAAATAAACCACCCAAGTTGCTAATAAGTTGATCTGTGCATTTTAGCAGGTTATAGTTGCTCGCATTGGCAGAACATAACATGGGGAAAGCAATAGCTCAAGTCGCACGGTGTCTGCTCTGAATGGAGGAGGTTTCAGCTTTGATCTCTGGTACGTTCAGGTAGGGCTGGGAGAGACCACTATCTGAAAGGCTGGAGAGCTGCTGCCAGTCAAGATAATCATGACAACAAATATACCTGATACCCACCAAAGGGGAGGCATCGTGTATTTTGCTGACCTTGTTGCCTGCTGAATTATGAGTGGAGGGAGTGGTGGGTGTCTTTTTCTAGTTGCCCGTGTGAAGTTATTGAAAAATTCAATTCCTAAGAAATAAAGCTTTCAAGAAAAGATGATAATGACCTAGATCAGGGGTCAGCATACTTTTTCAGCAGGGGGCTGGTCCACTATCCCTCAGACCTTGTGGCGGGACGGACTATATTTTGAAGAAGAAGAAGAAGAACAACGAATTCCTGTGCCCCACAAATAACCCAGAGGTGCATTTTAAAAAAAAAACACACATTCTACTCATGTAAAAACACGCTGATTTCCAAACCGTCCACGGGCCGGATTTAGAAGGCGATTGGGCTGGATCCGTCCCCCGGGCCTTAGTTTGCCTACCCATGACCTAGATGGACCAATGGTCTGACTCGATATAAGACAGCTTCCTACGTGTAAGAAGAGCCCTGCTGGATCAAACCCGAAGTGGACATTAGCCCAGCATCCTTATCCTCACAGTGGCATGCCTTGAGGAAGACCACAAGCAAGACATAAAGGCAATTTCCTCAGCAACTGATACTCAGAGGCATGCTGTCATCGTGACTAATAGCCACCGTGAGCTGCATCCTCCATGGGCTTGACGTATCACCCTTTAAAGTTATCTAAGTTGGTGGTCATCACCGTTTCTTGTGATACTGAATCCCACAGTTTAACAATATGAAGAAGTTCTTCCTTTGGGCTGTCCTAAATCTCCCACCACCAAGTGTTGTCAAATTGTCCCTAGCTTCTAGTATTATAAGAAAGGGAGAAAAACATATTTCCACACAAAGCATTATTTTAGACACCTCTACCCTGTCGCCTCTTAGTTACTTTTTCTGACCCTTCCTTGCAGGGGAGTTCCTCCTTTCTCCAGCTTCTCCAGCTATGCTTTAGCCTTTCTGAGATATGTTAACCAGAAGTGCATACAATATTCCAGGTGGTATTTTCAGTGGTATTTTCAGTCCCTTGTGGTATTTTCAGTCCCTTTTCTGATGCTCCCTAACCTGGAAACCTGCGCTGACCACACGCCCGAATCATTCTCTTTCATTCAAAACAATGAATTTCTCTGTTTCACTTCTGCTTTGACTACATCTGCCAGTCGTCGTGTATGTAGCACAGCAGTTTGATTCTGCCTTGTCCCAGATCATAGCCCAAAGGCATATGATGCAGCAATTATGTTGGTACTAAGCAAGCTTGAGTTTGTTCGCTGGCTGACTGGGAGACCAGCAGGGAACACTATGTATGCTGCTTTGAGTTCCATGATGGAAGAAAGCTTGGATATAAATGCAATGACTAACTGCTAGAGAAACAGGACCAGAGGCTGGTATGATACAATAGTACAGCAGCTTTTGGGACACTGCTGTTTAAACTAAGGTTACTTACTGTATTATAAAGAGGCAAGGAAGGATTGGCACACACACACAAAAAATTTATTGAGAGATGGAGCTTATTCATAAACCACTGGAATTATGTATAATGTCCCCTAGTAGTAACCCTCTGGAAAGAAGGTGAGCCAATCAAGTCTGGAAACCACTGCTGTTTTTTAAAAAGTAAAAATCTAGATGGGGTTTCTTCCCTTCCCACATCACAATGCTTCATATTTTAAAATGAATGAAGCAAGAACAACTAAGATTCTATCACACTACCCAAAGAACAGTTCATAGATGTATAGAAATAATATGTTATAACCATTCATGACCAATGAATATCAGCTAAAACACATGGTCAGCATAAATGTGCTAGAGCTTTCAACATATCTAAAGCAATATGAAAAGGGCCCTCCCCAACCAGAACCGGGCTCAGGGCAGCAAACACCAATAAAATTATAATAAAACATAATGGGGGAGGGAGAGACAAAAAAACTAGTTAATTAAAATACAGGTTAAAATACAATTTAAAATGTAGCCTCATTTTAATAGCAGCCCATAAATCAAAACCATAAGGGGAGGGAAACATAAGGGTGAGACTGAGTCTAAACCAAAGGCCAGGCGGAACAGCTCTGTTTCACAGGCCCTGTGAAAAGATGTCAAGTCCCGCAGGGCCCTAGTCTTGTGACAGAGCATTCCACCAAGTCAGGGCCAGTACTGAAAAGGCCCTGGCCCTAGTTGAGACCAATCTAACCACTTTGTGGCTTAGGACCTCCAAAGTGTTGTTATTTGTGGACCTTAAGGTCCTCCGCAAGGCATACCAGGAGAGGCGGTCCCGTAGGTACGAGGGTCCTAGGCTGCATAGGGCTTTAAAGGTCAAAACCAGCACCTTAAACCTGACCCTGTGCTCCACCGGGAGCCAGTGCAGCTGGTAAAGCACTGGATGAATGTGATCCCGTGGCAAGGACCCTGTAAGGAGCCTCACCGCTGCATTCTGCACCTGCTGGAGTTTCTGGGTCAGCTTCAAGGGCAGCCCTGCGGAGAGCGAGTTACAATAATCAACCATGGAGGTGACCGTCGCATGAATCAATGTGGCCAGATCAGGGCGAGAAAGGTAACGGACCAACTGCTTGATACGGCGGAGATGGAAAAATGTCACCTTTGCTATAGCTGTAACCTGCGCCTCCATGGAAAGGGAGGCGTAGAAGTTTACACCCAAGCTCTTGACAGAAGGCACTGGCACTAATTGAGCCCACGCAAGAGATGGGAGTTGGCCCCCCAACCCCATGTCGTCCCACCCAGCCAGAGGACCTCTGTCTTCGAAGGATTTAACTTCAACTGGCTCCCACAGAGCCAACTCGATAATTTTACTGTAATAAAAGTGAATCCTGACTTCTTTTTAACATTTATTTAACTCCAAAATTGTGTTAGGTACTGCATACTATACAAATATTAATATTTCATACTTTAATATTTTGCTGCTTTCCCTAAGAAATCGCAGTTCCCACTTCACTGCTCAAAAAGAATGCACCAGTGATATATTCGCCAAAGATCAGATCATGGGGTTTAAAAACAGCTGAAATGCCACAGAAACTGAGATTTTAATGATAAAATATTTACACATTATGCTATAATAATGGCATTGCTATCATCATGTGCACATTCCTTTGAAGTCAGTGGGACGATATCTGCAAATAACTTATCACTTTATCAGGGCAGAGGTGAAGCGCTTTCTCAAGAAATTTAGATTCCCAACCCATGTTCCATTGATCTGGGATGAGCAAGCAACTTATTTATTTTTCAATTAAGCACTGACCATCATGACCCCACCTGAGCAGCAGCCAGGACTCTAACTTAGAGAAGGAGGCATTACCTGGATCAGAAAGATGGAACCAGGAGCACCTTGTGACAGGGACCTCCAAACTTCGACCTGCAGAGATAGCACTTCCTGAGCCAGTTTCCCCACTAACCAGGGACCTTATGTTCTCTAGTGCCAGGGAATGCACAAGGTGAAAACTGCCTTGGAGATAGGTTCTAGGACAGAGGACCACCTCATTAAGGTACTCTACTCTTCAGGAACTCAGTGGAGAATGAGAAGGATAAAAATTCTCTGGTGAGCTCCAGATCTTGCAGGAGCTATCCAAGGTCCTGCAACTCCAATGACCAAGCCTTCCACTTGCCTAAACATGCTGCCTCCAGGCATCCATTGAGCCCTGTAGTCCTCTGTTTGTGGCCAGGACACTGACCCTCCAAGGAAAGAGTCAAAACTGCTGGCATGTGAAGTAGCCATGCTCCACCTATTCCACAAGGTTGCTACTAGGAAAACACAGGATCTGACAACACAGAAATAGAAGATATGAGAAATATCTAAAGGGCAGCTTCCTGTGGATGTGAGAGTGGATGGGCTAGAAGGTATAGTTAACGGGTCAGTGCCCCGTGAATTCACAGCCAGAACAGAGGAAGGGCATGTGCTTGTATATTGGTCCTGCATGTCTCCAGTGACCTGCAGTGACCAATCATGGAAACAGGGGAGAGATGGGGCAAGACGAATGGCTAATGAGGTATTTGGGCCTTGGAGGCACAAAGTCTGCAAGGAAGAGAGGTGGTTGTTCAGGTAACAAGGCTCCAACTTGTTCCTCCACTGCAGGGAGTTTGACAAGATGACTCTTGGTGTCCCTTCCAACTCTATACAATTATCCCAGAAAGTCCCTTTTCTGAAACCCCATTTGGTTGCAGGCCTGACATCTGGTGCAATGAGAGTAAAAGCTGCTGTGCAGACACCTGCAGGGATGAGGGAACTTCCCTGGCGCTAGGTAAGCTCCTTGCTATGGATCTGAGCACTCCACTCTTCCATGTCAAATGGCACCCCCACCTAGATATTTCCTATCCTGAATAATCTCTTGGGAAAGTTCAAATAATAGCAGCAACCATCTTATGAAACCCCCGGATTTCCGACCTTTTTCCCTGCAAAAAGATGATACTAGCAAACGGCTGCTTTGGCTGGAGAACAAGCACCTTCTGTTTTTTCCACAGTGTATGCTCTTGAATACCAAGGAACTAATCTAATACCACCTAAAGCTCCATTCACTTGTCAGCTTTACAGCTGTCCAATCAGCAGGGTTTCTGAGCCAAAGTCATGCTGCCCTGCAAAGGAGGAAATCAATGGGGGTTAAAAATGCTCACACTGAGGCTTGGTGTTGATCCATGCTGCCATTAATTTAAGCCATTTGGGAAGGCTTAAAAAGCAAGCTAATTATTTTCTGTTTGCAATTCTAGTGCAGGGCTAATACACAGAGTAGTAGCTAGTCTATAAGGAAATGTAAACCTGTCAGTTGACTGCTAAGTGACCCAGCTTATACAGCAGCTGCAATTAGAAAGTTATTAAGCTCGGAGTCGCTTCAGCCAGGGTTACATCTGAATGGCTATGCTCCTAATACAATCCATTAGGCAGCTCCCATTTATAGCTGGGTTGAAGTACTATCAATTTTTAATAGTATTAGCCTGGACAATAAGCCAGCGTAGGCTGTCTAGACCATTAACCTCCAGCTTAACGATGACTAAACAAACACATACAATATACTTTTTCTTCCTTTTAAATCTTCTCTAGTCAGGCATAGATGAGTATTAGGCTGCAGTGGTGACTGAGAAGGACCATCAAAGCCACTTCAGTCTAGTCAAACTTTTGTGTTGTTCAACTTTCAGTATAGAAACTGCTCTTCTGCAATAGCCATAAAGTAAATTTTGTGTGTGTGTATAAGGACTAGCTTACACATGTGAATTGGATGCTATCCCCAGTGCGCTTTCCACAGAGTTCTTCCATTTTCCATTTTGAAACTTTTGGGTGAGTCCAGTTGTGTCCACGATAGCTGTTTCCATTACTGCAGCACCATTTTAATTTTTTTTTGGGGGGGGGGCTTTCATGAGATCTCTTCGCAGATCTCATTTTGATTTGGACACATTTGCACTTTGTTGTTCTTGTACAACGAACATGTAAAACAATATTTTTTTTGGAGGGTAGACAATTTCAGACACCAGGCTACAGCTTCTTGCTAAATTTGGTCTCTAATTAGAGCCAGAGATGATAGTAGATCAAAGTTACTATGTTTGCCTCATAAGCAGCTTCTCAGAAATAAAGAGGATTTCCAGCCCCTGGAAGCTGACAAAATAAAAATTCAAGAACAGAAATGTAAGACAAACTATGCCTCTGAACTACACCAGAGCAAAATGTTTTTTAAACTCTCTCTGAAAAACAGAAGTGTACAGACTCCACATTGCTCCCTATACATTTTTTCCAACCTCAGCTTCCCGCCTTAACTTGTTCACCATTCACCTACCTTAAGGTTTAAAGTGCACAGAAAAGGAAAGGAGAAATGTGCAAAATATATTATCATGTACTGGAGCTCTAGATCAAATTTAAAATCTACATTTTTCAAATACGGGAATGTCAATATTCGTATTCTGTTTTCTAATGCATGTTAACAATATGGGAAGGTGTAGTTTGATTAGTGTGAGTTTATTAACCGCAGCATTTATTTGATGTTAAATATTTATCCTTCTCTTCTAGTCATAGTGGTTTTCATGTTGCATAATCTGCTGAGCAGCTAAGGCAGTTTCAAGCATTTCACTCACATTTTAATTATTATTTGTTAATCATAATTCATTAGTATGTCAAAGGGTTTTTTCTTTTCTTTTGGGGAGAGATGTTCTGTTTTGCTTTGGGGGCGTAATATGGATGAAAAAGTAATTTGGGTTTAACAGGAAGAAACCTAACTAAGCCCTTATTTACTTTATTGTCCAAAATAATAATAGACAGTAATTGGAGGTTTTTTTAAATTAAAAAATGAGCTTTTATACAAGATGTTTGAAGCATAATCTCATTAGTGTTAATTTGAATTTATTCAAGGGATGGCAGTGGCCTGCAATGTTTACTTCTAGAAAGAAAGAAAGAAAGAAAGAAAGAAAGAAAGAAAGAAAGAAAGAAAGAAAAAGAAATCCAACATGTGAATTCATAAATGAAAACGCAGAAAGTTACCATAAGACTTGGTTGGCAACTCAGTCCTAGTTTTACAGGCTGGTTGAAGGAAACTCTTGAGAGTCCCATGGACTGCAAGAAGATCAAACCTATCCATTCTGAAGGAAATCAGCCCTGAGTGCTCATTGGAAGGACAGATCCTGAAGCTGAGACTCCAATACTTTGGCCACCTCATGAGAAGAGAAGACTCCCTGGAAAAGACCCTGATGTTGGGAAAGAATGAGGGCATGAGGAGAAGGGGACGACAGAGGACGAGATGGTTGGACAGTGTTCTTGAAGCTACCAGCATGAGTTTGACCAAACTGTGGGAGGCAGTGGAAGACAGCAGTGCCTGGCGTGCTCTGGTCCATGGGGTCACGAAGAGTCGGACACGACTAAACGACTAAACAACAACAAAGCCAAGCCCCATCCTCAGCTTTCAAAGTGGTGAGCCACCATATACCCTTCTTGCCTGTTGGTTGAAGGATGGGTCCATATGAAAGCTCCCTATGCCCTGCCTTCTGCATTTTACTGTAGCTGCATTCTCCTTAGGCAGCATCAGGGGATCACGTGCCCACTTCAATTCGAGAAAGAGCAGAAAAATGCTAGGAAAGGGAGCAGGCACAACAGTTGTAGGATTGGATTTGAATGCAGATACATAGAAATCTGACAAGCACCTGGTTTAAGAATACCCAACATGGTATGATACAAAAGCCAGGTGTGGTTTGGCCACACCATGTGCGATCAGTATAATCTAGGGAAGGACTGCAGTTCAGTGGTGAAGCATCAGCTTCGCATGCAGAAAATCACAGGTTCAATCCCTGGCACACCCAGGTAGGACTGGGAGAAACCCCTAAGAGAATCACTGGCAGTCAGTGTAGACAGTAGAGAGCTAAGTACAACAATGCTTCGACTTAATATGCTGTCCCTCTGCCCTCTTCACATGCTATTTTCTTGTTCTCTTCTCTTCTTATATTTCACCCGTTCTTCGCACGAGAAGCGAGGATGTTTTGCTGCACAACGGTGCTACATATTGTCACAACATAATATCAATAAACATTTTAACAGATAAAATAAATAATAAATAGATGGAGCGAAATTGAAGTTTTGCACAATGTGCCGATACAAGGAACATTTATTGCTTTTCTAGTCATATGCTTAATAGCTTGGCAGCAATCAATCAGAGTCATACATAATTAGTTTGAAAAACTAAGCACGGGAAATGAGGATACGTTTTAGTGAATTGGAACAGGAGGCAGACAATATTCCCCCCCCCCTTTTTTTTGCTTTTCTACTACTAATGCAGTAGGGTTTATTTTGAATGAAGGCAGTATGAGTTTAAATTAAATGTCAAATATAATTTAACTTTAAAACATGAAGTGGCTGACTGTGTTCACGGAGGAACTGGCAGCCCTCCTGAGTGGTTAATTGCCATCCACCCAATAACGAGCTATAAAAAGATCACTCATTTTCACTAGTGAGCATTTCAGTCTACTTGAGGGGAACAATCTTACATATTTTTAAATCGGAAAATATTCCAGTACCCAGAAATCACTGCTGCCTAAAAACTTTTCTTCAGTGAGATAGATCCTCTTGAGGGGCTGGTGGCAGGAGAGCAAAAGGTGTGGTCTCAGGGAGAGCTAAGCTGAAATGTCTCAGAATAAAATTTAAAATTTCTGACATTTTTCTTTTGCTGATCCTTCACCCGCCCTCTACCACCCGCCAGACAAAAGAACAGGTTTTTCCACTGAATATTCATCGCCCTCATCATAATTTTGAGAAATGCTGCCCCTGCCCAAACATCAATTTCCCTGCCCCAAAATAGAGTGGATTATTTCAAGAAGCCAGGTATGCCCAGTTCTAGTCTCTGGATGCTTTTCCATCAAAAAAGAAGTGTAAAGGGCTTCTGGAGAGGAGGGAATGAACTACTATAATTCATTCAAAATATATAGAGGTGGATTTGTCCAATTCTTTCAATGCAAACAAAACAGAAATGTGCCAACTGCACTCTTTGCACTGGTTTTTTTTTAAGGCCACAGAATCCTAATGTAAACCGACAGACTACTGGCTGCAAAGAACAAAAATCAGACCAACAGGGCAAATGACTTCTATTCTTTGCCCAAATTTCACCATTCAATTAAGCCTGGCTTTCAGTTTCTTGGTGAGAGTTCATCTGGTGAGATTTCCTTCTCACCTAAGACACTCATTTATCAAACTGAGCCAAAATTTCAGATATCAGCAAAGTGCCCCCCTCCCCGCAGCTTCTTGCATTAGAAGCTTACTATGATGTCTAGTTACCTGCACTTCCAGCAACCTTTTTTTTCTGGGGCTCCACCATCTTTTGATCCTTTGTCTCAGCTTTCTCTCCTCATCACTGATTTCTCTCTTTCTCTTTCCTCTCTCTCAACTTCAGAGCTTTGGCTCTCTTCCTGCATTTCCCCACCCTGTAGTAATGTTTTGATGACATGTTTGATGTGTTTTCTTTGGCTTTTGTAAATTTCTTTTTGAAACCGGGTGGCTATAAAGGTAAAACAGATTAGAGATCTATGTAATGGAAGCCCTTCCTCTCATCACTGTATAGACACCTGGATCAAAGCTTCAAGGAACTTCATGCACTCTACAGGCAAAATATTTTATTCATCCAATTACTGAGTGTGTGAGAGAGAAAAGGGGGAAGGATCCAGGTAGGCAAAAATGTGCAATGCACCTTTCTATGTGGTAAGCCTCCAGTTCAGCACAAATCCTGCTAAATTCTTATCCCATCACTAACAGGCCTAATAATGGTCAAGTATTGAAATGAAGGGAACTCCCGATTGATGTGCGAATGCACGTGTTGCGAAAAAAACTGAACCCAGAAGTGACCTGAAAATGTCACTAAATCGTCACTAAAATGTCACCAAAAAGGGGCAGGAGCAGAACAGGGGGGCGCTCTTTACGTGGGCCCTGCTGATGTGTACAGGGGTCCAGAATGTAACCCCCGCGCAAAATGAGGATTGCCTTTAATTTACTAGATCCGTAGTAACAAGAGAGGCCTAAGGCAATTTAAAACAGCACACAAGTTAGTTACCTGTTATCATGAAGCAATTTACATTACATTCTAAGCAACATTATGCTTAACCTTATAGACTTATCAAACTATAAACAATATCTAAGACGCTTAATTCCTTTTTGGATCACCACTGCAGCAGTAGAAGCAGCAGCAGCAGCAATTTCATTCATTTAGCTGTAAGCCATAGCAAAGATAAGGGCACTCACTGTAGTGGAATGCTGCAATTGCCTCTTTTCCTCTATCGTGGAGAAAGCAGGGAGGAAATCTGTTTTGTCCTGCTTTTGGGGAGGGATTATACAACGTCAGTGATCCCGAAGCATGCAGATACTGGCTATGAAAATGGTTGACTAGGAAGCAAAAAGGCCACTGAGCTGGCAAGATGGCAAACCAGACACGAGGTAGGTGGGGGAAGGAATAGAAAGTCTGAGAACAGCTCATTCTGCACCCAGTTAGAAAGTTGTTCACACTGAGCCTGATTTAAACATAATTTTGAGCAAGTAAGTGAGTTAGGATTGCTGTCTCAGTGAACATAGGACTGAGAGCAAGTTGCATGGAACACAATGGGATGGATTTCTGAGCAGTCATGCATAGAATTGCATCCCTCCCACCACAGTTTTATCATAATATATATATCACTTTAACATTTTTCCTCCCAGCACCAAAACTCTGTCGGAATTAACCCAAGGTAAACAAATACGGCTAGCAGAGTTCATTAAATCAAAGTGCATTGATGAAAATGTGCCAACTTTGTACCATGGACAGAAGCCCATATGGCAGCTCTGCAAACCTTGAGAGTTTGCATATTTGGTTCAGAACCCTTTTTTATAGCTTTTTTCTGGTCAAGTGCCCCCAAACAATAACCATAAGGTAGTGCACAAAAGCTACAGAAAGCCTATAGGGAGTCTATAAAATATCTATCACGGAGTGTTAGACAACGGGCATCACAAGCTTGATGGAGGAGCAACTTTTACTTTTACACATCTTTATACAAACTACTCTCTCCTTTTTCCAATAGGCTGGCTCTTGGGAACAGAAGAGTCTCGGCTAAGTATACCCTAGTACAGGATAATGGGCAGTGTGTCCTTCTCTGGCTTTTACTCACTGCTGGACTTGAGCAATAAAAGGAGAATTGCAGCCATGAATCACAAACACTAGTGTCTTAATATTGTCTTTCAAGAACAGGAAAGACAAATACCACTAAGGCGAGATGAGTCCCTTGGATATCAGATACACCTCCAGGTAAGCGGTTTTCCCTCCCTTAAAGAAACAGCAGTTGAACAACAACAAAATCTATATTAGGTATTTGCCCTCATAAAAAAAGAAGCTCTAGTGGGCTTGAAGGGGTTCTGATGCAGTCTCAGAAATCGGGGGCTGCTGACGCTGTTTGCTGTCAAAGAAGGCTCCCTACACAAGAGCATTCCCCAACCCTCAAGCGAATGAAGAGGCCTCCGTTTACATAAACCTATGAGGACACATGCACCAGCACTCTCCTGCAGCATGAATCATAACACTATTACATTTCAGCTCTCTGATAGACGAGACAAGCTTTCTTTGTCTCCCCTTCTTGCCATTACAGAACTTGTAGAGATTGACCCAAACCCCCACATTTATGCAGTCGGGTTGCTATGCCGTGGTGGTTGGTGCTTAATAACACTGATAGTGAGGAAGTCAGAGAGCCCAGCAGTAAGCAGAGCCAGTGACGGATGGAGACACCTAATTCTACTCATATCATAGAACTGTAGAGTTGGAAGGGACCAGTCATCTACTCCAACCTCCTGCAATGCTGGAATCTTTTGCCCAACGTTGGGCTCAATCCCATGACCCCGAGATTAAGAGTCTCATGCCCTACCGACTGAGCTATCCTGAGTTGTCCCCACCCTCCGCCCTGCTGTGTTCCACAAGGGCAACACTGAGACTTAGGTAGGGGAAGCAGACAGCCTGGGCCACTCCTGAATTGGTTGTACATAAGAAGGCAGGCAGCTGCGCCATGCACTGTAATAGACCAGCCTCCACTGCAGCCTGCACTGTGTCTGTCTGTCTGTCTGTCTGTCTTTCTCCACAGCTCAATGGCTCAGACCCAGACTACATCAACAGACTGTGATACCGTCATCCACTTTGATTCTTTTAACTCAAAAGAGTCTCCCCCATCGCCTACCCAGTGAAGAAGCTTGAGGCCCGTTTTTGGTCAAAATGTCACTGTAAAAATCCAATCAAATAAAAAACTGGAAGATGCTGCTCCCTGTCAGGAAATGAGAAGTTTTCCTCTAGGTTTTTGCCAGGGAAGAACTGGTGCTTTATGAGCCCAATGTAATGTGGAGAGGAGGGCAAAGACGGAAAAAAACCAGGGCATGTGCCACATTCCTGTTGATCATCCAAGCCCTAGATGTTCAAGGTCCAATTTTATCATGTTCCATCCTAAGTTCTGTCCTGTTTTCCTGGGATAGCATAGCAGCACAAACCATGATTCACACCACCATAGCTAAACGGAGAGCCCTAGGAGCAGGGTGCCAAATTATGCTCCTAAGCATATTTATTTATATGTTCTCTCCCCCACTGAACTCAATGAGACTTTCTTTCAAGTAAATATGTGTTTAGGGATTGAGGTGCCAAAGCTTTGATGGGGTGAAGGCATTAGGGGACCACAGAAGATTACGAGGCAGAAAAACCATTCTCAAGCTATTAAAAGAGCTATTCTCTTAGTTTGTTTTTGCAGTAAATAAAACATCATTGGCTCCTTTAAACCATTCATTTGCATCAAAAGATTCATTTGCATTTGTTTATCTAATCCAGAAAGAGCTTACTATAATAGAGCACACTCTCACCCTCAATAAGGCTATTCTTTGCAGCAGAGTAGTGTGCCTTCATAGCTACAATGCTCTCAAGATGGATTTTGGCAGTGCTGGGATCTGCTCCATAGATGAAACCATTTGGTTTTCTTTATTGTGTTTACCTCATTTGTTGGCTGAAAGAACATAATAATTACATCAGTGGGAAGCCCAGTGGATTAAGTGTGTGGGCAATAGAAATGGGAAGACCCCCTTCTATTTGTAACTGTCCCATCTCCTGACATCAGTGGCGTTCTCAGTTTGATATCAGTACATGAGGCCAGAATGAAATATATTTTCAGATGTCACAGTAACCCTGTTCAGGTGTGCAATTGAATACATGGAGGAGGCTAACTAGGGTTGGGTCTGTTGGTCCTGCCTCTGACACCCACACAGTCATCGTCATGCTTGCATGGAATCAGTACATGTATACCTGAAAACTCATGATCTGTGACTCAACATATTCCAAAGCATGCATACATAAACCTTGTGCACACTTGAGCATAGCACATTTGTCCATATGCATTAAACTTGCAAGGGAACAACACCTTGATATGTTCAAATGAAAAGAGCTAGCATCTTCTTCCAGTATAGAAATCTTCCAGAACAATTTGCAAGGTCCGTAAATGTTGGCACCTTTTGTGAGAAACCTTTCGTATACCTAACCCTGCTCTTTCTCCAAAGGCCTTCTCACAACTGCATTTCCACCTAGTGCAGTATTCCTGCATTTTGTGTGCCCACAGAGCAGTAGGCTATCTACATGCAATGAATGCAGGGGGATAAATAGCTCTGCTACCTGGGAGGCAGACTTGCTGGGCAGAAAGCAGACTTGCTCTGAAGTGAATATCCATGCTACTATTTCCAACTCTTCCTGCTTTTACAGGAGAAAAGGAATGCATAGTCTTCAAATTTATATATATTAAAAACACTCCTAATATAAAAGAGATTTATAAAATGGAATGAAAGCCCTCTCTGAGGAATACAGCCCATTCCTCCAGGTTAGATTATTCTGTATTCTAAGCTTAGAAAACCTTATTCTCTTACAACAGAAGAGGGGAAACATGGTGGCTGTGTGCAGAAAGAAAGAAGCAAGTGCACACTTACTACTTAATTTTTTATATATATATATATATATATATATATATATATATATATATATGGGAAGGCCAAGTGCTGAAAGGTTGGAACAGGTGTATGAGGATAAGACAATGTTAGCAAGTTTTCCAGCTTTGCATGGTTGCCTTGTGATGTGCATGTGTGGTTTAGTATAGAATGGATTGCAGAATTCACATCTGATTGGTCTATTTGAAGGCACACAGATTGAACCTAAAGCACTCCAATGCTGAGATTATTGAATGAGATTTTGTGTTGTCTGAAAGCCCCAAACTATGCATCCCTTTTTTGCCTAACTGAAGTTAAAAAAAACCGCCTTGAATAATTGCACTCTAGTTATCAAAGCCCCAAGTGTTTTGAGATAAGGCCTCATCAGATTCATATGCTTGGTGGTCCATGCTGCAGTAGAGAAACCACATGGAGTCAAAGCTCAGAAGCCATAAGCCTGAAGCCACTTACTTGGAAGTAATCCCACAGACTTCCGTAGTGCTCCTCCAATTCAGCATGTAAAAAAGTATTGTTGTTTTATTACTTCTCTTGATTGGGTTTGTTCTGCTTACAAGGGTAGGGTGGGGGGAAGAACACAGGAAGCTTTTGGCTTAATTGCCAGACTTTCTTCAGTAAACAATACAAAGTGATTAGAGATGT
Organism: Podarcis filfolensis; assembly: GCF_964270895.1. Taxonomy (NCBI): domain Eukaryota; kingdom Metazoa; phylum Chordata; class Lepidosauria; order Squamata; family Lacertidae; genus Podarcis; species Podarcis filfolensis. The sequence goes on along the minus strand of NC_139614.1, from coordinate 45,589,487 downwards.
TTTTTTGGCATGCGCAGGCCAAAGCCACCTAGTGAGAGTTCAAAGAACAAAGCAAACCCTCATTGGAAGAAATTATGCAGCTAACTAAACTTGTATATCTTGGAGCCAGCCATTTCTCCAGCATCTTTGCCCCATTTATCAATGCACAATTACTGTCACCATTGTGTGGTGTCATTAGGCGTAAGGTTACAAGTGCCAGTCGGGATGGGGAAAAAAAATTGCAGTTATGTTGGCATAATTTTTCATTATCATCTTCATTAACCAGAGCTAGTGGGAGTAAGAGTTTATCCTTGCTCTTGTCATCGTCATGACAACGCTTCCAAAGCTTGTCTGCCAAGAGTCCACCCAATACAAAAAAAGCCTGAATGTCCTCATTATTCCGCCTCTCGCAAGCTCACCCATGCCAAGGGTGATACGCGTTGCAGAGGGCCCTTGATTTATCCCCTGTGATTTCTCTTGACAGCCTGGTATGGTGTCTCAGCTTAAGGCAATCGGTCTGATTTCACAGTTTAATTACTGCTAATCTGAGGGAGCGTGGTCAATGCTAATGAGCCAGTAGCAATCAAAGCAGTAATGGCTACACTCACCCTGTTTCATTCTTGTCCCCCACCCCTTTGAAATAAGCAAGGCATAACCCCACCCCTGTAGCATACTGGGAGTGGGGGGGGGGAGAAGTCTGATGTACAATTCGTTATGAAATTATTTCAAGCTGAAACACACTTTCCGAAGTATTGTTGCCTCGCCCTGCACAGGAAGCATATGCTCTGTTGTCAAAAGTCTTCAAATTATTTCTTTATTCATAAGAATATTTATAAGCCTTTCCCCGATAAAAATAATATATCAACGCGGTGAATAATAAAAGAATTAAAATGATAAAATAATAAAATACAGGGTGTGGGGGGGGGGGATAACAAAATTCATCATCTAAAAATACTTGACAAAACATTTGTTTTCAAAAAGTGGTGAAATATCAGAATTGTAGGTGCGATATTCCAAATTACTGGAACCACTATGTCAAAAACTTTGGTTTGCATAGAAACAATATATATATGAGATACTGTAACCGTGGGACAGTTAGGAGGGTTTCTCCAGGTTATCACAGTGAACTGCACAGTATATAAGGGACAAGGTGGTCCTTCAGGTTAACCTGGTCCTAGGTGGCTTAGGACTTATACATTAACAGCAAAACCTTGAACTTAGCTTGGTAATGTACTGGCAGTCAGTGTAGAGCTATCAGCACTGGTGTAATATGCTGATGAAGAGCTGCTCTGGCCAAAAACTAGACCGCAGTATTCTGAACCAGCCTCAATTTCACAACCAACCTTAAGGGTAGCCCCACTTAGAGCATATTGCAATTGTCCAGTCTATAGGTTACCAAAGCCTGCACCGCTATGGACAATCTACCCATGTCCAGGATTGGCCAAAGCCAAAGCTGGGAAAAAGAGCTCTTAACCACTGAGGACACCTGTGCCTCCAGTAACAGGGATATATCTAAGGGTACTTCCAAGGTACATACCTGTTCCTTCAGGGAGAGTGTAACCCCATCAAGAACAGGAAACCTGACAATTTCCTGAACATGGGAACTGCTCATCTACCAGTCTTCTGGCTCACCAGGATTCAGCCTCAGTTTATTGGCCTTCCTCCAGCCCTTCATTGACTACAAGCAGTAGTTGAAAACTCACACCATCTTGTTTCAGATGTTACAGAGAAGAAGAACTGTGTGCCATCAGCTTCCTGGTGCCACCTTGCTCCATTAGAAGAAGCTAATGACCACTTCCAAAGCATTGGGACAAGATGGTATCCTGAGGGACTGCACAGTGCAAACCCCAGAGGGCTGACATTTGCCCAAATGTGAATGGTCCTTCAGGTAGGAATGAAACCACTGAAGTGTAGTGCCACCAATTCCCATCCCACAGAACAGGCCCAGGAGGAGACCATGGCAGATGATACTGAATATACTGAGAAGTTGAGCAACAGTAACAGGATCTCACACTCACTGTCCTTTCATGCTGAAGGTCAACCATCGGGGCAACCATTGCTGAATCAACCCTGAAACTATTCCTGAAGGTGGATTGAAATGGTTCAAGGTAATTGGTGTCTTCCATGATTATCTGTAGTTGCATCACCACTACTGTCTTGATCATGTTGCCCAAAAAAGGAATATTAGCAATTGGCCAATAATTGTGCAGCACAGTTTGATTTAATGTCGCCTTCTTTAGGACCAGTTGTATAATTGCTTTAAAAAAATAATAATGACAGAAGTGTTTCTCCTTCTTGTAATGAGACCTTCACTACTGTCTGGACTCACAAGGGCTTCCATGGTGGATGACCTTTAAACAGCTTTAATCAGCCAAGATGAGCAAGGCTTGAGAGCATATGTGACACATGCATACTTGCAAGCACCTTGCACACATCCTCAGGCTGAAACAACTGAAACTGATCCCATAAAACTTGGCACACCTTGCCTAGACTTGATATAAAAGGAAGCAGCCACAGATGCTAAGCTGTATCAGAGGAAGCAGCGAAATGACCCAGAGCGTTCGTTAGCCAATCAATTCAATTCCCAGCAATGGAAAAGTGAAAATATACGGAAACTCTGGATACAAGATATCCAGTTCAAAGAGAGACAAGGAGGCAGATTTGAGGTGGAACAAAAACTGATGATCGGAAAAAATGCATTCAAAGGGTGTGACAAATTTACCTATCCACCCTGCTTTTGGTACTTAGTTTGGAATAACTAAGTGCCATCTTTCTCTCTGGGGATTTAAACCAGGAGTCAGCAAACTTTTTCAGCAGGGGGCCAGTCCAATGTCCCTCAGACGGTTGGGGGGGGGGTGGACTATATTTTGGAAGAAAAAAAAGAACAAATTCCTGTGGCCCACAAATAACCCGGAGATGCATTTTAAATAAAAGCACACATTCTACTCATGTAAAAACATGCTGATTCCCAGACCATCCACAGGCCAGATTTAGAAGGTGATTGGGCCAGATCCGGACCCTGGGCCTTAGTTTGTCTAAAGGTAAAGGTAAAGGTAAAGGTAAAGGTAAAGGTAAAGGGACCCCCTGACCATTAGGTCCAGTCGTGGCCGACTCTGGGGTTGCAGTGCTCATCTCGCTTTATTGGCCAAGGGAGCCGGCGTACAGCTTCCGGGTCATGTGGCCAGCATGACTGAGCCTCTTCTGGTGAACCAGAGCAGCGCACGGAAACGCCGTTTACCTTCCCGCCGGGGCGGTACCTATTTATCTACTTGCACTTTGACGTGCTTTCGAACTGCTAGGTTGGCAGGAGCAGGGACCGAGCAATGGGAGCTCACCCCATCACGGGGATTCGAACCGCCGACCTTCTGATCGGCAAGTCCTAGGCTCTGTGGTTTAACCCACAGCGCCACCCGCGTCCTTTTTAGTTTGTCTACCTATGATTTAAACCTTCAGAGACCCTGAACTGTTCCAAAAGTTTAGAAACTTCCAAATCATCCTCAGAGGCAGGATACTAATGTCACTACTGAACTGAAATGAGAGGAAGGAATCCAAACTGCAGCTGCAATGGCTGTGATCATTCCAGGGATCTCTGTTTGGGATATCATTTCCTCAGTAGTAATGGGCAGTTCACCTTCTACATCTCTTCACTCTTGCTGAAACTCAAATGCGCTTTCATCCTCTCCCCCCGATCCTCAGACAGAATGCTCCCCTTTGTTGGTAAACCAGTTAGTACCTTCTGCCTGAATCTCAGTGGTCCCTGGAGGAAGCTATCTCAGCTGGATGGGATGGAGTCAGAATGTACCAAGTCAGCAAAGAGGTCAACCACTTGCTCATAAATCATTTCGTGCACGTCATGAGTTCTAGCCGGCTGCCAAGACAAGTAACATCGTGTGTTGGGATCGTGCCAGGGACCTCTGCCAGCTAGAGGCAGGCAAAGGATGGGCACGGCAGCTTTCTTGATGGGCATTTGCCCACTGTTGCCCCACTGTGGCACTACCTACTTGGGGTAGATTCAATCAGTTTTTGCCAAAAGGATATCCAAAGGAATCCAAAGTAGAAATGCCTCCCGATTTTTAAACCTTAGCACGTGTTACACTAGGGACAGTTGTGTCACTTGCATGAGGCTAAAGTCATGGGTGCTTCAGACACGCCCCCCCTCCCCCTGCTGCTTCCACACTGCTTAGAGCTAAGGCATGGGTTGGCTTTGAGTTACATCCAAACCAGGCTTGTGGTATGTTTCTCTCTAAACAAACAACAAATTATAACTGCAGTGATACCTGGGTATTCAAACAACTTGGAACCCAAACACTGCAAACCCAGAATTAAGTGTTCTGGTTTGCAAACTTTTTTCGGAAGCCTAACATGCTCAGTTTTGAGTGTTACGCTTCCAATTTGAGTGCCACACTTCCGTTTTGAGTGTTACCCTGAGGTATGTCTGTTTCTGCTATTTATTTTGCGTTTTTGTTTTTGCGGCTTTTTGTTTTGTTTTTGTGACTGTGTGGAACTCAGTTCAGCTACTGACTGATTGACTGATTGTGTGACTGCAGTACATTGCTTATTGATTTCATTTTATGGATCAATGGTCTCGTTAGATGGTAAAATTCATGTTACATTGCTGTTTTAGGGGTTGTTTTTAAAAGTCTAGAATGGATTAATCCATTTTGCATTACTTTATATGGGAAAGCGCACCTTGGTTTTGGAACACTTTGATTTTGGAATGGACTTCCGGAACAGATTAAGTTTCAGAGCCAAGGTACCACTGTATAGGGAAAACAAACCATGAGCACTGGTTGGAACGTATTGCTTAGCCAAGCAAATGCTACTTAGCTTAACTATGGTTTAAAGTGATGTGCAAACTAGGTCAATGCATGTGCGAGAGCACTTGTGTGTATGTGAATGTGGGAAGCTTGCTTTCAGGCCTGAAGCAAGAGAAAGATTGAAGTGTTTGCTTACACGGGCAGCAGAATGCAGCATTATTTCATGATACTGTACTGCAGAGTCTGTTTCCTCCCAATGGAATTATTTTTTTTTCTTGGTATTTTCTAACTGTTTTTGTCATCTGAGAATTCACAGCAGCACCAAAAGGCATCTCAGCATAGTGCTATTTAATAATATATCAAATAACTCTGCCAGTTACAAAATTACAGCCCGAGCATATGGACATTCCTACTTTGTTCATTTGTACCTACTTTCAAGTAAGTGGGCACAGGGTTGCAACCTTAGGGGGTAAACTGCAATCCTGTATCCAATTGCATGTCATGAATTTGAACCTAGATTATAACGGAGTTTAGTTATGCAAAGAAAAAACAATATACTGTACAGTAATATTACTGTGTTAGCTTTTCAGCTAGGAACACAACACATGGAAGCATAATATTAATAACCGTTGATGACTTAGCATGCATACACTTGCATTTGTGGGCTTGGGTTCTGATAAACAATCTGAAGAGCAACCCTTAAACTTAATAAATAGAATTCTTTTACCATTGAATGCCTGTTTTGGTACATGATTCCTTCCACAGTGACTGTACGTACCAGTGTCTTGTTCTAGTTTTCAATTATTAGTTTTGTTTTATCTTTTCATATCTGTATCACTAGTCTCTTAGTGACTATAACATTTAAAGCTGCTGAACCACAGTTTCCCATATTTATTCGGATTTCTCTCGATATTCATCAAACTTTAAAATTACATGATTAGGTTACAGCAGAATTCTGGCTGATAAGAAAAATAAAATTAATTCCCGCAGTCCAAAATAGAGAGTTTATTAAACAAATTTAATTAAATATTAACAGGAATAACAATCATTTCTGCTTAATGCACAAGGGACTGAGATAACCAATGACACAGTAGCCTGGTAGGAAATGCTAATTAAAATACCTGAACAGAGCTAGTCTTATGACAGGGGGAAAAACTTCAATATATGCTTGTTTTATCTAAGGTATTAACTCCCCCCCCCCTTTGTGGAATTAATTTTGTGAGCTTCTCCGTCTTTTGAAACATTACAAAAAACCAAGTAAAGGAATGCTTTGAGAGTCTTTGACCTAAGTAAACATAATGCATTATTGTCTGTAACGTAACATTATCTTCCCATCTAAAGTACACCTAACGTTTTCTTATCAGCCAGAATTATACTGTGTATGCAACACAATCCTAGGCAATTGGAGAACCTGTCTTCATGAATGATCTAGCTTCCCACCCCCATAGCCTCAACTTGTGCTCAGGCTATAATGCCCACAGTTTCGTTCTTTAACTTGGGAATAAGTCTCACTGAACCTACTAGAACAGCACTGCATGACAAGTGTTGCCTGGTACCTGCAAAACCTATGTTATGGAGGGAGCAGCCCCATCAACATGTCAACAGACGACTTCACACGCATGTGCTGAAAAATATTTCTGAACAGGGGTGAAAAATACCTCACAGACTCAACCTACTGACTGCCAGCTGGATCTTGCTAGTTTAGAATACTTGCAACTTTTAAAACGCTTATTTCTGGTTGTTTCAAAACCCTTTGAAGAAATCATTTCTTCAGTGGGGGAAAAAAATATTCTTATTAAAACATTTTGAGAAAGCTAGCAGGAAGAGCTTTTCACCGAGACGGAAAGAAGTCATGGAATGAGTCAAAGAGCAACCTGCATGGCAGCTGAAATGTGAGCGCTTCTGGGAATTGGTTTAAAAATTTGGAAGACAAGGCGCAGCTCACACACTGGATGAGGATCAGGCAGGCGGGTATCCTTTCAAGTAGTAATTTCTCAAATGATATTCTGCTCACTGGCAAGCTCCCGTGCTATTGAAACTGTATTTCTTGAATTGCTTGAACTGGTACAATTTCTAACCTATAATAAAGCTGCCGCCTTCTGTTTTTCTAAAGGAATACTGCTGTTGTTGTTTTTCTCCGGGAAAGGGGTGAAATGGCAATGGCCCTGCCTCTCTCTCGAAATAAAGAAATCAGAGAAAACAGACAAGACAAAGAAGGATGAGGTTAGATTTGAGACAAACCTAGTAAGGAACAATATTAAGAGGGGGACGGAAGGGGAAGAGGGAGAGGGATAAGAAGCCTTCAGGCAAACAAGCAAGAAATGCAGCAGTGGTGAAATAAAAGGGAGAACAAAACCGAGTCACATTTCATCTCAGAAACTCCGGATAATTCCTTCCCCTGCTAGAAAAGGTCTTAAAGGATAACTGTACTAGAGGACTCTCAATTCAACTTGGGTTAGCAGTGCTAGAATGATTAGGAGAATTCTAATACATTTTCATTCATTGCAATCACTGGAGCCAGAAGCCCATTCGAGTTAGGCCAATACGATACAATCCCTGAATGGTAGAGAAAAGGATATCATCTAATATTGATACCTTCCACCAATTGGCATTGCATAAAATAACAGGAGCCACATGAGGGCTTGGCTTTCATTTCCACAGGTCACCAGATACCAGGCTATCATTTGCTTTAATTTGCCAAAATAGTTGAGGCGTGGATTTGAAGCACAGGTTTCAGTGATATGCAGTGATTACGGGGAGTTTAAATTTAGACACCTTTTAAAGGTCTGACCTTGTGGATTCAGCATAGTATACAGCATCTTAAAAATATTAACATGTAACTTTGGACAGGAGGTGAATGCAACCAGGCCTATGTAGCAGGAATTTTGAGTCTTTGTTGATCACTCGTCCAGTTGGCTTGTCTCTGCTGGGGTGGCTTGTGTGATTCCAGATGTAATTTTGCCACTGGTCTTTTAATTTAATTTAAAACTGAACTGAGTAACAACAAATGTGTTGTCTCTTATCTTATGGGTGGCATATCACAGAGTTCATGACAAACGAAAGCATTGGTACCTTTGAATCATTAACAGATCTGAAAACAAATGAATGAGCTTATTCTTTTGACGATCTGATTATTCTGTTGATTATTTTTGTTAATTGAATAAAAAAAAGAATTTTTTTTACCTAGGATCCCAAAGTAAATGGGGGGAAAAATCTTAAGTGTAAACTTAAATGTATTTTTCGCTCTATAAGACGCACCAGACCACAAGACGCACCTAGTTTTTGGAGGAGGAAAACAAGAAAAAAAATATTCTGAATCTCAGAAGCCAGAACAGCAAGAGGGATCGCTGCGCAGTGAAAGCAGCAATCCCTCTTGCTGTTCTGGCTTCTGGGATAGCTGAGCAGCCTGCATTCGCTCCATAAGACGCACACACATTTCCCCTTACTTTTTAGGAGGGAAAAAGTGAGTCTTATAGAGCAAAAAATACGGTAATTTGCAATTTGAGCTATTTCTAGAAATAAAGGCCATCTTTTTACATTTTATTCATTACCAGTCCTGTTTAATAATAATCTACCCAAACATCTTAAAAATAAGCAAGTGCAATCCAACAGAACTGTGGGAGATTCATAATCACATAAAAACACCTAAAAAGAACCCTGTTGGAAAATATGGGACATCCCTTTTTTGTGAGTGTGAGATTGTGGCGGCCATTTTGGGTGCTGTGATCTTGTACAGTGCTCAAGAAAAAGCAATGCAGAGCCCCATGCAGAGCCCCAAGGTGCACATTTTTGGATGCCGTGCAAGATCTTGCCCTGAAAAAGCACTTTTTTCAAGGCAAGAGCAAGGCGCGGGTCACATGACTCACCAGGGAGCACGCCCCAGGAGATGTGCATCCTGGTTTTGTGTCTCCAAAGGTTGGATAATAATAATAATGATAATAATAATAATTTATTATTTATACCCTGCCCATGTGGCTGGGTTTTCCCAGCCACTCTGGGCGGCTTCCAACAAAACACTAAAATACAATAACATATTAAACATTAAAAGCTTCCCTAAACAGGGCTGCCTTTAGATGTCTTCTAAAAGTCTGGTAGTTGTTTTTCTCTTTGACATCTGGTGGGAGGGCCTTCCACAGGGCGGGTGCCACTACCGAGAAGGCCCTCTGCCTGGTTCCCTGTAACTTGGCTTCTCGCAGCAAGGGAACCGCCAGAAGGCCTTCGGCGCTGGACCTCAGTGTCCGGGCAGAACGATGGAGGTGGAGACGCTCCTTCAGGTATACTGGACCGAGGCTGTTTGGCATGGTATGCTGTTCTCACAGTGACCAACTAGAAGTCCATGGAAAGCTCACAGAGAAGAACCATCTTCTCACTTACGATTCCCAGAATTCAGCGGTATACTGCTTCTGACAATGGAGGGAGTGCTAACCTATAGCCATTATCCTCCAAGAATTTGTCTAATCCTCTTTTGAAACCATCCAAGTCTGTGACCATCATTACATCTTGTGGGACCACATTCTACCGTTAACAAAGTATTTTCTTTTGAATCTTCCAACATTCCACGTCATGGGATGACCTTGGATTCTAGTATTACAAGAGAGGGAGAAAAACTTATCCCCATCACCCCAACAACCATTTTGTTAACAGTCATCAGGAATGGAGGCTGATTTAGGGCACGTCATATATTTTATTAGAAGATCTGCATTTTCACATTTGAGTTCTTTAAAGACAGATCGACATCTACTTGTCCTTGATCATACTAGGGAAAGCTATGCACTTATGCTCAATTGGTTACTTTACCAGATAAGGAGCACATCTTTGTGGTTCCAGCATCTGATATGGCTGATATATTATTATCAGTGCCATCATCAGTCATTAGACAAAATGAGTCCTGGGCACATCTTCTCCATCTCACTGTAGAGAGTTGACCGCATCCTAGATATTAGATGTGGGGAGCAAACTCATCCCTACCTTTCTCTCTCGGACCAACTGTGACTGCTAATGAAAGGAAAACGCTCCCCACATCTGACACAGTTGTGTGCTCAGTTTGAGACCAACACAACACGGATGGGAAAGGAAAAGCTAAACTCTCTCTGGGAGTGTATTTGGTAGCCAGTAACACAACAGCTCAGTACTTAACAGTATTGGTTAGGACCATTACCCAATTAGAGAAATCATACTGTGCAATCCTATTCATGCTCACCCAGAGGTAAGCTCTGCTGAGTTTAATGGGACTTATTCACATGTAAGTGAATACAGCACTGCAGCCTTAGTCAGATTAATTGTTTAATTTGGCAAATCTTATTTTTTTCCACAGGAATAAAAACAATAAGTCTGACAGGATGGATCGTCTCATGGATGCTTTAGCTGAGATTCCTACATTGCAGGGGGTTGATCTTTGGGGTCCCTTCCAACTCTACAGTTCTATGACACTATGATTCTATGACAGGGAAAACTTGTTTCTATATCTACACTTGTGTTATAGCAGGTACCATATTATAAGAGCCAATCCTTTCTTTGTGAAAGAGGGACGGGATGTCTTCTCTAAGATGGTGGCGATCATCTGCAGTTCTTGTAAGCACCAGTTGTTAAAATGGATGGTTTTTTAAAAAATATATACTTATTTCCTACATTTCCTCTAAAGAGCTCAATGTGGCAATACATTCCCCTCCCCATTTTATCCTGCCCTGTGGAACGCCCTCCCATCAGGTGCCAAAGAAATAAACAACTGTTGAAAGCCGCCTAAAGTGGCTGGAGAAACTCAGCCAGATGGGCAGGGTATAAATAAATAAATAAATAAATAAATAAATAAATAAATTTATTATTATTATTATTATTATTATTATTATTATTATTATTATCCTCAAATTATGCCTTTAAGGTAATGACTGGTGACTGATCCATGGTCACCCAATGAGCTCCATGACTGAGTGGGAATTTGAACCCTGATCTCCAAGGACCAGGTCCAGTGCTCTAACTGCTACAATCTGCTGCCTGATCAGAGGCAAAGTGTTCCAAAATTATCTGATCAGTGAATCAACTAAAGGTTGAACACCAGCATATACTGGGAGTAATAGTTCATTACTCCCAGAATGACCAGCTCAGCTGTCGCAGTAGGCAAAAATGGACAATACAGTGGTACCTCTGGTTACAAACTTAATTCGTTCTGGAAGTCCGTTCTTAACCTGAAACTGTTCTTAACCTGAAGCACCACTTTAGCTAATGGGGCTTCCTGCTGCCGCCGTGCCATTTCTGTTCTCATCCTGAAGCAAAGTTCTTAACCCAAGGTACTATTTCTGAGTTAGCGGAGTCTGTAACCTGAAGCGTCTGTAACCCAAGGTACCACTGTAATAATAATAATAATAATAATAATAATAATAATAATAATAATAATTTATTACTTATACCCAGACCTACATTTCTATGCTGTTGTGCAACACTCCTTTTCCAGATAGCAGGTTATGGGAACAAAAGGGCTGTTGTTGTGAGTGCGTTTTAAAATACAATGAATATTGCTTTTTTTTTTATTGCTAAGACAAAATAAATTGCTAAGACAAAATAAATTATTAATAAGATTGTAAATAGAAATAGAACTAAATTGAAAAATAAGATTCATCCATATGCAATATTATTATTATTTAAATGCCTACCTACAAATCATTCATACATAATACCTTCAGGACACAACTCTCTTCTAGTTCACCAGCTACCCAAGAGACCTTTCAGCTAGCTCTTTATTATGCAGGGTTAATGCCATACTCCGCCAGCTACCGTACGGCATGCCATTGTGACGTAAGATGACTTGATGTTTTCACAAGGGCTGTTCTCTTTAAATGTGCCATCTTCTTAATTCATTCTCCCAAAGAGAACAGTAACACGTTACAGCTTTTCGTTGTACCAATATTAATTGCCAATGGCTTGTTTTTACATTGGAAGCAAATAGCTCACATGGATTAGATTCTAATCTAATTTTTTTTAAAAAACCAGCTGCGATGAAACAGTCCATTGTTCTCCTGGCAGGAATGGCTATTCCCCCCCCCCCCCAACCAACAGAGATAGGGAATAAAACCGTACCGATTTGTAACATCTGCAGCAAGTGTAACGGCAGAAGTAATGCTTATGGTTTCAAATCTCATCTTTGTCAGGCTGAGTTCTGATAATGCTCCTTGGAATCCTGCTATGCTGCGGAATTGTTGTTAATTTCATCATGACAAGCCTATGCTGGAAGGGCAAAGTCAGTCGCGGGGGAAATGAGACTTCCAGTGGTGCAAGCCTTTCTGCTACAGGAGTGCCAGGTCCCCTCGAAGGCAGGCTTCCTATTCCCTCCAGGCTTCCAAGGCATGGTGTGATTCTTAGAACCACAGAATTGTAGAGTTGGAAGGTACCCTGAGCCATCTAGTCCAATCCCATGCAATTCAGGATTCCTATCCGCAGCCATCCCTGAGAAGGCTCAAACCACCAACCTTCTGGTTAACAGCCAGACACCCTGACCCTCCCTGCTGCACATCTACTAAAGGTTCAAGAATATCATACGAAAACCTGGATTTGGGAGTCATTGCAACAAACTAGTAAGGGCTGTCAAAGTCTGTGTTTCAGCAGATGGAGCAAATTAATTCAAATGGGTGGAAGAGGGCAAGATTTAAAAAAACACGTTTAGGGGTCTTATCTTTGATGATGAGATGTCAGAGGGATTTCATCTTTGTGTCCACCCCCCCCCCCCAATTTCCTACCCTGACAAAGATCTAGCAGCATGTAGTTCTGGGAACTGTTAAGGAAGCTTCAAGGATACACTTAGGGCTCGTCCACACTTGTTGCATGCCTAGAGAACACAGGCCCAAGCAGCTGCCACCCTCCTTTCTCATGGAAAACCTGCTCTTTAGCTTTGTTGTTGTTGTTTAGTCGTCTAGTCATGTCCGACTCTTCGTGACCCCATGGACCAGAGCACGCCAGGCACTTCTGTCTTCCACTGCCTCCCGCAGTTTGGTCAAACTCATGCTGGTAGCTTTGAGAACACTGTCCAACCATCTCGCCCTCTGTCGTCCCCTTCTACTTGTGCCTTCCATCTTTCCCAGCATCAGGGTCTTTTCCAGGGAGTCTTCTCTTCTCATGAGATGACCAAAGTATTGGAGCCTCAGCTTCAGGATCTGTCCTTCCAGTGAGCACTCAGGGCTGATTTCCTTCAGAATGGATAGGTTTGATCTTCTTGCAGTCCATGGGACTCTCAAGAGTTTCCTCCAGCACCATAATTCAAAGCTCTTTAGCTTTAATTCGAAACTAATGGCAATACGTAGAAATTCCAAATGCCATTTGCTCCGATTGAGTGCTAAAACAACAGAAGTAATTAGATTATAACACTGTGGTTAGGATTCGATAGATGGAAGGTAGGATGCAGCAGAAGGGGGGAAACAACAACAGCCTGGAAAACAGGGTGGGAAGTCGACAAGAATAAGAGAAAAGACGAAACTGTGTTTTGACTGTATATGTAAAAAAAGTTGAAACTTCATAAAATATAATTGGAAAAAATGCATGGTTTTCCCCCAGGGGAAATCAGTGGTACAAGAGGAAGTATGGAGTTTGGGAGTAACAGAAGGGGAGAAAAAGGGAGAAGAACACAAGAAGATTAACTTGCGACGCAGAAGGATAAAACCCACTGAGGCCATATGTCTGAACATTAGGATTCAGCCCCCAGCCACATGAGAGCAACAAGATAGTTGCTCCTGACTTGGGCACTTCTAAAGTCACCTCCAGTTTTCCCCCTGGAGAAGTATAATTTAACCAATAGCAAGGTTATCTCCAGTTTATGGAGATAACATGGAAATCCTCTTTCTGCTCTAACAAGAGTTGTTTATCAGAATAACAGTGCTCAGGTAGCAGCCTCTGAACCTCGACTATGTAAATAAGCTGTGTATGTCATGTACCGATGGGGCTATTAAGTATCATTATGAGAACTTGGCTTCCCTCCTAGACCACCAAAGCATATCTGCCGGAATGGCTAGAGCTAATATTTAAAACCACTTTAATCTACGCTGCAGTTAATGTATCTAGATATGCAAATGGCAAATTTGCTAACAGAGTAGATGGTACATAATTTAGCATTCACAATTTACAACAGAACATCTGAAAATATACCCCTATTTATGCTAATCAGTCCTAGCTTTTATATTCTGGAAGGTATTGCAGATAGGGGCTCTAAAATCGAAACAGGAGTAGTGCGGGACAGAAACAAGTTCCAAAAGTAGATTAAATGTATAATCTGGTAATCCACTCCCAGAAGGCTTTTAAAAGAGAGAGGGGGAAATGAGCAATGGGTACTTAAATAAATTACCCAGAAAATGACTGCTTGAGAAAAGAGTGAATATTATCTCATCAGCAAGATGCACAAAAGAAGGGGGAAACCAGAGAAGTCTAAAAGGGTGGAGATATGGAATCACATCTTGTTACTTGAGTAGTAAAAGGGAAGCTGTGAAATGATCTGTATGGAAAGGACTCTCACAAAATGCAGACCTACGTTAGGTGGAATTCTGGTGCTGTTTCATTTATAATTTACTCCTTAGGAAAATGCAAGGGGGCAGCATAAGACTTGGTTTAAATATATTAATGTGAACATTAGTGACTGACTGACTGAAAGAAATAACCTTACACCATACTGAATCAAATATGTCTTAAGAAAATTAATTGAGGAAGGGAATGCTACCTTGGCCCCATGACCATGGGTGCCATGCAGTGTGCATGGCCCTAGCATTGAAATTTGTTCGTGTCTGGCCCCTTCATGGGGAGTTTGGGGGTGCTAGGGCACCCAGGGCCCCAAGGTGTTGGCACCTATGAATTGGTCCAGATTCCATTTTCAGGTCTAGGTCCAGGCAACAAGTGGCGAAACAAGGTGATAATCATTAAGGAAGTTGGTGTGGGGAGTAGACCCCTTTCTTTGCATTTTTAGACTGAACTAAAGCATAGTTGCTTTTGAATTATGGTGCTGGAGGAGACTCTTGAGAGTCCCCTGGACTGCAAGAAGATCAAACCTATCCATTCTGAAGGAAATCAGCCCTGAGTGCTCACTGGAAGGACAGATCCTGAAGCTGAGGCTCCAATACTTTGGCCACCTCATGAGAAGAGAAGACTCCCTGGAAAAGACCCTGATGTTGGGAAAGATGGAGGGCACAAGGAGAAGGGAACGACAGAGGACGAGATGGTTGGGCAGTGTTCTCGAAGCTACCAGCATGAGTTTGACCAAACTGCGGGAGGCAGTGGAAGACAGGAGTGCTTGGCGTGCTCTGGTCCATGGGGTCACGAAGAGTCAGACACGACTAAACGACTAAACAACAACAACAATGCATAGTTGCAATTCAGCGGGCTGGTGAAGGAATGCCCAGCCTCAGAGCTGAAGCTCTCTTTCCTTTCCTCTCACTGTGAAGCTAGCCCTTATGTTTACAGCTCCTTTATTTATTTATAAGTAAATCAGTGTATCAAACTAAAACACAGATCAGGCCAACTGCAAGAGATCAGATTAATCCATCTGCTTTGTGCAACAATCACTACATCAAAACAGCAAAATTAAAGTTAACAAATTAAAAACAAACACATGTTACAAGACAGCAGATGGAAAGCAATCAATTTAGTGGTGCCCTTTTAGATCGAATTTCTCCATAGGCCTAGGTGAAGAGATTATTCAGGTAAAGCTAAACAGTGATCGCTCCAGCTGTTCCTCTGAGGAGAGGGAGATCCATAGATTTTGCACCACTACAGATAAGTCTCTTGTGTCACTGGACTATGAGCTTTGCCCAATGACAGCACATCAAGAAGTGCCTCACCTGCTGATGGTTTCTGAGAATAAGTCAAACTGCTGGTTTTCACCTTTAAAACTCAACACTGCCCGGGTCCTGTTTACCTGAAGGAAGGAACTCATCATCCCATAGGTTCCTCCCCATGCTTTGCAAACTTTCATTAAAATTCTTTTGTGACCATCTTACCATCTGATATGGTTAGGGGTCTTTTTGGTAGTGATGCCTTAGCTGTGAAATTTCATCCTTGGGGAGGCTCACTAATCCATCTCCCTTTGCAATTTCAGAAGACGGTTGTTTCAAACGATTGCCAGATTGCTTTGAAAATTAGATGCTCTGTTTGTTTTCAATTGGAAATTAAATTGTTTTTATCCGGTGTTTCAATATCTATAGCTTTTCATTGCTACGCTTTCTTTGTTTTGATATTGTTCTTTACGACTTTCTTTTCATTCTTCTTGATTTTACCAGCATGGATTGCTTTGAGAATCTTGGGCTACAAAGCTGTTTATAAATTTGAGAGCTGAATAAATTCATCTATAAAGACCTGTGTTTTCACAGGAAAATGAATTGGTGGTGAGTTGAATCCCTAAACTCATAAGATTTGTACAACTCACAGTTTTGCACCTCTGTGCCACATCAGGACAGCTAGATCACATAGGCTGCAATCCTAGACTCATTTGACCTGGGAAGTTGCACTGATAGAGCCATTCTCAGTAGCTGCAAACTTTTCTCCTGGAACTTAGCATCTGTTGAAATTCTTACAACAGGAGGTATAGCCAGAACATGGTTTCGCTAGTACTGTACAGTCCGCTTACGTATTCCTCCAGTTACGTAAACTTCAGGATACGTAAGTGGCAAACCTGAAAGGATATTTCCGGGTTTTTGCCACACGTGCATGCGCAGAAGCGGTATCTCTGATTGTGAAAACCTCAGGATCTGGCCGGACCTCCGGAACAGATCCTGTCTGCAACCGGAGGTACCACTGCTGTTATGGAGTAGCATTTTCGTTTACGTCATGCTTTAATCATATTTTAACTGTATAATTAGGCTTGTAATGAGTCACTTATCTGGTAGCCTGTGTTGAATAAGAATCACCTCTAGATGACTAGATAAATAAGCTTTTGATAACCGGATGTTTATTGTCATTTCACCACCACCCCTCACCCCATCACAATGCTATGTCATTGCTAAGTCATAAACCACAAGATGTAAGCAGGCAGGCTTCTTTCTGAGGGCAAGTAGCTGTTACGAACTTGTTTGTAGAATTTGGGTATTTTATATTTGTTTTTCATCTACTGCTTCTGTCTATTCCACTACAGGGTTTTAGGACTATGAATAATCACTCTGGGATTCCTAATGGAAATCAATTCATAATTGTAAGAAATACATAATAACTACCACTACCATTTTTTTAAAAAATCAATTAAAATAATACAGTTTGGCTAATAGAACTTTGGCATAGTGGAAAGCTGCAGGAAAGCCCACACCACACATGACACCACCAAGGTAGCAGTTGCTAGACCAGGGGTCAGCAACCTTTTCCAGCCATGGGCTGGTCCACCGTCCCTCAGACCATGTGGTGGGTCGGACTATATTTTGAAAATAAAATGAAGGAATTCCTATGCCCCACAAATAACCCAGAGATGCATTTTTAAATAAAAGCACATATTCTACTCATGTAAAAACACTAGGCAGGCCCCACAAATAACCCAGAGATTCATTTTTTTTTAAAAAAGGACACATTCTACTCATGTAAAAACACAGAGGGCCTTCTCGGTAGTGGCGCCCGCCCTGTGGAACACCCTCCCTTCAGATGTGAAGGAAATAAGCAGCTATCCTATCTTTAAAAGACATCTGAAGGCAGCCCTGTTTAGGGAAGTTTTTAATATTTAATGCTGTATTGTTTTTAACAGTTGATTGGAAGCCGCCCAGAGAGGCTGGGGAAACTCAGCCAGATGGGCGGGGTATTAATAATAAATAATAAATTATTATTATTATTATTATTATTATTACTGATTCACGGACCGTTCGTGGGCCAGATTGAGAAGGCAATTGGGCCACATCCGGCCCCCGGGCGTTAGGTTGCCTACCCCTGTGCTCGACTGTGAAAGAAAGGAATGACAGGCATTTTCAAATGGTGAGCCACACATTTTCATTTTCAACTGCTCTTGTCCTTTCAATATATAAGCTCCCAGGTTTTGGAGATGTGCAGCATTAGCTGAGATTTTGTGGCGGTTAGCAAGTCCATGCCAGCCTGGCTCCATCTCTTTTCCTTTATGCTGTTGGTTCAGCACCCACATTTGTGACTGATGGGAAAAACGAAAACCCGTAGCTTGGTTGCACAGATAGAAAACACACAGCTTAGCCGAATGTTAAGCCCGAGACATACAATGCTTGGCTCAGACAGAGCAATAAATGCTACCCTTTTCCATCTGGCTATAAGGCTCCAGATAAGAAAGTCAACCAGCAAAAATCCCAACCTTATTTACCGCACATTATTGCTGTTCAAGCACCTGAGATATCAAACAGACATTCACAAAGGAACTGACCGCTCATGGCAGAGATGCCCTTGACTGCTGTCATCTGATGAAGTGGGCCGTAGTCCACGAAAGCTTGTGCCATTACTATTATTAAAATTTATACACCCCTCTTTATCCAAAGGTCACAGGATAGTTTACAGTACGGAAATACAAAAATACATAACATAATAACAAACAAAACCATAACGCTTCCTGCAACACTTAAAAAGACCATCAACGCTTTAATTAGCCGAAGGAGAATGTTTTCACCTGGCGCCTAAAGATATGTAATGAAGGCGTGAGCTTCCCTGGGGAGAGCATTCCACAAATGGGGAGCCACTGCCAAAAAGGCCCATTCTTGCGCCACCACAATATTCTTTGTTGTTTAGCTACAACAAAAACTTAGATGGCTACCACTGCAGAACTGAATTGCTAGATACCTTTTGAACCTCATTCTGATGCAAATGTGTCATATCCATTTGCTTGAAGCTTGTTGTAAAACTGGCATGCATGTTTATGTTTTACCACTATCTAAAGGTCTCCTCTACTGCACTCTCAAAAGACTCCACATTTTCTTCCTTTCTGCCCTGTACAGTTGGTACAGGGCAGAACACTTGTGTAATGTCATTTTCCTTACTTCCTTTTAATTATATATGGTGAACATGTAGCCCTCCTGAGGTTTTTGGACTCCATTTCCCATCACCAAGGCCAGTATAAGAGTCATCCCCTCCACACTGCTTACTTTTGTTTTAGTGCTATATTGTTATTATTCAATCAATCAATCAATCAATCAATCAATCAATCAATTTATAGACCACTTGACAACATGAATGCATTGAAGAATGTACAAGATAAAAACAGATAAAAACACAAAAACACAAGCTTTAAAAACAGTAAAATCAGTTCAACAATCTCTAAATTCTAAACAATCTCTGCAAACTCCAAAAACAGCAAAATAATTTCTTCAGATGCAAAAACTGATATTTCATAAATGTATTTCATAAATTTCCCCAGGGAAAGCCTTCTTCTGCAGGTGCCTAAACATCACAATGCTAGGTACCAGACTTTGGCTGACAAGTAATTCCAGAGGGCAGGAGTTGCAAGACTAAATACACAATTGTGATTGTAAGTTGTTTAAAACAAAATATTAAAAACAGTTTAAATGTTGTAACCCATCTCAGGACTTTAGGTTGACTAATATAAAGCACCATGTCCACTGATGAAACTGTAAAGTCAATAAATGATAAAAAGGAGCTAAACCTATTATTGAACAATCAAATCATGTCTGATTTTGATATTTGCTATTAATTCAAAAGAAATAAGAGTTCTATACACCAGGTAGATAAGCACCAACAATGTGACAAAATGCAAGGTTGAAAGATTTTTATTTGAGAAGTATCATAAATTCCCGAATCATTGAAAATGTTATACCAGTCAGCTTGACATTTGGTTCTCACATATTTTTTGTGGCATTTCAATACCTACAAAGAGGTATGAGGAAATTATAGGACCTTGGTGGGCTTGATGTACAAGACTTTCAAAGATGCCCCAAGAGTGCAAAAGCCCAAAGCTGTATTATCAAAAGGTATATTTGACCTGACCAGAGTTTTAAATAGTTGGGACTGATATGCCCACTGAAGTAAATGACAGTAATTAGAAGTGTTTCCAAGGAATTTAATTGGTCTGAGGGGAGGGGAGAACCTGAGATGCCTCTTTCATCAGGTATTTCAGATTTTTTTAATATTAAAAATGGCAAATTCTAAGCATTTCAGGAATAGGATATATGGGGCTGATCCATGCAACCTTTTGGGCAAGTCGGGAAATAGGCTGAAGTAACCTACCCTGCTATTTAGATGTCAATGAACAATTATCACAACCCTGCAGCCAAGAAGGCTCTTTTTGAGTCCAAATGTGGGATAAAAGCAAATGAATTAACATACTTTTAAAAAGCAAGATGCACCGGGGGGGGGGCAGAGAGGGGGGGAAATTGCGGGAGGTTGACTCCTTGGCATGGTATTTGCTCCTGAAGGTCTACTCCCCAAAGGTTGTCCTAACAGCAGAATTAAGACAATATTTACAGGAACTCGTTTAATTTTTTGTTCCCAGAGCCTGAATATCCTACCCTTTCTCTCCTATCCTTATATGAAGCCTCTCAAATGTAGCTTTCTGCTGAATAAATATATCTCTGCAAGCCATTTTATCTGTACATTATTGATTAGGGCTCAGGCAGTGCTGAAGACCCCTAAGCACTGTTGGGCCTTCCATCTGATCACTGCGGTTGACATGGCAAGCATTTCTTTAAGGTTTGTATAAGCTGCAAACAAGGGCCAACTGAGTCCCCATTGGATCTCAGATTAAAAGTAGGGTATTTGCTGTAGATCTCCCAGTAGTAACACCTGACTTTTCAAGATGCATGCTGTTAACAGTGCTTAAAACCAAGCAAGTAGAACATGTTGGTGGGGTGCGTGCAAAAGAGAGGAACCAAATGTCCCAGAAGAAAGAGAGAAAATATCCTTTGGTATCTACTACACCCTCTCCTCACTCCAAACCCCACTTTACAGCTATAATAATCCCTTTCTTCTTCATTGGCTCCTTTCCAGAAGCTCACCCATGAGCAAAAAGCCAACGGAACGGAATGTTTACGGGATAAAATAATTGCATATTTAAGACACTTGAGCATCGGTTACAGCTGGGTCTAGCATGTGAGGCCAGCCTGCCGCTCTTAATAGCAGAGGAGACTTATTCTAGCATGGGTTTGCAAAGAGAGGCATCACGACAAGCACTCGCTTACATTAACCGCAACAGCAACACAGGGACTTGTTGACATTGCAAGCTGAGTGTGGTTTAATGTGGAGTATAGGGAAGCTGATTTAACAGCAGCTGTTTGGCAGAATCTTCACAGAAAACATCTGGGAATCACTACAGACGTCACCTAAAGTTGTGTGCGGGTCAAGCTACATTGCTATGACTAGAATATATATTATTCAAGCACTAGGCCCAGCTCACATGTCGTGGCAAAATAGTTAAGGGGTCTACCATGAATACAGAGATTGCTGTTGCTTCTCCCCTGTGGTTTCCCATGCCAAGCAAACACGGACACTGTAAACATTTAATAAAGTGGGTCATTTGTCCAAAGACCCATTGCAAAAGTATCCAACCGCTTCTGCTTATAATCCCAACAAGGACGCACAGTTGACCACATATTTTGAGATTCGTTTCTTAATACAAAAGAATACAGGTCTATTAATTCCAAGTAATGTCAGACTTCTAACAGTGCCATCGTATGCATATTTATTCAAAAGTAAGACCTGCTGAGTTCAGTGGGGTTCCCTTCCAAGGAAGTATGCATAAGATAGCAGCCTCAATCTATCTTTGTAAGTAAATTGATTTAACCTGTTATAGCTCCATTTCCTTTTAAAAGTGGGGCAGTTAGGTAATTTTACACTCTAGAAGTACCCATGTTTTTTTTTATGGGAGTTCCAATTCTTCAGAAGCCAGTTCTGCTGTATTTGGGAGTTCTCTTGCTCACCCTTGGTAGAAAAGGAAGCAGGCTACAATCCTAAAGACACTTACTAGGGAGTAAGACCCATTAAACAAAATGGGACTTACTTATGAGTAAACATGTAGAGGCTTGTACTGTCATGCTGTAAGTATATACAGTACAAACTTAATTGGGAGTAAGAGTCACTTAACTCGATGAATCTGACTTCTGAGTACACATGTACAGGGTTGCACTGTCAGAAAAATAGGGTTTTTTGTATTCATCAAATTGGATAGAAAAAATTGAAACCTAAACAACATGAGTCTTTTTTTTAAAAAAAATCTATTGCTGACGTGAAGATAACATTCTGAGAAATCTCATTTTGATTAATATTTCTCACTTTATACATATTTACATGACACAAACTAATGGTTTGAGATAATGCTGTTTAAAGTTCCTATTGCTCCCATTACCTCACAATTGGTTTGAACAGGAGTCTTAAACTTAATTCACTTGTTTTCATCATTGCAAACAGACTATTATTTAAGAAAATGTGCTACTAAATGCCAGAACGTTTTAAGAAGATTCTGTAAAAACAAGCAGCAATTTGAATTCATATGGCAGATCTGTTTTCCTATATGAAAAAGGAATATAGCTTGCATAGCCCCAACACTGCAGCCCTTCCTTTCCAGTGTACAATAGCCAGGTGCTTCTATTTGAAGCAAAATACACGATGCGTTTATGGAATTCCATCTACCACAGCTGTTTGTGGGTTTCTTGGGCAATGGGGCAATTTATGATGAAGGGCAGGCTAATAATATTTTAAACAAATAAACTAAATAAACGTGGCACTTATATTCAGTTAAGTTTTTTGCCCATGAAAATCAATGGCCCTAAGTTAGTCATGTGCATTAATTTCATTGGCTTTGCCCTGAATACGATTAATGTTTGATGCAATGTACAGGCTATTCAGGGTGCAGAGTTCCATGCACACATCTTTGCGCAGCTTTGCTTCCAGCTGTAGCTCCTCACGTTGCACTGGGTGCTACAAGGGTCTTTGGGTTTTCCTTAGCAACTTTTCAGAATGCTCACAATTCAATTCAAAATGTCTTGGGGTGCAGAGGAATTGCAGTTATTTGGATCTTGGCCAGTATGTACAATACAAATGGACCAACACTGAGAAATTATATTGGCTTTGGAGTGTGCTGTAGGTGTTGTCATATGACTTTAAATGAAATGAGCCTAATATATTAAAAAAAAACCAACAACCTAGAATCTGGGTTTTGAAATATATTCATACATTTCTAATATTAAAAATAGGAAGACACACCTGGCAACCTTGGCATGTACCTGACCCCTTTCTGCCAGTTTTGCCCAAAGTTTGGAGCCAAACTGTGACTCCAGTTTGTAAATCTGGATCTGGCTTGATAACAATAAAAATAAAATAATTGTGCAACCCCACTAGGATAGAAAATGCACGTTGTTTCTTATAGTCAGTGTAAATAATAATAAAAATAATAACAACAACAAATTCTTAGGAACGAGAAGAGAATGTTATAAAAAATAAAGCAGACAACAAACAAACGAAAAGGATAGGATTGAGATTGACTGGTAAAAGGTAGAAAACATATATATGGTAAACAAATGCCAGCAGCCCCACCAAACACCTTCTAACAGACAGAACTTACAAGAGAGTTCTGCATTTTAAGACTCTCTGCCTCCCCACAAAGCACAATAATTGGATATGCTTGGGTAGGGTATTCTAGCCCTGCAGCTCTTATTAAGCAAAGTTTAGCTCCTTCCCCTAATGACTGTGAATGGAGAGTGTTGGTTGGGGTGAGATCAGAGGTGCTGTCTTGTGCCCAAAGGGGGTGGGGCATGCATCACACAATGATGCATCATCAAGAGGAGGCCAAGCACAGAGACTGGCACAGTGTGGCTTCCTCTCTTGCACCCAGGAGCAGCCAGCCACTGAACCACACCACACTCAATCTCCTCCACCCCCTCAACACTGAGGGGGACCTGACCCCCTGACAGCATATATTGAGGGGGCCAAAGACCCCTCTGCCTCTAGGAGTTGGCGCACCCTGGTGAGATCATTCTAGATGACAACTTTTCGGAGTTGCACTTCTGACTTTCTGAGGGGCTGTATTGAGCTACAGATCTGCACAAAGCTGTATAAATTGATTCAGCACAAGCTAACGCCCCTGCAATGATTTGCAGCTAGCCCGATCTGGACAGGGTACAAATTGGCCCAATTCAGTTTTGGATTCAGCCAAATCTGGTCCACAGCCTTATTTTTGGTAGCATTAAAACAGAATGTGGGCTATCCCTCTGTTTTCAGAAAGATGCAAAGTTCTTCCTTTTTTAAGCGTAGCTCAGTTGTAGAGCAGTTTCCATGCATGCAGAAGGTACAATCTACAGCATCTCCAGGTAGGACTAGTTTAAAACTCAGGAGATCCTCTCTATGTTGACAATACTGAACTGAATGGACCAATGACATGGTTTAGTATAAGGCAGCTTCCTATGCCCACTGGATTCTTGGCAGAAACGCCGTCTCCGTGCAAGTGTGGAAACAAGGTCTATGGTACAAGTGTGCTCTGAGTGAAGCAGCAATCCTTTTTATCCACTGTGAATTTGCCATCTTTCAATTTAATTATACGTCCCCTTGTTCCTGTGCTTTGAGACATAGAAGAAAAGAGCATCTCCCAATCTGTCCTCAGTACCATTCATCACTTTCTATACATTTATCATGTCTTCTCTTATTTGTCTTCCTCCCAGAGCTAACTATCTCCAGCCTTTCGGATCCCTCGTTGAAGATGGTTTTCCCAGGCCCAGAGTAATTTCCTTTGTAGTTGCCGCTGTTGTTACCTATCTAAACTTCTTCCTAAGCAGCAATATCCCTTTAATAGGTGAACTGCAACACAAGGAATTTCAGTAGAAAACAAATAACTGTTTCTCTAATGGCATTTTCAATGTGCACTTATTATATACCACATCTCTTTTGTGTGTATGTCCTTGATAACTCAGATTCATTTTCGGAAAGTGAGCAGAGAGAAGTCTCTGAAGAACACTTTAACTGACAATGCTTTGTCCTCCTCAGCTGAGTTTAGCAGTGGAATAGAACAAAAAGTTAGAGACAGACAGATATTTTAAAATGTGGTGAGAAAGGTTATGATACACATATTGCTGCATTCCGAAGGCGTTCATTTTCAGATAGAAGATGTGTATTTGAAATCAAACCGCCTCCGCCATGCTTGGAAAGGCTGTGTTTGAACATAACATTAAGCTATGGCTTATGATTGTAGGAACAAGACTAGGTGAGCCTTGGGCTCATGTGCTGCCCCTTCTCTAGTGTAGCCTTCAGCAAATCAGAAACTTTCACTTCCAATTAACTACAGTTTAGTGTTACATCCAAATCCCATGCTGTGATTAATCTCAACATTTGTTAATTGAAACCAGTCACCTTCATAAAGGTTTGAAGTGGGCTTGTTTCAACAAACCAGAGTAAAGTCTAACCACAGTCATGTGGGTTTGGGCATAATACTAAACTGTGGTTTTTAAAAATGGAAGTTTCTGATCGCTTCCTCACAGCTGCACCAGAGAGGAAGTGAAACATATAAAAAGACCTGAGATGAAATAGCCTATACTGTACATCTATTGTCAGGCCTATGTGGACATTATATAGTTTATTGTTATGGGAATGGAACTTGGGTGATCCATGATTTTCAGTGTTGTGATAGCCCCTTGGAGATACAACCACATAGATATTATTCCAAGTAGTAAGCTGTCTACGTAATGCAGCTCCCCACACAGTTCCAGTGACTTTCATGAACAAAGGGTTGCTTGGTGTCGTAAAAATCACTGCGATTGCATGGAGGTATGCTTCACAGATGTGGCTTGCCATATGGAAAAGCTGCCATATGGTTGCATTTTCATTCTAAGTACCCTTCCACATTGCAAGTTGCATGTGTGAATCAAGTTTTAAAGCAATCCAATTTCCTCCTAACATTGTGTCTCACTTTATAGCTGTCTGTGTTTCAAGTCAACAATATGTTCATCTAAGTATGATAGTGTGGTTTCAAGTTGCACTACCATTGACTCATCTGGGCAGAGGGAAAATTAGACTGCAACTGTTCCAGCAAAATAGTAGCCCATGGCAGCAGGCTTTATAAAACTGACCAGAAGAAGCGGTGGAACAAAAGCAGGCCCCTGTACCCATTTTCATATCTGACTGCCCGTCCACCTTGTTTAAAGCTGATAATCATCTGGATAACTGTATGATTTTTAATGTAATTTTATTTTTGTCCATCTTCCTAGTATCTATTGACCATTTGAATATGGCCATGTCATTTATAGGTAAATTTAACATAATTCTTTCCTTTCCCTCCAACTAGATGCTATTTTGAAAGGTCTATTGTAGCACATCACAGATTAAACAAAGAAGCAGCTGTAGCTGAACCAGCAGAAAGGGAATAATCCCGCAAGTCCCCTCTGTATGCATTCCCAAGGTGAACTAGATGGACTCTAAAGAAAAATGTGTATTTTAATAACTTTTAAATCCCCATCGCTCTGACACTAGCTTCAAAACAAACAGCAAAAGAGGTTTGAGAAAGCACTGTAACCTTTTCAATATTCTTCATTAAACTCCACCATGTATGGCCCCCAGAGTGAATTGCATCATCAAATCAATGGCACCAAAGCCAGCTCTGATTTATGAAAGACCTCACCATGCCGTCTTCATATACTATTTATTTAAGCACCAAAATGTCTTACCTATAGATCCCTAAGTAATTACACACTGAGAAGACTCACACAGTGCAGCTTTTCAAGCAAAGGAGGTGGGCATTTCAGAAACAAAAAGACTTTTCACAACTGAATTCAGGCTTATACTATAGACTTTTAGGCACATTTTGCTTTGGGTTTTTAACAGCTTGGGCGAATTAAAAGAAAAGGCAGCTAGCAAAAAAAGGGGGGACAGTGTGTACGTATTTTCATCACAGTACAGAGTAGGGTAGAATCCTGAGATGGGGGCCACCATAAATAGCAACTACATCTCTTCTAACCTGGTCACTAAGCAATAGTCCTCTTTCTCTCCTGCTTTGCTGCAATCGCTGCCCCCCTCCCACTTGTCCTGTTCATCTTAGTTAGATTAAAAACTCTGTGGGCACAGGACCATGCAATGCCTTTGTTCTCTACAGCACCTAGCACACAGTTGGCATTAAATAGGCACTGGTTTCTCCTCCCCCCACACCACCACTGCCATGAAAATGTTATTAGCTTTTTAGTACCTGTTTCAAAAGTGGTTATAAGAACATGCTCCCAAAAGCCAGAAGATTCAGAGACTATTTCTGCGCCCTGGCACTACAGAAAATATATGGGATCAACATGGGACAAAAAAGAACATTTTGGCTCAATTTATGAGAGCCAATTCATTCCAGCACTGGAGACCAGGGTTCATGCTGAGCATATGTACAATATTTTTTACCTATTTGTGCACAACACAATAACAACTACTTCTTCTTCTTCTTCTTCCTCCTCCTCCTCCTCCTCCTCACTCTTGCTATTCTTTGGGATCAGTGCAGCAACAATTGCTTCTATAGCAGCTGATTTTAGCTAAACCTCATACTTCATTTAAAATTAACCCAACGGATTGAGACAAATTAAAATTGATTTTATTTATTTTTTAGGTGCAACAATCCACAAAGCCTATCCCACACCCAGTGTTCACATGTCTGAATCTGTATTACCATTTAAAGAGTTGGAACTAATGGAATGGCTGTACTTCCTCACCATTACTCCTTCAGGCAAAGCACCTCCATTTCAGATTTCCAGAAGAAACAGGACAATCCCATAAATTCTTCCGAGGTCTTGTAGTGCTTTTTTAAATGTTCAAACAATTGGTTCTATAAGCATGGACTCCAATAACATCACCTACTAACATGCTCGTCCATCAACGTAGAAATAGCAATAACTCCTTTTCTCTCATAACTAGAAAAACCACACTGTATTTATCAACTTTTAAACGGAACTTGCCAAAATGTCATTTTCTTGATTAGTTTAAAATGACAGACTCCCTGGTATAATAGAGGTCTACAACACTCTCAGTAATGGACAATTCCTGGAGACTAATCGTTTCCAGGAAATGTGAATGCTTTGTAAAAGGCACTACTTCATACTTGGATAAAAAGAAAAGTTGTGTCACAATGGTTGAGTGGGCTTCCTGATGGCTTCACTTTGTCCATTTTTGTTGTTGTCTAAAGTGCTATTCTTTTTCGTCAAACAGGCTCTCACTCAGTTGGTTTTACATGATTTTAAACCATCTTCACAGGGCTAGCGCTGGCAAGGAGGGCATAATCCATTTGATCCTCTAAACACTTATGGCTCTATGAATCTCAAGCAGATGCTTTTGAAAGGTAAACATAACAGCACAAGGTAGCCCTGCAGAATCAGATCACGTCCCTCTAGTTCAGAATCTGGATTCCTAAAGTGGCCAGCCAGATAACTCCAATAAGCTAAGTTCTCAAGAAGTTATCAGGCTGCTCCACTGCTATGCCACATATAGCTTCATACAGCCTTCATGGCCAATAGTCGTGGAAAGACCACTCCTCCATTAATTCGTCCAATCCCCTTCTAAGTTGGAGGCCACCACCACATCTTGAGACAGTTCATTCCACAAGTTATGTATGTGTTGAACAAAAAAGTATACAATATGCAGTTTTCACTGTCCAATGTTTAAAATTGTCTCACCCCCTCATAGCTTTCCTTCCTGTAGGGTTTAAAACACAAGCGTACACTTTGAACCCCACAGGGGGAAAGCTATCTGGGGAGTAATTTAGAACAGAGAAATTGTGCACAAGGAAAAGTTTAAGTACCCTGCCCACCCACCCCGCCGCTTCTATGCTCTAAATCCACCCACATCCATATGTATGCTTTTTCTTTTTTAAAAAGCATCAGGACTCCGTTACACGCTTTTGTATAGAATGTGTACTTAGCTCCAACAGTTATTGGAAATGCCACATATTCCTTGACTTTCAATCAAAGCCACCACCTTTGCTCTGAGATCTGAATTTGTTCCACTATATTCAAATAGCTTTTGATTTTCTTTTTTGCCACTTTAAGAAAAAAGCTGGACAGATAAGAAGGCTTCACTGTTAAGAGCTGAGCACTATATCCTGGATATATCTCATTAAGTGTTTTTTAAAGTACGTCTGCATGGTGTGAAAATATGCTGCAAGTCTGAAAGGCTTAATAGGGCTAATTACCACTTCCAAAAATATTCAGATTTTAAAATCTCGTTGGGCAGCATCCAACACACAGCTGAGAGCACTTGTGAGATATGTAGGCAAACCCTATACACGTTAACCTGGAGGCAAGTCCTACTATATTTGATGCGAATTAGTGCCAAGGAAGTATGTATAGGAGCATGGGTTGAATCCAGGAGGCCCAGTACTTGTTTAAGCTTTCAAATGTCTTTGAAAATATATATTATTAGAGTAACTGTATACTTTACATAAGTTACCGTAATTTTTAGACATGACATTGAATCATGAGATCAAACACCATAGAGACAATATACCATACTTTTCCATGTACAAGACTATGCTTTTTTACTCTAAAATAATGTTCAAAATCTGGGCTTGTCTTATACATGGATAGTATCTTCCCCCATTTTCTTAAATCGGAGTCCCCCAAAATAGGGGGCGTCTTATACATGGGGGCGTCTTATAGATGGAAAAATATGGTATATAACACAGTGCAGTCAACCAACAAAGTTTTTGACTTTCAGTTGGGTGGGCCAACAGTCCCTCTGTTAGGATGATAAAAGCATATAAATTTAATTCACACATTCCAAATTTCCAATGAAATTTTGATGTGGTGTGTAGATGCACCTTTTTATTCAGGCTTATGGGGTAGAATGATGTTGTCTGGCTTTAATTGACTGGATTCTTGCTATCTGCTTTGGGTTTTATTTCATTTTTTTAAAAAAATATTGTCTGAATTGTTGTAAGTGGAATAATTTCTATTTGGTTTCTATATATTTTAACGTTTTTATTTATTTTATTCTATATATTTTAATGCTTTTATTTATTTCATGATACGTTTCCCATTGAAATAATATTTGATATTGTTTTGAGAGCCTTCACTCAGATTTCTGAATTGCAAACATCTTTTCGAATTCAGTTTTCTCTCTCTCAAATTAGCACATTTAAAATTAAATTTCCAATTTGGAAAGATACAAATTTTGACTGCTTGTTACTCATTTTCTAAACCTGTTCAAATGATGTTAGATCTTCAACAGCAGCAGCAGCAGCAACAAAAAAGACAATGTTAAATATATGGGTAGAAAAATACTGTTATAATTGTCCAGTATTATACACCCATATCCCTTTGAACATAAGGAGATAATGTTCCTTTCAGGGGACTCCATATATTTAAAACTAGAGGTAGAAATGTATGCAAATATTCTTCTAACACTTGAACTCTATAAGCTGCCCAAGGGAAATTTTTTTAACTCTTTCAATAAAATTGCTTGTTTTAGTTATGTCTGCCTAAGTTTAGCTACCTTCAAAAGCTATGGAAGCCTTGCTAACAAATTAGCTGCTTGATACTAAACCAAGGAATTTGGAGCAGCGGGTCTGCTGTAACAAATTTTGAACATTTAATAAATACTCCCTTCCTGAAACTCTGGAAACTTGACTGCGTTCAAACAAGGAATGTGCGGCTGGAAACTGCTGGTACTCTCATAAATGCATAATTTGCAGATATTTTGTAGATTTACCATAAAGAGGATGTCATGACATAGAAGGACATCTGAGAAATGTGGACTACTGGACTGTTATATTTTTTGGTAGGCTGATAAATTGTAAGGGTCACCAGTTATCCCAATAGTATTAAAAGGCTTGCAGAGACTTGCCATTACAGAGCACAAAATTATGTTGGCGATTCATAGTTCTGCTAAGTAGTAGTTAGTTTGTTGCTGTCAGTGAAGAATTTATCAGTTCTCTGTATACAACATATGACATTGTAAGGGATTGTGAAAATACATTTTAGTATCTGCTCTCCTTAACACTATTCATAGGCAGTCAAATGACTATGAATCATGTTCAGCAGAATAAATAGTTTTAAAACCCACTATTCTGGCAGCGCAGTCCTAACCATGACAACTCAGAATAAGTCCTACTGAACTCAACAGGACTTATTCCCAGGTAAACTGGATTACGATGACAGCCTTATTTACATACATCACCTGCTATCCCTAAAACACTTTATAAGTTTGCTAACATGTACAATTAGTATGTTAAAGGTAAAGGGACCCCTGACCATTAGGTGCAGTTGGGGACGACTCTGGGGTTGCGGCGCTCATCTCGCTTTATTGGCCGAGGGAGCCGGCATACAGCTTCCGGGTCATGTGGCCAGCATGGCTAAGCCGCTTCTGGCGAACCAGAGCAGCACACGGAAACGCCGTTTACCTTCCCGCCGGAGCAGTACCTATTTATCTACTTGCACTTTGACGTGCTTTCGAACTGCTAGGTTGGCAGGAGCAGGGACTGAGCAACGGGAGCTCACCCTGTTGCGGGGATTCGAACCGCCGACTTTCTGATCGGCAAGTCCTAGGCTCTGTGGTTTAACCCACAGCGCCACCCGTGTCCCAATTAGTATGTTGTTGTTGTTGTTTAGTCGTTTAGTTGTGTCCGACTCTTTGTGACCCCATAGACCAGAGCACGCCAGGCATTTAGTATGTTACACATACACAATTGAGTACTTCGTGTTTTGGATGTTTTGTCTGAATGCACTGCGATAGTCGAACACAGCAGTTGTAAACAAGGAGCTGAGAGGAGTGATATAGTGGATCTATCACCACTTCTGAAGCCTTACTGCTTTGTACCAGCTGGGAAGAAGAAACCCCCCTTTCTTCTTTTTGGCTACGTCAACTCCAAAACTGGGCTCCTGTTTGGATCTCCCTCCTTCAGGGTTCACTGCTAGCTGTAAGTCGGGGACCCACCACCCTCAGCCATCAACATGGGGGAGAGAAACCTACATGCTAAGACTCCCAAACTCCCAATGAGGTGTGTGTGTGTTTGTGTGCGCATGATTGTGCTCTAATGGTATGAAATCATGCTACTGTATGGTATTTCCTCTAAAGTGTACCTATCTCAGTAGCGCCAATCTCCTGCCCTTTCAAGTTGCAAAGAGTATTAAAGAGCAATGGAAAAAGCTTGCCCTATATACCACCCTTTCAGTCCATTTTAATTAATGCGGAACAATCGGCACTATGCTCGCAATCGTGAATGTTGCTTACAATTGCACTCCATATTTGACACCATTGAAAGCTTTACTTCCAATGCAGTGGCGGACCAATATGGTTTAAGGCTAAAGCCCCCAAACCAGATCCCAATCAGGGCACCTGCACCTTTTATTCTCCCTCTCTTTTTAAAAGGCATTCGCATAATTGTTAACTGCATGAATGGTGTCACATCTAGTGTGCTCTTTACATCAGAAAATCATTGGGGTGGGGGAGGGGGGTTTGTCCAAAGATAACTTGCAAGTGTTGAGGCATAACTGTACCTGTTGCTCTTGATCATATTATTCTATCCCTCGGGCTCAAGGAAGGTTATGAATAGGGCTGACATAAAATTACTTATTTAGTTTCATGTCCATTTTCATCAGTCTCAAAAAGTGCATCCCCCAAGTGATTTTTCATTGCTTCCTACAAACATATATTCACGTTCAGCACCTTTTTATTCCCAAGCTGCTACTTATGCTTGCAACCATTACCCTTTTCTTCACAATATGACACCAGAAACTTCTGTAAACAAAACCATATGGGTTGCTACAGCCAATCAGATCAGACAGCAGCAAAGGCCAATGAGGCCAAGCGCTATAAGGACAAACAGGAAAAATGACAACGAGAAGACACTGCAGCCAGGAGAGGGTCAAAGAGTACCCAGACAATGCAAATGTGAGAGGATGGTGAGTAATAATAATAATAATAATAATAATAATAATAATAATAAATACTAATGGATGACTATATCTTCTTCCTTGGCGATCACTGGTAGCTGAGTAAGATTGTCTTCCATAAACACGGTTTTAACAATGAGTCCGTAAGTTACTGTGGAGGCCCATTCTGGATCCACATGTCCTTCCACAGTGGGGACATTGGTTTCCGGGAGGGAGTTGATCACGGTTTGGATTTGCCAAGCGTGCCTTCTTCTTGGCACGTTTCTCCCTTGTGTCCTGAGTTCGAGTGCCTTCAAAGCCCATGGCACCTTTGGTAAAGGCTGTTTTCCAATTGGAGACAAGTGCTCGCAGAGAGGAGTTTCCCAATTGTTAAACTCATTGTTAAAACCGTGTTTATGGAAGACAATCTTACTCAGTTACCAGTGATCGCCAAGGAAGAAGATATAGTCATCCATTAGTATTTATTATTATTATTATTATTATTATTATTATTATTATTATTTATACTACATTTTTAAAAATTTGCCTTGAGGCAGTTTTTAAACCTCTTTTGCTGACCACCAGCATTATGCTTTCCATTTTTAAGTTTGGAATAGACTGCTTGCTTTGGAAGACAATAATCAGGCATCCGCACTATATATGTATATTTTCAAAAAGCAGAATGTTATTTTTCAAAACATTCCACCTACTATTTTGTTCTTGCGATTACATGCTCTCTCTGTACTGCAGAGGGGAAGGCTTAAGGTTGTCCTCTCCATGTGCAGTGCAAGTATACTTCTGGATATCAGATGTAGCGGCAAACAAGCAACAGCTTCATTTCCTGCCCTGCTTGCAAACACCCAGTGACTTTGCTGGTTAAACAGAAACAGAAGGTTGGACTGTGACGCAGCAAGGGAACCACATTCTGATCAAATCAGTATTTTATTATTTATTTGAAAATGTACAAACATCTTCTTCTTCTTCTTCTTCTTCTTCTTCTTCTTCTTCTTCTTCTTCTTCTTCACAATGTACCTTTAAATTTCCAGGTCCTTATGCTCTTATATAACCCAAGGTGGGCTGTATCCAACCAAGTTCTACTTAGAGTAGAACCAATAAAATTAATGAACCTGTTAGCCAAGTCTAACTTAGTCAATATTGATTACAATGCAATTCCAAGACCATGTAAAAGTTTTCATATCAAAAGCTGCAGGGAAAGGAGATACATGTCGACAAAACAAAAATCGAAATAGCAGAATTACCCTGGTTACATATATTTTTTATTGAACTTTCTACTCCAGCACCCCATTTCCCAAAAGGAATAGTGATACATTTGGACTACATGCATTTAATATTCCCATTATTCCTTTTAATTTTACATTTCGTTCATTCTTTTGGTTGATAAAACTGTCATTACAGCCTGTCAAATTAGCCTGGAGTCAAAATTAATGTGAGAAGAGACGGAGGGCTTGAGACTTTTATTCGTTTTCACACGTTTGTTTTTCTGTAGTGCTTCATGCCACCAAGTTAAAAAGGACCCTTTCTCTCCCTTTCACCATGGTTTCATTACGAGAGAATTATAAATATAGCTGCAGTTCAGAATTTAAGAAGAAAGAAAGAAAAAAGATGCCACTAGACTTCAGCAGTGAATGGTGATTGTTCTCTCCCACACCATATCAACACATCTTGGATAGAGGTTCAGAACATTCCCCCATTATAAATTAACAAATGCTGAACAAAAATAAGGTGAGAACAAAGTAAGATTTTAAAACATGCACTGAATTTTTAATAGGCAAGAGTAACTGGGGGGCGGGGGAGAGAATGCTACACGAGGACATAAACCAGTCCTTGATCTGTCTCTGCCATTCAGAATGTCTGGATTTATTTATACTTTCACATAGGAGCATATTGGTTAGCAAGAAATGAAATCTTGCCCCTGTTCAGTGAACTAATATGATCAAGAAAAGGATTAGATTCAATATAATTGCATCACTTATATACAATGTTTAATTTCACCCTATCACTTAACCACCCTAATCATTCCCTTCATCAGACCAATTTGATCATATCATTTATAAACACAATTTGCTAACCAATATTTTTGCTAGCCAGCTGGAAAACTGATTGTGCATTGGGCTTGAGTATATGTGATTATTCCAAGTGTCCAATGTAGTACCCCGAGTGTTCAAATGATGACGGAATACTGTCACTGTAGGAGCGCACAAACTTTTGAGTTATATATTACTCATTAGGTAGAATAGAAAATTAGATACTTCTCAGCCTGAAAGACAGAGACATTGGGCTAATGGCACAAATTACTGCTCCGCTTCAAATAACTTATAATTAGGGGCTGAGCTGAAACTACTCACAATTTATGTGAACTTTTTTTGGCAATGTGGAAAAGTGGCCCCCTCTTTTCAATCATTCCTTGGAATACCTTAGGAAAGAAGGTCCCGTGTGAGTGCCTTGAGGCGGTTGGAGGATGGATGATGGCTAACAGATTGAGGCTGAATCCTGACAAAACAGAAGTACTGTTTTGGGGGGTCAGGGGGCGGGCGGGTGTGGAGGACTCCCTGGTCCTGAATGGGGTAACTGTGTCCCTGAAGGCCTAGGTGCGCAGTCTGGGAGTCATTTTGGACTCACAGCTGTCCATGGAGGTGCAGGTCCATTCTGTGTCCAGGGCAGCTATCTACCAGCTCCATCTGGTACGCAGGCTGAGACCTTACCTGCCTGTGCACTGTCTTGCCAGAGTGCTGCATGCTCTGGTTATCTCCCACTTGGACTACTGCAATGCGCTCTACGTGGGGCTACCTTTGAAAGTGACTCAGACTCAACTAATCCAGAATGCGGCAGCTAGACTGGTCCCTGGGAGTGGCCGCCAGGACCATATAACACCGGTCCTGAAAGACCTACTGTACATTGGCTTCCAGTATGTTTCTGAGCACAATTCAAAGTGTTGGTGCTGACCTTTAAAGCCCTAAACAGCCTCGGCCCAGTATACCTGAAGGAGCGTCTCCACCCCCATCATTCAACCAGGACACTGAGGTCCAGCTCCGAGGGCCTTCCAGCAGTTTCCTCACTGTGAGAAGCGAAGTTACAGTGAACCAAGCAGGGGGCCTTCTTGGTAGTGGCGCCCGCCCTGTGGAACGCCCTCCCATCAGATGTCAAAGAAATAAACAACTATCTTACCTTTAAAAGACATCTGAAGGCAGCCCTGTTTAGGTAAGTTTTAATGACTGGTGTTTTAATGTATTTTTAATCTTTTGTTGAAAGCCACCCAGAGTGGCTGGGGAAACCCAGCCAGATGGGCAGGGTATAAATAATAAATGATGAAGATTATAAAGTGTTTGGTTATTTATTTGTAATGACCTTTTCTCACTGTCTTTACCATTGCCATCACTTCTTCTCAGTAACATTATCACATAGCCAAATCTGATGTGGCATTGTGGAGCCATTCCATCCATGGCATGGCCACTGAATGGGTAAGATAATTGATCCAGGAAGTTCTGTCCTTGTTTTCCATGGTAATTGCCATCACCATGCAACCAAATGAACTACGTAGCATTGTGATGCCATTGCAATCAATATGTGATTACTGACTGGATAGGAGTCTACATGTAGAATCTACATGGGCCAATGTAACACCAGTAGTGAAGATGTTTTGTAATGTATCTGAACTGACAAAAATATAAGCAACCTAACTCTCTAAATAGCTGTGCGTTTTCTTCTTGTTCCACAGAAGGAAGTGTGGAACAATGCGGGGGGGGGGAGAGGTAAGAGGCTGGCCAGGAAAACCAATGTGAATAGATGATGGTCTATGACCCACCTATTAAGGCCAAGAAGCCCTTGCCAAAATTTTTCATAAGGCATTATCTGAATGTACACGATGCAACAATATTGGTGACACTCAGGAGGTCTGGGTCTGTGAGACTGCTTAGATGCCCCTGCACTTCCATCAATAGTTGAACGGTAGGCTATACATTCAACAAATAGACAAATATTTCTTTCAGGCCAATGCCCGTTTGGTCTTGGCAAACTTGTTGCCTGCAGGTGTGCCTAACACTGCAATACTATGTAGCTTAAGAAGATAAAGCAAGTCCTATCAACAGGTCTCCAGTTTAGAAAGTAGTATACACACTTCTAATGGCTTTATATTGCCAGAAGAGTGGGGATTCAAAAATATATTTTTTTACTTCAGACTGATTTAAAATAAATTTCCGTTTTTTGAATACTTGTCTTTGCCTTTAGTTTATGAGATGGATCGGTTAGGAAAGCAACATAATTAGACAAATGCTGCCTCACTTGTTTCTTTTTTTATTTTTCTTAAAAAAATGCTCTGTTGTTCTCCTTTTAAAATAATGGTTAGAGGAGCACAGGAGGAAAAATCTTTCTGTACGGTTATAATTTCTCGCTGTAGTAACTTGAATTAAATGCAGATTAATATGTTTAGTCTAATGGACTAAGTTTGCCACTTCACTCTCCTCAATGAAGAGTTAAATGAACACAACGCAAAGCAGCACAGGGTGTGGGAGCCTGGGACCAGAGAAGCCTCCATATTTCATTTGCCGTAATAGTGATGGATGCTCCATGGATATATGAAGGGCTGTTATTGCAACTTGCTTGACAGCCAGCATTGAAGTTTTGATCTATTAGCCCTCTGCTTCTTCTGTGGAATGCACAATGCAGGCATGCAGGTAGAATTTTGGCATATATATTATATATGGTGATTGGAAAGATCTATCCTAATTTTCTTGAAGTCTAAGAACAACTTTGGCTGCAGGATAGAACACATGCTGTTTTCAGTAGAAGACATCAGAAGGCAGCCCTGTTTAGGGAAGCTTTTAATGTTTAACGGACCACTGTATTTTAATATTTTGTTGGAAGCCAGATGGGTGGGGTATAAATAATAAAAATATTATCATCATCATCATCATCGTCGTCATCATCATCAGTAGAGTACACAAACCTGGCAGTTTATGGCAACTTTTCTGACATGAGAGCAAGAAGCAAAGTTGTCTGATTTCTTTTTTTTAAAAAACAGAAGTATGGATATGATGGAGTTGAATAACCAAACTGAAGTTATTTCAGCTTTCTTAATTCCCATACACTTCCCTTCACATACACATTGCACATTGGTGTATACATGTATTTGATTATCTGTGAGAGAAAATTCAAACTGAGTAAAAATGGTGTGTATTTCCTCTATTTAATAAATGTTTAAGGCAGGTGTGAGGTAGCTTCCCCTTCCCCCAGTGTTGCTGAACTTGGCTATGCTCACTGGGAGATGTTTGGGTGATTTTGTGGTGTTTGTGAATATTTATTTATTTTTATTTTTACCCCACCTTTTCTCCCTGATGGGACTCAAGGCGGCTTACAGGTTAAAATAAGAACTAAAAACACAGAAAAAACCATTTAAAAACAATTAAACACTGATAAAATGAAAAACATATATACATATATAAAAACTATTAAAACTATACCAATTAAGTATAATAAAAACAGCACAGCACTAGCCCTTTCATTAAAAGCAGTGCTAGGGGGTTGCATAACTATGTTGTTGTTTAGTCGTTTAGTCGTGTCCGACTCTTCGTGACCCCATGGACCAGAGCACGCCAGGCACTCCTGTCTTCCACTGCTTCCCGCAGTTTGGTCAAACTCATGCTGGTAGCTTCGAGAACACTATCCAACCATCTCGTTCTCTGTCGTCCCCTTCTCCTTGTGCCCTCAATCTTTCCCAGCATCAGGGTCTTTTCCAGGGAGTCTTCTCTTCTCATGAGGTGGCCAAAGTATTGGAGTCTCAGCTTCAGGATCTGTCCTTCCAGTGAGCACTCAGGGCTGATCTCCTTCAAAATGGATAGTTTTGAACTTCTTGCAGTCCATGGGGCTCTCAAGAGTCTCCTCCAGCACCATAATATAACTATAGTAGGTTCCAGCTATTCCAACCTGCTTCACCAGGTAAAGTGTTTACCTCTTTAGTCAGTGGGAATGACTACACTTCCTCTCTCTGCCGCCCTGGCTTCTAGGCACCACTAAGGCCAGAGTAGTGACAGGAAGTAGTGGCAGGAAGTATTCATGCCCTTCCTCTGAATGTGGCTTCATGGAGATAGCATGTAGGCAAAGAGATCTGGCTGCCTGATTACCGTCTAAAGAAGACTAAAAGAAGTGGTAGTGGAAGTCCAAAAAGCAAATGGTGGTTTCATTAAAAATTCCCCTAGTACCCATGCCAAGGGGGGGGGGGGATATTAACACAACTTTTGGCTGACCGATAAAATTTGGTTTCAAGTATTTGTACAATGAGGCCACTGTGCTGTTATGTTGCGTCAGTTAAACACACGGTATTACAGTCCTCTGCACAGCAGTCTGCACATAAATCTCATGAAGTTGGTGGGGTTTATGCATACTGAACAGCATGAAAGGAAACAGTTGTGGTATTAAGCATCCAAACCTATCAATACAATTGGCTAAAATATCTATTCACTTTTACATATTTCCTAGCTGATCGAAAAGATGCTTTTTATCTTATGTCGAAGCACTATTTACAGGGTATTCATGTTGCAGACAGACAGTATAATCTCCTTTCTGTGCAGCTGACAGCACACAGAGATGCTCAGTGTAAAGCTCAATGATGTACAAGAAATTTGTCCGCTATGAGATAACTGGTCCTTTTCTTAACTCTCTCCTGATGGATTGTGGGAGGCAGGCGAAATAACAATCTGCTGCCCAACTGATATGTCATTTCTGAGCTCAAAAAAAGAAAAGAAAAGAGGAGAACTGGGACATTATAAAAGGTGAAATCATTTATAGCAAATGCCCTTATTTAGAAAGAGATCGGAAAGGGGGTAGGCATGCACATGACACATCAAATGTGTGGTGCAAGATGAAAAAAGCATCGTTGATCAAAACGTGCATTTGCATAGATCCTAATATTGGCAGCTTTTATGTGCCTAGTTTGGGGCATCTAAATTTAAAGGAAATAATCACGGATCCTTCTCAGTGAGCCCAAAAGCAGAAAAGATGGCACACCATCTTCTTTGAATGGTGGCATCCTGACACAGGACAGGTTTTCACTTCCAGTGAAAATGTGAACTATGAAAAAAGAGAGTGCCTTTACCTCCCCACTGACCAATGGCAACCAGCACCCACCATTATGGGATGGAGAAATGGATTCCAGATAGCCATGACTTACTAACAGGTCTGTTGGTTGCCACTTTAAACACCAAGCATTAGCTATTGACCATTAGAGTCCTATTTTCCCATTATCTTACATGCCGTATAGGTGGTTGTGTTTTTTTTAATTTAAAACCCCCCTCCCCAAACTTGTTAATCTTCAAACTTTCACCAGTTATTCTGAATGAATGTGACAAGCTACTTCAAACGTATTTTCTTCTCCACAGGAGCTATGCTTCATTGCTATTTCGAAATTCACTTGAAGTACCACACATCAAAAATTGCAAAGCCACACAGGATGTTCCTGCAGCATTTGCAGACCTTAGATTTTGCACATTGTTGGTTTTTCGTTTGCTTCCATCTTACCACCACCCCCATCTAATAATAGAGCTCTACAATAACTAAAAATGAGAGGTGTGAATAGGTATGACGCGTCAGAGCTAGAACGTAAGTGGCGTACAAAAACCAAGCTTTCATTAAGGTGTATTCATAAAGCCAAAATCATACATTGTGCCCTATTGTTATCCTATTTACCAACCTTTTCCTAATTAACAATTGAATCCTATTGAATTCAACAGGGCTCACTACACAGGAATACAACTGCAGCCTCAGTTTATTCTCTCGTTTTCTCTCTCTCTCTCTCTCTCTCACACACACACAGAAAACCACTGTATCTTTTGTAAAGGATGGCCACAGATTCTAGCTAGTATTTAAAACAAGGTCATAAAATGGTTAAGAACTAAATAGGGTAAACCTGAAGTCCCTAACTTTTGAAATAAAAATGATAATTCTTAAAATAAAGAATCCTGGATATCTGAGCAGAACCAGCTGCCCCAGAAGCAAAGTCCAAATCTGCATGTGTAAGTCAGGGTGCAATGAAACTGCTATCCCACTTCCCTCTGCCATGTTTATCTAGAGTCCACACACTTTGAAGTGTTTATTTGACTTACAGCAATGTGGTCATATCAGGACCAGCCCTGGACGTTTTGCCGCCAGAGGCAAAACAGGAAATGCTGCTCCCCTCTGCTGCCTTGTCCTCCACTGTGTGCCTGCCTGCCTGTCCCCACCTGCTGTTGCGTGCCTGAGCTGTAGGTGTGGAGGCACACAAACAGTGGAGGGGGAGACAGTGGCCAACAAGTGCTGGAGGCAGATCTGCTGCCTCTCCCAGCTTTCTGGAGCCTGCAGCCATGAGGCAACTGCCTCACCTTGCCTAATGGGTGGGCCAGTCCTGGGGCATATGAATCATACTCTCTCCATTAAGGGAGGTGCATTGTTTGAGCTTGAGTCAATGCATCTTCTCAGTGAGCCACCAGTTACTGCTGATCGCTAGTTCATATGCAAGCAGTGTCTCAGGGAAGAGACTTCTGGACTATCTCTACCCAGGCCTGCCATTGGCTTCTCTTGGGCAGGAATATAATTGTGGAGGTCGGTCACCCACAAAGTCAATGAGAAAAGCTGGCAGGCGGCGGCAGTGCTGCCTCTGAGAGAAAAGCAGTTCAGCTCCACCCTCCACAGTCAGCGAGCGAGGCACCCTTTTCCAGGGGTGGGAGGGGGTCGGATGCAGAGGCAGAGTCTCTCTGCCTCCAAGTCTGAGCTTCTCCCTGTGGTCGTGTGTGTGATGTTGCATGTCCGTGTTGCGGCAGAAGGCACCCACAATCCTGAGGGCGAGTTGGCACCCCATGGGCAGGAAGGAGTATAAAAGAGCTTTTTTTTTGTCTCAGTGGAACTTGACTTGAGCAATGAAGTCTACCTGAGTTCTAATTTTCCCTGTCCTTCTGGTTCTAATTCCTGGTTGTGCTCTGATATGGATTGCTCTTCAGTCCCCATTCCCACCTACAGCCTCACTCTAGTCTGCTGCCCAAAGCATGGCCCTCACACAACACACATGCTGGAACACATGATGGATTAACCCATGGTTGAGGGCAGGGACACCAAAGTCTTATCCCCAGTGTGCATCGCTCCATCTGCTCCGTTCTTGACTTTCCCTGTGCTGAATGGGAAAGGTCTGCATGGGGTCTTTAAAACAGGATTCAAAATCCCGCAAGGATTTTCCAACACGCCTTCAAGTGAACACAAACAGAGGCCCTCTGCAGGTCCGTCCTCCTCACTCAACAAGAGGAAAGTTGGGGACTGAGCGGGCAGGGCCACATGTATGGAAACATTGGGGGTTGGATGTGCGTGTGTACAAGAAGAATAGAAATCTGCTATTTCGCATATCTCATTTTTACCCCCATGTTACCTTTTGAGAACACAACTGGAGATATTGCAAATAATTCCGCAAAGGCTGCCCTTTCTGCAAAGGAGGAGGATGGACACCTCTTGGGCACCATCCATGAAGAATGCTTCCTGTACAAGCCATGCAGAAATGAAAGGTACCTGGCCAAGTGTTTGGTAGTCCCACTGAAACAAATTAGGGTAGTGCTAGAAGAGAGTAAAGCTCTTCATTTTGATGGGGTTTGCGCAAGATGATCTCCCAGCGGATTGTGACACATGAACACGGCACCCATCACATCAACCTCCCTTGCATGCTGTTGCTGTCGTGTCTAATCAGACGGTGAACTTCTTGGGACAAGTGTAGGGATTACTTGTTGGCTCCAGCCAATATGATTAAACACGTCTATTGGCAGCACGGTTCAATATCTGTCCGCCGTACTTGAAATGTACTATATTGAACCATAAAGAAGAACCTGAAAATTACCTCTGTGCTTGCTGTGTGTGAAAGAGAGGGAGGACAGACAGACACTTAACTGGAAATTGAGCGGAGATCTCTGAAGATTATCCGGCCACACTATATATAGATAGATGTCATTTTGTTCGTGTATAAGAAGGATAAGGGGAATTAGTGACAGTGCTGAATCTCAAATGGGGGGGGGGGGGAGCTGCATTCAAAAAGTGGATTTCAACAGCCTGAAGCCCTTGCAAACCAGGCCGCCCCTTCCAAAGTTTTGAAAAATTCTAACATTGCATCATTCGGCTTCGCCAAACTTACCTGGGGGAGGGCAGTTCTGAGAAGGCCAAAGACACCAGAGGCTGAAGTCCTGGGCACTGTGGTAAGCATGCAACGGCAGTGCCCAAGTGGTGCAAGGAAACATGGAAAATGCAATTCTCAACAAAAAAGGAGAAAGTTGTGCCAGGGAGGACAAATGGAATTTGGCACTTGAGAACATTCATACACTTTTAAATTCCTTTAATGTGGGGACTGATAGACAACAAAAGTGGATTCTGCAATATTTTAGAAGACACCTGACTTTTAGAAGACATCCGAAGGCAGCCCTGTTTAGGGAATGTTTCATAGACTATTGTATTTTAATGTGCTGTTGGAAGCCACCCAGAGTGGCTGGGGAAACCCAGCCAGATGGGCGGGGTATAAATAATTTATTATTATTATTATTATTATTATTATTATTATTATTATTATTATTATTAGACTGTTGTTGTTGTTTTAAAACCTGCAAACAATATGTAATTAATGACTTTGTTTTACATTGTTCTGCCATTCCCCTTACACTGAAATGATTATAAGCTATGTAGATAGTTATATAACTTAGTAGACAGTAAGATGAATAGTTTTATCTTGTGAACTGCCCTGAGATCTTCGGATGAAGAGTGGTATATAAATTTAATAAAAAATAATAGATGCAGAACTGCAGCAGAACAGAAACAGCACTGATTGTGATGAATACAGGGCTGAGACAGAAATTGCTCCCTTCTTCCTTCCCTAATTGTAGCTAAACCATGAGGTGCACGTTAAGTGTCCTGTCAGAACAGTATCACTTTGGCATGCTGGGGAGAAAACAACTCTCTGCATGTAGAAAATTAGTGGGAGACACTCTAAGCTTTGAAATAAGTATATCTGGCCCTTGCCAGTTTCAGGCAGATTTATGTCAATCCTCATAGTCCCACTGAAAATCCAATTCAGATACTGTATAGACAGCTTTTTCTGAGTATCTTGGCATAACAAGGTGAGGTTCTTTCAACTGCTCATGTTAGAAGGCGGCAAATTGAAGTCTTTGGGATAATGCCGGGGGAAAAGGTGGTTTGAGGATACGAGGCACACTGAAATTCCTAAAAGAAACTATTGGTAAAACATTGTTATGCTTCCTTGTTGCCAGTCTTATTAGAGAGAAGTTGTTCACACAGGGGTCACAACTTTTGCAGAAAGTTTCCTTTCTTGAACCTTGTCCAGTAATTGGACAAGTAAGTACACAAATAGAAGGTTTAAAGGATACTTTTTTAAAGGAGACTTCACAAAATATTGAAAGGATTTACAAGATGTTAATGGTGCATTCCTTACACACAGAATACAAATGAAAGACACAGTCCTATGATATCAGCTGTATTTTCAATCAATACCAAACTCTTGGGTTTCCGCTTGCCAAAATCTCACTTCTTGCTTCCAATAAGATGCAGGAGGGGGAGAGTTGCAGCACTGGCACAGAAAATCAGAATCCCTGTGACTCTGGGAAATATGTTCTCACAAGGTCACACTCAGATAAATTGTATCAGCTGCAAAACTAAGTCCACAGAAACTGTATTGCAGATAAACAGAATACCTTTCTTCAAAGGTCTTC
The DNA here is from genome assembly GCF_964270895.1 of Podarcis filfolensis. Lineage (NCBI taxonomy): Eukaryota > Metazoa > Chordata > Lepidosauria > Squamata > Lacertidae > Podarcis > Podarcis filfolensis. Next base: position 45,545,297 of record NC_139614.1, on the reverse strand, counting down.
TACCTGCTTCTCCATTTACCACACAAAATTCTCTGCAAAGTTCTGTCTAAGAGGAAAGGATATACACAGAGGTTATTATCCATCTGTAATGCAAAGTCTTCTTGACACAGGGCCAGGCATACTAGACATGACACGCTAGACAAAGGAACACGAAGGGACCCTGATATTATGATACTTCCATTGTCAGTAGCAACAGAGGATGACTTCAATCCATCTTGAAATTAATTTTGCATTTTAAAAACCGAAATGGTCTTTACTCTGGGTGCAGTGCCAACTCTTTCATCTTGATGATTTGTTCTGTGTTAAAGCATTTAGTTATACCTCCCACTGTGCAATGATTGAGTTCATGGTCGCAAACACACTGACCACAGGTGCAATGAAAGCAATTGATATTGCTCTAAATATTTGAAGATGGATGATCAAATGCAAAGTACTAGCAATGTCCTTCCAATTAGTCTAGTTCAGATCATATTCAGAAGTCTTCCATCTTTGTGAGATGATGGACTTCCAATTTACCTTTAGATAATCTAGAATATAAATCATGGGTAGGCAAACTAAGGCCCGGGGGCCGGATTTGGCCAAATCGCCTTCTAAATCCGGCCCGTGGACGGTCCGGGAATCAGCATGTTTTTACATGAGTAGAATGTGTGCTTTTATTTAAAATGCATCTCTGGGTTATTTGTGGGGCATAGGAATTTGTTCATTTAATATAGATTAGAGGATAGATAGATGATAGATAGATGATAGATAGATAGATATAGATAGATAGATAGATAGATAGATAGATAGATAGATAGATAGATAGATGATAGATGATAGATGATAGATAGATGATAGATAGATAGTCCGGCCCCCCAAAAGCTCTGAGGGACAGTGGGCCGGCCTCCTACTGAAAAACTTTCCTGACCCCTGAGTGGACTAGCAAGACTTGTGGCACATGCCACACCTGCAATCTGATGCTTTTAATCTTACATTCATGCTTTTTCTACAGCGGGAGGAGCTCTTTCTTTGCTTAGATTTCTGTGCAGCCCTGGGGTCTGTGACATCAGATGTTTCTCTTGGTTGCTAATGTCTTCCATTCACTGCTGCTGAAATCTACCAAGTCACATTTACATGGAAGATTTTTGTTTATTAACATTCTTTTTGGTGATATTGTCTGGCCGGATGCATGTTTCTGAAAACTGAACAGTACGCCTATTGTAATGACTAAGAATGTTTAGAGCACAATCTATCTTCTCAATATATTTCAGAATATTGATTGTGTAAACAATTCATTTGTGTATGTATGTCCAAACTTCAGTATACTATAACCATAATTTCCTGATTGTAGCTTCCAAATTGGGAAGTAACTGTGAGCTGTCTGTCATGGATGACCTCTAATCAGGATCTACAGGTGGAAAACTAACTGGATGGAGCCAGCGTGGTGTAGTGGTTAAGAGCGGTGGACTCATAATCTGGTGAACTGGGTTCGTTTCCCCGCTCCTCCACATGCAGCTGCCTGGTGACCTTGGGCTAGTCACACTTCTCTGAAGTCTTTCAGCCTCACTCACCTCACAGAGTGTTTGTTGTGGGGGAGGAAGGGAAAGGAGATTGTTAGCCACTTTGAGACTCCTTAAGGGGAGTGAAAGGTGGGATATCAAGTCCAAGCTCTTCTTCATCATCATCATCTCAGCTGAGATCATGCATGGAGAGGCCAACATATTGGCATGTTTGAGATTTAAGTTTATTAAATTTATATACTGCTTCCCACTACAAAAAATCCTGAAATGATATAAAACCAAATAAAAAGTGCAATAATAAAAATTGCATAAGCATGTTAAAAACATAAGGTTGTAGCCAATGCTAGTAGTGCTCAGCGTAGATCAGTTAAAATTAATGGACATGACTATCTTGGGTCCATTAACTTCAATGGGCCTACTCTGAATGCAACATGGACATAACCCTATATCAGAATACAGTAACTTAAATGAGTTTGTCCCCATCACAACAACCCCACCCAACTTAAGATGTACACCAAAACAGGACGAACATCCAATCATGGGCGCTGCTCAGATGCCCAGGAAAACAAGACCATCTGTGACTGGTTCCAAAACTATGAAAAAGTTAGTACCAGGTGAACCTCCTTGAAGAGAGCATTTTGTGGACAGAGAGCTATCACAGAAATAGCCTGTTCTCTTGCCTCCATCCGCAGGACCTCCCTGGATGATCTTAGGGTTCAGGCAGGTATACATGGGGATACCTTTAGGTATAGGGGTCCTAAGCCATATACAATTTCAAAGGTCAAAGCTGGGACTTTGAATGAAGCTTGGAAATTGGCAGCCTGTGCTGTTGAGCCATGAACAGTGCTTTTATTGATCGATTTACTTCCACTCCTCCTTGCCCCCAGTTAACAATCTAGCTGCTGTGTTCTACCCTAGCTGTAGTTACAACCTCTTGCTATGCTGAAGGAAGGATCAGTTTCACAGAACATTTTAACCTTGTCCCATTGTATTAGAACACATACAATGTGGAACATGCAAACTGCAAGAAGTATCAGAGAGTTTTTCTCCTTAAGACTACAGAAAAGGTATTCAACATAGAGAGTTTGAGGAGATTCCACAATGTGCTGGTTGGGTATTTCAGAAGAATGGGCTTCTGCAAGATATGTGCAATATGGACCTCAAATGTGACAAAAGTCTTCTTACAGATAAATGGGCAGCTGGAAGGCTATTATGGGTTCTTGTGAATTTGTTTAGAGCTACACTCTTTATCTCAAGGAAGTGATTTTCCTATTAAGTAAAATAGGTTTAAGAGATTGCTAAATATTTATTTAAGTATTTGGATACAAGAGATTTATAAATCTGTTCTTGTTAAAAAGCAAATTAAAATGGCGTCTTTCTTATGAACACCAGAAAGGGAGACTCAAAAACTACTAAACTGACTTCACAATTACAGGGGGGACTCCCCCCTCCAAAAAATGGATTATAATAAGGCAATATCAGGCTATAAGGTTATGCCGCTCTCTAGAAGGGTGTTGATCATTAACTGCATCACGAGGGTCAGAAACGAGTCTACATTGTTAACCTATTTCTAAAAATTGCTGCCACAGAACAGTCTGTAACACTGTTCTTGTAACTTTAGTTAATGATTTATGCTACAATGGAAATGAGGCAGCAAAATGATTCTGGACTAAACTTTACCTTCAGCTCTAAACTTCTCACACTCACACCTCAAGCGCAGATGTATTACACAAACACATAGTTGCATTCCTACACATACCTACTCAGAATTCCCGTTGAGTTCAATGGGGTTTACTATCAGGCACATTAGTATAGTGCAGCCTAAGAACAGCATACTGTTTATCCCCAATGCTGTAGGATTTGAAAGTATCATTATCACGAGTTTTCTCAAGGAAAACCTCAGAAACCTAGTGTCTTCCATATTCCTCAGGTCCTCTCAGTCTGTCTCTACACCTACCTGCTGAACTTTGTACTTGTCTGAGAACTTTTTCTCTGCACTGCAACAGCAAGACCAACTGCCCTATGGGCCTTGTATTTGCTATTTCCCACATTATCCTCTACGTAATTCCCCACTTTCTCTTCTAACGTAACTTCTCTTGTGGTTTTCTGCTCATAAGCACCACCTTTTCCATATAGCCATTGCTTCCATTGCCTGGTGTGCTGACAGACACAAAAAAGGACTCTGAGACCTCTGAATCTCTCAGTCCCAAGGCCTGATGAGTTCAGTGTGGAGAACCATGAGTCCTAAGTTCAGTACTTTGGGCCCAATTTTGCAGAACACCCTTCCAGCTGGGATTAGATATGGGCACCCCTCCCTCTTCCAGTGCCTACGGAACGCCTTTTAATTCCAGCAAGCATTCTAAGCCATTCTGAGCGATACGGTTTTTAACTTTACAACACAAATCTTTACTGCATTGCTGAGTTTTATGTACACTTAGTAACAACTGTGATTAAGCAGTATATGGACTGTCTGCATAAATAAACATAGTTAATCGTTAAATAATACATAATAGCACTATATTTATATTTATTTATATTTATTTATTTATTGTGGTTGTTATGATTAGATGTATTAATATAACAATATAATAGTGTTATATTATTAATAATGTTATTGATGTTGATACTGGGGATAAATTGTTGTTGTTATAGATGGTTTCAGTGCTTTCTTCTGGAAAAAACGTTTACTCTCATTTTGCTACTCATATTGAAATACTGCCCCTGAATGAAGTCAAACTTAGATTCACAAAATGTTTAGGGGTATGTGTACCCCTGCGTACCCCCAGGGAAAAAAAAGCACTGGATGGTTTACTTCCTTGGGATTGCACTCCTGAAGTTGTGTTGGGACAACAATGCAGTCCCATGCCTTTTGCGAATGAATACATATTCAATACTCTGACCATCTTCCAGTGTGTTCTAAGAGCCCAACAAAAGCATTGTACTCCAGGGGATCTCACTCCTGTTTGTGGATATTCTTCTGATGGCAAAGCGTCTGAAACTCAACATTTCCATGTCTTTCTGCTGATAGTCCATTTAACCTGTCCTGCCTTGCCTGCATCAGGGACTGCTTGAATTAACCACATCTGGAGTTACGATACAACCCATTTCCCCCTAAAAATTGCAATTTGCTATGTGATTCTAGAAGTCACTTGGCCCTGATGACCCTTGAGGGGACTGCCTCTGGATTCATTATAACAACAAAGATGATAAATATTAACAGAATAAAAGAGGAAACATAAAGGAAAGCAATGCCTAGGTAAGCTTTTCAGCAAAATAATGCACTTTGTGTCCTAAAGACAGGCTATTTCTCTACTATTTCTGTAGACAGAACATTACCATACCATTTGATAATGACCTATCAGAACCTGTTCTTTGATTAAAGGCAGCTGCTTTTGATTACAATCAATGAATCGTTAATTTGTGCTCAGCTACAAAACAGTTGGATCCCATCTATTATTCATTCTTGAAGCAGAAATTCTATTTAGACTTGAGTTCTGAATTTTTACGAAAGCTTTCTCTCTCTTGGCTATTAATAATTTTGTTTTGAAGTCCGCTCTCTGAGGTTCCATGATGGCCTTCCTTTGTTATGCTGAAACTCTGAAATAATGCATTCAGCTGCTGCCCTGATCAGTGCATCCATCTCCCTGACCGTATGTCTAACATGGTCCGATTTAGGCTTCTGAAAGTCATGTGATGTTCTTTTGATTCTTTAAAATCCCCAGCATCTCTGTCCTGTACAAAACGAGCTGCATTCACAAAAAGAACGGCACACTTTAGTTTGTGAATTAGTTTACAAATCAGCTTTGTGTCGTCTCACCAAATATCTCAAAATAAATGAAATGTACTGGTATATAAAAAGCATTTGTAGGTTCCACAGCATCGGCTCCTTTCTGAATTTGATTTATTTATCCTGCAGTATTCTTGTGTTGAAAAGACATATTGCTGCAGTCAAGCTACAATCTATCTCCTGTTGCATATGCACACACTTCAAAACACATGGTGAATGCTTAGAAATCTGTCTCCTAAAGGTCAAAGAACCAGAGCCATGGAGTTTGCAGAGGCAAGAAGGCTGGAGCTCTTTTGCATCTAACCTCCTACTGTGTGGGTAGAAGCAGAAATCTAATTACTGTGCCATCCCTGTTTTACATTGTTCCATAAGCAAAACAAAGAATATTGTTACAAAGGTTGCATGCCACTCCCAACCTCTGACAAGCAGTCACAAGTTTGCAGGGGGTTCCAGGCACATCCCCAGGGTTGTGCTTCCGTTGGGAAATCTGAGGCACAGCAGAGGCTAGTGTCTTTTAGAAATATGGTTTATTGCACACATATTTACACCTGCAGTCTTCTATGGAGGGGGTGGAGAACATTATACCCCAAGAGAGACTCTCATTGCCCTCTCATAGCAAACTTGGGCCAAAAGCAGCAGTCAGTCAGCACCAAGATTCTGCCTATTTCCTCCTCCTTGTTCCCAGAACACCTTTAGATTTCAAAAAGGACAAATTTTCCTGTGACACCATGTCCCCGTCAACTTGGCAACCTGCCAATTCTCCTGTCTCTGTCCACTCCTTGGGGTTTGGGGGAGGACAGTGGGTTTGTTTCGGGGTTTTTTGCATTGTCAGTGGCCCTTAATGGCTCAGGACTTAGCTCAGGCTGGGTTGCATAAGCAAACCCAGGGATTTCCTGTTCTCGCAGAGTTCTTTAGCTAACATTTCCCTTCGTATCCCAATTATTATCTCAGTCTTATTAATTTCTACCATTTATTTATTAATTTCTATCTCATTTATTAATTTCTACCTACAGACTCCAGGACCCTAGATTGAGGACATTATTGAAATAATATAATAATATAATATAATATAATAATATAATATAATATAATATAATATAATATAATATAATATAATATAAATATTTATATTATATGAAGTTATATTTTAAATGTAGTTTGTATTTTTAAAAATAAATGCAAGCCTGCTGAGATTAAGTTTCTAAACATATTCCTGCTTCTAGAGCAATGCAAGATGTTAAAAAGTATTTTTTTTCCATTTATCAATAACTCTGTTCACATATTATAGACATAATCTCAGTAATGAAAGTTGGTTTCAATGTGAGCTAGCCTGGTTCACAAATCTGTTCAGTACTATCAACCAGCATACATGGAACCTTGATTGATAGATGGATGATGACTGAACTTAAAATGAAGCCAACGATCAATATGTTCTGGCTTACTATCAGCAGCTACCACCACACCATAAAATGTTTGGCAGGAAGCAAGAAAGTTAAAAGTAAATTCTAAAGTGTTGAGATGCCCTGATATTAGCCCTGCATGTGCTACGGCTACTAGACTGATGCCTATAAATTAAGAGGTTGCTTAATGCATTCGAGCCAAGCCATATAGAAACTTCTTCAAAATATTCAGCCAGTGCATTCTCCACAGCACAGGTGCTTTTACACTGTCAAAAAGTTTATTCCATCAACAACTGGGTCACAGCATTCTGCCCCAAAAGTAGCAGTAATTACATTGCAGTACAGTGGTACCTTGGTTTAAGAACAGCTTAGTTTATGAACAACTTGGATTAAGAACGCTGCAAACCCGGAAGTAGGTGTTTTGGTTTGTGAATTTTGCCTTGCAATAAGAACATGTTCCGCTTCCTGCTGAGTGTGTTCCATTTGTAAATTGAGTCCCCTGCTGCTATGGGAAAGCACACCTTGGTTGAAGAACGCTTTGGTTTAAGAACGGACTTCCGGAAGGGATTAAGGTCGTAAACCAAGGTACCACTGTAATCAAGTCTTGAGACTACCAATGCATAGACTACTAAGCATAAGCTATTCCATTCCTAGAAGGCCATAGACCAGCCAAACCCAATGAACACTGAAGGCTGTGCTTTTTGCCTGAACCATAAGATTGGACCCTGCTTTGTGTGTCTAAATCCCTATATTATTTGGGGGGTTTTGTGGTTTTATATGATATTTACTATTGGTTTCTGTTTTATTTTTGTTTCCATTTGATTGCTTGCTTTTATTTCAAACAGCACTTTGAGATTTTTTAAATATTAAGTGGCTTTTCAGTGATTAAAAAAAAAAAGGCAATAGAAGGATGGATTTTATTTACTTTTGTGTATTTTGTGTATCTTGCTTTTTTCCAGCATGCAACCAAAGGTGCCACAGGTGTGATTCCTGGGCTGATGCACCAAAATGCATAATATCCTTGTTGTCGAAGAGGGTTGGATGAATTACGTGAACTGCCTCCTTAAAATCTAACTTGGATGTATTTTCATACTGAAGGAGACGGGGAGTTAAGAATTCAAAATGCTCCTGAGCTGCTTTGGAAATCCTGGTTGGAAGGGTCACAATGAAAAGCTCAAGGAGCTGAGAAGAATTTTCAGAAAATTAGGCATACTACAATCTATTCCTAAACAAATGTTCTGTCTTGGTAATCCTCAGGTATGCAACAATCACTAGATTATGTAGAGCCACCCAAGGCTTCTGATCCTCATAAAAGAGAGCAGTTTAGATTGCACTCTGCTTGTTCACTAGAACAAGAGTTGTGTTTATAAATTATGCTCAGCTGAAACATACACTGAATAAATATAGCAGTTCCAAGATTATTTTATTTTCTTAAGAGGAAAGCTGCATAACTTACTAGCCTTATTGCAAAGTAACAAAGGAAAAGATGAGGGGGAAAACAGTGTTATGTGCTCAAAACACCCCTGGGAAACAGAATGGCTGAACAGAGCGGCACAGTAGTTCAGCTATAATGGACTGCAGTTTCAAAGACTACATAGGATGCGTAAATGTCAGATTTCCATTACTGGCAGCATGAGGTCTTTGCAACAGGGCTGCTTTTATTAAACTCTCACGTCACCGTTTGCTCTAATTACTGCTAAAATGCCATCCATCATGGCAGGTATCTTCAGCCTATAAACACATCTCAAGGTACATTCATGCACAGAAGCAGTTATTGATGGTAGTTGCACAACCAGGGTGAGGGTGTCGGAAAAGGCTTAAAATAACAACTCATCAAGTGTCAAGAAATTGATTACGCAGGCATGAGACAGGATACAGGTTCACATTGGAGATGGTCTGCAAGTAGACTTTGGATAATGGACAGCTTGATGACCACTCTGTTGGCATCAATACATAGCTGAAGCATCCTTCTACAGACAATGCTTGCAACTGAGTTTCGGGGATCTTCTATTAGTGGGACAGATCCAGCTGGCCACATACAGTGCTCTTTCCGTACTGTTTCCCCATAGGAAATGAGATTTCTCAGGACTTATCTGGTATACAGCCATCAGGACAGAGGACCAAACCAGATGCACACATGTTTATTAAGCACCCATATTAATATGCCCAGTAAAAATGTTTCCTGGTTGGCTTGCAGTATCATTCTTGCCAGTTAAGTGTTGGTATAAATACAGAAGGAGGAGGAGGAGGAGGAGGAGGAGGAGGAGGAGGAGGAGGAGGGCTGTAGTCAGATTAGAAGGATAACTTGGCCTCCATCAGCTTGCTGACACCAAACATTTCCAAATCCATCACAATCTTGTAAAGCATCCTTAGATAGGTGTGTTGAAAACGAAGGAAAAGAAGACAGAACCTTGTGAGACCACAAAGGGAGTACACAATGAGATGGTGGTGTGGTGTGGTGTGTGTGTACTAAACTCCAAGGCTGTGGCCTTGGACAGGCAGCTTTGCAGGAAAGCATAGCAATCTTATGTATATTTTTTGAAAGGCACAAACCAAGAGTCTTTGAGCCTTGAAAATTGCATGGTACATTGGGTATAACACACTAACCATACACAACCTGGCTTGTCTCCATTCAGGTACAAGTACTGGGAAACATTTTCATTCTCTTTATTATGGTTTGAATTTTTGTTGCACTTCGTGCATTATGGGCATAGTGCAAACCTTGTTTCTTTCCTTCTTACCTCTTCTCTGTCCTTTTCCTCCTCACTGTCTGAGTAGATACTGAAAAATACTTTCAATTTGCTTAATGACTGGAGGATTGTGCACGCTCTTACATGAGGGGACATAGCCTGGGCATCTGTGTGCATTTGTGTCTTGTGCCGTATGGGTGATATGCTGCATACAGCAGTTTGAGCATGCATGCAAACAACCCAGGGATTTACATTTTTTCTTCCTCAAGTCACAATAAAAGCAATTGGGAGCCATAAAAGATGAAAGACAGAGAAGAAGCAGCCTTGAGAAATGGGATTCTGATAATTGCAAACAGCAGGGAGAGGTACTGGCCAGGAGAATGAAAGGAAACACCCATTCAGTACCTTTTCTAGCACTGGGACAAGATAAGCAACATGACAAGAGCTTGATGTCTCAGCCCTGCTGAGCTGGCGGAGAGGAAGAACAAGTTAAATATGATTTCTTAAAGGAGGAAAAGCATTAATTTTGTTACACATCATATGCAAAAATAAAAAATAAACCATAAAGGTTCATATGACAACTTGGGTAGAAATAGCAAGTGGATGAATCACTCCAATATCTGGTGTCTTGAAGCAGCATCTTCATTGTAGAAAAGGAGGAAACCTTACTTCTTGATAATAAAGTTTGTGGTAGAAACTGCACTTGTTATGGGAACATCTTAAGCACAGCTCATTGGCTGATGGGCATTAGGATGATGTGGAAGGCTCCCAATGATGGCGAGAAAGCTACTGTCTCTGGTAAACACATACACAGAAATTCTAATCCATTGAAGAGCCCCAAACTTGGCTGGAGTCATTTGATGGGGCATGGGAGAAACCAGCCTTGAGTGTATCTACACCAATTCCCTAACATGCCTCCTTGACCAGCCACAGACATTGGCAAAAATCTGTACCAGGACTGTGATCCGAGAGCAATTAATTCCCTTTTCATTTATTCCAATGGAGAGGGGAGGAATGGGACAAAATGGAGAGCATTCCCCATTTCTTCTGTGTTTTTTCTCTTCTCCTTGAGCTGGGTATGGTCTGGATGCTGCAGACATTTCACAGACATTAACTACAATGAACTGCCTACCCACTATTACAGGATTGCTCTGCCTGACTGCAAACCAATACACATTCTTAGGACATGGACTGAAGGCGTAAGAGCTATTTGGGAGGAAGAAAGCTGATGGTACAGCAGGCCAATGGGCCTTAGGCACACTTCAGTCTTTGCTATTGTTTTGCCCTGCACATGGTCATCCTGGAGAGAAAGCGCTTCTGACCCATCTTATGCCCTACTGGATATTCAGTGGTTGCTGATGTGATCCTAGTCCCTAAGTATCTGCCAAGGCCAGTCCATGGCATTTTTCTGCCTGAGGTAAAGAACAAGATGGCACCTCCCCTGTTCCATGCACAAAAGCTGGCTAGACTGGTAGCTGGACCTTCTTTTGCCACTTGCGATGGGATAGAGTCCTCAACGCCACCCAAGGCCACAAAGCTATCTTACGAGGTATAGGCTAGGCCTCATGACTCATAGCTCTGCCCACTCTATGCTCCTCAGCAACTTCCACATGAAGTGGCCATCTCACTCTTCTTAATGATAGGGCTGGCCTTAGATTAGGTGGAAACTTATAGTATGTGCGTATTTTTTAATGTACGAATATATCCCAGAAGTATATTGAATATATCTTCGTTTTATTTCATTGGCCCCAGGAGTAAGGAATACAACCCAGCTCCCTCCAGCACAAAGAGGAATCTCGTATGGATGTCAAGTTTAGCTATCAAGTGGTCTTTGAAAAAAAAATTCCTGATACAGAATAACAACAATGCTTGTGCTTATTATAGAAACTACAGCAAAAACATGACCTAGAAATGTATTCTTGTTCACATATTTGCTACTTGGCTATACATTTTTATTGCAAGTCTTAATTGAGACTAATAACTCTAGCTTTCTCTCTATAGCCTGCTGTGAGGATATGCATATAACACATACACAATATATACTGTGCTGTACCTCCCTCTACTGTTAATGTGGAGGCTGCATTTCCAATATTTTACAGTGCAGATATGTGTCTGGCCCTGAGGTAAACGTAGACACTGGAATATATAATAAATCACCAATGAAACAGGGGACTATGAAGGCAAGACAGCAAGTTCTGTTTCTTTTCCGATTTTGGCCACAAAAACGGATGCTTCCATATGCTTTAAAAGACCTTTTACATCAGCTTTCACCCCAGACTGTAGCTGGCTAATGTGTAGGTGAAATTATGGTGCGGAATATATTTTCCCGCCCCTTCCTAAACTGAAAAGAAGATAAAATTTAGATGGAATCTGAAGTCTGGCTACCCTAGGCCCAGTCCTATGCTAAGATTCCCATAGAAATTTGGCCAAACTTTTGCCATTCACAATAATTGAGGGCTGGTGATGAATTAATAACAGCAACGACTGGTAAACATTAAAGCAATTCACACGCTGCAGTTGTCCTTAACACTGCTGTGATATACAAGTAGCTAAAAGTCTTTTAAAAGGCACTTACTCAAGTTTCCTTCTTTTGATTCTAACAGTTTAGAGTATTCAGTTCTTGGGTGCTATAAGATGGCGGGGGGAAACACATGGCAAGTGTTGAGCATAAGATTACCTCGATCTCTGGAAATAAAGCTGTAAAGCAGAAATTTTCAATCTTTTAAAGTGCACTGCTCCCTTGACCAACTACATTCTTTCTGTGGCACCCCTGTGGGGCTCAGGAGCCCAGTTATGTCACCCCTTGCCTGCCGAGCTGGCAGCCTCTCACCCTTTTTTGAACACCCTCCCTGTGGAGTGTTCCCTCAGCCTCCTCTCCTCTCCCCTCTCCTTGGAAGTTCTCTGGGCAGCTGCAGCTGCCGCCCCTGGTCTCTGAGCTGCCCCCCTGCCCCAAAGAGAGATGCCTCCTCACACTGCTCCATAGGGGCCTGGGAAGCACCCCCTGGCCAGTCCCAGAGACACCATTCACCTGTGGAGCTTGCAAGAGGGCATCAGAGGAGGAAAGGAAGGAAAGAGGGACAGAGGCCAGTGCTGCCCGTGGCACCCCTGACCATCATTCAAGGCACCCCAGGGTGCCACGGCACACTGGTGGAAAACCACTGCTTTAAAGGAATGACTAAAACATGTAATCTATAATATTAACTTAATCCTTCAATACGTGTTCATCTGCTCTGTGTACACACCCTGCAGACTGTGCCATACAATTTGTAGAACAAGAAAGTAAGGGTACACCATGGCTGTCTTCAAACCTACACCTAGGCTGGATCTAGACACATCGAAGAAGCGTTTCAGCTTAAAGCGTTGTAAATTTTAAACAGGGAAAACAGGGAGAGGAAAAATGGGATTCCACATTGCCATCTGGCGGCACAATGTTATATTGCATATACAGTGGTACGTCGGGTTACATACGCTTCAGGTTACAGACTCCGCTAACCCAGAAATAGTACCTCGGGTTAAGAACTTTGCTTCAGGATGAGAACAGAAATTGTGCGGCGGCGGTGCGGCGGCAGCAGGAGGCCCCATTAGCTAAAGTGGTGCTTCAGGTTAAGAACAGTTTCAGGTTAAGAACGGACCTCTGGAACGAATTAAGCAGGTACCACTGTAAATCACTTTTTCTTTACCAGTCTAGCTGAGTCCCCAAATAGTTACCCCTGCCTTTACTGCAGAGGGATATGCATTCCCTTTTTTCACCACCAGTCTAATGTTCGGCGCTAGCACATTTTCACAACATCAGACTTCCAGACATAGGTATCCATGCCTTAAGCAGATGAAGGCTGACACCACGTGCAGAACTTAGCGCCAGCTGGCTTTGCGCAGACTGCGTTGACCATGGTTTTGTGAGTACTGTCAGCAAGATGCACAAAGCTGTTCTGCATAGGGCATCTGGATGTGCCATCCATGGCTGTCAACACTAGCATGACAAGTAGCAGTGGTGAGAATAGGTCCTTAATCAGCGCACGCATGAGGTTTCCTTTCGATACCCCCTATGGCCTTCTTTCTCCTTTGAATTTCTTCCTTGACTAAGCTCTGGCACCGTTAAATATATCATCTGCTTAAGGAAAGTTTCTGAAACAGACAGCCAAAAAAATGTGTCTATAATTCCAAGTCATCTTCCTGCAAAACAACAGATAACGTAAGATGTACTCTGCAAGGCCTAAACCTGTTCCAGGCCAAGAATTCTTTACTGTTTTGTAGCCAAAGAAGAATATTGCAAAAACACACACACCAAAAAACCAGAAGATTTAACAGTCGTGAGAGACTATTTTCTTTGTGTAATTATTTCATATAAAGCTAGCAATATGGAAGGATCATACCAGGCTAACATATATCACATTTCGATTCTTAAAACCACTACCTGCCAAACCATAGTTTGAAGTGGTTTTGCAAACCATGGTTTGAGAGTTAACATTTGCCTGATTTGGATATTACAGCAAATCAAAGCTAGAGGAAGCCCCCCAAATGGAGCAAGGAATCAGTGTGTGAACCCATGGCACATTCCTCATACATGAACCATGATTTGGAATATCACAAAATCAATGTTGGACAGCCCAGTCTTCAACATAGCCGTGCAACTAATGAAAGAGACATTGCATTGTCTTTTGCTTTTGCTTGCAAAGAACGGCGAGTAAGTCATTACAGCCTTTCCAGTGCTTTAATCATGCTTAACGCCCCCCTGCCTTAATGCTAGAGGAAGATTCTCTTGGCATCTCCTCAATTTCCTTCAGTTACATTAGCAGAATAGCCAAAAAAGGGTGTCTGCGCTGCTCTTGCACAGCACACACAAACCACCAAATAACAAAAAAATCAGCAGCATGATCCTATAAAGAATAGGGATGCACACATGCAGTGCACTGAAGGGGGAGTGGGACTGTGCCAATGTCAAACACCTCGCTGGCCCACTCCTCAAATAATCCATGCATTCAGTGAGAGGTTTGCAAAGGAGCCTATACGTGTATAGGTTTATGAACATAGGTTCCCTATCAGACTGGGAACTCTGTGTAACTGGGGTTGCTGACTGGGTGAAGAGCTTAAGTGCATACCGCTGAACACAAGTTGTTTTTCAAACATTATGCTAAACACATGGATGTTGGGGATGGGGTCAACAGGGCACAAATCATTGGGAGCTGTGCCAGTGGGGGCTGCTCCCCATGCCACTGACTGGATTTGTGTGTGGAGGGGTTCATTTGAACATTTCTATTGTGCTGGGTGACAGTCATGAATCCTTATCGTTTCCAACTTATGCATGGCAATTTGGGGGGGACGAAGGAGTGGCAGCAGTAATTCAGATTTAGTTTTCCACAGGAACTATAGGGCACACAATAAATTGCTGTTAATAATAATGAAATCATGACAATGTCAGGTTAAATAAAAAGTCCATCTAAACATATACTCCATTTCCTCATGCCATATGAAAAGTAAATTATGGGAAGCTAAGGGGCACTACTCTGACAAAACAACCCACCCATTCTGTTCCAGAGTACATTTGTATACCACTTAACTGTCAAATCCCTAAGCGGCTTACCTGGAACATAAAAGTATACATACTGTACATTATATACAGTGGTACCTCAGTTTACGAACTTAATCCGTTCTGGAAGTCCGTTCTTAAACCGAAACCATTCTTAAACTGAGGCGCATGTTACCTAATGAGGCCTCCTGCCGCCGGTGCCCTTCCACCATTCGGATTCCATTCTTAGACTGAGGCAAAGTTCGCAAACCGGGACACTACTTCCAGTTTTGCGGAGTTCGTAAACTGAATAGTTTGTAAACAGGGCTGTTCTTAAACCAAGGTACCACTGTACATCATTTTAAAAAGAAAATGACCTATTAAAATGCATGTCATCCTTAAATATCTGAGTAAGCTTGCCTCTTTCTGTACAAATTCTCTGTACAAATGTATAATGCAACTGCCCAGCAGGACACTAGTTCCTTAACTTGTACTGTTAAAATAATTTGGAAAAAGTAGTATAAATTTTAATTTTATAATTCCTCAAACTATAATTCTATTTTAGTCAGGGCATTTTTATGGTATCCGTTGGAGGATTACTTTATAACCACTTAGAGATTTTTTGAATATTATACAGTTTGCAATTCTTTTGAATAAAATAGAATGAATAAAATAAACAACTTATAAAGGTAAAAAGGTAAAGGAACCCTGGACGGTTAAGTCCAGTCAAAGACAACTATGGGGTTGCAGCGCTCATCTCGCTTTCAGGCCGAGGGAGCCAGTGTTTGTCCACAGATAGCTTTCCAGGTCATGTAGCCAGCATGACTAAACCACTTCTGGTGCATGGAACACTGTGACAGAAACCAGAGCACATGGAAATGCCGTTTACCTTCCCACTGCAGTGGTACCTATTTATCTATTTGCACTGGCGTGCTTTCGAACTGCTAGGTTGGCAGGAGCTGGGACAGAGCAACGGGAGCTCACTCCGTTGCGTGGATTCGAACCGCTGACCTTTTGACTGGCAAGCCCAAAGAGGCTCAGTGATTTAGACCACAGCGTCATCCACGTCTTATAATGTAAGTTGTTCCTCAGGGACCTTTGGGAGTGAAAGTGATAACCTGCTCCTGTCACTACAGTTGCCAACCTTTCCCCTAGAAATCATCCTGTGTCTTTCCTCATTTTTACGATAATCAGAAACTCCTTGGTTTCTTCTGCTATAGATGCAGTGAAGTCTAAAAATAGAATTAGAGTTCGCGGAATTATAAAATTAAAATTTATACTACTTTTTTCGAAGTATTTTAACTACAAGTTAAGGAACGATTTCTGAGAAAACAGGAATCTGTCTATGTCAGAGGCAGGGTACTTATCCTGTTCCTCTGAACACTTTTCACATGTGGACAAGGCCTGAAGCAATTCTGCTACCTCTCCCTATTTCCCGGGGAGTAGAAATGAATTTCTAACCCATTTCATTATACGTTATTCTATTCCTTACAGGCAACAAGGCTTATAGGAGAATAGTCTCCTAATACCCTCATCAGGAGGTAGAAACACCACGGAGGAGCCAGGCTCCAAGGAACATACTGCAGAAATATTTCTTAAGAACAGGAGCATAACTGATGCCAGTATAAAAGTACAGGCACACGTGACGCTGCTGCATGCAACTTTTAAAAATATATGCTCTCTTCTCACCCCCGCCCTCTCTATTTTAATAAGGAAAGCAACATTTGTTTTCTCAGAAATGTATTCCAAAGTCTGGAGTCCAAAGGAGAATCTATTTAAAAGCACAAGCCAAAAATGCAATACTTTTATGTTAAATTGCTGAAGAAGATGCCTACAGGAAAAAAAAACACCACTCAGTTTTTGCTGGTGATTTTATGAGCTCGGCATTTGTGTAGTTGCAGCATTTCCATATCAAACAAATCCTGGCATGGAACCCTTCCTGCAAAACACAAAAGGACATAAATGCACCAATTTGGTACAGATCTTTGCACATAGAAGGAGATTACTTTTATCAGTTGCTGAGATGCCTTTTCAGTACAGGTGCCAAGGATCTCAGGTGATGTTGCTAATTGGAATGGGAAACTGTACAGGAAACAGACCATCAAGCCCATCAGTATTTTGTATCTGTCACATCATCACCATCATCATCATCGTCATGCCACTGCTCCTCAAACATTTGTTCTAGCAACATCTCAAGCTTCTCTATTCCTCTGTCATGTGCCAGCCTGGCAACCTGGAAAGAACGTATATAAGAATGTTTGGTTCCTGTGTCTTCCACCCTTTCTCAGATAGACGAGATGCACTAGGCTACTGACCATTATGGTAAGGGCTACAGATGATATCTGGGCTATTCGTAAATGGAATGGACCAGGCTTCCTCAACCCTGGCCCTCCAGATGTTTTGAGACTACAATTCCCATCATCCCTGACCACTGGTCCTGCTAGCTAGGGATCATGGGAGTTGTAGGCCAAAAACATCTGGAGGGCTGAGGTTGAGGAAGCCTGGAATGGACCAATAATGCTGCAGCTAAAAATACACCAGCATGTCAATTATTATCCATGACATAAAGGGAATCTAGTACACACAACTCATAAAGTGTTCTGATTACTTTATTTCTTAATTTTGGGTTTCAAAAAAAATGGGGTTGTCTTATACATGGGGGTGTCTTATACACGGAAAAATACAGTATTTAGTTTTTCATGCTTAATCATATTCCAAGACCGAGTAACACATGCAACAGCTTAGGCCGCTAGAATTTTCCTTAAAAATTTGTTGTATCAAGTTTTGAGCTGCAGGAATGGGAGTTTGTTTAGCCTTGGCTCTTCTAGATTGACTTGTATTTATGTTGTGAGCCACCCTGAGATCTGCAGATGAAGGTTTTTTTTTTTTTTTTTTACAAATTTAATTAAATAATTAATAATTACTAGATCATAATTTACTTTCAAGAGACCCTAGCGTTCATCTGACAGTTGCGCAGAAGTAACCCTTCTTGCAAGTAATTTTCAATTAAATGACTACATAAGTAACATCAACTCCAGCCACACCTGCCACGTTTCAGCAGTTGCTGTTGCTACAAAAGGAGAGTATTTGGTCTCTGCACAGTTCATCAAGCATGGGGAGGTAAATGACTTCAAACCTCTTAACTTATGGCAAGTGATGAAAAATGTGAGCAGTTTGGTCACTCCAAGACTTAAAATGAAGATGATACACATGCTTTCATTTTTGTTCAATTGCATGCCTACTAAATAGCCTCTTTAACACATGACATTCTCCCTATGTGTAGTCAAATCCAAATGCTGCCCCTCAGTCTACGCGCCAAACTAGATAAGATGGCAGCCAACCCCTCTCCACAATGGGGTTGGAGCCGCTGCATTGGAAGAGAAGGGTTAACCCTTTTCCTTGTACCATTTCTGGGATTATAAAGGACCATTCTCTCTTACTCTGCAGCTACTTCTAACACAGATATGAAAGTTCTGTTCACGTATCAATATGTGATCAATACATAACAATATCCTATTCTGTGACTTTTCATTTTGGTTCAGATTGTTACTATCAATGTTTGATGTTTTATTATTATTTGTATGTGTGTTGGAAGCCACACAGTGTGGCTGGGGCAACCCAGGCAGATGGACGGGGTATAAATCATCATCATCATCATCATCATACACACACAGCACAGAGATTCCCATGCAAAGCTCAAGACATGCAAAGTGGCCAGTCCTAAAGTTGAAGGGCGAACCCTGAGAAGTTCCTAGGAACTGCTGCCAGATTTGCCAGTTCTTAGCAGGATTTCTGGATATAACTGCAATTTGCTGAGGGACCTGTTGGGACATTTCTTCCATGAGCTGGTGCTGGAGGGGAAGCCTTTAGCTCTCCTTTGTCCAAAGGGGATAACTGGTTCAAACAACAACAAGCTGGCTAAAGTATCTGTTACAACTAAATCTCTAAACCCAACTTGACTTTACTCTCCATTCTGTTTTGGCATTCAAACAGTTAGACAGGCATATTCTGAGGCAGAGATTGCACGGAAAGTGGTACACGCACTTGTTCTCTGTTAGCCTGTTGATTTGCTCTGCATGATGTAAGCTGGCTGATTTTGAAGTACCAGAGAGAAAAAGAGAGAGAGACTGAAATCCTGTTTTCACTAACCTGAGGATAAAACCCACTGAACTCAGTGGGATTACTTCCAAGTAACCGTGCACAGGATCGTGCAGTCAAAAGCTGAGAATGGCACTGTTCCATTGACTTCCATAATCTCTAAACCCGGCATATTATGTTATGAATAGTGTATCAAAACCTCTTTTTAAGGACGTGGAGGAAAAGCTGAGTAGAAGATCCTTGCTCTCTTCCTAACATTTCTGGAGCGCTAATGGTAATGAGTACGCTTTGAGGGAGCAGATGCTGAATTTAAATAAAGAAGTAGAGTACTTTCCTCGTGACAATGAATCACACATTAAGTGTAGCATAGGTTTGCTGTCGTGCCAAGAACGGCTCAGAAAGAAAACTAGTCAATTATGATGATGTATGTCTCTCTCTCTCTCTCTCTCTCTCTGTGTGTGTGTGTGTGTGTGTGTGTGTGTGAGAGAGAGAGAGAGAGAGAGAGAGAGAGTGAGAGAGAGAGTGTTGTGTGTCTTTCAGATATCTTACAAATCAGGAACATTAGCCAAGCAATCTTGGCTAAGGCATAGAAATGACAGCATGTACACTCCTTCAGTTTTAAGAAGGTAGATGTCCTATTAGCCCACATGCACCCCTCACTATTCTCTCTAGAGCAAAACTTTCTATGAATGGCTAAAATCAAAAGCCCAGAAGACAAGGGAGGGAAAGCATAACTACTAAAAGCAAACCTTGTTTCCATGAGAAGAATATGCAGGCAGATGTAGCTGAGAGAAAGCAGGTGAAAATTGCACAAACACACAATCCCCACCTCAGCTGTAAATAAAAGAGATTTCATACTCCCCACAATTTAAAAGAAAAGAGAATGCCACATTATAAAAATAAGGCACTTAAGCAGCTCCAGATAGGGCCGTGTTCTTCCAGGCACATATTTAATTTGTGCAGTACCCAAAATTACTGGTTAATGCAAACATAAAAGAGAACTGCAAGTTTTAGAAATTCTGATTATATTGGTGACCTTGTCAGGCCAGTTAAAACTGGCATTTCAGCTAGGAGAGCCTTTGTATTTTCTGGCCTGAGAAACTTTGCCTCTATCTCATGTATTATTCAATAGTAAGCAGAACAATGAATGAAACAGACTTTTAAAAGTGAGAGGGGATTTCCCCCCCCCCCCAAAGGGGGAAAACCTGCTATGGATAAGTAACGGTTACTCGGTTTTTCCCTACAATTTATGGGAAAATTGCACCTTTTGGAGGGCTGGAGATGTTCTTGCTTGTTATTACAGGAACACCTTCAATTTTGCACATTTCTCCATGCTGACTTGCTGCCCACAGGGTGCTAGTAGAACAGCATATGGTACAATGTGCTCTCTCCCCCGTCTCCTTATAGAGAGCCACAGTACAAGCTCTGGCAAGCAACCACTGCAAGAATCAACCTCTCCTCAAAGCCAGAGATTTGTTTCTTAACAAGGTTCTGTGAAAGATACCTTAGAATTTCAAGAGTCCTTGTATGCGCCACCTTGATGGATCACTCGGAATGTGATAGTGTACACTTGTTTTCTTCAACACTAAGTTGCCTAAAATCCCATAGAGCATTAAAGCTCACATTTATTTCATTATCTGAAGGCTGGGAATCAGTGTTCTCAAAACTACAATTATGATACTGCATATATATTTTATATTACCCATAGATTTGCATTAACTTCCTGTAGACTCAAATTTACTCTTAGATAGACAGAGTGCTAGGGGAGCCATCCATTATTTACCCTGTGGTTTTTTTAAAAAAAGTTGGAAACACAAATACAGTAGCAGATAGTATACTTCTTTTTAAAAGGCATATCCCTTTATTCTTTAAAAACAAGGAAACCACCATTCTTTGTGCGCCTAGCTTGGTACTGTTCTTTTAAGAGAGCATTCTCACTATACTGCAAATGTAGCTTTATATAGCTAAGCAGTCCCATTAGAATGGATTGGATGCCTTGTGAGTACAGTTATATGGTCAAAATAGATTTCAGCATATCTATGAAATTTACTCAGTGCTGTGAAACATATCTCTTCTCCTTTATTTAGCCCTGGAAGCTAATATATCCTGAATTCTTATGCACTCATTTCGCTGGCTGCCCAAGATTCACCACCTGCCACATTTGGCATGTGTTGCTTCCTATGACTGAGCACATGGTCTCATAGTTTGGAAAGTAAAACTAAAGTAACAGATACAGTTTTAGTGCCATGGAGCTTTCCCTCCTGTATTGGCAAATATTTCATTTGTACTTATAAAATGCCTACTCTTTTAAGAACAACACGGAGTGTAATAATGTAAAACAATATGACTGAGAAAATAAAACTGATTTACTAAGGGGGGGGGTCCATCTCCACCCTTGTGTTTGAAACTGAATGCACACACAAATATTGATGAAAACTGAGCTGTTGCATCATGTTGGTGCTGAAAATTTGCAACATAATAAATATCATATTCAATGGCCCCCCTTTAATATGGCCAAAGACAACACGTAAATGGTGTGGGATGCCCAGTCATACAGCCCAAGGAATTCCTTAGTTGCCTGTTGGCAGCAGGCCAGTCCAAAGCACCACATTTTTCATACTCTCCTAAGGAACCACAGCACACCCCTTCTACATGTTGAGTCCCAAAACCAGGACGCACGTCTTCCCATCTGTGTTCTTGCGCAAGTCCCGTGACCCATGGGAGATCACAGAGCCCAAAAGATGCACTTTTTCGGGGGTTGTGCTCTCACAGCACACAAAAACATGCACTTTGGGGTGCCATGCGCAATCACGGAGAGCCAGTGTGGTGTAGTGTTTAAGAGCGATGGACTCATAATCTGGTGAACCGGGTTCGCTTCCCCACTCCTCCACATGCAGCTGCTGGGTGACCTTGGGCCAGTCACACTTCTCTGAAGTCTCTCAGCCCCACTTACCTCACAGAGTGTTTGTTGTTGGGGAGGAAGGGAAAGGAGAATGTTAGCTGCTTTGAGACTCCTTTGGGTAGTGATAAAGCAGGATATCAAATCCAAACTCCTCCTCCTCCTCCTCTTCGTCTTCTTCTTCTTCCTCACAGCCCTGAAAAATCAGTTTTTAAGGGTGCGATCTCAGTGTGAAATTGCACAAGATCACAGCGGCCTGCTCTTGTAGGGAAAAAATGGGACGTATGTCCCAGTTTTTCCAGGACACTTGTAGAGTATCCCATAGTTGCACCTACATGGCAGATATATTATTTGGCTGGGGAGAGGCAAATTTTAGCTCACAAGGAGGTGAATCATACTGGCTATCAGCTTCCATATTACTACTGCAGAGTTAATTCTCCTCCTATTAGTAGAGTTCCTTGGACATTCTGTGTATTTATTAATATGTGTGAAAGTGATATGTTAGAATATGACATCATGGTGGGGTATGGGTCCAAATATTCACATAACCATACCCACCTTCATAAAGAAAAGCGACTGAGCTAGAATAACGGAGCGGCTGGCAGTACAAGAAGGGCTGGGGAGATGTGACAACTTCGACTAAGCTAACAGACGGGAAATCACTTGATTTGGTCTCTGCACATCTTTAAAATCATGCTCTGTGAACATTGTTATGACAGTGAAAAACAAGATTTTTTTCCCTTGTAAAATTAAATGTCACTCTTGATAGCATAATATCAGAAACCTCATCCTTCCAAGTCCACACCAATATGTTACACAGAAAATTAAACTCTCTCTGTTTATTGAGTGGATAATGCAGTCTTCAAATGTGTGAGGACCCCTGCTAGGTGAGAAATTAAAAAAGGGAGTGCTATAAAGTCTAATGGTATGTATGAAATACAGAAAAAGGTAACTTAATTGGTAATCAGAAGAAATCATAAAACTAATCATGCAATTAGTTTATTAAAAAGCCAGCATATGAGGTGTGTATAATTACAAGAAAACAATGCCATGGTGGCTTCTAGCATTAATGAATTAACAATTATGTGAGGTTTCTTTTTGGGGAGGGGGGGAAAAGAGGAAGGAAGGAAGGAAGGAAGGAAGGAAGGAAGGAAGGAAACACAAATACAAATCACAGCGTATGAGAAATTTTGTTGTAACAATAGTTTTCTGAAATAACTGGACACACATTCATTGGGAACATCATCTGTGAAGCCCAGTGAGAAGCATGGGAGTTGTGCCAGAGGCTGGCTGTACTCTGTTTGTACAGGGGGGGAAACACCACACAGGATTGTACATCTTAAGAGTTCACTTCAAACAGTATAAGCCCCTTTCTGACGTTTTTCATGGATACAGAGGGCATGGATGGAGGGTGGCATCACTTAGCAAGCTCTGCCCCTTTACACATGTGCGCTTGTTGTAAGCTCTGAAGAGATCCCTGTATTTTGAAGTGTACATACAGAGAGTTTTCTATGTGCATTGAGCACTCTGCTTTTCTAGGTCTTTTGGTAAGCACATACATACAAGAATACACTTGTATTCTGGATTGTCTCTTGGGTGATTCCCACTGCTGGGTATGTACACGTGTTCCTTTCGCTTGTTCACATAATCAATCCACCTAATTATGCAGGCTGATGTCAGCAAGTTCCTGGATGGTATCCCAGCGAGGAAGAGATAGGAAACAGGCATACAGGAAATATGACAAAATGCTAATAACCAACACCATATGCTGAGTAAACAAATCATGCTACCCAACACTGCACTAAACCACACTGCAGATGAGAAGTTGCCACATTTACACAACTGATTCCACAATCTCCACCTTGAATTTATTTGGATTCCCTCCCTCTCTCTCTTTCTCTCTCTCTCACACACAACACACACATTGTGTGCGAAAGCTTATACACTTCTACACTAATTCTTATGGCAGCTTGCATGTGCACACACATAGCATTATTGTGTGTACTACACAACATCTGCACTGGGCTAAGTGTTAACATGTTTCCCTGAAGAACCAACAAAGCAAGTTCACTCTCTCCAGACCTCTGCCTCTCTAGCCTTGGAAGTGAGAACAAAGACAGTACCTAAAAAGAAAGAAAACCCACACAAAAGAGCCTCAGCAGCAGTAGAAACAAATCACCAAAACATGTGTCTCAGAAATGATGTATAACCTTGCGGTTCATTCAACTAAAAACAAAATCTTAAAATGTATTTCTTTTTTTTCTTAAGGACATATGCCTTAAGGGGGAAAGTGATGCTCATTATTAATTTACTGATAATCTAAAAGAGGAAGATATTAATGCCTTGATTTTGAAAAGGTATAGAACAAACTGAGAGAAATTGCAAATTCTCCCCAACACCTGCATGCCAAATAATGCTTGAGCTTTCTAAAGAATTTAGAATGAGCCTCCATCAATGAAACTTGTTGAGGAAAGTGCCTACTAATCACAGAGGCCAGAGAATATCGTTTGAAGGCACATGATTCTGCTGCTTTCTTATAACAGGGCAGGGCTTGGCGCTTAGTCAGTGCTTGTATGGAAGGGAGAACTGAGTGAGAGCCCCTTGTAAGCCCCTCTGAATTTCCCAAAGGTGGAGTCAGAGATATAGATGTAATAAATAGGTGATCCTGACACTCTACAACATTGCAGTTTGATTATTTGTTCAAGACTGCTTACATATATGTAGGGAAAATATATTATTTGACAAGGCCTTGCAGAAAAGTATTTTTTTTAAAGAAGGGCAAAGGCCCATAATTCAGTATTATCATTAGAACATAAAGTGCTGCAGATAAAACCCAAAGCGTGTCCTCTGTCTCATTAATCTGACTGAACAGGAGCACAAGGGCTGAATTCAATAGCCAATGCAGTGGAGGCAATGCTGGAAGGAAATGAATGTAGAAAGGCCAGGGACAAACATCTGCTCTGCTGTGAGACTCAGCAGCCTTGGACAAGTTACGATCTCAGCCTAATCTATTCAATAGGGTTTTTATGAATGTATTGGAAGAAGGGGGGGGTATATAAAAATTGCAAAAGAGCCACAACAGTCGCAATGAAATTTGGGAACCCTTAAAATTAAAATACTTTTAGGGTCCCCAATAAAAAGCACGGATATGCACAAAATTTGCATATGATAATGTATATGAATAGGTGCAAATTTAGACATTGTTGTTGTTCAGTCGTTTAGTCGTGTCCGACTCTTCGTGACCATGGACCAGAGCACGCCAGGCACTCCTGTCTTCCACTGCCTCCCGCAGTTTGGTCAAACTCATGCTGGTAGCTTCGAGAACACTGTCCAACCATCTCGTCCTCTGTCGCCCCCTTCTCCTTGTGCCCTCCATCTTTCCCAACATCAGGGTCTTTTCCAGGGAGTCTTCTCTTCTCATGAGGTGGCCAAAGTATTGGAGCCTCAGCTTCACAATCTGTCCTTCCAGTGAGCACTCAGGGCTGATTTCCTTCAGAATGGATAGGTTTGATCTTCTTGCAGTCCATGGGACTCTCAAGGGTCTCCTCCAGCACCATAATTCAGAAGCATCAAAATGATTTAAATAGAAATATGGTATCATAATAGGAAAGACACCAGATGACTTGTATGCCCGCTCAGTCTGCTGACCAGGGACTGCAAACTAACTGTTGTTAGGGAAAGCTTTCCTGCTTTCCCATTTTATGGTTCTTTATCTTTAAACCAGGCTTGGACTAGGGAGCCCTCAAAAGGAGGACATCTTCAGATAGACTTTCCTCTGATAAGACATTCAAAACAGACAAGCATCCTCTTTAAAGTAGGTCCACCCTAAGAGTGCATGAAATTTGGGGTGCAGGCATAGAGCAACATTTTGAATGCTGAAAATGGAACGTTTGTGCATGCAGATTAGACGGAAGTAAATTGTTTCTGTCCCTGCATCGACCACAGGAGTAAAATCAATGGTAACTGAGTGAGAAAAGTGCAAACAGATACGTGCTGTTTGAACATTGGTATTCTATTTTGGGAAATTAGCCCTATTCGCAGGTTGCTCTATTATTGAATGTTAAGCTGTCGAATGATTGGAAGAACCTCACGTTTCCTCACTAGCTCATCTGCATTTTTTTCTTATTGGGAGAAAGTTGCAGTTGGAAATCACTAAGATCACTAAAATCAGCAAGGCTACAAGAGGAGCTGGGGCTGTGCTGCCATCTGCAGGAGGCTGTGAGGCTTTCATCTCCTGCTTAACACCATTAGGACATTACCTGTCATACAGACATGCAAGACATGCATTCCTTATGTGTTTACTGGTGATTTCACTGTTTCCACCAGGACCATAGGATGGCCAATTAGTGGGCACACCTTGTGTGCCAGATCCCATAGGACAGGGCAAGATCAGGGATTACAGATAGATCTTCTAAGGCTCCACCCCCTTGTGCAGAACCTAGTTCCTGAAAACTCAGTGCATTCCCTGTGCTGCTGGGCGCTGGGTTCCTCAGGCTCAGAGGAAGATCCCAGTGAGGATCCTGGCTGTGGATGTACAGGTTCTATGGGAGGTTGGTCTCTGGGCTCAGTGGTCTCCCAATCTCCAGTCCGAGTCCTGGTCTGGCTCCTTAGCTGATGCCTTTGCAGCCTCCCACTCTGTCTGGGTTGCTATTGGACCCAGAGGTCATGGCGTCTTGGCTGCCTTGATTGCACCAATAAATAGGAAGCCTATCAACATCCAAGAATTCTTGCGCCTCTTTGCATAAAGCTGCAGGTGCTAATGGATGGTCTTGTCTTCATTCCCTTGGCTTAATTTATTTTCCTATGCAAAATGGGGTTTCCTAGAGTCAAGGTGCTTAAGCTTGCTTAATATGGCACCTGTGCTGAGCTCCTCAAATAACACCTGGTTTCCTGCAAGTTGGTGTTAAGCAGTATTTTCATTATTACTTTTACTTTCCTCCCAGCCTCCAAAGGAGCCCAGGAAGGCAAACGTGAGAAAGTTAAAACAACAGCTGTATTTATCATAACAGAACACAATCATTATGGGTTGTATTCAGCTATCTTTTACTCACTCTAGACTCATTTAAATTAATGGACCTAAGTGAGCCATGGTCATTAATTTCAATGCATCTGAGTAAAGTGGAATACAACCCCATCCACCTCCATTTTAAGCCTATAGATAGCATTTTGCTTGCTTTTGTAGAAAGACACAATGATGCCATCACTTCCTTCCTCCTGAGACTCAGCTCAGAAACATCCGTTCAAGGCCATATGACACAGAGTTATGTTCATCAAGGCAGTGACACCTCCAGGTTCAATTTGTGTGACAACTTTAAGCTGGCTCCAGTGGCGTAGCGTGGGTTGTCAGCACCCGGGGCAAGGCAAGTAATTTGTGCCCCCTAACCCGGGGATTTTAGCACTCGAGTCTCTTCCACTAGATTAGCACGCCCCTCCTCAGATGTTGCGCCCGGTGCGGCTGGCCCCCCCTGCACCCCCCACGCTATGCCACTGGCTGGCTCATCCTTCAGTGCCTGCAATTTCTTTCCACGAATGAAGAAAGCTAAATTTAAAATTTTGTTCCAAAGCAACCCAATTTGGGTGGTGCAAGGGTGGTGGCTGCGTTCCCCGCCTCCCCAAATTGCAGAGTGGCTCTTAATCAGAAAGCCTCAAACCCACACCCCATGAAAGGCAGGGAATCTTGCAGTTGCCTTGGCATAACAGTAGTCACAGAAATAGTGACAAAGAACATTGGGAAGTGGAAAATTGGAGGAAACCTGTTTGTGAACTAAACAGCCTTGGTCCTGTGTACCTGAAGGAGTGTCTCCACCCCCACCATCCAGCCCGGACACTGAGGTCCAGCGCCGAGGGCCTTCTGGTGGTTCCCTCGCTGCGAGAAGTGAGGTTACAGGGAACCAGGCAGAGGACCTTCTCGGTAGTGGCACCCTCCCTGTGAAACACCCTCCCTTCAGATATCAAGGAAATAAACAACTATCTGACTTTTAGAAGACATCTAAAGACAGCCCTGTTTAGGGAAGCTTTTAATGTTTGATGTTTTAGAGTGGCTGGGGAAACCCAGCCAGATGGGCGGTGTGTGTGTGTGTGTGTGTGTGTGTGTGTGTGTATGTGTATATATATATAATATTACTCCATGTGGACAAAGCATTTACTTCATGTTCCAAAAAGGAGTTTCATTGTTGTAGCCTACCCTGTGCCCTTAGGGTGAAGTATGGGTGGGTAAATAATAATAATAATAATAATAATAATACACAAAGTGCAGGCTTTACTTGGAACTTCCTGCCTATTGACACCTTTGCTGCACTCTGTTCAGTGCCTGCCTAAAACATTTTCATTTAGGCAAGCCTATCAAGACACGAAGGTGTCGATGGGCTTTGATATCTTTTACTGTCAATGTTAAATTATTTTAAAATATGCTCAATTGTTTAAAACTGATTCTATTGATAATCTTAATATTTCATGTAAACAGCTTAGAGGTTTTATCAATCAATCAATTATTGTGTTTGACGAAAAGCCATTACAAATTCAATTACAGATCCAGCAAGTCAATTAAAACCTGTTAAAAGAAATCCAGAGATATATGTCCATTTACAATAAGTCAAATTAATGAATTGCCTGCACAGTCTACAGCATTGTATTTTATATGGCTAGCACAAATAATTTTAGCGGCTTTGGCATATAGGGCTGTTTTGTATGTGGCAAGCGGATCACAGTCAGATAATGCTTAGCGGTTTTATTACAGTCAAGGGGTATATAAATTTTGTTACATAAATAGGAGTGTGATTTCTAATGAGATATGCTTGGATTTGAGCCTTCTTCTGCTGGGAGCCCTTACCCATAACCTCAGCAGCTTGTGGTGGTTATTCACTACAGGGAAAGAGACTCTTCACATTCTCAAAGGTTTCCTATGTTATTTAGTTTAGATGTTCCAGAAGGCAGCGTGAATTTCTGGCACTGAAAACATCTTCCACAAATAAACTTCAATGAGGCCCAATTCAAATGATGCAGCATTTGGGTAGCTGAAAATTACCAATTCCTACTCTAAAGGTTGGATTGAAAAAGCGTCATGCCTCTCTGACAAGAAGAATAAGCAAAGATGACAGTCCGATTTCTGCCATGTCCTGGGGCAACGAAGAAGAAGAAGAAGAAGAAGAAGAAGAAGAAGAAGAAGAAGAAGAAGAGGAGGAGGAGGAGGAGGAGGAGGAGGAGGAGGAGGAGGAGGAGGAGGAGGAGGAGTTTGGATTTGATATTCCGCTTTTCACTCCCTTTAAGGAGTCTCAAAGCGGCTAACATTCTCCTTTCCCTTCCTCCCCCACAACAAACACTCTGTGAAGTGAGTGGGGCTGAGAGACTTCAAAGAAGTGTGACTGGCCCAAGGTCACCCAGCAGCTGCATGTGGAGGAGCGGAGATGCGAACCCGGTTCCCCAGATTACGAGACTACTGCTCTTAACCACTACACCACACTGCCACAAGGCAGGTGAGAGGGTGACAAGAAACATCATTCCATTTGAAGCAGTCAGATTTCATAGAAGTTCAACCAAATGTGACCATCTCACAAATTAGATTATATTCAGGGTCCCGATGTGCCACTTCCTCAGCAGTTTAACTACAATGCATTCCCCGCACGATGTGTTCAACTTTTGCAACTTCTCTGTGCATATGCAGTGAGAAGGAAGCACAATTTAGGGTAGCAGAGACTCAAGTCTAGGAAAAAGTCATTTAAGTTTTGTAAAGGTTGAAAGGAATTCTGACTGGCAGCTACAAAACCTTTTTTAAAAAACACACATCTGTGAATTAATATACCCAGGGACAGCAAATGACTGCAAAGTGGGGTGGGTAGCTGGCATAGAATAAATCTACAGGAAGAAAGCATCTGGTTCTGCAAAGTTTTCAGAAGCAAATTACCAGGTCTTACTGAAATCAAATTACCAACATATATGGCCATAAGTGGGACGTGGGTGGTGCTGTGGGTTAAACCACAGAGCCTAGGACTTGCCAATCAGAAGGTTGGAGGTTCGAATCCCCGCGACGGGGTGAGCTCCTGTTGCTCGGTCCCTGCTCCTGCCAACCTAGCACTTTGAAAGCACGTCAAAGTGCAAGTAGATAAATAGGTACCGCTCCTGCGGGAAGGTAAACGGCGTTTCCGTGCGCTGCTCTGGTTCGCCAGAAGCGGCTTAGTCATGCTGGCCACATGACCCGGAAGCTGTACGCCGGCTCCCTTGGCCAATAAAGCGAGATGAGCGCCACAACCCCAGAGTCGGTCACGACTGGACCTAATGGTCAGGGGTCCCTTTACCTTTACCTATGGGCATAAGCAGGGCTGAGAAAAGATCAGTGAAGGAAGAAGCATCATGTTGAACCCAGTACCAAATGGAGGATACACAACCCACAGGTGACAGTTTAAATCACTGGATTGAGCATGCGTGTGTGTGGCTCAGTTTGATATATTAACATCTACTAGAATATCAGTTTTCCTATATGTCCATGCCATTTCTTCTTCTTATAAAATTGTAGAATTGGAAAGAATCCTGAGAATTACCTAGTCCAACCTCCTGCAATGCAGGAATACACAGCTGTCCCATATGGGGATCAAACCTGCAACCTTGATAATTATAGGCACCATACTCTAAGCAACTGAGTTTCTTCTTCTTCTTCTTCTTCTTCTTCTTCTTCTTCTTCTTCTTCTTCTTCTTCTTCTTCTTCTTCTTCTTCTTCTGTATGGCTGGAAGGTCTTCAAGGCCCAGATTTTTATTTTTATTTTGCATTTGATAGTGCTTTAAAAAACGAGGTCCGCAAGGAGTTGAAACGAGATGAATATGTCACACTCTTCAAGTAAATGTGTCTCTTAACACCCTGTTCCTCAAGTTTTTGGTTTGCAGTCAAGAATAACAGGCCGCAATGGTGTCCAGGTCAGAACTAGGTCAGCTACCTCCAGGTGAGAAGAATTCAGTGGAGGGTTTCTTGTAGCTGTTGCAAATAGAATTTGCCAAGGTGAGAATGTTGAAATGATCTCACGCAAAGACCTCTTCTAACCTGGCTATGCTCTTTTGAATGTCACCCCGGCTGTCAGACCTGGCTCCCATGCTGCAGAAGGAGAGAAAGGCAATGGCAGTTTGTAGCTAGCATGGAGTAGCCAAAGCAGTGTCTTTGGATTAGCGAGCAAGCTGACCTGGAAACTTTAAAAGGAGTCAGGTAGAGACATATATGGATGTAAACTTTACACTGTAAAAAGGGATCTTTGCTGGTCTCCCTAAGGAGTGCCCTCCAGCTGGTTCAAAAGCTCACCATTTCAGGATGCACCATGCTCTTATTACCAGGAATTACTGCCTTTAGCATTCTGGATTTCTTTTTACCTGCAACTAGTGCATTGCATATAGGGACGCGGGTGGTGCTGTGGGTTAAACCACAGAGCCTAGGACTTGCCGATCAGAAGGTCGGCGGTTCGAATCCCCATGATGGGGTGAGCTCCCGTTGCTCGGTCCCTGCTCCTGCCAACCTAGCAGTTCGAAAGCACGTCAAAGTGCAAGTAGATAAATAGGTACTGCTCCTGCGGGAAGGTAAATGGTGTTTCCATGTGCTTCTGGTTCGCCAGAAGCAGGCTTAGTCATGCTGGCCACATGACCCGGAAGCTGTATGCCGGCTCCCTCAGCCAATAAAGCGAGATGAGCGCCGCAACCCCAGAGTCGGTCATGACTGGTCAGGGGTCCCTTTACCTTTACCTAGTGCATTGCATTAGGGCTTGAGAAAAAATGGGAAAGAGAGAACGCTTTGCTTGGAGGGACCAAATTCTTGTCTGGCTCAAGGCCAGACAAATCAAAAGTTGTCAGAACGGTGATCTTTTTGTTGTTGCCGCTGTGAAATGCCACCAAAGCTTTGTAGACAAAGATGTGATTCTCATGGTGATGATGCACACACGGAGGGGAAAAAGTCTCCAGGAATCCCACACTCCTTTTCTTGTGGTGTTTCTCATGACTTTTCACTCTTTTCCGTAAGAAACTCATTATCTATTACAATATCTAACATAGAATAATGAACCCGAAAGAGCACAGATAAGGTTTCAAATTGATCTACAGCACTTTGAATATGCATGCAATTCAAAATGCATGCAATTCAAAATGCACCATGACCAAAATAAAGCTGAATTTTTTATTTTTAAAAAATTGTTTGAATACTAACGCTTTTTCAGAGAATAGTTTTAAAGGCTACGTGCCCTAGCAAAACTTTTAGAGTATCTTTTTATGCACATTTTGATGTTTAAAACATAATCCTAGCCAGAGAGAATTAGAGTCCTGTGTGCCAAACTTCAGGTGAGCAATCTTCTTCCTAGGTAGCTTCATCCCTTATGGAATTTAACTTTCAACTAATGATGCCTGGCAGTTTGGTGCTCTGCCAGAGATGTTTGAAGTGAGCAGAGAGTGGCTCTGGAGTAGCCTGATAAAATGCCCACTGCTAATATGACAGCTTGGGGTTTCCCTCATACCTGAGGTAAATCTCAGGTATGATGTAGCAGCAAAATTAAAAAGAGAGAGTAGGTGGGATGAAATTTCTGTTGTTGTTGCCGATTACTATTAGATTTTTCTTTTAGAAGATTTAAACAAATAACAGTGTGACAATTATCCCCCAGAATCATTCAGCATCCCCTTCTCACCTAATAAGATTTTTTTTTTAAAAAAAAAATTAAGTCAGTACTCACAACGTACAGGTGTTCAACGTACATAATTTCAATTTTACGTGGATGAAGCCCAGACAGTTGAAATCGCACAAATTAAATGCTCAGAAGGGACCTTTCCTTAACCACATTTGAGGACTGTGTAATATATGAACTAAAACAAGAATGTATTAAGAAAGGAAGAACTATATCTGCATTGGATTTAATTAAACAGGTTATATACCTTGCTTAAGGATTGTAGAGTGGTACCTCGGGTTAAGTACTTAATTCATTCTGGAGGTCCGTTCTTAACCTGAAACTGTTAACCTGAAGCACCATTTTAGCTAATGGGGCCTCCTGCTGCCGCCACGCCGCCAGAGCATGATTTGTGTTCTCATCCTGAAGCAAAGTTCTTAACCCAAAGTACTATTTCTGGGTTAGCGGAGTCTGTAACCTGAAGCGTCTGTAACCTGAAGCGTATGTAACCCGAGGTACCACTGTATATGGGATACATCCTGGACTTGATTCGTATGTTAGGAGGTAACCAGTAAAGAAATTTGTTACAAACATTACCATTCAGCCTGTTGCGCTCTATATGTTGTAACTATTGCATTTGTGCAACAAGGTATTGTATTTGTTTTGACCCAGAAGCCAGGAGTGGCACCAGAAAACTCCACAGGCTGGTCAGAGGAATCCATTTGAAATTTCAGAACTCACAGCTTGTTTTGCTCTCGGCCAGCAATACTTGATACAAAACACCCTGACTCTTGTTCAAAAGTCAATAATGATAGTATGCAAGGATCGTGAGGATGAATGGGCTGCTTCACAGCAGATGATGCTGAGAACCGCCAATTTTGTATCCCCAACTTCCGCACATTCAAACATATTACTGAAAAATATGTAACTGGTGAGAATTCAATGAAAGACTGGTAAATCAGTTAATCCAGTTCGACAACTGGCCTTTGAACATTATGTAAATTGCTACCAAGATTGTTGGTAGGACAGGTCCGTGACATAGGACAGGTCATAAGGACAGGTCCGTGACATAGTTGATAAAATGTAACCATATTTGCAGAATTTCTTATGAAGAGCGTTACACTCTACCATAATTGAAGAGCAAAATTGTTGAACAGTTTGGGCACAGTGTTTCTGCAAGTAGCACAAATGGTGTTGAAATGTTCTTACATTTAGAAAAAGTGCTCATGTCATTCATTGTATTATAATAAGCCTAAAGACCAAGACACTGATGAACAGTGTAAAAAATTAATAGCAGCAGCTAGCTTCTTTATTAAAAAAACCCCCCAATATTAAGGAAGTCTGGCAATCTAGAATATATATCCTATATTTTTTAAAAAAACAAACCATATCCAGCACAGAAGAGTGCCTGCAGTTTTTGACATACTCTCTTCACTTACTGCAATCCTCAACTGTTAGTGACACAAACATACAAGTATAAAAGGAATTAAAAGGTCTAGTGCTGATGTAGGCTAGCAGGCCCAGAGCAAAAAGAGCAGCAATGTAGTTAGCACTTGCCATGCAACTGCTTCATTAATTTCATTAATACCTTGAATGCACTTGGGTTTTGTTTACCATATCATGAGGTCATCAGGTATGTATGAGAAAGCTTCAGCAATCACTCCAGCTGCTACAAAAAAAATATTGTGATTCCTCATATGGATGTAACACCAGAGACACTAAGGGAAGCTGGAAACAAAGGCATTTGCTGCTATCCATGTTGTCAGTTTGATGGATTAAGCATCAAGTACAAACGTTTGCCTCCATTAATATTTGGTGCCAATGCTGGGTCAGAAAAACTTCAGATTTCTATTGGATCTACTTTGCACATCATAAAAGGTAAAGGAACCCCTGACCATTAGGTCCAGTCGTGGCCAACTCTGGGGTTGTGGCGCTCATCTCGCTTTATTGGCCGAGGGAGCCGGCGTACAGCTGCCGGTTCATGTGGCCAGCATGACTAAGCTGCTTCTGGCGAACCAGAGCAGAGCACGGAAACGCCGTTTACCTTCCCGCTGGAGCTGCACCTATTTATCTACTTGCACTTTGACGTGCTTTCGAACTGCTAGGTTGGCAGGAGCAGAGACTGAGCAACAGGAGCTCACCCTGTCGTGGGGATTCGAAACGCTGACCTTCTGATCGGCAAGTCCTAGGCTCTGTGGTTTAACCCACCGTGCCACCCGCGTCCCTTTGCACATCATAAGCAAGCACAAATTCAAGAATGGAGTTACACCTTCGGTAATTTTTGATCAACCACTATATTGGAAATATTATTTTGATAGTTTCAGCAGATACAATAGAGACCAATGGGCAGAAATAAATAACCAGAGGCTTACACACATACTGTAGGTCATTTGGATCATTTGGGTACCTGATGTCAGTATCAGGCCTTGCTAATATTTTCAAGTGAATATACACAGACAATTCTGTAAAATATATGCTTAGTGGCAAAGCAACATCAAGAGTGATATGAAGTCATGGTCTTCTATACTCTGCACCAACCATCCTATTATTAAGTATAACATGATATCCCAGAAATATCCCACCATGAT
Organism: Podarcis filfolensis; assembly: GCF_964270895.1. Lineage (NCBI taxonomy): Eukaryota > Metazoa > Chordata > Lepidosauria > Squamata > Lacertidae > Podarcis > Podarcis filfolensis. The sequence goes on along the minus strand of NC_139614.1, from coordinate 45,510,211 downwards.
TCAACTGAGTTTCATAATGACATAAAAGAAACAGAAACATATGCAATGTATAAGGACTTAACAAATAACTTAATTAACATACAACAGGCATGTTCAGCTCAAGTCTTGGCAATAGTAACAAAACACAACTCTTAAGTTAGCATGACTTTCCTTTAAAGACAACCAAACAGCAGCCCTATGGCTTCAGTACATTAGCATATCAAAAGACCACTTTTAATTTGGAAAAGTGGAAACTGGCATTTATAATTATTTTTATTTTATATTCTGCCTTTCACCCAATGCAGGACCCAAGACAGCTCACAGCATGTGTTAAAAAACAGAATGAGCATGGGGGGGGACGGGAACCTGAGACAATAAATTATAAATAATTTAAAAGCTACTATATTAAAAACAACACTTGGTCAAGCAACTTAAAACTGGGAACACTTCATCCTGTATGTCTCCCCCACCCTTTGCCACTTATGGCAACTGGTTCTATGCTAAATCAGTTCAGATTTTCCTTTAGCAAATGCTTGGGCTTAAAACAATTAACTTCTAGTTATATACCTATATAAAAGTATACAGAAGAAAATGTGTGTGGGGGGGGGGACACAAAAAACATCATAAAAAGTTGTGTGTAGATTTTTCCAGGGGGGGGTCACTCTAGGAGCAAAGGGGGGCAATTTTGGTACGTGATAAAGCTCATTTTCCTAAGCATTTTGGTATTTAAGGAAGTTTGAGGTTAAACCTGATCAATTCCTGCCTACATGGAATTATGGCAAAAGTCACAAATAGCCCTCAGACTGCAGATTAGAATATTGTAATGGTATATCCATATGCTTTTGGGAAAATATCGGCAAAATGCTTCAACAGCAATGCTGCAACATAATATTTCCCTTGCTAGATCAGACGAAAAGTCTACTTCGGCATTCTTTTCCAGCATATGTCTCTGGGAAGCTCATAAGCAATGCTGCAAGTATGATCAACAGCCTTTATCTGTCAGTTCAGCCCTTTCTCCTTTAATTTCAGAATACAAACTTATTAAAAATGTATCCAAATATAAGCACAGGAAACAGAACTGCTTAGACTTGGATGAAATCTAAGGCACATTACCTTACACTATTTTTAGCTCTAATATGACTTTATCTCTGGATCATAAATATCTGCTCCAAAGCATCTGGTAGAATGATATTTGCAGCAATGTTGATATAACTTTCTTTGACCATATGCTGACAGTATTGCTTTTGGCATGCCCTAGCCCAAGCAGTTACATGCTGGGATAGTAAGTCAGATTCAGACTTCTGAAAGTGTAAATCTGCATTACCAAAGATGTGAGTTGAATAAACTGTCAGTGGTTTCCTCCATTCCCATGGGCAAAGTTATAAAATAAAATTTATATTCTGGTTGAAAAACAAAACAAAACTGGCAAACTTGCTGGTGTCTACAAGGTACTGTGAGCTAGTTCATTAGTAATATTAACAAGTAGTATTTATATAGGTATAAGAATTGAGTTATGGAGGGGGACAGCATTTTATTAGATCAGTTTAGCTTTGTGTAGGGATCTACAAGCATCAAACTACATTAGACAGAGTACACTTAATAGCTTGACATATTCCTAAAGCACCTAAGTTAGTCCATTAAAGTATGTCCCTTTATATAATAATAATAATAATAATAATAATAATAATAATTTTTATTTATACCCCGCCCTCCCCAGCCAAGGCCGGGTATCTACTTGGTAATTATATCTTGTTCTTGGGGCCACTGGCTTGGTCTGCATGTTACGCTCTGCCAAATGATGATCTAGCAAAAATGTGAGAGTGTATGGACTCCTGGAGAGGTAGAAATCATGCTTATGTAACTTCTCCCCTGTCGTTTTTCTGGCACTATTCCTGAGCTTAAGGCATGGTTTGGCTTAGTATGGCACACAAACCTAGGTTTAGGTCTCCCAGGTAAATCACAAGATGTAAACTGAGGACGGACCTGTGACTAGTCTGAAGGGAGCTAAACTGTGAGCCTAGGTTCAGATGACACATGAACCATGGCTTAGCTCAGTGTGGAGTACCAGCAAAATGATCAGGGAACAATCTTTCTCTCAAAGCCCATGCATTTGCACTAAGCCGTGGTTTGGCTTGACATGATGTGTGAACCAGGCCAACTTGACGATTCCCAGGTAAGATCCTCCCCCACTGTGTGAGCAGGGTGGACCCTCTCCCTACCTGGCCTGATTACCTTGGCAACGCCTCCCCAGGCGGGATTGGGCAACTGGCTGAGGTAGGCGGAGACCTCCAGGTATCCCACCTGGGGAAGGCGAAGCCAAGCCTGTGCTAATGGTGCCGCATAGGGTCCCGGGGGCTGCGCGCGACCACGCAAAGGGCGCCCCCCATTTAATGTGGGGAGTGGTCATTGTCAGATGGAGATCAATGCTGCAGTCAATCAGCACAAGCAATCAAGAGAGCAGAAGAACGATCCAGTCAGGAAAACTGCAGGTTAATAGGAAGAGCAGCACCCATCTCTTGTGTCCTAAGCTAGACTGCGTGCTGTGTGACAGCACTGAAGCCTCTTCTCCTGGGTTTCTGTGGAACCCAAAATGAACTGCAAGTGGTGCGATGAAATCCATATGGACTGGTGAGCGACCCATCTGCTGCTCTCAGTGACCAGATTTAATGTCAGAGAGACAGAGGACAACCTAGTGCTTGTCAGAAAATGTATCAGTAAACTACCTTTGGGATACTTGGCACCACTTCTTTCATGTATCCTTTGACTTGGCCCTTCTAATGAGGTCAAAGCTTTCAGGCATGGTGACTGTGGAAACCAGTAATTGTAGTTCAGTTGCTCGCAGAAGACCCCCGTGCCAGGCACTCCCTACACTATATGCTCTAAAAATAATTGCACATTTTAAAAGCATCACCTGGTTCAACATGAAATAAATTATGTTTTCCTCTAAACAATAAATGTCATTAGGCAGCAATGTCATTTAACAGCACGGCACATACAAATTCGCTATGTTATGAGTTGCAGGGATTTCTCTAAGCTGTGTAAGCGTGGATCATTTTTCAAAGTGTGAAGTGCATACTGTCAAAATATAGCCTGCGGTGTTTTTATTATAAATAGGTAGTTTATTACAGGCAGTATACACAATTGTCCAAGCAGCTAGTTACCACCCTTAAAAGTATACCATGATGCTAATTCTATAGGGAACATTGAAAAAAGAAAGAAGGAAAGCGCAATTAAAGAAAGTCCTCTTTGGCTTGCATGGCATCCTAAATGACATATAGCAGAATATCAAATGCTGCACATTGACAATAATGTGACATTTCTCTCTTCCTCCCTTGTGTTTGACCTTCTCTGTGAACTGCTCACCCCCCAGAAACAGATTATGTATCGTCAAGTATTGCTTTACTTTCAAAATTAAAAGGTAAATGGACCCCTAACCATTAGGTCCAGTTGTGGCCGACTCTGGGGTTGCGGCGCTCATCTCGCTTTATTGGCCGAGGGAGCCGGCGTACAGCTTCCGGGTCATGTGGCCAGCATGACTAAGCCGCTTCTGGCAAACCAGAGCAGCACACGGAAACGCCGTTTACCTTCCCACCGGAGCTTTTTAACTACTTGCACTTTGACGTGCTTTTGAACTGCTAGGTTGGCAGGAGCAGGGACCGAGCAACGGGAGCTCACCCCGTCGCGGGGATTCAAACCGCCAACCTTCTAATCGGCAAGTCCTAGGCTCTGTGGTTTAACCCACAGCAGCTTTAAAACACAATAAATGCCATCATGAAAAGGTTTGATTACAGAAGTTAGGGAACAATGAGGAACAGTGCCCCTGCTTATTATTTTTCAGTTTTAAAAAGTTGCACAAATTCAATATTTGCAAAATATATTTATCTCCCCAGTTGTATTTAAGCTGTTGCCAACTCTTCTGGGCAGTTAACAGAAGAGAGAAGGAACAGAACTAAGTATTTCTTGTTCTTCAGTGAAATGTCTGTGAAAGAATCTTCTTCAGCTAGAAAAAAAAAATCCTCAAACACTAGAGGATCAGTGTAGGGCCAGCTATCTCCACACTCCACATCTAAACAATTTTTTCATTTTAATAATAATAAAAGTAAAACATGAAAGTAAAAAGAATGCAGATCCACGGGGGACCTTTGTATGGAGGTACTCGTAACATTTAATTCATATCAGGCAACCTGTTGCCATATGAGGGAGAAAAAAATTATAGACAGCACCAGACACTCCAAATAATGTTAAATACTGAGAGTAATAAAAACATCTGGCACACATAATAACAAATACCTCTATGATGATTCAGGGCACTACAGGGAAGGAAGGAAGGAAGGAAGGAAGGAAGGAAGGAAGGAAGGAAGGATGGAAGGAAGGAAGGAAGGAAGGACCTGAAAGACAGGGCAAGTGACTTGTCAAGATTAATGCAGTGTAAAACCTAAGCCAGCTCCCAGGTACAAAGTTCACATAAATGCCCAGTCCCATTGCTCATTGCAACTTGCACTTAGAGGGACAGTAAAAACAAAGAGCCAGTTAATCTACATGTTGCGGCTCAGATTTCTACACATTTCCTGTCAAGCCATTTTTAGGTTGTAGTGATGATCTCGGACCTAGTACACATGACAGGCCAAAGTACACATAACCCAGAATGTGGCAGTCAATGCTTGCGACTGGAGCATGTGCTAATAACAAGTTCAGCATCAGGAACCATTTTGGGGTGAAATGGAGTGCTGCTAAGTCTCTCTGAGTATAATTGCGTGCAAACTCTAACCCATGATGCCATAGGCGATTAACTAAACACTCTACTTGAACCATTGTCTTGTACAGAGGTCAGGTAATTCGCGATGAGAAGCACAGGTTGGCCAAGTGAGAACCATTAGAAAAGAGTGATTAGTTTTATTACTAACACCCCTGTGGTAATGCTGATTGCACAGGGGTTTCCGTTTGGGCTGATTGTATACTAGGCAGTAAATGCTGACCACGTTGCTTCTAGCCGGAGCTAAAGAACCTCAGTGCACTTAATAAAATCTCAAACAAACAATCTCAGAGGCACGACTTTCTTCTCTTTTCTTGTGGAGCTGCAGATTAATTTACTGTTATGTAACATGATCTAAGGAACCTCGAGAGAGATGAAATCAGGATACAGCCACATTTCTACCAGACAAAATTAGTACGGTGTCTAGAGGCCCAACTAGATGTAACACAGAAGTCTGTGATCAGGAACTCTCTCTCATCTTAAAAAGGTTAATACAAGCTGTGCATGGGATGGTGAACTGAATCAGAACGGAGGTACCAGGGGAAATGAGGAGGTTTAATACTTTGCCCCTCCTGGGTCCCCTCCCTAAGAGCTGCTATTTGTCCCAGGGGAAACTTACAGGTGTTTATATGCTACCTGTATATTTTTCCACACAGAGCTTGAGGAAGGTGATTTTAATCACTGTTCCCAGCCAGATGGAGAGGACCTTGCTGTTTCACATCTCATGGGGAAACTACTCTTTCACTGTGAAGCAGGCTTTCTTATGGAGTGAACAAAAATTGTTTGAGATGGTGGAACACAATATATTTAACCACAGAGTGATTTTTAGAGCTGACAGGCTGTCCTGGATTTCTTGGTTGAGTTCTTGGAAACCAAGCCTTATGAGGAACAGTTGAAGGAGCTGGGTGTGTTGAGCTTGGAAGAAACTGAGAGGAGATATTATAGCCATCTTCAGATATTTTCAGAAACCCAGCCAGATGGGCGAGGTAGAAATAAATTCTTATTCTTATGCTTATGCTTATTCTTACCTCAAGGGCTGTCAAATAGAAGATGGAGAAGGTGTGTTTTCTCCTGCTCTGGAGGATAGGACTCAAACCAATGACTTCAAGTTACAAGAAATGAGATTCCGACTAAACATAAGAAAGAGCCTTCTGACAATGGGAGCTGTTTGGCAGTGGAATGGTCTCCCTCGGGAGGCTGTGGACTCTCCTTCCTTGGAGGTGTTTCAACAGAGGTTGGAGGGCCATCTGTCATGGATGCTTCAGCTGAGATTCCTGCATTGCACTACCCAAGTATATCGTATCCTCCCTCAAAGAGGGCACGTGTTGCAGTGCGACCTGGCAACCAAACCCTGTGTAGTGGGTGGGTACGATTGGATAGCCACAACACCCTATTGGTAGGTCCGTCGATGCTGGGTTTAATCAGACCAATGGGATGCTAGCCAAATGGATTGAGGGACCTATATATGCCCATGCACATGACCCTGAGCTTCCTCTTTGGGACAGTGCATCGGAACACCCGCCCACCTCCCCCTATATTTAGGGCTTGCGCTTGACCTTGCTATGCCATTGTGTGTTGTCTGTCGTTGGGACAGGAGCACGGCAGGAGTTTTCCCCACTTGGCTGATTGGCTGTTGCCATTTGGGTTTCACCTGCCGTGTAACAAATCATCACAACTTGTAAGGTTGCAGATAGGCTCTGGTTCAGGTGATAGGGATGGGAGAATGGTCTCTCCATCCCTATGAGAAAGGTATTCTGTTAAAGGAATCCAGGGACTCAATGGTTTGGTCAACCCTGAGAGGGGTTGTGCCCATGCCTGAGTCCAGGGGGACATCTGGGTGGTGGACTAGCCTGACCCCGGCTTTCCGCTGTTCCAGGTGTTCACCCTAGGCTGACCTATGCTGGTGCCCTGGGTCAGCGCTACCTGCCACGGTGCAGGGAGCTAGTTGAACCAGAGCCTATGCAACCACTCACTTGATGTAATCAACAAAGTTGTGGCCTAAATTCTGCCAAAAACCAAACCAAAATTTGAGACTTGTCTGAATTTATTTAAGGGGGAGGTTAAAAGGTCTAAACATGCAACTGCAAGACTTTTTAAATGGAATTGTCAGTAGCAACTAGTGAACAGGGGAAGTAGAGTCCCCTGATCAGACATAAACCACAGATACTACTGCACAGGGCACTACCTGGCAATAGAGAAGCCATGCTTGCTCATAAGGACATTGATCTCAGTTACATTTGTGGTGTGGGAAAATGATGTGGTGTATGTACACTAGGCACACATTACACTTTGTTGGGACAGGAGTGTTTACAGGGGAATGAAGAGAGCTAACTTTGTAAATAAAAGTGAAGGACTATTTGATTTTTAGAGGCAATGCCACAGTCAAGTTACAGATCCTTAATACAAGTCAAGGGAATAGTAAGACTGGGCCAAATGTTTTGGCCCAGCAGAATTCATTAGAAAGGGACAACCACCTTTTCCAAAGTTTTAAGAGCCAAGATGGGCATTCTGAATGGGGGAGGTGAGGGGGTTTTTTTTTGGGGGGGGGGAGAAATTAGTTAGCTTACAGTTTTGAGGTGGCCTAATGCCTTTTTTCTTCCCCAGAGGTGATAACAATCCCCTGCCCAAATATAGTGCTCCTGGAAATGATGCTATGTTATCAACAAGTTTCTGGTCTCGATATGAAAATGCATGGCTGGAGTCATGCTTCCAAGTTGCTTGGAGTGGCTTTTACCTTTATAAAAGTGGCCAAGTTTAAGTGGGCTAATGTGGCAGGGTCTGTGAATAGCCTCTTTCACTAATAACAACTTCTCCAAAACTTCTGCAAAATATCTGGCTACCGTTGTGCACCTAGCAAATACAAAATTAAACACCTGCCTGCCAGACACCTGTATGCTGGAGCTGCGGAGCCATCTGCTGCACATACCACATGCTTTTATTTTATTACTTCTTTTTTAGGCTGGGTTGTCAAGGGAAATCATTAGAAAGAGAATGTCTCTGAAAAAAGGCTCTAGACAGCATGCCAGCACAGACTGCACAGCAAAGGATGCCAGGCCTGCCAATAGACACTCCCTGTCACTTTTATGCTGAATCTATGCACTTACCAGTGCAGGATTTGCATGAGAATCTGAATGCTGAAAGAGATATTATCATAGTCCTGTTGGAAACAACCGTGGCACAATGGGAAAGATGGTGTCCCGCCAAGCATTTCTTCAAACTTTTAAAAGTCTAATTAAAACCGCATTGCAGTGGAACATACTGCTTCAATAAAGCAGAGAAACAGCCCCCATAGATATAGCAGCTGTCTATGGACACTCCAGACTATACTCTCTGCCTCCAAAGACACTGAACTTTGCAGCATCAATTTCCTAATTTTGTTCTATTTCCACGAGCTTCTATAATGGTTGTATGGGAATGTCCACAGGAGTAGGAATATTTTTGCAACAGCTTGCAAGGGTGTTTGTGGAGGGAGAAGCATGGAAGTAGGTACAAGAAATGTAAGGATTCATTGGAATGGAATGGACATCTGTACGAGGAAATTTCAGAGGGGCGGTTGTGTTAGGCTGTTGCCGTAAAAGCAGGGAAAGAAACAAGCAAACTCCTAGGGCGCCATAACTGTTGTTGGCTTTGCTCCTTTTTTAAAATGAAGCTTGAGCTTATGAGGTCATCCCCTGATATCAGAGGCGGTTTTAGCCGAGCACACCTGGTTTGGCCACACTAGGTGCTGCACTGCAGGGGGGGAGGCAACACAGCAATGCTGTAGAATGGAGCTGAGAGGCAGTGGGGTGGATTTTGGCACCACAGAAGATGCTGCTGAAATTTGAGAGCCCCAAATACGCCACTGCTGAAATGGAGCAACCTTGCTGAAAGTAAGCAAGTCTTGGTCCAATCAATGTCTGGATGAGATATAGCCTAGGAAACTGGATTCCATGATGGAAGAAAAATGAAGGTAAAATGAATACATTTCCTTTCCTTTAATCTTGGTGCTAGCTCTCTGTTACTTTATCCATCAATTACAAGCTCCAAGGTTGCATTCAGTGGGGCTTACTCCCATGTAACTGCAGTTATGGTTGCAGAATAAGTCCTTAATTTTAATTGTCTTCCCCGCCTGGAGCCCACTTCTGATTGTATGTCCTCTCTAATTTCACAGTGTAAACTTTTCTGTTTGTTCCCTTCCTTTTCTGTAGCTCTCATGGCTTCTAACGTATCTGTCAGTTTCACCACATCCATATCTATCAAGTCATTCCTTCTTTTAAATGCCTCTATTTTTTTCTCCAACCACTGAAGCTTTTCTCCTTCTGTGATACTTAATGGATGTTTACTTTACGCCACCCCGTATTCTTTTTTTTACTCCTGCTCTCTCACTTCCTGTTTGTCCCCAAAAGCAGCGGGGTGGGCAGAACCATATATTCATTCCTCACAGTACCTCAAAAAACAACACCTTAAAGACCCAGCACATTCATGGTGGCATGAACTTTCATGGGATACATGCCATTTCAGTCAGAAGCAAGGCAAACACACTGACAACACCAAACAGCAGAAGCAACACAAGCAATAACAGTGAGATTCCAAGGAAACCTTGTCCTAGATTTGTGAATGTGGATGGTCAGAAAACTTTCAGCAAAAGGAGCAGATGTCTTAGCTGCTCATTATGCAGGTCAGGAGAATTTGCTGGTGTATTATATGTCTACCCTTACCACCTCGGCAGTCTAGTGGTTAGTGTATAAGACAGGCAGAACTACCTTATACTCAGATAATCAGTTCTTCAGGCCTGTACTCACTGGCATCCAAATCCTAGGACAGAGGTCTTCACACTCTGAAACACTGAGCTAGAGATGCTAGAGATTAAATCCAGGACTGCAAAGCAAGGAGCCATATCTATGATCCCCTAGCATCCCTCAGGCTCTTAGGACTTGAACACTTCTAACCTTAGGCATGCCACTCATCTCTTGGTCATCTTGATACAGAGGCATATCAGTGACATAGCTTCACAAGACAAACACCAAATACTGTATCACGTTAATATTGCTTTGCCTGTGTTTTAAATGCTTTTCTTCCTCTACTTGAGGATATGTTTCCTAACTGGAACTGGCAGGAGCGGATCTACTATGAACCCAATTAAGCAGAAGTGATTTTAGTCCACATTGCTTACTTTTTTGGGCTCTAGTGGACCCAAACTGAGTCACACAACTCAAATTGATTTTGGGTTGTATATATTTCAACAATCCCAAAGTTTCAGAGTTAGTAGCACAGATGCTGTAAAGGTGGAGTGATGTGTCGTGGAGCAACCCCATTGAAGAAGATAACAGTCATTACCCAGACCTTGCTGCTGTTGCGAAAGGGCCCCCGTGACAGTTCAAGCTTCAGAGCTCCCAAAATGTAGGTCCATCATCGAGGACTGGATAAAAGTAGCACTAGCGCATAACCAACTTCACTGTTTTCCACCTAAATTCTGTGCCCACTTCAAAGTTCTGGTTTTGACCTTTGAAGGCCTTCATGGAATGAGACCACTCATCTGTCTCCATAAGCACCTCTCTGAATCTTATGACCTTCTTCTGAAGCTCTTTTTTGGGTGCAGCCTCTGGGTGATGTGTGGCAGGCGGCCACTGGAGAAAGGGCCCATTTAGTGGAGATACTTTGGTTATGGAATACCCTCCCCAAAGAGTCCCATTTGGCACCTTCTTTATATTCTCTTTCCAAGGCCTTTTAATCTGTTCCTCCTTTAAATTTCTTTTTGTACAGGCTATATTTTTTATGTTTCGCTTATGTTTTATGCATTTATTGTAAACGTTCTTAATTTGCTTTCCCTCTTCTTTGTTGTAAGCTATATTGAGAACATGGTGATAGGATAGCATATAGATCTTTTAGGTAAATAAAAAGTTTCTTATCACAGAATACTTTCTGAAAGGGTCTACAGTTCAGTGGCAGAGCACATAATTTGCATACAGAATATATCCCCCTCCCCCTGAATCTCCATTATTTCTGGTTAAAAGAATTGCATAGCAGTTGTTGTAAAAGAACTCTACCTGAGACCCTGGAGAACTGCGGCCTGTGAAACTAGATAATGCTCAACCAGACAAATCATTGGTCCAACTCACTCTAAGGCAGCTCTTATACATATTTCAGATTTTGAATATAAATACCATGGTTTAAAGTGCTTGTGAAAATGATGGAATAGTGCTTTGAGATCTCCATAGTATTTTTTTTTGCATACCTTCAATATCAAACCCAGTGTTTACCAATCCTGTCCGATGTTCATGCTACACCAGTCATCTCAGATTTTCTCATAAGAAAAAACTATTCATAACACTTGGAACATATTATTATTAAGCACACTAACATTTCGTTTCAAAGAGAACTCCACAATGCAGTATTTCTCAACACTGCGTGAAATGTACAGTAGCCTAGCGCACCTTAAAACTCTGACGTCAACGGCACAGAAATCAAGCGAAAGAATGCATTGCTTCAGGAGCTAGCTGTTTCTGTGCATGGGCACCGAAACGCACAAACATAAGAAAACGCCCCCAAAGCAACATTCTGCAGTTATCCTCCCATTTTTAAATCACCCATATTTCATCCAGCATCATGCAGAATGTCTTCTGATTTATGGTAATTGTCAACAAAAGCAGGATGTGGGTGGAGAACCCACATTTATTTCAACCCTATACTTACTTACACAGGATTCGTGTGTACTAAATGCTACTACCACTACCGCCACCACGACTAATATAGATTTTTATTACACACACACACACACACACACACACACACACACACACTATTTTCCTAGGAAGCAGGTTCTTGATAGATCCAAACCCCACCCCCACCCTGCCGCCCCTGATTTCTTCTCTGCAGTAGCAGATGCCAGAAGCAGCATCTGATACACTGGTCACCTCTAGTGTTCTCCCAGCATGTTCATGGCCTCGAGGACTTGGAGTGGGACTAATTTCCATATCAAACCCAATTTAGATGAAACATCTTGGTTTAAAAAAGAGAGAGAGAGAGAGCGCCAGCGCATCAATAGCCCCTTGATTAGATTTTTATCTCCTGAGCAGACAAATATGAATATTTATTACCAAGAATGCAGATTCCCCCCTTTTTTTGCTCTTTCCATTGCTCTGATCTTGAATATTATCCACTGCTAATTTTTATGAAAATTTGGGCAACATAATGTTTTCACATAAACTGACAGTTCTCGAGATAATCCCATTATTGTTTGGTGGAAAAATGACAGTTCCCACTTATTCATGTGTTAACGAGGGATTAAGTATTGTTTTTCATCGCCATAATGTTAAGATGGACTGGAAATTAAAAACTGAACATTGTATAGGAGAGCAGAGCTTTTGTGCACCAGAATTTGTTTGCATTCTCTTTAGGGGAATCTGTAAATTAGCAGTTTAACAATCAGCATCTTTTATGTCCCAGCTGAAAATGGCATCATGGAAACATCAATAGCATTTATAAAATAAATTCATTATCTTTCCTGCTCACTGCTCACATGGATGCGCGCTCACACACACACACACACACACACACACAAATAGCATGCATGACATCTCACAAAGAAGGGGAAATATAACAAAATTCAGTGTTTCCTGATTGAGATAATGTTAAGAATTTTCACCTCTGTGCGACTGATTTTCTTACTTTGACTGGAAGTGTATTTTCTTATTCTTATGAACGCATCAGCTACATGATCCTCGACGACTGTTTGGAAGCAAGGGCCCTTAAAAGCAACAAGATCAGCTTACAAGAATCTATATGTCAACGTATTTTATGTCAGCGGTTGAATGGCAGCATTTTTAAATGGCCCACATTCTTAAGGTGATTCACAATAACATTCTAAAACAACAAAACAAAACTAAATAAATTGGCCCATTAGCTTCTCAATCATCCAAGCCAAATGCCTTGTCAAATAGGTCAGCTCCCCTTCTCTGGGGGGCTGCTTTGTGGGAGAGAATCCGGGTCCTTGTAGTGTGCCGGCAGTGGGCGGAGGGACGCAGCCCAGCATCAGGGTCTTTCCCAGGGAGTCTTCTCTTCTCATGAGGTGGCCAAAGTATTGGAGCCTCAGCTTCAGGATCTGTCCTTCCAGTGAGCACTCAGGGCTGATTTCCTTAAGAATGGATAGGTTTTCTTCCTCAGTAGCATGTTGTATGTCTTCTGACCTGAGGGGCTCATCTTCCAGCGTCATAACTTTTATATCCCTGTTGTTTTTGTCCATGGAGTTTTCTTGGCAGGGATACTGGAGTGGCTCGCTGGTTCCTGCTCCAGGTGGATCACGTTTAGTCAAAACTCTCCATTATGACCTGTCATAGCATAGCTCATAGCTTCTCTGAGATATTCAAGCCCTTTCGCCACGACATGATCCAAGAAGAAGCCCGAGATTATACTAACAAGCAAAGAAGGTGCTCATAATGGGGAGAAGCACTCTCTAAGTCAGGGCCGGGGAACCTGTGGCCCTCCAAATTTTGTTGGACTCCAACTCCCATCAGCCACAGCTGGTAGGGCCAATGGTCTGGGATGATGAGAGCTATAGAGAGCCAGTGTGGTGTAGTGGTTAAGAGTGGTAGATTTGTAATCCGGGGAACCGGGTTCGTGTATCCACTCCTCCACATGCAGCTGCTGGGTGACCTTGGGCTAGTCACACTTCTCTGAAGTCTCTCAGCCCCACTCACCTCACAGAGTGTTTGTTGTGGGGGAGGAAGGGAAAGGAGACTGTTAGCCGCTTTGAGACTCCTTCGGGTAGTGATAAAGCAGGATATCAAATCCAAACTCTTCTTCTTCTCTTCTATAGTCCAACAACACCTGGAGGGCCAAGTTATGCACCTGAACAAACTTCTACATACAACCTATTGTTGGTAATATCAGGTTTATATATGTGATAAAAAAATGAATATTATTAAGTTCTTTATCACCGTAACCATCTTCACCAGTGGTACCATCAGAACAGGATTTTGGAGCTGACATCCAGGATTCCACTCAACACAATGAGCAAGGGAGGGGCCCCCCAGATGCAGCAGGACATTTCAAAGTGAAGTAAAACAAAAAACCATCTAAAGAGGGGGCCTTGTAAAGCCATTAAGCCCAGTCTAAAACCACTGAACTGCACCCACTGAAGGTAACAACAAGAACAATAAAAACTTCCAACTTGGGGGAAGGATCCTGAAGTTCATCTCAGTGAATTCCCACAAAAGGCTTACAATTTCTTATCAATGTGTGAACGCCAATGTGTGGAGGCGCAGATTGCAGCTATAACAAAGGCGGCATTTTTTCATCTCCGCCAAGCTAAGCAGTTGGCTCCTTACCTCTCTCGCCCTGACCTAGCCACTGTGATCCACGCGACGGTCACCTCCAGACTGGATTATGTAACTCACTCTACGTGGGGCTGCCCTTGAGACTGACCCAGAAACTCCAGCGGGTGCAGAATGCCGCAGCGAGACTCCTTATGGGGTCTTTGCTGCGAGATCACATTCATCTGGTGCTATACCAGCTGCACTGGCTCCCGGTGGAGTACAGGATCAGGTTTAAGGTGCTGGTTTTAACCTTCAAAGCCCTATACGGCCTAGGACCCTCGTACCTACGGGACCGCCTCTCCTGGTATGCCCCACAGAGGAACTTACGGTCTTCAAATAAAAACATCTTGAAGGTCCCAGGCCACAGAGAGGTTAGGCTGGCCTCAACTAGAGCCAGAGCTTTTTCGGCTGCAGCTCCAACCTGGTGGAACGCTCTGTCGCAAGAGACAAGGGCCCTGCAGGACTTGACATCTTTCCGCAGGGCCTGCAAGACAGAGCTGTTCCACCAGGCCTTTGGTCAGGGCGCAGCCTGACTCCCTCCTTTGGCAATCTTTACAAAACTTTAGTTTATGGTTGCCATCAATTTGTATTTTAATTAATTTTTATAATGTTTTTATAATGTTGCACTGTTTTAGTGTTGTTAGCCGCCCTGAGCCCGGCTTCGGCTGGGGAGGGCGGGATATAAATAAAATATTATTATTATTATTATTATTATTATTATTATTATTAGGTGGTAGCCCCTTGAAAATGCAACTGCATGGAGGCAACCTGCACCCAGCTAGCCATGACCCACCTTCCCATGATAGTAGAAAACCCACATTTTAGCAGCATGAGCTAGTGTGGTGAAAAACCACCAGAGCCTATAAAGAAGTTATAATGTAAGCATTGGTTCTCCCAAAGCAGAAATATAATTTTAAAAACACTAAAAGACATGCCATACGGAGCAGCCTCCCTATGGTTTCTTTTTCAGGCAGTTGGCAGGTCACAGATGTGGATGTGTGATCCAGCCTTAAGACTAAATATAATAAAATGTTCTGTGGTGCCACTAGGCTGGGGCCAGTAGTTCTATAATAAGAGTTCCACTCCCTACATTACACTACCCAGCCTGTGGTCTAGGTACGCCTCCGAAAACTGGTTTTTTTAAACTCCACTCTCCCCCAACTTGATGATAGCAGGACTCTGATAACAATGAGATTTATGGAGGAGATCAAAAGCATAATACTGCCTGAAGGGCTCAGTTATTTCTTTTATAGTGGTAGATAGTTCCCACTGAAGATAAAAGACATGCTCTAAAGACAGAAAAAAGCAATGCCTCTTTGACAATTAGAGAACCACAGGACTGGGGAAAACCAGTAGAATTAAGATGTACACTAATGTTGGAGCAGTCACTTGGTACCTTGGGGTGCATGGGGTACTAGGGGAGGGGTAGTACCTCCGATGGGGGACATGTCATGCTCCTTCTGGGGTAGTTTGCCTTTGTCCACCTTTGGTCCCCACCCTGCACTCAGCTCTCACCTGTGGCTCTCAGAAGCTGTCAACATGTGACAGTGGTCATGCCCTGGGAAACAGCTTTGACTGGCCAGTTAAACCAGGTGAGGGTAGTCGATGGGTCTCAAACCCTTGTTGAGTTAGGGTCTTCCCCTGCATGTGAAGACAGGCTCTGATGGATTGAGTGAATGAGACCAATAGTGGGTCCAATGGTCAAGAAGGTGTTTTCTACACACACTGTAGAGAGAAGTGTTCAGCATAGGAAGGTAGCCCATCTAGTTGAAGGAAAGCTCTAGTCCTAAACCTTCGCTGCCTTGTGAAAAATCGTTGGGACAAAAAAAGGCTAAGGAGTAAACACTATACAAATCCAGACTGGAGTCCCTACGACAGTTGGATGCCTCCTTCCAGCAACTCCTGCAGCTAAGCAAAACACATTGTTCTGCTTTCCTTTGGACCACATTAGCAAGGCCAAAACAGGGAGCCTTGTGGTCTGGGCAGCCCAGGACCTCCACAGAAACTGCCAGGCTTGTGTCCCATGGAGGTCACTTCTGGGCTGTTAATGCAGTGGTTTGAGTTCACCCCCGAAGGCACACTCCATTCTCTCTCAAGACAGACAGAAACCATCAACAACATTTGGTACCTTTATAACATACACAAACACACACACATTGTTGTATCCAGTGCCAGTCATACTCAACCACTGCAATTAATAGACATGAATAACCAAGGTCCATTAACTTCAATAGGTCCCAGCTGATTACTATGTTAATATTCTGTATGGCTATTTACAATCCAAAGAACGGTATCCACCTCTTTAGAAGTTGTGAGAAAGATTTGTGCACATAGAAAAAGGATGCAAAAGCTCACGAATCAGCTATCTTCCACTTCACCAAAACCATTATAACAAAGGTTGAGGTCAGTCATTTTTAATCTTTGGTGGAGCAACCCCATACAGGTTAGTAATTTCCCCAAACAATGAATAAGCATAGCACGTTTTTTGCAACCAGGGTCTATATTGTATGGCATACTGGATCGTAAAACAAAACACCCTCTATTTTAATTCTGTGTTCATGTTTCAACATGCAGCCAACAGGTTTTCTGCTAGCCTTTCCCTTTTAGCAATTTGCTTCCTTTCAGAGGACAGTCTATGGTTAAAAACCAACAACATTGTCAAGCCCAAATACAAACTGTAACTTGGATTAACATATGTTCCGTGTATTGATTATTATTTTTTAAATAGCCCAAACAAAAGCAAAATAGAACATATGCATTCCCACAGCCACAAGGCATATACCTTCCCTCTTTCATTTTACATGTTGCTGAATAAAAAAAAAGAAAAAAGGAATTACTGCTGCTACCATAGCAACCGCTCAATCACTTCACAATTCTGCTAGTTTAAAAATCACACGCGCTATTCCGATACAGAGGGATTCATGAGGCAACATGACACTTCACTATTGTGCTTTTCGCAATGTTTCAAGAGCACAACACGTATCAGAATAAACTGATAGCTGCCTCTGAATTTCAGGAGCCATTTATAACTTTTTATTATCATAGCTCCCTGTCATTTCCTTATGCAAAACGTGCATGAAAACAGATGTAAAGATATTTGAATCGCAAGATAAGAGAAGAGATTACAGGAGACAACCCGTTTCAGAGCTGAAGCTGCGACCTGTCAGTCACAAGTCAAAATACTTCTTCTGTGCAGTATTCAAGGGGGGATAAACACTTTGATAAGTGACAGAGGGAGTTGCACTGGATGGGCGTGTGATTAGCTTTAATCACAGAAGAGTCTTCCTGGAAGTCATTGTCACGTTTCAGTTTCAAATAAAGATAATACCTGTAGTGTTTGCAGGACTAGGGGCATATGTTTCCACAGATCATTTTATGCTTGATTTAAGCAGGATTGCTCGAACAACTGCAGCCCTTGTATCATTTGAATATCTGCAATCCTGTGCATACTTGCATAGTAATAAATCCCACTGAGACTTACTTTGGGGTAAATATGCACAGGCAGGCTTCTATTCCATAGGTACTTTCGCATATAGACCTTAGATTAGCATAGGCTGGTATTCTTGCCACATTATTGTCTAACTTGTGCTTGGCCTTTCCCTTCCCAAAGACCACCTCCATACCCTCCAACATTTCTCCAATGAAAATAGGGACATCCTAGTCAATAATAATAATAATAATAATAATAATAGTTTTACCCTGCCCATCTGACTGGGTTGCCCCAGCCATTCTGGGGGGTTTCAACATATATAAAACCATCACAAAACATGGAACACTAAAAACTTCCCTATACAGTGCTGCTTTCAGATGAGTTCCAAAGGTAGTATAGTTTTACCTATCTTCTTTGCTTGGGGGGTCACATAACTCTATACCCTCCAACATTTCTCCAATGAAAGTAAGGACTTCCTAAGGAAACGCGGGACATTCTGGGATCAAATCAGAAACCGAGACAGCTTCTGTAAATCTTTCCAGGTCATTTGACCAGCATGACTAAACTGCTTCTGGTGCAACAGAACACCGTGACGGAAGCCAGAACACATGGAAACACCATTTACCTTCTCGCCACAGTGGTACCTATTTATCTACTTGCACTGGTGTGTTTTTGAACTGCTAGGTTGGCAGGAGCTGGGACAGAGCAACGGGAGCCCACCTCGTCGCGGGGATTTGAACTGCTGACCTTCCGATTGGCAAGCCCAAGAGGCTCTGTGGTTTGGACCACAGTGCCACTTGCATCCCAGTCTTGGGTCAGTAATTGTCTCTAAGCCTAACCTACACCACAGAGTACGAGTATGATGAATAAGGGATACAACCTGCTGCCCTCCTGAGTTCTGTGGAGAAAGGTAAGGAATATATATATATATATATATATATATATATATATATATTAAAAAGGCTCCAAACAAACAGGACAAACTAGACCTGTTATGTGCACATTAATGGTCATTAAAAAACCACAGAACATTTTAATAAACTCTTAGTATTACAGTATGGAGAATGCAAATAGTATGGTTTTGATAGAACTGATCTATCAAATGCTGGTGGCAAGTCTGGGTCATCCGAACCAAGGGTTCTACCCTTTTTATCAGTATGTGTGAAGGTTGAAATCTCATGGGACTTACATAATAAGACACCGTGACACGACTGTGAATACTTGCTGTTTGTGATACTGTTACTAATTTTCTTTGAGCCGCAATACACAGCCGCATTATACCTTGAAGACGTGTTTTCACAATTATGTGCTATGCTTCAAATTTCCTCGCTTAATTACATCAGCGCAGATAATAATCTCACAGTCTTGTCTCCAGGAGGCACACACTCATTTGTAGAAAAAAACTCCCTGCTCTGTAACCTTCTAGCACAGACGCCAGTTCAGAAAAGCAATCCCATTGACTTCAGTAAAATCAGAATTGCATCTGGAAAGCTGCTAACCTGTTTAAATGCCCGAGGGTTAATTACTTTTCCCACAAACACCCCAATCCTAAACACATTATCTGGAAGCAAGCGCTATCGATTTCAATAGAATTTACCTCCAGGTAAGTCTGCTAAGGTTGCTGCCTTCGAATTACGTGCTTAGCTATATATGTCAAGGGACAATTCCTTACGTCAGGGAGCCTTCCCTCCAAACACATGAAATAAGACAGGCATATGTCATGACTTGAAGTATGAAGCACAATAAATAAAAGACTGGAACTGCATTTTTAAATGCACAGCTCATGCATACATGTGTAAGTTTGGTGCACGTGTTAAACATATATGTACAAGATGTAGCACAAGTAATCACAGACTTTGATGTTCATGCATTTGCTTGTTTATTTTATGTACATCCCGCTTCTTAAAGGAAATCGAAGTGGTTTACATAAAACATTGAAATATGCTGATAAGTAAAAAATACACTAGTTAAATCCAGCAGAAAACAGATTATCTAATTAAAAGAGGAACAAACCCCTGTCTTTCCTCCCCACTACAGAGCATGTTCTCCCTGAAATAAGAGCATGTGTTGCGGTAGGGTCTGCCAAGCCAACCCTCTGTTGCCAGGCAGGTAAAAGTGAGCTGGCCTGGGGCAACAATTGGATGGCCGGGTTGCTGGGGCAAATTGCATGTTGCAATGTGGTGGGTGGGACCAAAGGCTTTAAATATTTGGGCACTCAGCTTTTGCTTTTGCTTTCTCTTTCGCTGAGTGCATCGGATCACCCACCCACCCGCCCTGAGTTCCGGTTGACCTTGCTATGCCTGTCATGGGGCGTCTGCCGTTGGGGCAGGGCCTAGTAGGAATTTTGTCCATTTGGCTGATTGGGTGGTGCCATTTGGTTTTTGCCTACTACTTAGCAATTCGTTACAACTTGTAAGGTTGCAGCTAGGCATTGGTTATAAAAATTGGTGGAGGAGGGGTAAGGATAGGCTGGGCCTGCCCCTCCAATGGTGGTGTGGAAGGGAATTCCGTTAAAGGAATCCAGGGGCTTGCCACGATTTCGTCCAATCCCTGAAATGGGACCAGGGCCAGCAAGCCCTGGGGAGCAAGTTGGGTGAACGGTGAGGGACTGTCGCTCAGCTCAACTGATCCCCAATATTGTTTTCCCTTCACTGGCTTCCGAGGGAGTTCGGAAAGTCAGTTCTGTCCCAGGCGGGGGGAAAGATAGTCTTAACCAATGCCTAAGCAACCACTCACAGATTATGTATTTTAATAAAGTTGTGGCCAAAATTATGCCAAAAACCTTAAACAAAAATTATGTGTGAATTGTGAATTATTTTGAGGGGTGGCTTGGGGGCCTCGACACGCAATGTATAGAGACTGCATCTCTGCCCACTGTTTGTTTACCAGCTGCATTCTCCCCAAGAACGTCCACCTTGCAAAGAAAAAAATGCAGCAAGAACTCTGTATCCCTGATTCTGTAAAAACTCCCTTTAAACCTTGCTTGGGATTAAGTCTCATTTAACCAAACAAGATGTGCTTTTTAGAGGCAATCCTCACTGGAAGCTGTTTGCATGTTTCTCCCACTTTAAATGGCAGCCATTGCCACTGGGACCCTGATCTTTGGAACCAATAATTTCAAATAGCGGCTTATGCTTTTGTCAGGATCAACAGTGAAGGGAACAGAGGGCCGTCTCCCATGCATGTGATAGTCCTAAACCTGGCCAGTCCCCTTTATCTGCTATTCGCCACAACTGCAAGTGATTTTTGAGCATCACATACAGTTTGGCCCTTAGTAAGCATGCGCAGGATAGCACTTCAAAGCTCCCAGATGTGGCTGCTTGTTGTTTCACTGCAATACAAGAAACTCTGGATGTGGAATAGTTGGAAAGCATGTAGGGTTGTGGTGGCTTTCCTTTGGGCAGTCAGAGCCTCCAATATGCCACAGATGCTTTCAGACATCCTTGCAAACCCAGCTGATTATCTGGAGCTCTTGATCCACCTATCACAATGAATTCCTGACTATCAAGAACACTTTATCTCTTACATATGCAAGGATACAATTGATGGGTCCACTTCCTGTCCCTGTTGAATTTCTCTGCCACTCCCCCTCTCTCACACACACACTGCTTGGTTTTCAGGCAAGTCATGTTCTAGGTTGCATTGCAATTGAAATAAAGGTTGCTATTCTATTGCGATCTGAGGACAGGTCTTCCGTAACCTAGACAACGTAAGTGTGCATGCTATCGAGTCATTTAGAAGTAAAAATATTACATGGGACACCTGAACAGTGTAAGAGGAACAGTGGGGATTCACCTATCTCTTGGAGGGGAATAAACTTCTGCAGAAATGCTAAAAGTGGCTTGCTACTTCTTTGTAAAAATAACACCAGAATTTACAATCTGGTGTAATTCATGGAAAGTTCTGGAAAATCTTCATTAATAAATGATGAGCTATCAGTACAGGGTTGTGTTCTGATTTATTTATTTTTTGCCTAGTGATGTGAGTATAATGACTTAGAAATGTGTTATATTTATACTTAAAAAAATAGCAGTTCACAAGCAGGCTCATCTACATATTGGAAGGACAAATACATCAAATTTAGGTCCCTGCGGATCTTGAGATGAAACAGAACTTGAGTGAAACCAGGTGGGAATAATCAGACACATCAATTGCTTTGTTCGTCCTAGGGGAGTTTGCTCCTGACATACTACAAAGCTAGGAAATCTATTTCTTAAAGGCCACAAAGATTTACTCATGTGGTAGGTGGAATGTGATATTGTATTATGACAGATACAACAGTCTAATAATCAGAATTTTTAAAAGCCCTTAGGATGATTAACACAGTTCACATACGAACATCCGCAAGATCTAGGATCTTATAAAATAACAAATCAAGCATTTTAGATAATGACATGTACTGCAGTCACCTACCTCCCCCATGCCAATCTGCAAAATTTTCAGTCCTGTTGCTTTTTCAAGCTTGTCTTTGTTGTCAGCTGTTAGGAAAATTAAAGAACAGCAGAGTTAAAGGAAAGTTGAGAATGAAAGGGTTTTGCATCATACACTTTCATCACTGCTGAGATGCCAAATGTTTTCCCACATTCATCCACACAGAATCCCTGTCAGTTGGATTATTTCAGTTTTACAGGGATGGGTTGAGGAATCAAAATGTGCTCTCAGCTAATCATTTAAACCATAGCTAAACATTTGAACCTGGACTCAAGTTCTTAGACCAACTGGCTCTAATTGTCACATAGGATTACATAAACCAAGAAACAGAGTTTTCAACTAATTAATAGGGTTCATATCCTGTCCATCAGATCACCTCAGGTCTGATAACAATATATAAACCAAAATCATAGAATTTCCACATACAGTTCTATATATAGATATTAGCACTCAAAAGTCATAGAGGCAGACAAATGTTTTCTGCTGGGTCCGAAAGATGGACAGCCAAAACACTTGGCAGAGGATGTTCTTCAGCCAGGGAGCCATTACCAAGAAGGCACCCCCACCATGACCCACAGGGCTTTGCAGCTAATATCAGAGTCCATCCACTTACTGGGTCACATCAACACCATAAATTTAAAGCACATGTCTTCTCCTCAAAATTATTGGTACTGTAGTTGGTAAAGGGTGCTGTGAACTGTAGTTCTGCAAGGGAGTAGTTCTACAGCTCCTAGGAGGTTTTTTTGGGGGGAAGCCATATGTTTTAAAATGTGTGCTAAATGTACTTTAAAGATATGGTGTCCTCCTGAGACTTCGGTCCTCATGCAATCAGTTGCTGGACCACATGGGTCTGCTGGTGTTCTTGTATATCTGGTAGATATCAGATAAAGCTGCTGATTTTATACACCAGGGTCAATCATACTGCTGTTCAGGGGTTCTGGTGAGTCTAGATGAAGTGTCCAGCCTGCTCTGCTCTGAATTGCACTCTTCCTAAAGTAACAAGTCTCACACTTGAAAGGCATTCCTGAAAGTAGTGTTGCTCTTGGGTCAAGAGGTGATGGCAATGGCCAGCTCTGTATGGTTCATCAATGGCATCCATTCTTAGAGAAGTTAGACCTGGCCACAGCCTTTCAAAACTTAGTTACTTCATTGGATTGTAATCCTGTCTAATGCTCTATTCCAGCATTCAAAAGAGAGGACAAACTGTGTACACCAGTCTCGCCCCTCCTGACTGCAGGCAGGATTCTAAGTTTCTGTCATTGCTGGTTCATCCTTGATCATATTTTATTTTACTTTGTTATTGTGGGATATATCTAGCCTCATATAATCAACATGCTTAACTCTACTTAATTCATGAAGGGGTTAAGACCATAGAATAAGCTGTCCTGCCAGGCTTAGCTGGGTCACTTACTGTCACCTTGGAAGGGTTACCAAACTCTTTGTTCTCTCCCTTTCCACTGTGAACTCAACCAGTAAAGACATCTAAGCTGGATGCTCCAAGCTTACAATGAATGGCTTTAGCAAGCCATCTTTGTCATTCCATAGAAATAATTTAGAAACATTTACCACAACTAAGCTAGGTTTTGCTGCCTGTGTTGTCTATCTGCTGTATGGAAAAGCACATAAATCTGACGTCTGAAGAGTTTGTCAGTAAATTTACCAAACATATGGTCTCTTTCCATACTAAGATAAGTGGAGAGTTTTAAAAGTGACTTAGAAAGGGATATTGTAAAGGTCTAACAACCTGTATTTCCACACTTTACTTTACTACATGTGCTGTGATTTTAAAATCTCTGCTGAGGCTCTCTCACCAAAGAGTACTTGCCCTAAACCTCATCTAGGGAATTCTCCATTTCTAGTATTTATTCTTTTAACCAAATTACAATGCTAAAACCCAACAGTTATATTGCTTTACCCTAATGTAATGTAAGCTACCTTAGGTGGTTATTTTGTTATTTTGTATATGTGGGATATACATTTTAATATAAGAAAGTAAAGAAAGAAAGAAAGAAAGAAAGAAAGAAAGAAAGCAAGCATGTACAGTGGTACCTTGGTTTAAGAACAGCTTAGTTTATGAACAACTTGAATTAAGAACGCTGCATACCCAGAAGTAGGTGTTTTGGTTTGTGAACTTTGCCTTGGAATAAGAACATGTTTCGCTTCCTGTTGAGTGTGTTCCATTTGTAAATTGAGTCCCCCGCTGCTAAGAGAAAGAATGCCTTAGTTTAAGGATCCTTTGGTTTAAGAACGGACTTCTGGAATGGATTAAGTTCATAAACCAAGGTACCACTGTATATGCCCCACCTCATGTGGAGGTACTTGTTCATTCAATCATACCCTCATTGAAATTTGTTTAGGTCAGAAGACTACTGTCAGCCCCACATTCTTGCAACAAATCACATGGAGGTCTCCGTGCCTAAGGACTGAACTTTATTCAGTTGACAATCTTGTTCATTTCTTTCTGGGGGTGGGGGTGGCCTCAGTGTCTAAATATATGGAATTTGCCATGAACATTCAGCTCTTTGCCCATTTCTACCAGTCTTCTTAATCCCATAAACTTTTGAACACTCCCCTTGCATTCTAGTTCTTGCACTCATTTCTAGTGCTTCAAAAATGTTTTCCTCTTTTTGCTTTCAAGCATGCTCAAGAGCTTTCCTGGACTGCAGCCTAGAAGTGTAGATTGATAGATAATTCAATTCAGTATTGCTATTTAGTTATTTATATAGTGCTTCACGCATTCAAAGACTCAACTAACATCAGTCCATTTATTTATCCTTACAATTCCCCAGAGAGATAGCTAAGTAAATATTATTAAATCCCCTTTGTACAAAGAGAAGGGCAAACTGAGGCAAAGACGTGACTCAACTCTCCCTAGCTGCTCAGAATCAATGCTGAGATGGGGATTAAGATGCAAGCCTTGTTGAGAGAATAATGATTTCAATGTGTAAACGCCTACGTATTTCTTGCAGTATATATAAATGCATTTTCATCTACATCAGTGATCACATTGGTTTGGTACATGTACTAAACAACTTACGTCGTTTCTTTACATACTGGAATAATTAAAAAGAAGGCACACTCAAATCCCACTGATTTCAAGTTTGATGTGTAAAGTGAACGTTGACTCCAATATGTTATATATACGTCAGCAAAATACTGCAACCTGAATACGCTCTGTTTCACAGATATTATACAAATTTGTAAGAAAATGGAAGTTATCTGCCAATACTATGTATCTATTTATACATAGTTCCTATCAGACAAAGCAAGCCTTGGACAAAATTTTAGGCCTTTCACCATGGCCATAAAGAAAACACACAATATTGAGGTGTTTTCCTGCCAATTTACCCCTCAAATCAGATAAACCTGACAAAAGAAGAAAACCTAACATAATCACAGGCTGTGGTGCTTGACACTCCCATGACAACTGTTGTAAGAGCTCTGACTTCTGCATGGAACTTTCCTGGTCACTGATGCCAGGGCTGACAGGTTATTGAATGTTTATGAACATGCCTAGTGTTCAGTATTTTACAATACAAGGCCGAGAGGCAGATGAGGGTGTGGGAAAACATTGCTCCTCTGCTGTGCTCATCAAACTACTGGTCATTTGCTAAATCAATATATGAACGCTGACTATGGAGATGTGTGCTATTGGTATGTGTCAATAGTGTGTCTGAGTACTGAGTAAAAGTTGGAATAGGTCCATGTGTAAACTGGGGATCGTACAAAGAGAAAATGGACACTGAGAAGATATTATCCACAGAACGACATGAGTGAGTTCACACGAGTCTCCAGTTGCCAAATTAGTAATCAATTACATATTAGAACAACATATTAATAACTCCAGATATTCAAGCTTCCTCAAGCACCGTTTATATTTTACTCTCTTTTTTAAAATAATTTTTATTAAATTTTCCATTTTAACAATCCAATCAAATCACATTAAGTATTCCAAATTATACAAATACATATCATATAGTCCAAATATTCTGCCAAATTATAAATTTTTGTTGGGGCTTCCCATGCTTCAAGTTCAGTGGGGTTCCAATCATCTTATGTTTCTACTGCCTTGAGTTTCCAATAGTTCCTTCTTTAAATCTTCCTGTTGTTATCCTTCCTTCCGTTTATATTTTACTCTCAGAGCAGTTAATGTGAAGTAATCTCAATAACTTAATTCACATGAGCCCTGTGAGGAAAGTCATAATCAGAGATACTGACTTGCCCTATTCCTGGGTCATCCTTCTTTGAACATCTTTGAGTGAGCTTCACAGCTAAACGGATATTTCTCATGTCCAAACCCAATATTCTAGCCTTTATACTGCATTTCACTAACTGAAATATAGCAGTAGTTTCCATACTTTTTCATACCTTGACAATAAACGGTCCCAAACATCCAGGACCCAGATCCGATGTTCCTTTAAGTCCCTTGTTCTGTATTAGTTCATGCCTCCTGTTTCCCTTTTCTACCCAATAAACTAGAAGTACATCTAGTCTGGGCTTGCTGCAGCGAGACTATGGACTCGGATAGACTGGTAACGAAAAAGCGATTTATATGTGTTGTATATGCGATAGAACATTGTGCCACCAGATGGCGATGTGGAGTCCCATCTTTCTCTGCCTGTTTTCCCTGTTTAAATTTACAATGCTTTAAACTGAAACGCTTTTCTGATGTGTCTAGACCCGGCTCATATTGATGGAAGTAATAATGGCAATTCGTGTTCCTTCATTATTATGAATTGATGGTTTGAAGTCCTTGTAAGGCAGAAGTGAAGATAAATGACACCTGTTACACCTTTTAGGAGGTGTTCAAATCAAGATTACCTTGGCATTATCAAAACAAAGTGTAGTGTGCCGGATTTAACTTTATTACTCAAAGCTCTGTCTGCAGTCCCCAAAATGAAGGGTTTAATGTTGCTGGTAGTGACACTATAGATTACCTTGGGGAATTTTATCCCCTTCCTGTAAGAAATAAAAAGTGTTGCGAAAGAGATCAGGGGGTGGGCTTTACCAATCATTTCACAGTATGGAGATATTATGCAAATCTGTGTTGGTACCTGTGAGATGTCAAAAACTACAGATTTATTCATTCGGATCGAAAATCCAAGGTAAAAAGCAGAACGCAACCAAATTTTTCATAAACATATCTTGTGGAAAAATGAAAACCACACCCTTCTAAAAGTCTTTAAACGATCTATGGCATGTTAAAAGCATGTGCACAATTTTCACAACATGCATTAAGTTTTGGTGTGGCAATCCTGATTTGTATTGATAAATGTGAGGAGAAAAAATGGACAGTATTCAGTTAAGGCTGCAGTCCTCAACACATTTGCTAAGATATTAAGTCACACTGGACATAGTAGAACATCTGAAGAAATATGCATAGAAGTGTGTTCATCAGGCTTTTTTTTTTTAAAAAAGGATGATATGGTATGAAAACAGCTGTGTGCAGATTTGTGAGCTGAAATTTTGCTCTCTGCTCAAATGTCAAAGACATATTGGGAAACAATTACTTACAGAATTCATGGTTAAAAAAAGAAAACAAACAAAAACAGAACCGTAGAAATACACCTGTACTATAACATTTCCTTCAACTATTTAAAATATAATGAAGATAGCACACATTGCAAGGGAAGATGAAAAAAAAAAGTACAAAAAAGTGAGCTGCTATTTTAAGGAAAGGCAATGAACAACATATGAATTTCTTTTTAAAAAAATCTCCCCATGAGACAAAAGGGTTTCTGAACACACAAAAAGAAGTCCATTAAAATTAAATTCGGTAGATGAAGGATATGCAAATCACCTGAAGAAGTGGAACCCTATAATGTTCTCAAAATTCGGCAATAGTCTATTTAATTAGTATTTTAATTTATCAGAATAATTCTTTGCACTTGACAATTCCATATAATTAAGCACGTAGCTACAGTGGAATAATATCGCCTGCTCGCTTTATACCAGTTATTTTAACCTGGAAGAATATGTAGAAGTTTCTTCTGTGATCTAAATTACAATGGGGACAACTTAATGGCTTTGCTCTATTAAGCGGCACGACTGGAGGGTTACTGAGTGTTCAGAGAGGTAGAGGTTGACACAGCACAGGGCCTTGGATCTGACTAAAGGAGAGATGAGGCACTTTCTGAACAACGTAATTTATTTCAGTGGCGTGTGGGAGACGGGTGGAGAGAAACCATTTCACGAGAAAAAACAGCCGAAATCTTTAAACTACATCAGAATATGCAGCAGACTTCAATGAGACTGCATAAAGAGAGAGAGAGAGAGAGAGAGAGAGAGAGAGAGAGAGAGAGGAGAGAGAGGGCTGAGACATTCTTCAGTGGCTAATGCAAATGCCATTAGCAGACTGGCTCTCGTAGGTTAAGAATGCCTTTATTTCTGTTTCACTGCCAAAGACGAGCCTTCCGTTGGGTTGGGATAGATGACCGTTACAGCCCTTTCAGCTGTACTGCCATTTTATGAAAGGAGGAGACGGCTTAATGTTTGGTAACCACATCAAGCGATGCATCATTAGGCAACTTTTGGGTACTAAGCATTCTGGGTCACGATGCCAAAGAGGAGCTTTCTGCCAGACCTCTTAATCTGTCAAAACAATTCAGTTTAAGCACTGCTGACTTACTTGTTTGCTTTAGCCTATGTCTGAATTCACACTCTTCACTATAAAAGTGAAAAATAGGTTTTGAAATGAGAGAAAGAAACCACTGACATTTCAGCATCCTTTGGGCGTTTACCTTGCAGGAGAAGTTGAAATGTTAGGTATATTTGCTCCTTTGGAATAAATAGTTGGCATTTGTATAGTCCACTTCTTCCTCTCGTGTGAAGATATGAAACTGCTTCACAAACATCAAATAAGTTTTCATGCCTCACCACACTGGGTGGTAAATGTAATTTAGCTAATATCCATTTGCCTTGCTAATTTTTAATACAAACCAGTAGGTCTGTTTAGGTAAGGCGAAAGGATAAAACACAGTCATTCAGAGACAGGTAATTAAAAGCAAAAATACAACAACAACACATTGGTTTGATTGGCTTCTTCTCAAGCAGGGGTCATCAGTTTGGTGCCCGCAAAAAAGCTCAGTAAATATCCCCTCAAAAATGCACAATACATGAGAGAGTGTTTGCTCTCCTGCTCAGTTACTCAGCCTCAGTTTGCTCAGGCTCTCCTACATTAAACCTGCCTCCCCCAAACACTCTGACATTTCACTGGATGCCAAGATTGGACGCCAACTCCACCTCGCATGGGAAAGGGACAAAAAGCTTCTCTTTTTGTGAGCAAGTGTGGTGGAGCAAGAAGGGGCAGCGTGCAAGAACCATTTTGTGGTCTAGTCTTGGTTTTTCCTCTTGGCAGCCATTTTGTATTATGCCACACCCCCTACGGCAGCCATTTTATGACTGGCACCCACAGGACTTCCTCGGACTTCCTAATGTTCCTACTGACCAAAAAGGCTGGCAGTCCCTGCCCTAGAGAAATAGGTACCACCATAGGAGTGTAGTGTAGGGACGCGGGTGGCGCTGTGGGTAAAACCTCAGCGCCTAGGACTTGCCGATCGCATGATCGGCGGTTCAAATCCCCGCGGCGGGGTGCGCTCCCGTCGTTCGGTCCCAGCGCCTGCCAACCTAGCAGTTCAAAAGCACCCCTGGGTGCAAGTAGATAAATAGGGACCGCTTACCAGCGGGAAGGTAAACGGCGTTCCGTGTGCTGCGTTGGCTCGCCAGATGCAGCTTGTCACACTGGCCACGTGACCCGGAAGTGACTGTGGACAGCGCTGGCTCCCAGCCTCTAGAGTGAGATGAGCGCACAACCCTAGAGTCTGTCAAGACTGGCCCGTACGGGCAGGGGTACCTTTACCTTTTTATAGGAGTGTAGTACCAATGGATTTTATCCCATTTGTACCTCCCAAACATCTTGAGGGCCCCAAGTTCCACATCCCAGGTTTAAAGCATTTGTAAAATTGCTCCAGCCAGTGTTTGGGGTGGAAAAAAAGGCTGAGAAGCAGGAAGCTGGCACAAGAAGAGTAAAGTTAGGAAGATTTGTAGTAGTGTAGAAAGCAGACGAAGTTCAGGGTGATGGGGACATAGACAATACCTGGACCAGGCAGTGCTTATGGCTGGTCCTATTAACTCTCTAGCAAATGGTCATAGTTGCAGTCAGTATAAATGATTAGATTTCTCGTAATGTGACATTGTTTCCCTCTGCCATCCTGTTCCTTTTGGGCATAGCACATTTGGTCTTTGCTTTATTTCCAATTTCAACGCTATACTAGAGAGATTAATAATTTAAAAACCACCGCCAACGAGCTATATGTTACAGACATTGAAGTGACAATGCAGCTGACTTAAATGGTCAGGCGCAACACTGAAATGCTTCCTTTTTCCATATCCAAAGGGATTATTTGTCAAAGACGAGGCCAAAAGGTTGCAGAGAAAAGCTATCTTTGCCCCTCCTTTTCCATTCAAACGCAGGGAAATATGCAAGACCTTTATCGCTCACTTGTCTCTTTTCTAATCTCTGGCAAACCTGCAATGAAAACGGTGGCACAAAAAGGCTAAGCTGCACAGTAATAATAGTGACAGCCTTGTAAATGTTATGTCAAATCCAATTTTCAAGTCATTTTTCAAGTGATTTTAATTAGATATTGTTTCAATCTCTTTTGCATTAATATAATTTTTCATAGCAACGTCTCACCCTCCAGTCTATTGGAAGTATTTCCCCACCCCCCATCTGTATCTTGACGCCTTGAGTAATTTAAAATGGGGTTTTTGTTTACAGCAATTTTCACTGTACTGGTCCCATAAAGGCCACTACATCCAGTAAAACTGACACAGGAAAGGCAGAATTAAGGCTTCTTTTGCTGATCTCAGTGGAGCTTGTAATTTAGCTCTTCTGGAGACATGACAAGCACTGTGAAGGCTACAAGTAGATAATAAAAGATTTGTATCACTAGTTTCACATCAGCATTTTACTTCACTTACAACTACCACTGATTAAAGAAATCCCATTTATATTAGGTTTAGCTAGTTAATAAGCTATCATAGAATCACAGAATTGTAGAGTTGGAAGGGACCGTAAGGGTCATCTAGTCCAACCCCCTGCTATGCAGGTATCTCAACTAAAGCATCTGTGGCAGGTGGCCATCCAACCTCTGCTTAAAAACCTCCAATGAGGGAGAGTCCACCACCTTCTGAGGGAGCCTGTTCCACTGTCGAACAGCTCTTACTGTCAGAAAGTTCTTCCTGATGTTTAGTCAGAATTTCATTCCTCATAACTTGAAGTCATTGGTTTGGGTCCCACCCTCCAGAGCAGGACAAAACAAGCTTCCATGTGACAGTCCTTTTGATATCTGAAGATGGCTAGGATATCTCCTCTCAGTCTCCTCTTATCCAGGCTAAACACACCCAGCTCCCTCAATTGTTCCTCATGTGGCTTGGTTTCCAGACCCTTGATCATCTTGGTCACCCTCTACTAGAGGCACATGTTCCAGCTTGTCAATGTCATTCTTCAACTGTAATGCCCAGAAGTGGACCCAGTACTCCAGGTCTAACTAAGGCAGTCAGCCAGCTACAAATCCACCTAACAGCTATTTCATCTAGCCCACATTTTATCAGCTTCTCCAGAAGAATATTATGAGGGACTTTATCAAAAGCCTTACTGAAATAAAGATACACAACATTCACAGTATTTCCCTGCTTTTGAAACCAACCTTCTTAAATTCCAGAGTGCATGTCCATCTGCACTCCACTTTCCCTTTCCTGTGTATAATGAAACCTAAGAGTACCTCATCATTTCTTCCCAAGGTTCCCAGTTCTTTCACTTTATTGACCAGTTCCTCCCTGTTGGTGAGGAACTGGGTCCAAGAGAAATGATCCCCTTGTTGCTTCTTCAAGCTTCTGGGAAATGAAATTGTCAGTGAGGCAATGGAGGAATTTGTTGGACCTTACATTCTTGATAGCATTTGAGTTCCAACAGATATCAGAGTTGGAGTTCACCCATGACAGCTATAAATAACACAGCAAAATACTGCTAAAACCTGTTACAGCAAGAGCCTCCTTTGTGCAATTCTCTTCTGTGTAGGCCCTTCTACCTGCTGTGGAGTAGCAGTCCCGTAATGCTTGCCTGATGGGTCAGACTACCACAGAGGATGAAGTACAGGCATTGTAAGTATTGCTGGTGGCTGAAAAGGATTTGAGGCTGCTTTGGGGAGGGTGGCGGAAGCAATGGCGTTCTTTAGCTGCTCCAGCCCCCACCAGCGCCAGAACCCCCCCCCCCAAGGCTGCAGCGTCTGAGAGAAAGCAGTGCACACTCCTTAGTCACACAGAATGGACTGCAAAGGACATGTGGCCGAAGAATGGAGTTAGGAAACTCACTTTTATCTACAGAACCACATCCTTCGAGGTAGTTTGCATCGATTTCACAGCTGGTTTTCCAATCCGGAGCTGCTTACTTTAGGGGGATGAAATGGTATGTACTTGGATTGTTCAAGTCTGAACGAAAATACAAAAGGTGAATGGGAGTGGAATGACCTCTTCTGCCTGCAAAAACAGTTCGGGTTAGACTGCATTTCTATGTTTAACATCCTGCATTCCTCTAGTAGAGGCCTGGATCTGTAAAATACAATTTTACAGGGGGTAGAAGAAACCTGCTGAAAAATACAGCTTTATTGATTATATTTGTTAGTACCTTTCATCGCAAAAGTGGCCAAAAGCTTTAACTTACATTAAAGCTAATGAAAACAAACACAACCAATAAAAGTCTAAAAACACATAATACAGATAAAAGGCGAGTCTTACATATCCCACCCCACGAAAATAGCCCAAAACATCCCTGTAAATGCTCAGTTAAAATAATTACTAATGCACTATTTAAAATATATAAATTGTATTGAATTGCCACAAAGACCAGAAGCAGAGGAAGAAAACTGGAAGACCCAGAAGAGACTTATTCAAGGCTGGAAGTGGTTTTGTTGTGTTCTAAAAACCCAGCTGATGATATTTCAGATGCAAAATTGTTCTGTTCAAAGGCTGTTCAATCAGCACCTTCGCAATAAGACTGGAATATGCCTTTTGGCTTACTATTATACATAGATATATTTCTACTTTGGAGAGGTCAGTTATACATCTAGACCAGCCTTCCACAACCTGGTGCTTTCTTCAGATGTTGTTGGACTCCATGCTCATCGACCACTGCCAGAATGCAATGGCCAGTGGTCAGGGTTGCAGTCCAACAACTAAAGGGCTGATCTGGGCAACAGCATGCATTTAAAAATGCACCGCACCTTCTTTGAAAAATAACAAATTTTAATGAACACCTCTCTACCCAGCAAAAAAGAAAAAAGGCCACATCTGATTCAATATTGTATTTAGCTGTTGATCTGTTCCACATCAAATAAAGCCTCACTTTCTGGTCCATTTTAGTAATAACCTAGCCTATTGTTTGTTGTTCATCTGCAGGCAGCCTCTTGGCACAACCAGAATCAGCCAGAGTTGGAGAAACATTTGCAATATTTCAACTGACTGGTTTACTAAATCATGAGTTACACATTTAATGCACAAGGTCACCCACTTGCAAAATCTATTTACTGTGAGAACAGAAATATTTATTGCCAAAGATGCCCCTAGTAACAAGATCTGCCATAAAGCTTTTGGATGAAAATGAAGATGAGTTGTAGTAACATGCTCACTGTTTCTCCAAACACCTGACTATATTCCCCTCCTTCCCACAGTCTCATCTTAATAAAGACTTAATAAAGAGGCTATTTTGCTGAAGTCAAAAGGATTTACTTCAAATCAGCAGGCAATGAAAAATTCAGTGTAAACGTCTTGTATTTTACACACACACACACACACACACACACACACACACATTTCTTCTTCTTCTGCAATATTGCTTTCGCTATACATTTGTTTGCAAAGCCACCTCCAGCCTCATTTGTTTTTTGACGGTTAGACCACAGAAGGAAGGCCCTATTTCATTCCACTGATTCCAGAGAGCTTTGAATTAAGCTTTAAATCAGGGAAAGATTCATCTGTAACCAGTGGACAGCAGGAATGCAGGAGCTGACATTGTGGAATCAGCACCCATGTACCAATACCATACTAGCTTTAGTAACCAATAGTGGAAGATGGTTGTAGCCTTTAGGACAATTCCCTTCCTTCCACTTAAAGCATTTGGAGAATTCCCCCTCCTCCCTGTTCTCAAGCTGGTGTGGCAAGAGCTCCCCCTCCTGTTTCGAATTAACTTCAATCGCTGTTTATTGGTGTAACCTTCAGCTATATGATTGTTGCCCTGTAACCGAAAAGCCACCACGTGTGGATTTTGTTGCGCATTCAAATGAGAAGCAGCCCTAACTTCCCTTCCAAATCAGAACATACTGCAAACACAAAAGTTTTCTAAATGAAACCAATTATTTTCTGTAAATATTTATACACAGAGATAAGGAATAAGAGCTATGGAAGAGAGACACCAAGGGGAAAGG
Source organism: Podarcis filfolensis (assembly GCF_964270895.1). Lineage (NCBI taxonomy): Eukaryota > Metazoa > Chordata > Lepidosauria > Squamata > Lacertidae > Podarcis > Podarcis filfolensis. Next base: position 45,475,843 of record NC_139614.1, on the reverse strand, counting down.
CTATTGTTCATTCCATTTCCACATAATGCCAAACCACAGGGAGGTTTATAGGTTTGTGGGGGGTTTTTTCTTGCTTTTTTCATGAATTTTGTGTTTTTATATTGTATTTTATGTTGTGAACTGCCCCGAGAGCTACAGTTGAATATTGGTATACAACTTTATCAGTAAATAAATAAATATACCCCAAGCTTCTATCCTCTCTCTCCCACCTTGAGCATTCCACTTAAATTAGTTACTTCCTGGCTCGATGACCAGCAAGTTATGGTTTGTGCTGGCTGGCCTCCAAAACAATTTTTCAACCCATGGTTTGAATCAATTTGCAATCCTAGTTTAGAGGGAAAGCACAATCATACCTTGCCATTTCGGATGTGCCAGTTTAGAATCTATGCTCACATTCACATCAGAAGATTCCCTCCAATGCGTTCAGTGGAGTCCATGTGAACATTGTTGATCAGACTCAGCGTAGGCGGACTTTGGGCTCTCAAATTTCAGGGGTGTCCTGTGTGATGCTAAAATTTGGTGTGCCCCCACCTCTCTCATGCTGTTCAACAGCATTGTTGTGGCACCCCCTGTCCCTAAACCAGGAGAGGCATGAAGGGCGCGGAGTCTGACTTCGGCCTGACAATCCTGTGCAAATCCTGTTTTTGCTATTAAAGGGTTAACTGCATCTTGCTCAGTGTGATTTACTGCCGGCTCGCTCCTGTCAGCAACACATGGAAAACTGAACATGCCTTTCCAGTTATAAATGTATTTAAGGACTTAAAGCCTGCTTTGCAACCATATTTCTCAAAGCAGGTAGCAATTCATTTTGAAAAAAGATCACTAATACTCCAATCCAGCTGTGGAAGTATGTAAAACAACAACAACAACAACAACTCTGTACAGTATTTACACATGACTGTATTTATGCATGAGAATGTGACTGAGGAAGAACTTTTGAATGTGTACTCCACTGAAAGTAATGCAGCACTGATATACGACATCCCTACTTGGATATGCCTTCAGTTTTACAACCACGGCATGTGGGGACGCTGCTTCCGTGTGCAGATCTCCTTGCCTGGAAAAGCGCACAAAAGTTCAACATTAAAGAGAATGTACAAGAACAGCGCAACACAGGAGACAAAAATCCAGACAAGTTCAGCTCCCAATCACTCACAGGCTTGCATTTGATGAAGGAGCCTCTTGGCTTAGAAAGCTTCAAGTTGTAAACAGATTAATTAGTCTTTAAGGCGCCGCAAATCTCTGTATCCTTCAGCGTTTGCATGTATTTATTCCCATACTCATATCTACATTATACATCCAAACATATAGTTTTCTTACCACAGTATGGTAATGACTCTGTGGATCAGCACTACAAATATCAATCATGTACGAAGTGTGCATTTTTTTTAACCAACCAGAGAGGATGTATACTATTATCCCTTGACCCCCATCTTAATGTTCTCTTGCCACATTTCTAAAATATTTATGCCATGCACTGTATTAAATTATAGCAATTAAGACCACAGTGAGGTTTTATTAATATTTCATCAGAAATATAAACTAATTGGAATTCCCCTTCTGCTGTTTTTTGTTGATTTGCAGTACACACACTTTTACTGAGTGAGGTAGTAACATGAACTATTCAGTGGTTCAGTTTCCGATTCAACTGTATTTTTCTGTATAGATTGTCTGCAAACAGTGTGAAGGAAGTCTAGAGATGATGAAAATTTAAAGCAGAGAAGTCAAGGTAGGTAGTAGTGCTTCTCAGACTCCTTTTAAGGCTCTGAGAGACCCAGGAGCCAAATATTCATTAGAAGCCCCTTCCTCCTCAATGCACCAGGTGCCTGCAGAAGAAAAATCCCTAAGGTAGCCAGCTAAATAGATCTGCTAGCACAAGGGCTTTTGGCTGTGCAAAACAACAACAACAACAAAACACATGTTCCCCTTCCTCTCTTTTCCTTAAACACTCCTGTGCCCCCCTGGCTCCTAAAGGTGTGAAATGAAGGTTCCAGGCAAGTAAGAAGGGCCTCAGATTATGATCGCTGGGGAGAGGCGGTCCTTGAGGTATTGCAATCCTGAGCCATTTAAGGCTCTATAGGTCAAAACCAGCACTTTGATTTAGGTGAGGAAACTAATTGGCAGCCAGTGCAGTCGGGACAGGATCACACTCCATAAGATCTTGCAAGCTCTTGCCATAAATTGACAGCAATGGGTGGCACAGCAGCACTGCTGGCGGCGGAGATGGCGGAGGCAGGCAGAGCCAGGAATCAGTTCCCATTTCGCCTCCAGTGGTGAAGCAGGATGCACTGCCCCTGCTGGTGCTAAACATCTTACAACTCATGTACATATTGCACAGTGCTGCAACACACCCGTGCATTTTCCTTGTCTCTGTGTGTGCAATGCTTTGTTGTCCAGAGTCACACCCTGTCACATTTATCAGCCTACACAGAGCGGCAGAAATTCTCCAGAACTAGAAAATTTGACAGCACAATGCAGAAGACGTGGGTATTGTGCACCCACCCACCCACCCAAGGCTTAACAAAAAGTCATTGAGAAAAATAAAGCTATCTCACTTATTCTGTCCATCTGTTGGTTCTCCTCCTTCTCTTCCTCTCCTGCTTACCTGCTGGCTGAATGAGTGGCTGAGCAAGGACAGGCACTGCAAGCTTCTATTGCTGGCTTTCCCAGTACTGTGGTATGACAAGTAGCTGATCATGTCACACAGCTTCTGCCTTTGCTGCACTACCACCCTGAGTAAACAGCACCCTACCTCTTTGTCTCCTCCCTCTGAACTCAAATCTGGATTGGGGCAACATGTTAAGGGAAACTATAGCATAGCGGGTAGCAACAGCAGGACCAGAGGAGGAGTACATGTTAAGTGTAACTGTTTAATGTACATCAGAATGGAAAATAACTCTGTAATGTGTCTGTATGTATACTGTGATGTATGGCCTGGAAATTTCCATGGAAGCTAAGGAAGAGTTGAGAAGAGAGCCTCACATTTAATCATTAAGTGGGGCTGTATCTTTGTGGCGTTTACCTTCAATCATATGAAAAGAATACCATTACAAGTCTATGGGTAGTTTAATCTGTAGGTATCCATCTTGGGTGGAATGAGTCTTTGGTCTTAAGCTACTGGAGAGAATGGACATGCTAATCTCTCTCCAGGAAAACAGCCTCAAGCTAATGGAGGCTGGTTTGGAAGAGAGGCAGAGCTTTGATTTTTAGCCCTTGATGGAAGATATTCATAATCTAAGATATTTTATTGTCCTTATTCCATTGTTATATTTTATGGTTGTGTATTTCCCTCTTCCCCGCTAGGCTGAGCATTCATTAATCCACACTAAATGCGGATACCGTTCCACTGGTGCAGCAGTGGCATATCTCCTTTCCACAACATAAGGTCCTGATGCTGATGGACTCCAAATCCCATCAGTTCCGGCCAGCATGGGCAACGGGCAGGGATGAAGGGAGTTGAAGTCCAGAAGAGTAACTAGTTCCCTACCCTTGCTATACACAAAAGAGTATCTCATTGAGTTCAATGTGCTGTGCGCACATGCATAGGATTACATGGTTACTTTATACATACACATACAATACAACTAGGCTTTGATGAGATTTTTTTTTTAAAAAATGAAATAAAAATAGATTCACACTTGCAACAGAGGCTTTTGCATTCTTGGATAGGGTCGCTCCAAAACTGGCAACAGAAATTGCACATAGCCTTCTGCTACTTCCCATGCTCACAGCATTCTGTTCCTTTTTCACACTGTATTTCTGAATTTTTAAAAAAAGAAACCTTGGGAAGCTGCCAGAAAATGATCAGACACAGATCTCTGTTAACTTCAAAGAGGTCAGACACAAGTGCGAGAACCATGAACTCCGGAGAAAACGCTAAAGAGAGCTGTGAGACACACATCCTGTACCCACACTGGGCCCTTCTGAGATTATAAAGACACAGGGCCTCTGCCATTTTCTGCCCACTTCCTACATGAAACCAGAAATGCAGTATTAGAAAATGTCCGTGACCTTATCTAAGTACGTGCATTATGAATGAGATATAAATTTAACGCCTAAATTAAATAACTATTTTTTCCCCTTGTCGTAAGTCCAAACATAGAGGATACACCAGAGTCCTTTTTACAGAGTTTTACATTGTGGAGGCTGAGCTCTATTATCCCATGCTGTAACATTGCTAGAGAAGAATGTATTTCAGATATGCTTTTCATCCAGCTAAAATATTTTTCTTCTATGGACTTCTGGGTTGGCGCCTCCATCAATGGCGGAGTTCCTCCGATCGGGAGGAATTTGCTCCGTGGAAATCAGGGTCTGACCGCCACGGCGAAGGCGGAGACCCGCTGAAATCACAGGCGGGAGAAGCTTGTGAACCTGGGATTCGGCTGGCACCTTTTGCGCCTCCCCTACTCGCGGGGAAACCCTGATTTGGGGATCCGGAGCGAAGTGGGGTGAGCGGTGCGGTGCTTCGAATTGATTGCTTCTTTCACGGAGTGAAGCCGCATCGCTGTTGCTGGAGAGCGCTGACTTTTTCCTGTGGACAATTTGACTTTAAACAGCTACCCATGAGTAGAACGGAAAATTGGATCTTTAAATTTATTAATTTGGCATCGAAACGGGAAGGTTTTAAACAGGAAGTCCGCCTTCCCTTTTTGTAAATAGATTGAAGCAAAGACGTTGCAAGTTAAAGCCTTGGAAAGTCTTTTGTAAAGGATTAAATCTCCATCGGTTAAAACTATTAAACCCCCCTTGGAAGCAGGAGAAGAGGGGGGAAATTTTGGACCTAGCTAGCCTGCAGGTGAGAGTGAAAAATCAAATTACCACTGCTCTGAACCTGGAAATGGGCTGCCAGTAAGACTGACGTCTTGGGAGAGTGCATTGACTGTGAACAGAAAGTACGTTGACAGATGGCTAAATAAGAGAAATATATTGTTTCCATTGTCCCCGTCTGCGTTTAAAAAGGAGGAAAAGTAACTGAAAATTGAAACTAACTTTATAGTTTAAATTGTGTTTGAAAGGATTGATACAAGTGGAGACTGTTTCCCTCTAGAGGGAGCTTTTGAAACTGTTACAAGAGTGGAGCTGGGGTTTTTCCAGCTGCAAGATAAGAACTGTGAGAATCAGAGATTGACCTTGGATTTTAAGAATGTTGACAGAAGGAGCCTTAGTGACTGTATTATGTAAGATAAGCTATTCATTGGAACAGCTCCACAAGAAGACGGATGTTATGAATACTAAACTTGAGAACTTGGGACAAAAAGTGATTAATTTGGGACAAAAAGTGATCATCAATACAGAAATTGTTCAGGATTTGACACAGGAACCTACTTTGACAGGACAAACTGGGGAGAAGACGAAGGAGAAAGTTGTTGTTGTTGAACCTAAAGTAATACAAGTGGGAGCCCCAGCCTTACAGAGACAAATCGAGGACTATAAGTGGAGGCCTTTTATGAATGAATATAGAAAAAGTCAGAATTTGAAGATTGGAGCCCTGCTTGGACTGGAGAAGGAAGGTTGGATAGACTCTTTCATGCAGGAATTTACTGACCTTTGGGTCCTGAATCTGGGTCAGGAGGTGATTGGAGTTGTGGGGGCCTTTGGATCTGGAGGAGCTTTGAAACATGATTTGAGATATTGTATGGACCTTGGTTCTAGCTGTGGAGAGTTGGCTGGCCTGTCGAGAGGGAATGGGGGCATGGTTGGGTCGGGGCCCCCCCGAGACCTGCTCTTCAGCATCTTCAGCATCAAAGAATATGAAGAAAAACTGCAGAAGGGACTTGGAAAAGATTTAAGAGCCTCGGACAGAAGATCTCCAGGTTGATGAACGATATGGAATGGACGGAAATGACTGGCAGAATCCGAGACCAGGGAGAAGAGATGGTGGAAGAAGATTGGGAAAGTTTAAAGTTTATATATAGAAATACTGTAAAATTAATGAGTGTTAGAAAATTGTTGGAATGAAACTTTATGGCTTTAGCAGAAATGTTATAAGGAGTTAAGTATAAATAAGTACTTTAGTATTAAGGGAAAAGAAGGTTAAAAATATGTTAAGATACTCATAATGATAAAAATAGAGAAAGATGGAAAGGAATTGCTGAAATAAGTAACAGAAGTGGAATACAAAAAGGGAGGTGAGAGGAGGTCGATGAAAGATAGAGTAATGAAATGGTATGGTATATGTTTTTAAATTGTTGTTGTTTTGTTTAGTTTAGTGTGTTAAGGTTGTGTTTTGTATTGTTTATATATCGTATTGTATTGTTTCTTCTTTTTTTCTTTTTTCTTTTCTGCTCTATTTTGTCTTTTTCTCTCGCCTTTTTTCTTCTTTTTTCTTTTCTTCTAAGTCTTAAAAGTAATAAAGATTATTTAAAAAAAATAAAAAAATATTTTTCTTCTATGATTTTTAAACACAGTTTTGACTATTGCTAGTGTTAAAGCCAACAGAAGGTAAAATTCTGATGAAGTATTGCAAATACTCAGCGACTCTCTAAATGTTTATAATGCAGTTTGAACTCCAGTTGTTCAAAGTGAAGTCTTGTCTTTGGTATGGAACATAAAGTACTTTAGATAGAAGAGGAGAGCAGCATCAAAGGTAGAACAACCATTTGATGGCACAAATTGTATGTACTGATTTCACATTTTTTGAAGGCTTTATCTTTACAATTTTTAAAAAACTGGATAGTACCACTATACTGGTAAGCTACGTCTTTAGGAAAAATCTAATCTCTGAGAGGTCTATTAGTGGGATACTATCAACAACATGGAAAATCAGTTCACAGAAGCAGATATTATGCAAGTCATTTGGACTGCAGGCTCTATTCCCCAAAGACGTATTGGGCATGCCATATCAAAAATGTTTCAAAATAGAGATTCTATTAAACTGCATTATTAATGGCCTGTATTGTCCCCATTCTAAGCATCATCAACAAAATGCTCTATGACTATGAAGCCCCAGAGCAACCAGTTCAGAGGTAAATTCTAATCCTTCTCTGGGGTTGTTGTTGAGGGTTTTAAAAAATTATTAATAAAAGAATAGTTCTTATCTTCTTTCTTTATTATTAAATTGCAATCAAGCATTAAAGACCTTCAAAAGATCTTTAAATGAGTTGAAGGCTTTATTGCAACAACAAACTTCTGGTTCCGTTTACAAAATGATTACATAATTGGGGACAAGATAGATCCCCTACCATAGCTGTCAACTTACAGATTTGAAAATAAGGGACCAGCAGCCTTGAAAATAAGGGATCAGCAGCTAAAATAAGGGATTTCCCAAGCACAGGTATGTTCAACTTCTGAGCCCCTCCAAGCCAAAGGCAGAAAGCCCAGCCAGCAGCCAAACGAAGCCTCAAGAGGTGGTTCCCACAGCGCAGCAACCCAGCAAAGGGGATGCAGCAAGGAAAACCACCATAACTGCCCCGCTGGGAAGCGCTGAGCAAAGGCGAGTCCCCAGGCAACACGGCTGATTTGATCGGCACAAGGCATGCAAGCTCCACCCCCCCAGTTGTTCTTAGACTCCTTATTGGGTGAGCAACACAGCCAAGCAACACAGTTGGAGCCTCCCTGGCTGGCAGGGAGGGAGGGAGAGGAGCTGCTGCCTTTGAAACCCGGGAAATTTAAGGGACATCATCAATAAGGGACAGCAGCAGGACACGGCGCTGGGATAAGGGACTTTCCTGCCAAATAAGGGACGGTTGACAGCTATGCCCCCTACAAAACCTCACAGTACAAGTTCCATGGAGCTGAACAGCAGTCCCCCAATGCTATTCTCCAATAAGAGTTGTGTAGGTAGTATCAGAATCACTGGAATATTTTGACTCCATCCCTCAGCCTGCAGAGTAAACCCAGGAGAATATCATGGTCAATTTTTATCAAAAGCCACTGAGAGGTCAAGTAGAATCAACAGGAAAACATTTCCCCTGTCCCTTCTCCTGAAAAAAAAGTAATTAACCAGAGCAAACAAGACTGCTTCATTGCTATATCCAGGCCTGATAATCAGCTTCATTCAGGTCCATCTACAGTTGGTTTACCACTACCCGCTTGATCAGCTCCCCCCCCCCCAGTGACATCTGCATCTAAGAGGTAATGATCCAACCTTTGGATTTGCAGTTGGCGGCAACTGAAACTGATTCTGGGGTTGGTTGCAGCTGGGAGCTGAGAAACTAAGGATAAACAGAAGGGGGGAAATTCAGAAGTAGGTAGCATTGCTGTAGAAAAGAGGATGCTGAAGGAGTTTCTGCAGACCCCAATTATCTACAGCAGGGATGTCCAACTCCCAATAGACTGCGATCTACTCACAGTATAAAAAAAAACTGGTAGTGATCTACCCAAAGTTGTTGAGCTTTTTTAGTATGCCAAAATTGTTTAGCTTTTTTTGGGGGGGGAGGAGATCACTAAGGGGCCAGAGATCTACCAGTATCTACCAGGAACACCCAGTGATCTACCAGTAGATTGTGATCTACCTGTTGGACATGCCTGATCTACAGGACCAGATGGGGGGAAATCTATGAAGAGGAAGAAACATTAGAAGTTCAAGAAGCCATCGTGGAGGAAGGGAAGGATGCTATTATGCTATTTGAATAGTTTGCTTAGAGCATCTAAATGCCTAAGGCCATTGCCTAACATAGGTCTTTTATTTACCTGTATATGGGGAAGCATTTTCTCAATGTGTTATGTTCTCGTCCAGGTTCTCATCTGTAGCTTGCCTCTCATGCTCATTTTGTATTTCCTATTTGGCCATTTTTTATCCTATACACATTTTCCCAAGCAAGATAAAAAATCCATAAATTAGGCTTCCAAAGGACGTTTGTGCCCTATGTCTCTGTCAAGGGTGATCAGAATCAAAGGCTTGTTTCTGGAGACAGCTTGTCAGGCAGCACAATTACAAAAGCTCCCAACTCTTCCTACTCTAGCAGATATGGTGCAAGATAGGAAGATGGCTCCTATGGTCGCAACTAGGCAGAGGAACAGTGCCAAACGTATTGATGCATTCTAAAAGGCACACTTAATTAGCTGGCATGGTTAATGGTCAAATTCATCAATCACTTATTAGGATTGCTATAGAGATTTGATCATAAGCTAGCTTCCTGGTAGCTTCAGCACCGACTCAGCATTATTTTAAACAATCTGTGTGCATCTCTTGGTTCAGACGAGTATAATGGCAGTAATTTGTTTTGTTTTTGTTAGCCTGGCTAGATTGTGTTTTGCGTCCTGCAATATTTTTGGTTTGTTTTGGTGCGCAATGTAAAATGAAAAGTGAATTTGCAAGGAAATAAGTTGTAGCTATTTTTTTCACTTCCTGGTTGTAATATTTATCAATTACTTATTACTACAATTTATATATGCCACTTAACATAGTAGTGTAACCCTCCAACATTCCACCAATTAAAATCGGGACACATGTTTTTCAGTGCCATACTCCCGGGTGTGTTTATTAATTTCTTTGAAGATCATATGGAAATGTAGCCCCCTTGCCGATGGTATGGGATTTTAGATATGGCCACGAAGCCATTCAGTTCTTTGTTTCCTAAACATAGTATTTTCTGCACTGTTGTGCAGCCTTCCATGGGAAGAATGCACAATTGAATGCATTTTTAAAGAACCCAAAATTAAAATTTAGACACAGCAACGCAAAGTGTTCATACCATTCAGAAGTTGAAGATCAGCCACTGAGGAACTTGTATTTCTAAACTTACTACTGCAGTTGTATTTTTGTGTTTAAAAAAGACAGGATTTTGTTATAATGTATCACACACCTATTTATTTTATAGTGCAGTGTTCGTATGTTTGTTTATTTTTTAAAAAAACTTATTTGGTCACAGAATAAAAGCTAGGAATAAATTTCCTTCTGTGGATTGGTACTTTATTTTGTACTGGAAAAACAGTCAAGGAACAAATTGTGCAGCCTGTGTAGAATTATCTATGAATAATTTGTGCAAAACAAATATTATGTCTGCCTTTATTACACTCCTGTAAATCAGGACACTACGGATCCCATTTTACAGATAAGGAACCATCATTGAGGAAGAGTAATGTACCCAAGTCACAACCTGAGCTTAGCTAAAGGAGTGATTTGTATTTAAATCTCCCAGATCATACTTGATCCTCTGGATTCCCCTATTTATTATTCTGTTATTTGCATGTGCATACAGAAGCAGGCAGATCTATTGCCTGATGGGCTGTTAAGGCAGTTTTGTTATTCACCCATTAGCTTTTTAACATTCTTGTCAATGGTGTGGATGTTACTGATGTTACAGAGTTTAAACAATGTCATAGAGTATAGAAAATGTGTTCCGTGGTTTTCTTTTTGTGAAAATGGATCGAGTACAAGACAGGCGGTGATGTTGCTTGATCAAAACGTGGTATAGTCTAGAATAGTTTTAAATTTAAAACTTGAGTTATTTGATTGCATATAAGGATACATTCTGAAGGAAATCAGCCCTGAGTGCTCACTGGAAGGACAGATCCTGAAGCTGAGGCTTCAATACTTTGGCCACCTCATGAGAAGAGAAGACTCCCTGGAAAAGACCCTGACGCTGGGAAAGATTGAGGGCACAAGGAGAAGGGGACGACAGAGGATGAGATAGTTGGACAGTGTTCTCAAAGCTACGAACATGAGTTTGACCAAGCTGCGGGAGGCAGTGGAAGATAGGAGTGCCTGGTGTGCTGTGGTCCATGGGGTCACGAAGACTCAGAAAGTGACTAAATGACTAAACAACAACAAGGATACACTTCCATAGTCTTGCCTGATGAAATACTAAATCTAAAACCACCACTGATTCATAATTTTGTCACAAGATGTAGATCTGTATTTCAAAACAGTTTACAGCATGTATTAAAAGCTCTCTATACAGTATATTCTACTAATATATTCAAGTTGCCCCACTCCACCCCCACAAATTGCTCTCAGAGAAATTGCTGAAGCGGCCCAAACTGTCTTCCAGTCTTTGCCAGATCAACTTCGATTTCAGCTATTACATGAGATATGAGTTTGCCCACAGTCCAATTGATATTATCACACCAAATGCTGCAAACATTTAAATCGAAGGTGTTGAAAGTGCTGAAATGAAGCACCTTAAGGGGAGGCAGCTGTATCCAGCTCTCCTGAAAATAACATATTTTAAAAGAGTCCTTTACTTGGAAACTGGGAGCCATTTGTCCCAGATGTCAGCTCTGTATGGGATGTTAAAGCTCATCATTTGCTGTGCACCAGCACAGCAGAGAGTAGGGCAGGGAAGGCCAACACAAGAGTTAAAAGGAAGTCAATGAATCAGTGAATCCCATACATCAATTAGAAAGTGTTCAATCTTCCTACCTTCCTAACCCCCTATCTGCTGTATAAGGTACTGAGAAATGTTCTACAGCACACAGTTAATTCACATAGCACTTAATAAGTCAACCAGTCTCCTTTATTGGCATAAAAAGTGCATCGTATACATAGATCAGAACACAACACAATTAACAAAGCATAGTAGGGGATACTTTAGGATAAAACTGTCCAGACATTGTGAGGTACGAAGATGGCTCTTAGGACTCCCATCATCCCTAGCTAACAGGACCAATGGTCAGGGATGGTGGGAATTGTAGTCCCAAAAACAGCTGGAGGGCCAGGTTTGGCCATGTCTAACCTATGGTGACGTAATTTCAAAGCATCACTCAAAAATCTTGCCACATTCTCCACAACGTCATTACTACAATTGCTCAGCAGATAAGACACCATGGAAGAGTCAGTGAGATAAATCCCCTCCTTCAGTAAGGGGACCAAATACTTATGATATATTTTTTTGCATAAAATGGGCAATATAATAAAATGTGTGTGATGGATTCGACCTGTTTTATGTCACAAAGGCAGTATCTTTCAGAGTATGAGATTTTCGAGAATCTACCTTGCAAAACTGCAGACGGTACGATGTTAAATCTTGTGAGGGAAAGAGCTCTGTGTAGGTGGGGATCGTAAAGCTGGTGTAAATATGGAGTGTCCTGGCCAAACAAGGGTGGAATTCCCAACCCCAATGGGGAACAGGTTTTGTTGGCTGCACTGCAAAGGGTTTGGAATTAAATCTCTAGGATTCTGCACTTGATTGTCTGGAATGCTTCCAACAGTGGGAACATAAGCAGTGACTCGAGTGGTAGGCCACAGGTTCTGATTTTGCTCTCAATGCAATCTAGCCATTTGGAGTGGTGGGATTAAAGAAGACAGGTTGGACATGAAATGTAGGGAGAGCCAGAATTTTATAGTGGTGACCCATGCTTTGGTTTCCAGCCAAAAACTTTCTACACTTAGTAAGTGTTATGTACCACCAGCCTTATCCTGACCCAGAAGTGATATACTTGATAAGGGATCTGGGATATTAGTGCCCTTGAGGCTCCAGCCTGAAGGACCCCACTGTGGGTTCCAATAGATCAGAATAAGTTGATAAATCTTACTTTATCTGGGATACTACTCCATGAGGCAGCCAACCAGAAGGAATGCAGAGTTAGGGACTCTGAGACATTTGACTGGTCATATCTCCAATGCCAGATGTCTGACCCTCGGAGAATGAACAATAATAAGTCTGAGTCAAGCCCAGACAAGGAAGTGTAGGTTTTAACTGCCTGCCTGAATGAACCTGTTAGAATTCTTATGACACAGGATCACTATTGGAAAAGCTCTAGTATGTGTGGTGGGCAATTTTGCCTCTTGTGGAAGTGGCACCTGTAGCAAGGACTCTTTACAAATGGGTAATGTATAGGAAATGGGGTAAGACTTTAAAAAGAAGGACCATAAACCCTGCATTTGGCTCAGAAACAAGCTAGCAAACAATGGAGATCTTGCAAAATAGGCTTTCAGCGGCTAACACCTGCAACTGTGCCTGGAGCTGTCTTCAAGAGCAGCCCCACAGCACAGTACTCTAGTTGAAAGGTTGCCAGAGCAAGAGCCTTTCCTTGATTACTTAACAAGTTTAACAGAGCAGCGGTTCCAAAACATTCCCACCCTGCTCCACAGACCACTTGATGTTTTGGTGGACCACTTCATGATTTTTCTGCCTGTTGTAGCAATTGTAATATGTTGTGCTAGACGCTGTGTGGCTTTTAATTGTATTTTAAAAGACAGGCTGTAGACCACACGAAGAAAGCTCATGGATCATTGGTGTTCCATGAACCCTTGTGTAGAAATTCCTGTCCGAGTTCTGATGCCCAGGAAATGACCAAGTCATGTGACAGGTCCACCATATATTACATGATATGGAGCCCGCTTCTTCGTGACCCAGGAAGTTCAAAATATTAAGTGACAGTGAAAGTAGTTCCATTTACAGTTCCATTATATATATATATATATATATATATATATATATATATATACACACACACACACACACACACACACAAACACAGAGACATATATATATATATATATATATATATATATATATATATATATATATATATTCAGTGTCAAGTAGGGTTCCAGGTGAGAGGAAACCTGCTGCTAGGATAAAATGCTAACTATTTGGAACTTAATTTGATATTTTATTTCAAGTGGTCTAAAAAAGCACACAGTTAACTAAAGGCCAAGTGATACTCCGGCAGAAGGAAATTAGAAGACTGTACAGGTAGAAAGAGGCCTTTTAGTCCTGCTAATATAAAGTGCTGTGAACCATACAATTCCAATTTTCAGCCTTCCAGTTCAGTTTTCATGTAGATCTTTTCTTTTTTGCAGTGGACTGGGTGAGAAGACGCAAGAGTCACCGTACTATACAGGCTTCTTTCCCATGGCAATAGACTTCAAAGGAAAAGGTTTACGGGTCTACTTACAGGTGGTTAGGATCGATTTAAGAGCGCGTGGAGTCACTGGGCCTTGACTGACCTCTCAGATTAATCATGCTGTTTCATTTCTGCAGCTCTGGAAATCTTTGATGCACCCCTCTCGCCTTCACAAATCACAGGCCCAGTTGACCAAGCAGCACATGGGAATTGACTGTCGGCAACCGGGTCTATAAAAATTCTTAATCACTGGGTGATTTCTTCATCTGACGTGCACCGTATAACATATATGCACTCGGAACAGGCAACTGGGGTTAATCCAAAGGGGAAGTGACACCCAAGAGAGATAAATCGCAACTCGTTTGCCTGGTTTTAAATAGAGGCAGAAAATTATGACGCATCTCTGCTTTTCAATTCATGAGGCTGGCAGACATTTTGAGAACCAGGAACCATAATATGTAATAAGAATCAACACGTGAGGTCTTATAGAGAACGAAAAGCACCGCTGTCATGTTTTATTTACAGCAATGAGGGATAGAACCATGATTTTCTAACTGTTCTAGTGAGACACAGCAGAGGCGGATTTAGGGGAGCACAACTGGTTTGGTCACACTGGGTGCAGAGCCTTGAAGGGGGGGCACAACTATGAAGTAGAATGGAAGACAAGAGGTGGGGGCAGGCCAAATTTTGGTGTTGCTGAAATTTGAGACCCCAAGGTCCACCACTGGACACAATAATACACTTGTCGCACAATGCAAAATTGTTCACCTCTCAGACATGTCATGAAAAATAAAGTTCTTATTCAAATGAACAACCTTTACGTGTTAGAAAAAGGAAATGAAAGAATCAGAACTAGAGTTTGTGTACTTGCAAAAGTACATGCACCAGAAACTATTTTGGAAGTTATGAACCTTCTTTGACCGCTTGCTAATCGTTCCAATTTGAAAAGCAGCACATAATTCAGAAAAAGTGCCTACCTATAATTTTTTAGAATCAGCACCTTAGCCAGAAAGGAAGAAACACACAGCAGTGTGATGTAGAAAATCAGTTGTAATGAGATACTGGGCTTTCATTTAATCCCCAATTCTCCTGCCAGACGATTACTTTAGAAGTGCATAATAACACAGCCAAATGATCACTCTCCAACAGGAATATAGCTGCACTCTAAACTGCTGGTGATGGTTGTACAGCTCTAATTGCGAAACCCCCATTCTCACTAATTTCACTCATGATAGCCAAACTTAAGAAAAACTTTCTGCTAGGATATTTGAAGACTAACATAAACCTGGAAGGAAGCTGAGCAGCACACAGCTTCAAAGGTTGTGGAGCAGCTAGCCGCTATGCATCTCAGGATCCATATACCTGGTCCTGTTAATACACTCAATTTATCAAGGATGTTCAGGAACATATCATGCCAGAACTGATTTAGGAAGACCATATGGTGGTCCAAAAGACTGTCCTAGGAATCACAGCAATCACAGGACAAAGCACGCCAGTTTTTTCACTCCATTAAAATTACACAAGAGTAACATGTGCAGTACTACCCCAAAACCCACACTAGGGCAATACTTTTATTAGACTACCAAAATATCAAAAGTTTTGCATGCAAGCTTTTGGGTTCTCAAAAACACTTAAGATCAGGCTAGTTTGTAAGCGGAGGAGGAGGAAACGGATGACTGATGTTGAAACCTAGTCTGCATTTAATCACAGTCTTAAGGCTCTTCCAGATTTTAAAGATGCAATCAGGGCTACTGGGAGGGAGAAACATGCAGTGGTTGCTCCACCATTTTTATAGCAAATTGGTAGCAGGAAGAATTAAAGAAACAACCAAGAAGAGAACTTCCTTGCCTGATTGCTATTGGAGGCAATTGTCACTTGCCACAGGTCACTGGAGGAGTATGCAACTTATAAGCCTGCTCTGTCTCCCCCTTGCAAGGGCCTAGCACACGGAAAGCCAATGTGACACTCTCCAGATACTGTGGACTACGATTCCTATCATCCCAGACAATTGGTCATCCTTGCAGGGGCTAAGAGGAATTTAGTCTGCAATATTTTGAAGGCACCATTGGTTTTGCCTTAAGTCCCCCCACTCAGCAATGTCAATAATGTTCAGACCATGTCAAAAAACTGAAGACAAGAGCGGAGTAAAGCTGTTTGTTGTTCCAGGTCCATTTTGGCAATAATATTAATTTCCTGATGAAGGAGGCTTGAAGGAGCAAATAATTATGATTTCCTGTTACTACTAATTAGATTTCATTTGCTTTTCCTATTTAGCCGCTCTAGGCACGTCTTGTCATTTATTTGGAATTATCTCGCAGTACTCCCTTCATATGTATCAATAAATTATCATTCCTAATTAAGCAAGCATAGTTGTTGTTTTTTGTTTTAAATGAATGAATGTTTGAGACTCCAGGGGCTTTGTACTTGGGCTGGAAAAAGTAATGTTTTCCCCTGCTTCTGATATTTGGCAGACAAATTGGGTGCAAGGTGACCATTGCATTTCAGTTTGCAATATATGCATCTAACGGGGGGAGTTGAAATTAAAATTCAAAGTTACCTTTCACTTTCAGCACTTGGATAATTATTGAAAAACTAATTATTACGATGCCAGAAAGGACATGCAT
This sequence comes from Podarcis filfolensis, assembly GCF_964270895.1. Taxonomy (NCBI): domain Eukaryota; kingdom Metazoa; phylum Chordata; class Lepidosauria; order Squamata; family Lacertidae; genus Podarcis; species Podarcis filfolensis. The sequence continues at coordinate 45,459,485 of NC_139614.1, read as the reverse complement.
TAGCTGCTGGCAAACAAGAGGACGCCCACAAAGCCTTGAAGTAGGAAAAGGAAGCAGAATTCCCAAAGCTATGTCTCACTGTGTATTATGAAGTCAAGGGCCCCTTCAGATTAGAGTACAGGAAGATCAGAAACTGCCTTATACTAAGTGAGACTGTTGGTATCATCTACAGCAGTGGTTCTCAATTAGCTAATGTCAGGAACGTGGCCCCCCAGAGCGCAGGGGATGAGTTAGACTCAGAGATTGAACTAAATGAACGAGGGTCCGACTCTGCAGATGAGAACTGGCTGTCAGAATTGAGAAAGGGCAGTTTGACACACACACACACACACACACACACACACACCGCCAAGGAGAAGACTCTATTAGCTCTCAAGGAGAGGAAGAGTTGGAAGGCAGCCAGAGAGTTGCTAGGCAATCAGCTGATAAGCAGATGTCTGAATCTGGGTTGAGTGGGAGTGATAAGGATGGGGGAGGCCAGCCTCTCAGTCCCTGATCCAGGCGTCTGGATAAAATCAGAAGGCAACGGAAGGGCAAGAGGGGAAAGGCGGGAGTCTGGCGTCCTTCCTACTGTGGGAGGGGTGAAATTTCGAACTGACCAACAAACGTAAATGCAAGCAGGCAAGCAAGTAGTCATCTATTAAAGCCTTGGCCAACCTGCTGCCCTCCGGATGGTTTGGACTACAACTCCCATCAGCCCCAGTCAGCATGGTCAATGGTAGGAGATTATGGGAGCTGTAGTCCAAAATGTCTTCAGGGCACCAAGCTGAGGAAGGCTGATTTTGGTATCCAGCTATGTCATAAATTTATGCCATGTCCCTGCAGTCCCAAAGTTCTGATCCACTGCAGATTGATGTATGAATGAAAGAAGAAACAACAAAAACATTTCTCTTACACTGATGTTCGCACTAACGGAGTGTTAATCCACCCCCTCACTTTATAAGACGTAAAGTTGCTGAGGTGTGTAAAATCATCCTGCTTCCAACACAATCATTCCATTAAATATTAATATACAATATAAAACTATGAGGAGGGCAAATGGTATTTTTGAAACTGTGAATTCAGGTATTTTTGGTTGTATATAAGGACACAAAAAGAACTATGCAGGGTTAGATTTAAGGATTTCATCTAGCTCAGCATCATTTTTCTAGCAGTGGCCTGTCATGAGTTCAGGGAACTCATGTTGCTGCCACAGGGATAACATATCAAAGAAAACTTTCAGAATAATGAAGACATCCATGAATCTGAGTACAGTTGTGGCGCATAGAAAGCTATTCTCCCAAATATTTTCTGCGGTGGCTCCCCGCTTGTGAAATGCTCTCCCCAGAGAGGTTCTGTTGGCACCTTCATTGCATATCTTTAGGCACTAGGCAAAAATGTTTCTCTAATCAGCCTTTTTAGAGGATTATTGATTTGTTTTTGTTTGTGTTCTCATTTTGTAATTTTATGTTGTGAACCACCCTACGATCTTCGGATGAAGGTTGTATACAAATTTAATAAATAACAATAACTATGCTCCCAGAAATAGAACTATTTCCCTTTTAAGACATGATTAAAGCCCCATCACTTTAAAAAAGCAGATGGAGGTGTCTTTGTTTGGCTCTTTGGATTTGAGGATAAGGTAGTTGAGAAACTGGGGTTTCCACATTTATTACATTTAACCAAATATTAACTAGGAATGCAGGGTAATAGCAAATTTCTCCTTTTTTGGACATTTCCAAGAAGCATGGCTCACTTATTTAGATGTTTCAAGAAAATATTTCAAGATCTTAGTGAGGGAGCAGTCTATAAATGTAAAATTTAGGGAAATTGCTAGACGGAAGAGAAGAATATGTCTTTTAAGTAAAAAAAAAATGTAATGGATGTTGGAACGGAAAAACATCTTTTTTGCAGGGATGTGCTTGCCATCATAGTATCATCTGCAAGAACCAGAATTAGGCCCTTCTGTTTGAAAAGCACAACATAATGAAAAGCGGAAGCTTCTGTACTTACATTCACACCCCTCATTTCCTTTATCTTTTTTGCCCCTGTCCTCTCATTTTGCAGCTTGCCTTTGCACGCAGCCCCAAATGAGATGGAAGCAAGAGACTCAAGCACATTTGTACAGAGCCTTTTGCACAAACAGCAATTGCGGAGGGGGCGGGGAGGAAGGCCTCTCTCTTTGATACTGCCTTGTGGAGTCTGTCTGTTGCTTTTGCTTATTGAATGAATTGTCAGCTGGAAAAATCAATGAATGGACCTTTTCCGTAAGGAGCACAAGCTGCCAAGTAAATATTTGTACTGCTGCAAAGAAAAATTACCCGCAGCGCCAGTAACATGCAGAAGTTTCTTCTGTTGGCGGAATGGAGTCCTAGCCACTGTTCCTCTTCCACATGACTCTCTTGTAATTTGTAATTCACATCTTCATTTTGTTTATCTATCTAAACTCTTTCTCCTGACGCTATCTCATGCAGATGGTGGAATACGATATTCTGTGAGTCTAATTGGCCCTCTGATAAGGGCCAATTAGGGAATATTTCTTGAAATATTACATTGGAGGCCATGAACTTTAATAGCTATATGACAAATGCATATTAGAAATCTATTTAAAACTTCTACCTCATTTTCTCTACCCTTTCCTTTAATTTACCGAGGCTGTGATCCTATACACAGTTACTTGGGTGTAAGCTACATTGAACTCACTGGGACTGACTTCTGCATAGAAAAATACACGATTGCATTGTATCTCTACAGCAGGGGTCAGCAAACTTTTTCAGCAGGGGCCCAGTCCACTGTCTGTCAAACCTTTTGGGGGGCTGGACTATATTTAAAATAAAAAATAAAATGAACGAATTCCTATGCCCCACAAATAACCCAGAGATGCATTTTAAATAAAAGGACACATTCTACTCATGTAAAAACACCAGGCACGCCCCACAAATAACCCAGAGATGTATTTTAAATAAAAGGACACATTCTACTCATGTAAAAACATGCTGATTCCCGGACCATCCATGGGCCAGATTTAGAAGGCGATTGGGCTGGATCCGGCCCCCGGGCCTTAGTTTGCCTACCCATGCTCTACAGCAAAGGGGGGAAAAAAGCTCTATTGAAAGTGCTTAACTTTGGGTATATTGTACCCAATAATAACTATGGCAGGGTAAGAAATATTTCTTATTATTTATTTGTTACGTTTATATACCACCTTTCTCTCCCAAGGATCTCAAGGTGTTGTATGTGGTTCTCCTCCCTATTTCACCCTCACAACAACCCTGTGAGGTAGGTTAGGCTAAGAGATGGTGACTGGCCCAAGGTCACCCAGTGAGTTTCATGCCTGAGTGGGGATTCGAACCCTGGTCTCCCAGGGCATAGTCCAACACTCTAATCATTATGCCACACTGGAACACACACACACAATATAGGATGGCACTTTCAAATACCCTGCCCTGTAATCAGAAATACAGTGTAAAATGTGACAGGAATTCATTATGGAGCAGATATATTTTTTAAACAATTTTTAAAAAGACAATAGGAAAGAACCAAGTTCTTTTAATCTTGTGCTCTCCCTGGTAGCAATCAGCTTGAGGTACATTTCAGTTTGTTCACTTGTCATCTACATTAAGAGACCGTCGGTAAGCTTTTCTTTTAAAGTAAATACTGAATGACACATTTATAATTAGACCTGCCTGACCATTCCTTTTTAGGTCTGAAGGATATGAAATGTGGACATGACAGGCACTCCCTTGACTCCTGATCAGTGTGCTAAGAAGCTTAGACTTTCACCATTGATTAGTGAATAGTGGCACAACTGACACAACGTATAGCATAAGAACAATTTGTTCAGATACTGCAATGTCAATTATTGATTGCATGCAGCAATGGATAGGAACTGGAAGAAATCATTCAAGCTAAGCCTGAGCTTTCTATTGCAATTCCCACATCGTCCCTGACCATCAGCCACGTGGGTTGGAGCACACCATCTGCAGAGCCATAGGTTTATTTTCCACTTTAAACCATCGTATCTTGCTCTTTCTTACTAAATCTAGAGTTGTTTAGCAATTTAGGTGTAGCACGGTTAGAGGTAAGGTGGGGTAGAGACTGAGTTTGCCCAGACTTGGCCTTCTCCCATTGTCTCTAACTGTCCACCAAGTACAGTGGTACCTCAGGTTAAGTACTTAATTTGTTCTGGAGGTCCCTTCTTAACCTGAAACTGTTCTTAACCTGAAGCACCACTTTAGCTAATGGGGCCTCCCACTGCCACTGCGCTGCCGGAGCAAGATTTCTGTTCTCATCCTGAAGCAAAATTCTTAACCCGAGGTACTATTTCTGGGTTAGCAGAGTCTGTAACCTGAAGTGCCTGTAACTTGAGGTACCACTGTACTCTTTACAACTTCCTCTGCGATTCCTTATCCATATTGTGTTACTTCTGCTGCAGTTGTAAACATGTCAAGGCTGCTGTTGGGTTAACAGGAGAGGAGCAGTAGCTTGATCAACTGCAAAGCAGGTAAAACTTTTGTTGCCACCTTCCTGCTCTCCTTTCCTACTGTTCTCCCCTGATGGGAGAGGAGAGACACTGGACCATTCCTGAAGGACACTGGACCCACCCACCACTGATTTGTAACAGCTGGCTTTGACACCAGAGTTAAATGGGGGGGGGGGGGAGATTGGTTGTTTGATGTGAATCAGTTTTGAACTACGGGGAGTTTGACGTTTCGTTTATTTGCTAATTAGTGGATCAGAGTATTGCTTTGTTTATTATTTGAGTGTTGCTATTGTTGTTCGCTATTATTTGTATGGCTGGTATTTTTGTCTTTGCTTTTCCACGGATGTTCTGTTATATGCAGTGCTCTTTTTTCTTTTAATAAAAGGGGCGCTGGTAGTCACCATATAATTGCTACAGTAAGCGCCACACTTTTAACATTTGGAGAAGGAAAAAAGGTGCCCTTACTGTGTACCATTGAGCACCCCCAGAAAAAAAATGCACTGGTTATATAAATATTAATGTATTACATGATCTCCTCCCCTCCCCTCCCCATGGCATTATGTATTATATGTATATATATATATATATTGCTGCAAGTCACTTAGAGACCTTCAGGTGACAAGTGGCTGATAAGTTAAAATAATAATAATAATACTGATGATGATGATTATAAGCTCTCTAGATTTTGTTGGACTCTGGTTCCCATCAGCCCCAGTCAGCATGGCCAACGTCAGGGATGATGGGAATTGCAGCCCCCCAGTGAACAAGAGCTACAGACAGAACTTGGAGTGGACACTCCTTTATTTGCTTTCAGCCTTCTCATTCTTTTCTGCTGGCATATCTTTTGCTTAGCCTCTATACGATTCTCATTACTGTGGAGAAAAATTAAATGATTCAGTCAGATTTCTAATCTATTTCCACTCCTCTTTCCTCCATCTCCTCCTTTCCCCCGGAAAACAGAAGTAGCAACTTCTCATTATGTATCAATTTACACCTCAAAAATCAGAAACAGATCGATGCAGGTCTTCTGCATCTTGCAAGTTATAACACATCTTCCTTTCGTCACTCTCAGGAAAAGTGGAGGACGTTATGCAGAGCATGTGGTCTGCTTTCACAAATAATTTCTATGGAAAACAGCAGTCAGGCAGTAATACAAACCCAAGGTGACCTCATTACTGAAATTTGTTCCAGTTGTCATTAGACATATCACACTGTGTCAGTCAAATCAGGAAAGAAATAAGAGATACTGACACGTAGCACCAGTGATTAGAGACAAAAAATACAGTTACATTCTAAGAAACCTCTTGGTGGAAGAGGAAAATGTCTGGAGTTTATATTCAACCTCCTTACTTGTCCCTAGGATCTTAGCTGCTCTACCCTTTTCCCAATTCCCTGCCAATAGCTTATTAGTTTTTCTCTCTCATAAAGGAAAGCGCTTTTTCCTAAGGTGCCAAGGGGAAACAATCATCACATCTGGGATAGCACCTCTTTGCTAAAGGCAAGGTCAAGTTGCTAGGATACCAAAGGGACAGTCCAGCTTCCTAGACTTGGAACTCGTAGCTGAGCTCACCAAAATAAACAAAAAGTCATTTGTGTTCCCATGTATTCCCATGCTCTTTGTTTTCCCCATAATGCTTGAGGAAGAATAATTCTTCATGTGAAAGAGAAGAAATAGAACGTTTCCTACAACCCTTTCCTCTCTTCCTTTCAGAGGCAGACACAAATAAAACTGTTTCCATTTGCTACCCATTAAAAGAGGCGGGAGGCAGCTGCCATAACATTTTAGCAGCTGCAAAATGGAATCCAAAACATTCCTGCTTCACTGAAGGCTCTCTAGGTGGCCCTGGGCAAATCACCATCTCTTAGTCTAGCATCTTATGTGTTTGAAAATAATACAGTTCCATGTACTGCCCTAAGGAAGAACAGGAAAATAAGTTTAGGATGGATGCAAACTGTAATGGCTTTAGGGGTTGCTTGTGCGTAAGTTACCGCCGCTCTGGGCTAGGTTGCCTGGTTAAACCATTTCTCGCTGGACAGCCATCCACTCCGTGGCTGTTCAGTTGCTAGCAGAATCCGTCAGTGGGCGTTTCTTGAACCTCTTCCAGCAAAGAAGTTCTTTGACGCCAAGTCACCGCCTACTTTCCCTGCGTGGAAGTCTTCTGCGCAGGGTGGGTGTGGGCAGCGGAGGACCTGTGCTCTCCTCGCTGGTCTCCTGCGAAGAGTCCTGGAGCCTCCTCTCTGCTTCCCCCATCGGCCCCCCTCTATCCCTGGTGTTGCGCTGATTTTCTTCCCCAGCCGGAGACCTGCCTCTCTCCCTGCTTGGCCCCTCTCCAGCATCGCTGTGGAGCCTCGCCTCCTCCGCTAGTTCCGATGGCAGTTCCCTGACACAAACCATTTTAGCCAAGGTCTAGGTTCCATTAAAAAGCTAATGTGCAGATGTAGCCAGGAAAGGATCAACTAGCTAACAAGGAAGGGCAAAGTGGTTGAGCCTTATTGCTTTCTTCATCCAGAAAGCACATTTGTTCCACTGGTTACATGACATTTTCTTGCCTAACTCATTTGGCTGCGAATGCTAAAATCTGTCAAGGGGTACCATCCTAGGTGCAATATCTACTTCTGCCTCTCAACACAGAGAAAAAGAATTTACAACATGTGAAGGATCTTGGCAGCTCGCAAGTTAATTGACCATGTAATACAATTGCAGCCAACCAGATGTATTTTTTTAAAAAATTCTTTTGGCTTCACCAACCACATTTGGATGAATCCTCAAAAAAGAATCCATGGCTAAAATAAGTATTAATTTAAATAGACTCTAGCTCGAAGCAACTTAGTGTATGTTCAGAATTGAAAATGCACAGAAGTGATCAAATCAGTGTGAAATTTTTATTAAGTTTGGAGTTATGTGGCTGAAAGGCTGACCTCACTCTTTGAAAGATAAGCTGATGCTCCATGTAATATATCTGATGTTGGACTACACTATTTCAGACTCTGTTTTGAGTGATGCCTTTGAACGGTCTGGTGGAGGCTGGTGGTGGTATGTGAATCACTGGTGAATTTTTGTTGGGTCTAAGGAAGCTCCCTGCATAGGAACTAATCTGCTAATAAGTTGTCTTCCCTGACAGTCTACATGGTTAAACCTCAGTCATCAAGGGCATTGCTGTAAATTAAGTTTTTTTGCAGAAGGAATTCCTTTCAGTAGTTTCTGTGGATTAACATTCTGGCTGCAGCCCTATACACGCTTCCCTGAGAGTAAATCTCACTGAACTCTGACCATGGGAGCCAACTCCTAGGGGACATGGGGGCTTTGGGGCCCACAATAAAATATTTGAGGGGACTGGGCTCCCACAGAGTTGATGGGCATTCCCATTCAAATGGTGTGTGCACACTGTGTCATGTGACAGATTATGCGGGGTGGGACTTACCTGGGCCCCCACAATATTTTATTCAAGTTGGCACCCCTGACTCTGAAATGTTCTAGACATGCACAGAATTGTGCTGATTCAACCATTAAAAGTTCTCACTCTCAAGGTACCATATTTAAGCACGACATTTTTAAGATTCAAATGTGAGGTGATATCACAAATAACTAACAATTGATTGGGGTGAAAAGCATGAATCAAACAACGGAGAAGAATAAAAAGTTCACTTGATGCAAGCAAGTAGCAAACTCAACTCCTGCTTCCTGAAAGTTTGTTTAATATTAGCTAGGTCTTGCTGCTGCAACCCAGGCCTTTGGGAGTATATGCAAACCAGAACATTTGCATTTGGCCTTGAGCAATGTGCCTTCTGCACGACGGTGCTCTCCCCATAGTTTTGAACATGCTGAAAGTCTTCACTAACGAAACTTCCAAGAGAACTTGAAAGTAGGACTGATAATAAATGAATGAAAAATTGTTATAGGTATTAGAAATAACAATGACATGAACAACTTGTGAAAGCCTGAGGAAATCCTAAATCTGTTTTGCACTGTGGCAAAGAGTTATTCAGAAAGTGGAGCCTCAAGAGATTCCACTTTGAATTAGTGCCAAAACTGGTACACTAAATAAGGTATATCAACAGCCATCCTTAGAACAAGGAACGATGGTTGGATTATGACTATGCTCCCTGCTCTACACCCTATTGGCTTTATTGATATACCATGAGAGGTAAGAACCAGTTATATTAACTCTCTTTCAAAATGCTGAGTTTGAGATATTATTTGTCAAATGAAGAAGACAGAATTCTCAAAACAAGCCTTATTATTTAGTCTTGTCCCTCCCCCTGTGCACCAGATGTACTGTCCATTTTTTTTTAAAGTTATGTGCTTTTATGTAGAAGCATGCTGATCTTTCTTCTTAAAATATAAGGCAACCATTATAAAAAGTATAAAAACTGGCCTGGACAGGTGTGAGGAGACGTGAGTTGTCAATTAAATCAGTCCATAGGCTTAGCCAGTAAGTGTTCTCACACTTAGCTTTTATTGTTCAACCTAAGCCACTGAAAAACTGCAGAATCATTTTATTTCAGGACTATACTCAGAGCAGAAAGACATATATGGTTATTAATGCCAGCAGGAACTTTCAAAACACCCTCACTCCTTTAAAACATTATTGTCATGTTCTCTGACCTCAATTCCTTCTCAAGCTCAGAGGACGCGATGGACAGGGAGGAGACCATGCTCACGTATCTGTCATTCCCCACTCCACGACCTTCCAGGTCAGAATATATGGCTTTGCCAAACTCCTCAGACTTGGAAGACAAACCTTCAATGAAGTAAACCTCATTGCTGTCTTGTAGCTAGTGGCTGCAGAATATGCAACAGTCCTTTTACAACACAGACTGATCCCCTGAGGGAGGGGGGCAATAGCAGGACTAGCCCTTCCAGCGCTCATAAACTCTCACATAACCTCTGCACTCTGTTGACACAACAGTTCTCCTTGTGTGAGTGAAAATGCTCTACTACAGGTATAGGAAAACTCGGCCCTCCAGATGTTTTGGGACTACAACTCCCATCATGCCTAGCTAACAGGACCAGTGGTCAGGGATGATGGGAGTTGTGGTCCCAAAACATCTGGAGGGCCGAGTTTGCCTATGCCTGCTCTACTACATGCATCTTCTACAGGGCTCTGTCCAGGGTCCTGTCATGAACGTTCCTTATTTGCTGGAACTCTCCCCTAACACTACTTCCGCTGAAGTACACGCTCCCTGAGCATCGAACAGCGATACCTTCATTATATGGCACACACCCTTGGTACTTCTCACTAGCTGTATGCTGGCAGAGATCAAACTACTGGTGGCATGTGAATCTGAAGAATTTTATGTAATCCTGTCTCAACAGAACTTTAGTGTTAAACACTGTCATTGCATCTTGTTGTTTCAAGGTTGCTCGAGGGGCTGTCAGATTTTTCAAATGGTATCTCATTAATTTCCCCCATTACTAAGAACATAAAATGCAAAATCATAACAACTAACAGGAGAGTTGGACTGTAAAGCACAAATTTATCAGTAGAATGAGCTAAAACATAGGATTACAGTATCTTTTCATAAAATTTCAATCTATATAGCATGAATATCAGACGAAAGGAGAATGTCAAGTAGAGGAATTGCATTCCAAGTAAACAACTGACAGGTTGGTGAAGCCTATAAGTCAGATGTATCTGATGGAGCATTTTTTCCCATCAACACCAGGTTCTAAATCCACATTGTTGAAGTAAACTGACCAGTGTTTTTCCTTTGCCTTACAAAAATAATGATAACTATAAAAAGTCTTTATGAAGCAAAGTTTTGAATGCATTTAGAAATCGGCTAACTATAACTCAGGGATAAGAGTGTGGAAGACTAAGTATTGTGTGTGTGTGTGTGTGTGTGTGTGTGTGTGTGTGTATCCAATTCCAGAAAGTGGAAATCATTTCACACAATCACTTGGAAGCTGACAGATTTGGAATGACAGATCTGCAACCCATTTAGCTGGATGTGAATGTTCTGGAAACAGCTGGTGATACAGCAGCCGTGTTGAAGGTAAGTTGGTGTGCATTCACAGAATCACAGAACTGTAGAGTTAGAAGGGATTCTTAGGGTTATCTAGAACAAACCCCTGCAATGCAGGAATCTCAACTAAATCATGCATGACAGATGAGCATCTAACCTCTGCTTAAAGCCAAGGTCCACCACCTCTCATGGGAGTCTGCCACTGCTGAACAGCTCTTACTGTCAGAAGGTTCTTCCTGATGTTTAGTCACAATCTCCTTTCTTATATAATAATAATAATAATTTATTATTTATACCCCGCCCATCTGGCTGGGCTTCCCCAGCCACTCTGGGCAGCCTCCAAAAAAATATTAAAATACTGTAATACATCAAACAACTTGAATCCACTGGTTTGGGTCCGAGCCTCCAGGGCAGGAGAAAACAAGCTTGCTCCATCCTCCATGTGACATCCCTTTAGATATTTGAAGATATCTATCGTATCTCCTCTCCTCAAATCTCCCCAAATATCCAGGAGTTCCAACGGAACAATATTAGATGCATGCAATACAGTCCATGCACTTGAAATGCTCTACATAAGGTATATTAATGTTCTTTATAAGAAATATTAATAAAACATTCAAAAACAGTAAATGAACATTTCATAATTTCACATTATTATACTTAGCATAGCATTTCTGACCTCATGTCTTGGCGATCAACTACACAATCAATTCAAAATGCATGGATCAAAGCTCATTTAGGTTTGGTGACAAGCTGACCACACTTGTTCAATTTCAAGCTCACTGTGTGGGTTATGAATTGTACTAATGGTTTATAAAGTTCAAATATATAATAGGGATTATTTTAATGAACATGTATAAAGCTGTTTAGCTAAAGGAGCTAACGAAGTACTGCCAATGACAACGACATTTCTCCTTAGAGGAGTTATTCCCAAAGTAATTTATATTGCTGAAGAATTGATGCTTTTGAATTATGGTGCTGGAGGAGACTCTTGAGAGTCCCATGGACTGCAAGATCAAACCTATCCATTCTGAAGGAAATCAGCCCTGAGTGCTCACTTGAAGGACAGATCCTGAAGCTGAGGCTCCAATACTTTGGCCACCTCATGAGAAGAGAAGACTCCCTGGAAAAGACCCTGATGTTGGGAAAGATGGAGGGCACAAGGAGAAGGGGACGACGGAGGACGAGATGGTTGGACAGTGTTCTCGAAGCTACAGACATGAGTCTGACCAAACTGCAGGAGGCAGTGGAAGACAGGAGTGCCTGGCGTGCTCTGGTCCATGGGGTCACGAAGAGTCGGACACGACTAAACGACTCAACAACAACAACAATTTATCTCCTTCTCTAGTCTCAAGTTCCTCCAAGTTTCCTCTTTTGGGGACACAGGGGTAATGCATGACTTAAACTCTGGCTCTCTACCAGACAATGAGTTGTTGGGAAAAAACACAAACAAGCAAGTGAAGTGAGAAAACTACCCAATATTCCTCTTATGAAAGTAATACATTTAGCCATGTCCAGACCTATGTAACCCTCATGGATTCTTTATCACAATATTGCTGTATCTAAAAAGCATTCTGAGAGCATGGTAGAAAATTGTGAACAGATTTGATTTCAAAATGCTACAATGTACCAGCTCGTGAGCAGTTTAATAACTTCAAATTCACAGGGGAAATTCACCCACCTGAATATGCCTCTGCCCACTGCTAAAACTTTTCAGAACATATTTCTAACAGATCTTACAAAAGAGAAAGGTCATATGGGACCATACCTAGAAAGATGTGCCCTAAACAAGGAAGTCTGACAACCCAGGAAAAGGTGTGTGCTCTTTCTATCTCTCTTATCTACGGTCCTTTCAAGAGTCTCTAAAATCTATGGAAAAATTGAAATGCCAAAGTACTTAACACTTGCAGATGATTCGAATTCCAATGATCTAGCCAAAACAAAACAGGAAAGTGCTCCCAACAGTGTCTGGCACACTTTAGATAAATTACATCCTGTCTTTCCACATTTTTACATTAGTTTGTTTGCTTTTCCTCCAGATCAGGAGTTTATCATGGTTTCAGTCCCTTCACGTTCCCTTTTATGTATTAAAAGAGGGAAAGGTACTCTGTTTTACTTCCTGTTGTTAACTGTTGAGTGTGATCCTGAGGATTGTTAAGCAGCTGGTAGGTTTCTCCATAGGGACGACTTTTTAGCAGCAGCTAAGGAATATGGAAGTGCTTCTATGTAATAATCACAGAACTATGCATGTATTTTGTTTAATTGGACTGTTTCATTTTTAGCTGTAATTTATTTATATTCTGTCCTTGATCTGAAAATCTCAGACTGAGTAACCATAAAATAACCCTATAACACAGAATAAAAACAGAAAAATACATAGACTCTATATAACAAACATTTTCAACAGGGTATTAGTGATGCCTCAATTATGGGTTCCAAAGCTTGGGTAAACAGCCATGTTTAAACGCTATGGGGCCACACAGAGCTTCTAATGGGAAGTTTCTAATGTTTCCTGAGTGGCTGGTAGTTATTCAATAGCTGTGGATCTAAGGAGGGCTTGTTTGTGGCTGCACCTGTGCCTCTTTAAAACATGTAATGTGTTTGGCTATGTTCAATTATTAAAATATATTTTTCCAATAGTAGATTTCAATTGCCCAGTCAGCACTCAAAATAATTCCGTTAGGTGGCTACTTAAGGAAGAAGCAAAACAGGGGTTTGTTTGTTTGTTTGTTTGTTTGTTTGCTATAAAGCTTTTTAATAAGAGTATATATAATACAAAATTAATATGGATGCTTAATTAATTACTCCAATACAGTAAATACATCCTATATCATCATAATTCTTTTGCATCAGTTCAATCAAAATATAAATATATAAAAGTATAAATATTAAATACTGAAGTTATAGGAGGCTCTTATAATTTATAACAATTATAATTTATAACAATCTGCTATTGTTATAATTTATAACAATCTGCTATTTCTCTTTTTTAATATATTATAATTATCATCATCAACAACAGTCCTATTTATTTTATTTTTACTAATATCTATTAAACTTCTTTTCCACCTTTCATCATAAGGTCCCAGGGAGGGTTACAGCAATTTAAAAATCCAATATTAAAAACAGTTAAAATCGACTGCAGTGACGAGAATAATATGGTTCCTAAAATATATATCTTGTTACTAGGGTTCATTTGTCTAGTACATCAATGTAATTATATTTATTTCACAACACAGTAGTTTATTACATTTAGCTGTTACTATAACTTCCTAAGAGGGATGCGGGTGGCGCTGTGGGTAAAACCTCAGCGCCTAGGACTTGCCGATCGTATGGTCGGCGGTTCAAATCCCCGCGGCGGGGTGAGCTCCCGTCGTTCGGTCCCAGCTCCTGCCCACCTAGCAATTCGAAAGCACCCTTAAGTGCAAGCAGATAAATAGGTACCGCTTTATAGTGGGAAGGTAAACGGCGTTTCCGTGTGCTGCGCTGGTGCTGGCTCGCCAGAGCAGCTTCGTCACGCTGGCCACGTGACCCGGAAGTGTCTTCGGACAGCGCTGGCCCCCGGCCTCTTAAGCGAGATAGGCGCGCAACCCCAGAGTCGGTCAAGACTGGCCTGTACGGGCAGGGGTACCTTTACCTTTACCTTTACCTTTACCTATAACTTCCTAATCATGTTTAGTTTGCTGGGGGGTTGAGTGTTCTTTCATGCCTTAGCAGACATGATTTGTGCTATTGTTAAAATGTGTCATATTTGCACCTGGTATAAATATGGCAATTGCATCTGAAATGGATGGTAGCAGTACCTCCAAAGCCTAATGCTTACGTTGGGGCTGTACCTAATAATCAAGTAGACTCAACTGGGTGACACAAGTACACTACTTGCTCAGTTGACCTTTGCTAACGTACTCCTGGGTATACTTAATTGTCAACTCCCCATTTTCTGTCTGTCTCTGTCTTTCAGCAAGGTGAACCTGTATCAAGGTGAACCTTTTACTCGGAAACAGTTGCTTCTAAACTGCTGACTAGGGGGATCCCATCAAAGTCATTGCTCATTTTTACACAGCCAGCCTCTCGTCCCATTTCTGGGTGATGATTCCAGGTGGTGCGTAGTCATCAACTAGAATAGGCATAGGCAAACTCGGCCCTCCAGATGTTTTGGGACTACAACTCCCATCATCCCTGACCACTGGTCCTGTTAGCTATGGGTGATGGGAGTTGTAGTCCCAAAGCATCTGGAGGGCTGAGTTTGCCCATGCCTGAACTAGAACTAAAGAAGTAAAGATCTGATCTAAAGGTTTTGAGGAGCAGTGGGGAAGGAATGGGTTTGGTTTTTAATTTGAGGATATGGATGAATTATACCTGTTATCATGCAGATATTCTATCATGTAGAAGGAGTTTCCCCCCAGTCCTATACTCCAATATTTCCCTTCATCTAGCAGCAAATTGCAGAGGCAGGCATATACGTTGAGCTGGTGCGGTGCAGCCTTTGAGTGCAACAGTTGTTTTATTCTTACACATCTTTGCTTCTTTCCCCTGCACAACCTCAGCCTCCTCTCCCCTCAATTCCTAATAGATCAAACTTCCATGATATTAGAAAACTAATCCTATATTAAGAAAAAAAGAGTGAATATATATTCAGCAAGAAATTCTATAGTCTTGCAGCATGGAAGTGAATAACTAGTGCCTCTGCTCATATAGACATGTTGCTTGTCAGGCAGCATCGGAAGGGAAGAGAGAGCAAGGAGGCAGAAATCCCTCACTTAATTGCTCAGCCGCAATACTGCTGGCATGTTGGCTCTCAGGGTGATCACAGTGACTCTTTGGCAGTCTGCTGTGACATATTTTGCTAGTTTGTAGTGGGAGGAAAATGCTCACATCTATTCAAGACACCACTTTGATTACATTACAATTACGAGATACTCTCATCTTGCTGCCATTACTTGGTTGTGTTCCAGTTGTTAACAACCTGCAGATGCTTGGATAGATGCTTGTCCCTTGCAGCTAACAATGACTAGTGGTGGGAGGAGTAGCTTCCTGGGTCAGGAAGGTAGTAAATACTATTTTGAGGGTAGGCATGGTCCCAGCTGCCTTAGAGGCAATGATTAGACCACTCTTGAAGAACCCAGGGAATTTTTGTCAACTATTAGCCTGTTGCGAATCTTTCCTTTCTAGGCTAGATGCCTGAGTGGGTGGTTGGTGGCAGTTAAATTCCAAGCATGCCTGGAGATCAATGATTTACTAGATCCATTTCCATATGGCTTCCATCCTGGGTTTCGCACAGAAACTGCTTCAATCACCATAGATTTATATATATATATTAAAAAAAACAAATGTGAGTTTGTGTAGGACAGGAAAAGTGAGGCATGAAGATGATCAAACTATGGCCGTAATCTGCACAGAGATTTTATTAGAGAAGATAAAAAGTGAAACAAATGCTCATCACACAAAGACCAGTTTCAAGGCAATGCTTCACAAACTGTCTCCAATAGCTACAAATTCAACCCAAAATTCTAGCCACATTTTATTGGGGCCAAAATGATACAGAGACAATGTCTTCCTGAAAGAGGGATTAAGGTAAGGTTGCCATAGTTGAGGGAAACAAAATTGGAGAAAACCTCCCCTCAAAATAGTGATTTTAAGCTTTTGGAGCTGTTTCGGCTGCTTTCTCCATCGCACTGCCATACATCCGGGTTTTCCCTGACATTTTGCCAATTCTGCAAAATCCCGCCCCCCCCCCCCATTTTTACACCCGAAAACCAGGACATGTCAGGAATTTTCCTGACGAATGGCAGGCCTAGATTAAGGCCTCTTGTTTTGTTTTGCGAGTATTAAACTATCTCAGCCTACAAATTAATACATAAATACTTTAATAAATTAATAAACAAAATGGTGACTGTAAGCCACCAAGGGTGCATAAAGCACAAAGTCAAATGTGATCAAGCCAATACAATAAAGTAAAGCATGAAGTGGCTGAAAGCTCTGCATTGCATGACAAATTCCCTAAAAGCCTTGTTTCCTCAGCTTCATGGTGGATTTTAATGTTGAGATTATATGGTAATAAACGTCAGGTGCCTAGAGATCAGTAAGAAAGCACGATCAAAATCCTCGAGTAAATGTACTACATGCAGACATATTTTCCGTTGGTTTTATTAACATTTGAAAGCAAATATGAAGCTGGGTTTTTTTAAAAAAAAACCAACCAACAACCTGGAAGCCAGTGGGTTGCCTTTGACCTTAGCTCTACTCATCGTAGACCCATTGAGATCAGTGGACGTAAATTAGTCATGTCCATTACTTTCAATGGGCCTGCTTTTATTAGATTGGATATAACCGAGCATCACTTTCCGTCTTTACTTTTACAATGTTTCCTGCTTGGCAGGGGGTTGGACTCGATGGCCCTTGTGGTCTCTTCCAACTCTATGATTCTATGAATGTGTGGAAAAACTGAGCTATTGAAATTTCACATTCTCCCACATTTATTTTATAAACCACCGCAGTTATGAATGGATGTAGCCTTCCCCCTCAGAAAGCAGGCAAGTCGCAGTGAACTATAAGCCCGCTTGGAGGTGAAGAAGGGTAGCCTCAGAGCTAGCACTGAGATTTCTCTTTCCTAAATAATGACTTCTGTGATTGGTCGGAGCACCACAAAGATCTCCAGACAAAGAACAGGACCTGCAACACTTGACCAGGAGCTGTTGGAACGACTCCATTTAGTTGCACTAAATTGGACAGTGCAAGGCAGCACAGCCATGTTGCTTTCAGACACCCCCAAGTATGGCTGTGGTTTGCTATAGCCGCAGAGTTATCAGTGCAGGGCCTTGCATAAAAAAGATGGTGGTTTGTGACCTAAGAGAATAGATTTGGAAGTGCTCCTTATTAGTACAAGCAAGCAGGTATTGGATTCTTTATGAAAGCAGCAGAATATATATTGATATTGTGTAAATATTTGTATTTGTAAATCTGTGACACGTAAGCAAGAGTATTAGAGCTGAATAATAAAAAAAATTATTCCTCCCCAAACTCCCCCTTCTAACTTATCTATCTATCTATCTATCATCTATCTATCTATTTATCTATCTATCTCTATCATCTGTCTGTCTATCATCTATCTATCATCTATCTATCTATCTATCATCTATCTATCTATCTATCTATCTATCTATCTATCTATCTCCATCATCTGTCTGTCTATCATCTATCTATCATCTGTAAAAAAAAGGACAAAAGTGCTTGCCCATTCAGAATGTGGGCAGGAATTATTGTCATCTCTCTGCATTGCCTATAAGGCATCATGACATCATCATACTGGCAATATTATTCCTACTTGGCTGGGATCTCAATACTTGAAAGAAGGTGAATTTTAAACGGCACTGCAGCACTTGCTGAGAATGGCAGCAAACAAGTGGGGGAAAACAAGCAATACAAAGGTAGGCATGTGAGGTTTGTTCAGGGAATATTTCAAGGTCTTTGAAAGCCAACCCCCATCCCTTTCTGTGCTGCAATGCCTGCTTTGTGCAAATAGATTTTGAATTCCAGCACAAAATTAATAACCTTGTTTAGAGTTAGGTATTTCTTAAAAGCCAACCAAACTACCTGGAACCACCAGCACTGGGTTGACCCCAGTAAGGAACAAGAATGAAATGAAGTTGCACACTTTACGGGTTCCTGTGGGTACAGCTGTATTTATTACACTAAAAAGATGTGGATAATATACTTTTAAATACCCATGTATGAATAACTGGGAACTTGATTGTGTTCTCTGTTTGCTGGGGAAAACAGAATCATAGAATTGAAGAGACCCTAAGGACCATCTAGTCCAATCTCCTGCAATTCAGGAATATGCAGCTGTGACTTACGAGAATCGAACCTGCAACCTATTATGCTTTGAAAGCTATCTATCTAAAAAGCAGGTTTCAAATCTTGGAGAGAAAGCAAACAATCCTCTTAATAACCCAAGTACTTCTGATTCTGGCTATTGTACTTCCAGCAGATAAAAAAGCAACTATTCCAGAAATCAGAAACAAGCTGAGATCAACAGAGAAAAGCCCCCAAATTATTCCCAAGATTCGTTCCTTCAAAAAATAGAATTTTGCGATAGAATGGAAACTTGCAAAAGAAAACGGTAGGGTTGGATCATCATTTATCATGGGTTTTCCCACCACTGTCAAAGCCTTCCTATGGCTTGAAATCTTGGCCTTGTTTTATCTAAACAGTATATCTGTGAATTGTTGCCTGCCACCCCAATCTCAGAATGGTGCGAGACTCCAGGGGTACAATGGAGACAGTGGTGTCTTTAGGATATATGGCTTATTTTCACATATATACAACCCGAGCCTACGATGGAGGGGTTCGCAGCATTAACACCCCAAGAGGGCCTTGCTTCCCCCATAGCTGCAGCCTTGGATTCAAGCAAAAATCAAGCATCTCCTTCTCTCTCCCTTTCTCCTGCTTGCTTCTTTATAGCTTCTAGCTTACATCACTCCCAATTCTCTGCTTGCAAGTGGAAGCTTCTAACTAAGCAAGCTGGGACTTGGGAGGAAGCTTCTAACTACCCGAGTTGAGGGAGGGCCCCCACTCATTTGCCATCTCGCACAGAGCCACTTCCTTCATTCCCCTTAATGGTCCATCACCTTGCCAGGATAGCTTAGCTATTCTAGGAATGAGAAGGCAGCCCAGGCATTCAGCTTAACCGTCCGTCCCCCCCCCCCCGGCAAAACTCATAATAGTATGAATGTAGTGTTCAAGTTTCAGATCAAGTTATATGTATTAAAGCACTGGAGAGCCTGCCACATTTTGCCTAACAGGAGAAATGTGCAATAAATTAAATAGGAAGAAGTCTCTGAATAATTACACTTGAGGAGAGATGCAGGCGGCTGATGGGAATAATAAACATCTTTCGGAAGGATTGCCTTCCTTTCCCCACTCCTGGGCTTCACCTTCTCTTTCTTTCAACATCTTGCCTTTAGGCATTCTGCAGCCCTGCACTCCCTCCCTCCTTCCCATGAGGACTTGCTGTGTGGCAGCAGCAGGAAATAACTGGTATGACTCTACATCCTAATTTGCTGGAGGTGCTCAGCTGCTACAGCAAGACCAGGCTGTGCAGTTCTTGAGCTTGTCTTCCCTGCAGGGATGTCAGGATAACGCGATTTACTGCTGTCAAGGAGAAGGCTGCCAAGGCAAGAGAGATGCTTCTTGCCAAGCTGTTGGCATTGAAATCAAACCTGTGGATCTGTCATGCACTTTTTGCTGCTTCAGTTCACAGGGAAAGACTATGACTTCTTCCTATCGGTGCACCGCTAAACAGAAGCAACATCTGAGGTTTGGAATGTGTTTTTTAATCAGGCTCCCTGCTGTTGCACGTCACATTCTCTTTTGCTCTTCCTCTATATGTGTGTATATATATTCAGAATGAAGATACTTGGTGCTCACTGACTTTCAGGGGTATACATATTGTTAAGGTACCACAATATTTCCCCAAAAGATAGAAAGTTGAAATTTCATATATAGCAGAAGGTATGTCATCTCTGTGACTCTTCCAAGAGACATAAACATTACTGGACACCATTATAAACCTGTCTCCTCAATCCAAGGCTGTGTTCAGTGTGTGACAAGTGGGAGACCCATCCAGAATTAACTCTGTATGTTTGTGGCTAGGCTTGCACTGTGCTTGAATGCTAGTATGAGGTGTACTTTGCATCTTACACTTCAACCCTGTGATATGTTTAAAAAATGTCTTTTCTAGTGATCAGAAAATCTTCCACTTAGATGTGCAGTCAGATTTCAGCCATCTGCTGATGACATAGCCTAACAATTTTTTATATGCCCATACATTGTCCGGTGCGTATGTGTGTTTGCACATATGTATGTGCACCTGCACTCTTAACCAGGCATCCCCAACCTTTGGCCCTCCAGATGTTTTGGGCTACAATTCCCATCATCCTTGACCACTGGTCCTGTTAGCTAGGGATCATGGGAGTTGTAGGCCAAAACATCTGGAAGGCCGTAGGTTGGGGATGCCTGCTCTAAACCAACTAAAAAGCTCCAACATTTTGATATTCAACTCAAATGAAATGCATTGTGCATATAATCCCTTGACCCAGAATATAAAATGTCAACCGTGCATTTTTAAATTAAAATCTTCATTGCATACAAAGGGCAGTCTAAATACAAAACATTATTCTCATTTATCACAATTCTAATGATTTAGAATTCCTTTCCTTTACACATTTAAAGAATATCACACTATCGTTGAACTATCCATAAGCAGGAATAATAAAAAAATATTTCTAGGTTTTAAGAGCTAAGTGGATTTTACAGGTACTTTCCCTTAAATCTGCTTACACGAAATAATGTTAGCATCCAGATAGTGTTTCCAAGTCTTCGAAGCCTTTGTCATAAAATTTGGTATTCCACTATTCAATCTGTGAGCACATGTATTTAACGTCTATTATCTTGTTGTAACACCTATAACAACCTTGTAAGGAAGTTAAGTATTATTATCCCCAAATTGCAGGCGGAGAGCCAAGGGAGGAGTTCGTGACAAACACAAAATTCAGAAAACGTATCTCCCTGATTCATAGCTCATTCACTCAGCCAAAAAAACTACAGTCGCGACAGTATTACATTTACCTGTATGGATATTCTATTGAAAACTATTTGGTATGTATTCCTCATTCCTCATTTATTCATTATTTAATATGCAGGTTGCTCAGTATTATTTTTGTTGTCATTCATTGCATGTAATGTATTCAATTTCATCATCAGCTGACGAAGATTCTTCTTCGAAACAGTTGATTCAATCTGGATATACTGTGTGTGATGGCCTGGGAATCTGATTCAGAGGCTGAACCTGAGGAATCCCAGCCTGCACAGGAGTCCCCGCCTCCAGGGCTGGCTGAGCTGGGGCAGGGGCTTGAACCTGAAGGGCCCTCATCTGTGCCGGATCCTCAGGAGCAGACACCAGCTGAATTCGCTCTGGCTCCGGAGGTGATTGAGGACCCATTGCCTGCAGGTGCTCCTCTCGCAGCCCTGTCAGGGGAAGGTGAGGTTGCCTCTGGGTCCAGTAACCCTCCAGCCTCTCCGGAGCTGCAGAGGCTCAGGGCAGAGAGGCGGAGGGAACTAAGTTCTCACAGGAGGAGTGCTCGCCTCCAGGCCAGGAGAGGCGAGTCACCTGTGGGCCGGGACTGCCCTATGCCTCAGAGGAGATAAAGGCCAGTCAGCCCAGTCCCAGGTTGCAGGAGTAACATTGTTGGTAACCTGTTCCTGCCGGCACCCTGACCTGCTCTCCTGAGTTCCTGACCAGGCCTGACTCCTCGCTTTGGACCTCGCTTCGCCCCTGACGGGCAGCCTCCTTACCCTCGACCTAGGACTGGACTTAGACCACGCCGCACGGTAACCCCCCCACCGGGACCAGCACACTGTCTTGGACATCATCCATTGAAAGGTGTTGTGGTGTTCCCTGCCAGTTATTCATTTCATTGACTACTTCTTGGTTATGGACTGACATATATTATTTTGAAGTTGATGAATTGGAAATTTTGGATGGCATTCTATTACTAATAATAACAACACATTTACTATATTCATTAGCCACAGGTTGCGGCTGTATTTGAGCAGATTATTCTGTATTGCAACACAGGGGTTTATTTTTGTCACAAAAAACTACAGTGGCAGTATGGTATATATGAGTTCAGTTTCACTGGTGCATGGTAGAATTTTTAATATAATTTTCAAGGTGCTTGAGAAGGTTCAGCTTCAGGCACACTTGGAGGAAGCTGATTACATGGATCCATTGTGCAGTCTGACTCCAGGCCTGGTGATGGCAATGAAACTGCCTTGGTCACCCTGGTTGACAATATTTATTGAGAGGAAGGTGGGAGAGGTGTGACCCTGCTTGCCTCTCTTGGCAGCAATCAATACTGTTGACCATGATATCCTTCAGTAGCATCTCAGGGAGGTTGGGGTTGAGTGTTCCCATTCCTACCTCTAGGTCCATTTCCAGAAGGTAGACATGCAAGGCTACTATTCAGCACCATGGGGGTCCTGTGCTTTCCCACAGGGTTCCATCTTGTCTCTCATGCTATTTTAACATGGATATTACACACACACACACACACACACACACGAATATTCTACTGCAGTTGCAACAGAGCATCTCCAGACAAGTTTAAATATCAGCTCAAGAGTTCAATGAATACCCCCGTATGTTCATCATACCCACAGGCAGCTCCTCCTTGAGGCGTGAGATGCAACAACAGTAAATGCTCACCCTAACAATGGCCTGCCCAATGCATTAGATATATGAAAAGTAAATCATAGACTTGTTTCCGAGTGGGAAGACTGTAATATGTCATCCCCGCCCCACCAATCCTCAAAATTTAGTGTGTATGCACACAGGCACACACACACTTTTGTCCACTTCATTTTCTTCCTTGGGGCAACATCAGTTCATGCCCCAGGGTCAGGTGATGGGAGCTGAGCAGCACAATAAGCCAAAGCAACGATGGCTTTGTGACCAGGCCCTGTGAGAACCCAATACAATGACGAAGGATAATTGTCCTCCCTTGAGGCTGGCTGCGTTCAAACAGGAGTCATACAGATTACAAACCTACTGTACAAGGAACAGGGCTGCTACCATATCCCTCTATTTTACAACATTCTGCTTTCTTGCTTGGTTGGTCTCCTCGATACAATGGAAACACACACTCCAGTTGTTCTCTCGTGCTACAAAGCCTTTTTTTTTTTTAGGACAAAGGATTGAGTCGTTTGTGTGCAAAGGTCTCAGTTCTTTTACTGAGAGAGTAAATCCAAAAGCTTCTGAAGCCTCGTAGAGTGATGAAAGGCAACAGAAAGCTGATAAAGAACGAGTCTCTAAAGCACCAACTTCAGCAATGCAAACACACACAACCATAATCCAGGGTGGACGGTAGAATCATTTGTTAATAACAACCTATGGCATCTAAATACACATCTGCAGGAGAAAACTCTCCACCCTGCACTCGTTTAAACATTGTTACATGCCACCCCAATCTCTGAGCAGTTTGAGATTTCAGCGTTCTAGGTGTGGTGACCCATGGTTCTTTTGGAAATGAGGCACCACAGAGACATGAATACAACCTGAGCCTATGATTCTCATAGTTCTCATAGGCGCAGTTCGAAAGCACGTCAAAGTGTAAGTAGATAAATAGGTACTGCTCCGGCGGGAAGGTAAACAGCGTATCCATGTGCTGCTCTGGTTCGCCAGAAGCAGCTTAAGTCATGCTGGCCACATGACCCGGAAGCTGTACAGCGGCTCCCTCGGCCAATAAAGCGAGATGGACCTAATGGTCAGGGGTCCCTTTACCTTTACCTAGGCTTGTCTAAAGAAGAATGTATTTAGCAGGTGCCGAAAAGAGTACAGGAAAGGCACATGCTCAATCTCAACAGGCAGGGGGTTCCAATGTGTAGGTGCTGCCACACTATAAATGATCAAGTTCTTACAAATGCAAAACAGGTATTAAGTGCCATCTTGTAGCAGTGCCAATTCCACTGATCAACGTGGTTGTGTGGGCACATGAGGAGTAAGGCGATCTTGTAGGTAAAGTGAGTGAAAATAAAGCAGTGGGAACTTTAGGGTGGAAATGGCCTTGTAATGCTGGACTTCTTACAGAAAGTTTAAAAAGAGTGTAGTCAAGCACATAGCTTGAGTTTTAGAAGTGCTGATTACGATTCCACAGCTAGATAATGCAGAATAGTCATTTTCTGCATTTCAGGAGAGCAAAATATGCTCCAGAGGAGAAGGTGCTTAGCGTAATGGATATCAGTCATCAGAGAACTGTATTTTAGAGCCCTGCCTGGGAGGGAAATATATATCTATTTCTATCTCTCTATCTCTATTTCTATCTACACACCCTATTAACGAACCACTTTAGTTACCAAAGCCCATGTGATGTCTGAATTTAACAGTTAAGTTTCAGCAGAAAAGACACTGGCAAAAACTCACAAGGAGCTTTACAGAATAACAAGCCACACTTATGAAAAGATTCGCTGGGGAGCTTTACAGAGCAAGTCGTGGCACTTCTTAAAAGATCTGCAGGAGACAAGAGTACAATGTCATTTAAACCACCTTTCTGGATCTGGGTGTTGTTTTCTGCACTGCAAGAGGCGTTTCAGAGGCTGCTTGCACCTCACAAGAGATATAAGTGCGCCGACCTCATTTCAGTGTGTGACCATACAGAAATGTTTTCAAAACTTTCCAGGGTTTAAACTAGACAGCAACATAGATACACTGAGCAACCGCTGGCCTATGTCTCTCCGCCCACCCTTCCTCATAAAATATTTGTGTGGTGTGACATCATCAGGCTCTGCATTGCTGAGAACCGATGATGTCAGGCAAGGTTCTAAGTCTCACATAATGGTTAGTTAAGCCCTCATGTCAGATGGGGAGGGGCTGTGTGTGCATTTCTGTGCACCCAGGTAAAGGTCTCCTTTGGTTTGGTAAATACCAGCTTCCAAGTACTCCTGCAGCTGCACAGCTTGAAACTTCTAATGTTCATCCGATAGCTACCTTTGGAGATTTCGGTAAATCCCTTAAGTATAATTACTAATTTTTCTCACAGAAGTGAAAGCGGGAGAATCCTAACAGGGGTGTGAAAGGCTAACAAGCTGGAAATCTTTTGAGGCAGCAGCAGCACGCCACAATTTATTGATGTCAATGAGTTGGTGGAATTGTTACCAGCTCAAGAAGGCATGCACCCACAGAGTCTCGCGTTTTACACATTCCCTTCAACTAACGCTATAGTTAAGGCCTCCTAGTCCAGCTGAGGCAAGTGAACTGAAATGTCAGAAAGTTGCTCACAGGGGCCATTAAAAAGATGAGAGCTTATGTACAGGAGAAGGGGAAAAAACAAGAGCGAACAACTAATAAGGAAAACTAATGCCTCATTCCTTTTCTCAGGTTTGGGTGTTGCTTTTAAAGAAAAACGACAGACTCACCAAATTACAATGTGAAAAGAATGAGGAAAACTCCAAACTCCACTGGTATTACATGTAAAGTGTGGCTGACAAGAGTCTTTAAACATGAGGGGTGAATCATAAGGCAGTATTTTTTTACCTAAGCTTTCGGTAATCTCTTATGCTTTAACCCATTTCTCGCTCTACCCCATCTAGGAGGCTACAAACAACAATAAAATGCTTGAGAACAGGAAGCAAAGGTAGCACAGAGGCTTCTGCAAGGGGACCTTATCCTCTTTTTTCACCAATTGCTCCTGAGAAACTGAATGATGACTCTATAATGATCTTATAGGTAATGGAAAGGGAAAGTCCATCTTTACCTATCAGTGCACTAACAGTCTTCCTAAAAGGTGGTGATCAGAACACCACCAGCTCAATGACAACAGTTTGTAGAATATGGCGGCACACTTTTTCCAATACCAGTACTTGTGCAACAAAACAAATTTAAGTTTAGGGATTTTAAGATATGGTTGCAGATTTTATTTTTTCATGAACTGATGCTAGCACTCATGAAAGGGAAAATAAAACCTCTTGGTTCTTTTGCATGCATTTCATTACCATGTGCCGACAGATGCAAAATCATAGTCTGTTCTTTTTTACTCATCATCCCAGACGCTCTCAGGAGGTTGCATAAGGAGAACTAATTTGGTGTACTTTCACAGGAATCCGCAGGATTACGCTAGCTGAACAGAAGAAACACATGGGAGCTAGGAAATCAAATATGTGTTGCTTTCTTGCTCTGCCTGTACTAGCCTTGAGTCCATAAATATATTGCTCAATGAGGTTAAGCGAGTTGCAGATCTCTCAGTAACTCCTGAGGATACAGTTGCAGTTCTGAAACAGATGGTAGGTTAAACAGTTTCAGCTGGTAGGACTTATGACTCTGGCCTTTTCCACTTTATTTCCCTGTAGAATAATACATGGCCATACTGTGACAGGCATGTTTTCAGTGGTGTTCACAGAGCAGAGCAGGCGCCGACACACCTCCTAAACACATAGAGCCCTCATCTAAACACCAGCACCTCAGGCCTTCCTTTAATGAAGTGCATCATTTTGAGGGGTAGCTTGCCACCTCCTAAATCTTCTGAGAAACAGGCATGCATTCATTGAAAAATAATGCTATTAATAATACTTTGCTTTTTTATGTAGCAGCTTGAAGTCTTTAAAGTACTTCAGGGATGTTACATTGGTAAACCTTACAACAACCCTGCGAGGTAGGTAGTATATTTCACATTTTTGCAAATGGTGGGAAAGAGGAGGCTAAGAAACACTGTTCTGCTTGATTTTACTGTGTGCCCATTGTTCCTTGCTGTATTTTAATTGATTTTTTCCCCCACTGTATATGCTTTCTCATTTAGAATCACAACTGCTGGGGTGGAGTTTTGTACTGAAGGGTGCCTAATGCATGAATATTTTATTTTCTAAATAAATACCTGCTGCATCAGAGCAGCGGTCCCTCTAGCCAGTTATTGTCTCTTCTGACTGACAATGGCTCCTCAAAGTTTCAGACAGGGGTCTATCCCAAAACTACTACAAGTGATGCTTTGAACTAGACATGTGAAGCACTCACCCAGAGATCTGCTGTATGCAGAGTGTGTTCTCTTGCCCTTCCTTATCCCCATTCTTTAAAAAGAAGGAGATTGTTTTATATTGGTTTGTTTGCTTAAATGTTTTGTCAGAGTTTTATTTGGCGCTATGGGACGCGGGTGGCACTGTGGGTTAAACCACAGAGCCTAGGACTTGCCAGTCAGAAGGTCGGCGGTTCGAATCCCCGCGACGGGGTGAGCTCCTGTTGCTCCATCCCTGCTCCTGCCAACCTAGCAGTTCGAAAGCACGTCAAAGTGCAAGTAGATAAATAGGTACCGCTCCAGCGGGAAGCTAAACGGCGTTTCCGTGCGCTGCTCTGGTTCGCCAGAAGTGGTTTAGTCATGCTGGCCACATGACCCGGAAGCTGTACGCCGGCTCCCTTGGCCGATAAAGCGAGATGAGCGCTGCAACCCCAGAGTCAGTCACGACTGGGGGTCACGGGTCCCTTTACCTTTACTTTATGGGCTTGCTCAGGAAGAGATTTGGTTGAGGGAACTTTTAAACCTGGGCATTCCCTGCTCTTACACTCAAGAAGAAGAAGAAGAAGAGGAGGAGGAGGAGGAGGAGGAGGAGGAGGAGGAGGAGGAGGAGGAGTTTGGATTTGACATCCCGCTTTATCACTACCCGAAGGAGTCTCAAAGTGGCTAACATTCTTCTTTCCCTTTCTCCCCCACAAACAACACTCTGTGAGGTGAGTGGGGCTGAGAGACTTCAAAGAAGTGTGACTAGCCTAAGGTCACCCAGCAGCTGCAGGTGGAGGAGCGGAGACGCGAACCCGCTTCCCCAGATTACGAGTCTACCACTCTTAACCACTACACCACACTGGCTCTAGCGACATCAGCTCTCAATTATGAGTTCAGGAAGTTCCAACAGCCCCTAGTTTACCATTAGGTCAAGAGAGAGATGCGTTTAATATTCAGTATGGTGTGTGATGTGCAAATTGTTTCATAATCTTCTGCAGCCTGGCCTGTTTTATAGCCCAAGAGGCTTGAATATTTGGGGCACAGTCTGATAAAACTCGGCTCGGTAAACTGCCTGCTCGCCTGCCAAGTTTGGAACCTTCAACATATTGCGCTGAACTGGTTTGCTAATAATGCAATCTGGTCTCTGCGTGTCACCAGAATAAATTCAGAGCAAGCAACGATAGCACAGTGCCTGTTTAGTGGGTCGGAGCTGCGTGCCATGTTTTAACGCTTCCTCCTGAGATCAATTTCTTAATCGGAAAGAGATTTAAAGGCCCTTGAAGGGAAACAAGCATGCTGCACTCCTCTGTACATCTTTTAGTAGCTCCAAGTTATATTGGTCCCTCTCTGCTCTACCATTTAAATAAACAGCAAAGCTTCCACAACACTCCGACCTTCAAAAAATGTTCTTCGTTGAAGCTGAGCAAGTCTGTCCCTATGAAAATGTATTTATTAAAGGTTGTTAAACAATAAAACAATTCAAACCTAGAAGTGCCCCAGTACAATTTGAAAGATAAGGGACATACAAATGCAAAAAATAATAATTATATTTATATATTTTCCTGCTCACTAAGCAACACAGGTGGACGCAGGTGGCGCTGTGGGTTAAACCACAGAGCCTAGGACTTGCTGATCAGAAGGTTGGCGGTTCGAATCCCCGTGACGGGGTGAGCTCCCGTTGCTCGGTCCCAGCTCCTGCCAACCTAGCAGTTCAGAAGCACGTCAAAGTGCAAGTAGATAAATAGGTACCACTCTGGTGGGAAGGTAAACGGCATTTCCGTGCGCTGCTCTGGTTTGCCAGAAGTGGCTTAGTCATGCTGGCCACATGACCCGGAAGCTGTACACCGGCTCCCTCGGCCAATAAAGTGAGATAAGCGCAGCAACCCCAGAGTCGCTCACGACTGGACCTAATGGTCAGGGGTCCCTTTACCTTTACCTAAGCAACACAATCTGCAGGTTAATGCACATTCAAGTAACCCCTCCACATTCTCCTATGGTGCAGTGGGGATAGGCAAGTTTCTGCAGTTACTTATGTAACTTATAAATGGTAAGCAGACTTTATCAAACCTATTTTGTCTTGCAGTACCTTGTACCACTCTCTAATGATGCGTCAAATGTTCAGAGATGCTACGGCCCAAACATCCTTCTCTAGAGGAGTATTCTAGTCAGTGCCCAAAGAAGCACAACCGGTTCCGTTTGAATGAAAGACTGTTTAGCAGAGGCTCACTATGTCAGGTTCCTACTGAAAGACCGGACAAATGCTAGAACATTAGCAGTGGCAAAGTTTTTATCGGTGGTTGCAAGAACAAATGACCCCTATATTCTAAACAAAATGCTTGTTTAACCTGGAGGTAGGCTGTATGAATTGTGTATTGCTTTGTAATGATTTGTTGGGTCCCTGGACCGTAATAAAGATTGATGATGAAAGACTGATTAGAGTCAGTCCCAAGAGATAATAATGCAAGACAGGGGTCTAGAGTGAGTGAGTGACTCGTGATGGGAGAAATCTCTAAGAATAGAGTCAGGCCCCAAATCCCACCACTGCAAGGAACCCCACTGGAACTCTGTGCTATATGAATCCTTCATTCAAGTCCCAATGCTCACTGCTTTCATGTCCTGAGCAACAAAGAACGTAAGAATATAAGGAGAGTCTGCTGCGTCAGGTCAATGGGCCATCTTGTTCAGCATCTCTGCTTTTGCAGTGGCCAACCGGATGCCTGTGGGAAACAAGCAAGTAGGATTTGAGCACAACAGCACTCTCCCCTCCTGTGGTTTCCAGCAGCTGGTATTCAGAAGCATTGCTACCTCCATTGCTAACCATCCTGGCTAGCAGAGGTGGATTTAGGGCAGTGCGAGCAGTGCAATCCCACAGTGGGGCGCACAGCCAAGGAGGGCACCTTCTCAAAGCCCGGTAAGCACTCGCCTGGCTCTGGGAAGGAGGGCTCTGACAAGGTCCTAGAGTCCTCCTACCGCCTTCCCAGAGCTGGGCAAGTGCTTACCGAGCTTTGGGAAGGAGGTAAGTGGCTCCTAAGACCCTGTCAGAGACTCATGCCTCCTTCCCAAAGCTGGAGTGGATGGCATCCAACGGCCTTGCACAGGGTGGCATATTACCAAGGCTCTCCTCCTCTCTTAAAGCCATCCGAGTTGGTGGCCATCCCTGCCTCCTGTTCCATATGCGCTGCGTGAAGAATCAGCAATAAAAGAAGCGACTTTACTCAGTACTTTACAGGAGTACATGCAGTGGCAGCACCAGCCCACAAACATGCCTGCTCTATGAACGCTTGGGTTAATACCAGCCAGTGCTGCGCGGTGTTCCAAGAAATCAGCGATCTGGAAAACTACCCATTCCACAAATAAAGGGGGAAGATTTCCTGTTTGCTGTTACTCCTTCAGAGTTTGCCAGAAATGCAGCAGGAGCGATGGTAGCCTCTTACAAAACGCCACCATTTTCTTGGCAGTGCATGCTATGGAAATATAACAACGATGATCAACACGGGTGCTGTAAATAGTGCTTGTTCTCTCCTCCCTGAAAAGTGTGGAGTTCAGAGGCTTTGTAAATTAAGCTCTTTTCAATGGAGGAAGACTGGGATGTGATGACACCTCACTTCTCTGAGGTACAGGCTCTCAAAGCTCCAGCACCGAGTTACTCCTGCCCGGGGTGTGGATTTCCACACCTGAGCTAGGAATGGAAGGAATGAGGGGTAATTTTATGACAGGTGTTCTGGGAACATTGCCTTAGTCAACGCAACAGGACTCACTGGAATGGAGGGGAAATGAGTTCATCCAGCCTCTTGCCTATCACAGTGCTGGGAGCTGTATCTTATCTTCCAGTTACATATGTATAAATTCCATAAGCTAAATCCTCAACGCAACTCTAAATTATCTCTGTACAAACGGCTACATCTCTGTATCTCAAATATGTCACTTGAGGCTGCTTCCATCCTCTCTCCCTCTCCCTCAGTACAAATGTTCATCCAAATGAGTTCTCCACTCCCATCCAGCCTCCAACTCCTGAATAAATGATTTCAAATATTAATATTCTTACATGAATCTAATATACTTTTTGCCACCGGCTAGTAGTACCAGGCTCTTTCATTGTTTAACAGAACGACAATGAACCTAATAACGCTTCCAATAGTTATTGTAAAATTAAGAGAAACGTTACGTGTACAGATCTGGTCAGTTCCCTGTGTAATGTTAGATTTGTATGAATAGTTTGAAAAACACAGCCCTTTGCAATTTTCATAACAAAACAAATATCTATTTAGATTTCTTCCTTCTGCGCCAAGCAATTAACAAACCTTGACATGGGTTACTTCAAGCAAGGTATTCTGTGCATCAATTACTGTGATTTTATGCATATCTAAAGACTGGAGTCTATCTACTGCCATTCACATTCCATAATTGACATTTTTACGACATTGGCATTTGTTGTTATTTAAAACAGACCCTATTTATGTGAATATTTAAAAAAGGATGTTGCTGCACTTCAAACATGGACGCCGTTTTTTCCATATTATAATATGCAAATTTGTGGCAGTCTTCGGTAAAACCTGCAACAGTGATTGGTTAGGCCAAGGTGACATTGTGGAATGTTCACAAGCGTTATGCTAAGGAAACTGAACTGCCAGACGCCAGCATCTGTGAGCTTGGCTGGGAAAACTCCTTGTGATGTGCTCTGGAAGAGCAAACAGCTTCAAGAAGAAAAGAATTTCCCTCCATCCTTTAGAAGGTAGAGGGAGATCTGGTCAGGGAAGTTCCTTTGGGCATGGCATTTCAAAAATGGGCCTTAACCAAAAAGGTCTTAGATATTGTAATCACCCATGCATTTGCAGTATGGCCTCTTCAGATTATTTAAAGCATAAGGGGGAGCATGCATCTGGCATCACATTGTGTTGGCATGGTATCAGGATATAGTTTCCTGCAGCAGAACAGTCACCCCAGGATGTAATACGACACAAATATAAGCAGTGTTAAAAGATACAAATAACGCTAAGAAAATACCATTGCTGTGGTAACTATTCCCCAATCAAGGCCCTTGGCAGCTACTGATTGAATCCTGGAAAAATCTGTCCGTTAACAGCAAACAATCTCCCGTTCCCTAATTAAACCCAAATTGCAAGAGCACACCAAGCCTACACCTGATTTCTGTTTGGCTCAGAGCACAATTGCACCAAAGAAACATAAATCAACGTGCTGCAAAATAAAATGAAAAACAATAAAAACAACCCGTGCCCTACCCCATGAGGGCAATGGGTAACTTGGAAATTTATCACAAAGAAGAAGAAAATTTCCCATTCCCATCTTGAGATAGATGCTCATAAGTGGAAGCTGATTACACGGCACTGTTCCTATCTTAAGTTTAATTTTCAAAAAGGAGTTGTTTCGTGGATACACAGAAAGTGCCCTCTTATGACTCCCCTCTTTTTTCTTTCTTTCGACAGAATATTTTCTACTTTAGTCTCATGTAATCAAAAGGGAGAGGGAATCATGAAAGGCTCCAGACTGAAAAACCACACAGAGGGTTTATGTTCACTTTACAAAGTACACAATTGGTGATTTATTTTGTGTTTTATGAGAGGCAGGGAACGGCAATTGGCTAACATGGTCCCCAGCTTCGGACAGACACCTCAGGCTGTGGTGAAACATGACCTTTTTAGCTATCTAGCACAAAACACTGAGGGAGCAAATATAACATCCTGACCTTTTTCAATACATAGCACTAAAATATCTGTGGGGCAAATGTCTTCGTCTCACATACAGCATCACCCAACTACGGCGCAAGGAATGTAATAAGCAGCAGAAATATTTCATCAGTCCACTTTGGGGTGGGGGGCGGGGAGAGAAGGCGAAGAGATTCATTGGAACACAGGTCCCCAGTGCTCCCTGTACTGCAAGCCCTTGGACCCTGGCAGGATGAAATAGGGGCCAGGCCAGGCCAAGACTACAGCCACATACATCTTGCCTCATGCACAAGAATTTTATCCAGCTCTTGACAATTTCCCTTCCTTCAACATTTCCTCGTACAGTGGTACCTCGAGTTACAGACGCTTCAGGTTACAGACTCCGCTAACCCAGAAATAGTACCTCGGGTTAAGAACTTTGCTTCAGGATGAGAACAGAAATCGTGCTGCGGTGGCGCGGCAGCAGCAGGAGGCCCCATTAGCTAAAGTGGTGCTTCAGGTTAAGAACAGTTTCAGGTTAAGAACGGACCTCCAGAACGAATTAAGTTCGTAACCAGAGGTACCACTGTATTGCCTCGAGGGCTGTCACCAATGGGCCTTGACTTTCTGAGAGCACAAGGGGATGAAGTGGTAAGAGAAACCTCCAGAAGAGTCCTGAGAGTGGACAGGATCCTTTAGGATCCCACACAGTATGTGGGGAGAACTTGCCTCTGCTCACCTTGGATCATTTTCTGAGCCACATCCATAGCTCACTCCTGATGCAGAAAAAGGGAAGGAAAGCCCCCAACAGACATTGAGAAAAGTATTTCCCTCCACTCCAAAGGCTACTGTGTACATTTCTCAAGGGACATCAGGGTTTGTTTTCTCTCTCCTGCTGATTTAAATGAGTGTACTGTACTGGCATACAGAAAAAGCTAAAGGAAAGTACTGGACTTTACTATTCCTGCCCATCACTATGAGGCCCTGAAGCTCACTGCCAAGCATGAGTTCCAAAAACTTGACTAGAATATGGAATAAAAAACTACCTTGCTCCTGGTAAGAAATTCAGGAAAACAGGACTTATATGCAGTCTCTCTTGCTGCACCGTATATTTAAAGCACATTTATAGCACTTGAACAGTCACGGCTCCCCCCAAGGAATCCTGAGAACTGTAGTTTAACCCTCACTGAACTACAATTTCCAGCACCTTTAACAAACTACAGTTCTCACTGTTCTTTGGGGGAAGCTATGTGCTTTAAATGTACGGTGAGGATGTGACTGTTATACCACTGTACTGTGTTGTAGCAGTGATTTCAACACTTACCCACCTCATTCTGTATCATTTGTTTTTAGAACATTAAGCGGTAGCAGTTATTTCAACACATTTGCTGCATTTTGAGGCAAAAAAAGAAATAATGTATCTTCAAAACAATTCCACTAAGAAGAATATCTGCCTGTCTTTACTCTTACCCAGTACTCTTACCCATTCTACCATATTAAGTCACATTGATAAGTGTGAAGACAATCAGATATTATTGTGGTGAAAATGGTTTGCAGATGCATTTTTAGCCTTAAATACAATAAATGCACTTCAAACCAATCATTCTTTAGTACAGGATTATAATCTGCTCTCATATGTTGCAAGCTAGAGATATTCAGACATTGGGGCAAGGCCCAAAAAGTGATTGTGGAAATCCTGTGCATTTTTCACATTTTACTTCCAAGTTTAGGAGACCGTTATATCCATCATGATATACCTCTTGAAGGCTATTCATATTTAAAGGCACATGAAGACTCTTATCAGAGAGCATATGAATGAGAAAAATATATCGGTGGCTATAGAACTCATACAAAACTGGGGATCCTCTGGTCTTAGCCAAAAAATTGTGTGAATGATTCAAGTATGTACCTTTGTTTTTTTGTTTTGGTATAGTCTAGTGTTAAAGATTCCTGCTTATTTTCTCTGATTTTCTGCCTTATTATTCAAATGAAGAGGCAGTTTGCATTTTGCCAACTGGTGTTTTGAACTAAAGGAACAATCAGCACATATATGGCTGAGGCAATTTTCAGGGATTGATTATGCTCATTTAAAGCACCCAGACTTACTTACATTTATTTGTAAGAATTGGCTGTTAAAAGAGATTTTGTGGTTACGTAATCTGGAGTATATTTGACACGATTTACAATCAGGCTAATATGAGAGAAGTCAGAAGTTCCTTACAGGGAAAGAAAGCAAGAGGTATGAACCCTTCTTAGTTGTAAAGGAAAATAGAACACAATAAAAGCTTGGCGACATAGCTTGGTTTAGGATTATAGCTTTTGCTTGTTCTGACACATTTAAAGGCAGAAAAAAAATATGAGGGTAAAGAAGGTTATTCATACTTCTAAATCACACACCAGTACTGTGAAGCATAACCAGACTGCTTCAGATTAAAATGAAAACTTTCATTAAAACATGCCCACCCTTAATTAAAGAGAGCTGGACTTTTGATACTGGTAATGTGGGTTTAGTATACAGTGGTACCTCGGGTTAAGTACATAATTCGTTCCAGAGGTCTGTACTTAACCTGAAACCGTTCTTAACCTGAAGCACCACTTTAGCTAATGGGGCCTCCTGCTGCCGCCACGCCTCCGGAGCCCAATTTCTGTTCTTATCCTGCAGCAAAGTTCTTAACCTGAAGCACTATTTCTGGGTTAGCGGAGTCTGTAACCTGAAGCGTATGTAACCCGAGGTACCACTGTATACACTTCCATGAATTTTGTGCATGCCCTTATTCAAGGTTGCATCTCTATCAGAGTCTGTTTCTTTACTGTAAAATTGGGAAGTGAAAATAATAGGTAAACATGACCAGTGCCAGAGAATAGTACTGGAGGACTACATTTTGGCAGCTTAACTGCAGATGCTGCAAAGCACAAGTCTGTCCCCAGTGCTACTTTTATATTATGCCAATGGGGTGTTAGGAAAGATTAGTACCTCTGGTGGTGGCATGTTGTGGGGTAGTCTGTCTACCTTTGGTCCCCACCCTGCACCCAGTTCTCACATGTGGCTCCTAGCTGTCAGCATGCGACAACAGCCACACCCCAGGAATGACTTCAACTGACCAGCTAAACCAAGTGAGTGTAGCTGATGGGTTTCAAACCCTTGTTGAGTTAAGGACTACCCCTGCATGCAAAGACAGGCTCTAGAAGATTGAGCAGACAAGACCAATAGTGGTCCAGCTGTCAAGAAGGGAAGTGAGTGCTCATCACATGGGGCTCATCAACCTGGGAAGGTAGCCTATCTAGGAGAAGGAAAACTCTGGTCCTAAACCTCCACTGCCTTGCAGAATATATTTGGGAGAAGAAAAGGCCAAGGAGTTAACCCTACACATATCCAGAGTGTACAGCTCCTTCCGGCAATGCCTGCAGCCAAGCTGATGCCAAATGCATTGATCTGCTTTCCTTTAGACCATATCAGTGAGGCTGAGAGGGGGGTCTTGTCGTCTGGACAGCTAAGGACCTCCATACACACTTCGGAGGTTGGAGAGGATGTCCCACTGTAAGGACATGTCAACACATGTGGTGGGAATGTTCAAAAGTAGAAGTCTTGGGAAAATGCATTTCCTTGCATATTCAAAATAAATTGCATATTAGAAACAAAGAACTCAGAACACATCTTTTAACTGCTGCAAGAACAACTATTGCCAGGACATGGTAATAATTAAAATTATTATCTATGGACCAATAGTATAATGCAATTTTGCATTGGGTGGCAACACGAGAATGGGCCTTCTCTGCAGTGGCTCCCCGTCTGTGGAATGCTCTCCCCAGGGAAGTTCACCTGGCACCTTCATTATAGACCCTTAGGCGCCAGGCAAAAACGTTCCTTTTTAACCAGGCCTTGGGTTGATTCGATTGACATTCTATGCCCTTTTAAAATGTGGGATTTGGGGGAGGGACTATTGGGTTGTTGTTTTTATTTTGATTATGTATTTTGTGGTTTTATATTTTTATTTTATTCTCTGAACCACCTTGAGACCTGCGGATACAGGGTGGTATATAAATCAAATAAATAATTAAATTAATAATAATAATAGCCATAGTTTACAGCAGTTTAGCATGCATGAAGTGCATATTTAATTTTTTTCACTTCCCCCTTCCTCCCCCTTCCTATAAATTTCCATTGTTATTGATACAAAATACCTTTTCCTTATGGTAATTTAAGCAACACACGTTACTATGCATGATTTCATATCTGTAATACCTAATAATTTTGGTATATACACTTTGAAAGGACTTTGTAAATATATTCAGAAACATTTATCTGAGTATTTAATGTTGTTTTAATTTTATGTAACTGTGCATGTCATAGCTCTAATGTAAGCAAAAATGTATCTCGATGCAACCGTATCAAATAGTTTAGAGGTGATAACGAATAAAAAATACATATTGCCAAAACAAACAAACCTCAAAGTCTATGAGGATTGCATTGTAATTTTTCTTCTCCTTTACTTTGCATGAGCTGAAAAACTGTCAAGAATTGGAAATCGAAAAAAGGAGCAGTCCTCAATATAATACTGTTGGGCTGTGTTTTTTAAGGTCAGTACAGCTTATAGTAATGAATTCAGAAAGGTTACTATTGTTTTCTTTTGCTGATTCCCCACTGCCCTAAAACATAAAGAACGAAAAAAGGTCAGAAAGTAATGTTCCTAAGACAGTTTAGAATTTACTAATCTACTAGCAAGGTAAATAAAAAATGTGTTAATAGTATACACTCTGGACGATAAGATTACCAGTGGCATTTGGCTGTGAACCCTCCTTGTTAGAAGAATGCAACCCAGAAAGCAAGGGGAAAATACTATCACCAAATATTTCCCATGTTTACAAATGCACACACACACACACACACACACACAAAATCTTCAACAACAAGCAGTGGGTCGCTTAGGAACTCATCACAAGAAGGGAGAGCAATTTTATTTTCACAGATTTTTGTGTTCATCAGTACTGCAATTGAAATGGGGGGGGGGAGTTTGAAAGCTTTTATAGTCAAAAGATAGGGTTCTTTTGTATGAATACAAAGACTCTCCTCCCTGAAAGAGAGGGGAGTGGTTGTGGGCGGGAGCCCGAGCACCGCCCAGCAGGGGGCGTTGCCCCCTGCCTCCAGCTCACCTGGCTGGCACTCACGCCCCCCCGATGGCCACCCAACCAGGTGCCGTGGAGGGGGCGTGTTCAGCAGCCTTTTGCTGCAGTGCCAGCCTCTCCCTGGCCTCATTCCTCATCAGCGTCCCTTCGCAAGTCACCCACCCTCCACTCCCTTTTAGTTAGGGCTTAGGTCATTGGCCTTGTTATGGACCTTAGGTTGGTCGCCCTGGTTGCCCGGGGGGCCTGGTAGGAGTTTTTCCATTTGGCATTAGGCTTTTTGGTTTTTTCGCCTACCTCGTAGCAATCGTCACAACTTTTGTGGTATTGGTGGGTAGGTTAGGCATTGGAATAATGTGTTGTGTGTCGAAGTGCTAGGTGTGGCCATCGCCTATGCCTTCAATTTTTAGGGGTATTCCGTTAAAGGAATCTGGCGGTCGTGTATTCTGTCCGATGCCTGCTTGGCGGGAGGCCATGGCACGACCCCCGGTGACATCAGGGGAGAGCCTATAGTTGGATTAGCATCAACAGGCTCCACCTACTGGTGAATAAACCCACTTGTTTCGATCCAATGCCTAAGCCAATACCTCTTCATTGCTGTAATCAATAAAGTTGTGGCCTTTTCTAGCCCATCAACCTTATATCACTTGTCCTTGTGTCTTCATTTCACTTCGCGGGGGTCGGGTCCTCGAACCACAATCTGCAGCTCTGGGAGCTGAAGATTCACTGCTTTTAATAGACATTAGTCATAAGGGTTGCAACGAGCTGCTTTTACATGGCTGATTTTGCACTGTGGCTCTAAACTGAAAGTATGAGCATCACCACAAAAAAGGACCAAGTAATTCAGGGAGTTTAACTTCCCTCTTGAAACACCTCAGGGAGAAGGTCTGCTAGGCCGGGTTGAGTCCTAGCATTTCATTTCATATAATCCAGTGTGTATCTACTCAGAATAAGCCCTGTTAAGGTCAGATAAGAGTGTGTTCAGAATTACAGTCTCATTCATTCAAGATAAGATAAGATATTCAGGTGAACATCACAAAGTGATTTACATAGAAATATTAAAAATTATATGCACCAACTGAAAGTGCAGAATAAAACAGTCAAAGAAAGAAAAAGTAGATTTCCTCTCCACTCAGGGCAAGATAGTTCTTGAGTGTCAGTTGGAGGAGGGAGAGGACATCTCAGCTGGGACAATAGCAGCCACTTGACCAGGGCCTGTCTTGGCCTTCCACGAGTTCCATTTTGGCCCGCGAAGTCATTTAAAAAAGGACTGTGCCCACCTGTCAATGAGCTGATGTTATGCCAACTGAAGCTCCTGATAAAACAGGAAAACCCTTCATTTTAGTGCGAACTCCTTGTGATCAGAGTGTTGCCAGCTTCCAGCCTACCCGGTCATCAAAGTAAATGGTAGAATCCTGAGCATCAAATGGCAGAATCCTATGCTCAGAGCCTATTGGTGAAGCAAGCAACCATGGATTTAGTGACCAACTCAAGAAACGTCAGGAACACTCCCCCCCCCAGAACAGACATATGTTATCCACTGCAGATCTCATGTGGGTCTTGGTTATTCATGCAGGTCAAAGGGGAGAACAGCATGGGGCATCACCTATTAGACAGTTTTCCTGCATAAGCCCTGCTGAAATGAGTGGAAGCTTTGTAAGAACATACCAGCTGCACAAGAGCTGTCATCCTCTGCCCATAAGAACTAAAGGGTCTGGAAGCACTCAAAGACTATGATCCTCCTAATTTAGAACCATCTGCAGGAAAGGCAACAATAAACCTCTAAAGACAAACAGTAAGTCAACATGCTATCTGATGTTATATATCACCTCCTATTTTGGAAAGTCTCCAGCCACTTTGTTTGCCACGTGGTCTGAGTAAGTCAGAAGTTATATTGTTTTCAGACTTTTCCCTGAACCTTTTTTGGTACCTTAAGGGCAAGAGAATTAGTTGTCTCTTCTAGAAGAGATACCTTGAGCTGGACCTTAGCCTTTGGGGATGTATATACCACTCTGAGTGAGATGAATTTGTCAACTGGAAGCTGGAAAACAGGCCAGATGGGTTGTAGAATTAACATCTGTGTGTGGGCATCACCAGTTTCTGCACAAGTTCTGCATGCCTACTGCAACTAGTCAGGAGCAGGACCTACTTCCCACTTTGCTCTGCCTGTTCCAGTTCATTTCTCATGGACCAAAATGGTACTTCTCTCCCTAGATATAAATTAATTGCAGGTTTAGGATTTGATTCAATCCCCTCAGGATTGGATCCATCACATCTGAATAAGTTTGGGAGTTGTCTGGGACCATCATTGAGTTTCTGATCTTGGATGGTGGTGGTTATCTGCCCAAGTAGTAGAAATTTGCCCTGAGTTGGTGGCATCTCTCTAATGTTTTGTTCTGTTTAGTTGCTTATTGTCCTACCAAGTTGGTATGGCTTTACCGGCATAGCAGTGTTGGTTCAGCAGCACACACTCAAATATGGATGTGACTCCCAACTCATGCTGGGCTACAGTCTGTGCAATACTTGGCTTGGACAGAGAACCTTGCAGTGAGAATACCTGGTCTGTACACAGAGGGCGGAGATGGCCATGTGGGGTCATCCAGTAACCACTGCAATACTCTCTTTGGCAGTATGACTGCTTCTGGCATCCCCATGTCCTGGTTTGATATGCTGGAAAAGCAATTTTTAGGTTTCTCCTAAAACGGTTTGAAGGTGTGTGGAGAAAAGTGTGGACAGGCCCACTATGCTGCTTCATGACTACCTGCGTATGGTGAGGTAATTTGACACCCAGACATTTCTCACGAGCTACCTCTCATCTATAGACTGGATGGCAGTCATCTCTTGAACAAGAGCAATATCATTTGGTAGAGGGACGTATGAGTTATGCTGGTAAAATTTATTTAGGTTCCATGAGTGCAGAAGTGGAGTTGGGCTGAGGAGTTTTCTTTAACTGGTGATTAGGTAATGGGCAAGGGCTATAATCAAGGAGTAGGCAGGGTCAAACTTCACATATCATCATGGAGGGGCCCTTAAGGAACCTTGTGGAGGTCAGAGTTCATGGGTCTGCTAATGCCAGGTAATTGTAAGTACCGAAGAAATGAACCTATGCTGCCAATTCTCATAGTAGACCAGTATGAAGTAAGCAGCACATAAGCAGCACACAAAACACTACCAAACCATTCTACGTTCTGCATCTTATATTAATAATCCAAAAATTGAGAGAACAACGAAGATATCAAAACCATGAGAGAGAAGTTACTGAAGCCCGAGACTCTTCATGGGCGAAACAGGTGACAAACGCCGGCACCCTGTCTAACTGTCGTGCGTAACATCACCGACACTTCATTTGATCAAACTTACCTTGGTAAGCCTGGCTAAAGGAACTTTAAAGACTGAATTTTCCTTTTGGACACAATTTGAATGAGTTTTCTGTGTGTGGCTTCTGTAGTAGATCTTGTACCTTGTTCTCTCAATTTTTGGATTATTAATATAAGATTTAGAACGTAGAATGGTTTGGTAGTGTTTTGTGTGCCGCTTATGTGCTGCTTACTTCATACTGGTCTACTAAGGTAATTGCAAGTGGCTACAGATAACTATCTGTTGTCTTGATCTTTCCCACTGTATGGCCATCTGTCATGGATGCTTTAGTTGAGAGTCCTGCATTGCAGGGGGCTGGACTAGATGACTCCTAGGGTCCCTTCCAACTCTACAATTCTATGATTCCCAGAATTCGCATATGATGAACTGTGGGCTTCTCTGGCTGCAGGTGGGCTGCCTGATCTTCTCTTTGTCCCTGATCTTATGCAGTCAAATTAATGGAAATCATAGAGAATTGTTAAAAATGAAGTCCTTTGTTGGGCTATTCTTTTCTTGGTCACACTGCCACATGTTTCTCACTACAAGAAGCAAGGACATCTGCAAACCTCTACATTCACCAAACAATTGAAACTGCTATTTTAATGTCAGACATCATTTCCTATTTTGGGAAGTCTCCAGTAACTTTGCTGGAGTGAATAATACAGTCTGATTGTATCACGAAATTGGTATGCTTCCTTGACTCACAGATACACTGCTAATTTAAATAATCGTCTACCAGTCTGACATTGTCAGACTGTCTGCACTGTCTCCCAGGGCCATCACTGAGAGAAGGGGCTCTTCAAAGCTACGGCTCAACAGCCTCCCAAACAAACGAATAAAAACACTATTGCAACCAGCAGTTTACATCATAATATCACAACTGGAAAGAAATTAGTGTGAATGCTGATGAAGTTTTCAAATAGCCAAATGAATTCCTTTCAAAATTATCTGATTCTAGAAAAACTGTAGGAGAGAGGGTTTTTTTAAACAAAAACCAGCAGGGAAGAGAAAAGGAGAATGGAGCATATTTTTAAACACAAGGCAGCTTCACGTCACATATGATTGGCAGTGTTCCAATGAAACAAAAATAATATCAACAGACGTCAAAGCTCCGAATGAGGTTCATGAATGCTTCCAAAATATAATTCCTGGCCTATTTTGACTCCATGTCCATAGTTTGGTTATAAAGTGCACTTGATGCAACATGGTATGTTAAAATCTCCTCTTTCCCTAAAAGGCGGTGTTTGGACTGCTACAAGAAACCCCTGAAAGCTATTTTGAATTATCTATCATCTATCTCTATCTATCTATCTATCTATCTATCTATCTATCCATCTATCTATCTATCATCTATCTATCTATCTGTCTGTCTGTCTGTCTGTCTATCTATCTATCATCATGTTCTAACAGAGCAAATTTAATCTTAATTATTTACAATTTTTGTTTAACCCATAAGAAAGAAGGGCTTTTCCGCAGGCTAGGTTCAATTCTAATCCTTCTAACCTCCTTTGGGGTAGGTTTGCAGGTATGGCAGAAGGCGATAGGATCTGCCCATGCGATGCCCACCTGGTGGAAACTCTAGTTCACATGGCCCTTAAATGTGAAATGTATGATGATCTCCGCCAACAATTTCTAGACCATCTATGTATTCCAACATGGAAACCAGAGGCAGAGGTTATACGCTTCTTATTACAGGGGAGAGACCAGGAGCTCACCAAGACAGTAGCTAAGTTCCTCTATTTGATTTTTTGTCGCCGAAGTACGCTACAGGATCCTGCCCTCGCTGGAGACCCAGAGAGATGAAATAGATTGCTCACCTCTTCTTCCCTTTGGCAAATGACTGTACTGTTGAAATGGCGATGAGATCGCACTGGCCTATTTATTCTGAATGTTTGTATGTGATGCCAATAAAGGTTTGATGATGGTGATGATGATGATGATAACAGAGCAAACCACCACCCCTACCCCATATGCTAGGTGGTGGGGGCACACTGGACTGAGTGAAGGCATCCCTCCATTGGGCTCCACTGAACATTCAGGCAGGCAGGAGGTACATGTGGTATTCCTGGTGATGGATCCCAGGGGAAAGCCACACAATGGCACATTCTGGGTAGGGGTGGGACTGAGCCAGCCTAGGAGCCACAGCACCCTGAGTCAGTCTCATAGCCCTCAGGTCAGCATCAGGCCTAATCCAGACCTGATTGCTGTGCCAATCCAGTGCGTGGATTGGGCCTAATTGCTCTGCCACCCTGCCTTCTTCCACAGCCACTGAGACCAGCAGAACTGCAGCAATGGTTCCACTGCTCCCAGGAGCCTAGCAGCAACTCTGGATTGCAGCCCGAGTTCCCCTTCCAATATATACAACACTTAAAGTGGCATCCATAAAAGCTCAAACAAAATCAAACATTCTTTAAATCCCTCAATAATAAAACAACAATAAAAACAGTAATAAAAACAAACAAACATGGAAATAAATATAT
Organism: Podarcis filfolensis; assembly: GCF_964270895.1. Taxonomy (NCBI): domain Eukaryota; kingdom Metazoa; phylum Chordata; class Lepidosauria; order Squamata; family Lacertidae; genus Podarcis; species Podarcis filfolensis. The sequence continues at coordinate 45,415,894 of NC_139614.1, read as the reverse complement.
GCAGTTCCCACCCTGTGTTTGAGATTTGTCCCTGGTTATACCCGATTTCTTAAAGGACGGGTTTCCTGTGCAAAAGCTTATGTCCAAAAAGGGGGTGGGGAGAGATATAAGCTGCAGAGGACAGGTGTCTTTTCCTACTTTCTTCTTGCTCGTTGTCTAAAGCTTCCCTTTTGAATTATTAGAGATTCCCATACTTGTTTTCTTTCTTTATTAACTAGGAACCTGTGTCACTGCACATGTTCACCAACTGGTGGTGTTGTGCTCCAGTCAGATGCTGGATCCCACCGAGAAGGTGGCAAGGCTGCAAGTGAGGTGAGGAAAGGAGAGGTAGAACTAGGATGGAGGCAAGGCCTGTCAGATGTTGCAGGGCCACAGATAACAAGTAAGCAGCTTACTCCGACAAAGGTTGGAAGGAGATGGATGCCTTTTAAGCCTCTTAAAGGTAAAGGGACCCCTGACCATTAGGTCTAGTCGTGGCCGACTCTGGGGTTGCGGCGCTCATCTCGGTTTATTGGCCGAGGGAGCCGGCGTACAGCTTCCGGGTCATGTGGCCAGCGTGACTAAGCCACTTCTGGCAAACCAGAGCAGCGCACGGAAACGCCGTTTACCTTCCCGCCGGAGCGGTACCTATTTAACTACTTGCACTTTGACATGCTTTCGAACTGCTAGGTTGGCAGGAGCAGGGACCGAGCAACGGGAGCTCACCCAGTTGCGGGGATTCGAACCGCCGACCTTCTGATCGGCAAGTCCTAGGCTCTGTGGTTTAACCCACAGCGCCACCCGCGTCCCTTTTTAAGCCTCTTAGGTCACCAGTTCTCCATGAACCTCCATCCCTCAGGCAGAACTTCAGAGCCTTAGAGAGCCAACGCCCAGGCCTGAAGAATGGCACTCATCCTCCATTCCATAGCTTCTCTTCTGATGTGGTCCCTGCACTGCTGGACTGGTGAAGTATGGTGAGAAATATCTGGTTCCTCAGACCTAGAAGAAGGTGCTCATGAGGGTCCAGCCTGTAACCTTGGTGATCCAGGAGATTCCTCTGGGGATCAGCAGCAGCTGGCTCAGAGCCTTGAGCTTAATCTGGCTCCTTGATCTGGATGGTACCCCTACAGCCTTTGACTCTGTGCCAAGGGTGCCATGACATCATACCCATTAACTGCCCCGGAAAAAAGGGGACATCCCCTTTTCTTCTTGTTAGTGGACAGCAGCCAAAATAGTCCCCACGATTTTGGGCTGCACTCTTTTCAAGAATGGCACTCCAAAACACTCATTTTGGGGTGCTGTACCCGAAAAAGTGTTTTTTTCGTGGGCAGTGATCTCATGTGAGTCACGTGACTCACGCAGGAATGCAGACCCGGAAGATGACGACACAGATTTTGGCTGTGTCGTATTGGAAGCTATGTGACAGGTGGTCAATGAAGGTAACTCCCCTCCCAGGTTAACTACAGTGTGTGTGTGGGGGGGGGGTGTAACTGGGATTGAACCCAGGGAGAAGGGTTAAACCTCTCCTCCCTCAATGCTTTAGTTCTGAAGAAAACTGCTCTCATTCCCTCACACAACTCTAGGATCAATATTTTTTTAAGAATCTGACATGGCTGTTAGCCATGAAATTAAAGTTAACATAGAGTTTAACACAATACCTTGCTAATTTCAACAGCCAGTTTTCTTTAGCAAAACAAAACCCTGTCCTTTACGACTCCCCACTGGCATTTTTCACAAACTGCATCTTATTAACTGGGTTTATATATTGGTGCACCAGTGCAATTGTACAAAATCAGCATATGTTAAGGAAGAAATAAAATGCAAGGAGGATGTCAGTGTGGTAAACCAAGAACCATTTGATCTTCAGACGTCACTTTTAGTGCCCCCTCCAATCGAAAACATATCGCTATTTTGTTTAGGGGGGAAATGACTCAAAATGCAAAATTTAAATGTAAAGAACAGGCAAATCCCTTAACTGAACAAGCTGAGAATTGGTTCTTTAAAGTGCTTTCCATCTGAACTTTACATACAGAAGCTGTGATATCTAGACCCTAGGGGAAACATGCATCTTGGGTACCACAAATTGCCATTTCTAGTTTGTGTAGCAAGGAATGACATTTTTTTATATAAAAAAGGGAAAAAAATATATTCAGCAACAATAGGGTAGAGTTTTAGGATACAATCACTTAGCTGTTTCCTCTGACCACAGTGGCACAATAATACTATCCATCTTGAGTTAGCCTCTGAAGATCATTAGAAATGAGCACCAATAAACATACACACCACCATCAGATTAGCAGACAAAACAGTAACCATGGCAACCATGGGTCAAGAGAGCTCGCCTGCATCCAACATTAATTTAAAAATAAAAATCCCCAAGTCTCGTTGGAGTCTGTCTTGTGAAACACAAGTGCTTGCAGCTCTCTAATCTGTGGCTGCCTTTGAAAACCCATCCAACATTAACGCTGAAGCTGAGCCAATTAACATTAACAAAATTGGGTGAATTGCAGAGAATCTGGCAAAGCTGTGTTTACCAATTAGCCCCCACCCTACTCCCCTGCAATCCCAATCTTGCGCACCACACAACAGAATAAAGCACTGGTGCTGAGTAGGAAACTGTTAATTGCATTTTCAGAGGCGCATGGCTACAAGGTGAAACTAATCATATGCCTGATAACTGAATTTTGCTACCTACAGTGCTTCAGCACTGCAGCTCACTAATCTGTTTTGAAACAGTTCCCAAATATATATTGGGGTGTGTGAGAGTGTGTGTGTGTGTGTGTGTCCGTGTCCCTCCCATTTTTTCAGTGCCTGCAGCTTTGACCCCACAACACACTCTGGAATGTTTGGGGTCACGAGCGCTGTAAAAATAAGCCCTAAATAAATTACATTAGTAATTTTAGCAACCAAAACCAAACATGGCCAGACTGTGATCCCCCCTTCAAAAACAAACAAACAAACCCCACAAATATTTGAATGAATAAGTTTATTTGTAACTAAACCATGAAAATGTGCATTGGAAAGGCTAAAATGGCACCAGAACCACACCCTTATTTTCTATATTGATGGAAAAAAATTGCAACCTAAGTTTCGGGTATCTTGATAAAAATATTGTATGCATGTGGTGTGCCACAGGGAAACGTTGAATTATTAATAACACAAAAAATCCATTGTTTAGCAAAAGGTCCCAAATATATGAACATTTCACATCTTAGATGCTGGTTTTGCTAGGTTTTGCAGATTGAACTATTCTTGGTTTCTGAACCCCTGCTCAAATTCTCAGGGGAAAAGCCCTGCTTTTTACCTATTTAGATAAAATCTGGTATCTAACAAAGAGAGGCTGATATTTGACAAAGCAGAGGAAAATAGAATGTATTAACCTATTCTTGTACACATATTATTTTCCATCATATATTGCTAGCGTGAATTTGCATTCTTTTTTAAAGTCAGATATTCACTTTACTTTTTCATAATAAGATGCACCAGCATACAAAACCACATATATATTAAACTTCATGAAAAATATTGACTCCTGGCATACTCAAAATGCTATTTTTAAAATGAATTCTTGATTCTAAGATATGGCGTTATAAAATACAAATCTTCACAAAGAATTCCTCAATAATTGAACTGAACTGTGCTCCTAGATACCATGGCAACTAAAAACAACCACTTTTAAAAAGCCTGAAATACATAAATATGAATGTGAGCTTCTGTTGGGTAGAAGTCAGTCCAACATTTTAATATTGCCCTTTATTGTGAAATAGTATGTGTCACTTGACACCCATAAAATATCTATTTCTCTACTTCCTTTATTCACAGCAGAATCCTCAATGAAAATGTGATAGCAATGCATGTTTACTGCCTTTGAGCACTGGTTCTAAAGCATATATGAGATGCCACTGCATTCTGATTCCATCTACATTGTGTGGTTTCTTTTCCTTCTCTCGTGACACTGAAACCATGAGAAAAACAAGGTATGGAATGCACATAACTTGTCCTAGTTCATGCAGGGACACCACATCTATCAAAAGCAGTGATCTCTGAGACAGGCTCACGCCATAGGCATGTATGTGATTGTAAATGTTATGCTCTCTTACATTACAAGCCCTCGTGTATCCACCTCTCTGTTCTATGTGATTACATAGTAGATAAACCATTGGACATTGACTGAAGGTATCTCTGTTCAAGCTCCCTTGCCCCCACCCAAAAATATCCCAGGGTGACTCAACCACCACGGAAGGTTACTGCAACAATAAAATGGAGGTAAAAAACTGGGGGAGGAAATATATGCCGCCAGAGCACTGCATATCCTTTCTTCTGAAGTGGCTGTGCAATCAAGTCATTTGCTGCAGAGAGTGCTAGCATTAATGGTCTTAGTTAAAATAAATGGATTCATGGAATGCAAGAAGAGCAAGTTACTGATCATTGTGGGATAGCACCGCAGTTTTCATAGCATGTTCTTACAGCATTTTCCAGAAGGAAAAATAGCCATGCATCCAAAAAAGGAACCCTGGAGGTTGTTTAGAAGGGAACAATAGTATTATCTGCAATGGGAGCTACCAAGAGGCAGTACACTAGCAAATCCCTGAATGTGAATGCTGAAGGCAGAAACTGGTAATTTAGTGATGTAGATCTTTATTGACTGGTTCATGGTCACTTGGGTATGAGATACCAATAAGTGTGTTTTTGTTGTTCTGCCAGTATTATCAACCATGCCTTTTGTATTCTCAACCAGAAGTTCTACCATAGCTATACAGTAGTATGCCTTCTGGCCTTTCTGAAGAATAAATAAGGTTGTATTGGGTTATGAAACCCATGAATTTCTTGTTCATCTACTTTTTTAAAAAACCACCCCACTGAAATGAGGATACTGGCATGGGGGATAGGGGAGCTTGAGACCTTTTCCCTGCTGTGGTCCCATTCCATACGAACATCCACTACCACCACCACCCCTATGATATGCATGGAATAAGGGTCCAACAGGACCCTTTCCCCCTCATGCAAGTTGCTGGTGGGTGTGATCTGAACCAGGAGGACCACAGGGAGCCATGCTCAAAAGCTCTCTGACCCCATGGCAGGGTCCTGATCCACTCCACATTGGCTATAGCCAAGGGCTATGCCACTGGCAAGGCCTCTGGAAGTTTGCTCTCCCTTTCTCCCAGTAAGAACATAATGCCGTGATAAAGAACAGTCTAATGCGATATGCTGGCCACAGATTAAGCAACTGCAGGGGGCTTCCTTCTCCCACCCTGTGGCAACTGCCAGTTGCCCCAGGTCCACAGAAGCAAGGGGGGGGGAACATGCTGTGGCTCCTTCCATCAGACAAAAATAATAATAAGAGCCATCAACTGCTATTCAGGCAAGAGGCACCAGCAAGGGAAGATCAACCTGACCCCGGCTGGATATAAATGCCCAGTTAAAAAGGTAAAGGGACCCCTGTCCATTAGGTCCAGTTGTGACCGACTCTGGGGTTGCGGCGCTCATCTCGCTTTACTGGCCAAGGGAGCCGGCGTACAGCTTCCGGGTCATGTGGCCAGCATGACTAAGCCGCTTCTGGCGAACCAGAGCAGTGCACGGAAACACCGTTTACCTTCCCGCCAGAGTGGTACCTATTTATCTACTTGCACTTTGACGTGCTTTCGAACTGCTAGGTTGGCAGGAGCAGGGACTGAACAACGGGAGCTCACCCCGTCGTGAGGATTCGAACCGCCGACCTTATGATCGGCAACCCCTTGGCTCTGTGGTTTAACCCACAGCGCCACCCGCGTCCCCTACACTTACAACTCACTATTTTGTTCCGGATTTAAACAACACCTTTCCCCCTTCCTTTCCCTTCCCTTGAGTCTTTGTAAGCCTGCTGACTGTACTTGTTTCTCTCCTTGCTTTTTATTATTAGTATTATTGATGAGAGTTGGTTTGAGAGAATTTCCGAAAAACATGATGAAAAAAATGTGGCTATGTGATGTCGCATGTAGTTGTGCCCTAATAGTTGCATTCTTTTTATTTATTTATATTAATATCTGTAAAAGGGTTTCTATTCCAAACATATCATAAAATAGCAACCTTGCTGTGCATATAGCTGGGAAGTAAGTGGACTTTTCGCATCATATATTTGCAACAATCTGTTTAAAAGCCCCAAAGAAGTAACACACATCAAAATTATTTGTTTCCTGGTTAAACTTGCACCCAGCCTTTACAGCAATTGGTGCTCAAGGTGGCTAAGAGCAATAATATAAATGCAATGTGATCCAATAAAGCACAAGGGTGGGTTTTTCCATTAAAAAAAAATATGTTATGAATAAGCAACAGCTCCGCAGTAAAGTACTAACTACAGAACTGGGTTTTGTGAAGTGAGGAAATGCAACCGGTAGTTTAAAACTAGAATCCTTCTGCCATTTTATTCCCCATTTTCTGCACTGTTCCATTGTCTTTGCTGAGAAGAGGGAGTGATCATTATTGACAATTTATATGGCATTTTGATGTCAATACCATTTTGAAGGGAAAGCTTCTTTCAAAAGATTCTGTGCTGCTATAAAGCAGGTTTAACTACTTCAGTATGCCAAATGCATATCACGCTGTGAGCCATCACAGCAGTACACTGGTATTGATTTCGATAGAGACCAGAGGATTGGCAAAGATAGAAAGGGCACACTGCGCTTTCTGATGCTTATGCATTATTTAGGTTTCATGGTTTCATCTGAAGTTAGCGCCCGCACGGTTTTTTTAAATGACAGAATTTATGTTTTATATAGGCAGTATAGCGGTAGGAAATGAGAGACAGGCACTATGCGACTTCTGAGGAAGTGCACTTCAGAAAAAAAGCTGGTACCACACTGTAAAATGCAACAAAACCAAAATAAAATTCACATAGGGGTAGGGGGAAATAGAGGGGTGATAATAATAAGCACAATGCAAAAATGAGTTTAAATTGTATTTACTGGAAAAATTAGGTTCCCCCAAACAGGACATTTTATAAACTGCATATCAGAAACATACAAAAGAATGATAGAAAAATGCACAGGGAAGTGGGAGGAGACAATCCAGGCCATCTGTTACCAGCAAAATGCCCATTTTATAGCAGACATGAGCCTGTCTGCTCTTCAGACATATATATTGAGCAGCTACTTGAAGGGGAGCAGGCAATGTATTTTCTCCTCACTTTTGCTGTAGTGGCAGCAGAGCAGCAAATATTCATTAATCTGTTCCAGTATTCACAGTCCTCTCTCTTCTATGAAAAATCATACCCAGGGAAGCTTACAAACAGAATGACGTGCCATGACACAATTAAAATCAACCAACATATATCAACCAGGAAAAGAAAGAAAGTGAGATCAGCATCGGTTGGCCATTATTGTTCCCACAAAGGAAGAGATGCCAATGGTAGACCTATTAATTAAAGAAGGGGGGCAGTTTTTATCAATTATCCTCCCCTAGCAGCCCACAGTGTTCCCCAGATGTATGCTCCAGGGTAGACGGTGACAAGTGGGGAGTACAGTGGTACCTCGGGTTACATACGCTTCAGGTTACAGACTCCGCTAACCCAGAAATAGTGCTTCAGGTTAAGAACTTTGTTTCAGGATGAGAACAGAAATTGTGCTCCGGCAGCGCGGCAGCAGCAGGAGGCCCCATTAGCTAAAGTGGTGCTTCAGGTTAAGAACAGTTTCAGGTTAAGAACGGACCTCCGGAACAAATTAAGTACTTAACCCGAGGTACCACTGTAGTGGGAAGGTTAAATAAACAAAAAACACCTCCCCATCTCTTCCAATAATGGAAGAGTTCACTGGATCCAAAGTAGGCACCAACTGGATTTCACACAATGTGAAACAATGCATTTATGTTGAATGGAATGCTATGAACAAAACATTATCCACCACATTTTTCTTAAGTTTTTTTTTACAGCTGAAGAGTAAGCTTTTTGATCAAGAAAAGCCCAATTATATATGTTCCACAGCTACCTTTATAGTCTTAAAATATTAAAATATTGTTAATGCATGAAGAGAAAGAGTGATGGCTGCTTCTTTACTTTAGAGAGTTTAGATAAAAGGCAGGCACACGTACGCACACGCACACACTTAAGACCCTTTTCAGCCAGCTGCAAGAGCATATACCTTCCAAGTGGTGTTTCATCTCAACCAGAGGTGACTACTAATTTGTTAAAGAAAAGAGGTCGAGAGGCACTAAATAAAGTTGACAGTTTCATAACATTAGCTACTCTGAAACAGAAAGGTGCAGGAAACAAAACAAAACTGATGACACTGTTTACAGGAACAATATTTAAAATGTATTAATTAAACCCAGAGCAGAACTACAAAAGGGGAGAGGCTCTTTGAAGTCAGAAAGTTCTGAATGCCACAGGAAGCTTTGAAGTTCCTCAGCTGCCTTTGTTTCTCACTCATAATACATGAGGACACTATGCAGCGGTGAAGCTTTAGCTTCCAAGGGGCCATTATCTATTGGTTAGACCATTAATGAGGAACTGAACCTCAACCCAGAGAGCAGGTGAAAGGGTTATGTATCATTTGATGCACAATGCGGGCCTATGACTATCTAGGAAAGGTAATTTTCACTAGAGCCTATTATCACCAATGTAATTTTATTAGAAATATAATTTTGCATGCATGGATGTTATTGGCTACCGCATAAAATCTTCCTTCTCCCATCTTCCTATGGTTGAAGTGCATGAGGAGAAACTCACATATAAACAAGTAGAGGGATCAAAAACAGCTGTAAAATGTTCACAGAGATACGAAAACATGGAAGTAGGTGCAACAACTGGTAAGCTCCTAAATACGACTATATCAAGGAAAAATCTGCTTATTTGCTCGTTCATGAAAACTGCTTGAAAAGCTGCGTGCTGCGATCACTTTAAGCAGACAAAAGCTCAAACCCTCTCCATTCCAAATTCAGCCATATTTTTGTTTGGGCAGAGATAGTTCAGAGTCTGGTACATCATGGATGGAGTTGGTGGGTTTTCCAGTCAACAGCACCAATTATTTAATAGAACACAGTTTCACTGGTATGACCGATGCTCACGGCTGACAAGCCCTGGACACGGCAATGTAAACTTTTGGTTGGAACCTGAACGGCTCCGCATCTGAAGTCGCTGATCAAAGAGGCATAAAAAGGAACTACAAGAAGAACAAGAGAGGCTATTTGAATAATTTAGTCCGGGGTGGCCAACTCCTAAGAGACTGTGATCTACTCACAGAGTTAAAAATTGGCAGTGATCTACCAACTTTGGGGGGTTCAGGTCAAAGTTGTTGAGCCTTTTTTAGTGGGGCCAAAGTTGTTGAGCTTCTTGGGGGGGGGGCACTGATCTACCAGTGATCTACCACAGACCTCCAGTGATCTACCAGTAGACCACGATCTACCTGTTGGACGTGCCTGGTTAGTCCAGGGATGGGAAACCCCAGACCCAGGAACAAATGTAGCTCTCCTGTCCCGTCTCTGGCTCTCGGTACTCTCCCCACATCACATTCTTCAGTGGCCTGGCTTCACACCCCTGAACATTTTCCCCTTGCTGGAATGTGTCTGAAAATGCCTCTTGCTTTTCTGGATGGAAAATCAGGAGGGTACATGACTGTGTATAGAAAGCAGGCTTCAACACAAAGGTAAAATTTGCATTCATTGTTCTTCCCACTTTTGCCTCTCCCACACAGCACTAGAATGCGGCCCTTAGAAGGTTCCCCAGGATAGAGTGTGGTCCTTCTGCTGCGAAAACAAAAGGTTCCCCACCTCTAGGTCTAGTTTCTTCTTCAAATGGTGACCCTGGTTTTTGTCAGGAGCTTGTCCTACACTCGAGTAGGACCCTGGCAGAGACACATGCCTGACTGGCATGTTCTCTCCCTCCTGGTCAATCGTTTGGGAGCTTCAAAAGCTTTATTCAGCCCGAACATCACAGCGACCGATGCCAACAGACATCGGCACACTTAGGGATCCGCAAAGTCTTCGCAGCTTGCGTAACAGACCTCAGCAACTCAGCATTTTGGCTAAACTACTTTATTTACATATAAACACACACGGAGTACTGCAACATGGCTCCCTCTCTCTCTAGCATCAGACAGCAAACAGTAAGAACAAAGGACAATAATCCCACTTCACGGAACACAGTAACACAAACATCCTATCTCCATCACTTCTCACTCTGTGGACTCAAAACACACACCATCATGTGATAGACAAAAATCCCATGACTGCAGTCATGGAGCAGGAATTCTAACAGTTTTTCTGTAGGTGCCCAAAGGTCAACTACTTTTTAATATCAGGATCCCACCACCTTGTATAATTCTCCCTCTACCCTCTGATTCCACCTCCGATTTAGCTCTGCCAATTGGCCAGCTACCTCTTCTGCTACCCTGGGAACCTCCTTTAAAGCAACACCATCCACTTTAAAGGAGCTAATCCACAAGAGTAATGCATGGCACAATCCACTTAACAGTACCTCTCTCTCTCCTCGGCCCTCAGTTTGCTAAGAGAGAAGGAAGTACCGCACTGCCAAGAGAGCAGAAATATCATGACTCCCCTCCCCTACAAGAACGCTGCTGCTTTCAGAGAAAAGGTCATGTCCCCCAAAATGACATCTTCCCTTCTGAGAAACTAACCTCGTTAAATTCAGCCCAACCCTCTTAACTCATTGTTACCCTTTCCTTTCTAAACATCCTTAAAACCGAGCGCTTTCCTGCTTTTCAGTGTTGAGAGCAAGTTATCTCTAGCAATACGATAATCACATTCTCATTCAAACATGCAAATGATCGCTTCCTGTTGCCATGGCTTCAAACTGAAGCCACTCCACACCGCCATCTTCCTTTCACCCCCCCCCAACCTAGCTCATTGTAGCGAACTGTTTGTTACTCTTCAATGTGAATAGGGGAAAGCATGAAAAAGGATAAACCTGGATACATTTGCGGTTTTTCTTAAAGGGGATAAAAAGTGCTGCTGGAAGTGTTTATACATTATTCTGCGTTAATAAAACATTTTTGCATTAAATGACTCCCACTGCTTCCTATTTAAATTAAATTAAATTAAATTAGATAGCATGAGATTTCCCAACTGAAATGTAACAAGACGCCACCCACAGAAAGTTAGGCATGCTGAAATCCCATTGATTTTCAACGGAAGTTCAGCATGACTAGCTTTAGCTGGATCACACTACGTATTTAGAAGCACACCTGCTTTAAGAACATAACCAAACTGGAAACTAACTCATTGGTGTAAACAGGATCATTTTCCTCTTCCTTTTAGCAGCAAACCTACAGAGATTCAAGGTGGCAGACTCTGTGAAAGATTTTACAGCTACTGTGCCTCCAGCAAGCTACAAAAACTCTTATCTTGCCCAAGGTTTACTGGCTGCAGCACTGATAATGTATTGAACTGCTTTAGATGCTTGAGTTCAGTATGTATTTGGTTCATTTAATCCTAGGTGTTGAGGGTCCTGTCCCAAATTTGAACAAGGTTTACAACAAATGTTCTACTTATTTCTAGATGTACAGTCTATCTGGCACCATTGGTATTATGCCAAAGAGTTTAAAAAATATATATTTGGTGTGGTTTTTTTAACTAACCTGTGATACAGTCAGTAGTTTGTTTTTTGTCTGTGTGTGAATCCAGTGTTCATTTCTCTGACCTGGCAAATTTATTTGGATTGTACATGCCGCCCCCATTGTAGCGAGCTCCTTCTCCCAACTGAGAGGGATTCCTTTAAAGATTATGCAAAATATCAACAATTCAAGCATCTCTAGGGCAAATCATTATATTACATTATATTACATAGAGGGAACAGTAGGGACTACAAGCTATGGAGCAGAATGGTGTGTTGATTTTACGTGTACCTACTCTTTATGCTACCTGGTTTAATGGCACAACCACTTGTTATATTCAGGAATGGTGGAAGACTATCAGTTTGGAAGGACAAGAATATATTGACTGTTGACCTTAACCTAACACTGAGATAAACATGCTTTAAGTCTATTGGTTTGGAGCCAGACTTAGTAATACTCAAGAGCAGTCTCATTTAAATCAGTGGGACTACTCTTAAGTATGACTGTTTCTGGATCCAACCCACTGAATTAATTAATTCATTGTTGGATTGTGGCCATTAAATAAAGGCCGGCACTTCTTTTCCCTTCTTCCTCGTGATTCTCAATGACTTTAATACCTGGAACTCTTTATATTTGTGCATCTGAATGAATTATAAAGCACCTCAGATGGTAAGTTCCCTTTATTTCTATACTCTCCCATCCCCACTGAACTTTTTTTAAAAATAAAAAGTTGAGAGAGCAATTGCGTGTGTGTGTGTGTGCGTGTGTGTGTGTGTGTGTGTGTGTGTGTGAGAGAGAGAGAGAGAGAGAGAGAGAGAGAGAGAGAGAGAGAGATATTAAGTATACCTGTAAATTAATACATAAAAATGAGTATGGTACCATAAGCAAAGCTGCCAACGTTCCATAAACATATTTTCATAAACAATTCAGAAGTACAAAAGCTTTTATTTAAATTCTCCTCCATTACTACCTGAATAAGGATAGAGGAAAGGCAGAAAAGGTAATGTTAGTCATGCATGAAGTGAGAGAATGAATATAGACATTTGTCTCTCTTTGTCTCTGAAGAAAAACTATTGACAAGAGATTCCCCCATCTGCATATGCAGCTGTCACGTCAGATTAGCTCATCAGGTAATGGAAATTTGGCCTCTGATCCAGAAAAGGTCCCTTTGCGCTGAAGAATTGAGACTGTTTCAAAGAGATTGTATTATCTTAGACAGCAGGATTAAATTAATATGAGAATGACTGCTACTGGAGGAACTTTTTCGTTAAATATTTCCTAATGGTTATTATGCATAGCATCCACTTCTCATAAGTGATCTTATGTGACATTTGCTCAGTGCTTTTTGACCTTCTTCAGAAACTATGAAAAAACAATGCAAAGTACAATATACCGCAGGGGGGAACAATAGAGGCAGCTGAAGGTATTAGAAAAACAAATGCTTTGTACAAGACCAGTTTTTAGTCAGATACACCAGTAAATGCCAATTGTCCAATGTTACTTAGGCTGGATATCAATCTGGAAACAAATCCAGATTGCCTGTACTGTGAAAATATTAGGCAACTTTAATGCACAGTACAGTAAGTGACCTAGTGATGTTTTGCAATTGGGTACCAGATCTAAAAAGCTCTCACAAGTTGAGATGGATAAAGGCACACATACACACAGTGGTTCTCCCCATTGAAGTTAATGGCGAAATAATCACATGACCATCACATCACATACAAAGGCTGTTGACAATAATTCCTAGTTTTATGTTTCCAAACAGGTCAGTGTGTGGACCTGTATTATATAGAGACAAGCAATATAAGATAAGCTGGAAACTAACAGAACTACATTCATTCTCCTCCATAGACAATGAATATAAATCAAGAGAATTTTTCATGTTTAGAGTACACAAAACTTCATTAGCAGTGCCATCTTAAACGTTGTCTACTTAGAAGCAATGTCCATTGAGTTCAAGAGGACTTGTTCCCAGGTTATTGTGTACAGGATTGCAGCCTTAATCTAACATAGCAGATATGGTCCATACTGATTATTATTAAACCAATGAATATTAATTAAGACACCTGCCTCATTTATTATATTTTTAAAGTATGAAAGTATGACACGTTTCACATATTGCATTATCTACGATCAGCAATTTAAAGCAGCCATCTGTCAGACAGCATATTAAAAATATGAATGCACTTTAATTAATTTCTTCTCAAAATAACACAAAAATGTATTTAGAATGCTTTAGGTGGATACCTTACTTGGTAAACAATTGTAAAGTGACTTTTTTAAAAAAAGCAAAAAAAAAAAAAAAAAAAAGCAAAAGCAAAAAACAACAAACTGACCAAGCCAGAATTTGGTTTATTGTTGCAATTCTAATCATTGCCGCTGAGGGTTGTGACTGATAACGGCAGTAGTGATAAATGATGCCACTCTTCTATTAAAGGCGGCCGAATTGCAACAACACTGCCCTGACACTAACCTCTTAAACATTGGCCTCGTCCCTTCAACTCATTTCTAGGGTCACAATATTGGGCAATTACTCTGTGCTGTTTATTTAACAGAGAGAGTAAAATGTGAGCCGTGATAGCAAAGTGTCCTTTAGGAAAAATAGTGCAGGGTGGTCAAGCTTTTTCTCCAAAGGACCACATATACAGTTAATGTACTGTATGAGACTTCTTCCTGCTTCTCAGTGTAAAAGGGTGTACTGCATTTTCATGTTTTGCTTTTTATGCAAAACAATTCCTTAGGTAAATATTTATTTAAAAAACAAAAACAGAAAGGGGAGTTTAGAGGCAAAGTGATATTAATGCCTTCTCACTCCAAATCCAGTAGCTTCAAATATATTGTTATGGGTTTCTGGGTGCCAGAGTTTCTGGGTGTCTGGATTTAGTAAGTGCTAGAATTTAACCTACAATTTAACCTAGAATTTAATGGAAGTGAGAGCTGGACCATGGAAGTGAGAGCTGGACCATAAAGAAGGCTGATCGCTGAAGAACTGATGCTTTTGAATTTTGAATTATGGTGCTGGAGGAGACTCTTGAGAGCCCCATTTTTAAGGAAATCAGCCGTGAGTGCTCACTGGAAGGACAGATCCTGAAGCTGAGGCTCCAATACTTTGGCCACCTCATGAGAAGAGAAGACTCCCTGGAAAACACAGTGATGTTGGGAAAGATGGAGGGCACAAGGAGAAGGGGACAACAGAGGACGAGATGGTTGGACAGTGTTCTCGAAGCTACCAGCATGAGTCAGCATGAGTCTGACCAAACTGCGGGAGGCAGTGGAAGATAGGAGTGCCTGGCGTGCTCTGGTCCATGGGGTCATGAAGAGTCGGACACGACTAAACAACAACAACAGAATTTAACCAACGCTTGGAGAGTTGAGCTGGAAGTCAGACCCTTAATAGCTCAGCTTCCTATGCCCAGGTCAGCCTGATAATGGCCATGTTGTTAAGCAGACAAAGGGGGCAGGTAAATGGGCAATTAACAAAGCAGAGATTCTATGTCAGCCAGAAGATGGGTGAAGCCCCTCCCTGAGCTTCACCGTGCCCCTCCTGCTTACCAGCAGTGACCCCAGCATTGGGAACCTGGTGGCTCTAATTTAGAGGACCAAATACATTGTTTCTGCACATGAGACCTCTTGCATGCACACCATGCTAAACTGGGGCAGGGTTTTCTTTCCAAAGCCAGCTGTTGTGGTTCAACACACTCAATACCTGAAGGGTCTTGCAAGACTCATATGTTTACATTGATGCTGATTTCTTCTGGTCCACGCTGCCACTGACTATACAAAAGATGCAAGTTTTCTGGCTATTTCTTATAGCACCATTTCACCCACCTGTAGCTTGTTGCCACGCCCTAAACAGGCTGTGAAGGAGCTGCTGTTCACAACCCTATATATAAAAAAGCATTGGTTCCAGCAAACTCTTCTATTGGAATCAGAGGGGCTTGATCTGGATAGCTCATGCCCAGAATATGTAGAGAAAGATGGTGTACTACCTAAGCAAAGTATTCTTTATTAGTGTTTTTATAATGAAAGCCAAATTAATGAATAATAAATTAGTTTTTTGTAACTGCCCTGATATTAGGAACCTCTTTAAGTCTCTCTCTCTCTCTCTTTCTCTCTCTCCCCACTCCCCCCGCCAGTCTCTCTCTATAAAAGTCAAAATTCACAGGGACCTTCAGAGAATAACAACTTGTGGATTTAATTACAGATAAAAAAGGAAAACTGGCTTCTGTTAGAAACATGAGAAATCATGACCTAAAAAAAAAAAAATTAAAATGGAACAGAGCTTCGGAAAGTTTGTTCTCAAAAGACAGTCAATTAGTTTGTCATTTTTCTCCTTCTTTAAAGGATGGCCCTCAGTGTGGGGTTGCAAATGAATTTACAATCAAATTTATTCATGAAAAGGGTGCTTATTTTTTAATGGAATCCTCACTGTTTACAACCCTTTTGTAGCTGCACATAGATCCAGTGTTACAGGTATGGGCTCAAGTCCAGAGTTCCTCCTAAAAGACCCCAGGGCATGTGTTCATGCAAGAGGTGGCTTTGCCAAAGTTCCCTCACTGCTATAGGTTCTGCAGGTATCTGCTCTAAGTACACTTGGCTGGTTCTTTCTTTTATACCTGCATTACAAATTGTGTTGGACTGATTTGCAGGACCTGACAAGGACATGTTGCTAAGCAAAGGGGTCGTGTAGAAGTATGTAGTGGCTGTAGACTCTTTTAGGTACCACGTTTCTGCCTTGCTAAGCTCCACCCATAACACATCCTCTTTCAGCTGTCTCCATTCATGATCTACTGGATTTCACCTGGTTCTTCCCATTACTTAGCAGATTTCACCAGAATACTGCTGGTTCTACTTGCAGGCTTCAGCCAGGGGGCAAATCGTTTCGTAATCAAAAGATGGCAAACTTCTTCAAGGTGTCAGATGTGTGCCATGGTTATGTGCCATTATTAGAACCCCGTGCCCCTCTCAGGTAAGCACTATTTAAAAGCCCAGAAATGATTATCCCAATTATCCGAGAAATACACAGATTGCAGCCTTTTCTGCTTTCATCAACACCTTTCCCTTATATTGAAAACATAGTGGTCTTTAAGTAGAAGCTGTGTCACATGTATTGTTACTGCGTGGTTTTTTTAAATTCTCATTATTCAGGAAAACTCAGTAATTGAGAGCACGGAGGATTGTTTTATGCCAGCTTCACCTTTTCATACTTTACAATTGTAATGAGGCAGGTGTTGATAGAGTGCAAAATGTATTTAAATCGAAAAGAAATAATGCCACAATCCACTGTTAATAAGTGTTAGAGTGTCATCACGCACTTCTCTTCCTATTGATCCACCTGTGTGATGCAGGGAAGAACATGCATGCTAATGTAACCCACACCATGATCTCCGCCAACTCTAGGGCAGTTCTTTTTTCGTATTACTAAGTCTTAGGAGGACTATTATTGAATATATTGTATTTCTATTTGGTACAAGAGAACTGGAATACTATTCATCGGGATATCTGAACAATGCACAGTGCTTTTTTTTTCTTAAAAAATGTTTAGGGGTACTCTCATTTTCCTACTCATTTTGAAATACTGCCCCTCAATGAGGCCAAACTTAGATTCACATAATGTTTAGGGGTATGCACTGACAATGCATCCTGAAAAGACTTTGCACACTATAGCTGAAGGGATCCATTGTGTTTTCATAGTCTCATAGAACTGCAGAGTTGGAAGGGACCCTGAACATCATCTAGTCCATGGGTGTCAAACACAAGGCCCGCGGGCCGAATCCGGCCCGCCAGACCTCATCATGTGGCCCGTGTAGCCGCCGCCGGCCGCCAGCCTTCACCTTTTATTCTCGCTTTTTTTTTTTTTTACACAAAAAAGCCGCCTCTTCAGCGTATGCGCGGCAGCCTACGAGCCAGAGAACGTCTGCCCTCTAGCGGCGCCGGCCGTTCTACATAGGAAACCTCCACTTTACATGCATTCAGGAAACCTTCACTTGTTTTTATATTGAGCGCATGCCATCCTGTGATGTGACAGATCTACTTGCCATTATTCTGACTATGTTTCTGCTTTCAGAGCTAGTTATTACTTACATTATTACAAAAAAATAAATAACTGAATGCAGTGACAATAATTTATGATAATAAAGAGTGGACACATAGTCCTACAGATACAACTGGCCCTTTGAGAGTGACCAAACTGCTGATGCGGCCCCCGATGAATTTGAGTTTGACACCCCTGATCTAGTCCAACCTTCTGAATGTGCAACTGTCCCATACAGGGAATCAAACCTGCAACCTTGGCATTATGAGTGCCATGTTTTAACCAACAGAATTATCCAGGGTTTTCCTCCCTCTTAGCATGCTGTAGGGCAAGAAGAACTTTTATGCTGCATGCTGAGTAGCCACCTCTTAGCCTGAACAGTCCAATCATACAATGCCACAATGGGGCACAAATCCAAGAAGAGGAGGAGGAGGAGGAGGAGGAGGAGGAGGAAGAAGAAGAAGAAGAAGAAGAAGAAGAAGAAGAAGAGGAGGAGGAGGAGGAGGAGGAGGAGGAGGAGGAGGAGGAGGAGGAGGAATAGGAGTTTGGATTTGATATCCTGCTTTATCACTACCCTAAGGAGTCTCAAAGCGGCTAACAATCTCCTTTTCCCTTCCTCCCCCACAACAAACACTCTGTGAGGTGAGTGAGGCTGAGAGACTTCAGAGAAGTGTGACTAGCCCAAGGTCAACCCAGCAGCTGCATGTGGAGGAGCAGGGAAGCGAACCCGGTTCACCAGATTACGAGTCCACCGTTCTTAACCACTACACCACAACACAGCCAAAGTCTGGCCATGTTTTCCAGCTGCATTCTTTTTTATTATTATTAAATAGTCCGGGGGAATATTTGCTTTCGGGCATTGATGTTTTGAAGTGCCATTGATTAAAAGGAACATACAAGTTGCCCTGTAACTGTCAGAAGATGCATCATTCCACCAACTTCCTCCATGGTGAATGCATTGTTCATGTAAAGTTTCCTGTTAGCTGTTGGAATGCTACTTCCTCTAACGGGGTGGGGTGGTGGAGTCACTAACCTTCTTGGGCCAGGTGGCATATTTGTTCAGAATAGATGGGAGGGGTGAGTATCCAAGGCAATGTGGGCATGTTTAAAGGGCTGTGCTCAGTGTAGCAGAGGCTGAGCCAGGAACTGAGCAAGAGAAGCAAAAAGTCTCTTGTGTATCGTGGATTTTTGCAGGGATGTTTACTGAAACTATTAGCACTCGTGGGCACACATGGCACATTGATAATCCCTGTCTTATAATGACTTGTGACAGATGGGTGGGGCATAACTGTAGGAATTCTGTACAACAAAGCTGCTCCTCCGGTCAAGTCCTCCGGAATCTCCTCCGACATTGATTAACGACCTAAGCCTTTGATGAGGCTCCAGGCATGCTCCCATTACGCAGAGTATGCAAGCAGCAGCAGAAGGACAAGAAATATGAACTACATTGCTAAGAGCTTTATTTCTAACTACGCAGACAGAAAAGAATATACATCCTCTCTCTGTGAAAGCTGAGAGGCAACTGGTACAAAGAAACAGGAAACCAGTAATATCAACATCCGTCTCCCGTGAGACTTCCAACAGTCTGGAATGTCTGGAATGTAAACAGAGTCTTGTGACTCCAAGCACTGCACAGTGGCATAACAGAAACCTAACAATAACAACAGCAACAACAGCAACAGCAACACCTGCAACATCAAACATATAGGCAGACTCCATCCACTTGATTTTTTATACTTACTATGGAAAACTTACCTGGGAAAATCTCCCAGGGTGGGAAGTTGGCAGAAGAAAGGGAAGCTCCCATGTGTGAGCTGGGAGGGTGTGGCCCCTTCTGTGTGAGACAAGGGTTAAGATCTACCCTTGAAAGAGGGATCTGTATTTTCTCTCTTTCTTTCATTTTAGTTTTACTTTTTTATTGTATTATATGATGAAAAGTTTCAATAAAAAAAATCATGCAAAGGAAGCATCCAACAAACATGAAACCATAAAAATTATTAAGGAGTTGCACTCTTCACTGCTGCCGCTACAGACACAGGCCTTTGCAGAGTTTAATTTTACTCGTTTTCAAAGCAGAATGTTGAAAGGGGCTTTAAGACAAACCCACATGAAGGATACATGCTTGTGTTTGCTCCTTTCTTCTGGGTGGTGATTGAGAGTAGAACAGCGGGAAGAGGAGATAAAAGGCCCTTCAATTTATTTATTTTTTTAAAAACCTGAGCAAAACGTGTGCACCCAATTGTCACACTTGGTTATTTACATGATTGTACATGGTTTCTTATACTGAAGTGCTATGCAAAAAAGAGAGCCCAAAAGAGAAAGAAATAACACAGGGGAGAAAGATAATCTTAGAAAGTCCAGTCATGGATCGAGCATAATATTTCATTTACCAATTATTTCCTAAACATGGAGCATGCAAGCTAACACCCGCCTCTGCCCCACCTCCAAATGAAGCAGCCATGTAAACTTTAGCAAATGAAATTGCACCGTGTTAGTGGCACCATTTTTCTCAATGCAAAGCCGCAACGTTGTAAAATGGCTCCCACAACTTCTAATTACAAAAACATTAGCTACCTGAGTCTTCTCCAGCTGAGCAGATTAGCATAGATCTTATATGCTGACAGTTATGACCTTCTCTCCAGCAAACACTTGTCAAAAGTAATTACCTAGATGTTTAGGAAGGAGTAATGCTGGTGTGTTTCTGCCCACCTCTGCTTGTTACTGATCTAAAACAAGTAGAAAGCTTTGCCAAGAGGCGCCTTCTTAAGTCTGGCATAGAAAAATTTGTTGCCAGTCTGTCGCAGTTTTTAATGGGAAATTAAATATTAGCTGCATGATATCCTGCCAATCAAACCTGCCATCACTAAAGGAGGTAGATAGAAAGAACCACTAGATGAGTCTTCCAGCTCTGTGATTGCTGTCACCATTTTTCTGGCTGTTAGATCAGGTAAGGAAATGAGCTGGGAGCAATTCATGTAATTATACCTTATATACATTTGTCCTCTACTAACTTTCAATCAAGAATTCCCACAAGTGAGACAGCTGCTGCGCTGAGGTCCTGGCTTTCCATGGTTTGGCCACTGTGAGAACAAAATGCCGCCTTAGACGGCCCACCGGCCTGATGCAACAGGCTCTTCTTATGTTCTTCATATTTACTTTATTTACTCTCCCCGCCTAACAATATATTTGTTTGGTTTCATGAGGACTCATTTTTGCAAACTGTTAAACTGGAGCTTGGAGATATGAAACGACTTTCTTAAGTACACATTAGTATTCTTGCTGGTACACATTTAATTTATACATTTGCATCAATGGGAGCGGTTTTGCATAGCTGCTCTGAAATCAAGGGGCGCAAAATGAATTCTAATGAGCAAACATTCCAGATAGCTAGGCTTTATGAAATAAGGCTTCACGAGTATTCTGCACCCCATTGTTCACTGCAAGCTACGTCTGGATGCATCCAACATTTTAGGTTCATCTGCATCTCATAATAATAATAATTTATTATTTGTACCCCGCCCATCTGGCTGGGTTTCCCCAGCCACTCTGGGCGGCTTCCATAGAAACCAAAAATACACTAAAATATCACAGATTAAAAACTTCCCTGAACAGGGCTGCCTTAAGATGTCTTCTGAATGTCAGGTAGTTATTTATCGCTTTGACATCTGATGAAGGGCGTTCCACAGGGCGGGCGCCACTACCGAGAAGTCCCTCTGTCTGGTTCCCTGTAGCTTTGCTTCTCGCAATGAGGGAACCGCCAGAAGGCCCTCGGCGCTGGACCTCAGTGTCCGGGCAGAACGATGGGGGTGGAGACGCTCCTTCAGGTATCTCAAAGCCTCCCTCATAATCATGGTATTAATTACTCATATTCTTTGCTTGCATTAATATGGGCAATCCTGACTATGTAAGTGGAGAGGCACACATATCATTGCTGTCCATTAAAAGTTCAAAGGTTGTTAGCAGAGGGGTCATACACAACATTTTACACTGAAGAAGCTCCTTGGAATATACTTTGCTTGACCGTTCTTTGCCAAAAATGTCTGTGTTTAGATTGCGTAACAACCTGAACAACTGGCAGCCCAAATTGATGAGAACCATATAATCCCAAGCTGCTTTTTGAAAACTCACTTTAGGATACAGCAGTGCAGGCTGCTGTTCAGCAAACAATGCAATACATGTTGCTCACACTGGCACAGTCCCAAAGGAGACAATATAAACCTCCATTTATTTTATTTGATGCAAGTACGTTAATCTGTGCACAGTGCATACACAGTATGTACAATGCATTTCCCCAAGGTACGATCATTGTGAAACGGTTACCTCCAAACTGAAACAACTTGAGGCATTTAAAACAACAACTTCAATATACAGTATGCACTTGTATCTATAGTAAATTTCGACATTGTATCTTCAAAGTTCCATAAAAACTTGTTTTCCTATTTGAAATCTTGCATGGGAAGATAGGGAGGAGAATCCCTGTTCCATTTTTAGTTGGTAGAGCACAAGACTCTTAATCTCAAGGTTGTGGGTTCGAGCCCATCCTGCATTGCAAGGGGTTGGACTAGATGACGCTTGTGGTCCCTTCCACCTCCACAATTCTATGATTTTGATACAATCCTGCACAGCTGTTGTGTACCAGCAGAAAGCATCTCTTTAAATGTAAGGAGATCATCCACTGCTCATCTTTTTCATCCTTTCCATGATAAGGAACACTTTTAATATCGGCATGCCTTTCCTCAATCTTGGACCCAGTTTCAGTTTTGCAGATGTGGTGGATTGATACTTAGCAGAAAAATCAAGATGTAGCTGTTAAGTGTTTCGATAGTATGGATTTGCTTTATAGTATCTTGTGTTCTGCTGTAAGCCACTTTGGACATATTTATATAAAAGCAGGCTTTAATATTAATAGCTTAACAAGAGAGGAAATAAATCCAGTATGCCTAGGGCTGCTAAAAGAGCCTGTAGGAAACAAAGCAACTTAACATGTGACCTGCGTTTTATATGTTGGCCACCACTGACCAGAGCTCAAGTTACAGCCGCTCGCATTTTCCAGGAAGCAGCTCCCAGGTACCATGTCCAATCATATTATTATAATGAGGATTAAGGTTTCAGTTCCTCACTTGGCTTCATCACTCTTGTGCCAACTGTTTTAGTAGCAGTGTGACTGCACTAAGTCCTTTAGCTAATGATTATTAGTGAAACTAAACATGGGGAAATGGCACTGCGATGCCACTTAAGGAACGAGGCCAAATTAGGCACCATTGCACAAAGAATTAGCAGATGTTGCCTATGCATGCTTTAAAGCGATTTTTTCAATCATTTGTAGCTTTATAATGTTCTTGTTACTCATCCAAAAAGTTGTGGCCATATTCTTCAAAGGTGCATATGAACAGGCAAACTTCCAAATAACTAGCAGGTGTAAACTGCCAGAGCTTAGCTGCCCGCAGGGCATTTTTGCAGATAAAAGGCGGTGGAAAGTCTGCTGTTTCATTTCAAATGTATATTATCCATGCTGCTCATTTTAGCAAGAGTCAAGATCAGACTTACCGTCCAATTGTTGGAAATTTATCTGGAAGTAACTCCAATTAATTTCAGCTGAATGATGCATTAATATTTGATTGTGTAGGCTGACTGAAGGACTCATTTTGCCCAGTGTCTGGCAGAGTTGCATAAATAAATAAGATTTATCATAAACTTGTAGAGTTGGAAGGGACCGTGAGGATCATCTAGTCCAACCCCCTGTAATGCAGGAATATGCAGCTGTACCATACGCAACTTTGGCGTTATCAGCATCATGCGCTAACCGACTGAACCATTACGAAAAAGAGTTTTGCTCTCAGTGCTCTAGTTCTAATTCTGGAACCTTTGCTGCCTGCCCATGTGCCTGCTCTTTGAGTAATGACTGCTATACCTCCAAATTTGTAAATGAATTTTATTATTATTATAAGGATACCATGCTATTTCCAGAATTCCCCCCCCCACAAACAAGGTAAAGGTAAAGGGACCCCTGACCATTAGGTCCAGTTGTGGCCGACTCTGGGGTTGCGACGCTCATCTCGGTTTATTGGCCGAGGGAGCCGGCGTACAGCTTCCGGGTCATGTGGCCAGCACGACTAAGCCACTTCTGGCAAACCAGAGCAGCGCACGGAAATGCCGTTTACCTTCCCGCCGGAGCGGTACCTATTTATCTACTTGCACTTTGACGTGCTTTCGAACTGCTAGGTTGGCAGGAGCAGGGACCGAGCAACGGGAGCTCACCCCGTCGCGGGGATTTGAACCGCCAACCTTCTGATTGGCAAGTCCTAGTCTCTGTGGTTTAACCCAATTTGCCATAAAGACTACCCTGAACTTATTACAACTTGGGAAAGGCAAGCACAAAACAATGTACTTAGTCATTATGCCTAAAAAAAAAAAAGCTACACTGCATCAAGCTGGATGCTTGGAAACCAATTGTATTACACAATGGGCAAGTTCTGTCATAAAAACAAAACAGAGCATTTCAAGGCCATATAGAGTGAATATTTTAATTCTGGATGGGAGAGAGAGAGAAGAGAGAGAATGAGGGGGGAAATGGTAGAGGCTTTGATTTTTTATCATTTTCATGCATTATCACTTTAATTATTGACTATGCCAAGGCAATCTTAATGGGCTTTTTTGTTTCCTTGAAAACTTCTATGAACAGCTTATATCCCTAGGTGACAAGCTTCTGTTAAAGATAATTTGCACACAGTTAGACTATTTAAGGATAGGATTCCCAAAAGCAACTTCTATATGCGGAGCAATTACTTAAGTTATAATTACACTTACAATATATCTGTGGGACCTACAGGACTGTCTCGTATAGGGAGAAACTTTGACAATAACTACCAAGTTGCATGTCTTCTAGTTCTGAAAAGGAGCAAAAGGGCAGGGAGAGGAATGCCGTGAACATTATCAGAAGGCATACTCAATATTTCTTCTTTGCTTGGTTTGCTTTTAAATTACTTTTACAGCTCTCCACAATATTGTCTGCAATACGCACCTGGAGGGGAGAGAGGAAATGGAGTTTATGCATTTTTATGGGAACTAGTCCCAAGGCAGCAAACTTCCTTCTGCCAAACAGGGACGACCTGAGAGGTAAAGGCGCAGCAGTGGTGTGGCAAATGTTGAACTGTAGGAGCTCTGCGTGTCCACACCACAAGGTCCAAAAATACAATGAGCTGTGATGACACACAGCCACACCCAAATATTAGCATAATGCCCAATTGATTAAGAATAAGTGATAGTCACTGAAGAGATGTTTAATGCAGCCATTAAATCAGAAATGCAAACAATCTTCCAAAGAAGTTTTTGCCATATAAGTTGCTAGCATGAAACAAGAACCCCATCAAAAACAGGGATTATTTTCCTCATTCTCAGATTTCCCCTGTGTGTTAATGTGTCCCACACATAGCAAAACACGGAAGCCTCGTTCTTGTCTCATTCACTGGCTAGAGCAAGGAGGACCCGTAAATTTCCCTGGTGTTTCGACAGATGACATCATCGCTCCTGCTCCAAAATAAATCTCAGAGTATCAGTTCCCAACACCATAGAGAAGGCAGAGAGAGCTGGAAATTGTTCTTTACCAGAGTCCCTTCTGGACTATGTAGTCACATTCTGGCACCGAACTATAGATCCCAGCAAAGTAATTGGGGGCAGTGAGGGTGTGAAGTTGGAAGGGGTGCTATATGACTATATTCCCCCACCCCCTTACTGGTTGCCATTCAGTATTAATATATATGTCCATGGAATGTGTGGGTTATTTTGTTTTTATGACCGCATCTGCTATAATGTATATGTGAAATATACTCAGAGTTGAGTGTTGATTTCATGCTCTTTATTTCAGCTCATGGTAAACAGTGAGTGAGTGCTTTTCCCCAAAACCTCTGGTTATATATACACTATTTACACAAT
This sequence comes from Podarcis filfolensis, assembly GCF_964270895.1. NCBI lineage: Eukaryota > Metazoa > Chordata > Lepidosauria > Squamata > Lacertidae > Podarcis > Podarcis filfolensis. Next base: position 45,390,406 of record NC_139614.1, on the reverse strand, counting down.
GGGTCCCGTGTGATTGGCTGATTCAACTCCCCTCCTGGAGCCTGATTGGACTTTTCCTGCTGGCCAATCAGGTTGCTCATTCACTTCCTCCTGGAGCTTGATTGGGCTGTTCCTGCAGACCAATCAGGTTGCTGCCGTTTAGGATCCTACCTCCGTATTGTTCTAGGATCCAAGCTCAGTATATAACAATATGACTTTCATATCCAAAGAAACGAAATTTGATATGTTGGCAATATGAACTATTTCTTGAAACTCTTAAATGCTGCCCTTCCATCCTCTACTCCTCCTCTACTACTCAGTGTAATCAACTCCAAAGAGACGTGACAGGATTACGAAGCTAGTCCTTTAGGCGGAGGGGAAATTACCGAGATGCATATAAAAGTTATATTTTAAAAACCTACAGGTTTTGTGAACTGGGATTTTGTAAACAACAAGTAAATTGCTCTTCCCTTGAGCACTGCCAACCCTAGAATGGATATCGAGTTCCTAGACAAACCAATGTACAATGCCTAAGACAAACCAATGTACTAAAACTAAACAAGCATTTGTCTTCACGGGGCACAAAAGAAGTACAGGCCCTGGATTCAAATGAAGTAGCTGCACCTCAGTCAATGTCATGTATACAGAATACCTCAAAGAGGATGACTTTAAATCACTTTAATTGGTGATACCCAGTGCATTTATTAAAAAACACACACACCAGGACCATAATCCAGTCAACAAATAGTGGCAAGTGTGGTAGGACCACCCTCTTGGCACTGGGTTTGCTACAGCTAATCTGGATGGGGTTGGGGTAGGGTGGTGATGACTTTAGGCAGAAGTGGATTTAGGAGAGTGTGACCAGTCACACTGGTTGCAGAGCCTTGAGGGTGCCACAAGGGCACCAGAACTACGATGTGGAATGGAAGCCGAGACGCAGGGGGTGCCAAATTCTAGCATCACACAGGGCACCCCTGAAATTTGAGACCCCCAAGGTCTGCTTAGGATTTCATGGATACACTGGCAGAGCCAATCCATCACTCCCATGGGTCACACACACAGCACAAACCTTGCTCCCACCCTGCCCCTTATCAGCCTCACCCAGGTAGCCTGTGGTGACATCACTGTCAACAAGGCAGCTCCAAGTATCTGCCCAACCACACTGGTGAAGGCAGAGTTAAGCCCACTCAAACCCAATTAATTTCTGTAGGAAGTTAAGTGCATGCTTAAACTCTGCAACTGAAATTAACAGAAATGGACAGCACTGCGTCTTCACTGTGTTGTGCTTCATATTCCTAAGCAACATGGTTCTTTAAGTTGGTATGGGTACATGGAGTTTTTATTAGGAGACAGACACACATACAGTGGAGGTTGATAATGGGTACACGCACAGCTGTCTAATGCACTTGAGTACTATCACAGACCTTGTCTGCACTGGCAGCTGGGGGTCAGAGTGTTGGCGATATCATCCCAGCAACAGTGGCACTGCTGCTCATCGCAAAAGAGATAGGGCGGGCATCGCCACTGCCCTTGTCCTCCACACCCTGCTAGGATTGCCTCCCGCCGTGTGCCAATAGACTAGGCTTGCAAATGCACAAATCTACAGGTTAACTTAATACCACACTGTATTACCTCCTAGGTTACTTGTGGAACAGTTGAGCGCCAAGATATTCAATCTACTGTACATACATTCAATCCATGGTACTTTTCATGGTGTAGTATTTTTGCCATCGGAAGCTCCCATGAGATTATATAAGCGACAATTTCAAACCAGTTTGATCGTTTGTTCTTACTCATTAAAAGCACGCTTGAGTTACCCCGGGCAAACTTACGGCACAGAGCTTGCCCAGACACCAAAGTAAACCAGGTAACCACTTGGGGGTGCCTGTCTCAGCACTGATAATGTCTTGGGGAGAGAGGTTATTCCTCCCCTTCTGGGGAAGGAACATTAAACGGGGAGACGAGAAAATAATACCCAGGCCAGCTCTTAATCTTTTAATGTGATATTGTCACGCTGGTCAGCACAGGACAAGGTACAGGGAGGAGGTGAGGAAGCAGCAAACTTTTAATTCACCTAGGGGGGCAACAAACCTTGGGCCTCCAAGTGGAATTCTAGGCACGATTTCAGGTCAGCAAAACAATTTACAATCAAGGCTAGACTCCAAAATGACTATAATCAAATCCGCACTGCACTGCCATGGCTCTTTTGGAGGAGGACGTTCGCTGTTGATCTGCAATGCTCACCATCTCTGGGTCATGGGAATTGTCAAATTAACTTGACAGCACAAACACGTTTATAGCCAATTCCGAAGTCCAGAAATAAAGGCTTAATTGTAGTCATACTTCTTTTGTGCTGTACAGCTACACTAGGCTGGAACTCGCTGATGTCAAATACTCATTTAAGAACTGTACGTTTTCTCTCTTTCAAACACATCACTGTGGGCTCTCTTTCATTATAAAAATCCAGGCCTCATTCTCTGCTCAGTTCTTTTACAAATAAGGAAGTGTCAGGCAGTTTTAATTGAGTTGGAGATGCTACACTTAAGTTTTCCATTTAGGCTACCACCCCTTCAAATGTCTGTTTCATTAAATGTCAATCTTCTAGTGATAAGGACCCTTCTTGTGGTCTGAGACTGTCTTTCTAAATTCAATGGTGGGTGGAGAAAAGGGTGCATTTGACAATAAGAATTCTTACCTGCTGCTTTGGCAACATCGGCTGTGGTGATATTGAAGACATTTGAGTGCACTTTGAAGGTCACAGCTGGCCCCAGCATGCTACAAAACAGGATGTGAAACAAGAGGTTTGTAACTAAGGAACATAACATACAATATATATTCAAGGATAATTTATCATCTCCAGTGTGTTTTATTAGGCTCAGCTAGACGTTTATAATCTCAATATCAAAGTAAGGTTCATATTGATTTAGTTATGAATGAAAAACTCAACCAAGCTTTTTGTACAAAAAGTAAAATGAAAGTTGAACCAGCAAGTACCAAGAGTAATGAATGGGTACCAATGCATTGCTTTTATTATTCCAATAATTATCAATATCCATTCATCATTCCCAAACCTGAAGATTTATTGCTACTTGGGTGGGCAAGGTCTGGAGAACGTGGATTTTTTATTTTATTTTTTTAAAAGGATGTGATTGTCACTTTCTTCCCTCCTGTAATATCCCTGTATAGGACATAGTTATAGGTAGGTAGCCGTGTTGGTCTGCTGTAGTTGAAACAAAATAAAAAAACTGCTTCCAGTACCATTTAGAGACCAACTAAGTTTGCTATTGGTATGAGCTTTCGTGTGCATGCATACTTCTTCAGATACCTGGTATCTCTGGTTCCTTCCCTCCCTTCCTGCCTCCTTCCTTCCTTCACCTCACTCAACGTTTTGTGACTTTTCAATATTCCATAAGTACCTGGTCAGTAACCATAGGTTATTGTTTGGAATTGGGGGGGGGGGTGTTCTGCACACACTGGAAGTCTACAGAGTATGCAGAAATATCTTGCTTTCAGGTAACTCCATTTCACATCCAAACTGATAGGCACAGGGGCACTGAAGTTTGATTTTAGAGGAGTAATGATACAAGTGATGTGCATGTTCTTCTTATATAATTCATTGCATTAATGAAAAACATCTTAAATTACTGCAAAATAAGCTACAGGATCATTCACAAATAAGCACTTTCAGGACTGAAGCCTGAGTCAAAATCCACAATTAGGTCATGCTTCCTTATGTCCAGACCACCTGGCATTATGTTAAGTAGCAGCTGATTTTTCAACTAGGGTTTGGCACTAAAGACCATATTAGGAACTTATGATGACTCTGAGCCAGAGGTCTATGCCTCATTTACACATTTTAGCTACAGCTAATACTTTTTCTGCATCATTTGCATCAACATAGTGGTTAGGAAGGCACAGCTAGTCAGTGTCTTCTTATCATTCTCTAGAATTGAAAACAAAAGAACCAAGAGGTACTTGTGTATTGAAATGATATAGCTCTAGTAAGCAGCAAGACACCTCAAATATTAAAATCAAGTCAGCACCCCGTAAGTTAAAACATACACTCAATATAAAGGACAAGTTTCTACATTAAACATTTGAATTGTTTATAATCCAATGACAAGAAGTTCTTTATGAAAACAATTAGTGGTCACCAAATTCATGTGGAGCCATCAGTTTAACTCTTCGGTAGGCAACCTAAGGCCCATGGGCCGGATGCGGCCTAATTGCCTTCTCAATCCGGAGTGCAGACGGTCCAGGAATCAGCGTGTTTTTACATGAGTAGAATGTGTCCTTTTATTTAAAATGCATCTCTGGGTTATTTGTGGAGCCTGCCTGGTGTTTTTACATGAGTAGAATGTGTGCGTTTATTTAAAATGCATCTCTGGGTTATTTGTGGGGCATAGGAATTCATTCATTTCCCCCCAAAAAATATAGTCTGGCCCACCATATTGTCTGAGGGACGATGGACTGGCCCCCTGCTGAAAAAGGTTGCTGACCCCGGGTATAACTACCGTAATAAAAGTGTATCCCATAATGTCCCCAGTTATTCTAGTTTTGAAGGTATCTCCTAAAATTTCGGGTGATAAACATAAACTAATTTAGCAACCCTTTCCAGGGAGCACACCTGGTACAATATTAAAGACAGTATACAGGAGAATCCATAGGTACATTAACATTAGTACAGTAGATTACAATATTCCTTGAACCATCTACTTGCAAAAAGCTTCAGTGCTATGCCCAGCACATGTCAAAGATATAATGTATTTTATGATATAATGTATTTGGGGAATCTTTGTGCCTTGACTCATCATCAGTTTCAAAATCCATCCAATTCTTGAGAATTGTATGTTAGAATTCTATAAAAAGATTGTTTCTTGTATAGACAGACAATTCCTTATCTGGAAAAGGGGAATTTAAATTGTGAAACTTGTTGGCGTAGCTCCTTAAGCAAGAAGGTTGTAGGTGAAATCTTACTGTAGTAATTGTCCCATGTGGACAGTAAGGTATTAATAACATTTTGACACTTTAGAAAAAGCTGCCTTTTCTTTTCTATTATCCAGAGGATGGAACACAGAAGGAGGTTTGTTCAATATTTTTAATTGCTGGATCACCTTTATCTTTTTATATCCAGATAAATTTAGCAGCATGGTAACAACGTAGTAATTTGGGAATTCCACATCTTTCTTTAGAACATGAGGCTATGTACACATTACTGGCTTAAACCACAGATAGGTTATTCTTTTCCTCAATTCAGATTGAAACTGGTTTGGGGAGAAATGTAGCAAAATGCAGTATTTCATTTAACAAAAACCTACAGGATAGGTGTGAATTGTAGCTAACATTGTGTGTCCATATGAAACTGTTAAACGTTTGTGGCGGAGAAGGAAATATTTTTGGTCCATTTCTTCTCATACCGTGTTATCAACACTTATAACTTGGGTGCCACTATAACTAGTAAAGGTATGGAAGAAATAGAAATATACGCCAGTTTGATAGGTCATTCATTTGCAGTGCTATCCTGGACTCTACTACCACTAACATACATAAAAAGGGATAGAAGAAGCAAACTTCGCTTCCTGAAAAAAGTATGTTCATTTGGAGTCATTAAATATATCTTCCTAGAATGAGGTGGAGAAAGGACTCCTGGAAACAAAATGGCGTAAAAGGTAGATATTTGGTCAGATCTAGCAAGACTGTTCTTACATTCTTATGGGAATAGATCCCATAGCAATTTGTATAAACACAAAGTTTTTTTCAATAGAGACCATATCAGCAGTGGAATCTTTACCTGTCCCATTATACGCAGACCTCCTTCACATGAATTCTGCACATCAGTTTTCATTATCATAACTTGTCCATACTTTTATTCTGTATTGGATATGTTGGAAACTGACTGAGTAGAAAAGTAGCAGCTCATAAAAACAATTTTTTCCTGATTTTTTTTATTTTAAAGCAGCTAATAGAGCCTCAAACTCTTATTGAATAAACATTTCAATAAGAATGTGTGTGCGCTAGGGAAAATTGGACTTTTCATTATGTGCAAGAGAAATATAATACCACAAAATAAAAAGTAATAAATGCTAACAACGAATATTGATCGCATTGACTTTGGGAAGGATTCTGCCAATTTGTTATTCTGTACAGTGCCTTGCCTACTGTTGGTGGTATTGGTAAATACATGCCAAGCGGCAAGATTTATTTGTTACGCTTACATCCCACATTTCAGCCAAGGAGGTCAGAATGGCAATTTGAGCCTCACAACCAACCTCTGAGTAAAGTCAAGCAAATACAGCGATATGTCCATTTGGGGAACTCAATAGCAGAGTGAGGTTTTCAGCCTACATTTCCCATAGTCAAGATCAGCACACTATTTTGTTGTTGTTGTTGTTTAAACGTTTAGTCATGTCCGACTCTTCGTGACCCCATGGACCAGAGCACGCCAGGCACTCCTGTCTTCCACTGCCTCCCGCAGTTTGGTCAAACTCATGCTGGTAGCTTCAAGAACACTGTCCAACCATCTCGTCCTCTGTCATCCCCTTCTTGTGCCCTCCATCTTTCTCAACATCAGGGTCTTTTCCAGGGAGTCTTCTCAAGAGGTGGCCAAAGTACTGGAGCCTCAGCTTCAGGATCTGTCCTTCCAGTGAGCACTCAGGGCTGATTTCCTTAAGAATGGATAGGTTTGATCTTCTTGCAGTCCATGGGACTCTCAAGAGTCTCCTCCAGCACCATAATTCAAAAGCATCAATTCTTCGGCGATCAGCCTTCTTTATGGTCCAGCTCTCACTTCCATACATCACTATTGGGAAAACCATAGCTTTAACTATAAGGACCTTTGTTGGCAAGGTGATGTCTCTGCTTTACTTTATGCTATTTGTAGGATTAGCAGCATTTGACTGACGCATATAAGAAGGTGTGGCCAGCAAGGGAAAAAGAAAAAAACAGTAAATAAAGATGCAGAAGAACCTTCCCCCTCCCAAGACTTACTGAGAAAATTTTGATGCCAGCATCAGTGACATATGAGATGTTGCTCTTTCACTCAGTTCACCACACCTCCTTGAAGCTTGGCTAATATTAACCACAATTGATTTGACACCACTCTTAAATACTAATTCCCATTGAAGGGCGTAATGGTGTTTATGACCTGATGCATTTCATTGCAAACAAACTGTTCTCACATATCACCCATGATCTGGCTGGTGAGTAAAGAACATTGCCTCCTTTGGGGCAGATTACATCACACACAAATTCAACAAACTGTGCAAGATGAAAAAGAGGTCATAAACATAAAAACACCAGAGCCCAGCTGGTCAAATGAATCAAAACGCCTGAGAAGCATGGCATTGCTGTGTATCTTCAGTGACTAGAAAAGCATCTTAATCATAGAATTGAGAATTAGATCACACCGTCAGTTGCATTCATGCACATTTTCAATAAAGCATTTTGGTTATCCTGGATTTACATCCATTTAACAACGCAATTGTATATAAAGGTGATTGCGCAGATTGAGGATAGTAAGACAGCAACCCTAATCCTATTCAAAACAGTGTTTGCTTGATCAAACAAATTACTTGAAATGTACAGACTAATTACCCCCTAAGTTGGTGGAATTTCTGCTGGTTTGTTTTGTTTTTTTAAATTCAGTAGTGCTACTTTCATATCAGCTGTGTATTGGATTTAAACAAAAACCATCAGCCTCTGAACAACGTCGGAGACGGTTATCATCATTTATGGTGGGTTCCAGTCAATTTGTCAAGGATGACTTGATTCCATGTTAATGATATTATGTTCCTCTCCCCGTTTTTTACCCTTGCCACACACGATGCACAATTTTTTATCTTCAGAATTATTATTATTGCTCTAATTCCAAGCATATGATTTCACATCAATGAATGAACAAATTGAAAGCCAGAAAGAGAGAGGTGCAACATTATCAATACAGCAGTTCCTGCATCACTTTCAGTTGCGGGCTACAATTACTTTTATAAATGAGGCCATTTAAATTCTTATAGATTGTGGACTGAACTTCATATGACCACACTTCTTTCCCTCGTAGGTACTTATTAGGGAAACATAAAAGGAAGATCACAGGGAAGTGAAGTTACAGTCTGCCATACCCCCTAGTGGAAAAGTATTTGAGAAGCAAGCGCTGCTGGTGGCATAGTCAGCAACAAAGCATGGAACTGATGGCAGAAGGAAACAGTTTTGTGGATCTGAAAGCATGCCTAAGAAGTTCAAAACTATATGTAAAGGAGGAGAGGGTTCCTGTGCCTTTCAGAGTTGTATAGAAAGCATTTCCTCTTCCCTGAAACGTACCATTGTTCCACATAACTGTTAGATACTGGCGTCTTGTCCTCCTTTGCAGCTGGTCACTCTATTCACAATGTGCTAAAGCACTGAGGTACAGTGATCAAATCAATGTACTTCTGGCTGAAGCCAGTCTCCTGTCGGTCCTGAGGATTAAGTCCCTAAGAAACACGGGACAAAGCAATGCACTTCGATAATTATTTATTTCTGGAACACTAAGCGATGGAGCTTGAACAATTTAAGTGGTATACATTTAGGAAAACACACCAAAATAATTTGGTGTATGATGCGTTTTGGCTTTTGGGTGCGATGCCGTTGAATGAGTGTGATGTTGCATTTTTATTTTGAGAGCTATCCACCGGCCACATTTCGGCAGCACCAATACATCTGTGCCAACATTGGGCATGATCCGCTTGATGCTTTCTGCATGGCAGAAGGGGGCTGCTGGCTCACAGTCCCCAAACAAGCACAGCTGAGGGGCGGCAGGAGAGGAAGGTTTGTGGAAGGGAGATCCTGTATACAGAACAGAGCACACAGGAAAGGGAAATAAGGATGCAATGACTGACTGAAGGATAACCTTATATTTTTAGCTTAAAATGAATCGCAAGAGCAGACGGTAGTTTAGAATATGGTGGGTGTCTAGGAGCACACATTTAGCAGATAACAAAGGAGTCAAAACTAGATAATTTAGATGAGATTGTGGCTATCATAATAATTTATTTTACCAAATTCAGAAAATGGGATGAGTACCCAGACAGACCTTAATTTGGACTTGCACTTTAATTGGCTTGTATCCAGGTCACCAACACACAATGTTCCTTCCCTTCATTACCCCATTCCCTTCTTCCAAATTAACACGATGACAGGTCAGGGGTGGCAACAAGTTCTTCCTCTGTTCCTCACCCCTTCCCTCATTCGTCCCCCCCCCCAATCTTTCCAGTGCTCATAGTGCCATGGTAGCCCATTCTAGGTGCAGGAAATCCTGCAGAAACATGTTCTCCAGGGCTGCTTGCAGCTAGGACACTGCTAGATTCTAGCATTCTAGATGAAGAAGAGTTTGAATTTGATATCCCGCTTTATCACTACCCTAAGGAGTCTCATCAAGCGGCTAACATTCTCCTTTCCCTTCCTCCCCCACAACAAACAGTCTGCGAGGTGAGTGGGGCTGAGAGAATTCAAAGAAATGTGACTAGCCCAAGGTCACCCACCAGCTGCATGTGGAGGAGCGGATACGTGAACCTGGTTCACCAGATTACGAGACTACTGCTCTTAACCACTATAACACACTGGCTCCCAGTATGCTAGAAGATGGGCAGGGAGCAGAGGATGAGAAAAGCAGAAGAGCCTACTACTTTTCTCCCACCACCAAGTGTTTGTAAGGAACTATTACAAGAAGTGAGTGGAAATCAAGGTGGAAGAAGAAATTCCTCATCACACATACAAGCTTGACTTCACCTTGTGGAGGTTTCCATAAATAATTTTGAATGAGCACATATGGAAATAGATAACATCAATACAGAGGCCATAAATAATGCCTGGGGTTTAAAATTGTGCAGTGTGGAATGTGTCTTTCAGTGAGGTCGAATTCTTTCACTAATACCTGCTCCCATTCTTAAAGGTAAAGGTAAAGGGACCCCTGAGCATTAGGTCCAGTCGTGGCCGACTCTGGGGTTGCGGCGCTCATCTCGCTTTATTGGCCGAGAGAGCCGGCGTACGGCTTCCGGGTGATGTGGCCAGCGTGACTAAGCCACTTCTGGCGAACCAGAGCAGCGCACGGAAACGCCGTTTACCTTCCCGCCGGAGTGGTACCTATCTATCTACTTGCACTTTGACGTGCTTTCGAACTGCTAGGTTGGCAGGAGCAGGGACCGAGCAACGGGAGCTCACCCCGTCGCAGGGATTCGAACCGCCGACCTTCTGATCGGCAAGTCCTAGGCTCTGTGGTTTAACTCACAGCGCCATCCGCGTCCCTCCGCTCCCATTCTGACTCCCAGGTTAAACTTAAAAGCCTGCTCAGGCTGTACTTGGTCCTCTAAATGAAGTGAGGAAGAAAGTGGACCTCAGGGTCAAAAGTCAGACAAATCTCGAACTATCACAAGGTACCATGTTGCTCATATAAATGGGGGATCTCCTGCTTTAAGTCATGCATACTGGGGGTAGTGCCTTAATTCCACACAAAGGCTCATGAGGTTTGAACTGGCAATGACTGGAAATGAAATCTTGACTTTATATAGGATAGCTTGAAGAAGATGCTGCAGCAAGTGGGCCATTTCCATGTTAGGGATCATTGGGGAAAGGGATTGAACATAAAGCTGCCAATTTTATAATGCCATTGTGTGTGACCTCACTAGTTCTGGTCATTTCACCTTCAGACAGTGCTGGAAAACGTTCAGAAAAGGGCAGTCAACATGATAAAGGGGTGTGGCAACTCCCCAGTGTGAAACATGAGGTGGCTATCATGACACAGTAGATCTATTACATCTTTTCATGGAGAAATTCCAGCTACAAGTGTAGAAATTAGAAAAGTCTAATCTGTTAGATGCTAAACAGCAGCCATCTTCTAACCTTGCTTCATTCAGTGACAGGCCCTCAGGACAGTAAGTCTGAATTAATTACCAATCTTCCTTATATCTGAGATATCACTTGTTTGGGGACTTTGATATATGTTTTACAGATGTAAATGAAATTCTCCTGCAGGATAATTACCCTTCACTGGTTCAACCTTCCTTTGAAGGGCTAACCAAGATATCCTGTTAGTTCTGTTAGAATTCTAATTCTGTATATGAAATTAAGTTTTAAGATCTACATAGTAATTGGATTTTAGCTCCCGAGGAAATCTATTTTTCTACTCACATGTTTTGGAAAGTCAGTTACTTTTTCAAAGAGTGGGTCATTGTTTAGAAGATGAGGGATAAGGAAGTTGGAGAACACAGATATTTGGTTCTTGATGAATTTATTTTGGATATATGGAAAAGGCAGGAATGGTATGGAAAAGGCTGGTTTCAAGAAGTGACGTAGATTTACAGGTCAGAAACTATGCAAACTTCACTTGAACCTTGGTATATCAAATAAGTAATTCCTTGCAATTAAGACTGGCTAAAATGCTATTTATTTTTAAGTACCTGCAAATCTTTCCTTTGCCCCTTATTTTCCTTCTTTCTGAAATATTTCTGGGTTCTGTTTTTGTTTTTCCAATTGGGTTTTGCTTTCCCTGTGTTCATAAAACAACCACTGGACACACTACTAAAATGTACTTTTATATTACAGGTTTGGGTTCTTTACTGTTTTAATAAGAAGCTGGTGGCAGTTCTGTAAAAGTTTATAAGGTTACATAATCTCAAGTTTTGCTCACTCTGAAGTTTTGTTCTGTAACCTATCATAGCTAGGCAATGGCGCAGTGTCAAATTGTGAAGTGCAGGAATTAATAATGGCAGCCCTCACAGCTGTGCCCCAAGAACAGTCCAAAAATGCAGAAAGATGTTTTTGACTCAGGAGACCTGGGCTTGCCTCCCAATTAACCATGTGGCATGAATACAATCCTGTGCTATGCATGGTTACCTGGCAGGAAGCAGTGCTGCTTTTACAAGTGTTTGACTTGTAAAACTCATTGATAAAAGATTCTTAAGTCAGCTCAGATGCAACTTTTAGCTTCAAACTAGAAATGCAGTCAATATTGCAAAGAAGGGTTACCAACTAAATTGCCAGCATAGAGTAGATGCACCACCAAAGAAAAGGAAAGTATTCAGGCTCTCAAATTCTCTTACTTTCTGTATCATCATCTGTGGCAATAATAAAAACCTCATTATCAATTCATTGATTTGCCAGAGCAAAGAGAGTCCACCAACTGGTCTGGAGATTTGGCAGATGATGCCATAACTTCTGGTCTGAAAAAATGAGAGCTGTGCTCCCCTCCCCTCCCAAAAAAACCTCCTGCTCACCTACAATTAGCCAGGTACTGCATGCACCTGGAGAGAGGAGACAGCCTTATTCTGAAAGACGTTGCATCTGTCTGGGCTGAACACAAACACCAAATAGCTGCACATTAAAAAGTAACTGCAGCATACCCAAATTGTGCAAGATTTGGCTTAGATTCAACTAGGATTACCAAGCGAATTTGCATGCTGAGTTAAATATACCTATTTCACACCGTTCTGAATCCAAGCTACTCATAATTTCCTTAGATGTTCACCTTTACAACCAACACATGCCTTGTGTCATAACCTATCAGCATGATGAAGTGGAAACACCAAGTTTCACAGCAGTGTTTAGGTTCTGGATGAGTAGGTTTGATTAAATGGCTGATTGGGTTTTTCAGGTGGTATCAATATAACGGGAGGAAACAAAGAAAAACCACCACCAAAGGCTTCAGCCTTCCATTTAGTAAAACTACTGCTGACATGCCAATTCAGGTACATACAGCTCTATCACATATGATCAGGAATGGGAAAGGAACTGAAGTGTAAGCTCCTTTGCCCTGTTAGTCACTAAGACCAAATCAGAGTTCCCAAACTTAGGTCTCCAGCTGTTTTTGGACTACAACTCCCATCATCCCTAGCTAGCAGGACCAGTGGTCAGGGATGGTGGGAATTGTAGTCCAAAAGCAGCTGGAAACCCAAGTCTGGGAAACCCTGGACCAAATGGATCATTTCTATTTGCCTTCTCACCCATTTCCTAAATGCATCTACTTAAATGAAACCTCCTGCGATTTAAATGGGAAATCCAAGTTAGCACTTCTTAGGGTATGGTTATTTGTGACTTGTTTTAGTACTCTTCATAACAAGTGAGTTCTGTGAGACAGGACTCAGGAGATGCAGAAGAGGAGGGCTATAACCTGGTTTTTCAGCCAGTAAAATACACTTTGTTATCACTGGTTTTAAATTTGACTTCTTCCTAGCTGCTGATGTGATTTCTCTCAGAAATTCTGCACTTGAGGAAGTAAAATATGTTTCTGCACAAGTGCTGTGCAACCAACTAGTCAATTTAGAACTCTTGGTAAAAAATACCCATTCCCCAAAGATATGCTGGGATAGCTCAGTCAGTAAAGCATGATACTCTTAATCTCAGTGTCACAGGTTTGAATCCCACGTGGGGCAAAAAGATTCCTGCATTACAAGGGGTTGGACTAGATGACCTTTGTGGCCCCTTCTAGGATTCTTGGATTCTATGACTGCCCATGACTGTTGGCTCAATTCTGAATCGAGCTAAGGGGACTTCACATGACACTATAAGAGCCAGTGTGGTCTAGTGGTTAAGAGTGGTAGTCTCATAATCTGGGGAACCGGGTTTGCGTCTCCGCTCCTCCACATGCAGCTGCTGGGTGACCTTGGGCTAGTCCCACTTCTCTGAAGTCTCTCAGCCCCACTCACCTCACAGAGTGTTTGTTGTGGGGGAGGAAGGGAAAGGAGAATGTTAGCCGCTTTGAGACTCCTTAAAGGGAGTGAAAGGCGGGATATCAAATCCAAAATATGCCTGGATTCACATTAGCATTTCAAGATGAACCTCATCAATGCTGAAAAACTAAAGATTTCTGAAAAGTTACCTGAAAAAGGACCAGATGAAGACATTTTGTTGCCTCAGACAGAACAGCCAAAGCCACCCCCAGATTGGCGGACTTACTTTGGCACCTGAGGCAAAAACTCCCACAAGCATCTCTCTCTCTCTCTCTCTCTCGCAGTAAAAATGCAAAAATTATATATGAAATAACTGACATCCCAAATGAGCTGCCTTAGGCTTCCCCTTGTCTAAGGACTCCTTCCCAGACCAGATGATGAGAGGCAGAGAGTGGACAGAGCTGGGTGTGCCATGCAGCTTTTCATCCCCAGAGCTACCTTGCTGCCCTCAGGTGCACTGAAAGATACTGTCTCTTTGCCTGTGTTTAAAGAAGATTCAGCTGCCAGTCTGGTCAGCGTCTATATTTGGAAGTGGGGAGAGGTGTCGTCTTGCCCTTCGTCTTGGGTAGCAAAGCATCTTTGACCAATACTGCTGGTAAGCCCTGTTTTCAAGTCGTAGATACAGGCTTTACTCGAACATTCACTGAACTCCTATGCCTTGGGTTATTGTTGTTGTTGTTGTTGTTGTTATTATTATTATTATTATTATTATTATATTTATTATTATTATTGGTTTGTGTCATATATTTCAATTTACTCTACTATTATGCTTTAGGATACAGAATAGAATTCCCAGCTAAAATAAACCCATAGGAAGTAAGGTCTAGCAAACCACAAATAGATTAATTTTTTTTAAAGGAAACAGATTTACTTCAGGTTAGTTTGCTATATAGAAGTTCATTATATGATAATTAAGAGAGGAGAAACTCTCAGAGGAAAGACATTGGTGTGTGTTCACATTACCCCCTTAAAACACAGTGAAGTTTTTTTCCCCATCATTACGTTTCACAGCTCTTTCCCACCTATCTGTTCACACCAGCACAGCTTCCTTCATTTCTGCTCGTGTGTTTGCACCAGGGCACTGTTGGGGGAAGCACGTCTTCGCCCTGTGCCAAGGAGTGCACAACTTGGCTAGAGGTTAATTGGGAATGGCTCCAATTGGTGTGAAGCTAGTTTAAGAAACAACACATCAAGCACTAGTATTTTGTGTCAAAAGTTTAGGAAACCTATATGGTTAGGATAATGTCATGTAAACAAGGATTAAAAACCCAGCACTGGAAACGCAGTAAACGAGAGTGTGAACACAGCAGTTGTCGTAAAACACATTTGTGGTAGAAACAACGGCACATGGACTAACAGAATGCCTACTGATGTTGCCACCCACTTTCATCTCCTACGATATTGGTCCAGCAATCAATCACCAGAGGCCACAGACACTCGTAATTGGATTATAAAATCAAACTTATCATTTTGTGTCTGCTTGCATAATTATTCTGGCACTTTAATATTCTTTTAATGATCCCTAATGATGTAATACAAAATAATGGAATTTGTTTCACAGCTACATAACCATTAACAAAACAGATTAACCATAACTAGTACTTTCATAAAAGATCAAGAAGGCAGCCAGAACAACAAGCTGAAATGCCTCCAAGCTGAAATGCCCAAACCCTTGTTTTCATCATCTTGTCTTAGCAATTCTGTACTCCGCATGTCGAATGCCACATGTGCTACAGAAACAGTTTGGATAACTTAAGTATAATCACGGGTAGCATGAGAATCCCTAGTGCAGGAGGAGGTTTGGGTACATCAGAGGTGTCCCTTTAACCTGCCCTGCCTGATTCTCACTGCGAGAAGCAAAGCCACAGGGAAGCAGGCAGAGGGCCTTCTCGGTAGTGGCGTCCGCCCTGTGGAACGCCCTCCCATCAGATGTCAAAGAGATAAACAACTACCTGACATTTAGAAGACATCTGAAGGCAGCCCTGTTCAGGGAAGTTTTTAATGTGTGACATTTTAATGTATTTTTAATTTTTGTTGGAAGCCGCCCAGAGTGGCTGGGGAAACCCAGCCAGATGGGTGGGGTACAAATATATTATTATTATTATTATTATTATTATTATTATTATTATTATTATTATTTCCACCAGTCTCCACCAGCAGGGAAGCTCTGCCACTGAGAAGTATAGTAATGCACCTACTCAAATGGTGGGCATGAGCTACTTCAGCAGAAACCCCCAAAACAGAGCCTAAAACAGAGCTAGCGCAGAACCCAACAGATCCAGCACAGACCCTGTGCATACTGTTGAAAAATCCAAAAGAAACAATCCCTCACTGCCTTGGGGTTACAAATCTGATTCCCACCATCACTGCCTCGCTCTTGCTAAAATAGTGCTGTTTGCAAACTATGCACACACACACACACACACACACACACAGACACACACACACAGACACATCCCACTTTGCACACCCCGGAGGCTGTAATGGCAGCACATTTATCAGCTTTATAAAACTGTATTTAATATGGAGGTCATGCACAAGGCTGTACAATTGTTTTCATCAGCTGTAACAAAGAAGAGGAAAGAAAGAGGCCACTGTGGACAAATGCTGCCGGCGGAGATGGTGGCTGGCCTTTGTTTATTTATTGATCTATTTATTTATTAAAACTTTTAAAAATATAACAATCTCCCCACCACCACCAAGCTGTCTCTTAAACTCATCCCCATTCCGTCTTGTTCTCATGCAAAACGGACAGAAATAGACTTCTTCCTCTTTGTCCCTTGCCTAGCTAGCCTCATCCACAATGGCTGAAGCCAAACCTGCAAGTGACCTGCTTCTTCTGGCATTGGCATAGCATTTGTTCAGGGATGCAGTTTTTATTTTCAACAGCTGTTCTTCTTATATATCTGCCCCATCACTCCCCCCAACCACTAAGTGTTTTGTTTTGTTTTGTTTTAAAAAAAATACAGTACGCTCATTTTTTTGTGCCTAATCTCCCCTCCCTCAAAAATAAATGCTATTTAGGAAAGCGAAACATACCCTTCCAACCCAGTGCTGCCTGCAATACTGCTGGGTTTATATAGAATGATCCATTTTTTAAAAACTGGAAACGTTTGTTCTAGACACTGGAGAGGGGAATAAAGGCGCACATGTGGACATTTTCTGTATACATGTGCCCAGAATGGGGAAAGGTAGCATGGCAGTGATTGAGAGGAGAGACAAAACTAACAAGTTTGTCAAGTGGCAGACTAGATATGAAGATCTATGAGGGATAAAACAGAAAATACAGAAGCTAGTGTGCCAATCCTGCACACAGAAAAATCTGCTTGGGCACAGCCTCAGTTCCAGTACTGACACTCTATTGCACTTCTACACACACACAAACACAGATGACATGACTTCCAATGATGTGTGGGGAGGGAACATACTCCCTGCTAGATGCATGTTCTTAGCTCCTATGGCAGTGATGGCCAAACTTGGCCCTCCAGCTGTTTTGGGACTACAACTCCCATCATGCCTAGCTAACAGGACCAGTGGTCAGGGATGATAAGAATTGTAGTCCTGAAACAGCTGGAGGGCCGAAGGTTGGGGATGCCTGGTTTAGAGTGCAGGTGAATCACCTGTACTTGTCCATTTACTTGACATAAAAGAACCAAAAAAGTCTCAAAGCAGTTTACAACACATTAGAACGTTTCATAAAAACAACCCAGAGTAAAATAAATTCATGCTACAAGAAAAATATTTCAGGTCCTTCTTCTAAGTGACATTTCGCTTCACTCTTATTTATTTATCCACTTAATTTATATTTAGCAGTCTCTCTTCTACAATCAGAGTCACAGGGCTGGAAGAGGGTGGTCCTTGAGAGACAATTCAGGCTGAACTTTAAAATGAAAACTTCACTGTAATTCTCATGACTAATAGCTGTTGATAGTCCTATCCTCTGTGAATTCGTCTTAACCTTTTTTAAAAAAAAAATAGATCATGGCAGTAAATTCTAAGGGTTAATTAGGCATTGTATGAAGACGTACCTTGTTTTCTATAACCTGAGCCTACTGCCAACCAATTTATTGGGTCTCCCCCCTCTATTACGAAAAGGGGAGTAAAGCAGATATCAGCAATGTACCTTAAAACAATTCAGAACCATTGCATTATTGTGGCTGAGGATGGAGGTTAGTGTTGAAGCAATCTAGGAATTAAGATGAGATTAATAGAAGGGCTGGACTTTGTGCACATACTTGATATCAGCAAAGGCCGTCATCTGCAGTTTCAGCTGGGCAGCAACTTGCTTTATTAACTCCAGACCCTTTTCCTCGCTCAGAGGGCTGTTGAAAGAAAGCAAGAATATGCAGCATTACGAAAAATGGAACTCATCAATACTTGAGAGGCTAAAAGCCCCAAAAGAGTTATCACCTTGGAACGGTTAGGTGGTTCGAAGCCAACGCTTAACTGTATTCCTGTCACATAGCAATTGCGATATCGAGGGAAATGGGATCAGGTGCTTCCTCAGGCATGATGAATCACCTGAATTTTCCAGCAATAAGACAAACAATAAGGTGTAAATGGAATTGTTAGGAAGTGTAATGGGCCCAATGATGCAGCGACCAGTTCATCTTGGTCCTCAATGGAAAGGGAAAAAAAGTGGGAGGGAGGAAGAGAGCCAGATGAGGTTGGAAACAAACAAATGAATGTCAAATTACAGGACTCTATGAAGTGGTCGCGGGAAGACATTTCTTCTTCAATTCATTTGCTTCTGAAATGAATTCGTGCCCAGCCAAAGGAGGAACAAACATTATAATATTCAAGAACAAACAATAGTGCTAACTACACTGTCCTGAAGAGTGGCTGAGGGTATGGAAGTTAATTTTCCTCTGTGTGTGTGTGTGTGTGTGTGTGTGTGTGGTGCTCAAAAAACGTGTCTTTGAGTCTTCTAGTCTTCCTCAATATCATGCTTTATAATTATATTTTTAATTGGAAACCAGGCAAAGGGTCTTCTCGGCAGTGGCGCCCTCCCTGTGGAACATCCTGCCATCAGATGTCAAGGAGATAAAGAACT
Source organism: Podarcis filfolensis (assembly GCF_964270895.1). Taxonomy (NCBI): domain Eukaryota; kingdom Metazoa; phylum Chordata; class Lepidosauria; order Squamata; family Lacertidae; genus Podarcis; species Podarcis filfolensis. The sequence continues at coordinate 45,371,677 of NC_139614.1, read as the reverse complement.
GCGCAACTTTTAGAAGACATCTGAAGGCAGCCCTGTATCGGGAAGTTTTTAATGTTTGATGTTTTATTAAGTTTTTATACATACTGTAAGCTGCCCAGGCGGGCAGGGTATTATTATTACTATTATTGATAGCAATACTTTGCTACCATCATTTGAGAAACAGATTTAGCTGCAAATCAAGATTATAAAGTTACAGGTTTGGTCAGTATCAGCACAGATATCTTCAGTGAATGCTGTTAGTCACTGACTTTGCTGGCATACACCAGTTTAGCTTCCAGCAAGTGGCAACATATACCAGAAAATAGTGACATTCATAAATTTTGTTTGGGATTGTCAATATTCACCTGACTCACACACAGTATTTACCTCCATCTATTTATTTACACAACACACACACACACACACGTACTTTCAAATGCAGGGCTGGCTGTATTAGTAAATAATCAGTTTTATTTTATTTTTTAAAATCCTGCAAAATAATAATAATTAAAGTCAAGAAAGCTACTTTGTATGACTCCTTCAGTTGCAATATTATTGCGCTTCCCAAAATTAACATAAAGCAGTCCTTAGGAAATTTATACTTTATAACTTTATCCCATGTATGGCATCAGACTACTTAAAAATTCAGTGTAGCGGTATTAAGAGTTATATCTGAATTTCGTAATACGTTAAAATAGAATGCCACAAAGAAAACAAACAGCACTCGTAGATATCACTCAAGTAAATAACCCATTGGGAGAGCTGGGGTCGAAATAAAACACACAAACACCCGAACATACCAGCCCATCCAGGTTCTTATTTTTAATTACTGCAATACAAAGTATTTCCCACATCACCACCAACCTATTATTAGAAAGCAACATGGATTTTAAATCAGTAGTGTGATGTACAAGTTGCATATTATGCTGAGGAGCACTGCTCTTCACATTTTGTTTAAAGTACCTTTGAATGAACGTGTGCAGTACTCTGAGGGAATATCTACCGATATAATAGCTTCTTTAGACCCCAGCTAGGAAAGTAATATATCTTAATTTCTTCCAAACCTCATGCATCCACTCCCCAAAAATAATTCAAGGGACACTGTGCCATAGGTGGCACTCCCTCTAGGCTAGTATTTAAATATATGGTTTTTCTAGACGTGTAATACAATGATGTTTCTGTTTTTTTGTTTTTGAAAAGGGTTATTTGAGTATTTCCACAGGGAGGGGAAATGCTGTACCTAGGTTATTCATTAAAAAGTCACCCTTGAATTTCAAGACTAGGTACTGGGGTAGAACTCTTGATTCTTCACAAGTCGCGACGAAAGCAGGGCTGTCACAGGAACTCGGGGGCTTGTGTGTTAATTAGATCCTTCACTCCTGAGGACAGTGGTTCAAATGTGTGTGAGACAAGAGGTGTCAGAAAGTTTCTCTCCCTCTCTCTCTTTTTAACACTGTAATATTATTTTTGCCCAGAGGTGCAAGAAAAGTCATACAATATTGCTGGCATTTCCTTCCTATCATTTGTACGCATAAAACTGTAATATCTCTGCAGGCTACAAAATCAAAACTGAATGTCAAAGCGAGTTGCAAAAGCAACCGTACCAAGGCTGATCAGAGCATTTCGGTGCTAATATCCAGCAGCGTTACAAACACCCTCAGGAAGGCGAGAGGCAGAAATGAACACAATATTGTCATTACACTAGCCTTAATTGCTTTTCTGGAACACAGGTAAGCCCAAATTAAACAACCACACACCAATACACACTCTCTCTCTCTCTCTCATTGCAAAAACCCACACAAGAGAAACAACTATCGCAGTCTTTCAGTGATGGGCAGAAAACCTCAGAAACAATTCTGTTGCGTTTAGTAACGAAACAGAAATAAAATCCTCATTATGTGTTTTTATTGTGGCAGTGTCTAGGGGGTCCTGTTGGGGGCTCTTGCTATTGGTGTTACTGCCCCAACTGTTTACAATGCTTTAAACGTTTTTAAACGGCTTTTAATCTATGGGTTTTTTAATTTGGGCGTGTTTTTTTTTTCTTCTTTTAAGGTGTAGAATGTGCCTTGGAAGAGAGGGAGAGCAACAGGGGAGAGCAAGGGTAGGCAAGCAAAGTCGTTCAGAGTAGGGAGAAGTATGGCATAGCGGGTGGGCACGCTGGGTAAGGGGCACAAGGCACAGGCAGTTGGTGCCATGTTCTTTTATTTAAAGAATAAAAGCTTTACTGAGTTAAAATAAACTTCTTCATAAACAACATGGTTCCAAACAGTTTGACTGAGATTACATACTGACTCTGTTCACAGCTGAGGCAGACAGACTCTCACGAAATCTTACAGAGAGCACAAAAGAGAAACTGGCTGGCTAAGTCACATGTCAGAGTGACTCAACACTTAGCAGTTAGGCCTGAATAACTTTAGTAGGCCCAAATGACTGTGCAGTCCCAGCACTTCCCAGCCTGCTTTGCTGCTTCTGCTCTCATGTGTCTTTGTCACATGACAGTGCCTACCTGTGCTCCAACCTGGCGAATTTTGGGTCAGCCAGTCCTCAGTTCTGCAGCTGTCGTTGTCGAATGCCAAGTCAGCTCTTAGTAAGACCTTCCTCACCCATAATCTGATTGTGGATGAGGAGACTGATCTGGTCTGTATAACCGAGACCTGGGTGGATGAGCAGAGTGGGTTGGTCTCAACCAGCTGTGCCAACCTGGGTACTCAGTGCAGCATCAGGGCAGACTTAAGGGTAGGGAGGTGGAGTTGCTGAGATGTATAGAGATTCTCATTCTCTCTCTCTCTCTCTCTCTCTCTCTCTCTCTCTCTCTCTCTCTCTCTCCAGGCTCTCTGTCCAGTTGTGGGAGATCTAGAGTGAGTGTTCCTGGCATTGGGCAATTGGGACAGATTACGGATTCTCTTGGTTTACCGCCCATCTTGCTGCCCAGTAGTCTTCCTGCCTGAGCTGACAGAGTTGGTCTCAAGAGTCGGTGTTGAGGACTCCCAGGCTGCTGGTTTGGGGAGACGTCAGCATCCACGTGTATGTGAGCAATTCAAACTGATCTTCTTGGAAATTTCCATCTGTACTTTTACAGCTGCACTGAAATACTCTCAAACTCAGCAACAACAGCATACGAGTCATATGCATCTGCTCTTTCATCCACACACAAAAGATTTAATGAAACAACTTATCAGGCAACCATGCGTTTCCTCCACACTCCAAAACCTCAGAGTCTGGGTGAGCAGACATTATATTTTTATTCTCAGACTTTATATTTTCAAAATATAAGAGCTGTCTTCTACCAATCCATTACCCTGGAATTCATCAGCCATTGTGCTTCTTAATCCGTCAATGTATTTAAATCCACATGGAATTTTAAATCCTCCACATACCCTTGGGGTAACTCACTGGGCACTTATTCATGCTCTGAGAAGTAGCCTTTCATACATGATGACTCTCTCTCTCTCTCTCTTATCATTAAGAACCAGTCTGTAAGTCATAACAAAACTTTGCCCTTTGTGGAAATTTACTTTCCCCAAAACAAAAACAACAATATGTTTTGCCAAGAAGTGAACTTACAACTTGGAGAGAACAGACTTAGTGGGATTTCCCTAGGTGCAATCGGCAGACTTGTTTTACTCAATATTTGCTTTTGCGAGATCTCTCTTCAAGCGAATGCCACTGTACAAGCCATTGTTGAGAGCTAATTTGGAATGTTTTCTACTTTGGGCCATACTTGCTTTGCAAAGGAAGAATGAAGCGTAAAGTTGAGCAGCCAACCACAGTGAGACTCCCTTCCTCACTTGCATTGTGTTACTCTTTCATGTCAAGGCTCACGCACAAATTGGGTTGGACCCAATGCCTGGGATTTGAACCTGAAACCTTTTGCATGCAAAACACAATTTCTAGCACTGAATGACAGCCCCACATCTCCCCATATACATATGGAAACCTTTTGCCTGTATAGAATACAGCCTTGCGACTTGAACTCTAACTAAATCTTGAATCATTTAAAATTAAAATGTAGAAGAGTTATTGCATGCAGCAACCCACGTGTAAACAGGATTTGTGCTTCGTAGCCATGTTGTGGCAGGAATGGATCCTGCAGAGTTCTGTTACCTGAGAGCTCAAACGAGCCTGTGGTAATGATTATTAAGAACACTGCAATTTAACTTCATCTGGCTCCAATCCATTTTCCCCAGACTTGTTTCCTCTAAGGCTTTATTAGCTACTGAACATTCATAAGCTTACTTCTGTTTTGACAAGACAGCAAATCTCTGCTTGCCACATTTTGCGCACCTACCTTCCTTCTCTTCCTTCCCCACCACAAATAGGTGTGAAATTTAAACCTTTTAACTCAAGACAGATTCAAGTCCAGACCAATTTATAAAGCAGATGACACTTTGCAAAAATCAATTTCGGTGGTCAGACTATGAAGGTCAATGGAAATTACATATCATGAGAAAGGTAACAGGAACGTAGGAGTGAAGAAGGGATCTGTTCACAGGGGCTATTATGGAAATGTGACACCAAATAAGGCTTTAGTAGGGGGGTGGGTCTCATTTCAAATACATGCTGGCTCCACCCACAACAGAGGCAATAAGAGAGTGCTTCCTTATCAGAATTTGCCTTTGCCTGTGAGTTATACGACACTTCCGCAGCGTTTCCATATTAAATGGAAAACATTCATACATTTTGTTGTTGTTTAGTCGTTTAGTTGTGTCCGACTCTTCGTGACCCCATGGACCAGAGCACGCCAGGCACTCCTGTCTTCCACTGCCTCCCGCAGTTTGGTCAAACTCATTCTGGTAGCTTCGAGAACACTGTCCAACCATCTTGTCCTTTGTCGTCCCCTTCTCCTTGTGCCCTCAATCTTTCCCAACATCAGGGTCTTTTCCAGGGAGTCTTCTCTTCTCCTGAGGTGGCCAAAGTATTGGCACCTCACCTTCAGGATTTGTCCTTCCAGTGAGTACTCAGGGCTGATTTCCTTATGAATGGAGAGGTTTGATCTTCTTGCAGTCCATGGGACTCTCAAGAGTCTCCTCCAGCACCATAATTCAAAAGCATCAATTCTTCGGCGTTCAGCCTTCTTTATGGTCCAGCTCTCACTTCCATACATCACTACTGGGAAAATCATAGCTTTAACTACACGGACCTTTGTTGGCAAGGTGGTGTCTCTGCTTTTTAAGATGCTGTCTAGGTTTGTCATTGCTTTTCATACTCCAGCACACAGAAGTACTCTGATCATGACATCTGCTCTCAATATCCACCCTGATGCCAAATACCTTACTGTGGTGAATAGGATAATCTCATTTGTTTGCCATTTTTGTATCCCGACTTAAATCATTGTGGGCTAAACTGTAATCGGTGGTTGAAGAGGGACCTTTCCCTTTCCTTTTGTGAGCCACACTTAAGAAAATTTGGGGTGGGGAGGTGGTGCTCTTTAGCTAGAAGGGGGAGGGGAATCAAGGGGTAGTAGAATTTGCAAACTTAATGAAAGGGAACTCTTCAAGCACCAACTTACGCATTCTGCTTGTGAAAAACAAGTTGCAAGTGCGCCGACCTGCCCCCGCAATCGAGGGGGCAGGCACCAGCTGTGTGCACATGCTATTTGATGTGCTGACGTCACTCGCGCATGCCACACAGTGGGCGCACATGACATACCATGTCACACAACATGCACACATGTTGTGTGCACAGCCACCATGGGATTTTGAGGGGCCCCAAGCCACTCCCTTGAAAATTTGGGGGACCCTTGGCTCCTGGCCTCCTCCCCCAGTAGATGGTGCCCCTGACAAGTTGGATAACCGCATCCACACAAGCAGAAATTTACTACCAGCAGAAGAGGAGAATAGTGTTCAGGTCAATCATGTGCACTGATCCTTAAAACAGTGTTATACAGCTATCACCACTAGGAAGAAATGAAGATTGAGGGAGTTTTAACTGCCAGCTTCTTGTATCTGGGGGATCATATAGTTTGATGCCTGGTTCGCCACATGCTGCTATGGCAGAGCAGTAGTAAAGTATTAGGAAATATTTCTTCCACAAACAAAACTTTTTTACTTTTTTTTAGAACACATACAATATATTTCTTAATAATCCATTCCCTATTATGGATTAAAACTGATCTGCAACCTGCAATGCAATTTATTCCAAATTAATCTCATAAGCATTGGGCACACAGGATGGTTGTTGACCATCCACAATCGAGCAGGGCGGGGGGCAGCCAAAAAAATAAAAGACTCCCTGGGACCGTTTGCTTCCTTTAACTTAATCTGGAGTCACCAGGCACAATGGGAAGAGGAACAGAGGCAAGAGTAAAATAAGGCTGTAGAGAGTTGTGTGCTTTGGAGCAACAAAAGCATGAATAAAACTGGAAGGAAGCAGGACCATCTGCAATCTCTTAAATGCCTACGGATGCAACAGATGGTGAAAGTATATAGACCTGGTGAGTGTAAATGTTATTAATTTTTAAACCTCTTTAATAGCGAAGTTGTTTTATGATGGTTTTATAACCAATGACGCCCTCTACTTTGGAAGGGTGGGGTATGAACTAGATAAGTACACAAAAACTGGGGAAATTTGAATCAATTATTTTCGGGCTTTGGGAGGTTCACTACGGGTTTGGAACCTGTAAGTCTGTAACTTCCAATTTTCCCCAAAGCTTTGCAAAGATTCTGCAAAGTGTTGAGGTTGAAGCGAATCCCATCCTTTCCCAAGAAATTCAGAAATATATGAGTTCTTCCTACTACATGCTACAGAATGAATTTGCTCTCCAATGATTATATAAGGTTTCGTTGCTGGATTTGTGTGGGGGTTTTTTTAAGTGACTTTATTTTCCCACTCGTAAAACACAGCCAGGATTTATTTAGCCAGAAAATATCATAGCGCTAAGTAGATATCTCTGCCGATTCCTGGAAAACAAGAGATGTGTAGTCAAAGGTTTCATAGAATCAACGTGTGACCTTCAACCTTCTTTACTTCTGCAGCCTCCTGATCATGTGCTTTCCCCCTCTGTATCAATTTTCTCTTTCCTTCCTCACCCCAGTCTTCACCCTTTCCCTCATTGACCTGTATCACCTTCCTCCAGTCTTTCTCTTTGCACTTCCTTGATCCATTTCCTTTATTGAGCTTTTGCCTTCTCCTTTCATATGCCCCTGCCTTCCCTACCCCTATTTTCCAAGGCCTTTCTGCCAGTGATGCCCCTAGAATAAGTACAGATATGCGCAGTACAAGTGGAATTAGCCTGCCCACCCCAAGTTATTAATATACATTGCTGACTGAGAGGATACCTTTGGAACAAACAATGACTTGCCATTGTTGAATTTTAATATTTCAGTTTGTTGTGTTGTTACCACTCTTCCTTTCCTTAACTCCTTGTCAGGGCTGGAGTCAAACATGGGTCAGCAAGCAAGGAGCAGAGTTTGTCAGAGAGGTTATTCAAAGAAACAGCATACAGCTCAGCAACACTTCCCAGTAAGTCTTGCCCCTATAGAGCAGTTGTCAGAACTGACGGTCTCTGCCTCCAGCTCCCTCTAAGGCTCCTCCTTTCTCAGATGTTTCCCAAGCAGTCTCAAACTGTGTCTGGACGGCTCTAATATCTGTTCTGCTCGATGCATTACTCTGTTTGTCCTTGGAGAGAATCAAGGAGAGGCAGGCTCCCTGTATTATTCTGAAGGCTCTTGCCCCCACTCCTCTGCTTCATCCTCTGAGTCGGAAATGCTCTCTGTCACAGGCTCTCCCTCTTCACAAAACCCTGTTGCCCCTTCAGCATCCAACAGCTCTTCCTACACTTCTCCCTCTGACCTCTCCTCGGTGTTCCACCACCAATCCCAGGGCTCTGAGCCTTCCTCCTCTGGGGTTTCCCTTGAGGGTTCCCCGGCTGCTACGTCCAACCACTCCTCATCATCCATCCAGCCAGTCCCCGACACATCAGTGGAGGCTAGTCGATTAGGGTGAGTATTTCCATCCCAATGCCGATTAGGGCCTTTACCGGTGCCAAGCTCTGAGCTTTCATTTTTTTAAAAAAAAGTCTCTAGCTCTTCTGGAAGGAAAGTTATGAAGAATAACTTATGCACATTTAACTTGTACGCTTTTGGATTTACTATAGGGGACGGGCGTAGCATCCATATCATGGACTGAGGTCAAATTCTGCAGGAAGGACCAGCATACAGGGAAGTTATCCATTTTGAACACTTTCTACCCAAAATAAAATGCTGAAGCAGCACCTGAGAGGATTTGCCAGACAAATGTCTATACTGAAACTGTTAACTCACCCCTAAGATTAGCACCAGTGCTTACTATGGATCAGTACAGGTTACTGAAAGGTCACTCAACAAAAAGCAGGAGTGACATATTTGTTCTAACTACAGTGGTACCTCAGGTTAAGAACTTAATTCGTTCCGGAGGTCTGCTCTTAACCTGAAACTGTTCTTAACCTGAGACACCACCTTAGCTAATGGGGCTTCCCACTGCCGCTGCACTGCCGGCGCGCGATTTCTGTTCTCATCCTGAAGCAAAGTTCTTTTTTTAAAAAAATAATATTTATTACTTTTAAGATTACAGAAAAGGAAAAGAAAAAGAAGAAAGACAAAAGAGAAATACAAAAAAGAAAAAAACAATACAATACAATATATAAACAATACAAAACACAACCTAAACACATTAAACTAAACTAAACAAAACCCTAACCCACCTTAACCCTAAACAAAACAAAACAATAACCATTTAAAAACATACATCACACCTTTTCCATACTCTATCTTTCATTCCCTTGTTTCCTCGACTTCCTCTCACCTCCCTTTTTGTATTCCACTTCTATTAATTGTTTCAGCAAATCCTTTCCATCTTTCTCTATTTTCTGTCATATTATAAATAATATGAGAAGCAAAGTTCTTAACCCGAGATACTATTTCCGGGTTAGCAGAGTCTGTAACCTGAAGCGTCTGTAACCTAAGGTACCACTGTACTGATAAGCAGGCTGCCATTTTGACAAATCTTCAAAACTATCACAAATCACTTCTTTGGGAGCTTTTGAGGAAAATATTTGTCTCTGCTCTATGACACAATTAAAATACCTGGTCTTCACAGTACAGTGAAGCAATTTCCTTGAATCAAGGCTCTGGAGCCAACAAAAACACACACACTGAGAATCCAAGTGTGAATGAATCACCTCTGACATCTTTCTAACCATACTGCTGAGTGCAATCCCCCCCCCCCGCCCCCAGTTACATCTGAAATCGCAAAGTGAAAAAGAACTCCAAGCTATTAACCTCTGTGCATGAATATGCAAGACCCCTTTTACCAACAGAGGGTTCGTTTCTGCTGAAAGGATTTTGTTCCTTTATTATAACCACTTCTGCTAATAAAATTCTGACAAGCAGCAACCACAATGTACAGTTTCAATAAAGCAAGAGATGATTATAGGAATAAACTATAGGTATTAAACTATAGGTATTTAATATAGGTATTAAAAATTAAAAAAAGCTTTGGACTCCAGATATCATTTTTAGTTGCGTTCTATTGCTTTCTTTATCTCTCGCGAGCTGTGTTTTTGTTTTAAAAGAAAAAACTTGCTTACAACTGCATAGCTTTGACATCCTTGAACTATGAAAATGTCAAGAGTGTCTATGTTACATATATTTCCATAATTCAGAGAAATTAAACCTCTACTAAATTTCAGCTGGGGAATTGGTCTTGATAATAAAGGAATAAGCTTTGCTTGCTCCAGGCCTCTATGCTGCAAACCTCTCTCTACTCTATATTTAATCTTAAGGTCCTTCTCCAAACTGACACTAACCATTGAATGTAACTTAACCTTACAGCTTCTCTTCCAGCTGCCTGTGCTCTAGGCTCTACCACCACCCTTCTTTGCTTCTTGCTATCACACTGCTCCTTTCCGCATATCAGAAAGAGCAACTGGACCACGACAGACCACTTGGCCCCATAATCTACCAGTTAACTCGTCTCTCTTATCATCTCCCTCCATTCTTTTACTCTCCAGTCAAAGCACACCCTCTTCAAAGCCACGTTACTTAAGGCTACTTTGTGCTTAGATTTAGAACATACAGTAGCAGCTGGGATAGCTCAGTTGGTAGGGGGCATGAGACTCTTAATCTCAAGGTTGTGGATTCGAACCCCACCTTGGGCAAAATATTCCTGCATTGCAGGGGGCTGGATGAGATGACCCTGGTGGTTCTCTTCCAATTCTATGATTTGGTGTACGACTCTGAAATGTATGGAGGGGTGTCTACACATTTCTTTCTGGTGAGAAGCATGGGGTCAGTCATGGTTCCTAGGCAGGGGAAATTATATGAACCTACAGAAAAATGAGCTAAATAAATAGAAGTTGTTGTTAAGTGCATTCAGCACACCCCTTTGGTAGGAATAGGGAACCTGCAGCTCTTGATTTGTTGTTGGACTTCAGCTCCCATCTACTTCACGCAGCATGGTCTGTGGGCAGAATCATAGGAGTTGTGGATCAGCACCATCAGGAGGTCCACAGGTATCCTGGCCCTCCACCATAGTTAGAAAAAAACATATGTTTCCAATCCTTCATGGATTGGATAGCTCAGTCTGTAGAGCACAGTACTCTTAATCTAAGGGTTGTGGGTTTGAGCATTGCAGCGAAACTTGTGGTCCCTTCCAACTCTACAATTCAATGAGTCTAGGTTTTCTGCTCAGAAGGTAAACAGGGCATTATTAACACACTCAAAAGTTTTATTTTCTTTTATTTTTTAAAGGACTGAGGAAAAACTTGGACAAGCACAGCCGTTTACTTAAAATATCCTGGTGACAACTATCTGTTCCGGGGTCCCTTTCCCCCAGCAGCCTTACATTACAGAGCACAGCAGCATGTATTAAATTGTTCAGGCAGTGTTTCTGAAAGCCAAGGTACAATAAGCAAACTTGAATTCCACAACCTTTCTACCTATAAACAGAAGAATGTTCCCAGCATAAATTGTATCAGCACCACACTGACCAGGGCTCAACTGCTTAAACGAAGAGATGCACGCAGCCCAATCCTAGATATGTTTGGCAAGAAGAAAGCCTTGATGAGTTCAGTAGAGTTTACTCCTAAGTACGCATTTGATTTTAGCATTTGTCTCGCCTACAACAGCAGTGCTACTTCCAATATTTACCACAGGAAAATTGGGCCAAGAATCCTAATGTACAACATTCATCATATTTTGCACTGTGAAGCCTAATATTCAAAGAGCACATCTGTAAAACCATTAATACTGCTACTAATGTACTCTGCAGTCCACAAGGCCACCAAAGGACAGTGAGAGAAGTAGATAAATGGCCTTCATTTTATGTATTTTCACAGGAAATGTGGAAGCTCTGGCTTTTCTGTCAAAGCAGTTCAGGGAGATAGTAGCTAACAAAAAAAGCATTTGGGTGACTTTAAAATAAAAGTTTTTAAAAGATATCACACTGATAAGGTCATTTTAAATTTTACTCTTAGCTTTGAAATGGATGCTGTAGGTTTTACATTATTTGCTGTTCTAGTATTTTGAACTACAGACACTGTTTCTTGGATGTTACTGTGAGCTGCTTGGATGTCTAGCAGACCTAGGGGCACATACATTCGAAAAATTAAATGCCGTATTTTTTGCTCTATAAGACTCACTTTTTCCCTCCTAAAAAGTAAGGGGAAATGTGTGTGCGTCTTATGGAGCAAATGCAGGCTGCGCAGCTATCCCAGAAGCCAGAACAGCAAGAGGTATCGCTGCTTTCACTGCACAGCGACCCCTCTTGCTGTTCTGGCTTCTGAGATTCAGAATATTTTTTTCTTGTTTTCCTCCTCCCAAAACTAAGTGCGTCTTGTGGTCTGGTGCGTCTTATAGAGCGAAAAATACAGTAAATATTTCAGTATTCACAAATAACCTATTTTAACCATTCTATATTTTAAACACACATATATGCACACACACAAACACAAATTTATACTTACTCCTTCTCTGTCACAATGTAGCCATATTCATCCTCTTCAGAAGGCTTGGCATCTAGCTGAAGGCCTTCTCCCAATTTTTTCTGAGTTTCTTCATAGACAGTTTTATCCTGAATCAAAGTATTCTTAATCCAGTGATGAAGCTCAGTCAGCTCTTTAGAGTTAGGTTCCGACTCAGCTTTCTTTTCAGCTATCAACTCCCTGGAGAATGTTTCGCTCTTCACATTTTCAACCCCAACCTTCACTTCCTCGGAGGAAGAGGAGGAGAGATCTAAATCCTCCGACTTCTTCATTTCTGTTTTAAAAGATTCTTTGGACATAGGCTCCCTAAGAAGATTTTCAGTTGTGATATCCTCATTCAGGAAATCAAGTAGTTTTTTACTCAAATGGTTCTCCTATATTACAAAAACAAAAACAAACAGTGTCATTCATAACAATTTTGAACACGCATTAATGGGGTAAAGGTAAAGGGACCCCTGACCATTAGGTCCAGTCGTGGCCGACTCTAGGGTGGCGGCGCTCATCTCACTTTATTGGCTGAGGGAGTCGGCGTACAGCTTCCGGGTCATGTGACCAGCATGACTAAGCCGCTTCTGGAGAACCAGAGCAGTGCACGGAAACACCGTTTACCTTGCTGCTGGAGTGGTACCTATTTATCTACTTGCATTTTGACGTGCTTTCGAACTGCTAGGTTGGCAGGAGCAGGGACCAAGGAACAGGAGCTCACCCCGTTGCGGGGATTCGAACCGCCAACCTTCTGATCGGCAAGTCCTAGGCTCTGTGGTTTAACCCACAGCGCCACCCGCGTCCCTCATTAATGGGGTATCTATGTAAAATTCAAGGACACAAAACTAATAGAACCCTGAAGCTATACTAAGTACATGAGTAGACACTGTTGTCCACTTATGAAAGACGAAAACTAGAAATCACTTTAGCCTGGGGTGCAACTTTTGACAGCTCTTAGATTGCAGCTTAGAAAATGTTGCCTGTATTTTCCCCGAAACTGCTTTTCTCTTGTTAAATTTGACTGATCTTAAGAGGCTTCATCTTTTGGAAGCACTGAAGTATGTCTAAACCTAAAGCATTATCATTAATTTCTTTTTGCCCAGCCTTATTTTACACGAAGCAGCCCTAGACATCCCTGTTTGACTCAGTTCAAGTCTTCCTGCTGACAGTGGCATGAGGCCACCAAGTCTTTCCACCAAGTTATGATTTCAAATTCTGGGTCTTTCAAATCAGCTAGCCTTGAGATCTAGAAACAGCCCCATCACTTAGTCTAAATTCTTAACTCTTAGGAGGGGGGAACTGTCTAAGACCAAATTCTGGATTCTTCTTCTGCTTTGTGTTTCAGAAACATGACTTGAAATTCAATTAAAATCTGCTGTGAAGTTCCATTCCCATGCAACTTGATAGGTGGTGTTAAGAGCAGCACAATAGGGACACGGGTAGCGCTGTGGTCTAAACCACTGAGGCTCTTGGGCTTCCCAATCGGAAGATTGGCGGGAGTGAGCTCCCGTTGTTCCCATCTCAGGTGCTGCCAACCTAGCTGTTCGAAAGCACGCCAGTGCAAGTAGATAAATAGGTACCGCTGTGACAGGAAGATAAACGGCATTTCCGTGCCACCATGGGCTGCATATAAATTTAATAAAGGAACAAACTAGCAAATTAGCACACGTATCTCATACGGTTTTTAGAGGTGAGTGAAAATGCTACTCTGAATTTTGCTGGTGCATTCACAGGTGGTGAATTGGGGAGGGGTGGCATTCACTGATTTTGGGGGGTAAAGGAGCAATACTGGTGAGTGACAAAACATAAATTTTCCCCTGCTAGCTGCTGCTAACGCCCCCACTCCCACTGTCTGAAATCCACTGATGGTTGCAAGTGCACCTCCGTCTGTGTTCCACTGTTGTCACTGTGTTGTAAACTGAACCTCAATTATTTTTATTACATTATATTTAGCATATCTCGTATGACGAGCATTTGGTGCGATGGATTGCCGATATTTATATTTAAACATGCAATTTACCTCATTTTTAGTCCTGGCATCTTCATTCTGTGCCCCTTCATCTGTGGGAACATTGAACAAGCATGTGTTGTGGGACATTATAGAACATTACGTGTGTAATGCAGACACTGCTGTACTGGCTTTGCTTTTCTATAGATTGTGGTGTTTTTTACTGTACATTAAACATTAAGATGTTGCCGCTGAAAGGCGAAAGTAAAAGCATAGATCAGGTTTGTCACTTTGACTCCATTTGGACAGCTTGCTAATGGAAGATCAATGGAGGCAGTACTGTAAGAGTGCATTATATTAATTAGTTCAATAGTATGGCGGCGAATTTACCTCTGTTTACCAGTGCCTTAAAAAAAAATAATCAATACCATGTTTTCTGCTAGCATAGAAATAATGGCTACAGTGATAAATGCAGAAAGGCAACAGATTTACGTTTCAGGCACTTTTCAGGGAAAAATGGATTTCATGTGCTCATCTAATCCTTTATTTTAATAAAGTAGGCACTTCAAAATAATGGTTTTTCGGTTATTGTGACTACTCAGAGGTAAATACGGGATACCAAATTGCCTGTTTTAGGACAGGAACAGGAAGCCTTTGTGAGGCTTGTAAGCATGAAAAACAGATTTTTGTGCATCTCTCACATGAGTCACAAAATGACCTAACAATGGAGCTGTTCACATCTCATTTTTATCCACAGCAATAAACTCGGACACTTTTAAATGATCCACATGTAAATCAATGTGCTGCTTACATGTTTCCTGTCACATGCATCTGCATGCACCTATTTGATCAATGAACACGAGGTGCTGTAAGGCTTAATAAGAGGACTAATTACCTGTGTGAGAGTGGGACGAGGAAACTGAATTTGGGAACACACAGGCCACTCTTACTGGATGGTACATTTTTTTTAATCAGGCCTCAAAACTATGAGTTCTCCAAAACAAATTAGTACCATGTCTGCCCTACTTTTCCTGAATGGGTCATAGAATCATAGAACCATAGAGTTGGAAGGTACCATGAGGGTAATTTAGTTCAAACTCCTACAATACATACTGATGGCTAATTATTTTAGCAGGTCACTTAAATGCAGTGTCTGGTTCATGAGCAGTGCCGGATTTACATATAAGCTAAACAAGCTATAGCTTAGGGCCCCACTCTCTTGGCCACCCCCCCGAAAAATATACTTCTTCTTAATTGTATTTCATATCAACAATTACTTTGATAAAATACACATTTTGTTATGTGCAAATGGCTTTAGATACCTATTAGGTCCATAAATTACCATATAGCATATATTCAACACAAAAAACAGTGACGATTTGTTGTTGACAAAGGACAGCTGGACATATAAAGGGCCCCATTACCTCCAGTAGCTTAGGGCCTCATCAAAGCTAAATCCAGCCCTGTTCACGAGGTGCATCTAAATTGTTTACAACAGTGCTATCGGTTAACCAAGTGAACAATTAAGCATCATGAAAATGCAGCTGTATCTTAAGGTGGCAGTGGCGGAATGACTTAATTGCATCAGTTTGTTGCTTAGGACAAGGGTGGGCAACACACAGGACTCCAAAGCCCAGTCACCTTTTCCTACAATCAGCCATCAGCTGGGTGTCCAGGAAGAGTGTACTGTTCCCACACTGCTAATAGCAACAGTAATATCGTGCAAATATGAAACACTGGGGAGCAGGCTTTAACCTACCCACAGTACTCCCAATCCAAGGAGGTTCACTGCCCCTATGTTGATAATAGCTGCACAGAGACAGCAGTTTGCAATTTTAATGGGGAGGTAGATGTGTGGGAATTACATTCCCCAAACAGGTATCTCCTCCTTTAAATCATGGAGCAACCTGCACTCACCTAATTGCCCACAGAAAGTTGGGATTGCGTGAATAGCACCCATCCCACCCTGTGAACACAATATAATCATGGCAGGAGGAAAGGGAAGCTACATGAACAGCCCTACTATTGGGCAAAGTGGCATAATCTCCTCAGGGAACAGATGCTGTGGGGCAGCAGTGGAACCCCCCTGCGTGTTCCTCCTAAGCCCCTGCCCCCTGGGCTGTCCTCTCATCTGTTGGAGGACAGAATTGTGGGTTACACAACCTGTCCCCGTCCCCTGAACTCGCTTGCTGTGGTGTTGGCTGCTGTCCTGTCACTAGTGCTGAAGTAAGATTCGGCAGCCAGGCTGTTTGACTTCAGTATGTGGAATATGCCAGGGAGGAACCATCTTGTCCTTCACCTCAGGCAGCAAAATATCTTGGTCTGGGAAGCAAACGGTAAGGCAATGATAAGTGGAGGGGAGCTAGCAAGCAGCAGGGAGAACAGGGCAGTGAGCCGGCAGTGGGACAGGTGAGCAGGTAAGTTCCTCTTTGCATCTTTGTGCAAGGTTGTTTTAAGACTGAATTCCTTTAGAAAGGAAAGGAAAGCTGCCATGGTGGATAAAGTACCTTGTAAAGGGTAACCGGCGCTCATTAATCCCATCTCATAATCATCTTTTCCTTCGGCATCCACTCTCTTCTCTTCTGCCTCTCCTCCAACCTTCCCAGCGGCATTCTTCTTTTCTTCATCTACATCAACAGCTTGAATGGCATCAGCAATGATATCTGCCATCTCGTCCAGCTCTAGCGGGCTCAACTTATCTACATCCACATGATGTTTCTTCAGGTCCCTCAGAACATCCTGAATAAATATTTCTTGGGAAGGGAGGGAGAGAGGGAGGAGAAACTTGATTACTTATGAAAAGTCTGATGGTATGTGCAAGGAAAAGAGAAATGAAGCATTGTAGTCTCTGCTCCAGTCCTCAGAAGGAGCTATTTAATTATCTATGAAGTCTCGACTACATTATTCTGTGCTAATCTGTATTCATAAATATAGCCTTGGTAATGTTTTCTCCTCTCTCCCCTCTTATTCAAATGTGTTTATTGAATAGTTTCAATGTTACTAATTCATGGGATTATCTTCTTATATGAATCAGTAATTAGATCACTTTTCTCACTGGACATGCCTTGCCCTACTGAAACAATTGATTTGGGATAAATTAGTGGCAAAACTTTTCCCAGACCAATATGGCTTATCCAGGAAGGCCTGTATCCTGAGGACAAAAAAAGTATTTATTTTATCACATTAGTGGTCTCTCCCTCCCCTCCCCATTACAAACCTTATATCAAGACTTCCTAACAAAATCAACTTATGCTGTACTAAAGCTGCTTAACTACAGAAATAAATTATGATTACACTCAGTCAACCATAATGTAGTTTTTGCAGGGTAAAAATAGAGGGCATATCAATATAATTACATATAAGAAACATGCAGTCTGCTGAAAAAAATAAAAGGACCAGAGCTATTTTTCTACTAGGTGTCTCCAAAAGAAGCAGAGGCTGTAAATAAATCACCACCACTGAATTATGAAGCAGCAATATCAATTTGACTTACCCAGTCACGTAAAGGGCTTAACTGGAGGGTGGGGGAGGCAATGGGGAGATCTCAAGAGTGTCATGGCCCATCCCTGTGAAGTCTATCCAATACTGGCCATGAAACAGAGGACTCTCATCAGAATCTTATCATTCTACCTGACACAAATTCCCAGGTGGAGCTTCCCACAGACCTACCTCCCAGCCTCCAAACAGGACAGGTGGTTCAACGAACCAGTCCAAATGCAAGGTGCACCAGCCGACAAAATTGCCTTAAAACTCTCCACTCAGAAGTTCCCAACTTGAAGAGACAAGGAGCAGCTTAGAGGAGATTGCCATGTTTTAAAACTGTCATGGACTGGCTGGATGTGGAGGAGTGCGGGGAGTGGGGGAGGCACCAGCCAAGGAATCCCCAGGGGAAGAAGGCTCAGAGCCAATGGATTGGTGGTGGGACAACGATGAGTCATCAGAGAGGGAAGGAGCAGACAGGGAGGAGGAGGAGGTGACAGAAGCAGAAGAGGTAACAGGGTTTAGTGATCAGGAAGAAGCTGCAGCAGAGCACAGTTCAGACTCTGCGCAGAATCTCTCCTGCTGTGACCAGCTCCCCTCCCTTCTGGTCTCCTGGAACACACAGAGAAATGAAACAGGAAGAGTGGAAGGTTGTTGTGCCCAAACGAAGCCTGAGACTGCGTGGGAAAGACCCTGGAAAGGAGGAGTCCTAGTGGGCCCTGGGAAGTCCTTGCAACTGCTTCATTGTGGTAAGACCTCCTGGAAACCACTAGGCTGAGCTGTGGTTTGTTTCCCTGAATAAAGAGTTAACTTCACTGACCTCGGGTGCATTATTGCTTTGTTGGCGACCTACGCTTGACTCCCAGCCCTGACAAAACTTCCTATAATTTCAAATTAAGCCCTACAGTTTTCAGCCACCAACATGCTTGCCCCAATTATATTTGGAGCCATATTGCTGCTGCCAACAGAATTCGCACATACAGATATTCCAGGCGCTGTTCACTGTGGTACTTGCTAAACAACCATTCAGCATTAACCCAGCTACTCACTACCAGATAGCCAACTGCTTGGTGGGGCTTACCTGTCTTGTATATGCAGGCTCCTGCCTGCCTGGAAAGGACAGTTATTTTTTGTTGCTGAAATATAATTTAATATCTAATGATATATCCATGCTAATTTACATTTATAATAATAATTTATATTTTTATGACCTAATCTTCATCAATATCAGGAAATAAATATGCCAGTGGCTTGTCTTTTAACACAAGCACCCTGATCTCATTTGTTTATGCTACAATACAAAATGTAAATAAATGTTTTCTGAACTATATTGGATCTTCTGTCTGTTCAAATGAGAGTTTTACTTTGGAATGAGTGGCGCAAGGAGAAGAGGAAGGACTAAACAAACAACTCTAACTTTATCTGCAGCCTCACAGCGTAGATCTTCTGTGCCGGCCTTGCCTTCCACTTTGCCTCCAGACATAGAGGCGGCCTCCCTAATACAGGCAGGGGAGGGTGAGACAGAGGAGCTGCACCTGGGAGATATGGCTTCAGGGACAAGTAGCTCTGTCTTGGAGAAAATTTTGGAGAAACTGGAGGCTCTGGACAAGAAGGCTGATTTGCATACAGCTAAAATTGAACAGAACACAGAAAGCTTGAATAAGCTGACTGGACAAGTTGCACAGAATGCCCAGTCTATTGGAGAATTAAAGGAGGCTGTAGGTGAAAATCGTAAACTGGCTGAAGATACTAGTCAAAGATTGGAAGAACTTGAGAAAGAAGTAAGACCACTCAGCAAACAAGTTGGAGAACATCAGATTTACTTTTTGATGACAGAACTGCGAAACAGGGAGACCAACTTGAGGATACGGTCAATACCAGAGGTGGAAGAAGATAATTTTATTGAATTTCTAACTAAGGAATTTGCCAAGTTTTGGAAGTTAGAGGAAAAAGACTTTAAAATTGTATCTGCTTTCAGGCTTGGCAGAGTCAGAAGGACAGAGAAGCCCAGAGATTGTTTGATAACACTGAGATCAAAGGAGGAAAGGGACAAGATTTTGGGCCTGCACTACGAAAAGTCACTAGACATTTTGGGCAAGAGAATTGAAATCTACAAGGACATTCCTAAGCAGTTGCTGGACCTTAGATCTAACTACACGGAATTGGCAAGACTGTTGAGAAGCAACGCAATTATCTTCAGGTGGGAGTTTCCACAAGGATTATCCTTTACCTACAGAGGGAGAAAGATCAAAATCAAAACAGTGGAAGATAGAGACAAGTTTTTGGGAGCACACGGAGAAGACCTCCACAAAGGACTTGGATTGCCAGCGCCAGAACTTCCAGGGGAGCCCGCCCCCTCGGATCCTCAAGGACCTGAGAACAAGGTACCACCCCAGAAAGAATAACCAGACCTATCCAGGATGTCTCTGCAGCTTTTGAGCTGGAACATAAATGGCTGTAACAGTCCCGAAAAAAGGTCTAAAATTTTTCATATTTTAAAAAAGGAACAATTGGACATTATATGCTTACAAGAAACACATGTGATTAGGCTCCATAGAAAGGTGTTAATAAATAAAAGGCTTGGTCAAGAATTTATATCATCGGATACAGTTAAAAAGAGAGGTGTAGTGATCTATGCAAAAGAGAGCCTTTCACCAAAATTTCTCTTTAAAGATGAAAGTGGAAGAATCCTCGCAATAGAAGTACAGTATCAAGGAGAAAAAATTTTGATATTAGGAATTTATGCTCCAAATGAAGGAAAATCGGATTTTTATAAGAAGTTGCACGAGACCATGCTGGATTATCTGGATTACAACAACGTCATCATGATGGGGGACATGAACGGGGTCGTATCAACAAATATGGATAAGTCACAGAACCAGAACATTACTAAAGAGGGAAGACTACCTAAGACCTTTTTTGAAATGACTGACAATATGGACTGGGTTGACATCTGGAGAGTTAGAAACCCCCTGGGAAGAGAAGGAACATTCTTTTCTGAAGCTCAACTGACTTGGACACGAATCGACCAAATATGGATAACTAGAAGTCTGGCACCTAAGGTGAGGAAGGTGGAAATCTGCCCCAAAACATGCTCCGACCATAACGCCTTGAGAATGGATATGACATTGATCCCAATCGGCTCCTTTAGATGGAAGATGAATGATGGCCTGTTTAGAGACCAAAGAATTGTAAAGAAGGCCCAAAAAACCTTAAAGGACTATTTTGAGATTAATTTGAACACTACGGTGGAAAAAAGAACTATCTGGGATGCAAGTAAAGCTGTGATGAGAGGGTTCTTGATTCAACAGAATTCCTTAAAGAAAAGACTGCAAAATGAAAAGAAAGATAAAATTCTGGAAAGTATCAAAGAGTTGGAGAAGAAGTTAAGATCTAACCCGAAGTCCCAACCGATTCTGAGAGAAATTAAACTTTATCAGGCGCAATATTCCAAGCTGATAAATCAGGAAATAGAATGGAAGATTAAAACAATGAAACAAAAAACTTTTGAATCGGCAAATAAATGTGGGAAACTGCTAGCTTGGCAGTTGAAAAGGAGACAAAGATTAAATACAGTAACAAACTTAGAGGTTGAAGGAAGGAACATTCAGAACCCGGGAGAGATTAGAAAGTGCTTCCAGAGGTATTTTAAAAAGTTATATACTCAAGGGCCACAAGATGAAATAGAGATTACACAATTTTTGGAGAGAAATGGATTAGCAAAGCTGTCAGAAGAAAATAGAACAATTTTAAATGGCAAAATAACACGACAAGAGATTGAACAGGCCATCCTGAGTCTGAAACAGGGCAAATCACCAGGGCCAGATGGACTGACCTCTAACTACTATAAGACATTGAAGGATTATTTGATACAACCTTTGTTGGAGGTCAGTAATGAAATAATGGAGGGGAAGAAGGCGCCTGAATCGTGGAAAGAAGCATTTATCACATTGATTCCAAAGTCAGAAACTGAAAAGACACAACTCAAGAATTACCGTCCCATCTCCCTTTTAAATGTGGATTACAAAATATTTGCAGATGTTTTGGCACGAAGATTTAAGAAAGTTTTAAGTGAGATAATCCATAAAGACCAGGCAGGCTTTCTCCCGGGCAGACATATGTTTACTAACACAAGGAACATCATAGACATATTGGAACTTTTACAAACAAACATAAACACTAAAGCAGTTTTAATTTTTATAGACGCGGAGAAAGCCTTTGACAACATATCTTGGAAATTTATGAAGGGGAATTTAAAAGAAATGGGAGTGGGACGGGGGTTTGAGAACGGGATTGAGGCAATATATTCAGAACAAAAGGCTAAACTGATAGTTAACAATGTGGTTACAGAAGAGTTTAAAATTGAAAAAGGTACACGACAAGGCTGCCCGATTTCCCCATTACTGTTTATTTCGGTTCTGGAAGTGCTCCTGAATATGATTAGGGGGGACCGGTTGGTGGAAGGGATTCAGGTCGGAGCGAAACAATATAAACTTAAAGCTTTTGCAGATGACCTAGTTCTGACATTACAGGAGCCGGAGTCTAGTTTGAAAAGAGTACTACAACTGATTCAAAACTTTGGTCGAGTGGCAGGATTTAAGTTAAATAAGCAAAAAACTAAAGTTTTGGGGAAAAACGTGACAGATATTGAGTTGGAACAGCTTCAGAAAGAGACAGAACTAAATGTGGTTAAAAAAGTTAAATACCTAGGGGTAAACATAACAGCAAAAAATCTGAGTTTATTTAAAGATAATTATGAAAAATGTTGGTCAGAGATTAAGAGAGACTTGGATAGTTGGTCAAGACTAAAACTTTCTTTGTTAGGCCGAATAGCTGCCATCAAGATGAATGTATTGCCAAAAATGTTATTTTTGTTTCAGACACTGCAGATTGTAGACAAGACAGAGTGCTTCCGGAAGTGGCAGAAAGATATTTCTAAATTTGTCTGGCAGGGCAAAAAGCCCAGAATCAAATTTAAAATATTAACAGATGCGAAAGAAAGAGGGGGCT
Organism: Podarcis filfolensis; assembly: GCF_964270895.1. Taxonomy (NCBI): domain Eukaryota; kingdom Metazoa; phylum Chordata; class Lepidosauria; order Squamata; family Lacertidae; genus Podarcis; species Podarcis filfolensis. Next base: position 45,349,316 of record NC_139614.1, on the reverse strand, counting down.
TTGCCCTGCCAGATTTAAAGTTGTATTATGAAGCTGCAGCTTTCTGCTGGTTAAAAGATTGGTTACTTCTTGAAGATACGGATGTCTTGGATTTGGAAGGTTTTAATAATGCGTTTGGATGGCATGCATATTTATGGTATGATAAAGCTAAGATAAATAAGGCCTTCAAGAACCATATTGTCAGAAAATCAGTTTTTAATGTCTGGACAAAATATAAAGACTTACTGGAGAATAAAACTCCGAGGTGGCTGTCACCCCTGGAGGCTAAGGCTCGGAAAAGAGCCAATATGGAGGCCAACTGGCCAAAATATTGGGAGATAATAGAAAAGGATGGTGACAACTGGAAATTGCAGAGTTTAGAAAAGATGAGAGACAAAGTGCGAGACTGGTTACACTATGCTCAGATTAAAGAAGTGTTTAAAAATGACAAAAAGCTAGGATTCCAAGTGGAAAAGTCAAAGTTAGAAACTGAACTGTTAGAACCTAAGACTAAGGTACTTTCAAGAATGTATAACTTGCTGCTGAAATGGAACACACATGACGAAATGGTAAAATCAACAATGATAAAATGGGCGCAGGATATTGGGTATAATATTATGTTTGAAGATTGGGAAAGGTTGTGGACCTCTGGGCTGAACTTCACTGCATGTAATGCGTTGAAGGAAAATGTGATGAAAATGATGTATAGATGGTACATGACCCCTGTTAAATTGGCTAAAATATACCATTCGTCTGATAGCAAATGTTGGAAATGTAAGGAAAATGAAGGAACATTTTTTCACCTCTGGTGGACCTGCCCTAGAGTGAAGGCCTTTTGGGAGAAGATATATAATGAATTAAAAAAGGTGTTTAAATACACCTTTACTAAGAAATCAGAGGCCTTTCTCCTGGGTATTGTCGGCCAGAGTGTGTTAAAAAAGGACAGAACATTCTTTTTGTACGCAACAACAGCAGCAAGAATATTAATTGCCAAGAATTGGAAAACTCAGGAGCTACCCACTGTGGAAGAATGGCAGATGCAACTGATGGACTATATGCAATTAGCCGAGATGACCGGCAGAATTCGAGACCAGGGAGAAGAAAGGATGGAAGAAGACTGGAGGAAATTTAAGATTTATTTACAAAAATATTGTAATTTGGCTGAGTGCTGAATTGGATGCCAGTGCAGACAATTGTCTACCATTAAATTAGATTTAAGGCTGAATTATATGTCAAACCAAATTAAGATTATTAATTAAGATGAGTTAAATGATAATTTGTTTGAAATTAATTTAATAATGATGTAAGTGTATGCGGGAGGTGTGGGGGAGTCCCATGTAACAATTGAGAGATGTTAAATGGACAATGATAAGTGGTGCTTATCTAATATATGCTTTATTTGAAAACTTCAATAAATATATTATAAAAAAAAAAAATCAAATGAGAGTTTTAGCTGCGTTTTGTTCTGATGTATGTCAGATGTGGACAGAGTAAAGGAAATGAGTTTATCAATGACCCCAAAGAACATAAATGGAAGATGACATCTGAGGCAAGATGAGAAAAAGCAGAGATTTTTACAAAGAAAATCAAACAACAGACTTCTGAATGTGTTATTAACAGATGTTTTCAAAGGAGAAAATATTAAAAGATATTGGAGATGAAAAATACATAAAGTAAACAAAAGTAAGTGGAGGAATCTGAAAAGAGATAGCCAACAGTGCCAAAATATAGGTAATAGACTGAGAGCATTTTTACCCAGTCCAGAATGAAAAGTAACCCATTGTTTCTTGTTACGTAAATAAGTCTGCATGAGCTTGGGGTGGTCACTAACTCCCCTCCCCTCCTCTTTTGTGAAATGAGAAGACCGCACACAAATTATTTTAAAAAGCATATCCACTTCCACTTTTGAACTTACAAAAAAAAAATCTTTAAAATTGTTGTTTTTCATTGGTTTATTCTGTTTGTAAACCACTTGGAGGTTTCTTTGGGGGGGGGGGATTACAATCAAGCAGTATATAAATATTAAAAAAGGTAAAGGGACCCCTGACCATTAGGTCCAGTCATGGCCGACTCTGGGGTTGCGGCGCTCATCTCGCTTTATTGGCCGAGGGAACCGGCTTACAGCTTCCGGGTCATGTGGCCAGCATGACTAAGCCGCTTCTGGCGAACCAGAGCAGCGCACGGAAATGCCGTTTACCTTCCCGCCAGAGTGATACCTATTTATCTACTTGCACTTTGACGTGCTTTTGAACTCCTAGGTTGGCAGGAGCAGGGACGGAGCAACGTGAGCTCACCCCGTCGCAGGGATTCGAACCGCCGACCTTCTGATCGACAAGTCCCAAGCTCCGTGGTTTAACCCACAGCACCACCCCGCGTCCCTTATATAAATATTAGGAAATAAATAAATAGCTGAACATAAGAGAGCTGAATTCATTTCTGGGATTCATAGTGCTCCTTATATCATTCAAGGGACTTAGGCCCATCTTCCTTTTCTACCCAGAATACGTACACTGCCTCACAACCCCTTCATCAAACCCACAAGTTGTGGGGGGGGGTTGGCAACTAAGCCAAAGAAGGCACAAACTGGCTTCTGCCACCATCCACGTGATCTTGAGCCATTTCAAAGGCTGCACCTCCTACCTCCCGAGAAAAATATAACGGCAAGGAGGAGACCAACCTAGTCCCATCCGTCAGCCAGTTAAGATGCAGCTGCCCCAATTCTCGCTTTCCTCTTCCCTCCCCATTCTTTTTTCACTCTTTTGCATCATCTCCATATCCTCCAACATTTCTCGAATGCAAATAGGGATGTCCTATTCCATAATATGGGACACGGGTAGCGCTGTGGTCTTAACCACTGAGCCTCTTGGGCTTGCCAATCAGAAGGTCGGCGGTTTGAATCCCCACGATGGGGTGAGCTGCCGTTGCTCGGTCCCTGCTCCTGCCAACCTAGCAGTTCGAAAGCACACAGTGCAAGTAGATAAATAGGTGCAGGAAGGAAGGTAAGGTAGTAGATAAATAGGTACAGGAAGGAAGGTAAATGGTGTTTCCGTGCGCTGCTCTGGTTCGCCAGAAGCGGCTAAGTCATGCTGGCCACATGACCCGGGAAAAGTATCTGCGGACAAATGCCGGCTCCCTCGGCCTATAAAGCGAGATGAGCGCCACAACCTCAGAGTCGTCTGCAACTGGACTTCTCCAATGAAAATAGGGACATCCTACGATAGCTTCCAACATTACTCCGATTAAAATAGGGACAGCCTAAGGAAAAGCTGGACATTCTGGGATCAAATCAGAAACTGGGACAGCTTCTGTAAATCTGGGACTGTCCCTGGAAAATAGGGACACTTGGAGGGTCTGAGCCTGCAGGGAAGGACTGCCTTATCTTGTAAAATATGCACAGCACCCATAAACATTGTAGGCACTTATAAATGTTAATAATAATAATAATAATAATAATAATAATAATAATAATAATATATTCCTGGTAGACAAACCCAGAATGAGTTGTTTATCTTTTTGTTACTTTGGGTGATTTGTGCCACTTATATATATATATATATTTAAATGCTTTAAAAAAATTACTATAATGAGCCCTATTCATTTGAGACATGGTGGGATAACATTTAAATGAATGAAACATTTACATTAACAGCCATAATTACATACTTCTATATAAAAGCACCCCATGGTGCAATCAAGCTTGCAAATATAATCACAGACACTAATGACCCACAAGCCTAAACTTATCTACTTTAGTCATCTGTGGCCTAAATGCTGTGAGGCAGGTAGAAAGAACTGTATTTTGCAAAACGTCTGTCACTGGTCAGAAGCAACCTTTTCTTTACTTGACTTGGGTGAGTTGCTATTTGCAAGTCTGGGGTAAATTCTGTTGAAAAACCAAGTGGGTCGTGCCATGAGAAACCCCATGGTGGACAAATGGTTTTTGCCCCGAAGTGGAAGGAAGAGAAAGCCCCAACCAATGAAGATTGGATAACCAAGATGATGGACTATGCCGAAATGGCAAAGATGACCGTGAAGAGCAGGCACCAAGATGATAATTTTTTTAGTAAAGAGCGAGAAAAATGTATAGAGTACAGTGTCTTAAAGATCACTGTAGATATTTAAAAAGGTCAGCAGGATTGTTATAACACTTGTAATGTAATAAGACTAAAGTTAAAAAAGGATACAAAATGAATTTGAAAAATGTAATTGGATGCAACAGAAACAATAGATAAATATTGGAAACCAGGGGAGGTTGGGGGGAAGTCCGGGGATTAAAGTAATCTCAGATGTGCAAAAACTGAAAATGATTTAAATGTATAAGAAGACTGTTAAAAAATGAAAATGAAATATTTTTTAAAAAGAAACGCCACTGTGCATCTGTACTGGCATAGTGAATATTGGCTGAAAATAATGCCAATATATTTCACATCTGGCAACCAATGCACCCCTTTGGTTTCAGATAGTATATGGGTAGATGAGTCTAAAATGCCCAGGACACAAATTATCATGGCCCTGTAGCAGCTATGGTGGCTCATTTACCAGAAGTAATGTATTTAGCATTAACCCTAGAAGTGTATACTTGATTCTGATCAGACATAAGAAACACCTGCTGGATCAGGCCAATGGCCCATCTAGTCCAGCATCCTGTTCTCACAGTGGCCAACAAGGATTTGTCTATTCTATCCATTAAGGTCTGGAGGTAAGCAGATTGCAGGTCAGTAGGCAAGTTGGGAAACAGGAGAGCAGTCAAGTAGACAGGCCATCAAAGCAGCCAGCAGATAAGTGGGAATGGATGGCTGGAGAGCAGCTCAGTCCGCACCTGAGTGACAGGTTGCTCAGACTGAAGATATTCTAATCCTAGAATTAGAAGGAGTATTAGGGTAATCTTGCCTTTATGGAGCTGGTAGCTGAAATGCCACCATCTGGCCATTGGCAGTGGTGGTGTTTAAGTAGAGCAGAGAGCATACCTGAAGGAGCATCTCCACCCCCCCATCCAGTGCCTAGATACTGAGGTCCACCTCCAAGGGTCTTCTGGTGGTTCCTTCACTGCAAGAAGCAAAGTTACAGGGAACCAGACAGAGGCCCTTCTTGGCACTGGCACCCTCCCCATGGAACGCCCTCCCATCAGAACGTCAAGCAGAACTACACAACTTTTAGAAGACATCTGAAGGCAGTCCTGTATATATGTGCTGGAAGCCGCCCAGAGTAGCTGGGGAAACCCAGCTAGATGGCTGGGGAATTCTTCTTCTTCTTCTTCTTCTTCTTACTACTACTACCACCAGGTGCTCCCTCCAATGAGAAGCTACCACAATGGCACAGAGATTATGTCCTGAGGACCAGAGATCCCAGTTTGAGATCCTTAGATATTTACATAGCCTATTTTAAACTCCTATAGCGTACAATTGAACAGGTCAATTATGAGCTCAGTATAAAGCACCATGTAAGTTTAATATTGCTGTCTGGTGGGCTTTCCCCTCCCTCCCTGCAATTGGGTTCAATCCAGCGAAAACCTAGACTGCTGAATAAAAAAACCTGTTGATAAAACCTTTCCATTTCAGTTTCATTTGTTTTCAACTCATTTTCTTTTCTTTCATTCTATCATGTCTTATCTCCCTAGTTCCCTTCCCTAGGTTTCACAGTCTATAGGAAAGCACAGTCGTAATCTCAAGCAAAATGAAAATAAGGGGGAAAGAAATTCAACAGGAGAAAATGAATGGCCAGCAGCCCCACTCCAGAGTCCACTGAAAGACATTTGGCAGATCTTTCTGGTTCATTAAATAAAGCAAAGATAGAGAAATGGTCTGCATTCTGTGAAGTGTGTTGTTTCTCACACTGGGCAGTCACTAGGATGCTAGGAATACCTCCTGAAGATAAGCTTCTTGTTAGAGGAGACTGACATCTTAAGGAAAACTAAGCTGAAAATACGAAGCATTGCTATTGCCCGACAACCACTGAAGATAGAAGCCAAGAGCAATCACAGGCACAATTTGAAAAATATGGCATAAGTATACTGGAAGATTCGTTAGAAAATGTTTGACTGCTGGCAACAAGCTAAGAAAACACTTGATTTGTGAACAGATATTAAAGAGAAAGAAACTATTTGGAGGGTGGGAATACTTTTCTTAAATGGTCAACGTTGTACCTAAACATGTTGCTCTGTAATGTTTTGCCTGCAGAAGCCAAACTGTTAAAATCCAATGCATTTTGCAGCATATTGTTCCCTGTAAGTTTTAAGTATTTCTTCTCTGCAGATTCCTGCTAAGAAAGGTGAAATAGGGCAGTGCATGATAATGAAATCAGCATGGACCTAGTTTGCTCTAGCAGCAGTCCTACTCCAGATCCGTGCAGGGCCACCTGGACTTGCATTTACATTAAAATTTGTTTTTTGAAACCTATTATCAGGCAGCCGCCTCACCATGAACCCTGTCACTTCGGGCATGTACACACTGGGCTCTCTTCTGTCTAAATAGCAACAATTCAATAGTGTATGAGATTTGGGAGCAAAAGAAAAACACGAAGGAGAAGACGGTGAGAAACAATATGTAAAGCACGGTATGTATAATGCTTCAGGTTTCTACGAAGGGAGGATCCTGGCCAATGGTCAACAATGATGGGAGCTGTCATCCAAAACATCTAGAGAGAACCAGGTTGGCAAAGGTTGCTCTACACACCAACATTACCTACCTTCCATTAATAGAAAACTCCACCTAACACTGCATATACCTCCCCAGAAGGGCTGACAATGATTACATCGTATTTTTCGCTCTGTAAGACGCACCTGACCATAAGACGCACCTAGTTTTTAGAGGAGGAAAACAAGAAAAGCCCGCAAGAGCCGCAGACACACTCACTTGGCGCGGCTCTTTAAAGATAGAGCGGCTCTTGCTGGCTTTTCCGGGAGGTGGGAGAAGGGACTGATGGGTTGCCCTCCATCCCTTCTCCCACCTCCCGGAAAAGCCAGAGCAAGCTGCGCAGCTATCTCTGAGGCTGTTGTGCTGCCTTCCCAGCGAAGAAGGATGAGGGACGGAAGCGGCTCCATAAGGGCTCACTTCTGTCCCTCCTCCTGCTTCACTGGGACGGCAGCACAACAAGAGGCGCTGCACAGCTCTCCCTCTTGCTGTGCTGGCTTCAGTGATAGCTGCATAGCCTGCATTCGCTCCATAAGACGCACACACTTCGCCCCTTACTTTTTAGGAGGAAAAAAGTACGTCTTATGGAGCGAAAAATACGGTACCTATTGTGATGTTGCAGACTCTGCCAAATTAAATTCACAAGCGCAAAGGCACTGCTACCTACAAACACGTGGTCCCAATTCTAAGGCCCCCACCCAACCCTTAGCATAGTGGGGTCCCTGCTTTCACCTCCTAGCGCTCCCGTTGGCCGTTGTCACACAACAAACCTTTTGTTTTGCCCACCCAGCAGCAAATGATGAGTGCCTGCAGCACTCCTACCACCAGCTGCTTCAAACCACAACTTGCAGCCACAGCTGCTGAGCTGCGCATGAGCACTGGTCTGTTGCAGCTGAGGAGCAGGAGGAGGAAGCAGCCACTTGGGCAGCTGCACATAGTCCTCCCCGCTCTGCTTATTGCTGCTGTGTCTTCATCGTGCCTGTCTGCAACTCTTCACATGCAGAGAACATCACAAAGCCACAGGGAGGCGAGCCAGCTCCCCATAGGAGTTAACTTGAGAGAAATAAGAGCATAAAAGAGCCTGCTGGATCAGGCCAATGGCCCATCTAGACCAACATCTTGTTCTCGCAGTGGTCAACCAGATGCCCGTAGGAATCTCCCCCACTGTGGTTTCCAGCAACTGGTATTCAGAAACATTACTGGTTCTGGCCATGGGGGGGGGGGGGTAAGAGAATAGTCATCATGGCTAACAGCCATTGCCAGCCTTACCCTCCCTGAATTTGTCCAGTCGTCTTTTAAAACCATCCAAGTTGGGAGCCATCATAGCCTCCTAATGAGACCGGGTACCATTGTTTAACTGTGTGCTGCCCGAAGAGTTGGTTGCACTTCTGCAGCTCCTGCTCAATCTCTCCAGCATCAGCAACAAACCCTGTTTATCAAGGTCGGAAAACTGTGCCTGTTTTGCTGTAAGTGTGACAGGAGTGTAATGTATCAGTCAAATCCTGGAGAGGGCAGCAGGGGTGCCTGCTTTCCTGGATTTGTGGGTGTGCATTGCGCTCTCTAGAGGGACGTGGGTGGCACTGTGGGTTAAACCACAGAGCCTAGGACTTGCCGATCAGAAGGTCGGTGGTTCGAATCCCCGCGACGGGGTGAGCTCCCGTTGCTCGGTCCCTGCTCCTGCCAAGCTAGCAGTTCGAAAGCACGTCAAAGTGCAAGTAGATAAATAGGTACCGCTCCAGGGGGAAGGTGAACAGTGTTTCCGTGCGCTGCTCTGGTTCACCAGAAGCTGCTTAGTCATGCTGGCCACATGACCCGGAAGCTGTACGCCGGCTCCCTCGGCCAATAAAGCGAGATGAGCGCCGCAACCCCAGAGTCGGTCACGACTGGACCTAATGGTCAGGGGTCCCTTTACCTTTACCTATTGCTCTCTAGTCTACTGAATGCCCCATTACATTTTTATCTTGGGTCTCCTAGTCTGGAACTTTAAGCACTACACCATGTGCTAAATAGTGTGGGTAGGAGGCAGCCCCCCTTTTTGCTTGCAATATACTGAATAGGTGGTGGTGGTGGTGGCATATTCTGCAGATATTTCCTTAATGACAAAAGTGGGGCCATTCCCCAAATGAAGCTGCAAAAATGAAACCAAGCCAGATCTTGTGATGAGGATACTCAAAATTCATACTGCATACTTCACAATTATAAAGTAATAACATTACACTTAAAGAGGGGGAATGTAAGCCTGGGTCCTAAAATTATGTAGATGCACTGCTGCTCAAAAGCTTGCAGGTATCTTAATAACCTCAGACTAGTCTTCCTTTGACTACAACAATGTATTTCAATTTTTATTTTTATTTTCAGGTAATTTCACATTGACTTCTCTGCACAGCCCTCACAGAACTTGTGTGCATTGCAGCGGATTATGGGGAGTGATTTATTGCTTATAAAAGGTGCACTGTTCAGGCCTGAGCAGTCTGAACTGAATCACATGCTTCCCCTCCCCTGCAGCTGTGCATTGCATGGGACAATCAATGGTAGAGAGGGGACATGCCAAGACTGACCACCTCATTGACAAATCCCTTGATAAACTTCTAAGGAATCCCGGTAGATGAAATTACTGGTCTAGAACAGGCATAGGCAAACTCGGCCCTCCAGATGTTTTGGGACTACAACTCCCATCATCCCTGACCACTGGTCCTGTTAACTAGGGATGATGGGAGCTGTAGTCCCAAAACATCTGGAGGGCCTAGTTTGCCTATGCCTGGTCTAGAACAATAGGTGAGCACTCATACGAAGATTAAATGGATGCCTTACCATCTACTGGAGTTAGAGGGGCCTTCGTATCGCTCTGGACAGAACCAGGCACCAGTCCAGATCCAGGCCTCCTTATGAATGGTGGCCTCATCTCAATATCTCCTGGTTTCTCTTTCAACATTGTCCCATCAAGATGGTCAGCCTGAGGAAGCTTGAGCCGACTGGTATAGGGAGGAGACACTTTAGTCCTGCTAACAGGAGCACTTCCGTCAAGATTTTTTGCCGCAACTTTCTGAGAGATATATGCATTTAATGCCGCCAACAGAGCCTTTCTGTCAAATCCGTCATCTGGCTTTAGTGGGAATTTATCTCTCTGTGGTTGGCTGAAGGTTCTCACTGGGATGTTCTCGGTATATTTTGAATGGGCTGCTGGTGAATGGGTTAAAGCAGGAGCTTTTCCTTTGGAGTTCTGCACCATGTAGTTGATGATGGTGTCAGGTGGGACGTTATCAACCTAGAAGGAAAAGGAAAGTTGTATTAGAATCGGTCTTATGCTAACCCCTTCTAATTAGCCAACATGGGAACTCCATAAGAATACATAATGGTGTGTTTCCTACTTTAACTTCATGTTTAAGAAAGGGAGGGAGGTAGCCCACATTCCCTATGCACACCAGGGCTGGATTCTGAATCATATATCAATTATGATGCACATTTACCTAGGTCTGTTTATTTTGTGCTGGCGCAAAGGGACACTTTGTTTATCTGTTTCTCCCTTATATAAGTTGCTATGATAGCATGGAAACCCTAGCATTGGAGGACCAATAATTTATCAACCCTTGCTTTGGTTTCTGAGATATAAAGGGCATCTTCTGTATACCTCAAAATGGATATTTCTATTCACAAGAGCAGGACACTTGCCTTTAAAATATAATGAAACATGATTCTTAGATCTTTTATACAGAGAGAGGCTGTGCGCAAACGCATGTTTACATGGTATGCCTTAAACTCCCACTGCTAGATTGGGAAGCTGATGATTATTTGTTCCATTTATTTAACCAAAAACTACTTGGTTGTAATAAAACCCTTAAGCAGTTTACAAGCAATATTAAAATTATCATTTAAAACAGTTCAAAACAATTAAATATTTAAAAATAATTTTTATTAACAATAACAAAGATAATATCTCATCAATGCCCACATGTCCTGATAAGCTTGCCTAAACAAAAATGATTTAAACAGGTGCCAAGAAGAGAGACTCCTTGATGTAAATAGATAGGGAGTTCCAAAAATACAGGTGCTGATGCTCTAAAAGATCCATTTCTCACAACTGCGGGGTATTATCCAGCACCTGTAGCAGTACCAGTTCTGCAGATCAGAGCACTCAAGTGGGCAAACACGGGATAGGGAGATCCAACAAGTACACACAACATTTAGTTGGCCAGTCGAAGCTCTTTCTGGGGTGTGGACGCTGTCACATGCTGCCAGGGACTGGACAGAGGAGGAATGGTGGCGACCGCCTCCTCCCCAGCCTGAACCTTGCAGAGAAGAGGAAGACAGTATAGATTTACAACAGTGGTTTGCGGGAGGTCACAGCTCAGAGGCAGATGAGGGGCAAAGTTGGGAGATAATAGGAGACACGTCATCACTAGAAAGCATTCCTGACCCCCCTTCCCCTAGATCCTGATGAGCATTGGAAGTAGGAGAGCAAAGAGCTCGAAGACAAATGGCCCTAAGCAGCCACCATAAGGTGGGTGGGGCTGTTGACAACTGAGGAGAGAAGGGGGTGTGCCTGGAGATTACTCAGAGCAACGCCATTACTCCAAGAGGCTTCAATAAAAGATATTGGTAAGAACTTGTCTATTCCTGGCAGTCTACATGCTGGCAGCTTCTAGGAGACTTCACCCCCAGAGGTGCACTCCATTGTCTCTTGAGACAGATGGATGCCAAGGACAAGACAACTTGAGTTACAATCTACATCCACCTTGCAATTTGAGAAATGCTGAATTTTGATGAATTCCCCCCACCCCCCAAACACCCCAGCTTCAATTTAATAAGCCTTATGGAGACATCTGCGCCCCCTTCCCTGCCCACTGGTATGGAGAGACAGCAGGTGACTTGGAAACACACCCGATATTGATGTGTTTGATCAGACCTACAATGACGTGCAAATGCAATTTGAAACACAGTGGGCGGAAATGACCTTGCTGCATTTTAAGACGATAATGTGTACACAGTCACACTTGCAGAGGAATCGAGCGCCCGTGGGATGCAACGAAAGTGAACAGAAGGTCCTCATCTCAGTTATGCAGTGCAATGCTTCATGATGAAATCGAAAAGCACCCATACCGACTCGGAATCCTAATATCAGGGACATTTGTCCCCCTGCACCAGTGCTAGCAACCTTATGCCAAAGAATATTTCTATGCCTTATTATACTGAGCAAGTTGCTGGGGAATTGGCATTCATGCAAAGCATCCTTTGAGCTATTATTATGATAATGATAAACCATAAATGGCTTAAGATAATAACCTATTCTTCTCAAGCCCTTTAAGATTCATAACTCCTTCATCTGTATCCACAATTGTTGTTCAACAATTGGATGTTACTGTACGTCCGTAAAATAAGGGAGAAATAAACTGAATTGCAAGGTGCTACTTATGCTGTACATTGAATTTGAGCAAAGTGATGTGGAAATCGCAAAGACAAAGAGGCATTCATATGTTGCTGTTTTTTTTTACAAATGCAAAATAGTTCTTGAAGTCTAAAGAACAGAGGTCGCCCAAGGAGCAACACGGAGAGTTGCACATACACAACTGAAGCTCCCCCCCCGCCAAGCCCATGAAACTCCATGCTCCCCCACCTAGGCTCCTGAAAGTCAGGGACCCTCTATAATGCCTGGTTGTGGGAAAAGGAAAATCATTGTCCTCTCTACCTGTAAGCAGTCTTTGGACGTCAACACTGTACTCTGAAAGCACCACCAAATTCTAACAGCCAACAAAAGTAATGAAGACCCTTTCCTTTATACAAACCTTACGAGACAGTTTGCAAAAAGTTTGACCTGGATAATCAAAGGTGGCTTTTTTAAAAAAACACACACAGCTACTCAAAAAGTGCCTGAACACTCAAATATTGAAGAGGATTTGCGATTTCCCTGAGTCTCCTGTAAACAAACAAGCCCATCAAGAAGAAGAACACAGACACTTCAAGCAGCCTTATACAAATTGGGTACAAGTGTCAATCGCAGGCTAAGCTGGTATCAGGAGAGGACCAGCAGTCTCTCAGCAGCTTGACAGGTCACAACACTGGCAGACTGGGATGCTCTTTGAAAATTCCTAATTAAAAATATGGCATCAACAGCAAGTAAGCCTATTTTGAAAGCACCCTCATTTCTGACAACAAATGTAAAGTCAAAGAGAGAGAAAAAGACTAGAGCCACATACAGCCTGAAGTTCCAGTATTAACGTTAAAACCATCTTTGACCGTGATTCACTATGGATGTAGACCTGCATTGCCCTGTTCTTTGGCATCTTTGTGGTGAATTGTCTCTGTACTTTCCATTGGAAAACAAGAAAGGAAAGTTAATTCTATGTTATACTGGAAGTGTCGGGATGGATTGCACTGGATTGTATCCCTTGACGAAAGTTCGCCAGGTTTGATTTTAGTAAAGAACTTTAGACCAGGAGATAAAATCCAACACAGTCCTTCTTGGTACTTCTCACCCTTGTTTCATAGCAAGTTTCTACAATCTTCAGGCGGGGGAGAAATTCCTAGAGATAAATGGAACGCAATAGGTCAGGATATGTATGCACAACAGAAAGGTACAAACTGAAAATTTCACCCAGTTAAGACTTAGCACAGGTAAATAATGTAGCAGCAGAATTATGTGATCTTAGAAAAGAGCAATCCCAAGTCACACAACTACTATATTAAATAGCACCAGGGTAATTTATTCTATTTTCTGTGAAGAGGAGGATGAGGGAGACCCACTGCATAGAACTTAGCTCTTCCTGATGTATGTTTTTAATCAAAGAATTAAGATCGTTTGTGTTACCGCCATTTTATCTGATCTTTTTATTCTCGCCGAGTACCTCTGGACACTACTAACCTGCCTCATTTAAAAGTAAAATGAGTTTCACAAGGTAATCCCACAGCAGAATATCTTATTTATTTATTTTTGTAAATCTAATTGCTATTAATGACAGGGATTTGTAAATTCACTTTGCTGGCAAAATTAGCTGTATGGCACAGGAAATATCTAGCAAGGGATAAGAGGGCAAAGAAAGAGAGAGCTTGAGGGGGCAGGCTGGGAAAAGCAACAACATGAACATGCATCAAATGAGGTTTGATATTTGAGCCAGAGAGTAATTACATCTGACAACAGTTGGAAAAATGCGGAATATGCTTTATCACATTGGAACTACTCCATATGTGACTTGTGGCTGCAAGCTATACTTGCATGTTAAACAGTCATGACTTTGCTCAAATACAATTGATTTCAATGGGAACTAAGTGTGCCTAAATGGGTAGCTACCCTGGGGCTGCTTAGTGAGGTGGAGCCACCATCTAATCCAAATATCTTCTGGCTCTTGCCACTAAGGAGGTAAGATGGGAGCGCAATTCCTCCTCCTCCTACTCCTCCTCCTCCTCCTCCTCCTCCCTCCTATACCAGCTCCAGGCTGGCACAGCAGAAGGGCCTGAACAAGCCCCCTCAACAACAAATGGCCCAGCTTAGGATCCAGGAGATCCTTGGCTCTCCTTGCTCTGCCCCTGAAAAATCCCATTTTGGAACCCTGTGCTTGCTACAGTGGGAATGCCACAGTCAATAGCTCCATAGCAGCTTCTGCAACAGTGGAACCACCTGCTGGTGAAAGGACCCCTCTGCCATATGCCATCGCCCGCTCCTTGAGCAATTAGGGAGTTAAGATTGCTCCAGACCAGGCATGGGCAAACTCGGCCCTCCAGATGTTTTGGGACTACAACTCCCATCATCCCTAGCTAACAGGACCAGCGGTCAGGGATGATGGGAATCGTAGTCCCAAAACATCTGGAGGGCCGAGTTTGCTCATGCCTGCTCCAGACCATTGGTTCTTCTTAAAATAATGGCAAGCTTTGCTAGTGCATGACACATCAGCCGTTCTGAAACTAAGTCGATCTGGATGGGGTCAATGCCAAACGGTAGGCTGTCCAAGAATCCCATGCATGTCGCCTTGAGTTCCATGATGGAATAAAAAGTGATGTGTGAATATAAAATAAAAGATGCATTGCTCAGGCGAAGGAACTACAGTTTTATCAGATTTTGTCACGGTCGTAAGATTTTTTAAAACTATTTGTTAACTTTGAGTCATCCCTGTCTTTGCAGAGGATGAGCTTTAAAAAATTTTATTCTAAAGAACAGTTCACTTGGCCCGTCGTGGATGGTGCAGGTGACCTAGATAATACAGGATGAACAATAAAAAAGAAAATAAATTACTTTGAAACATGTACATTAACTTAAAGTCAGGTTGACTATGACACACTGCTCAGTACGATTTACTTAAGTAACTGACCCTTCAGAAAGAAATGTCACAGAAGTGCACATTATTTTATCCTTTGAAGACTCTTAAAATATTAGTCTAGCCACATCTAAGTGAGGAAAAATAGTTTTTCAGCAGCCGTCAAACAAAATTATGGTGCACTAGATAAAAACTGTTATTAACAATAGCTGAACTATTTGAAGGCTCCACAGACCACTCAAGATAACACAATCCCACCAAAAGTAACAATGATTACAAGGAAAAGAATTCCTTGACATCGGAGGCTTCTCAGTGAAGGGGCATGCAGGCTCCAAGTCCAGCATTCTCTGAGAATCCTTGGACAAGATGACATGAAAATCTGCTAGACATACCTTTACTTCAGGTTAAGAACTGGACATGAGAGAATATCAATTGCATTCCTGCATGTATCTTTATTTTACTGAACAGCTGCCACGATGGCAAGAACTATACCTCGTACAGTTCATGACATGTTCTCCACATCCATAGATACACAGGGAAAAAATCCTGATTGCGTGAACTGGCCTAAACTAAATTTTAATTAAGATGATCTTCTATTCTCTCTAATTATTTCATGCAAGCTTCGGGGAACGCTGTAACATTAAACAACCAGCAGTCATATTGAGCGATGGCAAGAGGGAGATCATTAATATATCATGAAACCACCAGTGGCTTGGCAGAGAAGATGGATCGTCGTAGTTAAGGATCTTACGTAACCTTTTCCTGTCTGAGATACGCTGAAGCTTTGAAATAGTTTCAAAATCTACTTCAGAGGAAACCTGCATGAGGAAGGTTGTTAATTAAAACCCTCTAGTTAAAAGTGCCACGCTGCATATAGATGATCAAGCAAAAAAATTGGTCCAAAGACTCTCTTTAGATCAAAACTGGTAATAGTTTTGCCTCTGAAGACTGACTGTGCAGTTGCCACTTGAATGGACAGACTGGAGGCTGAATAAACAGCCACTCTGCTGTAAAGTGCATCTTCTGCAAACTGCCTGTTCTATCATGTGTGTTATGGGAAGGAAACCTGGACAAATAAAAGCAGCTGGCTTTCTATGGAGTTTAGTATCTCAAGCTTCATTCTCGACTGGAAAGCCAAAATGCCCCCAAAATCTTCCCCTGCTACTTTTATAACATCCTAGAATCTCTGTAGCAGAACTTAGACAGCATCTTAAAAAGCAGAGACATCACCTTGCCAACAAAGGTCCGTATAGTTAAAGCTATGGTTTCCCCAGTAGTGATGTATGGAAGTGAAAGCTGGACCATAAAGAAGGCTGATCGCCGAAGAATTGATGCTTTTAAATTACGGTGCTGGAGGAGACTCTTGAGAGTCCCATGGACTGCAAGAAGATCAAACCTATCCATTCTTAAGGAAATTAGCCCTGAGTGCTCACTGGAAGGACAGATCCTGAAGCTGAGGCTCCAATACTTTGGCCACCTCATGAGAAGAGAAGACTCCCTGGAAAAGACCCTGATGTTGGGAAAGATGGAGGGCACAAGGAGAAGGGGACAACAGAGGACGAGATGGTTGGACAGTGTTCTCGAAGCTACCAGCATGAATTTGACCAAACTGCGGGAGGCAGTGGAAGACAGGAGTGCCTGGCGTGCTCTGGTCCATGGGGTCACAAAGAGTCGGACACGACTAAACGACTAAACAACAAGAATCTCTGCACCACTCAAGCTTCTCTGAATATCAAGGGCCATAAGTTACGCACCGAACTCTTACTCATTGCTGGCTCCTTCCTGGCCATACTTTTTTTTTTTTTTTTTTACTGCAAAATATATTCGCTAAGTGAAATGTGCACAGCTCATGCTGGTTACCAAACTCTAGAGAGACATTTTATATAGGACTTACATAATCACTAGAGCAACATTTCTCAATCGGGGGCAGGGAGGGGTGTATGCAGTTCTCGGGTCTGTGTGTGTCAGTTTCCAAAAAATATGCACAATATAAAAGAATATTAAAATATAAAAGTATGATGTGTTACGTTGGGAACGTATATGATCTTCGTGTCATCACAGGTGCACAGAAGTTCAGCATTATAATATGAGTGGCATCGCGTACCATATGCGCAGCAGTTCATCAAACACAGTGCAGTTAATCAATTGCTTATTTATTTGGGCTGTTCGTTTCCAGTAATTCTGAGAACTTCAAACATCACATGTTACTGCTATTACATATCCAATAGTGCTCAGTTTAAGGCAGGGGATTTTTAGTGTGCAATTGGATGCAAAATGTTCATTTGGGGGAACGACACTGGGCATTTGGTGGGGGGAAACTGGAAGAAAACTGGACACTAGGGGTTTGTCTTTATTAACCACTTAAATGACAATGTCAGGCACTACGTAAGCAAATTAGATGAACTCAGCTGCCATTACGAAACTGCCCAAACAACATTAAAACACCTTGTTCTTTTTGGCCAGAACCTCCTTCATCTTTGGGCAAGTAACACTTGGTTACGTCCTCCTAAACACCTTTAAAATACTCCTGGTTTTGCTCCTTAGGTCTCTCTCACTATTCAGCCGCAACCATTGCCTAGACAAAAGAACTGGTTTGGCAAGCTTGCTCTCATACTTTCTACCACAACAGATATAGGAACCCAAAAACTGGAAGGGGCTCAGGGCATCATGGAAACTGACCTTCCCCAAAACCCACAACATGAATGCTCATTGCTCACTGTAGCATCAACCACTGAAATGTAGGTGTGAACAAACCACCACAGGTTAAACGCTATAGATGATGAAAAGAAAAGAAAAAAGTATACGCTAGTCAATTTTTATTTTTATTTTACTTATCTGCAAGGTTATGAAAAATGGCACCCTACTGCCATCAAAATTCCTTTCAGTAGAAAGTTGAAAAAGAACTTTTTGTCCAGCCATACCTATTAAGCAGCTAATCAATGTCAGAGGGTGGGTTATGTTCAGTTCTTTTTCTGGGGAGGAAAGGGGAAGCTGCATAATTGCAAATTTCAGCCATTTATCACCTCTCAAGACCCTACTACTAATTTAGCCAGGTGGTATCCTGTAAAAATGTAAAGTAAGCCATTACAGTTGAACACCATCTAGAGAACTGCTGTTTGTTAATTAGGTGGCACTTTTGATCAGTGCCCTAAGCTAATACTTACCATACTTAGGCTTGCCATAGCACTTTGTCTCCGAAACACTTAACAAAATGTTATCACCGCTCCTCTACATACAGGGTAGCTGCTAAACAGTTATACACCAGAGGTGTCGAAGTTAGGTCAGGTAAGTAGGTCAGGGTCTTCTGATAGATGCCTGGGTGATTTGCAATAGATCAACAAAAGTTTCTGGCTGCTAATTGTTTAGCAACAACATGGTGACTTTTCCTACCTAAGGCTGCTGAAATGAAGAAATCTAAAAGGGATGGACTTTTATGTGAAATGATTGTGAGCTCAGTTCAGTTCTGGTCTAGAAAACAAATTTCCAGACTCAGAATGTGCTCAGAGGCACCCTGTGTCAGGAACGTGGCCCCCCCAGAGTGCAGGGTAAGAGTCAGACTCAAAAACTGAGCTAAGTGAACGAGGGACTGACTCTGCAGATGATAGCTAGCTGACAGAGTCAAGAAAGGGCAGCTCGACCCCCTTCCCGGGGAAGACTCTGTTAGCTCTCAAGAAGAGGAAGAGTTGGAAGGCAGTCAGAGCATTGCTAGGCAATCAGCAGATAAGCAGAGGTCTGAGACTGTGTCAAGTGGAAGTGGTGAGGGCGGAGGCCAGCCTCTCAGTCCCCGTTCTAAGAGACTGAATAAGATCAGAGGGCAATGGAAGGGCAAGAGGGGAAAGGCGGGAGTTTAGCGTCCTTCCTACTGTGGGAGGGGCGAAGATTCAGACTGACCAACTATCGTCAATGCGAGCAGGCGAGAAGCCGTGCTCTGAATGCGTTTTTCTATAAACGAATGTACATAAAACTGCCAGAGAGTCCTTACTTCTTATCAGGGCTTGCTTGCCTGCCAGAGATCATTACAGCCTGTTCTTTAATTATAACCAGCAGTGGTCAGTCTGGTGGAGCAGAGCAATCACAGAAGGAGAATCAGTGCCACTGTTTTGCATTAACATTCTAGCCATTGGCCATAAAACTAATGACTGCTGTGAGATTGCATAACCCCCAGGCCAGCCTCCCAGGAAGAATATCACAAAAATGGCAAAATCTAGCAGCAAAGAAAAAGAAAAAGAAATGTTTGAAGGAAGAACAGGAGGAAACAACAACAACAACCACCTTACCTTAAGAGAGGCTTTGTTGCCCCTTATCTTTGAATATAAATTTGGAATTGCAGACTGGGAGAGAATGTCCAAATAGGCAAGGTATTGCTGAGGAGACTTGGCAAAGTTCACATCCTTTTCCAGACCTAAATTCCTGTTGCTATCAGCTTTCTGCTTTGTGGACCTGCAAGTTGAAATAAAGTTAAACAACATTACTCACATTATAAAATGTGCAGTGGACTCAGAAATTAACCAACACCTTTGAATATTAAGTATATAGTCCCCAGCAGCATATAACTAATACTTCTGAGAGGTGAAATACACTAGAATATTTTGAAATATCAATGTTTCAGTAAAAAGACACAAACTCAATAAGATACATTCAGAAATGGTTAATAAGAATGGGTTGCTGACAGAAAGCTCTTTGATCCAACAGAGATTTCCATGAACTGAAAGGAGAGTGTGATTTTCACAGATTCCTTTTTACTCCTCCAATCTGTTGCACCTCCCTCCATGCTGTTACAAGGGGTTCCCAACCCCCTTGAACAGATCTGGGAGGGGCACAGGGGCAGCCGAAGGAAAGTAGAATCAGCAAAAACTCCCTCTCTGCTTGTTTGCTAGCAGAAGCTTCCACTGGATCAAAGGGCTGTGCAAGAACAAAACAAGCCCATTGTTTTTATTTTTACTTAGTATTGGTATGGATGCCTGAGATCGAGGGATGGTTAACACTGTCCTTCAAAAATTAAAAACGAAGTCCCTCAACTATCTGGAGCCTTCCAAAATTCCTGGTGGGAATTTGGCCTGGCTGCCAAATTCTGCACCAGTTGAAGTTTCCAGACCATCTTCAGAGGCAACCCCACATATAATGCATTGCAGTAATCTAACCTAGAGGTTACCAGATCATAGATGACAGATAAAGTGGAAAATGTGTACATTTATCCTGATCAAGTGTCACTTCCATTCAATCTTCTGTTGATCCCAATATGATTACATCTCTTTTGCCCCGTGATTGACAGGTTTCCCTTAATCAGCAACTAACTGAACAAGAGGGTCTTGACTTTCCAGAAAGAATTAAGAACAGGTTGAGCTAGAAGTGTTTCCATCACTTTTAATAGTAAGGCTTTGGGCCAAGTATAGGTTCTCTTTGGTCATAATAACCATTAACTTACCTTGTACAATGAAGGGAATAGGGGAGGGGAATAAAAGGTCTTGCCTGTTTATAGATGCTGCCAAATAAAATCATATTTTGAAGGAATGTGCCATTCATGTGACTGTGATGTCATAAGTTTAATAAATAACCCTGAATTGGAGGTGAAATCAAAAGGAACAACATCACAGGCACCTGACTATTACATGTCAGTTTCTCTGAGACAGCAATGAACATACTGTATTTTTCCGTGTATAAGACTGTATTTTTTCCTAAATTTTTGAAGTTTAAAATAAGAGGTCGTCTTATACATGGATAGTGCATAACGCATTTCCTTAATTTTGGGTTAAAAAAAATAGGGGTCATCCTATACATGGGGGTGTCTTATTGACGCAAAAATACGGTAAATTTCTTGAACCAGTTGCTTACGTATAGCATGAAGCTTCTTTCCAGACCTGAGCAATCACTAATGGAGCAGCTACTAGATCTACAATTAACTGTTTACATATAAGATCTGCCCTACTTTTATCAATAGCAGACAAAATACATAGTGAAGGATCCAGGATCACATTTTCACCTGTAAGTGTACAGATTTCTGTATTCACTTGTTTCCAAAATTCATGAACTTTGGTGCAACTCCACCACATGTGCCAATAAGATCTCTGCTTCCCACTGCCCCGCCAGTACAAGGGAGATCCTGAACTTGTAATGTGAGCCAAACATACCAGTTTTTTAAATAAATAAATAAATAAGATTTTCATCTCCCATAATCGAGAACATAAAACATTATGATACATAAAATGCCTGGGTATTTACCTCTGTGCATCAGGCTCTTCTGATGAGAATGCCTCAGGGTGCCAATCATGAATCTTATGGAGATATGAGACTTCACGGGCAATAACGTGCTGTGTATAATCATCTTGCCAGGTAAAACCTGGAAAACAGTTGTGCAAAATACAGTTTTAGAAACTCAGTACTTTGACAGAGCAAAAACAAAACAGAACGGGACATCTCAATCTTGTGTTACGAAAGCAATTATAATGAACAGAAATTTCAACTTCTGCAAGATTTTTAACAAACTTTCTACTTGTTACAGCTGCAGATTTCCTTCCCCTGCAAAAATCACTGTGGTAATCAGACCTTTCTCGTGAAATACTGAAGCCTTTTAAAATGCTTTCTTCTAAGAAGGCGGTGGGTGTTGCGATGAGATTTAAAAGGGAGATTAGTCTTAGAATTTTAGTGTTTCTTAGTCACTATGGACCTATAAACCAGCTTTACTGTATAAACAGTATTTACTGCTTTGTTACAAAGAAGAGGTGTTTGACAATAAGTGAGTCAAAAATACAAGTCATGCCAAGTTTCAAAACTAAATTGTAGCATATAATGGAAAGTGGCTTTTCAAGGAGGACTACTATCTCACCAATCTCACAATATATTTTCCATAAACCTTTTCTGTGACCTGCTCAGGAAAAGGTAGGCACACCCAGGTATGAATAACACTGATCTAGTGCTAACTATTCTAATGGACAGTGGAATATTATATATGAAGACCAATTCATATTTTATTTACACTCAACTGTTGCAACAGAGACCTTTAAACAAGGGCAAGGTGTCACTGTAAAAGCAAATTCCATGCAATTATGTATTAATTACATGCACTACTGATCACACAATAATTATACAACTCCAAGAATAATTGTTAGATTTGTAAATGTTATGATTAACACTTTTAATTTATGTAGGCTTACCACCTGGAGTTATATGTAATTATTCAGTATCTGAGCCCGGTTCTGGCTGGGGAGGGCGGGGTATAAATAAATTATTATTATTATTATTATTATTATTATTATTATTATTATTAAACAATGTATCGCTTCCTGGTAATTATTGACATTCAGCTTCCCCAACCTAAGTCCATTTACTGAAATACTATCCACTAATACAGATATTGTTGAGTTGAGAACACATCTATGATAACAATTATTACTGTATTAAAACTGCCACCAATCACGATTAATTGAACTTCAGGTGCATCTCAAATCACTTGGAAATGCATCCTATTCATTGGAACATATTTCCATTTGATCAAAAGACAAAAGATGTTTATAAGTTAAAATAAGTTAAAAAAATGAATTAAATATAAAAAGGTTAAAAATTGGGGATAGGAACTTGTTGAACAAACAATTTGAATTGGAATACAAGAAGGGGAGGTGTGGGGAAGTCTGGGAAATATAGTAATGAAAATATGGAATTGTAAATTTCATGTGTTTTTAAATCTTTCTTTTTTTGCATTTTTTGTTCTTTTTGATTTTTTTGTATTGAATTTGAAAAATCTTAATAAATACTTTATATATAAAAAAAGACAATTCTACATGTGCTAGACCAGGGGTCATCAATCTTTTTCAGCCGTGAGCCGGTCCACCGCCCTCAGACCACGTGGTGGGCTGTACTATATTGGGGGGGGGGGATGAACGAATTCCTGTGCCCCACAAATAACCCAGAGATGCATTTCAAATAAAAGCACACATTCTACTCATGTAAAAACACCAGGCAGGCCCCACAAATAACACAGAGATGCATTGTAAATAAAAGGGCATATTCTACTCATGTCAAAACACGCTGATTCCCGGACCATCCGATGGCCGGAGTGAGAAGGCAATTGGGCCGCATCCGGCCCACGGGCCTTAGGTTGCCTACCCCTGTGCTAGACCATCACTAGACAGTTTCATAGCATAAGGAGCATGTGCAGAATTCAGGCAATACACAAGCATTAAAATCAATGGAGGTCTATTTTAGGGGCATGAGTTTGTTCTAAAACCATACTGAATGCATCCAAATTCATTCAACATCAAAATTATTATTATTATTATTATTATTATTCCCTGCCCATATGGCTGGGTTTCCCCAGCCACTCTGGGCAGCTTACAGCACATAATTGTAAAACATTAGACATTAAAAATTTCCCGATACAGGGATGCCTTCAGATGTCTTCTAAAAGTCAGATAGTTGTTTATTTCCTTGACATCTGATGTTAGGGCATTCCATGTTCATATTCAAAATGAATATGAAAAATAAATTTTCATTTCCAAATTAGTTTTACATTGGAATCATTGCCTCGGATTTTGGGTCTGTGAGTCTAGGAGTCTTTGTCCAATGGAAAATCTGATATTCTGGAGAAAGGAGGTGGTAGAATTCCTGAGATTTCAATGCCACGAGATGGAAAACACCAAATGTACAAGAAGGAGAAGGGTACCAAAAGACAGGCTGGGTCTCCATTAAAATAAAAAGGAAGAAGAAAAAGAAAGATAAAATGAAAATGAGTACAATTAAAATGAAGGAAAATTAATGTGATTATGTTTTAAAACATAAACTGAAATGAATGTGGTTTTTAAAGAAAGCAAATTGAAAAATTAGACATCCTTAATTTATTTTCTAGAAAATGTGTTTCAGATTAAACTGTTAATCCATAACTCCTTTTAAAATGCTATGTTTGGGGATAAGTCACTGTGAGCATATTGGAATGGCTTTTGGAGCTACAGTATCTTTAACACTGTATCTCCAGGATTAATATTTAATATTTGAAAATGCTATAATATTTTTTCTTCAGGTTTTTTTATCCTGCTCTTCCTTTGAAGAGGTGAGTTTTGTGCATTTTTGTTAATATGTTAACAGTTCTAAGAGGCAGGTTAGGCAGGGAGACAGTGCCTCATCCATAGCTTTCTGTTTAAAACAAAGATCTGGTGCAGACCTTCCTAACAATCCGTCACTATGCCAGACTGGCTGGCCTCTTGCATTAAGCTGCTGACCCAATCCAATGTCAGCATCACCCCTGAGCCAGTGCCACCAACTGGACTCATCCACTCAGCCCCGACTGGGCTAGGCGAGCTGGGTAGCACTTCCAGAGACCACCTTCTGCACAGGAACAGGTCAAAGTGCTGTGGACTCACAGCTTTGAGTTGTGAGCACTGGATTCACTTCCACAAGAAGACAGTCGTCGCACAGCAGAGTACAGCAGAGTATAGCAGAGTATAAATGACTCGGAGAGCGGCTCTGTAGAATAACTACTTTTATTCTATCTATAACTATATACAGAGCTAAATGAGGTCTAAGCATAAAGAATGCTAAACTACACTGAGTATCTGCAGCTGCTCTTAGCAGCAACCTTATCTCTACACACGATCTCTAACACTCAGTCTCTCTCTCTCTGACACACTGACTGACTGACTGACTGACTCTTTGATGTGGTGCTGGAGCAGAATAAGTAGAGAGCAGAACACGCCTCCTTCTCTCTGGAGTATCACCAGACTCATCAGGAGATTCTTGGATATGGGAGGGGTGAAATCTCCTCATCCAAAACATCTACAGGAGTCAAAAATCTACATAAAAGTATTTCAAGAACAGGCTTGGGAAAGCAGCTTTTTAAAAGTGCACATCTGTATTGCAGCTGCCGGTTCAGGAAAAAAATAGAATATATTTTTGCTTCTGCAAGTCTTTCCAGCTGGATGTAAAGCTGTTCATGTCAAAACTTTTGGACTGGTTTAAAAACTATTTTTAGCTGCTTTTATGATAACGTTTGCAATTCGCCTCGTAACATGTGCAAAAGGTGATTCATAAATTAACAAGTGATAATAATTTTAATTGCCACACATCAGGTTATTACTTTCAAAAGGATTACTTTTACACTGATTTATAAACTTGCTTCTAAACGCACTGGTTCTTTATAGCCTACTATTCAACACGTTCCATGGAAAAAGTTTCACTGAAAATATAACTAGTATTGCCTAAAACAATCAGCTGCATCCTTTCACTGTTTCATTTTGGAAAGGGGGGAAAATCTCACCCACATGGTCTGCAATAAAACAGCTCACACAACAGCACTAATACCAAGCTGACAATTGCAATCAAAATTAAGACTGAGCAACAGCAAATGACGCTACTAGGCAATTTCCTGTCCCTTTTGTCTGTGCTGCCACACCTACTGGCTTGCTCCTGGCCCACAACTCAATTATAACAATTTAACACCGATGGCTGAGCAGGATCACAGTCGTTCCGTTGTACACATATTATTTCCATGTCACTAATGTGGAACTGTATGGTGGGACACACAACTACCAATTATCTATCCCTGCTGGAGCTCTGCCTACACTGTACATATTTCCAACTGGGAATTCCCACAGATGGGCAATGCAGAACCACATTCTTCCATTGAGGGATCTAGTTAAGACAATGGAGCCGACAAGTTATCGCTTGAAGCCAACAAAAATATAAACTGAAATGCTGCATGATTTAAGTAGTGATGCTCAGGGAAGGAAGACTAGTTTGAGAAAGAGAATGGATTTTGTAAAATTGTTTTTGAGAAGCGTGTGTGTGCATGTGTGCACGCGCACACACCCACACCCAGAAATTAAGTATGAATTCTGCAAGCACCTTGGCATGCCCAGCAACTACGCATAATTTTTCTCTCTCTCCCTCTCCCTCCAAATCCAAGCCTGAAGCAAACACAAAGAGAGAAAATTGTATCACTGTAGTCCAACATTTCTCCCTGTACAGTGGTACCTCTGTTTACGAAGGCTTCTGGTTATGAACGCTTCAGGTTACGAGCTCCGCTAACCTGGAAGTAACTTTTCCTGGTTGCGA
Source organism: Podarcis filfolensis (assembly GCF_964270895.1). NCBI lineage: Eukaryota > Metazoa > Chordata > Lepidosauria > Squamata > Lacertidae > Podarcis > Podarcis filfolensis. Next base: position 45,323,425 of record NC_139614.1, on the reverse strand, counting down.
ACTTTGCCCCAAGTAAAACTAACCCTAGTTGTTCCAGAACTGAAATTGGGCGAAGGAAGCAGGAGCAGCCTACCATTAGGCAAAGTGAGTCAGCTGCTTCAGGCAGCAGATACTGGGGAGTGGGCTAGGATAGAGGTGCTGAATAACAACTTTGTATTCTACACAGTATGGGGACATGGGTGGCGCTGTGGGTTAAACCACTGAGCCTAGGACTTGCCGATCAGAAGGTCGGCGGTTCGAATCCCCGCGACAGGGTGAGCTCCCGTTGCTCGGTCCCTGCTCCTGCCAACCTAGCAGTTTGAAAGCATGTCAAAGTGCAAGTAGATAAATAGGTACCACTCTGGTGGGAAGGTAAACGGCGTTTCCGTACGCTGCTCTGGTTCGCCAGAAGCGGCTTAGTCATGCTGGCCACATGACCCGGAAGCTGTATGCCGGCTCCCTCGGCCAATAAAGCAAGATGAGCGCCGCAACCCCAGAGTCAGTCATGACTGGACCTAATGGTCAGGGGTCCCTTTACCTTATTCTACACAGTCTAGCCTGCACTCCCCAGTCTTGCATGCTGCCCCCCCAGGTACAGTGGAAGATACTCTCCAATTAACTGGGTTGAAGTAAGATTCAACTACCAGTTGAGTTAAGATCCAGAAATAGAAATCTGAGGCGGAGCACACAATCTGGTTTGCCTCAGATAGCAAGACGTATTGGGCTAGCCCTGGAGAGGCTTTGTTTACTCCTCTCTGGTAGGTCTGCTGCTGCAATGTGATGAGCCATAGAGGAAGTATCGGTCTCCAGCCTACAGCATTAGTCTTTTATTTGCACTTTTATTTGAAGAGGTCCTGATTAGTGACCTGCAAGGACAGTGGAACATGGCAGACTTACCAAGTTCCTAAAAGCGTTTACCGTTTGAGAACCTTACCCATAAAAAGCAATTTTCGTACAAAATTATTGCTGCTATTATTATTTCATTTATATACTGCTCATATGCCAAAATTGCCCCGAAGCAGTTTACAACTATAAAATCAATGCATAATTAAAACACATGCAGTAACAAATCCATTGGGGCATTACAATAATTAAGCAGTTCATTTATTTCAAACATGTATGACATAAGTGGGGTTATGAATAAAATGGCATGAATAAAATGGAAAACTAACTGCTGTGTGCATTGTCTGAGCCCATGTATCCCATAACCCCAAATCCACAGTAAAAAATGAACACAATTGTGTATTGCCATTTACCAGTGCACTGCTGTGTCTTCCGCTTCTGTAACAAAATATTACATGTTCCTCTTTACTACATGGCTCCCTTTTTCAAGCTGTGCCCTGAGATTAGTTTCAGCATACAGAACGATGATATGTTCCATTTTCTCTAAATTTTTTCCCTATGCCCTCCTGCTTCTTTAGCCTACTATTTTATTTCAGTGAGGAAACTCTTCAGTGTGATTCTTGGATATTTGCAGCCCCTGTGTCATGTGTGCTGCAAATTGCTAATGCCTCTGTTAGCTGTCAGAATGTCTGCGGAATTGTATGTGATTGGCTTTCTTCTCTTGTTTTCACAACTAACAGGTCAACATATAGATGTGACTTTCCGCAGGCTGCCTTCCCAGACTCCCTAGAGAAGGAGCATTCGCTCTCCTTCCCATTCCCCATTTTCAGAGCTTAAGAACAACAAATCAAATGAGGTTCACATGTTTTAATAGACGACTTGCTCAAAAAAAAAGAAGAAAGCATCTCTTTTCTATGTTAGATATTTATCTATGCACCAAAGATAAGGCATTTCTTGTGGCTGATTTTAGCACCTACCAAAACAAACTAAATTCTCATTGTTTCTAATATTTCCCAGCAGCAATACTTTCATTTTAACCCTCAACACAAGCTGAGGGCTACAATAATAATTATGGGGGAGCTACTCACCCTCCATCATAGAGGGCAACTGCTCAGATAAACAGGAATGCTATTTACACAGGATTACATGGGAAGAGGATTAGCATGCAGGACACAAAGTCAATCTTGATAACAAGATGTTTTGAATAACCAAGCTGCAGATAATAGGGAATTCTACCGTCTACTGTTAATAGTTCCTTCCAGTTTCCATCAGGCTGCTTTATTTAAGCTCTCCTGTCACTTCGGCATAATATCTGCCAGCTTTATGCGATACGTAATAGAGAAGGCTTCTGCGCAATTTGTCGGCAGTCTTGAGTTACCACTCAGCATAAAATTATCCTAATTCGAAATACTGACCTTTGCATAGCATGTCTTTGCATTCATTTGGGAAAGCGAGGGGAAAGTGTGTGCCCTGCTTGAGCCCACTTATTTCGTTGATGGGTGAGCAGCCTTGTGCTCACCCTGAAAAAAGAAAAAAGCATTTGCACCCTTTGAATAGTAAAATGGAACATGTGTAATATGTGTATTGATGGGGGCTCTGCAGGAGGCTCTCCAAGTCTTTGATGTAACACCTGAAAGCCAAAATGCCAACCTCAGGATGTGCCAGAGTTGTAGACAGCAGCAGTCAGAGGAGTCAGCAAGTAGGGAGCCCATCTTATGCTCAGGAATGAGAGCTAGGAAGTGTGCAGTATTGCTCAGGCAAACAGAAAACCTCCTTGGATAACTCAGTGGCCAGTGGAGCCAAGTGGGGCCAATCTAGGCTTGGAGCATCTTCACTGCCCAGGATGCTGTTCCAAGCCACAGTTCTGGGGGCTCCTTACATGGCCATTGGCACACATAGGTGAGGAATCCTGGTTTTCCTGCCTTTCTTACAGTTTGCTACTCTGTCCCAGCTCCCGAGCCCAAAATATTCCCGAGGGTGTGAGACAGGGCAAAAGCCAACACAGGGATCCAGTAAAGACCGGTGAGCTGCCCATTTAGCTGGAAATGACTTGCAGAATATAATTTCCTTCCAGGGAATGGGTCATATGGCTTGGGCCCTGCCTGTGATTCCCCAGCAGAAAATGCATTGTGTGCAATTTCCAGCTGCACAGGCAAGCTAGCAGTTCTGTTAGAACCCTTCACCAGCTGCTACCTTGTTCCTCTTCCCCAAGGTAAGTGGGAGAAGCAGCTGGGAGAGGACTGGGGTGGGACGCAGAATCAAAGCAGGAATCTCTAAAGGTGGGCTGTGCCCACCTCAGTTTGGCTCACAGTTGGATGCTTGCATTAGGCACAATGCACATTGCTTTTTTTATTTCTGAAGAATTCCTGGTGCCTTGTGCCAATCATGTGGCCTTGTTTAATGTCATTTTCTTTTCTTTTCTTTTCTTTAAATTCTGTGCAACTGATTATATGGCAAGTAAGGCACAACCTGTCCCTTTTGGCCCGCTCTGAAAATGTTGATTTATTGAGTTATACTAACACTTTGTCAAGAGAGTTCTCCATCTGGTCCCTAGGTAGACACTTAATTTCTGGCTTCTATATTGGTTTTCATTCAACTATCTCCTGCGTTTTCCATTGAGTTTCATTAATAAAATGGAACAGTCTGTAGGTGTTTGAATGGGTTCTTTATCATTTTCATCTAACATCACCAGCAGCCTGAAGATTATTTCAGGAAGTTAACTCCCCACTGCACACCGTCAGCTGTGCATCAAGCTGACCTGAGCTGTGGCACAAAGTTGTGGCAGATGGGAGATGTAGTCCAGGTTGGGGAAAGCTGTATCACTAAAAACAAATGGGAAATAAGGGTTCTTAACTTCATTTGACTAAATACAGACCTTTTTAGAAATGAGAGGTGTGAGCAATGTATTCTAAGTGGAGGAATCAGTTAGTCACCAGGCCAAAGAACTGGGCTCAGCAGAAGTCCTTCCAGAATCCAGAAGAACTGTCTAGACCAGCATCAGCCAATGCTGATTTTGGTCAGCATTTTGTTGGACTACAACTCCATCAGCAACCATGAGCAATTTTCAGGGTTGATGGAAGCTGCAGTCCATTTGGAGAGCCACAGCTTCCTCACCCTGGTTTCAAGAAAGACACTCCCGACATAAAGAGGGGGTGGGGTTGCGGGCTCACGCCCCCAACTACAATCTCGCGGGGCTGGCGTCAGCCCCGCGGGACTCAGGGATTCCCTAGCTCATCAATATTCATCACCCTCATCGCCAGCCAATCGGCTGGCGCTGGGGGCGGGCTTACCGGGTGCACTTAAGGTCAGGGCAGCCCTGCCTCGCCCCTTTTCTTTCTTACAGCAGCTGCGGTTTCCCACCCACCCGCCCTCTAGGTTTGCATTCGGACTTTGCTATGGGCTTCGGCTGGTCGCCGCAAGGGGCCTGGTAGTTTTTCCATTTGGCTAATTGGCAGAATTTTGAAGCCACTTGGTTTTTTCGCCTACCTCGTAGCAAAACGTCACAACTCCTGGTTTTGGCGGTTAGGCATTGGCAGGGGTATTGTTATGCAAATGAAGTCGGGGGGGGAGGAACGCCATCACCTCCCCCAAATCTTGATGGGTAGTTCGTTAAAGGACTCCGGGGGGTGTCGCCTCGTCTGAAACCTACGGAGGCTAGGGCCTAAAGCGCGCTCCCGAGCGGTAACCCCTTGGGGAGCGCCCAGGGATGTGCATCTCGGGGGCTCCCCCTGTTGGTGCTTAACCCTTCCCGGTTAGACCGGATAGTCTGTTAGGGCCAATGCCTAAAAGCCAATACCTCTCTTACCTGTAATCAATAAAGTTGTGGCCATTTTCGCCCATTAACCTTAATTCTGGTGTCCGGTGTCTTTATTTACTCCATCTGTGGGAGGGGGCGGGTATCGCCACGCAAATAAATGCAAGTGACAGAAAGGGTACAACAACTGCTGACCAGCCTATGGCAGCCTTTTCCTACATCATTAAATAGGACAGCTGGAAACATGGAGATAAGGTTTTATAACTATGTAGAAGTGCAACCGATGAGCATGAGTCTTGAGAGAGTAGAAGTTGGAGCTACTGCATTCGAGGACTAGAGCATGTGCCTGTCCTGTGTCACTTGACTCTTGATGGTGATAGAATGATTGCCTGACTTGTGGTAGAGAGAGGTTTCCTTGAGCAAGATGTCCATTTATACCAGATCCCAAATTGCTCCTCAGCCAGGTTTGTTGAGCCTGTTTCAAATCTCTCAGTGCACTGGTAAAAAATAGCGGGTTCAGGTGCCATGAAATCACAAACCTGAAGCTGAATCTTGAGCCATTATGACATTGCGTACATAATATAATAATAGCCACCACAGAATAAGATCCTTTTGTATATTGCCTCGGTATAGATATAGTCCTAATTTTTATTTTCTCCAAAACTCCATTTCATAGTCTTCATATTTCCACCACCATGAATTTGCTTTATAATGACCAAGAAACAACAACTTTACAAACACAGCAGATGTATACAAAAAAGTGCAGGTGTAATTCAATCTCCATGCCCCCTTCTGTGTTCTGAGGCTGCCAGCAATGAAGCCAATTAGCACCAGTTGGAGAGGCAGCCTTTGAAGTGGGCACCAGTCTACCAAAAGGACTGGGGACATTGGCTCATATCAAACATTTTATTAAAATAAGATGGAAATTTGGCACGAGCCCTAAGCCTATCAGGCACGTTCAGATACAGCTGAGAAACAATGCCAGGCATCTTCAGGAACAGCAAGCGTAACCTTGACAAAATATACTATGTCCTTATTGCCTGGTGCCCTCATTATATATCTTTATTTCATTTATTATTTGTTATTATTTATTAACTTTGTATATCGCCTTTCATCTGCAGATCTCAGGGCACTGCACATAAAATTGCAATATAAAAGCACAAGATACATGATAAAGACAAGGGGGAAAGAAACAGTAACACACACACACCCAACACATTAAAAAGGGGTATAAGATGTTAATCAGCCATGGCCTGGCTGAAGAAGTACATTTTGCCTGAGGCCTAAAGGTGTATAACGAAGGTGCCAGCCAAACCTCTCTAGGAATATCTTTTGGTGCTAGATAAAAACTGTCCCCTATAACCATGCCTTTGGCCCTTAACTATCAGTGTCCTGTTTGAAGTGGGCAGGATGTTTTTAATGTATTTATTTTTCCTCTTGGTTTTCATGTATCTCTGTGTGTTGTGGGGTTGACTGTTGGCTGGCTGGCTGTAAACTGGGCCAGATAAGGCGCCGAACAAATTAAATAAATAAATAAAGTAAAATTAAAAAGCACCTCCCTTGTTTGCTCCTTTGAAGAAACATGGATAGAGGGAAACAGGGATATACAGTGGTACCTCGGGTTACAAACACCTCAGGTTACAAACACTTCATGTTACCGACTCTGCTCACCCGGAAGTAGTACCTCGGGTTAAGAACTTTACCTCAGGATGAGAACAGAAATAGTGTGGCGGCGGTGCAGAGACAGTGGGAGGCTCCATTAGCTAAAGTGGTACCTCAGGTTAAGAATAGTTTCAGGTTAAGAACGGACCTCCGTAACGAATTAAATTCATAACCAGAGGTACAGCTGAAGTCCCTGAAGCCTCTGGTGCTGTTTATGGGGCTAACCATCCCTTGACCTAGGAAGGAAGGAGGGAGTTTGTGGGCAGAGACAAGGTAGCTGGTCCTTTGGGGATAATAATCAGTTGAAATACATTACTGAAAATTAGTTGTTGACTAGAGAAACAGGAAATAGTTGATTGCCCAAGCCAATTCCTACGCACCAGGAGATCTGGGGAAGGTATGCTCTATTGATAAAAAGTAATGTTAAGTTAGAACACAGTGGGGGGGGGGCAAGAAGCCTCCTGTTATATTGCGCAGGTCTATATACACATGCTAGCCCAGGTCACTGAAACACTGCAAACGAATGGGTAGCAGAAAAAAATGCCTTCTGAGTTTCTGCTTGCACAAATGCTGCCTGAGAAAATAGACTGTGTTAACGAACATGCTTTTTAGGTGCATATTTACTTGTCATGGGGTGACAGTAAGTGTCATGTTTTGCCAGTACTGATGGGATTTTAAAAACTAACTTACATCCATGTAAATGCTATAAGCAGCCCAATTATTATGCATGCCAATTATCAAAATAGGTTAAGCTTGAATCTTAGGAGTGACAAAAATGTCTTCGGAATGGGGGGGGGAGGCTGTGTTTTTGGCACTCCTGTATTGTGATTTTGCTGCTTTATAATTGCTTTGCTCTGATGCTGATTGATTTACAGCACTTTATGGCGCTCTGTTGTATATTTTGTCTTAATATGTTGTTCAGCACTGTGGAGGTCTATGAGACAAAAATTGGCATATATGGTAGAAGGAATAATAACAACAGAGACAACAGTATACATAATTGTCACAGTCATGGGTAGCGTTCAAATCTTTCAACAGAATCAAAGTCCTTGAAACCATTTCTACCACACACACACACACACACACACACACACACAGTCATCTATACAGTGGTACCTCAGGTTACAGACACCTCAGGTTATAGACACTTCATGTTACAGACTCCGCTAACCCAGAAGTAGCACCTCGAGTTGTTAACTTTACCTCAGGATGAGAACGGAAATCACGTGGCGGTGGCAGCGGGAGGCCCCATTAGCTAAAGTGGTACCTCAGGTTAAGAACAGTTTCAGGTTAAGAACGAACCTCTGGAACGAATTAAGTTCTTATCCCGAGGTACCACTGTAAACTCCTGAACTCCTGACACGGCACCAGCAGAACAGAAACTAGAATGTGTTTCACTCTGATTAACTGTTCAGAAAAGATACTTCTACTTTGTGTTGGTACATTAGAATTCTTTTCTAAAATAAATACAGCTGTCTTCCCTTACAAATCATGTGCTTGAGCCAAATCAGGCTGGCACGGTATGCAAGCCTTGAGCAGCAAGCAGCATTTTAACCAGGTATGGTGCTCTTTCCATTTCTGCAGCCTATGTCAGGCATTAATAGATGACAGCCATCCTACTTCAAACCTGATGGCTGCATGTTCTGAAGGCTGCAGCTATATTGTCCGCATAGGAGTGTGAGTGGGTGCAGACATTTTTTATGTGGTGGGCGGGGGGGGGGGAGAGAGGTCTTATTTCACAGTTGTTATGTATTTCTGGCCAGGCATCTTTCCTTTCACCTATAGTATCTGTGACGAGACCCGGTGAAAGTTCCATTGCTGCATATGTGGAATACAGTTCCATATGCCATCTGATTGTCTATATAATATATCAGCCCTGTAACAGGAAAAGGAGCCTCCATAAGGATCCACTGCCAAAAGAACAGTGTGGGGGCTTTCTGAAATGCTGAATCTAAGCATAAAATGTGAAGTTATAGAATATTGTTAATGGATCTTCTACAGGTAAGCTTTGTGCTTATTTTTGGGGGGTGTATTTTAAAGGAATCGTTCATTCTCGAATGCTTCGTGTTATTCCCCAGAGATAGTTTATGTTACGATTATATTCGGTTGTTGTAGACTGCTTTGTTTTCTGTGAATCTCTTGTGAGCAGAAATGTATTTGTAGTGTATAAATACACTGACTAGAACTACACTGGTGACAACTAATCTGATAGCAGACTGGGGAGCTTGTCCAGAGTTCAATTTCCATTGGTCCATGGTGTCACCTGACATCTGATGGGTTAGCAAACTGTAGTACCTCTTTCTGACCAGCTGCAGTGGTGATGTTGAACCACTGGATAACAAGCTAATGGCTCCATCTTCTGGTCCAATGGCACAGTGAATGAGATGTCTGAACCTCACTGCCAGAATTCCTAATACGTTGCAGTTAAATGCTGAGGTCACGTTAGCTTCCATGCTGCTGAGCATTCTTCTTTTTTCTTTTTTTAATTTGGAAGTAATTCTTTAGATTGTAAACTGGGAGCAGGACATGCATTTTCAACTCTTGTACAGAGTTAATACTACATAATGTTGCCATCCGGCTGCCTCAAAAGACAATGGACTGTGCCTCCGGGGCTGAAGTCAAACCACTGTGTTAGCAGCCCCAAAGCAACCTTCCATGATGTGCAAGCCTGGTCAGTGTGTAAGGAGGTCCTGGACTGCCCAGATGACAAGACCCACCCCCATCTCAGCCTCGCTGAGCAGAGCAATACATTTGGCACCAGCTTGGCTGCAGGAGTTGCTGGAAGAAGGTGTACAAGGCACCATCCAAACATCTTAGGGACTCTACTCCAGATTTGTGTAGAGTTTACTCCTTAGACTTCTCTTCTCCTGAAGATGATTCCACAGTGGAGGTTTTAGGATCAGAGTTTTTCCTTCTCCTAGATGGGCTTCCTTCCCAGGTAGAAGAGCCCCATCTGCCCCTCACTTCCTTCTACAGCACATGAAGACACCGCCTTCTTGACCACTGAACCAAGTACTTGTCCCATCTGCTCCACTGGTAGAGCCTGTCTTCACATGCAGGAGAAGTCCCTAACTCAGGGTTTGAGACCCATCGGCTACCCTCACCTGGTTTAGCAGGCCAGTCAAAGGCATTCCCGGGATGTGGCTGCTGTCACATGCTTACAGCTCTCACCTGTGGCTCCTACATAATAGTTAATTAATAATGAAGGATCATCACACTGTAGGAGAGCAACTGCTCTGCACAAAGAAAACCCCTGATTCAATCCTCAGCATCTTCTGGTAAGGCTTGGAGAGGACCCCTAATGGAAATCCAAAGAACCACTGGTAGTCCATATAGACAACACTGAATTAGATGGACCAGTGGTCTGACTTGATACTAGCTTTCATTAATAACACCTTTGCCTTGTTACAAGGGAGAGGATTCCAACTGTGTCTGTTTCCATTTTTGTTTTAAAGGGGCACAGGCGCCGTCCCAAATTTAAGTGGCACAGAAAAGGATGTCTGCCAGAGAATTTAAGAGTTACTCCACAACGCAAACATGGGAGGCTGCTTACTAGCAATGTCAAAGGTACTCCCAGCAGTTGCCCCAACACTTGCACAACACAACAGTCACTATCTGGCATGTTCACCTGGAGAAAAGTATATCCCCCACTTCCAAGATACTGGCGTTTGAATGCGGAGCAAAGGCACAAAACTACACGGACACCTGGATCTCCCTACAACGAAATGAGATGCCACTGCACATTGGCTGTACTATAAAATCAACACTGAACAGGTGTCTCTCTCTCTTGCACTGGTGAGTTAAAAGAGCAAAAGGAAGCTATTGGAGGTAACTGAGAACTCAGGGCACAGCTAGATGACTTTCCCCACCTGACTAGCATATCACCCCAGCCTCTGTCTGCACCAGAACAAACCAAGTAGCAAAATCAAAACAAGGCATTGCTCAATATAGCTTCATTTCCCCCCAAAGGAACTGGAGTGGCTGATTGACCTGCGTCAACACAGTCTAGATAGGTACTAATGCAGTAATTCTCTGTTTTGAAAGGCATGAACATTGCAGATACAGCTTCAAAAGCTCTTACAATGCTAGCTTCCATCATTCCAGATGAAGAATTCTCTTGCATGGTGACTGAATAGCAAGGAAATGTGATACAGTATATTCTAGACTATAAAGTACAATCTTATTACCATACTTCTGATGTGGTGGAAAAGCTGGAATCTTCTTTTATTATCTCTTTTTACAAGAATGTAACCATAGGCTGCTTTCTTTCTCCTTGAACACAAGTGGTGGGGAAAAACTCCAGTCAAATGCAATCGAACACTAGTGAGGGCTCATAATCAAACCTACCTAGTGGCAGTGAAGGCAGCAAAAAAAAGATATACTTTTCTGCCTCCATTGCATCCTCACTGTGCTGTCCAGGAGAACTTTTACAGGTATTGTGGAGCCTCTTACAGTCTGTCCCAAAGGAGGTGGCAGAACTGATGGTAGCTCACTGTGACTCGTTTGCAAAGAACATTGAGGACAAAATCGCTTGCAACCACTGGAATCTTGACTCTGCTGTTACAGCAGATCGATCTCAAGGGGTGTCCAAAGCACCAGTCCTGCACCAATCCTGGCCTAATTGCACTTGGCTGCCAGTTTGTTGTTTCTGGACCCAATTAAAAGTGCGGGTTTTGACCTATAAAACATTTAACAGTTTAGGACCACAATATCTCAAAAACCACCACTCCCCATATGAACCAACCAGGACCGTGCAGTTGTCATCAGAAGTCCTTCTTCATGTGTTCCCTCCATTAGAGTTTTAGAAGGTGGCCTTTTCTGCAGTGGCTCCATTTTTTGAATGCTCTCCCTAGAAAGGTGATGGCACCTGGTGCCTTTGTTACATACCTTTAGGTGTCAAGCAAAAACATTTGTTTAATCAGCTAAAGGCCTGTTTATGGACAATTTATGCCTTTTAAATGCGCTTGAGGGACGCAAGTGGCACTGTGGGTTAAACCACAGAGCCTAGGACTTGCAGATCAGAAGGTCGGCGGTTCGAATCCCCGTGACAGGGTGAGCTCCCGTTGCTCGGTTCCTGCTCCTGCCAACCTAGCAGTTCGAAAGCACGTCAAAGTGCAAGTAGATAAATAGGTATCGCTCTGGCGGGAAGGTAAATGGCATTTCTGTGCGCTGCTCTGGTTCGCCAGAGCTACATGACCCGGAAGCTGTACGCCGGCTCCCTCAGCCAATAAAGTGAGATGAGCACCGCAACCCCAGAGTCAGCCACGACTGGACCTAATGGTCAGGGGTCCCTTTACCTTTAAATGTGCTTGTGGGAGACGGGTTATTGGTTTGCTTGTGTGTTTTGTTTTGTTTTTTAATTCTGTAATTTTATGATGTGAACTTCCCAGTGATCTTCGAATGAACTGCAGCATACAAATTCAATATGGCTAGTCTTAACCTCATCTTTCTGAATTCTTACAATGGTAACCCTAGACAGAATGAGTAATAGGAAATATCATTGGTAAGGAAGCTATTTAATGGGCCAATCCATGGTGAAATGTGACCTTTAAAAGATTTTCCTATCAAATTTTCAGTACTTTATACACTAGTAGAGCAATGCCTATGTACATGCTCTTCTAAAGTAAATTATTAATTTTTATTCTTCTCATGAACACTGTAGAATAGCCAACACATTATTTCTCTACTTTTTTCATACTTCATAGAATCACCTCTTTGGTGTTTGCAGTGCAAAATCAGTTAGGGATAAAAAAAAGTAATGTATATATCACAGAGTAGCCGCTAAAATTTTAATTACTATAAATCTTATAATAAAGCTTAATCTATTACATATAATATGAAACCCTACCCATAATACATGTACTTTTCTTACCTTTCTTTTATTTTAGTCTTTTCTCACAAACACAACCTCTTTGATTTTACCAGCAGTATGAACAAGCTTGAATTTTAAGTGCAGCACAAAAATTATTAGCAATAAATACTGCTGGCTATCTCTGGTTGGTGTTTTACAAAGGAATAGTAGAGTTGGGGATTGGTTACATATCAAAAAAATCTTGCAATGCAATGAACAGACAGCAGATGTCACTACAAGTAAAGCGCCACAGCAGAATATTGCTACTAGCAGAACAAACACCTCCTGAAAGGAACTTCTGTAGCATCTCAGAGGAAGTCCGAATGGCATATTGATGGTGATAAGCCTCTCAGGGGCTCAGCAAAAGCAGGTGACTGGAGCACCAAGTCGTTAAAAAAAAGTCAAGAAACCACAAGGAATGATATTTATAAAACATTACCATACAAATAAGTCATTATCTGATTAAATTGTGGGTCATATCTGAACCACAATATTTTGTAAAGGTATTCGTGTTTAGATTTTGGTTTATTTTTTAAAAAACCAGAGGTAACACTCAACAGGTGACAAACTTGTTTCTTTTTTTTTTAATATATTATTATTAATTTGTATATATATTTTCCAAACAGAACATAACATCTCCTCTCATCTTATACAACATTGTGGCTATAAGCCTAGGACTTCCATCAACCACATCTAATGATTTTCAACCTTCATCACTTAGCCTTGCATTTCATTATTTTCACTACAGTGGTACCTCGGGTTACATACTCTTCAGGTTACAGACTCTGCTAAACCAGAAATAGTACCTCGGGTTAAGAACTTTGCTTCAGGATGAGAACAGAAATTGTGCTCCGGCAGTGCAGCAGCAGCAGGAGGCCCCATTAGCTAAAGTGGTGCTTCAGGTTAAGAACGGTTTCAGGTTAAGAACAGACCTCTGGAACAAATTAAGTACTTAACCCGAGGTACCACTGTATTGCTTTTAATAGTCCATAACTTAAAATCCATTCTCAGAATTTTTCTCTGCAATATTTCATATAGTTCTCCAACAAAATTGTTTCCAAAGTGAAGTCAAGTGACGTATTCAAAAGATGGTGGCTTGAAATGCCACAAGTATCGAGTCACGATCAAATGATGGAACAGGCTGAAGCTCAGGGGTAGAGTATCTGCTAAGCATGAAGAAGGTCCCCAGCATCTCCAAACTCGGAAACTTTGAAGAGCCATTGCAAGGTGGACTATTGATCTGACTCTGTATAAGGCTGCTTCCTTTGCTGAAAGTGAAAGCTCACCTTCCACCCTGTCTTAGCCCTCCCTGCTGAATCATTCACTAGACACACAACCACTTCACAAGCAAAGAAAAAAGCAAGTCATACTTACAGTGGTGCCTCGCAAGACGAAATTAATTCATTCCGCGAGTTTTTTCGTCTAGCGAATTTTTCGTCTTGCGAAGCACAAAATCCCATAGGAATGAATTGAAATTCAATTAATGCGTTCCTATGGTCAAAAAAAGTCCAAACAAAGCCAAATTTGGTACAACAAGAGTTTATTAAGTGCTCTTTAAAGTCACACATACTGTAAAGAGCATTTCAAAATTCAAACCCAGATTTTTTTTAAAAAAACAGCAGAGTGGCCCAATGGTCACAGAAAATCATAAAAATGCAGGAAAAAACCACACAAGCTTCAAGATTCTTGCAAACCCCTCCCCAACACCAAGTCCTTGAATTCCAAACACCCCCACCCAAAATCCAAAAACCCCAAAAAAAGTTTTAAAAGTTTAACTTACCAAATGGCTGCAAAAGAAGTTTTGGAAAAGCTTCAAAAATCACCAAAGTCTTCAAAAACCTCAAAAAAGGCTACCACACCGCTTGCTATGAGTTGCTCCTCGAAGTCAAGTCGCAACTGTACAGTATTAACGGTTTTAAGAAAAAAGGAAACAAACTTGCAAGACGTTTTCGTCTTGCGAAGCAAGCCCATAGGGAAATTCGTCTTGCGAAGCAGCTCGAAAAACGGAAAACCCTTTCGTCTAGCGAGTTTTTCGTCTTGCGAGGCATTCGTCTTGCGGGGCACCACTGTATCTGAAGTCTCTCAGCCTCACTCACCTCACAGAGTGTTTGTTGTGGGGGAGGAAAGGAAAAGGAGATTGTTAGCTGCTTTGAGACTCCTTAAGGGGAGTGAAAGGTGGGATATCAAGTCCAAACTCTCCTTCTTCTTCTTCTTCTTCTTCTTCTTCTTCTTCTTCTTCTTCTTCTTTGGGGTTAAAAACCAGCTTCCACATCCTACCTCCCTAGGCAGCTGCTGAAGCAAAAAGCAAGCATCTGTGCATGTGCAGAAAACTTTGCACGCACATAGACCCTTCACAAGCAGAAAGAAACAAAATGAAACCCTTTGCCTTTGCTTGTGAAGGGTGTAGCATTGATTGAAGGCAGGAGAGACTCTGTCCGGATCACTAGTTAGCAATGCTGCACCTTCTGAACAGTTCACCCATCCCTGGGCAACAGGCCTGTCCCTACTCATACATCAAGCTCAACAAGTGTGGGTTAGGGTTCATTCAGAATAGGCTCAGCTGGTGCTCAGTTACCTCTAAAATAAGCTTCAAAAGTGCTGCAGTATCTTCACCCATATATTTTTTCCCTGCAGGTTAAATATAGCCACAGAGAAGTTGATTTGAGCTAGAGGGGACCATTTGCCAATGTTTCTGCAGCTCTGGTTCACAGACTCCTTTGGCTGGTTTTGCTTTTAATAAATAAATAAATGGTTGGGGAAGTTTCCCTGCAACGTGAAGTTTTAACCTTAGAAATCAGCATAGCTGGAAGCATCTGATGAAAGCGATACAAAATCACCATTGCCTCTGATGAAAAGTAATATTGTACAGTTAAATATTCCCAGGCAGGGCTTACTGTTTGCTATGTGGTATTTGATCACATAAGGCCAATGTACTCTTCCCCACCCTCGCAATAAAATAAAATAAAATAAAAATCATTACCATAGCGGCCACAAGGAGGAAATAGTTTTAATAGTTTTGAAACTATGCACTTCCAAAAGTGTAAATTTCATGATGAAAATCTGAACTTCAGCACAGCCTTAATTTTCAATTATTATTATTATTATTTTAAAAAATCTTTTTTAAAGCGAAGTCCCAGAAAAAGTTGAATTTACTTCGAGGTGGCAGAGAAACGCCAGTCAGTATTGGTCCTGCAGAATAAGGCAGCTGCTTCAGGCAAGTGAATCTGGGTGCCATGAAAGGACAGAAATTTTTTGGTTATAGAATCATAGAGTTGGAAGAGACCCCCCCTCAAGGCCATTTAATCAAACCCCGTGCAATACAGGAATATTTTATTTTATTTTTATTTTTAAATAAAAAGTTGCAGTTTGGCTGCCAGGAAAAGGAAGAGGTGATTGCCATGTTTTCTGCCTGTACTACAAAAATAATTTGAGTGCCTTGAGTACTATATACCTTATCTGGACAATTGGGTATGGGGTGGGGGATGGTTGCCATTTATTTCCTAACATACCTGAACCAAATACTATGCGGTAGGAGGGGGAGAGCTTTTATTCCCTTTCATAAGAACAAACACAACCAGAATGAGCCTAAATTGAAGTGTCAAATTAGTCAGATTGTGTTGTTCATAAATTTATTTATTAATTAAGGGTTTTTAAAATATATATATGATATCCACCCCACCCCCACCGCTGCCCTCAAAGGTAACACTACCTGTTTATCAGCAAACAGCATGTTCTACAACATATAATTCAGCCACACAGACAGGCTTACAAAACAGGGGGGAAAGGGAGGAAATATGTAATGCACAAGAGATAAAATACAAGGAGAGCAAAGGAAGGGGAAGGGAACAGGAAACATGAACTTGGAAGAACCGTGGAAATATTCCTGATACAACTAGCTGCTGTTTTTAATATATGGAAAATGTAAAACATTTAAAACATGGAAATTGTTCTGTCCTGATTATCTTATTTGAGCTATGCATGCTATCCGCATTTATTAGATGCAACGCAGTTTGCTAGGCGATAAAAGGCTACCTTTGCCTGAAAGTTACTTTTTTTAAAAAAAACCGAAAGAAAGAAAGAAAAGAAAACCATGCAACTCAGCAATTAACATGTCGTGAATTCACTCTTTCTGCACAACAGATGCCAGGCTAATCCACGTGGAATGGCGCAGAAGCAAAGTCACACCCCTAATAAAACGTCCCCTGAATATTTGCTTTCCCTTTGATGACTAAGTGCTAGCGAATCCTCCCGCAATTCAAGCTCGTGGTTACGTGTTAGAGCATAACGTTTACTGAAGCAGCCATTCTTGCCAAGGATATATTGCGTTAATAAATCTTCCAAACAAGCGCTAGTAAATGTCACTTCTGCTTAAACGTTCAGCAGAAATCGGTGACAAGTGACGCTTCCTTCGCCCTTGTGGAGCCCGGGTGTTCAGTTGTGAATTCTAATAGACTTTCTGCCAGAACGAGCCCTAAATGTTTCTCAACAGTCTGGCTCAAAACACAGACAAAACAGCCGGAATAGTTTTTGTTTTTTTTAAATAACCCTTAAAAAAATAACCAGAAGCTCTTTAAAAGGGCAGAATGCCCAGTAAACAGACGAAATAAATTTACCTGCTCAGTCGCATGCAACTGAAGTGAGAAAGCTTTGGTTTCAATACTTTTTCTTTAAGTTAAAAAAAAAAGGGGTTATGGTTTTCCTATGTTGTATTTACCCAAACAGCCTACAGGGATCTAGAACATGCTCATCTTGAAAGATTCAGGATGAGGGTACAAACTGCATCAGGTTCCGCAGGAATAGGGAGGCACACAGTGAACTCAGATATCCAAAGTTAAAATAATGAGGTTTCTACTTCTCTGCAAGACCTGCCCTTGGTGAGTATTATGTTAAAGATTTTATTGTAAACTTAATAAAGATAATGCAATGGCTAGTTCAGTCTCGTATTAGAATTGCAATCTATTCCAGTATAATATGAGGAAATGAAAAATGGTAACAATTTAAACTGTCCAGGCATAATGTCCTTGTGATATGATTATAAGCTTTTTTTATTTATGAGGAAAGGAGATGAAAAATGAAAGCGTAATGAGAGGGAAAAGAAAGTTGCATGCAGAAGCATTTAAAATCCTATTCCAGCTTGAAAAACAGAAAAAATCAACCCACTGACTTTAATTTCATAAGAAATTCTTAATAGGGACATATGCTGCTCACCTAGGGACAGCCTGAAAATAGGAACACAACACAAAGTGAAACACTATAATCAAAAAGGATAAAAGCATCACCAGTTAAAAGAACGGGCAAAGCCGAGCAAATGCAACAGAAGGCCAAGGAATCGGAGACCTGCTACCTCTCTCTTTAGGCGATGAGACTCATAGGTGATGTGATCACCTGGCCTACCTTGATATAGATTTTGAGTATTTTCAAAGTGAAAATATTTCACCGGGGTAATCTTATTTTTTTGTGAAGGACAATCTAAGTTGAGGTGCAGTGAAATAGAGGAGGGAACCTTGCATTGACCAAATTAAACCATTTGTTTAAACTGCCTTGGGAAGCGGTGTGGAAACCACCATGACCCCCATTTCCAGGGCTGGCCCACCCATGAGCCGCAATTCGGCAGTTACCTCAAGCAGCTGGCTGGGGGGTCAGTTGGGAGGGGCGGCAGATCTGCGCCTCAAGGAGCATGCCATTTGCTACCTCGTCTGCTTTTTGGGAATTTTCCATTCCACCTTTAGTTGCAGACATGGGATTATTACATGTCACATGTCTGTTTACATTCCAGCACTGTTTGCTGGGGTTAGCGGAACTTCTGCTGTATTGCTTTTGCTTTTGACTCTGTCTCTGGGGAAACGGCAGGAGAGACGACATGTTTCTTTGTCTTGATTTATGCTTAATAAATCCGTAGTCTATAGTATGTATTCACAGCCTCAGTCTCGTCTGTTGTGGAGTTTACACTGCTAAGTACAGTCATACCTCATGTTACGTTTGCTTCATGTTATGCTTTTTCAGGTTGCGTCCCCCGGGTGATCCAGAAGTACCAGAAAGGGTTACTTCTGGGTTTTGCCGCTCGTGCATGCGCACAAACGCTAAATCGCACTTTGTGCATGCACACAAGCGCCAAATCGTGCCACGCACCTGCACAGATACGGTGCTTCGGGTTGCACGCATTTCATGTTGTGAATGGGCCTCCGGAACGGATCCCGTTTGCAACCAGAGGTACCACTGTATAGTGTGCCTTAGTGTGGGAGGCTTGGGTCGCTGATTTAAGTCGGAGCAAGAGGTTGATGGATCTTCGCAGAGGAATGGCTGGAAGGAGACAACCCAGCTGGGGGCTAGCCAGCTGGCCGATCGACCCCCACATGCCGACATGTGTAACCCCAGGCCTTCCATCCATCCATCCGGTCTAGGGAGTCACCCACTAACAGTGCCTCAGTCCTATCTGGATTGAGCATCATTGGGGCCCATGTAAGGTCACCCTGCCCCATTCTGTCCTGACCCACCCCCTTTTGTGAGGTTTTCGGGTCACTTCCAGGTTCGGGCCAATGCCCGCGTGCGAGGTTGCACACATATCAGTCAGTCACTGCCTGTACCTGCAGAAGCATTAATAGAAAATTCTCTAATTCTAATTTTGAATCGTTTCCTTTTCTGAAGCACAACCTTGAAATGTCAGTGCCAATTTAATGCTAGTTTAGGAAGCAATAGCAATATTTAGGTGCATCACTTATACATTATTTAGGTGCATCACTTATACATTAAAATTAAATAATCTGGATGATCAGATGATGTTTTCTATTTTCTTCCCTGCTTTTAACTGCATCTCCCTATAAGTTTTTTAAAAATGCAATAAAATTAACACACTTCTAGAGATAGGGTTATTTCTTCTGAAAATTAGTTTCTTGCTCATCTGCTGCCAGATGTTTGATTTAAAGTTTGCCAGCTGGCTTGGTTGCAGCCAAATATCAAAGGCCTTCTAATGTTATTTCAGAAACAAAAATAATTGTCTGTGCTGTTCAAAGATTTTTGATATGAAATGTGAGGGTGCCTCATCTAGGCTGATTCAGACAGTTGATCCAACTAATTCTGGTTAGAGTCTGGTAATATTTCATGCTGGATTAACATTTTACTATAGCAGCTAAGATTTAGAGCCCAGTTTTAAATAAGAAATAAATTCAATATCCAGCCAATTACTTAGGTGATCTTACACATCAGTATAAACAAACACTTATTTAATTTCAGTTTTTAAAACAATATTAAAAAAGGCAACTAAATATATCCATTAGGCTTTGGACAGCCTAGGAACAAGTTAAGCGATCCTCCATAGTTTCATACTAAACTGTACTGCGAAAATATACACTTAAAATAAAATAAAATAAAATAGTGACTTCTCTTGTATTTAAAGCCAAGCCATATACTAGAAGACACACCCACCCCACTCAAAATCCTCCAAGAACAGAATGCGGTCTAATCTGAGGAAAACTTTCCAGGAGATAGTTATATACTGCATGTGAAATAAGCTCAATCATTTGTCTTTCTCAATGGAAAAATTATTAGCTATTTGGTCTGCCCTTTTTGATTATCCAAGTCTATTTGTGGAAGAAGAATCAGGGTTAGGTGTAATTGTGTGTATGTAAGCCTTACCCTACTGATCAATATCAACAAGACTAAGAAATTTAGCGATGTCTGCTGTTTTTATTGTACATTGCCTTGAGACAACTGTACAGAAGCTGATTCATAAATTAACAATAATAATTATTTACCAAATACTTTGTAACCTGGTAATTAGTTACACTAATCTGAGTTTGAGTGAGGTTTCCTTAAATCGCTTGCTAGTTTGGCAAATTAGTTCTCTTATCTCTTGGGGGTGAATTTCATTACAAACATTTGCTAAATGGTCTGTGGAAAGTTTGCTTTACAAAACATATGCTTTCATTGGGACTTCTTCTGGCCTATGCTGGGACTTCTCTTCACCAGCATAGAAAAATCCAATCCACACAACATTGCTGATGCTTCTCTCTCACGTCAGCAGCCACATTGCTTATTCCAAGTGGAAAAAGCCATTGACCCATGAAATTATTTACACAAGCCTGAAAGATATATGTGACTTTTATGTACTTCTGCCTCACAATAGCTGCCAATTTGTAATGTCTGCACTTCCTGTGGAAAATTCAATGTTCATTACAATTACCGGTTAGATTCAGATTATTGAAAGAAGCAGGGAGCCTTAAACTTCACAAAAGAAAGACCTGTTCAGTTTTACAAACTACATAAGCAGACGTGTCCTACCTATGTAACTGAAAGATGTGGCAGCTTAAATTTGGAAACGCTCTATGTCTAGTTCATAAAAAGAATAATTTTCCTTTTAGAGATGGATATCCTTTTGTGTCCCACCATTATCACTTTGCAACCTAAAAGAGGGAAACCAATCAGGATATCATGCAGCGCATTCTGCCTTCCCAGATACTGTCTACCATTCATGCCTCTGACTCAACTATGACAAGACAAGCCAAACACAGCACACCAGGCATATAGTGTGGACTGCTAGACAGCATCCCTGTTGTTGTAATCCCCGGCCAGCAGCGATAAAGGAAAGCTATATTAAGGCAATGGTGAGCAGAAGGCAGATTGGGTTCCACCAAGAAATTTCTGAATAATCCTCAGCACATTTTATTTATTTATTTATTTGCATATTTATAATTTGCACACACAGGTAACAACGCAGTAAGCAAAATATAAAAATAAAGATAAAACCAGCAAAATGCATTAGTAAGACGGGGTTAAAAAAGAAAAAGCGTATTGAAAAGGCCTGTCTAAACAATACAGTTTTCAAAATATATCTGAAAGGGAGGGATGGTTCCTGCTAAACCCCCACTCGGCTTTGTGAATTAACAGAAATACAGTCGTACTTTGGTTCTCGAACGGAAACCGTTCCGGAAATCCGTTCGACTTCCGAAAACGTTCGAAAACCAAGGCACAGCTTCTGATTGGCTGCAGGAGCTTCCTGCACTCAATTGGAAGCTGCAGGAGCCACGTCGGACGTTCGGCTTCCAAAAATAGTTCGCAATCTGGAACAGTCACTTCTGGGTTTGCAACATTTGGGAGCCAAAACGTTCAAGAACTAAGCTGTTCGAAAACCAAGGTATGACTGTACCTAGAACCCGGTCTGGAAGCAAACTGGCAACCAGTACAGCTCTAATAGCAAGGCTGTAGCATGTTGCCGAAGAAATGGAGGCAGTGAGAGATTTTACTTTCTTGGGCTCCATGATCACTGCAGATGGTGACAGCAGCCACGAAATTAAAAGACGCCTGCTTCTTGGGAGAAAAGCAATGACAAACCTAGACAGCATCTTAAAAAGCAGAGACATCACCTTGCCAACAAAGGTCCATATAGTTAAAGCTATGGTTTTCCCATTAGTGATATATGGAAGTGAGAGCTGGACCATAAAGAAGGCTGATCGCCGAAGAATTGATGCTTTTGAATTATGGTGCTGGAGGAGACTCTTGAGAGTCCCATGGACTGCAAGAAGATCAAACCTATCCATTCTTAAGGAAATCAGCCCTGAGTGCTCACTGGAAGGACAGATCCTGAAGCTGAGGCTCCAATACTTTGGCCACCTCATGAGAAGAGAAGACTCCCTGGAAAAGACCCTGATGTTGGGAAAGATGGAGGGCACAAGGAGAAGGGGACAACAGAGGACGAGATGGTTGGACAGTGTTCTCGAAGCTACCAGCATGAATTTGACCAAACTGCGGGAGGCAGTGGAAGACAGGAGTGCCTGGCATGCTCTGGTCCATGGGGTCATGAAGAGTCGGTCACGACTAAATGACTAAACAACAACAAACAACAACAGCATGTTGCCAGTAATCTGTTCCTGTGAACAGTGAGCAGATTGGCAAGGATTCCCGATTCCTAGCACTTGTTTAACAATATCAGCAACAACATGACTTTTTCCTCCTGAAATAAAGGAAGACGAGCAAGAGCGAACTTGTTTGTGAAATGACTGGGACCACAGCTCAATTCTGGCACTGAAAACAGACCCATACATAGCCTCATAATAATAATAATAATAATTTATTATTTGTACCCCGCCCATCTGGCTGGGTTTCCCCAGCCACTCTGGGCGGCTTCCATAGAAAACCAAAAATACACTAAAATATCACAGATTAAAAACTTCCCTGAACAGGGCTGCCTTAAGATGTCTTCTGAATGTCAGGTAGTTATTTATCGCTTTGACATCCGATGGGAGGGCGTTCCACAGGGCAGGCGCCACTACCGAGAAGGCCCTCTGCCTGGTTCCCTGTAGCTTTGCTTCTCGCAATGAGGGAACCGCCAGAAGGCCCTCGGCGCTGGACCTCAGCATCCGGGCAGAACGATGGGGGTGGAGACGCTCCTTCAGGTATACTGGGCCGAGGCCGTTTAGGGCTTTAAAGGTCAACACCAGCACTTTGAATTGTGCTCGGAAACGTACTGGGAGCCAATGTAGGTCTTTCAAGACCGGTGTTATGTGGTCTCGGCGGCCGCCCCCAGTCACCAGTCTAGCTGCCGCATTCTGGATTAGTTGTAGTTTCCGAGTCACCTTCAAAGGTAGCCCCACGTAGAGCGCATTGCAGTAGTCCAAGCGGGAGATAACCAGAGCATGCACCACTCTGGCGAGACAGTCCGCGGGCAGGTAGGGTCTCAGCCTGCGTACCAGGTGGAGTTGGTAGACAGCTGCCCTGGACACAGAGTTGACCTGCGCCTCCATGGACAGCTGTGAGTCCAAAATGACTCCCAGGCTGCGCACCTGGTCCTTCAGGGGCACAGTTACCCTATTCAGGACCAGGGAGTCCTCCACACCAGCCCGCCCCCTGTCCCCCAAAAACAGTACTTCTGTCTTGTCAGGATTCAACCTCAATCCATTAGCCGCCATCCATCCTCCAACTGCCTCCAGGCACTCACACAGGACCTTCACCGCCTTCACTGGTTCTGATTTGAAAGAGAGGTAGAGCTGGGTATCATCTGCATATTGATGGACACCCAGTCCAAACCCCCTGATGATCTCTCCCAGTGGCTTCATATAGATGTTAAAAAGCATGGGGGAGAGGACGGAACCCTGAGGCACCCCACAAGTGAGGGCCCAGGGGTCTGAGCACTCATCCCCCACCACCACTTTCTGAACACGGCCCAGGAGGAAGGAGCGAAACCACTGCATAACAGTGCCCCCAGCTCCCAGCCCCTCTAGACGGTCCAGAAGGATGTTATGGTCGATTGTATCAAAGGCCGCTGAGAGATCCAGCAGAACTAGGAAACAACTCTCACCTTTGTCCCTAGCTCGCCGGAGATCATCAACCAGCGCGACCAAGGCAGTTTCAGTCCCATGATGAGGCCTGAATCCTGATTGGAAGGGATCCAAATGGTCCGCATCCTCCAGGCGTGCCTGGAGTTGTTCAGCAACCACTCGCTCAATCACCTTGCCCAAGAATGGAAGATTTGAGACTGGGCGATAGTTGGCCATACTGGCCGGGTCTAAAGATGGTTTTTTAAGAAGCGGTTTAATGACCGCCTCTTTCAGCGGATCTGGGAATGTTCCCTCACAGAGGGAAGCATTCACCACCCCGCAGAGCCCATCGCCCAGCCCTTCCCGGCTTGCTTTTATTAGCCAGGATGGGCAAGGATCAAGGAGACAGGTGGTTGGTTTCACGCGTCCAAGCAGCCTGTCCACATCCTCGGGGGTAACGGATTGAAATTGATTCCATGCAACTTGACCAGACAGAGCTCTAGCACTCTCCCGCCCCAGCCCTGCTCCCACGGTGGTGTCTAGCTCCCTCCGAATATGAGTGATTTTATCTGCAAAAAACTTTGCAAAATCGTTGCAGGAGATCTTGGGGTCTTTACAAGGCCCCGGTGGTAAAGGTGGTTCCGTTAAATTGCGAACCACCTGAAAGAGTCTCCTGCTACTATTTTCTGCAGATGCAATAGAGGCGGTGAAGAAAGTCTTCTTTGCCGTCGCTATCGCCACTTGGTAGGCTCGAAGTTGAGCTCTAACCTGTGTCCGGTCAGATTCGGAGTGAGTTTTCCGCCACCGGCGCTCTAGCCGTCTCAGCGATTGTTTCATCGCCCTCAGCTCCGAAGAAAACCACGGGGCTGTCCGGGCTCCATGCAATCGGAGAGGGCGCTTCGGAGCCAGACAGTCGATAGCCCTGGTTAACTCCGCATTCCAGCGGGCCACCAGGGAATCAGCTGAAAGGCCATCAACATGGGATAAAGCATCCCCTACCACTCTCTGGAAACCATTTGGATCCATTAAGTGGCGGGGGCGGACCATCCGAATTGGTCCCACCTCCCTGCAGAGGGGAAGGGTCGCGGAGAAGTCCAGTTGCACCAGGAAGTGATCTGACCATGGCACTTCTTTTGTTTCACTTTTACTTAGTGTCAGATCACCCACGTCACTAGAGGTGAACACCAGGTCTAAGGCATGTCCATGACTATGAGTTGGGCCAAACTTATTCAGGGACAGCCCCATGGAGGCCATGCTTTCCACGAAGTCCCGAGCGGCCCCTTGTAAGGTCGTGTCGGCATGGATGTTAAAATCCCCTAGGACAACCAAATTAGGTGTCTCCAGGAGAAAATCCGCCACGACCTCAGAATACACTCAAGAGAGGGCACACTCTTCTTTAACAGTATGACTCTGCACTTAGTTGTGGTGCGTAGACATAAGGGTTCTGATTCCAGCTTCCAACAAGCCTGAAGTCTACCGGCCCCTTTATTATGAGACTGCTGAGCTACATTTATGTTGAGATCAGCCTGCATTAACATCTCCCTTTGCATAGCAAAGAATTAGCTATCTTTCCAGCAGCCGCTTTTGCACATAACTATAAGCTAGACTTATCATGGTTTATCTGGAACAAGCAGCACATTGGCTGATTGCTCTGGTGCAAGCTGGATAAACAAGCCAGGAGCCATAATGTCCAAACAGATATTATGGTTTGTTGCTCCCTATTCTTTCACCATTACCAGCTGGTCCTATGAAGAAATTACCTTTCTTCCTGTGTCTCCCATTCTTGGGTCCAGCACATCACCCGTTTTCTAAAAAGCAAGCTATTCTATTCAGCCATAAACAGCCTATGGAAACAAAGGTATCTAATGGAGACAGCGAGAAACTCATCAGTGCACCAGCAGAAGGGAAATTTATTGAAGCAAATGCAATATTGTGCTTTCATCAGCCAAAGTGACAAAAGCTTTTGCTAATTTTGAAGACTAAATTAATATTCAGGAAAATAATTCAAAGTATCATTGCTTGACACCATTAGGAAATGGAGGTCAGGCATGCCAAGCTGGGGGGAAAATGAATTCACTGGCCACACAAAAGAGAAAATGGGATCAGATCATTATGGAGTGCAATGACATTATTTAAATGTCTTTGTTAATCAGGTTCCTAACAGAAGAAATGAGACTTGGAGAATGTGTTCCGCGGGCTCTTCCCAGCATGGGCCAAATCTGCTTAATATTCTAAAGTTGCTGACTGCAGCTGAAACGTAGTATCCACCTTTCTGTGAGTCCTCTTCCCTGCATGTTGCCTTTGAATTTGAGATGCTCTGGTATTTCAAGCTCTCAGACCTTGTAAAGGGCAGGGAATTCAGTATAAACACTGAGTTCCTTTCAAGCCTTGTTTATAATGATTTATACATTATACCTGGAGAAGCTTTCACAGGAAAGTCGGGTTTTGCGTACTAATTTCAAAGGAGGTTCTGAATGCCAGCTTTCACTGTTGATGTAGAACACACAGAGTTTGATTCTTCTCCATTCAGCCACTCACAAAAAAGGTGCATAATACATGTAAATAAAAGTGAACCGGGGCTAAAAAGGACAGCTATTCTAAAAACACCCAGGACACAGTTCGACACAGACTTAAATTCTACTGAAACAAGCTGCTTTGCGTGTATTGAGTTGTGTTCCCAGTGTGCTATGTACAACACAGTCCAAAGCATGGTAGCTCAGATGCAAGCCCAGCTGCTTAAATGGGACTTTTTCCTTAATAGATATTCTTAGAAGGCAGTTTAAAGTTGCCAGATGCAACTTACGTGTCAGATTTAGAAAGATCACAGGTGCGTTGCGGGCAATTGCTTCTCCCAAAGCCAGAGAGCCATGACTCAGTCAGTGGAAGAACGCAAACTCTGCATGCAAATGATCCCAGGTCTGTGTCCTAGAATCCCCATTTAAAATAGTGTTTGGTAGTGCTGTTGCTACCTTACCAGGGTTAGATGGGTCCAAAGTCTGACCTAAAGTGGCTCTCTGTGTGTTTGGACGTGTTACTCATTCTCATCAGCTCAGGGTACTTATTCATTTATCAAATTTCTAACCCACTTTTCCTCCAAGAGGCTTAATTAAGGAGGTCACATGTTTCCTCTCTCTCATTTCATCCTCACAACCACCCTTCTATGCAGAGAGAGTGACTGACTGACTGACAGACAGACAGACAGACAGACAGACAGACAGACAGACCTAAGACCACCAGATGCATTTCATGACTGAGTGGGATTTGAACCTCTAACTACTACACCATACTGAGTAACATAACAGATAATAGAATTGTAGAGTTGGAAGTTGTTGAGCTTTTTTAGGAAGGGAAGTCCTGTTTTTTGGGATTCAGGTGAAAGTTGTTGAACTTTTTTTAGGGAGGAGGTAAGCCCTACTTAGGGGGGGGGTGCAGGGCAAAAATGTTGATCTACCAGTGATCTACCACGGACGTTCAGTGATCTACCGGTAGATCACAATCTACCTGTTGGACGTGCCTGATCTAGTACAACCCCCTGGCTCCTCCCATATCTTGCTGGCAGAGAAGCATCACCAAGGCATCTTGATAACTTCTTTCCAACATCGCCATGTCGTCTTCACAGTGCCTCCTCAATATTGCCACATCATCTCCAAGACACTGGCCATGATGGGTGGGCACTGGTGTCATTTTCATGGATGTTGTCGCTCTGCCCTGAGGAGTATGTTTTAGCCCTGCTGATCTGAAATAAGCGAGTGTAGGACACGATAGACTTCATGCCAGCTTACTAAGGGCGTAGTGCTAGGGGCCTATCTCTCCCCGTTATGTATTGGTGTATAGGATTCCTCGGTTAACTGCTCCCCAAGTACATTAGGCATGAGCATCCAAATTCAGAGAGCCCACAATCTGTCTTGCCAAGAACAGATAAAATATTTCAAAATAGAAAACCAATTATCTGAGGAAACCAGGCTGTTTTTCCATGTAGGGAAAAAGCAGTGGAGCATGGAATGGGAAAGATGGGAGATGTTTCAGAGGAGGATAATTCTGAGCAGAGTAATAGGGAAAAGGGAAGGGGGGGGAGAGAGAGAAAATAGAACCCAATATATTTCCCCACCCCTTCTTTCCTTCCTGCTTCTCTCGGTTTCCTTGTCATCCTCCTTTCCTTTCCAGAACTGGCTTCTCTTATGCAGAAATGATGTAGCAGAGAATTAAGAGGCAGTCCTCCTAGTCACAGCGCCTGTTTTGCCTGGTGAAATGTTGACAGGTGCTGTACATTATGGCATGTATTTGGGAAGACACAATAAATACGATCTGAAAAGGTCATGTCTCACGCAAATACCTTTGACTGTTCAGGCAGAATCTCTCTTAAAGCATAGCTCAGAAAATAGTTGTGGCAACGCACTCCACCCCACTCTCCTGCAGCCTACAGAAAAGTGGAATTTCAAGAAACGTTTTAATTCCTTGTTAAGGATTCTGACTGGGGAATTATTTGCTGCTTCATTATACTGGCACCCAGAGAGGCAGTGATCACGCTGTGAGGAATATGCCACTGACTGTTCCATTTGAAAAAGGGGTATCTAGGAAATATGCAATTATTCTTGTTCTCATCAAAAGAATTAGGAAGACGGTCTTTTGATTAGAGAAAAGGAGCAATAACCTAGCTGTAGTTGCAAAAGCTGCACCTAGGTCCCTTCATCTCCATCAGGGTGTTTTCCATTAACATAATAACAGGGCATTCATACACCCAACACAAAAAGAGGGTTAAAGGTTAAAACAATCCTAAGAGATTACTACAATTGCATTCTATATTGTCTGGTTACATATATGCGATATGAGATGATGCAGGGTACTAATTAAAACTCTTGCATATAGCTTCTGCTCTCATTAATTATCTTGGTATTTTCCACTCTCATCCATGAATATTTCTGTGGTTAATGATGCTACATCTCCTGTATACCAATTCACTCATGCATATGACCACTTGATTACCTAGCATAGAATGTTTAATCTAATTACTGTTTAATGCAATCTAAAAACGGGCTTCGCTTATTTAATGCCATGTACTAGGGCCCTCAGTTTCGCGCTGGGATATGCTGGCATGAAGGTTTGTCCAAGGCAGTTATGCTACAGTCCAATGAAGAGGCTACCTCAGAGCAAGGTACTTTCTCTCCTGCCTAGGGAGCTCCATCGGTACCAGAATATCTCATATTTATATAACCACATTCTCTTTCCAAAGTTAATAGATATTCCATGCTTCCTATCTTGCAAGCTCATTGGCTGTACTTGCCTATTCCAATTCTCTGCCACTGCCACACCATCACTTCCCCTCGATTTGCCTGGTTTCGGGGAAAGCCTGTGTCACTTTCCTCCTTGGTCCTTTCATACACCATTTCATCTCCTGCCCAGTGGTCCTGAATCCAAAGCAGTGAAGGACATCAACACCAATCCTCTCTTCTAGTCATTCCACTGAGGCCTGTTCACCTTGACTGATGATATAGGCTCTTGATTGAACTGCCCTAGCTGATATCTCATGCCCTCTGCTAGGCAACACGCCCCACGTTTCTGAGAAAAAAACTATGCTAGAGAAAGATGTTTACAGACCTATCTCCATTCAGTCCCTCCATTGTTGTAATTTATTCTGTGTTCTTCTTGACTTTTCAACAGAACTCCTTCTTATAATGTTAAATATGATGTTTTACACCTACAACCATGCATGTTTGATGCTCTACACTGTGTCCTCCTGTTATGTATTGAGTGGTCTGTGTTTGCCTGAGCTTGAGTCTGGACTAAGGATTCTGAGCCTCTGTGTTCTCATTCGATACATGATATCCAATCACAGAACATTTCAGGATTTGGGCCTTTGCCATTGGTCCTTAAACTCCGAGTCATGATTTGTAGCTTGGAAGTTTAGACAGCCAATCACACTGGGAGTGGGAGTGGCCCAGGCCTTCAGAAATGTATATACGCAGTTGCTTTGTGCCTGTTGTTCACTTATGTTAGTTCAATAAAGGTTCTTGCTGTTATCACTGTGTCTTGCCTCGTGGGAACCCACCTACACTTCACGCCCATGTTCCTTTGCTAGACCTGTGGCACTGGTTTCTTGCTAACTTTTGATATGTGACATTTTATTAAGGCGTCATTACAACAACCATCAGTTTCTTAAGCAGAATAAAGGGTACAATTCTTTAAAGATTCCTACAATAGCAGCCGGCAAACTTTAGTTTGGTCCAAAAATAAATGCAAAGCTTCTCAGCTAAAGAGTCCCATAAAGGGGAACACCTTTCAGCTTTCTTCATTCCCTTAATGGGGTCATTTGTACATGGACAGAACATTTGGCATTTTAGAAAATCCTACTTCCAAGATGTGATTTATTTTCTCCCCCCCCCCCCCGGCACTTACAACATTTCTAGTTTCCTAAATTTGTTTGGAAGTCCCACTAGAGTTCGTGGCATTAGTACTGTTGCCAGTAGCAGGAAAGAAATTGGTCTTCATGTTGTTTAAAGCACAACTGCTCTACTGGAGAATTAAGTAACCATATGAGGGGTACTCAGATAATCAGCGATGACATGGCTATGCCAGGATGCCAGATGCCAGAGCCTATGTCAGGAGTGCTCTGATGGTGTTTCCTGATTGGCAGGGGGTTGGACTCGATGGCCCTTGTGGTCTCTTCCAACTCTTCCAATTCTATGACATGGATTTCTTTGATAAATCCTCCCCTCACCCCAGAACAACTTGGTTAATAAAATAGTAGCTTGGCTCAACTAGAAAAGGCCCCTGTCTTCTTCCTTCTAAATATAAGCTATGTTTTTAGATTCCTCTACCTAGATGACCTGCCTCCCCTAGCAAGTCACCTCAGTCTCCATGGGCTATCTCCATGCAGCCTGGGGCCTATACCTGTTGCTGAACATTTCTAAACCTTTAAGGGTTCTCCAGGTACTTGCAGCTAATTAACCTTAGACCCTTGTGAATGTCCTTCAGTCTGTGTTGATCAATATTAGGTTCCTAACACCGCCTGAAAATTTGGCTTCAGCAGATAGATGCTGAAATTGTTGTAATTGTCTATTATGAGTCAATTTGCACTGCTTTTCCTCCCAGACTATGCCTCCAATATAATCTCTACCTATTTCATACTGTGCTGAAACAGTCCAAAGTCAGGATCCTCTGTGCTTTTGAGTTGTATGAACACAAGTAATTATAATGTGAAATGTATCCTATCAGGAAACAAAATCTACTTCCTTACAATAAGAGTACACCTACATACCAACCCACACTCTTCAAAATGAGGTGGAGTATGGGTGGGTCAGATATTCAACTATTTGAATCACTTCCTCCATATATGGACAGACAACTATACCAGCTCTCTAAAAGGCATCAACCAACCCTATGAGAAAATTATCAAATTATCTAGAGTTAGTCCTTCATCCATTATTTCCTGAAGAGAAGATATGTCCTAAGCTCCCATGGTTTGGGAGATATAAAAGGTAAGTCCACAGCATATTTTAGACTCAACCCTTTTGTGTCTTGCCCAACAGTGGCTATGAAATTCGGTACCGAGGTACATGTTGTTTGGCCATTCTATAATTCGTGTTTGTTTTGTACATAAAATGTCAGGTCTTTTCTTCCCTGTTTAACAGGAAATCACTTTTTATCACAGCAGCTGTAAAAGGTGAAGACAGAGAAAAGCTCATATACGAAAAAATATATTTCTGCCCACTGTATCACTCCCAGGCTGTTTTGTAAAAACTATTTCCTAACAGGAAATAAATATGTAAAAGGTGACATCAATTATTAAAGTTTCAATTACAACACAAAAAAGGCAGAAGAAGCCATGCATAGAGGAAATGACTAATTTGAAAAGGGAATAAACTGTATCTGTTCAGATAAACTGAAAGGCATTTCATTTGTGGAGAATTTAGGCAGGATATTTATTCAGATCTCAACAAAAGGGAAACCGGAATCCGTGTATGATAAAATCTTTTCGCTTTCTTTTCCCAGACAAAGGTCTGGTGACAGGGATGCTTTTCATATTCAGATCCCTCTGTTATTAGCTTTAGTAACTCCTTCTGTATGTGACATTGCATCAGCTCTCAGATATTCCTCAGTACAGAATAGAATCCTTCCACTTTCCATCGGTGTTTTGGCCCATTTAAGAGTACAGGATGAAAAACAAGTGTTTATAAATCTATAGAAGTGCGACACACTTTCATTTATGTCATCATGATCAAAATAGTAAAACCAAAGAGAAAGCCTCACATTGTTTTTACTTAGTGGAAGGCTTTGAACCACAACAATAATCATACTTCTCAAACAAAAATAGTTTGAATAGGGACTATTCAGGTTTTAGGGTGCTTTGCTTTCTGCTGTTTGTAGAAACATCTTGATGATAGTCCGTGGGACTGTTTTGAATCTGCATACATTAAAAATGACCTGCCAGAAAAAATTGCTGCTTGTTTTTCCTACAGGAAAGGTATCAACTTTTATGCATGACTGTCCAATGATGGAGCTTAAGGTCACAGACCTTTTTTTATGGCTTTGGGAGAACGGCTTTTGTTTTCACACTGGTTTCATTTAGATTGCAGCATAATAAGTTTTGTGAAATGAATGAGATAGAATAAAGCTGGATCTGGGAGCAATTACTATTTTAAAAGGGGGTATAATACAGGGGTGTTTTGCAAGTTAAGGAAGGATGGAAAGGTCTCGAATCGTGCTGGGAATATCCAACCATGCTCTCAGTAAAAGGGAGTGGGCAGACTTTCTCAGGTGAGTAGCCTCTTGGACAATTTGTTAAACAACTGCCGAGTTCAGTTAATGTAGTTTAGTAGTCCCAACATTAGCGTGGAATTGTGGGAGATAGTTGATGTGTTTACATCAACAGAGCTGCAAGCTAACCTCTGAGCACTAACCAGGAGCAATTCTCCAGAGTAAAGTGAGAATCTGCTGAGGTCACCTGTGGACAACCTCTAGCAACATCTCAAGACAGAGAGAAGCTAACTTCAGGTAACTAACTGCACATAGGCATAATGCATACGTAAACATTAGATGGCCCTCAAGCCATCTGCAACATGGAGCTCTGTCTGTGATTCACTGGTGTGTTCCATTCTTTAGCACTTCAGAGCCTCGCCACATTCATTTCCTCAGACCTCAAAAGGTCACTCATCACTCAGTTAGTTTTAAACTAATGATTCAGGCTCAGTGGCTGAAAATTAACATTTTTACATAAAGTGATGTAGTCTAATTACAAGACATAAAAATGTACATTACTGGGACAGCCATAAATGCCACAAAGCAAATACATCTCATAGTAAATGAGCTAATTAGTACATAATTACTGTCTATTACCAATTGCTATAGTGAGGGGAAGGGTTGGTAGAATAAAATACTTCCCTTGTTTGTTTATTTCAGCTGTATACATGACTTCCATTACTAGAATTGCATGAATCTGGTAGGGATAATTAGGTGCTTTCAGATAGAAATAGAGTGCTACGTTCTCCATATTTAGGCTTGGCCTAGAAATATTTGAAATGAGCTATTACAAGTGTCAGTGGGGGCAAAGGTATCACATATGATAGCCAAAGATTCCTACATACTGCTGTGCAGTATTTTTAAAACTGTTACCGTTCACCTGCAATGCTAGTCAACTCAAGTTGTGTGCATAAGTCAAGCAGGAAGCAGATCGGCCAGCTTATTTGGGGTGTGTCTGCAGCATCAGGACTATCCAAAGCTGCTTATTTATGGTTACCTTGAATTGTTGATTCTTGTTCTTCAGATCTGGGAAACCCCCAGTGGAAAAAGTTGACAGGAGCAGACAAGGGGGGTGTATCCAATTCTGTGCCTAAAAACAAACCAAAGGGGGCAGCCCCCCACCCAAAATAAGGATTGTGCATGCTGCAGGCTATTGGAGCTATGCACTGCTGGGGGAAAACACTGGAAACTGGAGTTGTGGGGTAATGAATGCCATGCTATATCCCTTTGCAGCTTCTAGTAACCCGGAGAAAGGCAAGGTGGACCAGATGGAACCCTGAAAACATGTAGTGTTGCTACAGGGTGCAGATACACTTCATTTATTGCAGCTCTGCGGGGGGGGGGGGGCAGAATCTAAAACTGGCCAAATTATTTTATACGCAACTTTGCTTGGTATCTTGGTAACTCCCAGTTTACCATTTGCAATATTCTTACTAGTGCTCATTGCTTCAAATAGGAAACCACTTTTCAATAGTAATGTTTTTGATACACAGCAGCCCTCAGCTTGTCCCTGTGGTGTTTTTCCATAATAAAAACACTACATTAATGTTATGTGGAATAAGTGGGCTGAGGGAGCAGTCTTAAGGAGTAATACTAAAAAAAAATACGAAATGGTTGCTGTCAAAACACAGAGAATTAAAAAAAGGCATACCTGTTCGTAAGCAGGAGATGGAGATGGAGAGCTAAAGGGTGAACTCTGTTTTAGAGTGTGGTCCTTTACAGTAGTGTCATTTGAATAAGCCTCATATGTGGATTCCAAATGCTACTATTTACCCAATAAAATCCAAGCATTTTTCTATTGATGCCTCACGGCACATGGTGTTACTGATTCCAGGAATTTAACACTTGGCATTAATGAAGATTGCACATTCAATATTGCTACTTTTTGTTTACACCAGCAGCAAACATTGCGATCCCAGGGATTTTGGAACCACCTAAAATATCCCACTCTCTTGCCAACCTAGCAGTTCGAAAGCATGTCAAAGTGCAAGTAGATAAATAGGTACCGCTCCGGCGGGAAAGTAAATGGCGTTTCTGTGCACTGCTCTGGTTCGCCAGAAGCAGCTTAGTCATGCTGGCCACATGACCTGGAAGCTGTACGCCGGCTCCCTCGGCCAATAAAGCGAGATGAGTGTCGCAACCCCAGAGTCGGTCATGACTGGACCTAATGGTCAGGGGTCCCTTTACCATTACCTTAAAATATCCCACTACAGATGTTAACTATATAGGACTGCATTGAGCTCTGTTTTAGTATTGCTATGGCAGGCGTAGAGCTCAAAATGCCTGTTTCAAGTACTGTATCTCTCTTCCCTAATATAACCTATTCCGCTTCTCTCATTCCATCATATAATTTCTACTAAAAATCTGCATTACTTCTCCTTTGATGACAGCTCTCTTAAGAAAAGCATGCCATCTTTGTTCTTTCTCCCTCCTCCTCAAACAAACACCAGCCATCTTTGTTCAGTGAAATCATTTTCAACCTCAATTACTTCCCATTTAACAAATGGTTTGGATAGGAGAGAGCTACCGTAGCAAGAATAACAGTTGGTGTTCCACAGCAATCTTTTTAATTCTGTCTTGGAGAGGAATTCTCCAGCAGAAAAGATGCTTCACGTTTCTTTTTCTGTCACTGCATTGTTGCTGTACAGATTGTTTGTGAAAGACAGATTCACAGCACCCCATGAACGCTGTTAAATAAATCTACACTACCTTTCAGAGAAAGAAGACAGAAATCAGCTTTTCCTTACAGCCTTTCTGTAAAGAAAGCCTCTAAACTTTAAAAGGACCAAAAACACAAACACCACCCCACTCTTAGATTTGGCAGTATATATGCTAAGCTTCATGGTTTGTTTTTATTACAATTAGGAGGTCGCAACTCCTCAGTACCTTTATTTAGCCACCTGGAAGCCTTGCAGAAATGAGTTAAGACCTGGAGGAAGCAATCCAGAAAATCAGGCTTTTCTCCTGTCTTGCAATGGAAAAGGTGAAAACTGTACTTGCAAAGAATACAAAATTGTACGAAAGCTAGATGAAGACTGTAGGGAACCTTCTGGGAACCCATGACAGAGCATGGAAGTGAATTAATATTCTGAATGTAAG
Source organism: Podarcis filfolensis (assembly GCF_964270895.1). Classification (NCBI taxonomy): domain Eukaryota; kingdom Metazoa; phylum Chordata; class Lepidosauria; order Squamata; family Lacertidae; genus Podarcis; species Podarcis filfolensis. Next base: position 45,288,252 of record NC_139614.1, on the reverse strand, counting down.
GCTGCTAGTACAATGATAAGGCATACATTTGCTGCTGCTCCGCCAGAACTATTACCACAATATAACACTTACTTAAGTGCTAACCATGAGTGAAGGCCTGCCCTGGACTCAGCCTAGGCTTGCAGCCTAGAATTCTTTCAATCTACATTAGATGGACATTAGACAAGCGGCAGCAGTGAAAACAAACATTAGATGCTGACAGTGAGAAAGGGAGGCTGCAGAGAAGAGATTTGGGTAACATTTTTTCTTAGTCACTTTAACCATATTTTCTTAAACTAAAGCTGTAATTTTAAGGAGTGTGTCACCCATGCATCTAAGTACAAGCAGTCAATGGAAGGGCCCTGGGACAACCAATACATTAAGAAACTCAAGAGAGCTAGTCAAAGCAGTTGTACTATATATTATCTACTGACTCGTTACAGACTCTCCAAGTTTCCCTATTTTCCAGGGACAGTCCCGGGTTTACAGAAGCCATCCTGGTTTCTGATTTGATCCTGGAATGTCCCATATTTCCTTAGGATGTCCCTATTTTCCTCATAGAAATGTTGGAGGGTATGGAGTTATGAGACCCCGAGCCAAGGAGATGAGTAACTATACAACCTCAATTGTAGGCTCAGGTTTTATATTTGTGAAAATAAACCATATATCATAAAGACACTGTGGTCTCTGCTGTGCCTGGAAACATGAACTCTGACGACTGACAGTTTTGCCTCAGCATCATGAGCTTAAGGCAACAATTCAGGAGACAAAATTGTCTGTAAATCTACCTATATTTGAAACATGTCATAAGACAGCAGTTCGTTTCCATCATCACTTAATAAAACAATTGGGGGTGGAGAAGGTTTACTGTTTTCCTTCAGCATTCTCCCTCTGTAATTACAAATGTGCCCTCAGTCTGGGAATAGCATGAAGAACTTTATCCAACAGATAAGTAGAAACATTGATAACAAAAGAACAGGTATAGTTAAAGCAAAATAAACTAGTAAAATATGCCTATCAACTTGCACACACTTCCAATGCATTTTCAAATGAGATCTTCAGACCCAATTTTAGTGTCATTCATGTTACTTTTATGTATATAACTGGACATATCAAGGGCTTCCCTGCACATTTTCTTTGTAAGTCAGGCTCTGAAAATTTTTCATTATCTGAAATGAATGAGAAAAAATTAGCATTGAAAACGGGTCACAGAAAACCAGGAGAGAAGGGAGATGAAATGTAGAAAATAAACAGAAAGGAGGCATGAATGATGTTAGGGAAAGGAATGAATGTAATTTTTGAGTGACAGTTTCTATGGAGGTCCATGATCAAGCTTATTTCTCCTTGCACAATTTTATATTGTTTAGCGGGGAAATCATTGTAGGAGTAATTTTAAAACTTGCAGGAGACGAAGCTTGGAAAGAACACTGAGACTTGGAATGTACCATAGAATTTGTTGTGCCCCTCAAACTCTTGTGAATAACATACCAACAGACCACCTCTGGCCTTATGGTGCCACATATACTGACTACGTGGGAGCCATTTGAAACAACATTCACACAGAGAAGTGAAGAGTCTTAATGGGTTAGACTTCTGGTCTGCAGCCTAACCCTCAACCACCATTCTGCCATTAACTAGCCAGAGCTTTCCTTAATAAGTTTATGCAGCTATTTACAAGAGATGTCATAGAATCATAGAATTGGAAGGGACCCTGAGAGTTATTTAGTCCAACAGGTGGTTCCCCATCCAATTTGAAACCATACCGGACCCTGCTTAGCTTTGCAAGCGTGCTAGCAGTTTTATTGCTGCACCACTAGGACGTGCATGAGATTGAGGGAAGGCAGCAAAGTACAACACAATAAGAAGGAAGCAGATAACCTAGAGCCAGTCTGAAGGTAGGGTAGAATGTGATTAATCCCCAAGAAAACACAAAGTTACTCAGACAAAGTCCAAAGACTCAGCTCAGATGTCCCTAAGAGGATCTGATGGCTGAAAAAGTCCTGTCTCTCCAGCAAAAAAGCAAGGGGTTTTAAAAAAGTGGAGGTCTAGCTTGAATCATGTAGTTTTCAGCTGCCAAATGGCCTCAAATTGCATTTTTTGCTTTTCCCAGTAGTTGTTTAGGTTGGTAGGTTGTGGTGGTGAGCAGACACTGGAGAGCATGAAGACCCTGGTGCAGGGAGAACATCAGAGGACCCAGGCTTGGGGAGGTTGCTGATGGTGGTGTTCCTGGTTCAGGAGTCTCTAGCTCAAGAAACTTCTCACTCAGAGGTTCAGACCTCATGTCTGCAACTAGTGATGCTGGAATTCCAGCCAGGCTCTTCTGTGATTCCGCTGCCTCCCAAGGTTGAGGTTGTAAAAAGCATGAAAACAAAACAAAGTCAGTTGCCTAAAGCCAACACACGCTTCCCTCAGGCTGTATGCTTTGTGGATTTGCAGGACAATAGACCCCTCAGATGAGATTAGAACAGGTTGACTCGCCTAATATATGGCCTGTGTCTTAGGGTTCATCCACACTGCTGCTTGCCCCATGCCTAAAAGGCACAGCGCATGGAAAACTCCCTCTTTAGCTCTAAATCGGAGCAAACATCAATGTTCTGACTGAATGCTAAAGAGCTGTTTCCCCCAGGGGAAAGCAGTGGGAAGTGTGGATAAGACCTTAGTCCCTAACTAGTCTACCATCCTGGCAAATGATTAAGGTAAAGGTAAAGGGACCCCTGACCATTAGGTCCAGTCGTGACCGACTCTGGGGTTGCAGCGCTCATCTCGCTTTATTGGCCGAGGGAGCCGGCGTACACCTTCCGGGTCATGTGGCCAGCATGACTAAGCCACTTCAGGTGAACCAGAGCAGTGCACGGAAACGCTGTTTACCTTCCCGCCAGAGCGGTACCTATTTATCTACTTGCACTTTGACGTGCTTTCAAACTGCTAGGTTGGCAGGAGCTGGGACCGAGCAACGGGAGCTCACCCCGTCACGGGGATTCGAACCACCGACCTTCTGATCGGCAAGTCCTAGGCTCTGTGGTTTAACCCACAGCGCCACCCGCGTCCCTGGCAAATCATTACTGCAGACAAAAACCAGGGTCAAAATACAGCCTGTGCTTACAACAGGGGGCTTGCACTCACCAAGTATATGTCTGATACTTTCTAAAACAACAACAACTACTACTACTACTACTACTACCCATGTAACATCACATAAAGTCTGCCTTGTGGCTGGGGGAGAAGCTTGAGAAAAACTAATCTAACCTCCCTTTGGGTTCTTGCAAAAAGTTTCAGAGTTAACTCGATCCTGGCCAGAGAAAAACCCGTGATCATATATTGATGACGTTTAAATGTCTTGAGAATAATTATTAATAATTCCTACTTTGCGGTATGCTTTGGTATTGAAGCATCACGCAGTAGACAAATATAGCTCTGGAAAACAGGCTATTTCAGCAGCATCTTTCTTTGGCTTTGTATGCTTAGTTTCCATTGTGGCCTTTGTACTATGCGGCTCTTTTATGTAGCCTTCTGGCTTAGCCCACCTGAACAGTTCGCAGTAATCGTAGTTTTTCAGTAGGATGCAGAAGGAAAATCATAAGAGGCTTTTACTGAGGGTGGAGGATTGGGGAGGGAATGAGTGGGGGGAGAGTAAAGATTTTCAGAGCTATTCCCAAAATGAGAGGTCCAAAAAAAATCAATTTGTAATTATCTGCCAACACAAATCTAAAGGCTTTTCTTTGATAAGGGTGGTAATACACAGGGCTGTAATGTGAATTATTTTAAAGAATAAAAGACTGATTGTCTTCATGACCTATATAGCTTTTAGTGAGCTTTCAATCAAAATTACATTTTATACAGCTCATGAATGGCTTTCCTTTCCTCTTTTAAAAGTGGGGTGGGGGTGGGGGTGGGTTATTCCATTTGGTAAGCTTTCAGGCTTAAACAGGATTCAGATTTCTTCCTATGGCGATGCATTTTGTCCTCCTGAAAAATGAAAGTGCAGGCTTTGCGAGAAAGATGAGGCTTTGGCTAAACAAAAGGCTAGCCTTTCAGCCAAGATCTAAAAGAGAGTTGTCTTGGCTATTTATTATTCTGCAGAAGTTCAATAATGTAAAGAAATTACTTTTTTAGAGAAAGAGAAGTGTGGGCACTTTTAGGAATGTGATTTAACTGAATTATTTACAGCATATAGTAAAAACAGTTCAGATGAACAGCAAATGGAAAGCACAGCAGTACCAGACCTCTGTCGCTGCACAGACTCAATGGAGCCATAATCATTACAGGGGTATTTCTCGTATAGTGTCTAAATTCAAGGCTTAGAGACTCTAAGCCGGAAGCCTTGCTAAAAGGGCCCTCCATGACATTTCAGACTGATTTCTCCTAACAAATGCCATGACAATTCCCATCTCTCTCTCTCTCTCTCTCCCCCAGCCCACTTTACTGCTGCATTTGCAGCCCCAATAATGGAGCAGAACATTCGCAACTTAATTAGTCTTCCCTAATTGTGGGCAGGTGAGAGGTATGAGCTACTGGCTGGAATCCTGAACAGCTGCGAATATGCCATTTGTCATGGAATCATGTCCTCTAAGCTAACAATCTGGTTTCTCTTCAGCCATTTCAGCTGCTGGCTGCCATCCTTGGTCTCAACGGTGATAACAAGTGGCTTACGGTGATGACAACTTTTCAGAGTTTGGGTTTGGGTTCCCAGATGATATCCAACGCCACTAGCAATGTTCCTGAATCAGATCTCAGTGTGTGCTCCAACGGACAGAGTTCTTGTGTGAAAAGAGAACAGTCTACTCGTTTTAAGTGAACAAGGAACTCTGCTTGCCCACTGAAACTTTTCTGTGACCAAAGCAGTGCCAGATTATTATTATTATTATTATTATTATTATTATTATTATTATTATTATTGTTGTTGTACCCCACCCTCCCCAGCCGGAGCCCAGCTCAGGGCAGCTAACATCATAAAATTAACACAGTATACAAATAACACAAAACAGGCAATCAATCAATTAAATTGATTGAGCATATAGTGCAAGATTCATTAGTTCAGCAGGGGTGTTTTACCATTTAAAACGTTAAAGGATGTAGTCCTATTCCTCCCCATCACTTTACCCAATCTGCCAAAAGGAAGCCCAAAGAAAAAGGTCTTTACAACAAGATGGTGCTATCCTTGGCAAGTCTCTCAGTGTACAGAATTCCTTAAATGTAATGGTATGGATGCTGGTGACACCCAGGTCTGTCCAAAGATACTAAAGTATCCAGGAGCAGCTATTTCTGTTCTGAACCAGTGTTTGCAAGCTGTGGCCAAGCACTAATCCAAACAAGATGGAGGTGATGCTGATTGGAAATGGCTCTGGTCTGCAGGGAGAGGCTTTTCTATAGCTGATGGGGTCTCTCTCTGACCCTGGGCTTGTCCACACTTCTGCTTGTCCCACTACTTTCCCCCTGGAAAGTCTGCTCTTTACCCCTGAACCGGAGCAAACATCCATCAGGTTTTCCATGGATGGATGTTTGCTCTGATTCAGCAGTAAAGAATTGGTTTTCCCACGGAAAGCGGTAGGCAAACAGAAAACTGCTTGGACCCATGCCTAGCACACATGGGACAAGTGGAAAACCTCTTGGACCCAAGCTTTCTAGACACAAGGCAAACGAATTGTGGATGAGCCTAGTGATAGCCCTGAACTCAACGAAGTTACCTGAGAAACAAGTTGAAGTTGCTGCTCAAAGCACTTCTTCTTATTTCCAGCTATCAAGGAGGCTTTTTAATCTCTTAGGGCTCATGCAGACTTGCCCTTTTCCCTGCCACTTTTCCCCAGGGAAAACCAATCTTTTCCGCTGAATCGGAGCAAATGTCAATCGGCTTTTCTCTAGATCGATGTTACCTCCGATTTATCGTTGAAAAGGTGGTTTTCCCGGGCAAAGCAGCAGGGCAAGGGCAAAACTGCTTGGACCCTCACCCCAAAAGCACAGGACAAATGGGAAACCACCTGGAGCCATGCTTTCCAGGCATGGGAACGTGCAAGTGTGCGCAAGCCCTTGGGGTAAGAAAACAGCATGGCTAGTTGGAATAATTGTGGATTGGTTTAATCTTTTTCCACATTTCTCTAATTTCACTTGCACATTATTTCCTCAACGAAGCAGAGGTCTGGCTAAACATCAGCAACATTCAGTGCCGTAGCAGACTCCTGATGACTAATGGTTCTGCGCATTTGAAACAATTCACTTGGTAAGCAGCTTTTAAACATTATGGGTCCCATATGGAGGTGCCACCATGTGGAAGCAATTCTTGGTAACCTGCACCTGGGGCTGCAAGTCTGAATTGGCATTTAGTCATCATCTGTCAGTGTTCGTGTTAGCCTACATTCTTCATTAGTTAAGATGGAGCTGCGGTTCGGCTTCAACACTGATGGTACTACTATATTTAGAATAGGGGGATGTGCTCAAAGTTTGTTCTAAGTTCATATTACGTTTGAGCTTTGTTCCAGTTCATGCCTTAATAGTAAAGGACACTGTGAGGAAATGACTGGCAGAATCCGAGACCTGGGAGAAGAGTTGGTGGAAGAAGACTGGAAGAAATTTAAAGACTATCTGCAGAAACACTGTAAAATTAATGAATGTTAAAATGTTGTTGGATTAAAAATAAGTGGCATTAGCAACAAAGTTAACAAGAGTATGCAAAATTGAACTGATAATGGATGAAAATATAGAGTTATAATATGTTAAGATATAGAGTTAAGATAAACGAAAGAGGGTAAGGATTTGCTGATTTGATTATTTAAATGGGGATACAAAAAGGGGAGGTGTGAGGAGGCCAAGGAAATAAGATAATGAGTTAGGGTTACAAAAATGGATTTGTTTTTACTCTTCTTTTTCTTATTTTATGTATTTTTCTATGTTTTTTTATTGTATTTCTTTCTTTTTATATGATTTTTTAAATTATGTTTTTGTAAAACTTCAATAAATATCTTTTTAAAAAAAATAGTAAAGGACACTGTGAAGGAAAGTAAGTGTGGAACTGTAAAATCCTTGGGGAACTTGACTCACTTCCTCCTCATCCTGTGACTTTAACGGGGGTAATGCTATAGTGGGGTTACAGTGGTGAAGGGGGAATTTAGGATTTGACAGAATTTGTGTTTGTTGTACCTTCTCCCTCCTCCCCGGTTTGTGTTAGGCTAAATTGTTGTGAGGAACGTAAGGCAATTCTAACTGCTGCCTGGATAGATGCTTTGCCACTAGGGCTGATGCTGTGTGTGTGTGACATCCTCTTTTATACTGAGAGGGGGTTGCTCCCATCTTTATAAGTTCATTGGCTCCCTCTGTGTGGCAGGGTTGCCAGCACAGCCTTTCATTGTTTGTCACTGCCAGTGTACTCAAGGTTTCTGGGCGTATAGCTGGTTTTTCTGCCATTATTGCAGCCGAGTCAGATGAGTGGGGTACAACTAATAAAATTAATAATAATAATAATTACTATATTTTCTTGATAGTTGTCCCCTCACTCCTCATACAGGTACTCAGTGGATGTAGTGGGCATTCTGCCAGCATAGAAGCGGTAAAGGTAAGGACCCCTGAACGGTTAAGTCCCGTCAAAGGAGACTATGGGGTGTGGCACTCATCTTGCTTCAGGCCAAGGGAGCCAGCGTTTATCCACAGACAGCCTTTTGGGTCATGTGGCCAGCATGACTAAACCACTTCTGGTGCAATGGGACACCATGACGTGTGCCAGAGCGCATGGAAATGCCATTTACCTTCCCCTTGCAGTGGTACCTATTTATCTACTTGCACTAGTGTGCTTTCGAACTGCTAGGTTGACAGAAGCTGGGACAGAACAACAGGAGCTCACCTCGTTGCACAGATTTAGATCACCGACCTTCCAATTGGTTTAGCCCACAGTGCCACCTGCTCCCTCATACAAGCAGTATTAGCGTTGGACACGGCTTGGCATAGGTCTAAGACTGTTCTAAAAATATGTGCATACAACTTAAATATGTAAATATGCGCTTCAGGCATGCACTTGTACCTTACAAACAATGTCCCCTCAAGGCGAATTATGTGAACTCTCATTAAGCTGTATTGATTGATGCAGCAAGCATCTTTAGGCCTTGGAAGCATAATCTATGGCAAGTAAAAACTATTAGTGTGGGGAAAGCTCATTTGCAGCTTTCAGAAACCTACAGCTATCAGTCTCTGCCATGTAAATGAGCTGAAAGAAGTAGCATTCTGGGATGCAGAACATTCTGTGAAGTGTAAACGGGGGTGTATTGCTAATCATTTCTTTCCCTCGTGCGTAATTTAGCTTTGCTGTGAATGGTGTATATCGTTGGACTGGTTATCAAGTAATAACACTTCATCCCTCATGAGATATAGGAAGTGAGAGATGGTACATTAATCAATGTCAAAACTCAAAATTCATATTTTTAAAGAATAGCATTATTTTTCCCACTACAAAACATTCCCAAAATTGTAGCTAGGTATGGGAATCCACACCTCTTCAGCGGAAGACTTTGTGTACATTGTTTATGTAACATCGTTCTCACACTATGCAAGAAGGACTTTGATGCCATAGACAAATTAGTGGTACATTCAGGGGATAATTGTTAGACAAGAGGGGAGTAGAGGGGGGGGAAGTACCCAGAAAGTTGAAGAACTAACTTATTTATATATTTATTTATTTATGTTTGTGACTCAAGATATCTCAAAATATCTAAACTGGGAGCAGCAAAACAGGATTTAAAGAATCTCTCTAAAAAACACTCGACTAAAATTTCATGGTGCCTAGACAAGTAAATATGACTTCTGTTTCTTATACATTTGAAGGCAGGTGGGGAAATTTCAGGACTGGGTAACAGCCATGAAGAATGCCCCTTGCTTGAACATGAATGCAAAGTAGTAGCCACCCTTGTAGTATAGAGGCCTAAGAAGGTTTGATGCTCAAACATTTCATTCCCTCCAACATTCATCAAATGAAAATGAGGACATTCTTGCAACTGGAAACAATGAACTAGAGGCTGACCAGAGCCACCTTTCCTTTCATGTCCCCTATGGGCTTCTATGCCACCCAGCAAAGCCCTCCTTTTTTCTACCTACCCCCCTGCTTTTTCCTTTCTCGCTCAATCCAATGCAGACCCCGCCCCCCGGACTCCCTCCATGCTGCTCCCGGGCATGTAAAGCATGCAGAGGCTGACACTCAAGAGGAGCACTCCCACTTGCTTTTACCAACTCTAAAAGGGGCCGGTCCCTTTGCCCCCCACCAAGAAAATATTTGAGGGGACCAGAGCCTCCCAAAGTTGATCAGGATTTCCATTCAAATGGTGCGTCGTGTGATCAATTATGTGGGGTAGGGCTTACATGCACCCCCCAAATATTTTATTCAAGTTGGCACCCCTGGTGGCACTATATTGTGGCAAGGAAAAGGCTAATAAAGAGGTCTCTCCCCCAAAGGCAAGTGTTGAAATCAAGAAGGAGGTCTGGAAGGAAGCCAATAGGCTGAAAAACATTTTGTGTTTTGAGCAAAGGCAGATCTATGGGAGCACAACCAGCTCAGCTGTACCGACTGCGGCACTTCTGAGACTCTGCCGCAGATACCACAGCCATAATGCCCAACGGAAGCTAAAAGGTGGGCGGGGGGGGGGGGTTGTACTGGATTTTGGCCTAACACAGGACACCACTGAAATTTGAGACACCAAAGTCTGCCACTGTTTCGAGGCAACGATACTTAGAATATGGTAGGGAGCAAATGAAAATATTAGCATGTACGTCTTCCATGTTTTCTGCTGGGGGTGTAGATGGGAAGCTGTGCCTTTTTAAACCTTGCAAGATTTATTGCATCTCAAGGAATAGCTTTGTGAATTCTGTGCGTGCAGAAACATTCTGGTGGCAAGCAGCTATTACATTACGTACAGGCAAAAAATAACATGTCTGAGCAACCACCACAAATTAGTGGATAGCTTTGCTGGAACATCACTTTGTGTTATTTTCCAATGATGGGGGGGGGGAGCAAACATCATGTCCGAAAGCTGCCTTTCTGTCCAAGTATTGACTTTTTTTGTAGTGACTGACAACACACAAGAGCTGACATAAGCTTTCTGTGTTTTTCTTCAATACCAAGTAGCTACTGCACTCTAGCAGAGCTCTGGGAGAGACCTTATTAACTTGTCTCTCTGTAAGAGTTAACCTTGGCAAGCATTCGGCACCTGCAGAATTAGTTATCCTCTGTTTGATGTGCTTTCGTGCTGATGGACAGTCAATGTTAATGATGAGTAGGATCTATCATAGGATTGAATTTTATGTGTTTACAATGCACACATTTCTATTATTATTTGTTCAAGGTGGTTTCAACTGATAATGATTTCCAAACAGCTGCATTTCCTATTGTTCCTGCTGAAGCTGAAGGAAATGTTTTCTACCATGCTGATGTTTTCATACAAATGATACTTTGAGCTCAGTATCCTTATACATTTTACCTCATTTCTCACAGCCACAAAATATGAGTACCCTTTGGCACAGCTAGTTTCCCCACTTCCAATGCGTGTTCAAGAACTGAAATGGCTGTCTAAGTAGAAGAAATCCACTGAAAAAATATCCCAGGTTGTAATTTTGCTGCTCAAAACCACAACTACGTTAATAACCACCAGAAAAATCTATTTATCAATATTACGTAAGACATTTGTGACAAAGTCTGGTTTGATTATTGACAAATTCATGGCCAAGAGGACACAAGGCAAAATTTGAGTTCTAAATGTTCCCTATCAAAGCCCTTCTAAAAAGAGGTCGAGAGAAAGTACAAATTTCCACCAGTTTTTCTCCAATGCAATTATTGTATTTCCCCCCTACCAAATAATGTTTGGGGTTTTCATCATCATGGGTTTCGAAACGTTCAAAACAAACTGAATTCTTCCTCCGCCTGTGTGTTTTATTTCATGTATTTAAACAGTCAATGTAGCAAATTATATACTTTAGGACAGTGGTTCCAAATTAGGGGTCCGGGGACCCCTGGGGGTCCAGAGAACACACCCAGGGGGGCTGTGGCCCCATCCCTCGCCTCCCCCCCAACTAATTTTTTGTCAGTTTTGCATGGTAATAAGACAAATTTTCTGGTCTGTTTTAGCACTGTGCGATTTTTCAATGTATTGGCCAATATCGGTTTTGAAATCACACCATGATAACGATTTTTAGCTCCACTTTAGATTGGGCGCAATCCACTTAGTACTGTGCCTTATGCTGAGTCCATCTAGCTGGTCCATTGGTCCAAGGTTTCAGACAGAAGCTCTGCCTGTAGTTGCTAGAGAGTTAACACAGAACCTTCTACTAGGCCAACCCACCCATGCCATTCTGCTGCCTGAGGTGGGACAGCAATGCCCACAGGTGCAAAGAACCAAAGGTCTGCCGAGTGATTTTAGCACCTGTGGCAAAAAAACCCCCCAACCCTAGTAAAACACAAAAATTGCAAATTCAATAGCTAACAATTTACTCCCCTTTCATGTTGCCTAAGGTGGCTCCCACACTCTGCCTAATGGTAGGGCCGGCCCTGACCTTTTTGCATGCAAAATCTCTGCTCTGCCACGGTGCTGTGGCCTCTGCTGCACAAGCTCCTTTCATTTCTGTTGGACTTGATTGGCTGCATGGGACTCATTAGTGCAAATAAGAAACTCCAAGGATAGGGTCAAGTAGATGAGAGGAAAGGAAAAATGGAGCATGCAGGAATCAAAAAGAAAAATCATAATGGGCAAAATGTGAGCAGGGCAAAGGAAATAAGGATGAATAGAATTGTGATAAAACGTAAAGATAAGGGGAGAAAGAAAAAACAGATAGTACAGAAAGGGGGGAAACTTGGCTGGCTGGACATAAATAAGTATGAGAGGCAGAAAGAAATGGTAGCCACAGATGCATTCATAGGGCAGCGAGAGGGGGAAATGGGGAAGATGTATATGATCAGGAGCATGGAGAGAAAAAGACGAAACATATGAATGTCATCAAGACTGCTGAGTGCAGCACTGGTTGGAGAGTGGACCTGAGTGAAGCCTGCTTCCTCCAAGTCAGCAGCCCCAGGCCACCGTAGACAGGCTAGTTTGAATTGGAGGGCCAGGCGGAAACCAGTGAGCCTCTGCGGCAGTCGAGGGGACGCAGCAATGGCCAGAAAATGGTGCAGAGCAGCGAGGCATTCTGGAGGCACCATGGCAGGCTGCAACCGCCGCTCACTTTTTAAGTCCAGTAAAGTGGCCATTATCATCATCATCATCACCAGAGAGAAAATGGAGAAAGGAGAAACTGAGGAAAGTAAGAGGGCAATTGGGTTAGGCAGGCAACTGGCAGAAAGAAAGGAAATGATTTCATAAGATGCTAACATGGACGAACAGAGAAAGGAGGGAATGGGAGGTAAAAAGACAGAGCTTAAGAAAACAACGTAAGTAGATTTATTAGGATTTATGCAAAGAAAAGCATGCAAGCTTAGAGAGGGTCACACAAACTTATCTTATTATTCAAATAGGAAAATATTAAAACGTCCAACCACTATCAGATTGGGCAATCGTTTGGGCAAATGTAATTGGTTTCTTTTAAACAAATACATATGCATTTGTTCTTCAGCCCATTTTTTTTCTTCTGGTGATGAACTGGTTAAATGCTGCATCCTGATTAAAGTAATGCCTGTTAAGTTCTCTTGTTGTCGGGGGTTGTGTTGTGGGATTTCTTTCATCAAGCTGCAAACTATGTTCCAGTGTCACTAACCATCATTCTGCTTGAAAAGTTCAACTCCTGGAGAAAGATGTGAGGCAGTTCTGTCCAATTAAACTGGCAGTGACCTGACAAAAACATAGTATTTTACAACCTCAGCCTCAAGCACTGTATAGTAAGGTTCCCCCGCCCTCGCCCCGTTTCACTGCAACATACACAAAAGCATTTGAACTGCTGGGATGAAGTGCTGTCAATGAGATGGAATTTTGAAACGTATCCGGTATGTCCTCTTTTCTCTCACTAAACACAATCAGATAGGGTTTATTTTAATGGGGTGGGTTGTTGTTGTTTTTTACGTCTTTAGTGTTAGAAATAAAAGGATCAAAAATTCAAAAAAAGAAAAGAAAATCTTTATGGCACAGGATTGTACTTTTAATCCTGCCTTTTCTTATCTATCATTTTAAAAGAGCAAGTTTCACAAATTAAAAAGCGGCCATTTTGTTTTTGTTTTTGTTTTTTAAATAATATTTATTAAAGTTTCAGAAAAAAATTACAAAAATAAGGAAAAAGAAAAAACAAAAAATACAAAGTACAGAAAAAGTAAAAACAGTTAAAAAGAAATCCATCTTTCCATAACTTATCTTTCATTTACTTATTTCCCTGACCACCTCACACCTCCCTTTTTTGTATTCTAGATCAATTGATTGTTTCAGCAAGTCCTTTCCATTCTTATGTTTATCTTATTAATTTATCTTAATATATTGTAACTTTACATTCTGACCTGTTAACAATCCATTCTTCCTTAACCCTGTATAACATTACTGCAAAAACCACATTACTTCATTCCAACATCCTTTTAACATTCCTTAATTTTACAATGTTTCTGTAGATAGTCTTTAAATTTCTTCCAATCTTCTTCTACCGACTCTTCTCCCTGGTCTCGGATTCTGCCAGTCATTTCTGCCAGTTCCATATAGTCCATCACTTTCATCTGCCAATAAGCGGCCATTTTGTTTCGTTTTGCTGAATTTTGGAAAGCGGATGACTGATTGCAAGATACAACACGCTTTCTGTGTGCAAGGTTTTAGTTGCATAATTGTCCTGGAACCCATACGTTTAAGGCAGCAAAGATTAGTACAGCTTATGTCACAAAATATAGTTTAAACATTGTCCTCAGCTGAAGACAACCGGCTGAATGGAATTGCAGTTAACCTTGCAGACAGGAAATAGGATCAAAAAATTTCTCTGCTACAATTGTTTGTGACAAGCTGGACGTATTACAGTGGTACCTCTGGATGTGAACGGGATCCGTTCCGGAGCCCTGTTCGCATCCAGAGCAGAACACAACCCGCGTCTGCACGTCTGTGCATGGGCGGGTCGCGATTTGCTGCTTCTGTGCATGCGTGAGCGGCAAAACCCGGAAGTAATGCATTCCATTACTTCTGGGTCGCCGCGGAGCGCAACCTGAAAACGCTCAACCTGAAGTGACTTTAACTTGAGGTATGCCTGTACACAGCCTTTCCTCTGAGTCACATTCCATTTTAACTGAAAAGGTCCACCTCTCAGTTAAAAGTTTGAACATGCAAGTCTCATAATGTATGTGCAGAAAGAACATAAAAGGAGCCTGCTGGATCAGGCAAACAGCGCATGTAGTCCAGCATCTTGTTTTCACAATGGCCAACCAGATGTCTAGGGGAAGCCTGCAGGCAGGCACTGAGCATAACAGCACTTTCGCCTTCTGTGGTTTCCAGAAACTATTATTCAGAGGCGTACTACCTCTGAATACAGTGGAGGTAGAACATATCCATAATGACTAGCAGCCTTTATCCTCCATGATTTTGTCTAACTCCCCTTTGAAAACCACCTTACTGCCTCTTGTGGGATCAAATTCTATAGTTTAGCTATGCACTAAGTGAATCAGTAGGACGCGGGTGGTGCTGTGGGTTAAACCACAGAGCCTAGGACTTGCCGATCAGAAGGTCGGCGGTTCAAATCCCCACAACAGGGAGAGCTCTCGTTGCTCGGTCCCTGTTCCTGCCAACCTAGCAGTTCAAAAGCACGTCAAAGTGCAAGTAGATAAATAGGTACCGCTCCGGTGGGAAGGTAAACGGCATTTTCGTGGTTCGCCAGAAGCTGCTTAGTCATGCTGGCCACATGACCCAGAAGCTGTACGCCGGCTCCCTCGGCCAATAAAGCAAGATGAGCGCCGCAACCCCAGAGTCGGTCACGACTGGACCTAATGGTCAGGGGTCCCTTTACCTTTAAGTGAATCAGTACTTTCCTTCAGTAGGTAGAAGCTGTGTGTAAATATTGAGTTGACTGTAATTAAATCTGAAGCCTTTGTCGACACTTTTTCCTTTCAACTTTATTTTTCTTAAACGAGGAACACGATGCCTACCCAATTTAAAATGTTTTATAAAATTAAAATGTTCTTATATTTAATGAGGATGTACCTGAACCAGTACCGTCTTACACCCTGGCTGCAGTCTTCAACTAATAATCAAAGCACCAAATTATCAATACACGACAAGAATTAAGATGTACTTTCCACAACAGTCAAAAAAGAAAATTGTCACGATCTCTTTGTATAATACTTAGTAAGCACATGAAGTTTGTACAAGAAACAGAAAGCTGTAGCCACATAATCCAATAGCTCAAACCCACCATCAGAAATACAATGTCCTGTCTAGAAAAATCTATCTATGAGATTTATATCTATGCCCATCATTGAAGAACTATTGGGTGAACCTGGGAAATGTGACTAGAATGATCCCTGAAATTTACAGGGCAACACACATGGTACATAAGTACCTTTTTCCTGTAATACAAATACTGCATAAAGTCGCTAGCACGTTTATTTGAGAATGTCTCTCTTCTTTCACACCCCTGATTAGCAACATTTGTGTATATAAATATATAGGGGTGTGTATATGCACAAGAGATACTCCATGTGATTTTAACGTCACAAATGCCCTCAGGCCCACAGTACATGACTGAAGACAAAAGATACTCGCAAAATATAAATGCATATTGGATTTCATTTTAAGAAATCAAAGACTACCACTATAGGTGTAGGGCACCTCAGAGGTTCCTTTGGCCACGTTGGCTTTTGCTTGCACCCCATTTTCTGTGCATAAGAGACAAGGGTGGTAGAAATACATTATTTGGGCTACCGTAATTTTATTCTTCTGGTTTATGGTAAAGGCCACCTCTCTACAGAGCTTATAATCAGCCACCCCACAAGCTCCACTGGAAGGCAAAGGTGAGAACAGATCATTGTGGGCCGTGGCCTTGGAGAATTAGAATGCCACTGCCAATGCGACTCTTAGCCTCCACCTGTTGGGACTGTGCAGCAGCACAAAAGATGTAATAAATATTCAAAGAATGCATCTCCTTTCCTTCCTACTGCTACAAACAAATGCACACAAACACACATCTTATCTCTCTCTCTCTCTCTTCCCCATTTCTTCCCCTTCTTCTACTTCTATTGATTCTTGTAACAATAAGCACGCCAATTTTGCTCAAATAAAGCAATTGTGCCCCGGAGCTATGTGAATTCCAGCTTTTGATTCAGCAGCAATAGCCATCTCTTCAGTAGTGCAAAGACGCTTTGAAAAGACCTCCCTCAAGTTATTATATCATTTTACCATGCATGTGATATTGCTATCCGCAATCCTATTTATGCAGCTATAGAATCTGGCGCAACCAACCTGAGGCATCAGATTGTCATGCTGATAATGCAATATTGAGAGGGTTCTAGAGAGGGCAGGAGGACAAGAGGAAAATTCAAATTGAATCAGGAATGTAAGATGAAGGACAGGGAAAGAATACAATAACACTGGTTGAAAGACTGGTATATATTAAGAATACAAAGCCCATTTTTAAACAGTAGGACGTAAACAATTACAAGGCACTAGGTTTTCAACTGGAATTTTAACAAACACCAACTGAACTATTTCACCTTTGGCCCCAATACCACTGTTATGCTGTTAATTTAGATATAGTCTATGGGCC
Source organism: Podarcis filfolensis (assembly GCF_964270895.1). Classification (NCBI taxonomy): domain Eukaryota; kingdom Metazoa; phylum Chordata; class Lepidosauria; order Squamata; family Lacertidae; genus Podarcis; species Podarcis filfolensis. The sequence continues at coordinate 45,271,602 of NC_139614.1, read as the reverse complement.
AGAAGGGATAATAGTCATTACCATCTGGGATGGATAAATGAGGTAACCTTTTTTTTTTGATAGCCTACAACCCCAATAAAATTATCAGCCATGTTAGACCATCAGTAATGAGTAGAATTCACCAAAAACACAAACAAAAGAACCCAGACACTTTAATTATTCAAAACTAGTCAAAAATATATAATATCTACCCTGGGGCACTTTTTATTCAACAACCTGGGCTCAAGAGGGCTGAAATTGACTGCAAATGGTCCATAATGCACCAAAATAATTTTTGGGAGCATCACTGAAGAGATGCAGCACATACAGTGCAAAATCTGTAAATAATGCAAGGGGGGAAATTATTTGCAGATTTCACTTATATATAAAATAATAGTAATTTATATGCCGCCCATCTGACCGGGTTACCCCAGCTACTCTGGACAGCTTCCAACAAATTAAAATTGTTCATATAGGCTGAGACATGGTCTGTCCATTGTATATTAGACACAATTACCACCCCACACCACCCCCTCATTTAGGCTGCTATCTGACACTGATCAGTGATTGATCATGTCTCTGTTAAGGCAACATTGGTGGTATAAATCAGTATTCCATGCCCCACCTTCATCTGTCAGCACAGTTCCTTCTAATTATGCAGGCCTTAAAATTGGGTGGTTTTGTATCTACCCCTTTATCCATGAGAAATAGATTTTAATGATTCTTTAAGAAAACTTTATCCATAACCTCCAGCCACCTTCTCAACATATTCCTTTCTGCCTCTCTTTATTTATCTCGGTCCCAGCTCCTGCCCACCTAGCAGTTCAAAAGCACGTCAAAGTGCAAGTAGATAAATAGGTACCGCTCCAGCGGGAAGGTAAATGGTGTTTCCGTGTGCTGCTCTGGTTTGCCAGAAGCAGCTTAGTCATGCTGGCCACATGACCTGGAAGTTATACGCCAGCTCCCTTGGCCAATAAAGCGAGATGAGCGCCGCAACCCCAGAGTCGGCCACAACTGGACCTAACGGTCAGGGGGTACCTTTACCTTTACCTTTATCCCTCCCCTCAACCACTGAGCTCTTCTGACAACAGTTGCATTAAAGCATAAACTCATTGTTAACAGAGTACAACAGACGGTTGCTACCATCTCAATGATTTTTTTTATAACAGCCTATGATCCTAGTAAGATTATTAGCCATGATGGTGGTCAGTAATGAGTAGCTTTCATTGACCCCTTCCCCAAATTGTATTAAAAATAGCCACAAATATATAATGTTCATATTTGAGCAACAAAATGACAAAACTGCTTGATAGATGCAATGCAATTCTGTCTGAAATAAAAGCCAGATAGATTTTTTTAAAAAATAACTTGATTCAATGTCAGTATTTTTATTTATTTATTATGCTGCTGTGTTGCTACCATACCTTCATTCACAAATCCATAAAAGCAGCAAAGTTGAAGCAATCGTCACCTTCTTCAAGGGCAGATTCAAAGGCTTCTTCATTAGGATCCTTGCCACAAAGGCAACATACGGCTATGCATGCCAAACCATTCTTCAGTGAGTACTGTAGAAGGGAAGGAGGGAGCCTGCAACCCCCAGACCCATTCCATCTCATGTATTCAGTGCTAGACCATGGTTTAGCATGCATATCAATGCGGCCTATAAGTGGTTCAGCCAAAATGAACTGAAGAACAATTTTCAAGGAAGAGTATTTTAAAGACGAGTGGCATCACAAAAGTGTTTTAGGAGTGAATTCCAACCATAAAAAGGCCCGTGCGGGCTAGTTGTGTCCGACTCTAGGGTTGCGTGCTCATCTCGCTCTAGAGGCCGTGAGCCGGCGCCGTCCGAAGACACTTCCGGGTCATGTGGCCAGCGTGACGAAGCTGCAGCTGGCGAGCCAACACCAGCGCAGCACACAGAAACACCGTTTACCTTCCCGCTATAAAGCGGTACCTATTTATTTACTTGCACTTCGACGTACTTTTGAACTGCTAGGTGAGCAGGAGCTGGGACTGAACGATGGGAGCTCACCCCGCCACGGGGATTCGAACCGCCGACCATATGATCGGCAAGTCCTAGGCACTGAGGTTTTACCCACAGCGCCACCCGCGTCCCTGAATTCCAACCATAATGGGCAATAAAGGAGACCGGAGATGCTAATTTAAGAGAGCAGGCTGTTCGGCAGGATGAGATTAGAGGACAGAGGTCACTGGTGGGAATCCAGCTGCAGGGAATAAGGGCAGAAAATAGAGCAAGATAACAATGACCAAGAGTTTCTGCTATGTCAAAAGGGGGTGGGAAACCAGCATATACCACCATGAAGGAATTTCATGTGGCCTGAATGTCATGAGAGGTTAATATTTTGTGCGGAGGGATTGTGAACAGAGATGAGACAAAGGTATGGTGAGTCATAGGAGTGGAATGCATGAGATTCTGGAATAGTTTGAACAGTCTAGAAAGTGTTTCTCTCTCTTTCCAAGATTCACATATTTTGAGAATCTAGACATATTTAGACTGAAATAACATAACTATGAATACCCTCCAGTTCTTATCACTCATCGTCCCATAATAACTCCGATGTTCTCCTTCTTACCCAGTTCCACACCTTCTGACATCTAAGACTGGCAAGGAGTTGACAGATACACTTAAGAAATCACCATAGAAGCCTTACTCAGAACCAGTTATTCGCACAATAGCTTCATCACATCAGTTTTTCATTTCAGGTCTGAAACCTGAATAGGATGAGAACTAGCATCTGTCCTATGAGGGCAACCAAAAAGTTGTTGTTTGCCTCAGCATGGTAAATACAACTTTTTGGCCACAGAGAAAACACTGAATTTCTTGGGTAAGTACTTGAAAATGTGACATGAAGATAAGGCCTGCTACTCTTCCAGCAACACAATTGTTTTGAGGATGTTTGAGGAGACATTTGATCAACTAGTCTAATTATATCCTTTAGGGTTTGTATATTTAAGGCTCTAATATAACCATTACTTTACTTTGAGTTGAAAAACAACAACACACATTTTATTTACCAATGGTTATAGTAAGCGTTTTGAAGAATGTAAATCGTGGCGTGATAATGCTTTGAATTTAAAACAGCAGATAAAATCAGAGGAACAAAACACAAATCCATAAGTGCGCATGACAACAAACCAGCTATTGAGATCGATTGCTGCTTACTTTCTATCTGTCTCTTACTTGAGTTCACTATCTTCTGCTTTATGGAATATATTGACTTGCTCGCTTACTCACAAAATTGGATTCCTGATGATCCTTGTGATAAAATGCACAGCAAACATGGAGCTGGGTGGCAGTTAAGCAAACCTCACAGTAATTTAGTCTACTAAACATCAATTTGCACAAAAGAAGGAAACGCTTTGTGGTCCAGTATTTGAAAGTTCAACAAGAATAAATACTCAGAATAATCAGTAGAAGTGATTGGCTGTTAGTTCCTTTTCCAGCTCTTGTATTGAAAATTATCAGGCAAACTACTGTTGTCAATTTCCGAACAGGTGGATGCACAGTCTGGACACCGAAATGATTTAAATAAGTAAATAATAATAATTAATAATAATTTTATTTTATTATTTGTATCCTGCCCATCTGACTGGGTCCCCCAGGCACTAGACACCCTAGAACTTAAATATACGTTCTATAATAGAAATCAGTAGATTTAATAAGATCCACTGTAACAGACTGTAAGGGACACGGGTGGCGCTGTGGTCTAAACCACAGAGCCTAGGGTTTGCCGATCAGAAGGTTGGCAGTTCGAATCCCCGCAACGGGGTGAGCTCCCGTTGCTCGGTCCCTGCTCCTGCCAACCTAGCAGTTCTAAAGCACGTCAAAGTGCAAGTAGATAAATAGGTACCACTCCGGCAGGAAGGTAAACGGCGTTTCCGTGCGCTGCTCTGGTTCGCCAGAAGTGGCTTAGTCATGCTGGCCACATGACCTGGAAGCTGTACACCGGCTCCCTCGGCCAATAAAGCGAGTTGAGCGCCGCAACCCCAGAGTCGGTCACGACTGGACCTAATGGTCAGGGGTCCCTTTACCTTTACTGTAACAGCCACAAGCCTTTTTGAATGAAAAGATTTAACATATCTTCCATAAAGTTCCATAAGAATGTAATGCACATGGAAGATGTAGTGTCTGTATCTTCTACTGTGCTGGACCATGGTTTGAGGTTATTTCTCTGTGCCATCTTAAACTGAATATAATATTTGAGTATTGCTTAAGTTCAAGATTTCCTGCACACATATTTAAAGTAGATTCTATATTAATTACTTTTACTGCAAAGGATATCTTCCAGGGCAATCTTACTGATCCTTTCCTACCATCTAGTGTTGCAAATATGTATTAATTTTAAGTTGCATTATTTTACTACATGTGATTCGAAACTTTTTCACCTGCAGACTTCATTGCTTTTGATGCAGTTAGGAATTGAACCACATGCCCTCTCTGCTTTTGCAAGTAAACAACAGTGGGTAGCTCGCAGCTACTAAAATTTTTAAATTACCTAAATAAAAAAAATTAAAAATTCAAAAAACAAACAAATGTTAAAGCAGTAGAAGCATGACAAAAAGCACAGTAGAACACAGCAGGTAAAACAAGCAAACCAAATAAATAAGTAAAGGAGGATAACACACCAGCAGGCAAATAGGGCAAAGGCCTGCTAAAACTGCACAGTCTTAAAATAGAGCCTTAGAAAATGCCTTTTCAAATATCTTGACTTCCAACCAACTGTATGTCTGGTAGAATGAGCCTCCTTCAATGATTCATGACCCCAACATCACTGCAGATTTGAAAAGCATTTCTCATATTCTGCAGAAAACCTAAAATAATAGCCAAACCTATGCTAGTAACACATGTCACATAAAATGCACCACAGTGCCTGTCATAGTCTCCCTCTTGGACACAGATCTCAGGACAACACTAGTTTTCTGTTGTTTGCTGAAGCATACATGAACATAGCTGTCAACCTTCCCTTTTTTTGTGGGAAATTCCCTTATTCCAGCACCGTTTCCCACTGCTTCCTGCTGCTATCCCAGATTGTTAGATATTCCGTAGACTGTCCCTGGGACAGGTGAGGCTGCTGATCCCTTATTTTCGAGGCTGCTGGTCCCTTATTTTCAACTCTGAAAGTTGACAGCTATGCATGAAGCAAGCCTGAGAGCACATATCTCAAAATGCAATGCCTCAGAAGAAGATCCCCAGCCAGTTAAATAAGACTGCAAATGTTGTGATCATTTACTATGGCCAAGCAAAGATTTCTAGAGCTCTTTTTTAAATGGACGAGGGATTTTTATTTTTAAAAAAACCCTCCTTCATCCCATCACAACAGCAACGCAGATCATTATTATTTTCATGCTATACTTGAGGACGATCCATTTTCACCTTGTCTAGCTGCTCACCAAACAGGAAAATAGGCACACACATAAGGATTCCTTAAAAGGGCATCTTCCTTGCATCTTAGGCAGGGCTGTTCTTAGGCAGTGTTTGCATCGGATGGAGTGTCAGTCTTTCTCTGCTTTAATTTTTAGCAATGAGGTATTTGGGTACATGGAGCTGCAAAAGTATTTGAAAGAGTGTGCACAGTGTTTGGTGAGATCTCAGAAGCCAGAATTTCCAGCAATAAATATCCTGAATAGCTCTTTAATGTTTACCATTAACAGCATGAATAGAACAAATTGTGCATATTTCCTTAGCTTGTGTTTTTGAATGGAAAAAAAAGGTACAAAGAGTGAAGTCCCATGAACTCTTGCTAGAAGAGTGGTTCTTAAAAATAAAAAGCAGTCGGAATGGAAGAACTTAAAGAAAGAAAAGTAAGATCTGAACTGGCCCCACCCTGCTCAAAAGCAGAGCAAACACTTGTACATGATTGATGGGAATTCCTTTCCCCCCTTGCTGCAGACAGTGGCGTAGCGTGGGTTGTCAGCACCCGGGGCAAGGCAAGTAATTTGCGCCCCCTAACCCGTGGATTTGCCCTAACCCCAGATGTTGCGCCCGGTGCGGCCAGCCCCCCCTGCACCCCCCACGCTACGCCACTGGCTGCAGATATGTGGGATTGTTACATGTCACATGTCTGTTTACATTCCAACACAGATTGCTGGAGTCCCGTGAGCGGAACATGTATTGCTTTTTTTCCCCCTCTCTGAGAAGAACAACGAGAGAGGCCATGTTTTCCTTGTCCTGATTTATGTATAATAAATATGTAGTTTAGTATAGAATCCACGCCTCAAGCCTGATCTGTTGTGTGTTTACTCTGCTGAGTAATGTGTGCTCTTGCATGCACAGCAGCATGAGTCACGGACGCACGTCGGAGGAGGATGGCTGATGGATCTCCGCAGCGGCAAGGCTGAGAAGAGAGATGCTCTGGCTGGGGCCAAGCCAACTGGCTTTCTATCCTACGGTTCCGACAATGATACCATGAAAGAGCCAGTAAAACTAATATACTAAGAAAAATAACCCCCACATACAGTGTTCAAAAGACCACAGGTGGTATAATTAGCCAAAGGCCTGCGAGAAGAGGAATGTTTTTGCCCAGAGCCTAAATGTAGCAAAGGTTCCAGGAGAACGTTCCAAAAACGGGGAGCCACCACTGAAAAGGCCCGATCTCATGTTGCCACCCTCTGGACCTCTCACAGAGGAGTTACACGAAGAAGGACCTTGGGATGGTGATTGCATGATCTGGATCAAGCAATCCTTGAGGGATTACAGTCCTGACTCATTTAAGGCTTTATTGATCAAAAACCAGCACTTAGATTTGGGCCTGGAAACTAATTCGCAGCCAGTGCAGTCGGGCCAGGATTGGCATTATATGCTCAAACCATCTTGCCCCGGTCCATTACCGAGGCAAGACAAGTCCAGCGCATCCACTGCCACACCTGTAAAGAAGAAGCAGAGCTGTGTGCCGTCAGCATACTGCTGACAATGTACTCCAGATGACCCCAGAATAGAGAGGAGAGCATGCAAGGTCAATGCAGGAACACACAGGAGGAGCCCAGGGTTTCCCATTCTTTCCAAATTGGCTCTGTGAGTCCCTTCTTACATGGCTGGCCAACGGAATCTGCTTGAAATGGCCTGTTTATAGGGACTAGATACAGAGCTGTGCCCCTGGGCTGTGCATCCTCACATGAATCCTTACCTATTCCTGGCAGTAGTGCCAGTTTCAAGCTGCCCCACCCATGTTGCAGAGACATATTATGTATTCAGGATAGCACCTGAGGTAAGATGCAAAGATGAAAGTGAATGTGGATGACAGGTTTGATGAAGGAGTAGCATGGATGGAAGGCAAATGCATTTTCCAGTAGCAGGTTTTTAAAAGTGAGAACTGACTTGCTGTACAGAAAAGGGGGGGACTGTGACACTCACAAGGAGAATAATGAAAGAAAGCACAAAGGGGAAGAAGAGAACAAGAGGGATGGAAGAAATCAAGCAATTTTTGCATCTCCACATTGATTGTAATACTGCAGGATATATCAGATACAGCGCTATAATGTGAAGAAGAACAAAGAGATAAAGCATACAGAGAAACAGTCGGTTCCCCAAATGTTTGGATGAAAATGAAACATTTCGCACAACAAGGTGAAAATCCTTTAATAAAAAGCTTTCTATAAACAGCAGGCAGAACCAGCCTTATATTATATCTGCAGCCTCTAAGAGTAGCCTACCTGGGTCTTCTGTATTAATAGTGACGTTTTTGTAAAAAAAAAAAATTACTTTAATTTATTGATACAGAACCTAACACCTCTTTGATCTCTGCTTTGATCACAGGTATAATTTGGAAGTAATCAATGACTATAAAACAGGGAAGAAAAATGGAAATTGTAATTGCAATAAAGCTGAATATCTTATTATCGGATAAAACATACGCCCAAATGGCCAAAAACGAAACACGCAGAGGAAAATTGTTACAAAAGAGCGAAAGAGATTTGCTGTGCATTATTTGGCAATGTAATTAATTTTCATGGCCTTTCTTGCTGGCTGCCCTACACGGGCTTACCCGCAGCTTCCTTCCCTTAGACTCCTGAGCCCTGTTGTCATGAAGTTGTGTCTGTGGGAGCTAGTTGCTTGCATTAATCTCAGATAGGAAGGGATTGTTCTTACTCCCGGGAGAAAGCAGTGGAAGGGCGCTTCCAGGCTATTGCTATTTTCAGGTGGGATTCAATCACATATCAGCAAATTCAGGCTGCACAACTGAAGTTGGGTTTGAGGTTTTGTGCAACAAACCTGCCTCCCCAAAAGAGTTGACTTATTGCAATAAGGAAAGACATGCCATGCAACTTCTCCACAAACAAACAGGAATGAATGCTGAAGAAACAGGTTGTCTGGAAGTGACCTAATAATTAACTGGACTGCAACTGGTCCTCCTTCAACAGAAAGGGCAGAAGAGGTTTCTGAATTCTGGGGAAGCAACGCAGCTCATTCCAAGCCTACCTGACATGGCTGGAGTAAAATGTTCCGCTCAAAGCTCTGCAAAAACTGGACCCCTTTATACCAGTGAATCGATATATCCACATTCTATCTAACATTTCTGTTCTGTACAGTACCTCTGTGTAACAGCTTCTCTAAGACAATTCTCAAGTGCTGGAGGATGAGCGGTGAAACTTCATACTTGTACACGTCTATCACTGGCACCTGTTGACATCTCCCAAATACTCCATCTGGAGAAGGTAAAAAAAGGGGTGGGGCATAAGGAAAAAGGGTGAATAAATCACATTGTTCTATGACATACCTACATACACAAAGAATATTGCAATATGTTCTGTTACTATGACAGTTGTACTAAACGTGGTAATGAGATAAGAGATACCTCCTTGGCCACCTTCCCTTAAAAACTGCTTCACTTTTTGACACATCCTTTCTGGTAATGCCAAAGCAAGTAAATAAAGGAATAACTCTCATGAAAACCAGACTGCCCAGGAAACACGTATGTTAGTTTGCAGAGAGAGAGTTTCTTTTTCCCCTCCCTCCTTTTAATACAGGAGCTATGTAGTAGTAAATGAGTGGTGAATCGATAATAAGCAGCCAAGGCTAGTTTAATGTAGTACCCTCTAATGAATGCAATAAAAGGGAGCGGCTCATGCAACAATGAGATATTAATGGAACCTAATTTATTTAGCTCCATTCCATTCATCTAAAATGACAGACCCTTCTCATCAAGCTCTTTTCATATCACACCTTCTAATTAATTTAGGTCCTAATTAGTCTTTATTTAGAGAATTGTTCATTTCAAGACAAGCTTCCTGTGTGGGAAGAAGATAGGCAGAGGAGGGGGAGTTCAAACATTCAAATTACCTTTCTCCCTTCCATACAAAAGACTAATTTAGAACTCGGGTGCTTATAATATCCTCTGACCATCTGCAGCGCTAGGCTTCAAAAAAATGGGTGCATTTATTGTTGTCTTCACCTGTACACAGTGATCCACAGAAAACTATTGAAAATGCAAAAAGTTTAATTAGCATGCTATTCTTCATACTGCTTGTTTTAATTCAGTAATTACTGCAGATATTGCATTCATAATCAAAAGGGACAGTGCAATTTGACTAATAGAACATAACATTGTGAATTAATTTGGAAGTACCTATTTATTTATATGGAGCTTCAACAAGATGAAAGAGTAGATAGAGGGAGAAACAGCTGCTCTCAACATTCAAACAGTCCGTCTATGGTATTATAGAGTACACACCTATATCAAAGTCATTTAATTTACATTATAAACTGGAATATTAACCTAGATTTGAAGAGATGCAGTTAAAATGTTGTTGTTTTTTAAAAAAAAAAACTCTGCAAATTTTCAAGTGTGATTTCTTCCTAACAGTTTGAGCAACGATTACTCCACACTAAGATTTCTGCCACACCACCATATATTTTGAGTTAGCTTGGGTTTCATATTTCTCCATCCTGCAAAATACTGAGTTCTGAAGCTATGGATAGCTTCTAAGGGATACACGAACGTGTGGTGATGTTTTCCTTCCTGGCGAACGAGTGCTTGCTGTATTCTCTACACACTCTTACAACAAAGCAAACTGGTCTGATGAAATGCTTTATCTATTTTGTGTTTCTCATCCTTAGAGATAAGCCTAGCAACTGCCTTTAAGTAGCTACAAAACAACAAGGTTGTTCAGAGTATCCCAACCCAACCTGTTTTTGTTTTCAGATGTTCATTCAATGCATGTGAGGAGCAGGGCTGCACATGCCATTCCCACCCTCCAACTATGTGCATTCCCGGAGAGCTTGGAAAGACCTTGGGGAAGGACTGTGGCTTAATGGTGGTACAGCATCTGCTTCACATGCAAAAAGGTCCGGTTTCAATCCCTGACAGCTCCAGGTAGCATTGGGAATGTCCCCATTCTGAAACTGGCCACTACCTGAATGTAGACCCAGGGTCCCCAAACTATGGTGCATGGACCATCAGTGGTCTGAAGAGCACTTACAATTTGAATTCTATAGAATTCTATGGTGTTCAAATTTTGATACAGCACAATACAATGCAATCTGAGAATGATTCCTTAATGAGGGGAAAAGAGAGGACTATAGAGTCTCTAGATAATAAAATGCTTGATAAGAAAATCAGTTTTAGGGCTTGCCGATCAGAAGGTCAGTGGTTCGAATCCCCGCAACGGGGTGAGCTCCCATTGCTTGGTCCCTGCTCCTGCCAACCTAGCAGTTTGAAAGCACGTCAAAGTGCAAGTAGATAAATAGGTACCGCTCCAGCGGGAAGGTAAATGGCGTTTCCATGTGCTGCTCTGGTCAGCCAGAAGCAGCTTAGTCATGCTGGCCACATGACCCAGAAGCTGTATGCCGGCTCCCTCGGCCAATAAATCAAGATGAGCGCCGCAACCCCAGAGTTGTCCGCGACTGGACCTAACGGTCAGGGGTACCTTTACCCTTAACTCCACTTAAGGGAACACTACTTTTGCTTATCTTCTTCCCTGATACAGCATATACTGTGGCACTCACTAAGTTTATTTCTTCAGACATCTTTCTCCGTGTCTGAAAAGGTTCTAGCTAAAGTACACTCATTCAGCTTTCCAGGCTTGGGAGAACTCATTACAATTCAAAGAAGTAAGTTCTACTTTTATGTAGTGAAGGAGCTGTTTTAACATTTGTTTTACCAGCATGCCCCCCTGGGATCTGTTGTTCAGTTTAAAAATAAAGACGGATCCACTATGGCACCATGGGCTGCATCTGCCTACTCCAGCAGCCAAACTGCACCACATCATAAGGACACTATCCTTCAAAAAGAACACCAACCTACTTTTTATGTGATATGATATCTCACAAAGCCAAAGACAGTTGCTCTGGTGCACGGATGGGGAATCTCAGGCCGGGTTGTGTGTGTGTGTGTGTGTGTGTGTGTGTGTGTCAATTGTGGCTATCCAGGCCTCTCTATCTTCCCAGGGCACATTTCTTCCTGGTCCAGCCTCATATCTCCAGGCTTCACCCCTCAATAGCCCTGGCTCTGTACCCTCTTCAGGTCCTTTTGCCTGCCTGGAAGATGCGCTTGAACTGTGGTAATGCCTCATGTTTCCCTGCCCGGAGAAAAGAGGTGAGTGTAGAAACCTCTCACTTTTGCTGTACAAACATAACAGCCTCACCTGTTGCTCCTCCCATTTTTGCCTCCGGCCCAGCGCACCACAGGCACGTGGCCTCCGAAAGGTTGCCCATGAGGGAATGTGGCCCCTGGGCTGTAATGGGGCTCCACCCATCCTCTAATGTAAATGTTTCTCTCCCTTTTAAGGGATCCCCTAAATTCTACAGCAAAGCTGAAAGTGAAATTAAGGTACCTGAAGTCATTCCTAAAATTGTGGGATTTGAGGCTAGTTCTACGTCACAGTCCTTGGCACACTTCTTTTCATGTTCCTTAAATTGGCTGACTTGAAATTTCATTCGGTGACCTTTAAATGGAAGGGCAATGACGTCTGCTTCTAACAATTCAGTTGCCACACTGAAGGCACTTAAAACACAGTTACTGTATGCATTCGAGCTCCCTACATTATCAGTAGGCAAACTAAGCCCCGCGGGCCAGATCAGGCCCAATTGCCTTCTGTTTTTTTTTTTTTTTTTTTTTATAAAATTTTTATTAGGTTTTAAACACATAATAAAAGACAATACAAGACAATACATAAACAAACAAACATATAAACACGTATACTTTCTTAACATTTTTTCCTTAACCTTCTTTCGGCGACTTCCCCATACCTCCCCTTTCTGCATCCCTGTTATCAATCTTTTCAGCATCCCCTAATTTCCATATAAGACTTTCTTTAGATCTTATTTCTCATATCCAATTGCTAGTCGCTGCAATTCTGTTTTGCATTACCCAAAACATTTTAGCATTCATTAATTTTACAACAGTTCTTAAGATAGATTTTAAACTTCTTCCAATCTTCTTCCACCGTCTCTTTCCCTTGGTCGCGGATTCTGCCGGTCATCTCAGCCAGTCCCATATAGTCTATTACCTTAGTCTGCCATTCTTCCAGTGTGGGTAGTTCTTGTGTCTTCCAATACTTTGCTAATAATACTCTTGCTGCTGTTGTAGCGTACATAAAAAACGTCCTGTCTTTCCTTGACACCAATTGGCCTACCATACCCAGGAGGAAGGCTTCTGGTTTCTTCACGAACGTGCATTTAAGCACCTTTTTCATTTCATTATAAATCATTTCCCAGAAAACCTTGATCCTTGGGCACGTCCACCAAAGGTGGTAGAAAGTACCTTCAGTTTCCTTACATTTCCAACATTTATTATCGGGCATGTGATAAATTTTTGCTAGCTTGACTGGGGTCATGTACCACCTATAGATCATTTTCATGATGTTCTCTCTTAAGGCATTACACGCCGTAAACTTTATACCGGTAGTCCATAACCGTTCCCAGTCAGCAAGCATAATGTCATGGCCAATGTCTTGTGCCCATTTAATCATAGCTGATTTAACCATCTCATCCTGTGTATTCCATTTCAACAGCAAGTTATACATTCTTGACAAATTCTTAGTATTGGGTTCCAAAAGCTCTGTTTCTAATTTTGACCTCTCCACCTGGAAGCCAATTTTCCTGTCCTGTTTAAAAACTTCATTTATCTGGTGGTAATGTAGCCAGTCTCTTACTTTAGACTTCAACTTCTCATAACTCTGTAATCTCACTTTCCCCTCCTCATGTTCTATAATTTCCCAATACTTTGGCCATTTAGATTCCATATTAAGTTTTTTCACTTCCTTAGCTTCCATTGGTGACAACCACCTGGGGGTTTTGTTTTCCAGCAAATCTTTGTATCGAGTCCAAACCTTATACAATGCTTTCCTAACAATATGGTTCTTAAAACCTTGATGGATTTTTACCTTGTCATACCATATGTATGCATGCCAACCAAATCTGTTGTTAAACCCTTCCAAATCCAAAGTGTCTGTGTCTTCAAGAAGCAGCCAACTTTTCAGCCAGCAAAACGCCGCTGATTCATAGTACAGCTTTAAGTCCGGCAGGGCAAACCCCCCTCTTTCTTTTGCATCAGTTAATATCTTAAACTTTATTCTGGGCTTTTTGCCCTGCCAGACAAATCTAGATATGTCTTTTTGCCACTTCTTGAAACAATCCATTTTGTCTAAAATCTGCAATGTTTGAAACAAAAACAACATTCTAGGCAAGACATTCATCTTAATAACAGCAATACGGCCTAACAAGGAAAGTCTCAAATTTGACCATACTTCTAGGTCTTTCTTAATTTCTGTCCAGCATTTCTCATAGTTATCTTTAAAAAGATTCACATTCTTAGATGTCAAATTAATCCCCAGGTATTTCACCTTCTTTGCTATTATTAAACCAGTTTCACTCTGGAACTTTTCCCTTTCAACAGCTGTTAGATTTTTGTCTAGTACTTTCGTTTTCTGTTTGTTCAACTTAAAACCTGCTACTTGACCAAATACTTGTATTAGTTCTAAAACTCTTTTCGTACTAGTGTCTGGCTCTTGTAAGGTTAAAACTAAGTCATCTGCAAATGCTCTCAGAGGCCCAATTGCCTTCTGGATCCAGCCCATGGACGGTCCGGGAATTGCCGCATGGATCACCAGCGTGCACATTCTTTCCCTCTCCCTCCCTCTCCCTCACACAGCAGCAGCAACAGCACCTCCTCCCTCCCTCCTGCCCACTCTGCAGCAGCAGTGCTTGAGAGGCCGCCATTTTAAGCAGCCTCTCTCTGGAGCCCTTTTGTGCACTGCTCATTGCCCCTCCGGTGGCGCCACCCTGCCGCTTGCAAGACACAGGTAAGCAGCTACTGGGGCTCGTGGGGCTCTTGCATCACCCCCCCAAAAAATATAGTCTGGCCCCCCACAAGGTCTGAGGGACAGTGGACTGGCCCCCTGCTGAAAAAGTTTGCTGACCCCTGCCCTACATGGATTAGCCTTCACTGCAAGTTTTTAACCATTGGACTTGGCACAGTGTGAGGAGGGGGCAAGGCTATGATCTTACACCAGAATGGCTTCCTGCACAGAGCAACCTCCATGGCAGTCGCTTTCAAAGAACTGGTCACCAATATGTCTAATATACTAATATTTTCTTGGACGGTCTGAGTAACTCAGAACCAGGTGAGTTGACTGTGGTTACTCTCTAAGCTCATTCAAACAACCCCTGAGTGTGTCATTCCTCCTTTAGATAAGAGACGAGGCACCACCAGTTCTTGAAATGATGTTGGTCTTAAACTCCCATCAGTCCCTGGAAAGAGGAGAGTTGAAAGACCACAGGTTCCCCGTCCCTGCTGTAAATGAACACAAGAAGCAGGGGGATTCTAGTCCAGCTCTGCTCAGCGCAGGATTGCAGTTTCCTCATGGGAAACTTGTTATGTACTGAAGTTTTCACCCTGGGCCAGCAGGGGGATACCGTAGATAGTTTTCACTCAGGTCCACATATGCAAATAAGGGATTGAAAGTGACATTCAGTGATTGGATAGTTACAGAAAATTGTTACTGTTGTGTTGTAGTGGAGCTCTATATAAGCAGGCTGGCTGAACCCTTCAGTTCAGTTCTGTTCTGGCCTGTGAATAAGCAAGAGCTGTTTGAAGAATCGCTGTGTCATCTGATATGTTCACCCACAACCTAACAAAACTGTTCCGGCAATGGCTCCTCCCTTGGCTCAGATTGTGATTGGGTGTGCAAACTCCAAAAATAGAATGAATGGCAGTTGTACCCAAAGGTGATGCTTGTGGAAGGGGCTTTGCTCAACCAGTTCGCTACAAGCAAACTGTAATCTGGCCCAATAAGTAAATCCAGATTCATGCTTAATACTCCATATACAAAGAATAATTTCTCACCAATATCCAAGCTTGTCAAAAAAATTTTAAGTTTGTATATAACCTTCATTTTCTGATTGATTAATCTTGACAGGAGTTCCTCCACAAAGCCCTACGTACAAGTTCTTCACACATTCAAAATTGCACATGGGAGGGATATGCCATCATGGAACAATATCTATATTAGTAGATTTTTCAGCTTATTCTTCACTTTGTACAGCCATCCATAGCCTGTGGGGTGTTTCTGTTAAAAATCTTTCCCCAGAATCTCTCTTCATTAGAGCTAGTCGAGGTGTTTGGGTTTTGCTTTGTTTTTTGCTTCTTTTCATGTTCATTCTACTACAGTGGTAGCTGGTGAAGGAGGTTTCTCAGTAGAAACCACTGTTATATTGTGGTAATTGAGAAGGGACTGACCATACTGGCTGCTGTACTCCCTGCCTCCAATAACACATCTTGGCATGTGAAATTGTGTGTAGAAATTCCCTCCTCTATTGCCACACAATGGAGGATTTGACTAGCGAGCTGCTTCATCAGCCACAAGTGTTCTGTTGCTTTTTTCCTACCTTAAATTTAATTGTTCTAGAGCAGCAGCAGACAACCCGTGGCCCTCCAGATATTGTTGGGACTCCAACTCCCATCAGCCCCAGTCAGCATAGCCAATGGTCAGAGACAGTGGGAGTTGTAATACAACAACATCTGTAAGGCCATAGGTTTCCAACTCCTCTTCCAGATAGCGGAAGCTAATTTCAGACAGCCATCATCCCCACTCCACATACTCCCAAGAGACACTAACCTTTTTTCTGATTTGGCTCATTTTCCCCCAGCAACGCTGCAAATAATCCTCTCAACTGTCGCAGTCACTTATATACCAATTTTGCCTCTCATTTAATTGCAAAACTGTCATTTGAAGCTTTCGAAAACCTCTCCCACGAGGCAGCTCTCAGGCTGCTTGTGTTCACACTGCTTTTGGTTAGAAAATAACTGTGGGTTTCAAATTTTATTTTTTATTTTTGTGTAGAGCTCACAATAGTTTGAGAACCTCTTTTGTAGACTCAAACAACTGTAGTTGGGCAGAGAGATACTTCTTGAATACTCTGCAACCCTAATGAGACTGAGAGAGATTTCTTTTGAAGTGGGTTCCGTACGTTGTTAAGCAGACCACATTTTTATTATGTGAAACTATTAGGCTGCTTTAAACAGGTGGATGCAACCAACAGTTGCAGTTGTAATCCTGTTACTATTATGACACAGTACCGCGTTTTATATGAGATTACTCTGGAGTAAGTTACATTAGGGTCACCAACTGAGGATAGAGAACTCCAGCTTGTCCCCAGAATGATACTGCACAGTAACTGGTGCTTAGATGTTTATTTTTCATTCATTCATTTGTTGCAAAAGGGATTCCAGAGCCATGTTTTCTTTCCAACATCCCATTAATCTGGAAAGAGCTCAGTGGCACCAGTTGGACTACCCTGAAGTTAATGGTTTGAGGCTTAAGGATGCAGACGGAAAACAGCACAGATGCCTTCTTATTGTGGGCACCCTTCCAAAAAAATAAAAGTATTTACTCTGGAACAAGGGAAGAACTTAAGCCACAATGCACTCAATTTAATGAAAGTAAAGGGGTTTTTTTTTGGTTTAAGTTACTACCGTAAACCTGTCAAGCAAACTTGGTTCGCAATAAAGCTCACTGTCCCCAGCCGCAGTCATATTTGGAGCTACCTGTTAAGGGTGGAAAGATGAGCAGCAGGGCAGCAAAAAGGAGGTTTATCTATGGCAGCTAATCTCCTCAATCAACAGCACTCTGCTCTGCTCAACAGCCGTTGCCAAGTAACAGGCCAGAGCTTCTCTTATCGGCTTCCTAATGTTTCATTGACTATTCAGACAAGAATAGAAAGCTGTGACATGGAGGGTTATATGCAGCACAAAATGAAAACGGCACATTATGTGGGAAGAAAAAGAGAAATCTTTTAGTCCTTTTTTCAAAAAAAAATAAAATAAAGTATCTGGATAGTCAGTGGCTATTGTTCCTGTCCTCCACCATCACCTCGCCCACCAAGGTAATTTTCTGCACTGCTCATTCTAAACCACAAAAAAACAAACAGGGGGAAGTTATAAATTTGCATGCATAAGACTCTTTTGGTCTTTCTTGGTAAGAGCTCAGCCATTCATTGACATCACCAATTCCCTCTATAAAGGAAAGCAGCCATTTCTCAGTTGCACGTTCCACCGGCAGATCAGAGTACTGGTGGCAATGATGAAGGGGATTGGAATCTTTGTACATTATGCCCTGCTTGTAATAAAGGCAAATGCATGTCAAATTGGCAACGTTAAAATTTTATCTACAACAACATCTCTCACGTACACAGAGAAGGATAGCAATTTCCAACTGGATCATTACTCATACAGCCTCTGCACTTGTTTCCCATTCACATTCCAGGTTAGGCACATGAAATTTCTTGTTTTAATACTTTAATACTTTAATAAAAACCCGATTTTCAGTGCAGAAGCATTTAATTAAAAACCTTAATTATGAGATGGAGTTTAAAAACAGGATCTTCTGTCATTCTCTCTTCAGGGTAATAAATAATCAAAAATTCTTATGCTTATCTTGCTAAATGTTACATAATACTTGGTAAGCACGTGGTATGAATACTTCCAATCTAAAACAAAAACCTTATTTTGTAACATGTATTTTATATCACATTCATAAATATTGGCTGCACAGGAATTTCCTCAAAATTCGCACTCCTCTAAATGAAGACATGAACACAGCACCAAAATATTTCACTAAACCACATGGATGCAATATGTGATTTATTGACATATTATGCAAATACATACTACATAGACAGAGCCATATCTCCCATTACATTTCAGAGGCACACATGAAACACTTTGGAGTAACATATTCCATGTCATATAGGATCGGAGAATCACAATGTATACTTATATCACAGAGTGAAGGCCAAGAAAGCTAAGTGCACAGGAAATATCATTTGCAAAAGAAGTTACTATCTTGACTTAGGGCAGAACTACATGTTATGAATTGCATTGTTGTTCCTTTAGAAGATTATTTTTGTCAGGCATTGAAATCTGCAATTTGAAGTGGAAGGCCAATTTTTTTTTGGGGGGGGGGGAGAAAGAATAGGCTTCTTAATACTTTTTCCTACATGATCAAACCTTTACTACAAGATCAAACCTATCCATTCTTAAGGAAATCAGCCCTGAGTGCTCACTGGAAGGACAGGTCCTAAAGCTGAGGCTCCAATACTTTGGCCACCTCATGAGAAGAGAAGACTCCCTGGAAAAGACCCTGATGTTGGGAAAGATGGAGGGCACAAGGAGAAGGGGATGACAGAGGACGAGATGGTTGGACAGTGTTCTCGAAGCTCCTAACGTAAGTTTGACCAAACTGCGGGAGGCAGTGGAAGACAGGAGTGCCTGGCGTGCTCTGGCCCATGGGGTCATGAAGAGTCGGACACAACTAAACAACTAGAGAAGCTGCTTCCACTACTAATGAAGAAAAGATACAAGTAGCAGCACCTTTCCCCCCACCTGGAGTTAAAGAAATCGTGGCACAATTTTCAGATGAAAAATAGCTCAAGGGAGGGGGGCCACTAGGGGGCGCATTGGAAGATGGCCGACAATACCATCTCTCCGACCCACATGGGGTAATTAAGAGGCTGTTATGGGAGTAGGCAGCCCCCCTTGTTGCCCCAAGGAAATGGGGAACACTGCCCTTGCCTGCTGTGCCCATAAATCACCCCCTAATTCGAAAGAAGGGGGTGAGGGCCCTAGGCAGAATGCCCCCGTGTGGACCTCGGCTCTCCTGGACGCTGTCTCTGATCACGCACTAGCTGCAGCAATTCGGAATAATTAATTACAAAAGAAGCAAATGCACATATTTCAAGTGAAGAAGGGGAGTGAAGTCTGCTAATTTAAGTGACCTCTGCGAAAGAAGACGACGGGTTGGAGAAACAGGAATATTTTACGATGAAGATACACCAAAGGCTGGGTATGTTGGGACTGAATGGGGGGGGACCTTTTTATTTTCCTTCTATGTGATTTACAAGAACCCCTCCTCATTAGAATCGTCGGTTGAACTGACCCAAGCAGGATGATTAAGGTCTGTGTGGAGATAAACTTTAACCAAAAGTATGCTTTATGGAGATCGAGAAGCAATAAGAGCTTTTGGGAATGGCGCAGCAATTAATTCGGAGTCGCCATCTTGCCAAAGGATTTATAGTCGGGAGGAAGAACGGACTTGTTTTTAGACTGCATTCCTAGTGAATCTCCTCAGAGGTTTTGAGAAAGGAGGCAGATTGGTGAAGATTAATGGCGCTAAGACTGTTTTGATGTATGGAAGTGATGTTATATGGAAAACGTCTGGATATGGCTACTGGATAAAAAAAATAATATCCACGCAGGATTACAAACTGTTCTAACCAGCTTGCGGAGACTATCAGAGGTCACAAAGAGAAAGGAAAAATATATGAAAATAACAACAAGAGATGTGGAAAAACAATAAGAAAGGACTGGATAGTACTGTGAACATCATAAGGTTAGATTTGTGGACATTAAAACAGCAGTAAGAAGCAAGAAGTTGATTGGATCCCCTTCGGAATTTGAAATATGGGTACCCCCAACAAAAATTTAAAATTCGGCTGTGTAATTTGGAATTTATGTAATTTGGTTTGATTTGATGTGATTGGTCGGTTAATAAAAAAATATTCTCAAAAAGAAAAATAGCTCAAGGGAAAATGGTTAAGAAGCCTCTCTGCAACACATTGGGCAAACTGCAACTGCATTATAATTTATAAGTACGAGCAAAACTATAAGAAACTATCTTCTAGTTACTTCATAACTTGAGTATCATCAAGCCAGTAACACCAAGCAAATGACAGATAGATACAGATACAGAAATAGTTACAGACAGAAGCGATGATAGTTGGAGAAATACAGCTATAGAAACAGATATAGACATATGTCTGTATCATAAGATGTAATCCATTGTGGTACTAACCACTGTACAGAACACAAAAATGACAAGCAGATGGACAAGATTAGAGTGGGTGGAAACTACTTCAAAGTAATGGAGAGGCTGGATTATATATTTCCCACTTACATGTAGTTATGAACATCAGCACAAATTGACCCAGTTTGTTCTTGTATTGTGCTGCTTATACCTCACAACCCAGGAGAAAGTCTTGCAAAGCTCATTAGAAGAAAATGAGCGCTCAGACTGAAAACACACAAAAAACACTTAGATCTTTCAGTGACATCTAACTGAAAATTATGTGCCTAGGACAGGTTTCTGTGTTGCTCACCACAGCACAAGACGAGCATCTCAATTTGAAAAACCATTTAAATAACCTTTATGGACAAAAAAAACCCCAAACAAGTTGTCCTCTGATACCCAGCCTTGTTCCAGAGAATACTTTTGTTGTTGTTGTTTACATTTGCATTACCATCCCTAAGTGGTGAATTTTCCACAGCCTGTGCCCACAGTTACCTGCAACTACAAGAAGCCCATTTCCTTCTCAGGCGGTCTTAAGTCTGGCTTTGGACCTGACTGGGGAGCAATCAATCAAAACCATCTCCACAGGTGGCATCCCAGCAACCAGCTTCCTTACATCCTGCTCTCTTCTCCTTGCTGCTGCTCAATGTGGCGCCCTCAGTATCAGACATGACATTCCTGACTGCATCTGATTCCCTCGGTCCCCTTTCCCTGTCCACATCCATCACGCATGTGCTGCTCCCTGTTGCCTTCTTATGGCCCCAGCCCAACACCAAACCTACCAATTGAAGCAGCAGGTTGAAATTGCTATTTATAATAATATAATAATAATAATAATTTATTATTTATACCCCGCCCATCTGGCTGGGTCTGCCCAGCTACTCTGGACGGCATCCAACAAAACACTAAAATACAATAACCTATTAAACATTAAAAGCTTCCCTAAACAGGGCTGCCTTTAGATGTCTTCTAAAAGTTTGGTAGTTATTTTTCTCTTTGACAACTGGTGGGAGGGCGTTCCACAGGGCAGGCGCCACTACCGAGAAGGCCCTCTGCCTGGTTCCCTGTAACTTGGCTTCTCGCAGGGAGGGAACCGCCAGAAGGCCCTTGGCGCTGGACCTCAGTGTCCAGGCAGAACGATGGGGGTGGAGATGCTCCTTCAGGTACAGTGGTGCCTCGCAAGACGAAATTAATTCGTTCCGCGAGTCTTTTCGTCTTGCGCGGTTTTTCGTCTTGCGAAGCACGGTCTGTCGCAACTGCACCTCTTCATGCGGCTTTAAGAAAAAAGGAAACAAACTCGGAAGACGTTTTCGTCTTGCGAAGCAAGCCCATAGGGAAAATCGTCTTGCGAAGCAACTCAAAAAACGAAAAACTCTTTCGTCTTGCGAGTTTTTCGTCTTCCGAGGCATTCGTCTTGCGAGGTACCACTGTATACTGTTTTTCACAATACCTCGGTATTCACAATAAATAAAACTGGAAATGGATATCACCCCTTACGAAAAGCCCACCATGAAAGATCTTGCTCTTTCATACTTTCCTATGTGCACATGCAGATACAGACATTCTCGTGCACCTAAAAATGGGGAAAGGTCATGGAGGATAAAGGATAAGCGACTATGGCCTGCCCACTGGTATGGATGCTAAGCAGTGGCATGTCAATGAATATCCAAACAAAATGTGTGGAAGCTTATATGCTGATCACACACACCAGATCTGAATGCAATGCAAGGACTCCATCTGGCAGCACCCTAACTTAAGTCCATTGACTTCAATAGGTTTATCATGACTATGACTTAGCTGGATACAACCCCGTAAGCTTGAAGGACGACATTTTAAAGTGTTGTAGGAAGGGACTGCCTGGCAGTGCATGCAGTGAGCTTTTTTGCACACCTGCTACTGCTGATATAAACACAGACACTCTTAGTGCAATAACCACACTTATCAATTTATTTTCATTTTTTCTGCCACTTAACAGCAGTTCTGCGAATGAGGAAATTGTTCTGTGGTGTTTGAATTATTGAACAGATCCAACAAGACATCAAGCAGTTTGGAGGGGAACCAATCAAATTATTTTAACAGTATTTTGCAGCAAATTCATGTGGGATGCAACTGTTTTTCTCTTATTATCTTCAACAAGGCCCCGTTAGCCAGACATCTATTATCTGCCCCAATTATCTAAATTCCCGGTATGTTCATATGTAGCACTATGTCAAGACATACCAACAAAAACAGCATTCTTGCTTAACCAAACATTTAATTATCTGAATGTTTTCAGTTGCTTTCCTGACAATTTGGATAAACAAGATTGGACTCGTGTACAAATCAGTGCCACAAATATATACCAATAACTAAGAACCAGCAGGCCTGTCAATTATAACAAAGTAATACAGCTTAATGGGAGGGTGTGGAATAATGTAGGTCTTTAGGTTAGCTGGTTCTATTAAGCCACCTTTACTTTCATAAACAAACGAAAACACATTCAATGGGGGTGGGAGGATGCAATGTCTACATATTGCAATTCTTCCTTGTTGCACTTTGGTTCTGGTGTTTTTAAAGGCTTCAGAATAATTTCTGTAAAACCAACATGGATCATCTTTAATTACTATGTTGCAACCATGGTTATTTAAAAACCCGGCTTCAGAATAGTAGATGACAAACATTAATGAGCAGTAATGCACACATGGTATTGTAAATGAAAGGATAATGAAAGCAATTTATTTGAAAATTAAAATATGATTAAGAATGGCAGTCTGAACTAGGGCGCAGATGCGTGGAGGGGGGGAAAAGCAACCAACATGCAACCAGACTCTCATTAATTTAGGGACTTTGTGAAATTGCTTTTCTTTCTCTGACAGTTTTTAATATAGAGTAACTTAACTAGCAGGCCGGGTATGTAGCCCAGAAGCCTCAGCCTCTTTGGAGAGGTTCATTGGAGTTGGAGTACAATACTAGGGAAGAATATACTGCTACCCAACACATTCTTTTAGGTTGGGATACCAATAGTTTAATCTGTAACACAAACCAGTTAAACCATGTTACTGATCTATAGGGATGGGGGTGGCGCTGTGGTCTAAACCACTGAGCCGCTTGGGCTTGCCAATCAGAAGGTCAGTGGTTCGAATCCCTGCAATGGAGTGAGCTCCCGTTGCTCGGTCCCTGCTCCTGCCAACCTAGCAGTTCAAAAGCATGTCCAAAAGTGCAAGTAGATAAATAGGTACCACTCCGGCGGGAAGGTAAACAGCATTTCCGTGCACTGCTCTGGTTCACCAGAAGCGGCTTAGTCATGCTGGCCACATGACCCGGAAGCTGTCTGCGTACAAACATCAGGTCCCTCGGCCTATAGAGCAAGATGAGCGTGCAACCCCAGAGTCGTCCGCGACTGGACCTAACAGTCAGCTCATTATATCGGTGTTCAAGTATGTGAGACGCATATCAATAAGAACATCAGAAGGGCTTCAGAGTATTGGGCCAAAGCAGTTCTGTGTCCAAATGCCTCCAGGCAATCATGAACAGGGCTTTTTTCAGCCGGAACTCAGCAGAACTCAGTTCCAGCACCTCTCATGTGGACACCATTGCCATCCTAAGAGAATGAGGGAGGCGTTCTTGGCGAGTTCTGGCACCTCTTTCCACCCCCCCACCTCCCCAGAAAAATAGCACTGGTCATGAAGGTAACAGCCCTTCCATATTGTATGCACTCAACAGCTGGTATTCAGGTTAATACTCCATCTGAACATATTTAGCTGCCATGTTAGGCCAAATATGGGTGGAATATCTCATATGTAGCTTGTGATTCTTTTTCAGACTTCTTTCCTTCTTTATATGCATAGTGCAGCCACTGGGGCTGAAATTTGAAATGGAAGGCTTCCCCACCCCGCACCCCTTCGTGTCATTCTTTAACACTAAGCTATATAGGTATAGTTCGTGGTTATTATGGATGGGTACTGTAGCAATTTAAAATTGTAAAACGGCATGTGTAAAAGGGCCAGTTCAAACATTAGACACTGCCATCTATGGTCAGAAAACTGGATCACACTAGAAATTCTTTTTTAAAAAAATTCTCTCTTTTATCAGGAAAAAATACCACAATATAATCTTTTCAATCAAAAGAAGGGAAGCAAAGCAGGAAAAAACATTTTTAGATTTATTCCAGATAGGATTTCTTATCTATTAGCACTTTAAAACAATTTTAACACTCTGGATGCTCTCTCAAGAAAGTGGTATATATATATATAGTAAATGTTTCATTTCTAGCCTTTTAGCTGCACTACACTTGACATATTAAAACGATATAAAAGAATATCAAATTATTTTTTAATAAAACAAAACCCAACAATAAATCCTAATTAGAGGCCACATTAATCAGAGCACTTTTTCAGCGAGAAAGATACCGCCTTGGCCTGGGGCTTAAGGAGCGAGGTCAATGCAAATTCTATTTTAATGATAATTATTTCAGAAAAGGTGGGAATTGATGTCATTGATGACTGGCCAATTCCCTCAGCATAAAACAGGAAAGAATACCATGCTGCAAACAAAAAGTTTTCCTGTTTGGCCATAGTCAAGAACAGTTGTATGAGCTTGCCCATGATTAATTGATCCCAGCATCGCTAGTTCTGTCCATACTGAGACATAAAAGTATTCACAAGGTGCTCATGAGGTAAAGTTTAAACAAACTTTACCTCCAAACCTGAAACAGAAACCCAGTTTGAATTATGGTTTACAAGTCTGATTTGGAGGCAAACTCTGGTTTGTATTAATCAATTGGACCAAACTTTGTAACCCAAAGCAATGAAGGGATTCTTTTTTAAAAAAAAAAAATTATTGCTCAATTTCCACATAACAAATTATCAAACCATATAATCGCCTACATAATTTACCCCCTTTCTCCCCCTCCCTCCCCCCCCCAGACTTCCCTCAGCTCCTCTCCCTGATTTCGCTGCACATATTTTCTCTGCATATTATAAAATTGTATATATCCTTACATATCTGTCCATCATGTTATCAACAATAAATTTGTGTATGTTTATTCAAAACCTGCTAAGGAGTCCAGTTCATTTTGTTGTGTTTTTAAAGCAATGAAGGGATTCTTCAGCTACCTTCATGCCTCTCACCTTGTCAACATGCTTTCCTACCACTGTACGTAGTTCAACTCAACTACACATACTATCATCTAAGTCCATTTTAAACATACAATAAAGTAGGTTCTTCCCTGTAAAATCCCTTGTGAAGAACAAGTTAATCTTTAAAGGCACCACAGAATTGTTTGTTTCTTTGTTTTAACAGTGGGGCCATATTATGTTTTAAAAGAAGATCAAAATCATATGTATAGATAGAAAATCTGTTTCACTATTAGGCACTGAAGTTTGAGGTATCCTCTGCTTGTGGCGAAAAGAAACATTTGTTGTGCAACTTCCCACTTTTTAATAATATGGAAGAAAGCAATGCAAGTACTGCAATCTTGTGAAGAAACCATTCTGTGAATTTAATATCTTACTGTAAATTTAGAGTCTTAATGAAAAGCTTTTCCATGGCTAGAAGAAACCACAGAAATTGCGTCAAACTATTTCCCAGGACGTTCCTAAGTTTTAAAAGCATGAGTGAAGAACAGCGTCAAGTTGGTGGACCAACTCCATCTCCAACTGCTGCAGGCAAACTTTTGACCTGCCAATCACCTGGTGTAGTTATGACATAAGCTAACAAGTTCAAAGGCACTTGCTTTTGGTACTGATCAGCTGATTGGCGCCAGGAGCAAGCTGCTTTGAAGGCACACTCAAGGATCCCTTTGAAGTCGGTTTGCAGGTACAATTTGCATTCAAACCATGCCTGCAAGCAGAGAAAAGCATTTCTATTTGCAGGCGCAGTTTCAATCCACTACTGCAAATAGATTCTCCTTTCAGGAAAAGCTGGTGCAAAGCCCTGCCACACCGCCAGGTGAGCAGGTGAGATCTCCCCCTCTCACCCAGCGACAAAGCTGGGAGGTGGAACGGTCAAACCAGCCCTTATGGGTGCCGCTTGAGAAAGCTACCTCATCCTGCCTCATGAGTGGACCAGCTCTGGGCAAGGGCTTTCCAAGCACCGCCAATCAAAAGCTCAGGGCTTTAAAGGCACTGCTCATCAGCTGATGCCCCATACAGTATATGCTGTCAGGTATAGAGCAGAGGGATATGGCTGAACAAATAGCAAATAGCCTCACAGGCCAAGTGGGGAGGCCCTAATTAAGGCCATGGTCCAGAGATTGTCCATCACTGCTTTAAAGTATTGTTCAAATGTTCAGGTTCTGAACATGGGTGTATATACTGTATGATAAACACACACACACACACACACACACACACACACACACACCTGTCACTCAAGACAGACACTGATGAAATCCAGCTAAACAAGAGCAAAACTTTGTTTGAGTAAATGAGAAGGAATACACATGAGTAATAAATTGGACCAAGGTCTGGTCCAAAAGTATATGAGACTACCTATGTTAAAGCTATGTAGGTCTAGGTGTGGTCAGTGCCTACATCAGTAAACACATTGATTGGGTGAACACCTGGGAGTGTATGCTACCTGGGAGTGTATGCTGCCTTTTCTTCATGGCAGAAAAATGGCACAAAAATGTAGCAAAGTTTTTTTCTTTAAACAAAAAACAAAATGTAGACATGTAAGTATAGCATAAAGAGATTCTTAACATTACTTAGAGTGTCTTTTATTAACAATACCTTTTGAGATAATTACAAAGGATGCTGTTGGTCTATAAAGTAAATTCTGCCTAAAACTCACATGAAGGAAAGAAGGCAGCTCCAAGGAAAATGCCAATATGCCACAGAACAACATTATGGAAATAGAAATTGGACACCAGATTGAGCTGACCTTGGAGACTTGGCTTATCACAGATGAAAATGACTTGTGAAATGGCAATTTGGCCATAATTGACTAATGCTCTTCTGAAAAAAGGCTTCCCCACTTCTGTTGACTAAGAATACCATTTACCTCATAGCACTGAACAGGATGTTCTTAAATTCCACTATTTTAGTACATTAAAATTTTGAGCCTTTTTCTTAAGCTTTAGGGAAAACAAAAGCATACTTATGCTTCCAATGAAACGTGAGCAAGAGCAATGAATAATATTCATAACAAAAGAGTTGTTTCCTTACAATTTATTCTTGTGCTCACAGAGAGAGAAGAAGATTGCTATTCAAGAGTATATGTGCTTTTGCCCTTATTGCTTCACCATTCATTTGCTACACCTCTGAATCAAAGGCACATACAGTTATCTAGCAGGGTTGGTGTAGACCATAGAGGTCTATTCCCACATGCGAAATGCCCCATCCACTTTTGCTGATGCAGTGACTCATTAAGACCAGCATTTGCGGAGCCCTCCACTGTTGCACCCTCACGGGAAAAAGGTACCAAAATCTAGATCTCTAAAAGCTTCTGTCACAAATCCAAGGCATCGTAGCAAGCCTGTTGAGTTTGAAATATGCCCCGTCTCTAGTAGAAGAGATTGCACAGAGAGAGAGACAGTACCTTGTATCCTGCTAGTGGAATAAACCACAGAAAGGTTTATTCGCCCTCTTAGAAAATACCACTTTTGTCATAAGCAGCCTCATTCACACCCTTGAATAAGGCATAAGACAGGCATAGGCAAACTCATCCCTCCAGCTGTTTTGGGACTACAACTCCCATCATCCCTAGCCACTGGTCCTGTTAGCTAGGGGTGATGGGAGTTGTAGTCCCAAAGCATCTGGAGGGCTGAGTTTGCCTTTGCCTGGCATAAGATATGAACTGTTAACTTTTATTGGAAGTCAGATAGTCCTGACCTTCAAAGGGACTTCAGCTAGGCCACTGCTTAGTGGTTGAAATTTGTGTGATTAGCTGTCTAGTGGAACCACATGAAGATTATTAGGGTTGCCTCCATTATAATGAAACAAAGCTCATTGTGGTAAAAAAAATATATATATTCAATCTTGGGATTGAATTAGCAGTCTGCCATGAGGCAAGCTACTGCCTTGGAATGCGTATGCTTTAAGTCTTTGTCAGTGCAGTCCGATACATCTACTCGGAAGAAAGTCCTGTTGAATCTCTGCATGGTGCCCTTCTGGACTATAGCTCATGGTTAGTGAGGAAGGAGCTTAACCATAAGTCCTGGTTCAGCCAACATGCTAAGCCAAACTTTGTTGGCACAATGCATCAGTACAAGGGACGGGTAGGAGCAATATGGCTGTGGACGCCTCTCTGAGACCTCACACATTTACAATTGCCTTGATATAGTTTGGCTTTCCATATCATCTGAAGCAGCCCAATTTGTTATAAGGTGCACCTGCCCACAGAAAGCAGATACCATACAAAGAAGAACAGAATTTAATACTGGGAGAAATTACTTTTCGCTTTAAGAGTGCTGTTCAAAAAGATGAAAAAAACCAAGAAGTTGCCTCTGGTTTTTCTAGGTTTTGCTATCTTAACTGAAGCCAGCTCTCAAATTAAAATAAAACTGATAATTTCTTAGCAAGCGGGGTGGGGGCAGGGGAACCAATAACATAAAAATTGTCAAAATGAATAGGACTTAATGAAAGTCTCAATTCTTTTTTTCCTGTTTGGAATACTTAATTAACATATTTATTGAATTACATTGGCAATGTAGACAGGAATACATTGAAATGCATTGATTTACCCTTCTTCCTCTCAACTTAAAAGCAGCACAGATGCACAACAGCTCCTCATCTTGTTTCTGTCACCTCCTTTTTCAAGAGCCCCTCCAAATCGGCAATTTAAAACTTATTAATTCTATATCCAGTATGTACTGTTAATGACATTAATGATGCGCAGAGCACATCAGAATGAGGTACGTTCAAAAGGAGGTCACGTGCTGATCTTACAAATTTTAAATCAAACAAGGAGCTCTGTAGACCTCCCGACTCTTCAGGCTGTTTTAACAACTGAGCACTAGAGATCATTCTGAATGTCATTATACATCAAAAAGATGAAAGATGTGCCTCCCCTGTCATATCTGATGTACCATTTGCAGAACACAATTTAATTGTATGTTATAGCAACGCCTGCCAAGAAACACTATCATTGAGGATAAAACATATTGGCACTGCATGCTGCAGCAAAACTGGAAAAGGTGAGGAGAATGGCAGGCAAAATGGTGAAGGGTACACACAGGAGTAGCTCTTTAGTACTGAATGAAGGAAGCCTAAAGATGTGTCTGAAAAGCATGAAAGGTTGAGAAGAGCTGAATAGGGAATAGCTGTTGAGCCTTTCCTGTCATTCACTAACAAGGCGGCAGGAACGAAGCGAACGTAAGCAGAGTTCAGCGCAGCAGACTTATAAATAGTAAACAAAAATAACTGAGTCGTCCCCCCCATCCTCTCCCCTGAGCAAACTGAACTCAGTTCCATGGAACATGCAATTGTATACTCCCAGTTTATTTATTTATTTAAAAAGGACTTTTAGAAATTCAAGAAAATGTTAGGAACAACATCAGGGAGAAAGGACACTGTATAAACATTGTTGCGTGCAGTGAAGAAGAAATGCAAAAACATGCTGCCCTGCTGATCTCCTAAATACCTGAAATAATATTCATAGGCACAGATAACTGGTTCAGAGTGGGTCACTGGACCAATCCGTCCAGGTCCTTGTCTAAAACAACTGCTGCCATTTCTGGTTAATTGAGGAGTTAAAAAACAACAACAAGCTACCATAGAAATGAGGGGCAGGGACAGAGATGATGAAGCAGGAAACTGGAGAAGATAAAGAGTGCACAACAGTTTTTGTGGTTAGGTCAAAAATATTGTGTAACAGGCCTTATGTCAGAAGATAGTTTAGAATCCTTAAACTGAGAAATATTGGTATGTTTCTGTAAAGCTCAGAGAATGGTCTAAAGGCGACTGATGTAGCTCCATTGTCTCTGGAGCTAAGCATGACAGTCACTGTGTGTACCTCAGAACTACTGAGATCGTATCACCTGCTTTGGTGTGTAGTGCCCAGGATCAAACTTGCATGGTCAGGCATACAACTGGAATGCCCCTAAATATTTGGAGAGTATTTCTACATACTTACAAAGAACAATTAACAGTATATTTTCTGTCCTGGGTGGCAGGATGCCTGCTTGCATGTTTTCACCTCCTGCAGAGAGTTGCAAATTGCTGTATAATGCCATCTCAAAAAGGCGTATCAGTTAAAGGTGAGCCACTTCAGCTGGTAGGCAGGTGCTAATACATTTGCAGGGACATGTGCGTAGAGTGCTGAAAAAGGCACACAAAGCAGGCTAGTGTACCTTTTCAATAATCCTTCTGGCATTTCAGCCAACAATTATATTTCTCATTAGCAACTGCTTTTTTACACGTTCTCTCTCTGTTTTCATTTTGTGCAACTCCAGAGTTTGTTCCACAGTGCCTACTTCAGAAGATACAGGTCTCTGCTTATTTTTAGCTTTCTACGCAATCATCTGCTGCTTACAAAAAAATGCTCTGCACTTTAAAACAGCCCTTCTGCATGTATGAGTTAAACTAGGCAATATATTAAATGTGTGATCACAACCAATGTTCTAAGAATACACTGCTGGCTTGTTAACCATTTAATCTTGAATCTATCCAAGCATGGGCATATGAATCTTGGTTGTCACAAATCTTGCGTCTCACTTTAGGCCCCAACCCATACTCCTGACATCTGAAATACCACGCTAGGCATTGCAGTGTGTAGTACTTAAGATCTACATCAATTGATGAAAGACCTTTATTAAATAACTATTTATAACTTTAAGCATTGGTATTGGGGAACAGCAGGGCACTTATGCTTTAACAGCTGTGTGGCAAGCAGAAATTCAACAAATTTAGCCTTTTCTATTAAAGCAATACAATCATGGGGAAAACGTCACCTGTTGGTATTCTTTCTGTGTTGCTATTTAGCCTTATTCCAGGACTGCAAAACTTTTTGCTGCTATTGTTTTTAAAGTTAAGTGTACTCCCAACACAACATCTTAAAAAAAACCAGTCCAATAGGCATCTGGTAGGGTGTGGTGCTTGAGGATGAATGAAAACTGAGGGGTTTTTTGGTCATCTGGACCACTAGTAAGTTATGATACAAATCTGCATATGACATGGCAATTTACCCCCTCTGCTGTGGGTGGGGCAAAGGACCCAAGTCACATACAGGGCACCAGATCCAGAAGACCCTGCTGGCAACCTTGCCATCAACTCAACCTCAACCTCCAATAGCCCAACGCCATTACTGGTCTGGCAGCCCAACTGCAAATTCCATCAACTTTAGACAGAAAGTGTATCCCGTTGCTTCATCATTCAATTATTTTGAATGGGAATCTTTCTCTGCAGGGCTTCTCGGAATTCGGAATTCTAGGTGGAACTACAGAAAAGCTCCTTTAGGTAAGTTGCCTGTTGAATATTTGGCAGCCCTAAAATACTCCCCTCAAAGAATAAGGTATTATCATCATCATCATCATCATCATCATCATCATTAAATACTTGTATTGTTTTGAGAAATGTTCAGTATCATTTGCAGAACAAAGATTTACTAATGTTTTGGAGCAATCTATTTCATTACCTATCATATTTGTTGGCTTTTAACCTGCATTCTTTTTACCTTTCAGCAGACATTCTGCAGCATAAATCCAAGACTATAAAACTTGGGGGAGTTGCTACTGGGAATCTAGTTCTGTGAACTTTTTTATTAAGAAGTGAGAAAGGAGGCTGGTAGGGTTTAATGCTCTCTTCTCATGGGTCTGGACTAAAAAGAAATAATATGTTGGTGTCCCAGCAAATGGATTTTACAGAAGTGAATTCTGCAGCCTGGTCTCAATTCGACACCACCATCCATACAGGTCTCTTGGTTCCCATAAGAGCAATCTTTTGGCTTACCTGATGTGATGCATTTACTGACACTGCTATTTGAATAGTCTCTTTGCTTTCACCCTATCCTGTTGCCTTAGTAACAGCATCACACTACAGCCGAACTCCCTACAGAGTCAGACATGTTGAAGCATTTCTTCGTGTAGGTGTGTTGAGATTAATCCAAAAGCTGTGAGTGTAATTTGAGAATGAATTGCTGTTCTGCTCTGTGTTCTGCCTTGGCAATCCACAGCACTGTAGCTATAGGGCTATATGGCTATATGGGCTGTACCCAGTCATATAGGAAAAGTAGGGCAGATTTAAATACTAAAGTCAAGGACTACAAGAGATATGGAATTCAAGTTCTAAAGTCTTCCAGTTCTGTGGACATCTTCAGTTAAATTCAGTAATGAACATTTTCCCCTAGATGCTGTAAGTTTTCAAACACTGCTAATGCAGATCTCATAAACAGCTTCTTGATAACAAAGAGATGTTGCTTTTCAAATGTGATATTGTGCTTGAAAGTATGGTGCAATTACAGCATTACAAAAGAACCTATAGTAGCTGTTGCGGAGCACTGAATTTGAAAAATATATATGATAATTTTACACAGTTTCAGTACATGTCTTTAAAATTCATGCAAACTATACGAAAGTCTGCTGTATGAAATAGGTAAAGGTAAAGGTACCCCTGCCCGTAAGGGCCAGTCTTGACAGACTCTAGGGTTGTGCGCTCATCTCACTCTATAGGCCGGGAGCCAGCGCTGTCCGCAGACACTTCCGGGTCACGTGGCCAGCGTGACAAGCTGCATCTGGCGAGCCAGCACAGCACACGGAACGCCGTTTACCTTCCCGCTGGTAAGCGGTCCCTATTTATCTACTTGCACCTGGGGGTGCTTTCGAACTGCTAGGTTGGCAGGCGCTGGGACCGAACGACGGGAGCGCACCCCGCCGCGGGGATTCGAACCGCCGACCTGACGATCGGCAAGTCCTAGGCGCTGAGGTTTTACCCACAGAGCCACCCGCATCCCATGCTGTATGAAATACAAGACATTAATTCAAAACAAAAACAAAAGCTGGTGGCACCATTAGGTTAATTTGTTGTCCAGTTCCAGAAGTTAACTTTTTTCATCAGACACTCATTCATTTTCCTGAAAATATTTCCCTTTGCAGTGTTGTTTCCCCGGGGGGGGGGGAGAAATTTCCCCCAAATAAGCACACAAGCAAACATCTGGCAAGAAATTCCTCCAAATGTTTTTTGTGTTTTTATCTTGTACTTTTGTGCTGTGAACTGGGGCAGTATACAGATTTAATAAATAAATGCAAAAATAAAATGCATAAATAAAATATACAGATTTAATTAAGTAATTATAATTCTGCTAAAACTTAAGTAAAGCACTTGCAGCCAAAGAAGTCCATTTGCACCCTAATGGAGGTTCTTCAGCATAAGAGTAGATATCAGCAACACTGCACCAGATTCCTTACACCAGCAGAGCTTTCACCTCCACTAGTGCAATGGATTTAGGAGTAACTCTATCCTCAACTAGTGGCTGTAAATGAAGGAGAGAATCATTCTGAGAGTCTTGTAATAATTAGGTGTGAAGAAACTCCTACTGCCCATAGGAAGAGGTTGTCTTCTGAAAGATCAGGGATGAATGCTTCTCTTAATACAATATGAAGAATTCTCATTTACTATAGCAGAAAATTGTATTTGTAGATTTAATTAAGCCCTTCTTGCAATACACTGGAGAGAGGCAGTCTACATCGATTCTGAGCAGCTAAAATGGGTGAAGGATTTGTAGCCTATATAGGAATATTTGCCTTCCCATTGTACAGCAAATTTATAGACATTGTGATTATGCAGGAGGAGACTGCAACAGGTGTGCTTGACTTGCCCAGAACTCAAATACTCATGATTCCCCCACCATTTAAATAAATGACTCATATGGTTTTAAACTTTACGTTTCAGAACTGAAATCAGTTTGATAAAAATACATTTAGGATCCATTGCAAATTTTGATATTTAATGCTCTTCTAATATTCATGATTTTGTGTCATTATAACATATGACAGTGTGTCATTATCAACATGACAGTAGAAACAGAATAGATTTGCTTATTTTAATTTGGACAGCTTATGGCATTTGATGGAATTTGGAAAGGGAAAGAAAAGAAGAGACCTCTGGGGAATATTGTTTTGAGACAAACACTGTCCTAGAGACTACCAAGGGCACAATAACTTTTAAAGTCAAATCTGTTTCTGCCTGTGACTTTCATTAATGAAGTTCTGCCACTCTAAGTCATCAAAAAGTTTCCAAATTCCTTAAATGAGTCTGCTTTTTCTGCTTTATTGCCCTTTATGACTGGAACTGTCTTCCAGAATGCCTCTGTGCAAGTAACTCCCTTGATCCTTTCAAATCCCCCTATGCAACTCTTTTCCATGAAGCCTTTGGAACAAGCCCTATGTCACATTACTGTGCTGCAGGGATGGGGAACCTGTAGTCCAACCTGTGGACCATAATTCCTGGCCATTGGCCATGATAGCTAGGGCTGATTAGTCCAACAACAACTGGAAGGACACAGGTTTTCCATCCCTGCTTTACACATAACTACAAGCCAAGGTACATGCAACTCAAGTTGATAAGCTACCTGATTATTCTTCTCTGGAAACATGAGCTGCAAAGTTCTCACAGCAAGAAGCTGGAACTTGAAAAGCCTGTTTTGGAGATGGCTAGCAGGAGTAGCAGCTTCAGTTGCAGGGAAGTTCTGCAATGATGAACAAGTGGGATCAGAGAGGGGAATGTTTACTGAACTGCATAAAATGACTGAACCCCTTTGCTTGCTTGCAATGTGCTACTTGGTTATTTTGTAATGTTTATCTTATTGCAACTAGTATTTCAGACTGTTCTGCAGTAAAGGTCTGAAACACATTCTTGAATATGAATTCATTTCTACCCAAGGTCCAGATCATGGATTCCACTGGAGGCTGGAAAGAGAAGTCTGTCTTAAGTGAGAGGTTCCACTCTGAGTTTTTTCATTTCAGTGAGTTAAGGTACCTGATGATTCATCACAGAAAACCCGAGCAGCTGCTCTCACAACAGGAGAGGAAACATGTGAAGTCAAAGATGGCTAGTAGCAGCAGTTGCAGCAAAGAAACCCTGCAATGATGAACAAGCTTAGAATCTCTCTCTGGGACCAGAGAGAGGAAAGTTTATTGAACTGCATAAACGACTTAAAGGACTGAACCACACTGCTTCCTTGCAATGTGTTATTTTGTTATTTTGTTAATCCAATGTAACTAATATTTAAGACCGTTCTGCAGTAAAGCCCTGAAACTCATTTTTGGGGTGGAAAAGCTAATTTAATTCTACACTGAGCAACTCTAACAAGTCTTATCCTTGATACTTGGACTCCCAGGATGGGGATTTAAATTCACACGTTCCCTTGCCTCCTTATTCACCCATTCTGCAAATATATTGCTGCAGTGTGAGCGTTCAGGACTTTGGGCAAGCAACACTGGTCCTACCAGCTGCCAGTTCAAGCAGCTACTGTTGGGTGTCAAATGGGTAACAAGTAGTCAGTTATTCAAATTTAAAATTATGGGGAGGGAGCGTTTTGGATTTTCTGCCTCAGTTGTCAAGATGTACAGGCCCTCCACCCAATTGACAAGTGAATGTTATAGCCTTGTCTTGAAGTTAGTCCCTTTGTGACAATTATGTAGATGGCAGGAATAGTATCTCATTTTGACACTCACAGGGGGGACTCCTGGACTGAAACTAGACTAGTCACAACTAATCTCTCATGCAGCCAAACACTGCTGAGAAAAATGTGTTAGCTATCCAAAGACATGGTTTACTAATCACCCCAACATAAAGGGGCACAGTCAGTAGGCTGAGACTGCATATATTAAAATAGATATAGGCGAGGAATGCATGCATGTATATTTGCCCATTGAGAGTTGCTCAGTTTGTTTTTTGAGTGCAATTTCACCAGAACGTATATAAGCAATTTTAATTTATTCACCACTAAGATAACAGCATTGTTCTTGATTAATCATTCCCTCATGAGTGAAAAAAGCAACACAATTAAACTTTTAATATATTAAAGAAACTTTAATTTTTCCTTCCCCCTTTGGGAATGCTATATTGTGTACATAAAACATGATGACAAGGTAGAATCTGAACAAAGCTTTATTTAAGAAACCATTCTCAGCTGAATTCTAACCCATAAATCTATTTGATATTGCATTGGGACTTCATTATTACAGTTTTTTAAAAAAATTAAAGGCACGTTTTAATAGAGTTTTGCGATACTGTGACAAATATCTTCTATTCCTGACAAAATACTCCCTCTGCTGTACAATGCACAGTGTTACAAAAACACATATTAAGCCACAGCAAGTACAAACGTCCACGAAATATATGATAAAGGGAGGCCACAGGTGCTGATGTCTTTAAAATGTCTGACTTTGCTTATCTGAAACTCAGTGGGCAGAAATACCAGTGTACCTGAGACAAAAGCAGATTTCTTGGTTTCTGGTTGCAATCTTACACACACTTACTCAGAAGCCCACAGAAATTAGTCAAAGTCTACTTCCGGAATCACCAACATCTAATGCTTCAGTTTTGCTAAAGAAATTTGCTAAAGCGTAAGTCTATGAAATAGCAAATCTGTTGGCTTATAAATTAAGCAAGTCCCCAGTTCTGCCAACGTCATCCAGTGCTGATGAGAAAATACAGTGCTGATGAGAAAATTTGCTTACATGTGCAAATGCCATTCAATAGACACACGCTATTTAATTTGAAACTCCCCAGCCCCTCCAAGTGTCCCTATTTTTCAAGGACCTCCCTAATTTAGAGAAGCCGTCCCGGTTTCTGATTTGATCCCAGACTGTCCCACTTTTCCTTAAAGGTAAAGGGACCCCTGACCATTAGGTCCAGTCGTGGCCGACTCTGGGGTTGTGGCGCTCATCTTGCTTTATTGCACGAGGGAGCCGCCGTACAGCTTCCAGGTCATGTGGCCAGCATGACTAAGCCACTTCTGGCAAACCAGAGCAGCGCACGGAAACGCCGTTTACCTTCCCACCAGAGCGGTACCTATTTATCTACTTGTACTTGGTGCTTTCGAACTGCTAGGTTGGCAGGAGCAGGGACCGAGCAACGGGAGCTCACCCCGTCGCGGGGATTCGAACCGCCGACCTTCTGATCAGCAAGACCTAGGCTCTGTGGTTTAACCCACAGCGCCACCTGCATCCCCCACTTTTCCTTAGGATGTCCCTATTTTCGTTGGAGAAATGTTGGAGGGTATGACTCCTGAGTGCAGCTAATCCCAGAGGGACTCACTGTTAGCATGCCCTGCTTACAAGCAACAATCATGACACTGTTTCTTTGTAGCTCCTTCCTTACCTGCCCCATACCTAATTTCCCATATTATGTCAGATGTGGGGCATGTGGGAGTACCTTAAGGAAAACGACCTTGTAGGCCAAATTAGGACACATGCTGGACTTAATTAGGTCTGCAGGCAGGCGGGTTTCCCATTCCTGCTCTAAGTTGTTACTCACTCTGAATCTTCAGAATTAAACTGACTAGAAACATAAATAAAAAATAGAGTGGGCATTTTTTATGTGGCCTGAGACCTAAAGATGGATCCATAGTTGCCTGTAGCTTATTATTTTATCCTCTCCTTCCCTAGCAGACTTTATTTATAGAGGTGAACACGCTGGAATATTATTATCTCCTTAAAACTATCTATTTGTTTACAAATATTCAGGCTGAATTCGTTGCAAAAGGATCAAAGTTTTTGCTTCATCTGTAATTTTTGTTTTAAAGGATATGGATAGGAAGTACAAGCTAGTCTCTTTTTGTCCTTCTTTGTGAAGATTGGGGTTAAAATCAGGGCACAGGAATCCAGGTCTCTTATTTTGTCCTCTATTATTTAGTTACTTTTCTATTCCGCTTGATAAATAGTTCAATTATTCAAGTCCAAAGTTTGCATACTCAAGCGCTAACAAAAGTTATTTCAATAAAGGAGATTGCCTTAATGACATTGCACCCTCCTTGGAACAACATGTCATCTATATAAAATGAACATGTAAACAGAAAGGCATCCATTCACCTTCATTTACAGAGCATTACACTGTGGTTTATTATATGAACTTGTAAGCTTTAAGATGACCTTTGTCTTATACGCAGTGCCAGTAACAACCATGCTACCCCAGAAGTTCAAGTCATGACAGCACACTACAACCCTGCTACTGTTTATATAATGTATGCTTTAAAGAAGTTTTGATGTGGTTGTGACTATGCAGTACTTAAAAACAACCACAGGATGGCAGAAAAAACAGCTGATAATTTCATCAGCCTCATATAAACTGCCAGGATACTAGTAAATGCCTATTAAACCAGATTTATCTAAAGATAGCAATGTGGAGTTACATATGCACTGGAAATACCAACTCACTGGGGCCCCCTGCTGTGGAAGATGAGAGAATACTGTAGAAACCTTGATTTTAAATAAATACGGTGGTACCTCGGAACTCAAACAGCTCTGTTCTCAGACGTTTCGGCTCCCGAACGCTGAAAACCCAGAAGTAAGTGCTTCAGTTTTCCAACGTTCCTCAGCACACGAATGTCTGACACAGCTTCCACTGTGCAAAAACCTAGCTGTTGGCCAACCTGAAGTTGCGCCTCAGAACTCGAACATTTCGGAAGCTGAACAGTCTGAGGTACCACCTGTACCACTGAGTAGATTTTTTGTTCCTAGCTTATGAAATCCACAAACAGCCTTTCCTGTGAGACGCACGCCAACAGCACTTTTCAGGTTGTCAGCCCCAATATCTAACTGTCAAATGCAAGCAGGAACAACCCACATGAGAAAAGTTTAGTCCTAGTTTATGAAGGAACTTTTGGGCGTGAGGGGAAGATTAACATAAGAGCATCTTATTGCTTTGGAAACATCAATAAAAATGAAGACAGGCATTCTAAAATATGACATACGTTGTTCCAAAATATATTTGCTACACTCGACAAAGCGTTTGTTTTCAGGACAGAGACTGTGTCCAAACTTACTGCTTTCTTCAACTTGGTCTCATAGGTTTACTGATCATATGGGAAACCAAACAACTACTCCACCACAAATTAACCGAATCAAGCACAAATTCATTAACTGGCACACTGTAACAAGATAAGAGTAGTACTAGTTTGAACTGCCCATTTATCACACTCATTGTTGACAATATAAAATATGTGGTTGCATTTAGTAGAAAGTATTTCATTTAAAATGAATGGTTAAGATAGTAAAAAAAAAAGGAGCTATAAAAATATTTAATGCATCTAGAGCATGGGTAGGCAAACTAAGGCCCAGGGGCCGGATCCGGCCCAATCGCCTTCTAAAGCCGGCCATGGATGGTCTGGGAATCAGCGTGGTTTTACATGAGTAGAATGTGTGCTTTTATTTAAAATGCATCTCTGGGTTATCTGTGGGGCATAGGAATTTGTTCATATTTTTTTTCCAAAATATAGTCTGACCGCCCCCCCCCCCCACAACGTCTGAGGGACAGTGGACCAGCCCCCTGCTGAAAAAGTTTGCTGACCCCTGACCTAGAGGCATTTCATACAATATCAAACATGCTTTAGCTCAATCATGTTAAATACCACCACAGTTTATATAACAATTGATCAATACAATTGATCATCCATCCTTTCCAAAATGTCTGTCACAACGTGAGAAAGGATTGAGGGAATTGGGCACTTGAGGAAGAAGGGAGAAACAAAGCTCATGACAAACATTGTGCTTGTCTCAGCATGATCCATCTCTAAAAGGTTTCAGTAGATTTGATTACTGCAAGAAAGGTCAATTCTGACAAGCAACTCACTTGTTCTGTGAGATACAAACAGCTCCGATTAATAAAACAGAGTCAGAGGTGACATGTCAGTTTTAAGACTCTTATTTATGTGCTCTTATTTTGATCAATGTTCACTAACCCAAACTTTTCTGTATAATAACCTCAATATAGAAGACGCTCCATACAACTCACTGAGCGTGAGAGTTGTATCCAAAGATGGCTTCAAAGTTAAAGGTCACTTGGAGGGCAAAACTCAACTTTCAGTCTAAAGACACAGGCATAATAATAGTTGAAGATGAAACATGACAACAGGTGGGCAAGACGCACCACGACTGTTGGAAGATAGAGGAGAAACCAGCAGACAAGTAAATTGGTACAATGAGGCTAGAAATCAGCTTGGGCAGGCAGGGAGAAATAAGACATACAGAAGCATGTATAAACCGACTGACTCGTTTGTAATGTTTCTGTGGGTGCTTCTGCCATGGATAGAAACAAACTGGTTTACTGGGTGCATGATAACGTCCAAAGACAGGCAGAAAGGAAGCTCTACCTGTAGAGATAAGGCCGGAATTTCATCATGCAAGTTTCTCACATGCAAATTACAAATGATCAGAGATTTGACTGCGTGAAGACAAAAGGACAGAATATAGGAGGAAACAACCTACATGGATGGATGGATGGATGTGCCTATTACATGTAACACCATTATTCTGTTTCCTAAAGGCTTTCTTTTTTATCATGGGTCGCTTCAGGCTGAATGAAGAGAAAAGAGAAGGGAACAATGTAAGAAAAGTCCTGCTAGATAAGGCTAAGAGTTCAGAGCAAACAGGGCCTGAATGAAACAACACTCTCTCTGTGCACAATTCCCAGCTCACTGTCTCTGAGCATGCAGTACACAGCCATCACAGCTAGTAATCACTGATAGACATGGATTTGTCTAATCCAGGCTTCCTCAACCTCAGCCCTCCAGATGTTTTTGGCCTACAACTCCCATGATCCCTAGCTAGCAGGACCAGTGGTCAGGGATGCTGTGAATTGTAGTCTCAAAACATCTTGAGGGCCGATGTTGAGGAAGCCTGGTCTAATCCCTTTTTAAAGTCAAGGTTGTGGGCATCATCACATCTTGTGGAAGCAAACACCATAGTTTAGCTGTGCACTTTGTGAAGAAGTACCGCCAAATTCATCCCAAATCTTCCAACATTAGGCTTCACTGAAATGGTTCCAGGTTCTAGGTGGTTTTTTTTGGGGGGGGGGGAGAGAAATCTCTATCTACTTTCTTCAAATCATGCACCACTTTATACACCTCTACCATGTCCCGCCTTACTCACCTTCCCCCCCCCCTCCAAATTAAAAAGTCGCAAATGTGTAAACTTGTCCTCACAAGAACATGCGCTCACTCAAAATCTCACCCATGTGCCAGCTTCCTTCCCAAGAATAAAATATACAGGTCCCTGTATGTTACCACTCTGGAATATGAGTTGCAGAATGGTTATAGCAGGCAAACAGCTGGGACGGAAAAGGTTACACACATACACAGGTTCTTATTTCAATCGGAAGCCACCTGCTGCTGTTTTACATGATAAAAAGGAAGCACATCCAGGATGCCATTGAACTACACATAATATATAGCAGTGATGGGCAAATGTCAGACTTGTCAGACCATCAGGTTCTTGGGTTTTTTTACTTGAACGCTAAGATCTACCAACCAGAGCCAAGTGTAATTAGAATTAAAGTGTTTATGGTGCCTCTGAGCACATTCTGAGCCCAGGACGTTGTTTTCTGTGCTAGAAACTGAACTGAGCTCACAGTCCTTTCACACAAAAGAAAACTTGTGGTTAGCTTCCTTCATCTCAGCAGCCTAATTCGGGGTGGGAAAAGTTGCTTCGTTGTTGCTATCATTATAAACAATTCAGAGTCAAAACCCCTGCTAATCTGCAAATCACAGATCCTGGTCTATCTTCTTCTGCCCCCTCTGATGTACAGTGCTTCAAAACCATTTTCTCTGGGTAGTGCTGGGTCTCTTTCTTGACTCCTCCAGACCTGCAACTGCTCTGAGCAACACATTCAGTTCTATTTAAGCAAAGGGAAACCTCCTTAGCCCTTTTCATGGCTCCACCAGTTATAAAAATAAATTATTAATAATGAAATGCAAGCTCATTTGCCCATCTCTGGAATATCCAGCAACAGCTGCTACTAATGGTTTTGGAACACCTGAGTTTGTATTTCCTTCCATCGTACCATTTTCTCCTTTACCACCCTTAGTTCCAAAATCGTCTCTAGGTGGCCTTTAAGGCACAAATCTGTACATACTGCTGAAGCTGAGCAGATGGTTACAAAAGAGAAGAAATAAAGATAGCAGAGATTACAAGCTAGTTTACAAATGTAGACCTGTGTTTGAATAAGGATGCTCAAAATTCTAAGAAATCTAACTCAGAGTCCCAAAATATTGAAATATCAAGATAATAATTCAAGCATATGTATTCCAATAAAGTCTGACCTGTACTGTTGTTTTTGTAAATTTCAGTTATAAACTGTGTATACTACATATACATTACATGGTGTCAGGGAACTGTCATCTGAGACGAAGGAGGTGAAAGGGCTCATGGAGGGTGAGAGAGACCACTCAGCGGAGGAGGGGACCAGCAGGGGGAGAAGTGGAGTTACAAGGGAAAGTGAGTCGGAGGGAGAGCTCAGAGATACTTCAAGCGGGAACAGTGGAGAGGTTTCAGGACCTCCCGTAGGCACACCCACTCCTCGGCGGAAACTGTCACGCCGAGAGTCCAGAAGACGCGTTTCCGTCAAGGAGCTTTTATGCTGGAAGAAGTTCCGTAAACGCCCACTGTCCGATGCAACGAGCGATTGATGGAGCCATGCTTAAGGAGCTCCATCACAGACAGAGGTTTGGGAACTTAGCCAAACTCTGAGGGATCAGGATTTTACGCACAAGCAGCTCACCATCCCATCACAGCAATCGGACAGTCCCTGAAAGCAGCTTGTGCAGAGAGGCATCATGAGCAACCCAGCTGGAGCCGGAGGAGCAGCAGGAGCTGGAGAAGGTCCAACTCTGGAAGAAAGGTGCAGAGTTTTGGAACTCCAGCTAGCAATGCAAACGGCGAGGCTAGAAGAAAGGAGGGCGCAGGATGCAGAAAAGGCAAAAGGCGCTACACTAGCAAGAAAGATGCCAGGAATGGTGCAGAAGTTTGGGGGGGACCCCAGGAACTACCAAGCCTTTAGGACAGAGATGCAGTATGCTCTTGAACTGCAGTTTAACGACTTTCCCGATGAGGCATCGCGAGTGGCGTTTGTGATTGGCCATCTCGAAGGGGGGGCGAGAGACTGGGTCCGGCCCCTGATGGCAGGGAATAGTGACATGCTGAAGGACGCGAGGAAGTTTTTTCGCGCCATGGATTTGATGTTTTCCAGCAAGATTGAACAGGGACTGGTGCGCAGACAATTGATGGCTTGCAAACAGGGGAGCCGATCGGTTCGTGAGTACTGGACTGAGTTTACAATGTTGATACATAAATTGGGGTGGGACCTATCGGCGGAACCCATTCAAATGCTCTTTGAAGAGGGGCTTTCTTCGGCGGTGAAAGACGAACTTTCCCGGGCGCCCAGGGCGGAGTCTATGGACCAGCTGACCAAATCAGCGCTGACCATTGGAGCGCGCCAGGAGGCAAGAGCCTTGGAGAAGCGGGAGGGGAAAGGAGAGCGTTGGAGGGATTTCCGCATTCCAGAGATTCCAGAACCCAGTTTCCCGCCCGGAGAGCCGATGGAAGTTGGAACAGCGCGCGCGCGCGCAGTTTCAAATCCCAGTGAAGGGAGGAAGAAGGAGGGAAAGAGCGCCAAGAAATGTTACCTCTGCCAGCAGCCAGGTCACTTTGCCAGAGTCTGCCCACAAAGAAAGGAATGGCAAGGGATGGCGGGAGCTGTTGGGGGGAAGGAGGAGGAAGTCCAGGAGCCAGTAAAAGCCAACGCCTGTCTGCCGCTGTCAGGGCACTGCAGACAGGCCAAGGAGCAGTAAAAGTGCCCACTCCGGAACCTCCAAGACCAGCTCTAGTAATAGAGGTGCTGCTAGAGCTGGCAAACGGATACCCACTAAAGACCAAGGCGCTGTTGGACTCAGGCAGCTCCTGTAATTTTATGAGCAAGGAGTTTGCAGCTGAACACCAGATACAGACACTCCCTTTAAGCAACCCCCTGCAGGTCACCACGATCGAT
Source organism: Podarcis filfolensis (assembly GCF_964270895.1). Lineage (NCBI taxonomy): Eukaryota > Metazoa > Chordata > Lepidosauria > Squamata > Lacertidae > Podarcis > Podarcis filfolensis. The sequence continues at coordinate 45,227,422 of NC_139614.1, read as the reverse complement.
GGGAGGGAGCTGTTGGGGGGAGAAGTTAGCCTACAGACCGTCCCAATGGTTATGAGGGTGGCAAGGCACACTGAAAGGATAGCGTTCAATGTAGCCACCCTGGGAGGGGCGCCAGTCATTTTGGGAATGAGCTGGCTAGCGTTGCATGACCCGCTAGTGGGCTGGCATCAGAGAGTGGTCTCCTTTGGGTCAGCACATTGCCTGGAACATTGCAAAGAGGGAAAGGTGCCAGAAGGGGCAAAAGCCTCCCTAGCAGGGATGGAAGTGGCGGACAAAGGGAAGGTGCCCAAACAATACGCTGACCTGAGCAAGGTCTTCAGCGAAAGGGAAGCAGATAAACTACCACCGCATAGAGACTTTGACTGCCAAATTAACCTGGTCCCTGGGGCCCAGCTCCCCGTGGGCAAGCTGTACGCCATGTCAGACAGGGAAATGCAGGAGTTGAGGGAGTTTATTGACAAAAACCTGAAGAGAGGTTTCATCAGAGAGTCCAGAGCGGTGGGGGGCAGCCCAGTGTTTTTTGTGGACAAAAAAAACACGGATAAACCGAGATTGATCGTGGACTACCGGCGGCTAAATGCCGTGTCAGAACCAGTGACTTTCCCCATGCCCAGAATTGATGACATTTTGACCAGGGTGAGGAAGGGAAAGATATTCACGAAACTGGACCTGAGAGGAGCGTACAACCTGATACGAATAAAGAAGGGGGATGAATGGAAGACAACGATGTTCACCCCCCTAGGGGCTTTCGAATATCTCGTTATGCCCTTTGGATTACAAGCAGGCTCCGCCTGTTTTCAATCGCTCATGAACCATGTACTGGGACCTTTGCTCTACAAGAATTGCGTGGCCTTTCTCGATGACGTGCTGATATATTCAGAGAATGAGGAGCAGCATGTAAAGGATGTCAGGGAAGTGCTGAGCCAGCTGCAAGCAAACCAGTTGTGGGTGAAATTGGAGAAGTGTCAGTTCCACGCCAAGGAGGTGGAATTCCTGGGGTACCGCCTATCAGACAAGGGATTAGCCATGGATCCAGGCAAGGTACAGGCGGTGCTGGAATGGAAGACACCGAAAACGAAAAAAGATGTGCAAAGGTTCTTAGGGTTTGGGAACTTTTACCGTAAATTCATCAAGAACTTTGCCCACTTAACGGCTCCCATCACGGACTGTCTGAGCAGCAAGAAGAAATTCGTTTGGACGGCGGAGGCGGAGCACGCTTTTGAGGAATTGAAAAAGGCATTCGCTTTGGAAGAACAGCTCCTGCATGTGGATTTACAAAAACCCATGAGAGTGGAAACTGATGCCTCAGACCGCGCGGTGGGGGCGGTGCTGCTTCAGCCAGGGAGTACTTTGGCACCACCGACGATGAGGAGGAACTGGAGGGATTCAGGGAATCGGAGTTGGAAGAGGGTACAGACTCCGAGGAGGAGGAGTACTTGGAAACCGGGAACAGCAAAAGGTGGAGGGAAGTGTTCGAAACTTCGGAAGATGAGGGAGGTTCCTTCAGGGGTTTTGCTCCCTCGCCTCCCGCAGAGGAGGGGAGGGAAGGGGGTGAAGGGGGCCCTAGAGGGGAGGTGGATGTCAGGGAACTGTCATCTGAGACGAAGGAGGTGAAAGGGCTCATGGAGGGTGAGAGAGACCACTCAGCGGAGGAGGGGACCAGCAGGGGGAGAAGTGGAGTTACAAGGGAAAGTGAGTCGGAGGGAGAGCTCAGAGATACTTCAAGCGGGAACAGTGGAGAGGTTTCAGGACCTCCCGTAGGCACACCCACTCCTCGGCGGAAACTGTCACGCCGAGAGTCCAGAAGACGCGTTTCCGTCAAGGAGCTTTTATGCTGGAAGAAGTTCCGTAAACGCCCACTGTCCGATGCAACGAGCGATTGATGGAGCCATGCTTAAGGAGCTCCATCACAGACAGAGGTTTGGGAACTTAGCCAAACTCTGAGGGATCAGGATTTTACGCACAAGCAGCTCACCATCCCATCACACATGGATTTAAAGATAGGATGATTTATGTCATGGTTATTTTTTCCTCTACATTTGTATTTTCATACATACACACACAAACAAACATGCACACATGTTGTAATTCTGCAACTTCTGCAAGAGTGCAGGAACTGAAGAGGGGGAAGGATAAAGAGAGAGACCCCTGGCACGCTATAACAGGTGGCATAATCAGTCAACCACATTTCAATAATTATCTATACGTTTCACCCACTTGTTTAGCTCTCCTCTACACTTCCCAATAAGAGTAGGCAGAATTTGATCCTCCAATTAATCCAGATCATAACATTCAAGTTCTCCTCTATCCCACTAAGGGCCAAACTCTATGTAAAGCAGTTTGCATGAATGCAATTAACATGCATGCTTTTGAAAACACAAATAGGAGCTGCATGGCAACTAAGAAACAGGAGGTGGAGAGGGGGAGTTTAACCCTCCCATGCCCCCCTCCCTGCCCCGCTATAGTCCTGACAAAACATCAACTCCCTGGAACTGCAATATGCATAGGGAGGAAAGCCTAGCTATCCTCCTCCTGGCACTTTGGGGCCCTGCTATTTGCCTTCTTAAAAACATGCATGTTAAATTGCTGGCTTCTGTCTCACTCTCCTATAAAACAAATAATATACTAAGACCAGAAAATAACACAGCAGAATATAGGCATGTGATGATGCATACAGAGGACAGACAGAACTGCTTCCCTGGACAGTTATAAAAGTAAATCTGCCTCATGGAAATCAAACAGTGTCATGCAATGAAGTTAATACCACGTCAGCTAAGCAGAGCAGCTGTCCCAGGGGAACCACTGCTTGGATTGTATGCCCAACGCTGCTCCTGCTGCCATGCCAAAACTATCCCTCTCTAGCAAGAAGCGCCTTAGGAACTTCCTCTCGCTTCAATTAATGTGCTTTATCACAATTTGCAAGCTAAGTTTTTCCCACTCTAAATGTTATTGTACCCCTGCAGCTGGTTCAAAAGAAGACGCTCTCCTCTCCTGCTTGCCTGCCCCAAATGTTGGCTCTAAAACTGGACACAGATGCCATCCAGTAGCATAGCTGTCAACGTTTCCCTTTTCTTGCGAGGAATCCTATTTGGAATAAGGGAATTTCCCTTTAAAAAAGGGAAATGTTGACAGCTATGTCCAGTAGGCCTTCTTTTAAACTGCGCTGATGCCTTCTCCTTTGCCATTTTCCTGTAATCCACATGCGGGAACGCCTTACCAGTTTAACTGATATCTTGCTCAATTTTTTTTGTTTTAAATTGTTGCTGCTGTTTAGTCGTTTAGTTGTGTCCGACTCTTCGTGACCCCATGGACCAGAGCACACCAGGCACTCTTGTCTTCTTTTGACCACATCCAGCTTACCATGGTTCATAGATCTTACATTCCAGGTTCCTATGCAATATTTTTCTTTACAACACTGGACTTTCCTTTCACTTCCAGGCACATCCGCAACTGAGCGACCTTTCGGCTTTGACCCAGCCGCTTCATCAGCTCTGAATCTACTTGTCCTCCGCTCTTCCTCAGTAGCTTGTTGGACGCCTTCTGACCTGAGGGGCTCATCTTCCAGCATCATAACTTTTATATGCCTGTTGTCTTTGTCCGTGGAGTTTTCTTGGCAGGGATACTGGAGTGGCTTGGCGGTTCCTGCTCCAGGTGGATCACTTTTAGTCAAAACTCTCCACTATGACCTGTCCATGTTGGGTGGCCCTGCACGGCATAGCTCATAGCTTCTTTGAGTTATTCAAGACCCTTTGCCACGACAAGGCAGTGATCCATGAAGGAGTTGTTTTAAATAGTTTTTAAAAGTTTTTTTGTGATACAAAAGAAACAAGCGAGGAAAGGTACGTATAGGATCTCCACTTTCCAGTTCATAGACTTTTTTCATAGAGTCAGTGTATTCTTACAAAATTAAAGCGCGCACCAATGCTGGTGTGCATAAATGACCCCCTTGAAGAGACAAACAGCCCCTCCCCTGCTTGGAGCAGTATCAATGGTAATACTGTAGAGTGAAGTGCAATATGGGGTATTCAAATTGTGAAATTGACAAGGCTGTTCTCCCCACACCTGTATAGGGAGGAGGTTTTCAAAGCCAATTCCACATGTGTACAACTCTACCCCATCCCATTCCCCCCCCCCAAAAAAAGAATGGTTGAAATCTGTCTGAGTGAGCCTGGCATTAAATGCAATTTTATTCACCTCTCCATTCCAGTCACACCAACCTAGCTTGGTAATTACTGAGGGCAGCTGATAAAAATTTAGGCTGTTTGCAACTCAAATTACTTAGTCAAGTCCCCATTCCGGCAGGATTTCTATGAGGTTATAGACAGGCTCCCTTCAATCACACTTCAGTCTTCAAAAATGTATTCAGCGTAGCCAGCTTCATCCATGATGATATGCATTTAAAGCGGAGGCATAATTACAAAAATAAATGGGGAGCACGTCCTCCTCAATGCCATTTGCCGAATGCATGTTCACATTTGTGAGGCTGAGCCTAAACAATGAACATTTTCATAGCGGAATGTAAGATTTATTCCCCTCTATGGGTCGTCCCCCCCCCTCCTCCTCCCTTGGAAACTATATTCCTCTCCTGGTATGTACCTTTTCACAGTTAAATTAACTCCTCAAACACGGTTGACTGACAGATCATCCATTATTTGGCTCTAGTCAAATATTCAGGGAAGGATCATAGCTCAGAAGTGGAGTACATACTTCTCATACAGAAGGGCTTCAATTCAATCCCTGACACACTGGAGGCAGAGCTGCAAAAAATACCTAATCTGAATTCTTGCTGCCAGTCAGTGAGCAAGAAAGAACAATGGTCTTAATAGGAGGCTTTTCCTGTTCCATTAGGCTCCCACCTAATAAATAAATGCTAAAATGTTCCCCAAAGCACCTGGGTGGCCACTCTGGGGACGAAGATGCATCTGCTCCAATATCACTCATAACTGCACTGCCTGTTCACACAGGAGAGCTAGTGTGGTGTAGTGGTTAAGAGCGGTAGACTCGTAATCTGGTGAACCGGGTTCGCGTCTCCGCTCCTCCACATGCAGCTGCTGGGTGACCTTGGGCTAGTCACACTTCCTTGAAGTCTCTCAGCCCCACTCACCTCACAGGATGTTTGTTGTGGGGGAGGAAGGGAAAGGAGAATATAAGCCACTTTGAGACTCCTTTGGGTAGTGATAAAGCGGGATATCAAATCCAAACTCCTCCTCCTCCTCCTCCTCTTCTTCTTCTCCTTCTTCTTCTTCTTCTTCTTCTTCTTCTTCAGGAAAGTATACATTTTTACCATTACGGTTAGACTGTTCCCAGTAGCCTTGAGCCTAAATCCAATATAGAAGGAAAAGCATAACCAATGCAAAAGAATTCCAATACAAACTGACTTTTTGAGAACTTTAAAAAAGAAAAGAAATAATAATAATAATAATAGTACTAATTTGAAATATGTTACACAATAGCCACACTGAGCCTCTTGGTCTTGCCGATCAGGTTGGTGGTTCAAATCCCCGTGACAGGCTAAGCTCCCATTGCTCGGTCCCAGCTCCTGTTAACCTAGCAGTTTGAAAGCACCCCAAAAAGTGCAAGTAAATAAATAGGTACCGCTCAAGTGGGAAGGTAAATGCCATTTCCATGCGCTGCTCCAGTTTTGGTGTTCCGTAATGCTAGAAGCAGTTTAGTCATGCTGGCCACATGACCCAGAAAAACTGTCTGCGGACAAACGCCGGCTCCCTCAGCCTGTAAAGCGAGATGAGCTCCGCAACCCCCAAGTCGTCTGCGACTGGACTTAACTGTCAGGGGTCCTTTACCTTTACCTTTTTATCATGGCGACAGCTTATAAAAATGAAAAAAATCTGAGAACCCATTAATATGTGTTTAATAATAGTTTGAAATGTATAAATGCAACTGCTGGCTATAATTCTGTAATAATTTTTTTAAAAGTAAGATGTATACCACCCACATTGTTTTAACTGCATGTTGTCACAGAGTCATAACGTAGGCAAAAGATGCCATATAAACACAGAAGTATTGTCCTAGTGAAGGGAGAAGAGAAGCCACACTACAGCTAAGCCTGGAATCTTTCCCACAGAGGAAGAACTTTCTATTCTTGTTAGTCTGCACCTCCTGGACCATCCCATTCCCAAATGAAAGCCATCCAGACGTTTGATGGGGGAGTGAAGTTTACTGTGAATTCCACATTGATATCAATGAGCAGTGCCTTCTCCAACAGGGAAGCACGGGGTCCCTGAGATAAGAGAGGCAGTACAGAAGGGTACCACCACAACACACCTTACACAAGCCATATCACATTGCAAAAGAAGTTCAAGATTTTTAGAAAGCCACGTGTCAGTGGTAAATTATATAGGCATGCTTAGTCATGTTTTGCATTGACTTTAGATACTTAAGGTTTTTAACAAATATGCTTGAGAATTTGGAAAAGAACAATGCAAGTAAAAGCACCAGACAGACAACAATGGAATGAATTTGTGCGTGAGGCTGGCTGGGAAACAACTTGTCTGACTGCATGACATTGTGATGTACAGGTATACCTGCTCCCCAATTGCTTGATGCCCTTGTCTCCTTGTTTTCCTTCTCTCCGTTTAAGTGTGCAACAGCTTTATGTAATTAACAGTGTTGGATGTTGTTTATCCTGCTAATTTCTTATATGTAGAGGAGAAGTAGGTAGTCTTTGATCTCTGTTAAATAATATGTCAATGTTAGCAAGGCTACAGAACGCAGTGTCCTTAGCATTGCATAAAATCAGAGAATAGGCCTATATTTTGTGTACAAAGAGGTGGGGAATGCGTCCTCCAAGCCAATGAATTCAAAAATAATCTGAGAGCAAAACAGCATCAGTTTCTTTAAGAACCAGAACACATTTCAAGGACAGTAATCATATCTAAGGAGAAGGAAAGGCAAGCATGAAGGAGAGATCAAACACCACAGAAGGCTTAGATGTAAGTAATGCATTGGAGCTACAGACTGGGATTTTCCATTAAGAACTCTCTATCTCAGAATTGGTTGAGAATGCTCAAGCTGAAAATAGTACTAACCTAGTTTTCCTGCAAAAGTTTCTGTTACAAAATAGCAGCATAATAGTTAATCACGACAAGCTGCCATTTCTGTGGAGGTGACATCAGTACCATTAACCATTTTAATTTCCTTTTAAACATTTTTTATTACACTGCACAAAAATTGCTTGGGCAGTGAGTAAGAGTCAAAGACTGAATATGTCCCAGGAACACATTAATAAAGAAAAGGAAATTAGCTTCCCAAACATTTTTTTTTATTTTGTTGGAGCCATCAACAATGCTTGTCATTCCTGACGGTGACAGTTCTTGTCATTGCTGATGAGTCTACAGGATAGAGCACGCTATTAATATAAAACAAGGTAAGTATCTGTAGGAAGCAGTAACAAATTAAGTGACTAACAAAAACTACTCTTCTTGAACTTCTCTTCAAAAGTTTGTTTTAAAAAATAATTTCCTTTCATTTTATTCTGGATGCTGCCGAGCTCTTAAAATACATTATAAGTTAAGAGTGAAACAATTTGATTTGTGGTTTTTTGTTTTTGTTTGCTTAAGTACGGTATCAAACAGATGTTTTAATAAGCAGTAAAAACATGTCCAAACAATGCACTAGAACAGAAATTCTTCTGAAACCGGTATGATTCCATTTATAAAGGCAACAAAATGAAACATTTTATATCCACTCAAACGTGTTCAGATAAAATCTTGTTCCAATTACTAGATAGGGATCAAATGCTCAAAAGTGAAGCCTTTAACCTGCAGAAGATTATGGAGTTACCCCATTCAAAACGTGAATTGCACAGGATTTACTATAAGTTGTTAGTGGTTTTCATTCCGATGTGCTTCCCTGAGCTTGAGAAAAATGAGATCTGAAAAGTGGGCTTTGATGGATAGGTTAGAATTTTGTATTTCTTTTAATGCGTTTTGGGTGCTGCTGTAGAAACCCCTTTGTGGCATATATTCTTCCGCCGCAAAAATCCTTTAAGCAGAAGCTATGCTGCAAAAAGAAGAGGAGTGAGATGCAAACAGATGGCTGGGTTAAATCTGAACAGACATTAATTATACAGTTTTAGGACAGCTGGGGCACTCTTTTGAGGCGGGAAAGTTTCAACAAAAGCAAAGCAGTTTTTTATTTTTAAAAAAAAATCAAAACACACTTCAAAATCTTAGTCTTTTAGATCTGACAAGCAACAGCAGGATGCTAGAAAATGCACTGCGAGTCTGGATGTGGCTCTCATACACACACACACACACACACACACACATATATATATATATATATATATATATATATATATATATATATATATATATCCTGGATGCCAAGATCCAAGTTTGGGGCAAGTACTCTCTGGTGAGAGAACCCCATCAGAGATTAAAAGTCACAAAATATGCAGCAAAGTGAAGCGTGGAAATATGCCTTTTAAAGTAAGTTCCAAAATGCCCGCTTGAAAACTTTCTTTCCAAAGTTCCCCTCCAAAGTACGTTTCCGAGCACAATTCAAAGTGTTGGTGCTGACCTTTAAAGCCCTAAACAGGCTCGGTCCAGTATATCTGAAGGAGCGTCTCCACCCCCATCGTTCTGCCCAGACACTGAGGTCCAGCTCCGAGGGCCTTCTGGCGGTTCCCTCACTGCGAGAGGCCAAGTTACAGGGAACCAGGCAGAGGGCCTTCTTGGTAGTGGCGCCCGCCCTGTGGAACGCCCTCCCATCAGATGTCAAAGCGATAAACAACTACCTGACATTCAGAAGACATCTGAAGGCAGCCTTGTTCAGGGAAGTTTTTAATATGTGACATTTTAGTGTATTTTTCATCTTTGTTGGAAGCCGCCCAGAGTGGCTGGGGAAACCCAGCCAGATGGGTGGGGTACAAATAATAAATTATTATTATTATTATTATTATTATTATTATTATTATTATTATTATCTTCTGCCACCATAGGAAAAGACTACATATTTGGTAAATTTGGTTACTTACAAGACCACATATTTGATAAATTTGGTTACTTACAAACCCTTGAAAGGTCAGATTCTTATGCTTCAGAAAGTTGCACAGGCAGAAAAACTTGGCTTCGTTACAAAGTGGTGAAAGTTCCTAAATTACTGGCATAGTGACAACCATGTGGTCTGAGATGCAGCTCTAAACATAAACCACTTCACAAGTTGGGCTTCCCAGGTAGACTGGAGAGAAACAATAGGCTTGCTTACCTATTTCCTCCCAAGGTTAGGGGAAGTGACCTAGGCTAAGCCTGGCAGGACAGCTTACTCTATGGTATTAACCCCTTCATGCATTAATTAGACTTAAGCATGTTGGTTATATGAGACTGGTTATCTCAGAGCTCTGGCCAAAGGAGACTCTAATATAGTCCTCCCTACTCTTACTAGACAGTATACACAAGTTGTGTGACTGAAGCTTATATCATGCTGCAACATATATGAAAATTCAAGGAACAGGCCAAGCTATGTCTTGAGCTGCATGTCTTGCTGTTCTCACGCCTGCTGTTTCAAAGGAAGCACTAATCAAATACGAATCTTGTTCAGTTCATACAGTTATACATAGGTGAGGACCGTTTTTGCAGTCTACGGGCTGTATTCAGTCATGGGCAACCTTCCCAGGGCCACATGCCAGTGGTGTGAAGAATAAGAGGAAGAAATGGACAAAATATGAGCCTGGGGGCTAGCCCAATTCTTATCTGGCACACTTGCAAACCATGGTAATTTAGGAAAAGGAAGCGAGGAAAGTCTGTTCCTGCTTCCCTCTCCAACCCAACATGCTTTCTTTATGCATTCATTTAGTAAATCGGGTCTTCCCTTAAAGAGGGCACGTATTGCGGTGAAACCTGGACAACCGACACCCTGTGTTGTGGGTGGGTACAAGTGGTCAGCCACAACACCCGATTGGTAGGTCCCTCGTAGCTGGGTGCAATCTGGCCAATGGAACGCAGTCCAAACAGTTTGAGGGACCTATTTATACCCATGCACGTGACCCAGAGCTTACTCTTTCGGCGCGTGCATTCGGAACACCCTCCCACCTCTCCCTATTTTTAGGGTTTTGCGCTTGACCTTGCTATGCCATTGTGTGTAGTCTGTCGTTGGGACAGGGGCACGGCAGGAATTTCCCCCACTTGGTTGATTGGCTGTTGCCATTTGGGTTTCGCCTGCCGCGTAGCAAATCATCACAACTTGTAAGGTTGCGGATAGGCTCTGGTTCAGGTGATAGGGATGGGAGAACACTCTCACCATCCCTATGTGAAGGGTATTCCATTAAAGGAATCCAGGGACTTGATGGTTTGGTCAACACTTGTGAGGGGGCTGTGCCCGTGCCTGAGTCCAGGGGGGCATTTGGGTGGTTGAGTTAGCCCGTTCCCGGCTTTCCGCTTATCCAGGTGTTCACCCTTGGCTAACCTATGCTGGTGCCCTGGGTCAGCACTACCTGCAACGGTGCAGGAAGCTAGTCAAACCAGAGCCTATGCAACCACTCACTTTCTGTAATCAATAAAGTTGTGGCCTAAATTCTGCCAGAAACCAAAACCAAAATTTGAATCATGTGTGAATTTATTAAGAGGGAGAAGGTTTCTGGGTCTGAACACGCAAATCACCATGTTCAAATGAGAAGTCAATGAGAAATTCCAAGCAGTATGACTCCATCCAGGAGGCAATCATATTTATTACTGTTTATCATCCATGTTAAAGCAACCTGAGACAAAACAGTGCTCTGTTCCACTACAGCATACTGTCTGAACTGTGGCTGGGGATGAGAACATGGCTGTCTTCAGCCCCATGTAGTTGACATATGGGAAGTGTAAGACATGCAGCATTGATGACTGGTATTTAGGCTCTATGAATATTTACTGCTATGTCAACCAGTTTCATCATCATCAATTCTGAATTGTATTCTACCATGGTATAACACATGCCGTTTACTATAATTAGATCTCCAAGTGCCCATTACCTTTTATAAAAGATTATTATATCAAAATGAAACATATACAACACAAATCATATACATTAAAATAAAAACAAGAAAATAAAGATTAACAACCCCCTGGCTGTATCAAATTTATTTTGTGTTAGCAAACATGCTGCTTTCTAATATTTAATCATGAATAAATTCAGCCAAACAATTCTGCAACGCTCCTGTAATGAGCGACAAGTCCATATATATATATATATATAATAACTCCTACTCTCTCTAAATGGTATTAGCAACAATCAATATTCTTTATATATCGAAGACCTCTTAAGCTGAAGCAGAAAACTGATGAAATAAGAGGTCAGCTTGATTGCTCTCCTTGTTGTAATGGAACTCAGTTCAGGAGCAAAGAGTAATATAATTTTCAGTAATGCAGCCTATTAAATTTTGATAGCTTTTAAACCTTCTAATTACAACATATTTGTAGCTAATGCCTCACTGAGCACTAGTTTAATTTAAACTGAAACAATGCTCACATCCATTGAAAAAGAATACAAATTAAAAGGACCTAATATTTCTGAAGCTTTCCCTCAAATGCCTCCTGATAAAGTTAAACAACCTCCCAAATTAATATGCAACAGCCATCTGTCAGAACACAAAATATGCAACAGTTCCTGCAAACACAGCAATATGTCTTCCAATTAGCAGAATTTATCTCACTTTTACAATATAGACTTTCATAAAACTATGAAACTTCTGCCAGATAGAAGGGCATCCTAATGAGAAAGACATTAGATCTCATTACCCATGAGGAAAGGCCTATGGCTAGCATATGATAGAGGTTTATAAAATTATGTGTAAAGTGGATAGAGAAAAGCATATCTCCCTTTCCCATATAATACCGGGGACTCAGCTATACAGCTGCAAATAAAACATTTTAAATGTGTTGTGAAGTGCAATATACAAATGTGCCACTAGATGGTGATGGTGAGCTATGCCAAATTCAATGTATTTTTCAAAACCTTTTTTATAAAAAGCATTTTCACAGTGTTTTTAATATGTGTGTAGATTCCACCTACAACTTGAAGCCACTAAATGACAATGATGGCTAACAAATTCAGGACAAAATAAGTATTTCTTCACATGGTGCTTCACATTATGAAATCATACATAATCATACATAATTCTAAGTCAAAACATGTGTGTGGGCTCCCACTCCAAAAGAAGACCACTGCCACTTGGTTCCACCTGCAGTACTGCTGCTGTGAGCCAAGTCATGGTTTGGCTTATTGTGTTGCCCAAATCCAGGTTAACAGCTTATCATGCTCCAGACAAACCATGAGCTGTAACCAACGTTTGTTCTTAATCTATAGCCCGTGGTTTCTCTGGAGGAGACATTAACCCCTTTCTCCATGTCCAGTTCCTCCAACAGCTGTCCACCATACCCCAAGATCTCATTGTTGGAGGAACTGGACATGGAGGAAGGGGTTAATTTCCTTCACTAGTACCCCATGTATGAGATAAGCCAACAGGTGCAGGATCAGCCAAGCCAATTGCTATGGCAACGGCCCAATGCCATCTATATAAGTGAGTAGACCATGTCAGCTCATTGGTCAGTCAGTTAGTCTTGTGTAGTAACTTGGAGTCTGTGTTAGGTCCTGAATTGCTGGAGCAACAGAAATACTTTATACTTGTCTGTATCTGTATCTGTATCTGTGAAGCCTGCAAGCTGTATGTATATATCAGTGTCTGGAACTGTATTACTGAAGCCTGATCTTCTGCAACAGTAAACTATCTTGGACCTTAAGCTGCCTCTTTGTGGTGACTGGACCTCGGGGCAACTTCTGCTACTTGGGTGTTTGCGTCTCGATGCCCCAAGACCCACCCCCAAAATAAATACACACGGACACTTATATTAGTTTAAGTTTTTGGGCAACATTTTTGGCCACAACTTTATTGAAATACAATCACGTGAGCGGTATTGGCTTAGGCATTGACTCCCCACTATAACTGGCTCCACCTCTCAGGGTGATCGTCAAATGGGGTAAACCAAACGAGGGAGCTAGGTCGATGAGGACCAACCTAAGCTCACCCCGTGGTTGCTGTGGTCCTGGCATGGCCCTAGCCCCTCAAGCGGACTTCGGACGAGATCCAGGACCCCTGATTCCTTTAACGGAATACCTAGTTCCTGGAGGGGCAGGTGATGGCCGCACCTCCCCTCCCCACAATCCAACTGAGCCAATGCCTAACTGTCACCTTACAAGTTGTGAAGATTTGCTAAGGGGTAGGCGAAAACCAAATGGCTAAAGCCAATCTGCCAAATGGAAAAAAATCCTACCCAGCCCCTGTTCCAAAACAGGCGACCCAAACCAAAGCAAGGCCAAGCAACTCTACCTAAACTAGGGAGGGTGGACGAGTGCTCAACAGTGCGAAGCAAGTGCCCCTCCATCACACTGCTGTTTTTAAAGCCCCTGGGATCACGCCACCCGCTGGCTATTGGCTAAAATCACCTGGTGTGATCCCAGGGGAATGGCCAGGAATTCTTGCTCCCCCCCCCCCATTTTAACCCTATCAGGTGAGCTCTTGGGTCCCATGCGCAACCAGGACCCTCTGTTATGAGGATCCCATTTCACATCCACCACCAGTTCAGACCTCATTAGCACATACCGTATGTGGTTAGGATTTTTTGTCCCAGTGTGTATCAGTTTACTCTTGCTTACCCTGAACTGTATTTGTCATTTTAATGCCCATTTGCCTAGTTTTCAGAGATCTTTTTTCTTTTCTTTTTAACCACCTTGAACAATTTGGTGTCACCAGCAAACCTAGCTACCTCACCCTTAACGCCAGGTCATTTATTAAAAAGTTAAAAATCAACATTCCAGTATTGATCCTTGAGGAACTCCATTGCTTACATCCCTCCATTAGGAGAACTGACCATTATTTATGTTTCCACTTTGTTTACGGGCTAAATTCAAGGTGCCAATACTCAACTGTAAAGGCCTTTAGAGTCTGGGCCCTGAATACTTGAGACTGTGCCTCCCTCCATGTGTTCTGATCTTTAAGATCTAAGATAAGAATCCTTTAGCTGACCCATCTTTTTGGTGCCAGGCCATAAAAGGTCTTTCAAGGGGGCAACAGAAAACTTCCTTTTCAAGACAGGCTTATTACAATTAGGCACGTTTGTTTTTATGATGGCTTTGGTTTTTATCTTGTCCCTCCTCTATCTTGTTGTTGCTTTATTACCATTTGCATTGTGAACCTTAAATGGTTTTAAAACATCATTTATTTCAACATTTATCCCACCCTTCCTCCAAGTTACTGAAGGAAATGTACATCATTGTTGGTCTCCTCTACATCATAGGTAGGCTTGGCTGTGCAACAGTGACCGCTTCAAGGTTAGTCAATAAACTTCATGGCTGAACTGGCATTTGGACCGGAGTCTCCTTGGTGGGTGGCGCTGTGGGTTAAACCACAGAGCCTGGGACTTGCCGATCAGAAGGTCGGCGGTTCAAATCCCCGTGACGGGGTGAGCTCCCGTTGCTCAGTCCCTGCTCCTGCCAACCTAGCAGTTTGAAAGGACGTCAAAGTGCAAGTAGATAAATAGATACCGCTCCAGCGGGAAGGTAAACGGCGTTTCTGTGCGCTGCTCTGGTTCGCCAGAAGCAGCTTAGTCATGCTGGCCACGTGACCCGGAAGCTGTACGCCGGCTCCCTTGGCCAGTAAAGCGAGGTGAGCGCCGCAACCCCAGAGTCGTCCATGACTGGACCTAATGGTCAGGGGTCCCTTTACCTTTTACTCCTTGGCCATATGCCAGCACTGTATCCACCACAAATACACTGCCTCCTCCAGAATAAGTCATTCCTCAAATACAGCTTCTCTAAGCTTTGAGAAATATTATAAATATATTTTGCGCTGAACCTTTCTGGCGAAGGGTGAGGGGGAATATCCATGAACTAATGCACTGCCAACGGCAATAAAACCTGATGAATCATGAAGAGATGTGACAGAAGTTGCTTTAACTGCGTTGCCCTTTAAATACTTGGTGAGAATGCAAGGACCTTTGGATACATGCATTCAGTAGTATCCAAGCTGAATTTGCAGTGCAAGTTCAGCATAAATAACACTAGATTAATAAATCTGCACATGTTATTTGGAGCGGAATTAAATTCCATCTCCAATAATGTCTTTTCCTTTCTATCCCTTTTAATAAACAGCATATTGTGGCGGGGGCGGTGGTGGTAAAAATTTAATCATTAAAGCACCAGCCATTGTCCACCTCTGACAGCAGTGTATATTCCATTGTCTGCTTCATAACATATCCTTTTATAAGAACTTGCCCTCTCAAATTGAAGTCAGTCTGAGGACAGGTGCATTATGCCTGTATTTTTTTCCTCTGGATAAATTTCTCAGAAGACAAATGGCAAGCTGCCCAGGACTATGCAGGCTTCCAATAGTATCAGAAATTTGTCTCTGTACTGAACATGTTTTTCCTAGTGAGAGAGGTTGTGACGGAGGAGGAAATAAACTCTGACAACTGATAAAACACCCAGAAGCTCCCCATGCCACAGTACGCTGTCTATTTCAAGATGGCTGCTGGTGCAGTTTTATAAGATGATCAGACAGAAAAGAAATATAACTTACCAAGGAAAACATTAACTTAGACTTCAACTTACATACTGTGGAAATCCAATTTTAAAAATGGACGGAAGGAAGGAAGGAAGGAAAGAAGGAAGGAAGGAAAGAAGGAAGGAAGGATTCTGAACAATTCCCTCCCCCCTTAATGATACCATTTAAACTGGTAGTAGGAAGTAGGAACCCTATTTTTTAAAAAGGGAAAAAGTATTCAGCCTCAGCTTATTTTCCTCACTCTCTACCTTCTTCTGTCCTAATCTGTAACAAACTTGAAAGCATTCCTATCACATCATTCACTTCTCAAAGAAAGGAGGGCTCCTCAATTACCCGCTCTGTACCTTGAAGGATAGCTTCACCACTTCTGCCCTGGGGGGGAAACAACAACTGTGGAGCTACACTCCCATATATTCCTGCTTGACTTGACCAATTGGAATTTGCACTTTGTTTTGCTAGCCCTGCTGTACCTGAACCCATACCTAGCACTGCCCAGATTAGAATACCGTCTGGCTGAACATCCCACCTAGAGCAGAACAGCTCCCCTCTAATGGACCAATTGTGTGCCTCTGCCTTTGCCTTGCCCATCCCACCAATTCTGAAGAAACTTGAGTCTGAAAGACAGAAAGGGCAAGACTAACAGCAACCAGGCAATTGAAAAAGTAAGTATTCGTAGTCTGTCAGATGACTTGCAAGAAAACCAGTGGAGTTTGGGCTGGAGGATGTGCTAAGAGCCAGGTGCAAGAATTATCTGGCATAAAATTATGAATGGCTATTGACCATCCATGAGAGATATTATACATCATAAAGCCAATGATATAAGTGCCCAAGGTTTCACCATTGCTGCCAAGTGGCTACTCAAAGATGCAGTCTTCTAATATCAGTGATTATACCCTGCAAACAGCTTCACTGGATGTGGTGGTGGGCATGGGTGAGGGTGGAGGTGGGGAAACCATTTAACTTTTGTCTCATGTGAAATGACTTGTTTGAAAGAAAATGAGGTGCTATTTGAAAGGGCTACCATAAAGCCCTGGTAAATTGTACCCTTTGATGAACATTATTGTAGGAAATGTCTGATAAGGACAAATAAAACCCTGTGATTTATGAAAGAAGCTAAATGCCATGGATATCTGTTGAGGAAGCCAGCTGGCACGTCCTCCTGAAACGAAGAACAGTTTCTTCCAGCAGTAAGCTGGTACTTTCACACATCACAAAATCTGCCCACCAAGGCGGCCTCAGAGCCAATTGTGTCACATGAGAAAGCAGCTGTTCCTTGACAGGAACCAGGCAAGTGAGAGACGGAATAGAGGCAATCTATCCTAATTTTTCAAGAGCAATTGCCCACATCCAATTAACGCAATGCCCTCAGTTTGTTTTAATACCAAGTCTTTGTTAATTATTGTCCAGTCTTGTTTATCCTATCAAAATGTATGAACAACCAAACATTCAAATACTAATGAATTTACATTGGGTTAAGCCAGATAACTAATAGCATGAAGTGGTTTAACGCTGCAGTGTGCAGCACATCTAAGATGGTTTCCAACCTGCTAATGGCCCTGAATTAATGATGCAAGTTGGAAAATTTCCAAAATGTAAAAAAAATTAAAAATCCGCTGCTTTATTTTTCTATAGAAAATTTTCTATTTCAAAAGTTCATTAGTAAGAATTAGTGGATGCCAACTAAAAATTATTATCTAGTTTTAAAGCTTTTTGGTTTTGTTTACTAAATACAAGTAAAATAAGCATACCAAATTGGATACCTCTCTAGGGCATAAGAGAATTTTCTGGCCCTAATGATCCTATGCAAATAACAAATGCAGATGGAGTACTTAACTTTGTTTTTCTTTTTTCCTAAATAAGGAAAAAACATTGGCCATTATTTGAATGTATTGGTTGAAATTAAAACTATTTCAAAACCTTTAAAGGGGTCGTGTTACCAGTTCATGATACCTAATATTACATTATTTGAATTTCATATTTATCTTACATTGTTATCCTTACTGAAAATTGGAAAAGCAGGGAAGGAGCATCTAAATGAGAACAGCAACAGCATCATCACAGTGTAGAAAGGCTATCTTGTCAACCTAAGGGCCATTGCTTGATAGAAAAGAAATGCAATTGTTTCTTGAGTGTTGCTATTGGCTAAAAAAAAATTGCAACAATTTAATTACATCCCCCTGGGTTTCAAATAATACTCACGAGTAATGTTATAAAAGGTTTGACTAACATGCTAGCTAACTCCTTCACTGCGGGCATCCATTGCTCCTGGCTAAATGGTTAATTGGCTCTAGACATTCCCCAAATGACCATTTCTTTTGGCATAAAAGAATTCATGCAGGCAAACAATAAATAACATCACACATTTTAAGATTATTCAATTGGTCCGTCGTGAGGTTTATCTCCTGAGCTGTGCATATTAAGGCTATTTAATGAGTCTCAGCACAGAAATTGAGAATGTTTCCCCTTTAAAGCAGCCTGCATGTCAATTTTTATCTTGTTTTTTTGTATGCAAACCATGGAATGAGATGCCTTTTGGATCCAGCAGGTGCTTTAAACTGCAGCTTAATGAATCTGGGACTCACATAGGTCTGTTTTTGTCTATTAACATCCCCCTTCTTACCCTCTCCAGTAAACAGAAACCACCTGCTCAGGTGATTAACTGTCTTATAGACCTCCAAGGCATAGTCATTTGTGAGGAAAGTCAAGAAGAAAACAGCTCCTCTGAGAAGCTTACATTTAGTAGAACAATGTTATGTGGCTAAAATAGCAAGAATTGCAAACTGGGACATTTATACCAAGTGTCATAATTTTACTTGCAAACCTACAGTTGCTCTGTTCACATATAAACCATTCAGAACTACAATATAATGAACCACCACAAATCTCAAACCCTGATGAAAGAATCTTGCTACCACTCAGCAGAGAGTGTGGGTGGCACTCAACTTTTGTAACAATATATAAGTAGGCGGCCCCTCTGAGAACAAGACTATACAGTGGTACCTCTGGTTACGAACTTAATTCGTTCCAGAGGTCTGTTCTGAACTTGAAACCGTTCTTAACCTAAGATACCACTTTAGCTAATGGGGCCTCCCGCCGCCGCATTGCCACCGTGGGATTTCTGTTCTCATCCTGGGGCAAAGTTCTTAACCCGAGGTACTACTTCCGGGTTAGCGGAGTCTGTAACCCGAAGTGTTTGTAACCCTAGGTCAGGGGTCAGCAACCTTTTTCAGTCATGGGCCGGTCCACCGTCCCTCAGACCATGTGGTGGGCTGGGCTATATTTTGAAAGTAAAATAAACGAATCCCTATGCCCCACAAATAACCCAGAGATGCATTTTAAATAAAAGCACACATTCTACTCATGTAAAAGCACCAGGCATGCCCCACAAATAACCCAGAGATGCATTTTAAATAAAAGGACACATTCTACTCATGTAAAAACACGCTGATTCCCGGACCGTCCGCAGGCCGGATTTAGAAGGCGATTGGGCCGCATCCGGCCCACGGACCTTAGGTTGCCTACCTCTGTCCTAGGTGTTTGTAACCTGAGGTACCACTATATAGCCATTTGGTCTGATCCAGCAGTGCTTTTCTTATGTTCTTATGTTGAACGTAAACAAGCATTATCAACTCATATCTTATTTCAGTTTGATATTATGGCCCCAATCCAGCTGTAGTCACACCACATAACTAGTTGTCTCTGTTTTACATCCTTATTAGCACTGAGAAAGGTGCACACAATCAATTTAGCAGGGTCAGTTGAGGATTATGATTTTGTGTGTGCATGCAGTGGATGCAAATATTTTGCTGAAGCACCTATGTTCTTAAAGGATAAGGCTCCCCCCCCTTCCTTTGTTGGATTCTTACTTACCAACTATAAGGATATTCAACAATGAGATCATAAAGTATTTTTTTTTCTTCATTAGGGCACATTGCACTTTGAACCCAGATCTCCAAAACATTTACTAGCTGCTGGTTAATATAAGGCTTGCACATATTAATTAAATATTGGCTTCAGACAGAAGTGCTGGCAGACCCTTAACAAGAAGAGCTCCACTAGACGCAATTCTCATAAATTCATCTTAGAGAGCATGGGTATCTGCTTATCTGCAGGTCAACTGAAAAACTGCAAGGCAAGCTGAGCAGCTCTGACACCATAACTGCTCCCAAGACAATGCTCTCATTTGATACTAGATAACCATTACCCCATGCAGACATTTATTGTGGAATTAATCATTCAAATTCTCCAGATACTGAATGCAGCAGCTATAATTTCTCCTTCAGAAAGAACTGTTTATTAAAGGAAGCAACAGGTGAGTAATAGAGAAATGCTCTGCTGCCTAAAGTGGCAGATCACAGAACCTCCTTTCAAGCCCAGTAATCTTACAGCAAAGTGGTATTGCTGGGATGCTTTGAAAAAATGCATGTTAGCAGGTGTGTGAAACTCAGAGAAATTTCAGAGAAAATATTTCTTGTTTATTCCCTCCCAAATGTCCACCCAGTTTCTGGCGTCAGCCTGATGGTGAAAACTAACTAACTAACTAACTAACTAACTAACTAACTAACTAACTAACTAAAGTGTGTTCTCCCTCATGGAGAGCACAGGTTGCAGGCGGGGCTGACAAGACACCTACTAGGCAAATGGTTTGGCCATCCTTTAAGCAGGGGCGGGCTGTTACTGGGGAAATCTAGATGTTGTCATTTGTTGATTGACAGCCCTATTTGTTAAATACAATGCTCGCAGCGAGGAACTTCCTCTTTTGCTGCTTACTTTGGGTCACCCGCCCTCCCTTCCCTAATTTTAGGCTGTTTGCTTGACCTTGCTATGCCTGTCATGGGGTCGTCTGCTTTGGGGCAGGGGCCCGGTAGGAAATTTGTCCATTTGGCTGATTAGTGTGTGCCACTTGGTTTTTGCCTACTGCGTAGCAAATCGTCACAACTTGTAAGGTTTGCGGTTAGGCATTGGTCTTGGAATTGGTTGGTGGAGGGGTATGGATTCGGCTGTGCCTGCCCTTCCAAAAGGCTGCTGCTGCTGCTGCTTCAAGGGTTTTCCGTTAAAGGAACCCAGGGGCTCCCCATGCTTTTGTTCGAAACCCCCTGGCAAGGGGCTAGGGCCACACAAGCCCCTAGGAGCATTCTGGGGAGAGGTGAGGCATGGTTCCCAGTCCAGTCTCTCTCCCCAGGTGACTTACCCTTGCTGACTTCGCGGGGGGTGCGAATGTCAGAGCTGTCCCCGGGCGGGGTCAGTTAGTGCTACCAATGCCTAAGCAACCACTCACATTGCTGTAATTTGAATAAAGTTGTGGCCAAAATTATGCCAAAAACCTTAAACAAAATTAAGTGTCAAGTGTGTTTTTCTTTGGGGGGGGTGTCTTGGGGACCTTGACGTGCAACTCATCCTTACCAGAAATGGGGGGTGGGGTTTTCTGCTATGAATCAAAGCATACCACAGAACACAAAACTATGTGAGGACAGCCAGCCACATACGAACTTCCACCAACAGGCCAGTGAAACTAAATATACCGTAGTTTGATTTAAAGCAAACATTGCCATATTGCATAGAGTCTGTGACTGAACTGTCCTACCAACTTGTGCCATTTAAACTGCAATGAACAAATTAAAAAACACAAACTCTTAAACGAATGGACAAGAATAAGAGCCAAAAATATATTGGGTTGTATGTTATGCAAGCAGAAGCCCGCTTGTACAAGGAAGCTCTTCTGTATCCTGCTCACCCTGAAAAGATTTCCCAGAGAGTTAGTGGCCCCTTCTGAAAGGCCTGGGATGTGATGTCTGAAGTTGCAGTAGGAGAAATGAATCACCCAAAACCAGGATGAAGCAGCTTGCACAACGTCCCACACAAGCAAGCTGTCACTGCCCAGTGTAAAAGCACCAAAAGTAAGAACAAAGGACACCAGACATTTCTTTAAAGCAAACAATTATTCCCTCCACCCACCATATTCTTCTGTTGTGGGAAGAGAGGAGATTGAATGAAATTTCCCTCTACATCATCAGGTCACTTGACCCTTGTTTATTTTGCTTTTGCTACAGGGCTCTTAGTCCACTGGGATGATTTTTATTATTGTAAATGTAGACAGAACACAAGCAAGTATACCTGAAAGAGCATCTCTACCCCAATTGCTTTGACTCTCCTTCAAGTAAACAACTTTCTCCTTAATATTTAATGTTTCTTTGCTTGGAAAAATAGTAAATATTCGAGGACTAAGCGATGAGGTGCACTGCTTCAGATCTCATAGGTCTATGAGATAATCTTTTTATATTGCAAGATTTACTGTACCAACTGAGATACTTTTACGTTTCATTTCATTTACTGACAGCTCTTTCGTATAAATTGCTCCATTCCCTCTGTGGATTGATTTTACTAAACTTATCTCAGCTTCTTGCTTATCTGCCTGACTTTGATGCATAGGGAGAGAGATAATAAACCTGTCATGGTACCTTCCAGTAACTTTAAGGTAAGAAGATGCACAATATGATTATTCTGCATTAATATAGTACAAGATTCACTTAGCCAATATACTGATGCAAACGCTGTTACTGAAATCAGATGTTGCAACTTGATAAAACCTTCTACAACTTGATCCCAGCAATTATTATGAGAATAACTATGATCTTGTGTGTCGTGAGCCGAGATGGGCTATAGACAAAGTAAAAACAACAACAAAGTACCTGTAATATTATGGATAATATCATATATCTGCATATTTGCTACCAATAAATAGTCCAAAGCAGTATATTGTACCCTGGTTTGAGACCCCAGTAGTGAAGAACAGGTATCAAATTTCTTAAACAAACAAACATTAAATTAAAAAAATACTAGTTTAAAAAAAACCTAGCAATCAAACAAAAGTAAACTAGGTCAAAACAATAACAGCTACAAAAAAGTGATAATCAAAGGTCTTCTTAACCTGTTGGTTGGTAAGGCAGCTATGGCCACAGCAAAACAATAAATCCCCTTCCCATAAACACATTTAAGAGGCTATAGAATATTAATCAGCCAAAGGCTTGGCTGAAGGGGAACATTTTCACCTGGTGCCTAATGATATATAGTGAAGACGCCAAGCAAAGCTCCCAGAGGAAAGCATTCCACAAATGGGAAGCCACTGCAGAAAAGGCTTATTATCGTGTTGCCACCCTCCAGACCTCACATGGAGGAGGCACATGAAGAAAGGCCTAGATCTGGGCGATATCAGCTTTTCAACATCGCGGTATATCACCAGCCAAACATCGTAGTCTGGCAATAATAATAATAATAATTATTTATTATTTATACCCCGCCCATATGGCTGGGCTTCCCCAGCCACTCTGGGCGGCTTCCAACAATATATTAAAATACAATAATGCATCAAACATTAAAAGCGTCCCTAAACAGGGGTGCCTTCAAATGTCTGGTAGTTGTTGTTTTCTTTGACATCTGGTGGGAGGGTGTTCCACAGGACAGGTGCCACTACCGAGAAGGCCCTCTGCCTGGTTCCCTTGGCTTCTCACAGTGAGGGAACCACCAGAAGGCCCTCGGCGCTGGACCTCAGTGTCCGGGTAGAACAATGGGGGTAGAGATGCTCCTTCAGATATACCGCCATGTTGAAAAAACAAGCTGAATTGGCAAGGTACTGGGTGAAATTGCCACAGCTCTCATAGTGGGAGCTGAGGCAGTTTCACCCCAGCGTGCTGGTGAAACTGCCACTGCTCCTGAGTCCCTCTAGTAGCAACGTTCACTGGAGGAAGTTGCTGGCAGAGGGACTCAGAAGCAGCAGTGGTTTCATCAGCGATATACCGCTGAGTGAAACTGACATCACGATCTGCTCCTCATACTGGTCCTGGGCGATATATTGATATATCGTCCAGGCCTAGAAGGGCCTCAAAAGAGGAACACAAAGTCTGGGTTGGTTTATATGAGGAGAGGCGATTACTGAGGTTCTGTATAACCCAGCCATTTATAAAGATCAACTGTATATTTGATGAAGTGTTTCCATTGTTTTTAGTTTGTATGGATGGTTTTATTGATTTAGTTTGTTGAACTGATTTTATTGCTCTTAAGGGTCTGTGTTTTATTCTGCTTTTACACAGTACACTTCTTCAGCGGCTTCATGCCATGAAGTGGGGTATAAACATGTCTAATAATAATAATGCGCAGCTCTGTTACCTTCTGTCACAAACAAATCTCCAGCCACATATACCTATTCCTATTATAGAGCATCACTGCTGCGCAGATTTCATTCCTTCGCCACAGAACCTTTTTAAAAAAACAACTGAATTTTGAGGCCAGCTATCTGGGAGAAAATAAATAGGCTTTTATCATTGGTAGAAAGTGTCACTCCAATGACATTGACTCAAGCCTCCTTCAAATCTAAGAATGCTGTAACAAGTTAGGTTTACAGGTTGATGTGTTTTCACTTATAAATCTAGACTTGTAAATAGCTATTTGGCTTATTATCTCTGAGGAGATTAAGAATCATCTCAAAGTAACTACCCAAGACAGCTTTTGGTGTGGGTGGGTGGGGGTGTTATTTTCTGTTTAGGCTATCGCTATGACATAAATAAATTATACAGATATGTATAGGCAGATAAGCCAGTAAATGTTTTCTGGACTTGCCTGCAAGGTTATATTAATTGTTGCTCCTGAATCCTATCAACCCCGTGAGGTGGGTCACTGTTAATCCTGCCTAACAAATTAGTACTAAGAGCTCAGTGCTCAAGGAGTATCTGAACACAGGTCTCACAGCTCCAGGCCCAGCACTGTATCTATCAGACCACATGCCCATTTAATACAGACCTCAGTTTATTTAATTCAATTCCTTTGAAAAGTCACAGTAAACGCAAACGATGCCACCAGCTTATACCAGAAAACAGGATACACACTGCACTGCACGGAACAGCAGATTTTGTTTAGCAAATGCTTAATGCCATTGTCATGGTTTCAGAGTCTCAGCTTGCAGTGGCATTGCTAGCATTACCATAAATGCATACCTACTTTCAGTTTATAGAATCTGTATGGAACTTTACATTGGAACAGATCCAATATGGTTCTAGTACTATACGTCAGCAGGATGAGGTAGCAATTTATGAATTCTAGTAGAGAAATGTACTCACAGAGTCAAGTGGGTAACACTTGCAAAGAGTTCAGCTTTTTCCCTTTCTCCCAGAAGCTTCAGCAGTTCAGCTGGCAGCCAGCAGCCAAAGAGTCGGTGTCAGAATTTTGATGTCATTGCACCATGACTTGGATAAGGATGCTAGGTTAGTTTGAGGTAGGGTGAGGTGGAGTAGAGTGGAACTCCATGTGGAAGAACCAAGGAGGTTTGAGAGGGTGGATGCAGAACCAATGGGGAATTATCTGTTGTTATATAACTTTTGCAAACAAGATTTCCTGGCTAGAGCACCGAGTCTAAAAACAACAACTGACCTTATGACTGCAACATCCAGGTTAATTTTAGGGCTTTTGTTTTTTCTTGTCCTGCTACCTCTTGCTTTGTCTGACATCTTGCCTGAGGAAGCGTTTGGAGAATTTGGAAGCTTGCCACTTTCAGAAACCTTTTGTTAATCCTGATAAAGATATTGCCCAACTATGGATTTGGGACTTCTTTTTCTTTGCTGCTTCTTTTTCTTTGCTTTTCAATTACAGATAGGTAGCCGTGTTGGTCTGCCATAGTCAAAACAAACAAAAACAAATTTCTTCCAGTAGCACCTTAAAGACCAACTAAGTTAGTTCTTGGTATGAGCTTTCGTGTGCATGCACACTTCTTCAGATACACTGAAACAGAAGTTGCCAGATCCTTCTATATAGTGAGAAGGTGGGGAGGGGTATTACTCAGAAGGGTGGTGGGAATGGGTGATTGGCAGATGAGCCTGTTGACGACTCTTAACGACTGCAATAGGTCTTACAGGAAAAAGCAAGGGGTGAGAAGGTGAAAAATGACAAAGCCCTTTGCTTTTTCCTGTAAGACCTATTGCAGTCGTTAAGAGTCGTCAACAGGCTCATCTGCCAATCACCCATTCCCACCACCCTTCTGAGTAATACCCCTCCCCACCTTCTCACTATATAGAAGGATCTGGCAACTTCTGTTTCAGTGTATCTGAAGAAGTGTGCATGCACACGAAAGCTCATACCAAGAACTAACTTAGTTGGTCTTTAAGGTGCTACTGGAAGAAATTTTTTTTTTTGTTTTGCTTTTCAAGTAGAAGAAGAGGAGGAGGAGGAGGAGGAGGAGGAGGAGGAGGAGGAGGAGGAGGAGTTTGGATTTGATATCCCGCTTTATCACTACTCGAAGGAGTCTCAAAGCGGCTAACATTCTCCTTTCGCTTCCTCCCCCACAACAAAGACTCTGTGAGGTGAGTGGGGCTGAGAGACTTCAGAGAAGTGTGACTGGCCCAAGGTCACCCAGCAGCTGCATGTGGACGAGCGGAGACGCGAACCCAGTTCCCCAGATTACGAGACTACCGCTCTTAACCACTACACCACACTGGCTCAGGATAGTTTTTAGCTATCAGGACTATTGTTTCCCAGAATCAGGCTGCCTTAGTGATAAAAAAAAGGAACAGTTGAGGCCATGACAATGAAGTGGACTGGAAAAATCATGTTTTTACCCTATGGTTCATCCAGAGGTACACCAGGTAAGTTATGCCTGGGATACAGAGAGTGAGACTAACCCATGAGAGTGGAATTGATCTGAGACTTTCCTCACAACTCTCGTTGCATCTGTATGTGATTGTTATACCGTGCGGAGAGTTTCGCCTGTTTTGTTTTCATCCTATGTGACGAATCACTACAAATAGTAGTTAAATAACTGTACTGACATCTGCTTCTAAGGAAATTTGATTTTGCAGTAAAAATGTGACTCTTCTTTGCTCTGATAAATTGAAACCATAATCACAGTAGGAAAACTGCATCTTCATGTAAGTGCTTCCTAGTTGTGAGATCAAGATCAGCCCAAAATATTTTGCTGTCAAGGCAAATGACAAGACGGTGCCCCCACCACTGCATTTCCTTAACAAAAGGGCTGGCAGCTAAATTTTCCTTTCAACACTGGCAATAGGACAATCCACTAAGGGTAGCAGGTTTATTTAGGACACAGGGTAACACGGCATGACATACACAGCTCTGACCTCCAACACCTTACTGCAGCACTCTGCCCTTCAGCATCTGCTGCCTGAGGCAACCACCTAACTTTGCCTTATAGTAGGACTGGCCCTGTGTAAGATCACAAAAAAGTGCCCCATGGATAAATGAACTAAAGTTTATAGTAAGAGCTCTGTTATACTGTGCTTGGGGATATCCCTAGAATGTCTACTGTTATACTTGGAAGGATTCTGTAACTTGTACCAAACAAGGTTTCTTCTGACAACTGCAAGTTGCTCATATTAGGCACTACTGATTCAACACTGCACAACTGTTTATTCAATCTCTGAGGGACACAGTTTCTTCAAATACAATTTCAGACATTAAACTATGTCTTCCTGCAAGAGGGTTAGCAATTATCAATGAGGCTTGACTTAATGATACAGTGTGCATCAGCCAGTACATTTAATTAGCTTTTCTTGCTTGGCCCCATGCAATCAGATCTCATCTATACAATCCTGGTCATGATTCATGTAAATAAGATTTTCAGTAACTGTCCTTGATATATAAAAACTGCCCTAGCATTACAAATACTCTGTTGAGAGAAAGAATAGATAGTATGGCTTCAAAAAGGTAGACCAGGAAATTAACAAGAACAACAAAACCAGGAACAAAATTATAAGGGGAAAATCATTAGTGTGCTCTGTATTGACAATTCATACAGGTCTCAATGATTTTTAAAATAATTGTTATTTTTTACACACACACAAAGAAATACCCCCCCACAACATTCACTTAACATATATAAAAATCTTACGAAAAATATCTATATATTAAAATTAAAAAACTGGAATAAAAGGGAAATTAACACTATATACATCTTTTTTCCAGAGGAGGTATAACATATTCATAAGCATTCAGATCTCATTAAACATGAGAGAATCTGTACAAGAAAGAAACCACATAAATGTTCCACATGTGGGAAGAGTTTCAGTCAGAAATCAAAACTCAAAATATATGTGAAGTATCATACAGGGATAAACCTTAAAAATGGGCATGTTTTTTTACCGGTATGCAAATTGCATTAAATGTCAAACATCTACACAGAGAAACAATCCAAATGTTCTACATGTGTGAGAAGCTTTCTTCTTCAATCAAGCCTTCTTTCACATGAAAGATGATGATGATGATTACAATTTGTATACCTCCCTTCATCTTTAGATCTCGGGATATTCACAACATGAAAAAACCCACAAAATACGTAAGATCCCCCACAGAAGAAAAGCTATTTAAATATTCCAGTTGTAGGAAAAGTGTTCTGATTTCATGAAGCAACAGAGAATACGCACAAGGGAAAACTGCCCATTCTCCATGTGTGAAAAAAACTGTTAGTGACCAGTCTTCCTGTACATTAAAGATTCCACACAGGAGAGAAGCTGATAAAATGCTCCCATTGTGGGACTTGCTCATTTCAGAAGCAGGATCTCGTTAAAATACCAGAAATCCACACAGGATAGAAACCCTACAAATGCCCCACATGTAAGAAAAGTTTCAGCCAGGAATAGTCTCTTATCGTACACGAAAGATTCCACGGAGAAAGGACACGTAAGTGCTCCAATTATGGAAATGGCTTCAGTTGGAAGTCTGAGATTGTTGAACACAAGCAGAAACACATAGGGCGATAATCACTGATAATCTGCCTTCCCCTTGCCTTCTCTTTTTACAGCAAAGCACTGTTGGGTGACCGCCTTTAATGCCTCCTCAGTATAAAACCCAACTTGGTCCAAGTAGAAATTCTGACATAGTGGCCTAGTTCAGTTAGCATGAAGGCACAGGTTCCAGGAGAGAAATTGACAGGTGTTTTGCTCCTCCCTGGTCCTTTTTGCTGCAGTGCCACCCTGACCTAAGCCCAGGTTTGGTTTAGTATGTCATCTGAACCCATGCTCATGATTAAATTCTCTCCAGACTAACCACACACTGTAATCAAGATCAAATCTGGGTTGTGGTTAGGCTTTGCCTTAGTGTGATATGCAAACCAAGGCAATGGCAGATGAAGCAAGTTGGATCCTCCTAACAGAGGGTCCACGTTGTGCTTGGCCCCTGAAACTCTTTCCCAACTGGCTTGTGGGCAGGGCTTGCCCCGCTCCAAGCCGGTGGTGCCACAGTTATGCCACTGGCCTTTAGCCAATCGGCATCCTGGCAAAGGTTGGGGGTATTTATTTGGCAGCACACTTTTGCTTTGCACTGCCGAACACCCGCCCACCCACCTGTTAATTAGGATGTGTTTGGCCTTGCTTTGGACTTCAATTGGTCGCCTGTTTTGGAATGGGGGCCAGGTAGGAATTTTTCCCAATGTGGCAGATTGACTGTGGCCACTTGGTTTGCTACCTCTCAGCAATCGTCACAACTTTGTAAGGTTTGGCGGTTAGGCATTGGTTTAGGGGAATGTGGGGAGTGGAGGTGCGGCCACCACCTGCCCCTCCAATGAATAGGTATTCCGTTAAAAGAATCAGGGGGTCTGGATCTTGTCCGAAGCCCGGAGAAGGGCTAGGCCCATGCCAGGACCCCCAGGAATCCCAGGGGTGAGAACCAGTCAATATACACTGACGGTAATCCACCTGCTGGTTGTTTACCCTTATAGGCTTCCTGCAGGGTAGGGCAGGAGCCAGATATAGTTTTGATACCAATGCCTAAGTCCATACCAGTCACATTTGTGTATTCAATAAAGTTGTGGCCAAAATTTGCTCATTAACATTTAAACTAAATTCTATCTCCACTGTGTCTTTATTTCCATGAGGGACGGGTTTTGGGGCTCGGAGCACAATCAGCAGCATACTGGCTTTCAGCCATTTTAGTGAAGAGTTTTACAAGTTTTGAGTAATCTCCTACATCAGGGGTAGTCAAGGTGATGCTCTTCAGGTGTTTTGAGCCAGAACTCCCACCAGCTCCAGTCAGCATCGCCAGTGTTCAGGGACAGTGGAAGTTGTAATTCAACATGTCTGGAATCGAAGACACTTGGCTAGCAATGTGGGGATAAAACTCCTATTCATAAAATATCAGCTAACTATAAAGAACTGTCATTGAAGTTGATTCATAAATGGTACGTGACTCATAGGAGGCTCTTGAAGATAAATTCATTTGTATTGGCAAGGTGCTGGGGGGGGGATGATCAGAAAGTGGGTTGTAGCTCCACCTACAGAGCGGTTCTACTAGAGTGCAATAATTCTGGGCTACGGTATTCAGAGAAACGGATATGATCTTTAACTGCCACATTATCCCAACTCTCAATTAGCACATTTATCTATATTTGACAAGGATAACAAAAAAGCATAATAAGCATTTGATAGTGCACCTGCTTATAGCAGCTAGGATGGACCATCACACAGTTGGGGGGGGGGGATAGATGAGGCCAATCTTACTACTTAGGATCATAGAACTGTAGAGTTGGTGATTCTCACTGTCCCTTCCAACTCCAACCCCCTGCAGTGCAGGAATCCTGCCCACAGCCATCCCTGAGGAGACTCAAACACCAACCTTCTGATGAACAAAAAACCACACTGACCCATTGTGCCACAGAGAACATCCATCTTGGTACAGTAAAGTTTGCCCTGCTGGAAAAACTAATAAAACTGATAGCCATTAGATGCCAAAGGGGGAAAGGGGATGCTTTTGTACTTGTTTGGTCTGACTGTATTTCATTTGTAATCAAGGAAGAACATGGCCAAGAACCCTGCCTATCCTATGAATGAATATGGCTGATATCGTGACTCAAGGCATTTGAATATTTCAAATACGGTACTTTCACTTGGTATGATAGGGTTCATGTTTTGTAACCTTGTTTTGTTTAATCATTATGTCTACATTATAAAGTTCTAGTTGCTACCTTTGGTGCATTCACATACCTTTATTTTAACTTGGGTTTATTTTTTGTTTGTATTTGTTCAACAGTGATCTGTAATTTTATATGTATATCATCACCAGTTCCTGTTTGATCACATTGTATGTTGCAGAATCTCTTAAGTTAACAAAGATTGTAACGATAAAACACACACACACATCTGGAAAGCAACACATCAATCCACCCAGGCTGTTCTTCCTTCCTCCTTCCACACTTTCCATGATAAAAACTCATTATTCACATATTTACCGGAGGATATCAATTTTTCAGGCTCATAACCTGTAATGGTTCTAGGGGTTGCTCGTGCGTAAGCCGGTGCCAACACCTGGCTGGGTTGCCTGAGTGAACCTTTTCTGTCCGGACAGCCACTCACCCGTGGCTGTCTCAATCGCTGGCAGAATCTGTCAGTGGGCGTTTCTTAAACTTCTTCCAGCAAAGAAGCTCTTTGACGCCTAGTCTCCTCCTACTCTCCCTGCGCGGAAGCCTTCTGCGCAAGGAGGGCGTAGGCAGCAGAGGACCCTTACTCTCCCCGCTGTTTCCCAGCAAGGAGTCATGGGACCGCCTCGCCGATTCCCCCATCTGCCCCCCTTCTCCACTGGTGCTACGCTGATTCTCTTCCCCAGAAGCTGGGCTGCCTCTCCCCATCCCAGGACGCTCTCTGGAATCCCTCTGGAGCTTGCTCTCTCCCTCCGGCACTGATGGCAGTTCCCTGACATAACCATATGAGGCAGTTTTCTACTAGTGACAGAAACTGAAGTATATGAAATCAATCTGTAAACGGAAAAACTCTGGAGAGCAAGACTCAGAGATCTTATTTGACATATTGTCCTGCCATTAGGAAAGCATTAAAAAAAATGCACCACTACCTTACCAACTCTGAATCAGCAGATTTCAGCAAGCCAATAAAAATGGTTTACAGAAGAAAATTAACACTGCATGACTGCTACCACAAGCCACTCAGCAAATGTAAATAAGATAACAGAGCCTTTACAACAAATATAGCCTCTACTGCAAAGATATCAGCACTTTAGTAGAACACTTATTGTTATAGACAAAAAAGGCTCTACGTGGCCCAGTGGAAATATATGATGCAATGAGTGAAGCTCACCCATCATCTGTTTTCCACCACTCTAATTAATTCTTTTTAACGTTGTACTTACTTTCTTTCTCTTACAAAACTACTTCTCGTAATTTTACAAAAATTACAAAAATGTTACAAAAATTACTAAACAGTCATTCGGTACATATATATATTTAAATCAATCTAAGTCATAATTAAGAGAGTCCAAGGATAATAACAAG
This sequence comes from Podarcis filfolensis, assembly GCF_964270895.1. Taxonomy (NCBI): domain Eukaryota; kingdom Metazoa; phylum Chordata; class Lepidosauria; order Squamata; family Lacertidae; genus Podarcis; species Podarcis filfolensis. Next base: position 45,195,590 of record NC_139614.1, on the reverse strand, counting down.
AAGATTTAAAGATGGGACTAGTGGACACTCAAAGCAGTAGAATATGAGATGATTGTGTTGGGATATAAGTACTACGCAGCTGCGAACAAGCATCACATGTTTACATCACATGATGGAGCTAACCGTGGGGCAGGAAGCTCCAGGGATTTCACAGGCATTTGTTCTTTGTGTAATATGAGACCTTCCTGTTGCTTGTGTGAAGGAAGTCTGAGTGAGTTGCTCGGAGAAGTCTGAGTGAACGGACATGTTTTTGTACAGTTGTACAGTCAGAAATAAACTGTAGATGAAACAGACTTTCTGACTATCTTCTTTCTCCTGCTGGTATGCAAGGAAGAAGGACTCCACTGAACTTGAAGCATGGGAACCCCTAACAAAAAAGTTATAATTTGGCAAAATATTTGGACTTTATGATATATATTTGTATAATTTGGAATATTTAATGTGATTTGATTGGATTGTTAAAATGGAAAACTTAATAAAAATTATTATTAAAAAAGTCATAATTAAGAGAGTCTATCAACAGTTGCATAATTGGGGGTGTCCATAAAGTATGTCGCACACCCTAAGGTATTTTTAATACATGCAGGGAAGAAGGCTGGCTCCTTGCTCATAAGGGTTTGCTACACGTGTGTCAGAGTGGGTGCAAAAGGGCTCCAGACCTCTCATGATGTCTCAGAGAGAGTCAGGTAATGAAAGAAGGAGGGTGAAGCTGCCACAACCAAGAAGGAGAGAGTAACCTATGTAGAAAGGTTCATAGGTAGGTACCACCATCACCACCACCACCCAGTGTCGGATCTACAAATTTTGTCATGGGCACAAAAGTTTGCACTACCACCACCCCTCATCATAAATAAATTTTAACAAATGACTGCTCAGACTATACAAAAATCTGCCTTGGGCGGGAGGGAGTTGAAGGATCTCTTAATTCTTACTGGCAGAGAGATTCCACATGCATCGATGTACGCATATACAACAAGCTGCTTAGCAATGTGTGCCAGTTATTCATAAACTTACCATTTATGCAGATTTCAAATGATTTGCAAAGGTCATCCTCAAACAGGCAGCCTAGAAAGAATGCAATGAAAACACAAAATCAGGATGGTGTGAAAGCAATGCAGTTGCAGTACAGTCCCAACATCTCAAGCTATAAAATCTCAAACTGGAGTCAGACCTTTGTTTGATATTCTAAACTGAACAGTACAGAAGAAGCCAAGAGCATAAAGTAAATGGGAAGAATGAATGGGAAGAATACAGAAATATAATACCTGCTACTGAGCGCCTGGTCCCCAAAGGTTCGTTTCCCGAGGCACAGCTCTCATGTAGTATTTCTAGCTGTTATGCTGGGCCTCAAATCCAGAATGTGTCTATGACCATCTGAAGTCAATAGCTAAAAGCTGGTGTCACTGCTTATATACCCAACTGATCATTGCAGGAGGCCCTCTCCTGCAGATACCATCTCATCAAGGTCCATTCAATACAATGAACGAAATGGGCTTTTGGTGTAACAGCACCTACCCTTGGGAACTTCTTCCCATTACATATCAGACAGGGCACATTTCTATAATCTTTCTGGTACTTATTGAATACTTTCCTTGGATGGCCACTATAACAAGGTCCTGTACACAGAAAGACTTTTTATTTTTGGTCAACCTCAGGTGGAAGACATCACTCATAAAGAGAACCAAGAAATCGCTTTCTGAAATCTCTGTTTGCAGAAGCAAACAGGTACACCATGGTAGAAATGGTTCTGTTTCTTCTGCGTGGCAATAATTGCTTTGTAACACAGAAAGTGGCCCTCTGTGCACCGGCTGCAACAACAACAAAAATCAGGGGAAATGAGTTAGATAAAAGCACTATAAGTTGTTTTGGGAATTCAGACATTAAGTTTGCGGGTGTCTCTGGTATCTTCTCTCTTAAATCGATAAACAATAAAGGAAGCTAGATCCACCTAGACCAGCAAGAGTTTTAGAAAGCATGCTCATCATCATAGTGATTATGAGAGCCAGTGTGGTGTAGTGGTTAAGAGCGGTAGTCTCGTAATCTGGGGAACCGGGTTCGCGTCTCCGCTCCTCCACATGCAGCTGCTGGGTGACCTTGGGCCAGTCACACTTTGAAGTCTCTCAGCCCCACTCACCTCAAAGAGTGTTTGTTGTGGGGGAGGAAGGGAAAGGAGATTGTTAGCCGCTTTGAGACTCCTGAAGGGGAGTGAAAGGCGGGATATCAAATCCAAACTCTTCTTCTTCTCTTCTTCTTCTTATGGTGGTAGTCTCAACTCTAGTAGACAAGCTACATGTGAAATAATTCGAACCTTATCCCTTGTGGTTTAGAATTTGCATGCGATACACCTATCATATATCAGCTGTCATGGTAGGCCATGACATATCTTACACTTGCTGGGGTAGTAAGAACAAACTGAGTAGATGGGAACGAAAAGCAATGACAAAATCACACCTTTAAAAACATACTTAGCTACGGTATCACAATTTGCATTGAAGGCAAAATGTTTTATTCTCAGTGTTGTGTTCTCAAATTAAACATGCCCAGGACTGGACTACTTACATTTCCTTCTAAGTCTTCTCCTCAATCCCTCTTTGTATCTGTCAACAAAATCACTATGCAACCTCTTAATCAGCCATTCATGCAACAGTTTTATCTTTCATTCTTCTATCTTCTTTCCTACGCACATTAATCAGCTGTCAAGTCCTGCCATTTCTCTTTGTTCTCTCTCTCCCCCTCATTCTTCCTCTCTCTAAGCCAATTCTTCTCTGCTACGTCAGCTATAATACTGGTTCATGTTCTGGTCATCTTTTATCTGGTCTTCCTCTTTCACAACTCAGACCTCCCATCTCTCTATCCACAGCTACCCTGTCAAAAGTACTAATTTATTCCATTGTTCAGACCAAGAAACACCCCTCTTCAGATGCTGTCACTGGCTTACAGTTTTGGCCCAAGCTCCTCATTACTCCCTATCCATGATCTCTACTTATCCAACTCCACCATGCTCAGCTGATTACATGTCTCCAGAATAACTCAACATATTCTCCCCTGCTTCTTCCTATGAATAAAGGTATCCCTGAACATGTACATGGTGCCATCTCTCTCCCTTCCTTCAAATCGCCCATCAAAACACATCTATTCGATGTGGTCTCTGATCACAGAATCATAGAATTGTAGAGTTGGAAGGGACCCCGAAGGTTATCTAGTCCGAACTCTAGCAATACAGGAATCCCATCTAAAGTATCCATGACAGGTAGCCATCCAACTCCTGTTTAAAAACCTCCAAGGAAGGAGAGTCCACTATGTTCTGAAGAAGCCTGCTCCACTATCGAACAGCTTTTACTGTCACAATGTTCTTCCTGATGTTTAGTCGGAATCTCCTTTCTTGTAACTTGGATCCCGATTCTGTCTTATGAAGCATTAGCTACCCTTCCCAGCTTGGTGTCACCTGCAAATTTAATGAGCATCCCCTCAATTCTTTCGTCCAAGTTGTTATAAAGACATTAAACAACAACGGGCCCAGGACAGAACCAATGTGGCACCTAACTTGCCACATTTTTCCAGGATGATGAGGAACTATTAGTGAGTACTCTTTGGGTTTGGTCAGCCAACCATCTACAAATCCACGTAATAGTTACCTATTGCTTTATAAGTCGATATGAACTGCCTTGAATGCACTGTTTAATTAATACTCAGTTTGACCCCATCAACATAAATATGGGTAGCAATTTTGGTGACAGCCAGTCCCTACTGACTTTTGACTTCCTTATATTGAATCTGCCATTTTGTTGTTCAGGCACCAAACGTAAAGAGATTACTTTGGAACAAGTGTGTAATTCAAATAAGTGATTTTAATTCTGTTCGGTCCCTTTTGCATTATCACCTAATATGTACTCAATACGCACAAGAAAAACTTATTATACAAAGCTGCACCTTCAATGTTTCAACAAAACTTGACAATTACATGCTGATTAGAATGAGGCATCTGATGCAATTAACCAGAGGATCTATGTCTTGAATAGCAAATTAATAAATTCATGTGTGGCAAACTCTGGTACTGGTTTGCTGGGGAAAGCAGATTAGAAGGACCTCTAAATCTCCTTGAAAAACGCATGATATTTGAATTGAGTTTTACATTAACTGAAGCTAAAGTTATGCATGTTTCACCCAGCAGTCAAAATGCTAATTTAAACACAAATTTATTTTTTGTTATTATTTGCTACAGCATTAAGAAACAACATATTTCATTTTAAATATCATCTACCTGCTAATGGTTAATGACAGTAATAAATCATTACTGAAGAGCAAAGCAGTATCGTATCCTGCAGATCCTTTTACTCACGTCATGCATTACAAACAACTGTCTTCCATCTTCTAGCAAAATACCCACCCTCCCCACCTTAGTTTCCTGCTAAAATAAATGCAAATGAATGCAGGATTTACCTTGTGTCAGAAACAAGCCATACATTCCTCCCCTCATATATCAATATTTTATTGAAAAACACTCAGCTACTCAACCATATCAGTTTAAATTGACTAATTAGTGCAATCTGCTTTAAGTTTGCATATGAAAATGCAAAATTTGGATGAAAAAAGGATGCTGTTTCAGACCAAAATTGGGGAGTTAGAATCCAACAACATATGGAGGGCCACAGATTCCACATTATCTGATTTAGATAATGTGATACAGGGGTCACCAGTGTAGTGCCTACAGGTGAGAATTTGCTCACCAATACGTTTTGTGCAACCCACAGAAGGTCTCAGTAAATTTTCCCTCAAAAATCCCAAGTGCAATCCTGCTCAGTTCCTATTTGTGCTGGTTCGGCTTATCCTACATTGAACATGCCCTTTTAAACATGCCCACATTTCATTCAATATCAGGATTGAATCTTCCCTTCCAGTCTGAAGAGGTGTGCAAAGACCATCTCTCTACAAGTGTGTTGCAGGTGCCTTTTTTCCCCTCTTGCATGGGTGGGGTGGCTGTAGGGTGGCATGCAGCCCCTACCATTTTGTGTGCCTTTTCTCTATTAGACTTCGCAGCTGTTTTGCGTGAAGCCATACATCCCAGGACAGGCATTTTGTGAGTGGTGGCCAAATGAACCACTGGCCGCAAAAGGTTGCCGACTCCTGATGTGTTGCAGCCAACACCATCTCCGGCAAGCCATTCGCTTTTGCAGGAGAGAAAGGAATGCCTCTTGCAAGATGGCAACTACAAGGTCCAGGTCCTGTGAGCATCTGCATTACACTGTTTAAAATCTTCAGCATGGTGTAGTGGTTAAGAGCGGTAGATTCGTAATCTGGGGAACCAGGTTCGCGTCTCCGCTCCTCCGCATGCAGCTGCTGGGTGACCTTGGGCTAGTCACACTTCTCTGAAGTCTCTCAGCCCCACTCACCTCACAGAGTGTTTGTTGTGGGGGAGGAAGGGAAAGGAGAATGTTAGCCGCTTTGAGACTCCTTAGGGTAGTGATAAAGCGGGATATCAAATCCAAACTCCTCTTCTTCTTCAGCATGATTTTTCAAACGGAGTTGTTAAAACAAACTTATTTTAATCTAGTAATCTAATCAATTCATTAATCCACTAAACAGTGCCATCCTACTCCCTTTCTCTAATATCAGTGGTCTTTAAATATGGAAGAGCCTTCCCTTACATCACATTGTGACCCATCTGCTACCCTCATTCCTAATTCCCCTTTGCAGAAGGAAACACAGTGCTCTGCCTCTTCAAATATTTCAGGCTGCTGGAACTAGTATATGCCATCTGCTCCTAGAACTGATTTGGTGTTGCTCATGCTCTGTGGAGCTTGGATATCAGTAAGAACCCAGTGTACATGTAACTAGCTTTCACTGGCAGCAGAAACTACAGAAAGGAAAGGAACTGAAATGACATATTTCTAGTTCCCAAGAAGGTTTTATTACTCGAGAAATTGCACTGCACTACAGTTATTCATAGCCTGGTCAACATCCATGTTAGATCTAGCACAAACAAGAGGGGCTGTCCCAACGCCATGCTGGAAGAGCAGCAACGCCCTGTACTGGAACTCCAGCAGAAGCGGTGGGGTGCCGCCTATGTGCATATACCGCCTGAGGCAGCTGCTTCACCCATACCTCATGGTTGGGCCAGCTCTGGGAGAGAGGATATAGCTGTAAGGCGGCTACATGAAAACATGTGAATATGGAACAGTTATTGATAGTATTCAAATATTACACTGGCTTCCAGTTTATCTTGATACAATTCAGTGTTCCGGTTTCACACTATGAAGTCCTACAAAACTTGGGATCACGAGAGGTCCAGAGGGTGGCAGTAGGAGAACAGGCCTTTTCTATGGTGGCTCCCCATTTGTGGAATGCTCTCCCCAGGGAGTCTTACCTGGTGCGTTTGTTACACATTTTTCAGCGCCAGGCAAAAACATTCCTCTTCTCTCAGGCCTTTGGCTAGTTAAATAATTATTTAAATATATTATAATCTATGGCCATTTAAACTGGGGGGGGAGGAGTATTTCTTTTGTTTATTACTATGTTATGTATTTTTGTGTTTTTATACTGTAAACTGTCCTGTGATCCTAGGATGAAGGGTGATACATCATCATCATCAATCATCATCATCATGCTGTCTGCCTTTTCTTGTCAGTACCTACATGCCTTTTAGGAGACTAGCTTTAATATTCCTTCTCCGGTTACCCTCAATTGACTAGCAACAGGACCCTTTGAGTTGAAGCACTTACCCCATTTAAGAAATATTCTCTCACCAAATTCATGTGGCAAATAGGTAGCTGTTGTTTCAGTGCCAAGTAAAATAATGTTTATTTTCCAGTGCCTTTGGGTGTTTGATCAGATGTCGTGAAGTTTTTGGCATTGCTCTTTTGCATATAGTCACATGTAATTTATTGGATTCAAATTAGTTTGGAGCTTTTTGTTGGCTTTAATTAAATTATTAGCCACCTTGGAGGCTTCCCCCTGCCTGCAACCCTGCCTCCAAAGAAGGTGAGGTATATTTTTTAAATAACTAATAAAATGCAGGGCTATTTTCTTCTTTAATTTACAGTGTACTACTTAGGCTATAGAGACACGGGTGGCGCTGTGGGTTAAACCACAGAGCCTAGGACCTGCCGATCGAAAGGTCGGCGGTTCGAATCCCCGCGGCGGGGTGAGCTCCCGTTGCTCGGTCCCAGCACCTGCCAACCTAGCAGTTCAAAAGCACATCAAAGTGCAAGAAGATAAATAGGTACCGCTCCGGCAGGAAGGTAAACGGCATTTCCGTGTGCTGCTCTGTTTTGCCAGAAGCGGCTTAGTCATGCTGGCCACATGACCCGGAAGCTGTACGCCGGCTCCCTTGGCCAATAAAGCAAGATGAGCGCCGCAACCCCAGAGTCGGCCACGGCTGGACGTTTCCGTATGCGGCGCTGGTGCTGGCTTGCCAGATGCAGCTTAGTCACACTGGCCACGTGACCCGGAAGTGTCTTCGGACAGCGCCAGCTCCCGGCCTCTTGAGCGAGATGAGCGTGCAACCCTAGAGTCGGTCACGACTGGCCCTGATGGGCAGGGGTACCTTTACTTAGGCTATAATTTTGTATCAGAGATAAATTACAATACGCAGAACAGTGTGATTTCAGGGGGTTCTTAGTAGCCACTTGCTTAGTGGAGCAGCAAGTCATTCTACAGGCTGTATAATCCTTCTCAGTCACCTTACCCTATTGACACATTTTCTTCAGCAACTGTTAAACAAGTGACTATTATAATATGAAATATTTCTCCCTGCAACCAGGCTGGGAAAGCATAACTTTGACTGATGCATCCAAAAAGCAAATCAGGTTTGGCTATGTTAAACACTAGTAGTGGGGATGGGGGTGGGGCGGGAAATCCCTGACATTTAAAATACTATCCTTAACTCACATGGTCCTTTATTTACCATGATTCTTGTCTAACAGGGAAGGAACTGCAGTTGCTGCAACAGCACCACAGCGGCTTATTTTCTGCTGTACATCAGAGCTTGGTGGAGCCATGACCCTCCCTACTAAAAAGCAACAGTGGAAATTATCATTATCATAGCGCACAGCTATGGGTGGGGTGAAAGGGAAGCAACATACAAACTGCACAAGTTATTAGCTGGGGAAATCAATGTGGGTGCAATTTGCTTGTGCCTATAAGCCATATGATATAGGGTTGTTGGGCGTGAACATGTCTGTTTCAGCAGATGTTAAATCATTCTGCTGTTTCTAAGAAATTTCCATGACCACTGCTTTTACGTAAGTTGTTGTTTTATAGCTTCAATGTTGACTATTCCCGTTCTGCTTTTGTTTTAATTGTACAGTGGTACCTCGGGTTAAGTACTTAATTTGTTCCAGAGGTCCGTTCTTAACCTGAAACTGTTCTTAACCTGAAGCACCACTTTAACTAATGGGGCCTCCTGCTGCTGCCGCGCCGCCGGAGCCCGATTTCTGTTCTTATCCTGAAGCAAAGTTCTTAACCTGAAGCACTATTTCTGGGTTAGCGGAGTCTGTAACATGAAGCATATGTAACCTGAAGCATATGTAACCCGAGGTACCACTGTATTCCTGTTACGCTTCTCTGTAAACTGCTTTGAATGAGTGTTGGGAAAGTGGGCCAATAATAATATCTGCCTTGTGATATCCTATGGTTTTAAGCTACACATTATTTGGATTGATTGGTTATTTCTAAGTATTGATATTCTGTGTCAGTTAACACTGTGCTTGTATGAGCTATGGAATGAACTATTCCATTTCTTGTATATCACGACAGTTCTAACTTGATTTGCATCTTCAAATTATGTCAGAGGGCTTGGAAGTTAAAATATGCCATTACAGCTGTGCTGCTTAATTTTTCTCTTGTAGCTTATAAAGTTTGCTCTTGTTTCTCACCTCATTTCTGTCCTACATTTGGCTCAGTATAATTTCATAGTGGTTCTGTGAGTATGAAACTGTGTTCAGAAACTGATCGCTGCTCCCAGTAGGCTCCCATTCTTATTTATTTTGCTTTCTCCTTTTGTTGTTTGAACGGCTAGTATTTTCTCTGGGCCTGAGAATATTCTGTTTTTAGAAAACATCTGTCTGCAGAATCCTATTACCATCAATGGTAATATTCTCTCTCAGTTGCTGAAATACTGCTTTTGATAGAAAATTGTACTTCTCTTGAGACCTAATGTATGCAGGGACGAGTAAGATTTTTCACTCCTATGCTTCCTAACCATGATTTGTGAATTACATCCTGGAATTTCCTTGCTAAGTGAGAATGTGCAAGTGTACAGGTAGTTACAGTAAAAACTGAAGCCATTTCATTCCTCCATTGGTCATCCTGCTGCTGTACCACCTAGAGCTAAGCTATCATTTGACTTAGCATTGCGTTCAAACCCAGGTTTTTGTTTTGTCTTGCTGCAGACATACCATGAGAGCTGTAATCAAGGTGTGTTCTTGACTTACTGCTTGCGGTTTTGTCTACAAGAACAAACCACAAGCCAGCATCCAGCATTCAGAAGTTTATGGTTGACTTGATGAAATACAGGTGACCATTCTCCCTCTCCTTATATGCTCTCTATATACACCAATGAATAAGCCCCAAACATTATTTTCTATTTTCTGTTTATTGTTAAGAAATGTATGTATATGCTCCTAATGGTACCATCCCTACCCCCCCCAATCCAGACCACATTTTTATTTATTGTTTATTTTCATGTTACACATTTTTTAACTAAGTCCCTTCTTAAGATTTGTAAGCTACGCTGTACAATTATCCTAAAGGTAAAGGTACCCCTGACCATTAGGTCCAGCCGTGGCCGACTCTGGGGTTGCGGCGCTCATCTTGCTTTATTGGCCAAGGGAGCCGGCATACAGCTTCCGGGTCATGTGGCCAGCATGACTAAGCCGCTTCTGGCAAACCAGAGCAGCACACGGAAATGCCATTTACCTTCCCGCCGGAGCGGTACCTATTTATCTACTTGCACTTTGATGTGTTTTTGAACTGCTAGGTTGGCAGGTGCTGGGACCGAGCAACGGGAGCTCACCCTATCGCGGGGATTCGAACCGCCGACCTTCTGATCGGCAAGTCCTAGGCTCTGTGGTTTAACCCACAGCGCCACCCGTGTCCCTTACAATTATCCTAAATCTTTGTATTTTATTAAAACTAATAAAATTACTTTTTTAAAAAAGCAAGCAGACAACAAGCCCAGGTTCAGATGCAATACTAAGCCAAATCATGGTTTAGCTTTAAGAATGGATTGTATTTCTGACTTACAGCTAGGTGTGGTTAGATAGGTCTGTTTTAGTCCGTGTCAATTTCACGTTTGCTTATTCGTACATCCCTTCCATTCCATTACACATTAATCTGTAATTTTTTGGGAAGTATAACCATTCCTACTTAAATAAGTGTTTTAGCTTAATGTGCACATTTTTAAATGCATTTTTTACTTTATAATATGCACAGTCTACACAAACAAATATATTCACAGCCTTAAATTTCCATATTGTTCATTTCAATAATCAATACAGCAATTCCATCTCTCATAAAATATGGACTTTTACCTTCTTCCTTCCCTCCTTTGAATTAATTTGGCCAGTTTATCCATGACAATTCAACACATTTCGTCAACCAGTCCCAGGCTGTTGGAACGTCTCACTCTTTCCATTTTATGCAGCTGTTATTAAGACAGAGACTATTACAGTAGTCTCTAAAATATTTTTAATGCATTTTGGCATGTCTTTTGAGCCATATGTATTGTAAAATCCTGAGACGTGTGAAATCAAAGTATAGTTAACTTCTGATCCATGAAATACAAACTGAATGAAATTAAATCAGTCAATCAATCAATCATTTTATTTGTATGCCGCCTTTCTAAAGCTAAAGCAATGCTCCACTGGCCCTACTTACACTCTCTGCTGGAGTGAGATTTATTCTAAATCTTCCTATGCCAGAACTCAAGGATATGCTGTCATAGGGAATATGGTGGCATAGTGTCACTGTTGCCACCAAGGTGGCTTATCTACCTTAGGCAAAAACTACCAGGAGAAGCAAGAGAGTCAGAGTTGGCGGTGTGCTAGGGACAGAGCTGAAGTTAGACAAACTTCTATACAGTGGTTCTTCCGGTTACAAACTTAATTCTTTCTGGAGGTCCTTTCTTAACCTGAAACTGTTCTTAACCTGAGGTACCACTTTAGCTAATGGGGCCTCCCGCTGCCACTGCACTACCAGCACACGATTTCTATTCTCATCCTGAGGTAAAGTTCTTAACCCGAGGTACTACTTCTAGGTTAGCGGAGTCTGTAACCTGAAGTGTTTGTAACCCGAGGTGTTTGTAACCCAAGGTACCACTGTATTTCCTCAGGGCTTGTCTCTGTCCCTAATGGCAATGCAACATTACACCTGCAAAACAGTACAAATGGCGGCATTCTTGTTGAAACCCATGAAGAGCACCAGGCAGCTCCCTCAGCCTTTTCTTCTGCCACACAGCAACAAAAGTGAATGTACTAACCCTCCCATTATGGCATTCAAATAAAAGGTTTATGATTACTGGCAAACGTCAATATTTACAAAGTTTCTGGCTTTGTTGTTTTGTAGGTTACGTACACGTCTCTTATAATATAAAATAACTCCAGGTTATGTCCTACTATATCAGCCTTTGAAAAATCCATTGTTGAATCGGAAGTTGAAAGAAAGCAACAAGAAAACTCCAGGGTACTTAGGAACTGGCTTGTCAATATATCATCAGGTGACTGAGTATGCAAATAGGGGAAGTGACTGGAATTTGTAGTGAGATTTTCTGTTCCCTATGCAAGAGCAAAACTGTACAGTGGTACCTCGGGTTAAGTACTTAATTCATTCCGGAGGTCCATTCTTAACCTGAAACTGTTCTTAACCTGAAGCACCACTTTAGCTAATGGGGCCTCCTGCTGCCGCCGCACCGCCGGAGCACGATTTCTGTTCTCATCCTGAAGCAAAGTTCTTAACCTGAAGCACTATTTCTGGGTTAGCGGAGTGTGTAACCTGAAGCGTATGTAACCTGAAGCGTATGTAACCCAAGGTACCACTGTATACCCAAAAATATTCATGGGCTTCCTGGGTGATTAGTTTACAATAGGCAAGTCAGACTGCCTCACAAACTATTTAAACATGGTGCAGATATGGCTCACAGATATGTCCCTACTTTTCATCAGAGTGAAACAGCTGATTTGGGGTGTCATGAAGCTGCTAAATTATTTAATTTATTATTGTATTTTACTTCCAAGAAGGGGAAGAAGTACTTGTAGGATTTTCTACCTCAGATGCCAAAACAACTTGACTGGCCTTGGCTACTATGTGCATTGACATGGGTGGTTGGGTAGAGAATCATCATTTGCTGCTCCGCCAAAGCCAGCGAAATATCTTCGGCTGGCCCTGGTATGGCCAGCACTCTGCTGAATGGCACATTAAATCAGGATTCTGGAATTTCCAGTAGAGTCCAGAAGCTATTGGCTAGACTCCCAACAATGATAGAGTTATGAGCTGCCATGCAATTACGCATTATGTTAAGATGTTTGCCAGTGTCGACATCGTGTTGCTTTGGCTAGCTTTTGGTGAATGGGTTGCAGTAAAATACACTTGACGTTTTCATTCTATTTTAATATTTTACTTTATTGTTACATTTAATGTCCTGCCTTTTCCATAAACAGAACTCAAAGCAAAATAAACAGGGTTCCTTGACAGCCTCCTACCAGTCATGGTCCCTGCTTAGCTTCAGCAAGGTTCCCACATTGTGTATCTTTAAATAATACCCTTTGATTATACAACAAATCATTGTACTAAGCCCTTAGAATAGGGCAGGATGTATTCCATATAAATAAGCAAACTGCTAAAACAATCCTGGGCAGGCATGATTGTATAATATGTCCTAAGAGGCTAGGTATGCAAATAGTGAGCACAAGAAAACCCAGCTTTGCTTAGTTCAGGAAGGAGAAAGTATTATAAGGAGGAATTTTCATTTGACAGATAATAAGATAATTCCCTACCCCTATGCCAAAGCCTGACTAAACCTTTGTGCTGTGCCCAGCGAGAGACCACGTTTGGAATGCAATATTCATGTACCTTGAAAGGCCTGCAGGAGATTGATTGCACCTTATTTCCAATCTGCACTGAGATGCTAGGGTTGGATTACCCTTTCAGCTCAACAGCCTTATACAGGTGAGCATGACTTAGCTGGGATCAGGATGTGTAATGCAATCAATAAGGAGGAGAGTAGTACCCCCAGAAGGCCTGGAGTAAAGTAGAAAGCCCTTGTTAGGGAAGTGGGAAACTGGAGGGGTTTGCAGAGCTTTCCTCCAGGTTTCTTTCAGATATTAAAGAGATGCACAGTTCATTAACATCCAAGGGACTCTGTTCTACGCTCGAGCCATGAAGCGGGAGTAGATAAACATTCATTTTCCTCTGAATTGTGAAGGGCTTTGCTTTGTACCTGTTAGGGAAAGAACTTCCTGCACTTTTCCAAAACCAATCTATCTTGCAGAACTAACAGTAAGAATTTCCAGACAGTGAACACTGAAGTGCTATTTACCGGGTGTTATCATCAATCTGAGGATCTGCAATGAATCTGGATAATCTGAGGCTACAGATCATTCATGGTACAATGAACGTTTGAACACTGGTTATGCACTTGTATTTTAGAAAGTGGGAAAGGTTTTGAGAAGTTCCAGGTACAAAACCACATATATGATTCTGGAGTGTACAGTGCAATACTTTGCATGTTCAGACACAGAGACCTCCCCCCTAAATAAAGACACACTTGACTCAAATTTTAGTTTTGGTTTTTGGCAGAATTTAGGCCACAACTTTATTGATTACGGAAGGTGAGTGGTTGCATAGGCTCTGGTTCGACTAGCTCCCTGCACCCTTGCAGGCAGCACTGACCCAGGGCACCAGCATAGGTCAGCCAAGGGTGAACACCTAGGTAGGCGAAAAGCTGGGAACAGACTATGTTCACCACCCAGATGCCCCCTGGACTCAGGCACAGGCACAACGCCCTCTCGGGGGTTGACCAAACCAGTTGAATCCCTGGATTCCTTTAACAGAATACCCTTCACATAGGGATGGCGAGACCATTCTCCCATCCCTGTCACCTGAACCAGTGCCTATCCGCAACCTTACAAGTTGTGACGATTTGCTACGTGGCAGGCGAAACCCAAATGGCAACAGCCAATCAGCCAAGTGGGGAAATTCCTGCCGTGTCCCTGTCCCAACGACAGACGATGGCATAGCAAGGTCAATCGCAAAATGCCCTAAAAGTAGGGAGAGGTGGGCGAGTGTTCCGAATGCACAGGCTGAAAAAGGAAGCTCTGGGTCACGTGCATGGGTATATATAGGTCCCTCGATCCATTTGGACTGCACCCCATTGGCCAGATTGAACCCAACAATGAGGGAAGAAGAAGAGAAGAAGAAGAGTTTGGATTTGATATCCCGCTTTACCACTACCCAAAGGAGTCTCAAAGCGGATAAGATTCTCCTTTCCTTTCCTCCCCCACAACAAACACTCTGTGTGGTGAGTGGGGCTGAGAGACTTCAAGAAGCGTGACTGGCCCAAGGTCACCCAGCAGCTGCATGTGGAGGAGCGGAGCCATGAACCCGGTTCCCCAGATTATGAGTCTATCGCTCTTAACCACTACACCACACTGTGGCTGTCTAATCTCACCCCACCCACAACACAGGAGGTCGGTGTCCAGGTCTCACTGCAACACGTGTCCTCTTTTAGGGAGGACACGATTTCTTATATTTCATGACAAACTCAAAGTGCAATGTTTACAAGTGCACTAGAAAGCAAGGTGTGCTTTTTTTAAGGTAGCTTTTTTATTTAAAAAAAGATAAACAGCCTTGTATCCCCCTCTGTATCTGTCCCAAGAATTCTCATCCCAATTACTCAGACTGCTTTTCAAATCTAGGAGTTTGAGGCACAATGAGGAGATTCCGTGGGGACAGCAGCTGGCATGGAATATCTCTGAAAAGTTAGTGTTGGTGTGCAGATGCTGCAGGCACACTTCACTGGCCCATGGCCAATAATTACTTTGGTCTGTTGCTAGGGAGCACAGCTAATTGTTCTTTTCTTTACAAACAGATTATAAGATTGAATATACTGTTTCCCTTGACCTTTGAAGACTTTTAGATGCAGGTGTCTGGAGCACATTTTTAAAAGCATTTTAAAATTATTTCATCAGCTTGCGATGAAAAGCAATTTATTTGATTTTTTCTTCTTCTTGTATATTGTTATAAGTTTTGGAGGCCAGAGTCTGTGGGTGCAAAACACCCATAAATCCTAGAATTAGCAAAAGTTAGAATTAACTAAGGTTTGATTAAACTGAACCCAACACGGAATCCCCTGGGTTTCATTCGTGCTAATGAGACAGGTCAGCTTGGCAGAGCTAGTTGGATATGGGTGACTGGGAGAACAAAGGCTAATGGTGGCCAGTCATTAACCCACCAAGGAAGCCATCAATAAGTCAAAGAGGTAGCAGACAAGGAGTAGGGGACAGAGAGCAAAGAGGTTTAGGATTCCAGGATGGATTATGTAGAGCAGGCAAACAGGAAAAAATGTGCCAGCTTTGCAAGTGGTTTGGCAAGCAAGAGGAAGAGACACAGAGAGCTTTGTTGATTTCTCTATTTGCAGATCTCCAAGCCTGCTGCACCTATGAGAGAAGCAAAGGACCCTCTTGGGGTGTAATGCTGTGCACCCCTCCTTGTAGGCTCAAGTTTTATATATGTATAAATAAGCCACATATCATAAAGACACCTCTGTCTCTGCTATGCCTCATCATCCCCAAAGGGAACACAGTACGTGCACCTGGAAACTCACTTGTGAAGACTGGGATGGAATGTGACAATATGGACAGAGCTACAGGTTAAACAAGACGGTTTGAGCATATTACACCAATCCTGGTCGGACTGCACTGCCTACCAACTAAGTTTCTGGGTCCAATTCAAAGTGCTGTTTTTGACCTATAAAGCCTTAAACGGCTCAGGAACGCAGTAACTCAAGGACTGCCTCTTTCCATATGAACCTACTTGGACCCTGAGATCATCTTCTGAGGCCCTCCTTCGTGTGCCTCCTCCTCAAGAGGTTCGCAGGGTGGCAACACGAGAACGGGCCTTCTCTGCAGTGGCTCCCCATCTGTGGAATGCTCTCCCCAGGGAAGTTCGCCTGGCGCCTTCATTATATACTTTTAGGTGCCAGGCGAAAACGTTTCTTTTTAAACCAGGCCTTTGGTTGACATGATTTATATCCTATGCCCTTTTTTAAAAATGGGGGGGGGCTATTGAGTTGTTGTTTTTATTTTTATTATGTGTTTTGTGGTTTAATATCTTGATTTTATTTTGTGAACTGCCCTGAGATCCCCGGGTATAGGGCAGTATATAAATTAATTAATTAAATAAATAAATAAATAAATAAATAAATAAATAAATAAAAATAATTGTGTCACTAGGTGGTACTGTCATTTGTTGTTGCAAGTTGGAATGGAGGTTCATATTCCTTTGTGTTTCTATATATTTTTAATATAACCTTGCCTATTCTTTATACCTCCCTGACATGTTCTGGGCACTAAGACCAAAACATGAAAGATACAAATTAGAACAAATCAGAAATTTATGTTCATTACACACTCCAGGTCCAATTATATTTTATCTAATTCCTATGTGTGCTGGTTATGTTGATATGTAGATTCTATTTCCAAGATAAATGCTTTATAATTCTGCCTTAGTCTTGAAGCAAGCATTAACATTTTGGGTATCCTATTACTACATGCAATTTTAAGCCAGAAATAGATATCTATTGCACATGACATTATTTATCCAGTTACCTTCCCATACCAAAAGGCAAAAAATAATCTTTCTCTCTATATAGGTAATGTTCATTGCATCTACTTAATAAATAAATGACATGAATTCTGACATGCTAGAAACATTCTGATCTGCAGCAAAACACATCTGCTCAACCAAGTGGCTTCTAAGATGTCAATACAGTACACAGTGTCAATCACCATTCTCTTTTTTCTCCCGAGCCATCGACTTTGGTAATCTTTTGTAATATGGTGGCCTGCGGGAGGCCAAAATCTAGTCCCCCCCAAATGGATATTGTCAATTATGGCTCTTCTGTGTCCCTTGGCTTTGCACCCTGTGCTGGGGAAACGCCCGCACCACCCTAAATCTCATGCTGTACAATCTCATAAATTCCAGAGCATTCTGAGACACTTTACTTAGCAAATCCTAACCTCACAGAAATAATAGAAACAATCATGCTAGCATAGCGACGATCTTGCACTATGGAAAAGATTGCACCAGTCAAGAAACTAGGCAAGCAAAGTTATTGTTTCTCTAGAACAAGAGCAGAACAGGAAGCTTCACCCAGATACAACTAGGTCTAGTGCCACCTAGTGACTAAACTATGGAATGACACTATCCACACACTAGACTACCAGCATAGGTTCTAGGCAAATGTGATGTTCCCCAGGCAGCTTCATCACTTAGTGTGGACTAAGACTGACTAGTGTGTCTATTCCATTTGCTCATCCTCGAGTTCAGGTTCCAGTCAACCCAAGTGTACCAAAATACCTGAAAGAAAAATGCACTAGAAAAAAAAATCACAACCCATCTAGAGAAGAGTGACAAACGACCAAAGAAAGCAACTTTCAATTAAACTGTGTAGGAAGCGACTCCACTAAACGGTTTTCAAATACTTGCTTTAAATATTCCATTCATTTAAAAAGAAAAGGAACCAAAGTGTCAATCTAAGATTTAAACAGATACATCCTCAGAAATTAAAGTATCCCATGATATGATTCCAGAAAGAAAAGCCTTTAAATAAAACCTGAGCCCTTAGGAACACAAGCTACTCGCTCTGCTTTGAGATTTTGTGTGATCTGCGAAATGCTATTCCAGTAGGTTTACATTACCCTAGTGTTCTAAATCAATATGCATTGTAAGCAGCTGAGCTACATAATTATGCAAAAGAAGGTCAACTAAATTTACATACTTAATTACGTAACTGGAATCCATTTTAATGCTGCTCCTGCTACCAGTAACAGCAAGAACTATCTTCTTTTTTGCTGTGACAGAGGAGCAAGATTTCTCACACCAGCCTAGATACTGTTCTTCTCTAAAGACAGTACTGTATTACTACCCAGAAGGTTTTGCTATATTGAATACCCAGAAATCCCTTACCGAAAATTAAACTTAAAAGAGAAGTTGCAAATTCTAGATCTTTCTAGATACTTGGCATTTCTACGCTATTAGAACTAAAGTGAAAGATAAGCAGATAATCCAAATGCACAGTGCTAATTTCTTATTTAAGCCCTCTAATAGAGAAGAGATGGCAGTTTCTCCAACCTGTCAACGATATTTTATTTTGTAACAGGTTTTGCTCCACCAAGCTGCTCAAAAAGCAAGCTTGTGATTCTGTCTACACACTTCCAAACGCCCACCCATCATTCACACTTTGTTTCACCAATGTCCTTTTGCATAAGTTTTAAAAGTACAGATATCCTCCGAAAAGTAACTTATACATGGCACATTTAGAAAGCTCCCACGTTACGATAGCAGCAAGCGAAAACCATGCTCTCCTTTAGCATGTCATTCAGGTGTTTAAAAATCTCTCACCAGTTTTCCTACATGGAGGACACTGGACAAGGTGTGAGAGGTATAAGCTGACACAACACTGTAACGTTGCTGAGAGCCCAACTTCTGGAGTCACCAGCGTAGCGCCTATTTGCACACGACTTCACTAGCCAGACATCCTGGAGAGTGAAGTCAAATGGGCCTTAGAAAGCACTGCAAATAACAAGGCCAGTGGAAGTGATGGTATTCCAGCTGAACTATTTAAAATTTTAAAAGATGATGCTGTTAAGGTGCTACACTCAATATGGCAGCAAGTTTGGAAAACTCAGCAGTGGCCAGAGGATTGGAGAAGATCAGTCTACATCCCAATCCCAAAGAAGGGCAGTGCTAAAGAATGCTCCAACGACCGCACAATTGCACTCATTTCACACGCTAGCAAGGTTATGCTTAAAATTCTACAAGGAAGGCTCAAGCAGTATGTGGACCGAGAACTCCCAGAATTGCAAGCTGGATTTAGAAGAGGCAGAGGAACCAGAGACCAAATTGCAAACATGCGCTGGATTATGGAGAAAGCTAGAGAGTTCCAGAAAGACATCTACTTCTGCTTCATTGACTATGCAAAAGCCTTTGACTGTGTCGACCACAGCAAACTATGGCAAGTTCTTAAAGAAATGGGAGTGCCTGATCACCTCATCTGTCTCCTGAGAAATCTCTATGTGGGACAAGAAGCTACAGTTAGAACTGGATATGGAACAACTGATTGGTTCAAAATTGGGAAAGGAGTACGACAAGGCTGTATTTTGTCTCCCTGCTTATTTAACTTATATGCAGAATTCATCATGCGAAAGGCAGGGCTGGATGAATCCCTAGCCGGAATTAAGATTGCTGGAAGAAATATCAACAACCTCAGATATGCAGATGACACAACCTTGATGGCAGAAAGTGAGGAGGAATTAAAGAACCTTTTATTGAGGGTGAAAGAGGAGAGCGCAAAATATGGTCTGAAGCTCAACATCAAAAAAACGAAGATCATGGCCACTGGTCCCATCACCTCCTGGCAAATAGAAGGAGAAGAAATGGAGGCAGTGAGAGATTTTACTTTCTTGGGCTCCATGATCACTGCAGATGGTGACAGCAGCCACGAAATTAAGAGACACCTGCTTCTTGGGAGGAAAGCAATGACCAACCTAGACAGCATCTTAAAAAGTAGAGACATCACCTTGCCAACAAAGGTCCGTATAGTAAAAGCTATGGTTTTCCCAGTAGTGATGTATGGAAGTGAGAGCTGGACCATAAAGAAGGCTGATCGCCGAAGAATTGATGCTTTTGAATTATGGTGCTGGAGGAGACTCTTGAGAGTCCCATGGACTGCAAGAAGATCAATCCTATCCATTCTGAAGGAAATCAGCCCTGAGTGCTCACTGGAAGGACAGATCCTGAAGCTGAGGCTTCAATACTTTGGCCACCTCATGAGAAGAGAAGACTCCCTGGAAAAGACCCTGATGTTGGGAAAGATTGAGGGCACAAGGAGAAGGGGACGACAGAGGACGAGATGGCTGGATAGTGTCTTCGAAGCTACCAGCATGAATTTGACCAAACTGCGGGAGGCAGTGGAAGACAGAAGTGCCTGGTGTGCTCTGGTCCATGGGGTCATGAAGAGTCGGACACGACTAAACGACTAAACAACAACAAAGCAAGCATCAGATCTGGTGGCGGTGGTTGTTGTTATGCAAACTTGAATTTGTAAGATCATGAAAATTCAAGAGGATTTGTTTTAATTCTACTGGCTTCACCTTTTACCAAGGCCCAACAGAAAAGCAAAGTGTGCGAATGCCTAAATGTCTGTGCACAACCTATTGTTTGACTGGGTGGGAGTGACGAAGGAAGAGGATGAAAAACAACCAGAAAGGTGATGCCCATGGGACTCTTCAGAATTCCAAATGGGCCCAGAGGCTCAAAATGGCTGACAGCTTCTACTCTGCCTTAGCAACCCTTCTTCTATTAAACAGTACATTGTTTCTTTCATATGCTGCACTCACTTAACTGCTACTTCACTGTAAAGGTTCTAAGGAATTAGTGCATTAGTTCGCTTAAGCGCCTCTTTATTTCCCATATTTTAAAAAAATCATATCTGAAGAGGTAAAATATAATTTGAAAGTATGGAGAGAATGAAAATATAAGTGCAATTTTTCTCTACTGAATAGAGAGCCTTTTAAAGCATAGTGAGAAAGCCTTGCAAGTATATTCTTATCAATAATATTTGCTGTCAATTAGTTATTTTATGAAAGAAATATTATCTTTATTATCTGCTGTTTATGAACGCATTTGCTGTGTGAGTCAACCAGATTGTGACCTCCTTCCAAAGCATTGCAATTATTCATCACAAATGTGCGTCAGTGGAAACGTTTATACACATGCACATTGTCGGTGTGAGTGTGTGATATAGGAAACATTTATATGTTAAAATGTATTTCTGTATCTACAGTATCTGTATGCGTTACTGCAAAATAAAAGAATCACGACAGGAGAAGGTTATCTGGGTAAATCAGGTTTCGCAGGCTAGCATAAAAGAACAGACTGTTATATAAACAATTTTCGGGGAAACTATTGATATAATAGTTAAAGTTTAGAGAAAAGTCGAGTAAGAGGTGACATGACAGAAGTTTACAAAATTATGCACGCATGGAGAAAGTGGATAGAGAAACATTTTTCTCCCTCTCTCATAACACCAGAACTCATGGCTATCCAGTGAAGCCAAATGCTCAAAGATTCAGGATAGATATGAAGATTCAGGATGGATAAACAGAAGGACTTATTTATGCAGGGCGTGCTTGAACAATGGAACTCATTCCCACTGGAGGAAATGATGGCCACGAACTTGGATGGCTTAAAAAAAGCATTAGACCAAATTCATGGAGAATTAAGGCTCTCAGTGGCTACTAGCTATGATGGTTATGCTCTGCCTTCACAGTTGGTATGCTTCTGAATACTAGTTGCTGGAAACCACAGGAGGGGGAAAGGGGTCTTGTGCTTGGGTCCTGTTTACAGGTTACCCACAGGAATCTGGCTGGCCGCTGTGAGAACAGGATGCTAGACTAGAATTATCAAAGCAGATGTGGCGGTAGTATGGAGAATCCCACTTGGCTGAAACCAAGAGACATTCTTAAGGGTCATCCTGACATCTACATTTTCCCGGTCCTTCATGGCTGTCCCTCCTGCTATGAAGAAAAACTCCAAAAGGACAGAAAGACCCCAAATGTGAACATCTGTCTGTAACACATATATTCATGCATATTCAAGAAGAGTCCTTCTGGATCAAAAGGCCTCTCTAGAGCTAGACTGGGAAGCAATATCTCCTTTCTCCTAACTACAAAACGCCGTTTTATAACTATTATGCAATTATTAAAATTGTAAAATATTGTTAATGTCACTGGTAGCATGTGAAGCATTTTTCAGCATGCACTGAAATCTGTTGATAGGCTCGACATCTCATTTATCCTTACAATATATTTCCTGCTAGGAGATGAATTAAGGCAAGGCACAGAGTTCAATCAAGTTCAATGTGCTGAGCCTTGGGTTTCTACGTTAAAAGCCAATGTGTATTCATCACAACCCACTTTGGTTTAGCGTTTCAATCTTTGTCAGAGCTGCCCGAGATCCCAGCTCACAAAGGACCAACGCCGCTTCGTTGTTAAGTACGAAAGTCTTTATTGAAGTTCAGTTTCACTTCCACAGCCGCAGCGTGCAGCTCTACGTCTCAAACTCTAGACCGCTGAAGCTCCGTCTGAATCTCCTCCCCCCAGACACCAGTTTAAGACTCTAGCCTTGCTCCACCTCTTCCTCTGCTCTTTCCTCCTCTGGTTCCGCCTGTCCGTCGGGGTCTCGCCCTTTCTAGACTCTTCTGACGCTGAATCCCCTGAGTCTTCCCCCTCCCTCCGGCGGGCTTTAGGAGCTGGTTCCCAATCCGGGTCTCCTGCTGTCCCTCGCGCCTGTACATTTGAACTTGGCGCGCGCGCCCAGCCGGCAACTTTCCTCCTGACCGTTTCACTGCTGCTGTCACTGCTTCCCCCTTCGGGGAGGCTAGCTGCAACTGACCTCCCCTCCGTTCCCCCACTCTCCGATGGAGGCGTGGTCAGCCCTGACTCATCTTCTCTCCCCGCTGGAGGAGACGCTGATCCTGACACATGTGACTCTTCCCCCCCACTACGCTCTGGTGGGGAAACTGGTCCTGATCCCCCGCTGCTTTGGGGGTCCCCGCTGGCTCCTTGTTTCTGGTGCGTCCCCCCGGGACCCCCCTTGCCCTGACCATCGGCGCCCCCTTCTGGGAATCTTCTGATTCGCTGGAGAAGCTCATGGAATCTCTCGGGTCACTGTCATACTCCCCTACGCTGCCCTCGGATTCTTCCCCTTCGCTCTCCATTTCCTCTCTCCCCTGTGCTCCTGCTCCCGAGCCCCTGACAATCTTATTTATTAATTCAAAACGTTTTTATTTGAAAACCATGAAAGCTCTTCAGAAACCCTCTGCAAATGAAGACCATCCTGATACTTCTGCTACATAACCCTCTTCCCTCTTTCCTGACAGTTCTTGCAATTAAACTTCAAACACAATCTTGAGGCACTGGGTATATTAGTCTCTGCTGGCACTTTTAGTCTTGTTATTGCTATCTGCTATCTACCTTTTGGAAGCTTAATTTTGGCTTGCAAGTTGGATGGAACGCATTGTCCACTGCCCCATGGCAGGTGCAAACATTGTCTGACCGTGTCAGGTACCTAGCTGTAAGGCACTGATAGTCTCAAATAAGGGATTCTGGAAGTAGCGCAGGGTGACTGAGCTCTGTGGTAGTTTGTAAGAGAACAGCAGTGTTGGCCTGCTCTCTGCTAACTTCAGCACCACCACTATGGAAAGCCAGGATGTGGCTTCCAATTGGAGATTCCAATTCAGCAGAAATTAAGTAACAAAAAATGTGAATAGGATTACACTTGGAATCATATTTATTCCTTTATTGAAATCCTGATTTCTAGGGTGTGTGGTTTTTTAAAAAGTGCATATAGTAGTGCTTTATCTGCACTATATGCTATAATGTTTGTTTCAGCTAATTCTCTGTAGCTGTTTTATGAGCTAATGAACATCACTGATTTATTGCAGACTCTATTTCTCTGTCTAGTCACATTTTCCAACAGGATTTCATAAACCATGGGTAATGATGGCTAACCCTAGTTTACTGTAATATATCTTCCATACATTTCCAAAGGACTGAGGCACGTCTTTCCCCAACGTGTGCTTAATTGAGTTCTATGACTCCACTGCCTGCAATGAAGACAGTAAAAATGTTTTTAAAGCCATTTGACAAATTCATGGGGGATATGTGGATAACTGCTGAATATAGTGTTCCTGTTCAATGGAAATGCAGATCAGGGAATGGCACTTCAGTCTGTTTTGGATGGGGTTGCAATTCCTTTGAAGAATCGGGTGTTCAACTGGAAGTGCTTATTGACCCAGCTTTCCTGCTGGATGTTCAGCAACTCACTGTGGCAAGGAGTCCTTAAAGAAGAAGAATTGATTCATTGAGAAGGCAGATCTGGCTGTGGTGACACATATACTTCAGTCACCTTCTCACTGGAACATTGAAACATGCTTTATATGGGTCTGTGTCAGGGAACTGCCATCGGAGCCAGAAGCGGAGGGAAGGCTCCAGAGGGATGCCGGAGAGGGTCCCAGCAGGCAGAGAGGCAGCCCATCTGCTGGGGAAGGAAATCAGCGTAACACCAGTGGAGAAGGGGGGCAGATGGGGGAATCGGAGAGGAGGCTCCAGGACTCTTCACCGGAGACCAGCGGAGAGAGCACGGGTGCTCCGCTGCCCACACCCTCCCTGCGCAGAAGACTTCTGCGCAGGGAGAGTAGGAGGAGACTTGGCGTCAAAGAACTTCTTTGCTGGAAGAAGTTCAAGAAACGCCCACTGACGGATTCTGCCAGCGACTGAAACAGCCATGAAGTGAAGGGCTGTCCAGACAGAAAGGGTTCAACCAGGTAACCTAGCCAGGAGTGGCGGCAACTTACGCACGAGCAATCCCTATAACCATTACAGTCTGCCTTTGAAAAGTGTTGCAAAACGTTTTTTTAGCTACTACTGAATGTTGCTAGCATTTAATTTTCTGCAGAACATCTTGCGCATTATAGCAAAAAGGCAGGATATAAATAGTTTAAAAACTGATCTTTACATTTTCAGAACCAGTATCTGGTTAGCAGATATTGGCGCAGACAACAATAAATTATTTTTTCTGCTTATTCTCTGCTTATAAACTTCTCAAAGACTTCTGTTTGGCCATTGCTGAAAACAGAATGCTGCCCTTTGGGTCCAAGGAAATGATGCCATTCTTATGCATATAAAAGATGGTGCTTTACCTATAGGCGGTCTTCAAGTTCCTTCCATTTCTATTATTTTAGCCTTTGAAATTAAGAGATATTTAGATATTTTGGTTGCTAGCAGACTGGCATCCTCAAGAAAACCTTCAGCTTACAGCATTTGAAGCAAGTTTTCAGTGGCTATTTGGACCTTTACGTTATACTGAAAATCCCAGTTTGTAACACTGTAACTTAATTTCTACTTATTACCTTTTATGAATAATAGGAAAGTCTTTCTCTCAGTACAGAGATTATGAACAATTACATAATTATCCAAGAACAGACACAAAAGACAATTACCATGCAACCAAAACAAAGCCAATTACGGAAGAAAGCTATTCAAGTCCTGCCAATGCTTTTCAAAATGTGGATCCCCCCCCACAGGGAAAGCATGGAAAATCATAAATTCAGCACCCCACCAATAAATTCCACAAATATGATAACATTCCAGTACCCAATTATTTGAAGGAAAGTGAGAAGGGTAATTTATGCCCTCTACTCTTGTGGAAGAGATCTACATCATACTATTTGGGATGAAACAGTGAGCCTTGTGCAATATACTAAGCCATTACACAAAAACTAACCACTAAATGAGCTATATATGAGTGGTTTAAAGCTGCATCCATCTGCCATTCACAACACTGTATTACAAAGGGGAAGAACCAATTCAGGAAACCCCAAAATTATTACTGCTTTTTTGGTGCTTTTAAAAAAAAATGGTGCCAGAACTCACCATGAACACCTCCTAGTTCTCTTAGAATGCCAATGGTGCCCACCTCAAAGGTGCCAGAACTGAGTTCTAGTGAGTTCTGGCTGGGGGGGAAACAACCCTGCTGCTTTTAATTATTGCAATATCATTCTAAGTTTAAAAAGCTTCTCTAGCCACCATGGCAAACCTGAGTGGCAGACAGCACAGGCACCTCACCCAGAATGCTTGGTTCTAAGAAGGACCTCCTCAGTGAGGCAAGGCAGGGAGGAGAAGGTGGAAGAGAAGACACTCTCTCTGCTATTGCCATTGCTCATTTAGTGAGGGAGGGGAGAGGAAGAGGAGGTGGTGCTGCCACTGCAAGGAAAAGAATGGGAGTGGCGGCAGTGGGGAGATGAAAGGGGAGCAGCGGCAGAGTTGCAGGCCGGCTCAAATGATGCAATTTCTAGTGCTGGGCCTGCACAGTAATGTTAAGGGAAGTCACGTGAAATAACAATTTACCGTCAAACAGAAGCCGCTTGACTGTACTACAAAAAGGCCTTTGTGCAACATAACTAAGGCACAAGGGCCAGGTATGTAATCAAAATAAATCATAATTTGCTAAGGGAACGACAGCACAATCAGCAACATTGTGTCACCCTCTTAAGCTGCTGCTTCACTAGATGAGCACCATCTAACTGAAAGGACTGGACCTTGTCGTATTATATTATGTTATTGTGAAGCAGCTCAAAAAGTGGGTGCTGTGCGGTAATTATATTTTTAAGAGGCACCCCTCCTGTAGGCTTACAATTTAAGATGGGCAAGATACTAAGAAAAGCAGAAGAGACACAGAAGGAAAAGGAGAAGATAAGAAATATCAGAGGCCTTGGGAGAAGGAATATTCCTTTAGATTGTTCTTTACATATGTGGCAGTAGACAAAAAGCTGCAGAAGTCCTTGCATTCAAGGGGAAAGGGGACGTGAGAAAGAAAGGATGGATGCATGAAACAGGATAACTAACCCAGAATTTCATCAATGGAATATTATCAGCATAGGAAAGACAACTAAGCTGTCAACCATGGTTTTCTGGCTAACAGCTTATAGAACACCTATGGAAACTATGGTTAAGAGCTCTGGAACAAACCAGGGTAATAATCAATCATTTGAAGTTGGCTTCATAGTTCTGAAGCTGTGGGTGAGAAATCAGAGTTGATAAAAAGAATTCCTGATGTGTTTGCTCTCTGGTGTAAAGGGAAGAGTGAAATGAATGCTTGCGTGGCTGAAAGGCTTAAGCCAAGATATGACTGTCCAAATTCCCTCACAATGCAGGAAGGAGTTGAAGACTTACATCACAATCCAAACCCGTAATCCACCAGGATGAACAAGTTTGGAATATTATTGTCAGTATTATTATTATATTTATATCCCACCTTTCTCCCAGACCAAGACTCAAGGCAGCTTACAGATAAAATTGTTGTTGTTTAGTCGTGTCCAACTTTTGTGACCCCATGGACCAGAGCATGCCAGGCACTCCTGTCTTTCATTGCTTCCCGCAGTTTGGTCAAATTCATGCTGGTAGCTTCGAGAACACTGTCCAACCATCTCGTCCTCCGTCGTTCCCTTCTCCTTGTGCCCTCAATCTTTCCCAACATCAGGGTCTTTTCCAGGGAGTCTTCTCTTCTCATGAGGTGGCCAAACTATTGGAGCTTCAGGATCTGTCCTTCCACTGAGAACTCAGGGCTGATTTCCTTAAGAATGGATAGTTTGATCTTCTTGCAGTCCATGGGACTCTCAAGAGTCTTCTCCAGGACCATAATTCAAAAGCATCAATTCTTCAGCGATCAGCCTTCTTTATGGTCCAGCTCTCACTTCCATACATCACTACTGGGAAAACCATAGCTTTAACTATACAGACCTCTGTTGGCAAGGTGATGTCTCTGCTTTTTAAGATGCTGTCTAGGTTTGTCATCGCTTTTCTCCCAAGAAGCAGGCATCTTTTAATTTCGTGACTGCTGTCACCATCTGCAGTGATCATGGAGCCCAAGAAAGTAAAATCTCTCACTGCCTCCATTTCTTCCCCTTCTATTTGCCAGGAGGAGATGGGCCCAGTGGCCATGATCTTCGTTTTTTTGATGTTGAGCTTCAGACCATATTTTGCGCTCTCCTCTTTCACCCTCATTAAGAGGTTCTTTAATTCCACCTTGCTTTCTACTCCTTCATGGATCACTGCCTTGTCATAGTGAAGGGGCTTGAATAATTCAGAGAAGCTATGAGCTATGCCGTGCAGGGCCACCCAAGATGGACAAGTCATAGTGGAGAGTTTTGACTAAATGTGATCCACCTGGAGCAGGAACCGGCAAGCCACTCCAGTACCCCTGCCAAGAAAACTCCATGGACAAAAACAACAGATAAAATAGAAACAGCTAAAAACATACATTTATTGTTTTGGGGGGTTTCCCCAGATGTTCACCACTCCTCTTATTTATTTTATTTAAATATCTTTACCCCACATTTTCATATGAAGTGCCTGGCATACATACAGAATGAAATGCCAACTTTTCCAAGCACCCTGGTTGAAAATAAAGGGCAGAGAGAAGAACCTGATCAGACCCTTCCAGTGGGTGCAGCCTGTCCCTTCAGTAGGGTGGGAGTGATGGTGGCTGATGGAGGACATGGTAAGGAGGGGGAGAAAAGAAGGGCTGCAAGTAGGTGAAGGGGTACAGGGGCAGTGGGATGGAGAGCTGCCACAGGGTTCTAGTTGGCAGCCTAGGGGTAAGCTGGGGGCAGCACCAGCAACAGGGCAGTGCTGCTGGGGGTGAGAAGGTCCACAGCCCCTGGAAGGGCCTACCAGAGGGGGCACCATGCCACTGCTGCACAGGGTGGGCAGCTGGTCCCAGGGCATGAACAAATAACCATGAAAGGCTGAGTCTGGAGACTGTGGAGGGCTGGCCACCACAGGGTGGGTCTACCAGGTCCAGTTGACAACTCTTGTAAGGGGAAGGCAAGGAGGCATCTGGGCTGGGAAAGGAGTTGATCCTGCTGTCCTGGGAAACCCAGGAGCAGGGCGAAGATTTGAGGTTTGTGCTCCAGGCTTCAGAGTCTCTAGTGGAGGTCTGCAGCAGGTTGTCCATCATAAAGAAGCTTCCCAGGTTTTGCTTGCCGGTCTTTTTCTGGGGGAGGTCTAGAGGTGCTGGAATACATAAGGGGTCGTGTCCTGCTTGAAGGCCTCTTCGCCCTGGAGGAAGATGGGCATGTTCTGCAGCTTGAGGGAGCTGGTGGGTGCCAGCTGTACATCTTTCTTCTTCTGTTTCCTCAATAGGGTGGATGGGCCTTGCTTTGCTCAGGGAGCCTCCTGGTCCACTTGCCCAGGGTTGCTGCTGGAAGGAGTGGCAGCATCTGGTGAGGTGTTTGAGATTGGCGGCTTGGGTCCATGTTTAGGAGCAGCATTTGATGGAGGTGAGCTCACTGGCAAGCTCGCTGAGGATCCCAAGAATCCAGGTGTCCAGCGATAGGCTGAGCAGGGGCAATGCTTGTGTAGCACCCTTATCCTGGATCAGCCAGGAATATACTGGCATAAGTTCCTGAACCTGGCTAAACTGGGGCTCAGGTGAGAGAACTGAAGATGGACACCCTTCTATTGGCATGAATAGGAACAAGGCAGAGGTGGGATGATGCAAGAAAAAAGCTTAGTCCTCTTCCAAACCTGTTTCAGTTCAGTCGCATGACTGGAAACCTGGCAGAACTTACACTGGTCAAAAGAGTGGTGCAAGTCAAACTCTGTTTTAAAGCTTTGTTATCCCTCTGCCTTACTCAGTCCTATTCAGGCAGCTTTAGCCCTTCTTGTGAACAGAGTTTGGAACAGGGGTAACTTATGCCAGCTAATTTAAGACTGCTCAGTTCCACCAGTTTCCTATACTTTGGCTTGCTTTGTTCTTAGGATTAGGTTCTGTTAGGTGGTGCAGATATATATATATATATATATATATATCTGCACCACCTATATATATAAAAAATCCAGCAGTTACCCTGTCTCCAACCCGGCTCAAAAACTTCCTTGGGTCAGTATGTATAAATGCCAGAGTTAGGGTTCAAAAAACAACTTGCAGTTATTAAGAATTAAAAAAAACACTTTTTTAAAATTAGGCAAACAGAAGGCTGGTGTTTACAATGCGATATTTTCAGCTCAGAGATTATGGTTGGGAGGATGAGCAGACTTAATTTACATGCAGCTCAGGTTCTGAGTTTTCATGAAAGGATTAAACACTTCTGGCAATTTACTTTTCCTGCTGACCACAGAAACAGGTTTCTGTTCTGAATAAATAAATAAATTTAATAATAATAGAAGACTAAGCTGTGTTTTGTTTCGTTTTTAAGTTTCTGAGGACTTGTACTTACCTTTCGAGTCATGTATACCTTACGGGTTTTATTGGGGAAGAAGTTACTATTTGTAATTCTCTGGTAGCAGAAACATACACAAGTCTTACAGTCCTGTTTTCAAAAAGACCACCCAGAATACTTCAGTCTTCCTTTCAATAAAAGTGATCATCTGTGCCCTCCCCACTCCCCGCAGTCCCTTCAATCCACCACATAATTATGATCTAGTTCCATTGATTTAAATCAGACTAACAGTGCAAACCTGTACATTTTTACTCAGACGTCACCTCAATAAGACTTACTCTGAGATAAGGGTGCACTGTATAGGATTTCCGTCTTAACCACTTGCAACTTGTGTGCATGAGTGAAAACAGGATATTAATGTCAAATTAATTTTCTAATATTCGAAGGCAAAAGAATCACAGCAGTGGTAGGTTTGCCTTCTTTACCTTAAAAATATTGGAAGAAAAGCCCTCTTTTGTTATATATGCATCCCTTCAAGCACAAACAATTTTCATAAATATTCGCCTCCAGTTACCTTCTGCTGTAAGCACTATGTAAGCATGAGAAAACAAATGATTTCCCAGGAAACCACTATTTTAAAAATGGTGTCATATGTAGCTGAGTATTTATTCCAAACACTAGCTCATTTTCCTCTTTTGCGTTCATGAATTCGCTGCACCAAAATTGAAACTTTACATAGAAAACCATTCTCAGATGCCCACCTATTTCCTTTAACTCCGGGTGACATATTCTCTTTCTCATATGCCAAATGCCAGAGACCTGGGCAGAGCTTTTGAGTCTTCTTTTTCATTGTTGCAGATTCATTCCTGCAAATGTCGTTTGCTTGATGAGTTAGAATGTGCATGTAATGCATCTAAACTTTTATTATAAAATAGATTAATTTAGGTTTGGCTCATGTCAACAGGCACATGCTAAAACATTATTATCATTATCATTATCATTATCGGTTATTATTATTATTATTATTATTATTATTATTAATTTATTTATACCCAGCCTATCTGACTGGGTTTCCCCAGCCACTCTAGGCGGCTTCCAACAAAATATTTAAAATACAATAAAACATCAGACATTAAAAACTTCCCTAAACA
This sequence comes from Podarcis filfolensis, assembly GCF_964270895.1. Lineage (NCBI taxonomy): Eukaryota > Metazoa > Chordata > Lepidosauria > Squamata > Lacertidae > Podarcis > Podarcis filfolensis. The sequence goes on along the minus strand of NC_139614.1, from coordinate 45,164,441 downwards.
GGGCTGCCTTCAGATTACCACTTACATGATTTTAATAACATATTTCAAATCCAAACCAGACTTTTTTGGTTTAGCCACGTTAAACACTTGTAGCAAGGCTTATGAAGTTCTGTCCCGTGGCAGTTTAAAGACCCATAAATTTATTGTGGTACAAACTTCCACGGGTAATGCTTTGTCAGATTCAACCACCAGGCTTCAACGGTTCACCAGATTTCAATGATACACAAAATATTTGAAACATTACATTAATTGATATTGCGATGAATTGTGACTATTGCGCATCCCAACGCAAACAAGTGCAACTGTATAGCTGTTTCTGCAGGTGCGGAACCTGCTTGACCACGCTGGACAAATGAGCAGCAGCGTTAACTCTGAGAGCACTGACCACCATTTGCAGAAGGAAGGGTAGGGGGACAAATATGGTTTCCAAGAACTGAGGGGGATGCAGGGGATGACATTCACCTCCAGAACACAGAGGAGGAGGAGTGACACCATAATTCCCCTGGTGCTCAGGCAGCTCAGTGGACCTTCCTTTATCTGAGGCTTTCAAGTTTGCAGGTGACATTGATATAGAGGAAGTCAGGCTACGTGGTCCTTAAAAAAAAAAGTAAGATGTTTACTTCTATGCTAGAGAGGTGAGTTTTAAAAAATGTTATTGCAACAAGCAGAGCATTGCTGTGAATAAATGGAAAGCCTCTTTTTAAAGAGCTACATGAGTGCTTCTGTAGATAAGCATTCTTTCAAGTACTAAAAATACATTGAAGAGCCCACATCAGAAATGTTCCTAGGAATCTGGAGAAGGGATATGTTCCCATCACAACTGTCAGCTGAAACGTATTAACGTATCTTACTTTTGGAGGCTAGTTTCAGCTTTGCCAGTGTAAAAGCTTGGTGATATTTTAAAAAAAAACTTGCCAAACCAATTTGTCCAGAGACGAAAGCAGATGACAACTCTGCAATGCCATCTCCAAGACTCTGAAAAATTACCATATATGTTGTGTATTGAATTGTAGGCACATCATAGTAGCAGAGGAGCTAGGAACTAGTTAAGGGAGGTAGTGACTGCTTTCAATTAGCTTCACCTGGGTTGGGTAGTCCTAACCCAGGTGCCTATGTATAGCAGCAGGGTTGGGGTTTTTGTGTGCCTTTCTACTTGCTTGCTGCTATGAATAAAGATGTTACCATACCACCACTGGCTGGACTCACCATATAATAATATATATGCAACTTTATGCAGATGGCAGTAGCAAAAAAAGAAGTGCCAAAGATAATGTTTTGATTAAAAATAAATGAATCCGGGTAACTCAAGCTATCGAGCCATATCACTAATGGGGCTACCAGAATATCACATCAAAATGTAACAAGCAAGCTAGAAATACGGGTGATATAATCTCCTTTACATTCAAAAATTGCTGCTAGAAATGTGCCCCCGAGCAAGAATTTCCCTCCAAAATACACAAGGCTGGAATAAATAGGGTTTCTAGCACCTGGAATTTTTTCCTCCTTTCCTGCCGCTGTCCATAACGCGACCCTGTTTTTTGTAGCTGGTTTTCTGAGTGAGCGAGTGCAAATTTTCCATGCAACAAGTTGAGCTAGCAATGATCTCTGATATGTCAGGGAAAGGAGGCACACAAGAAGATTAAATTTGATGTGACCATTTATTAAGAATGTCCATATTCTAACATTAATGCCTTTCCTTGTATGATCCTATCTCTTTAATTTCTATAGCACCCCAAATCCCCAGTATACAGTTTCAACATGATATTATGGTGTTCTTCAACATGATACGATGTTCTACAAGGGTAAGTTTAGGTGCAAGAACAAAGCTTTGCTATAGCTTGTGGTTAGTGAAGAGAGAGCTTAACCATGAGCCTGGGTTTGGATGCCACACCAAGCCAAACCTTGGCTTAGCTCAGTGCACACAGGAGTAAAAGGGCTACGGAGCAGCGAAGTGGCTGCAAACTTCTCTCCAGGAGGCCACACTTTCATGCACTCCTGCATGGCTTACCATGACAACATGTGAACCAGATCACTGTAACTTGGCTCTGCTCAATTCAGTCATGCCAACTGGTAGCTAATACATACCGCCAATGCTAATTTGTTCAGTAGCGGAATGAAGAGTCTGTGTTCTTTAACAAGCCATTGTGAAACTGTGGACTTGCATAACACAGCTACACATGTTTACTCAAAAGCACATCCCACTGAGTTCAATGGGACTTAGCTGCTACCTAAGGGGAGACAGGATTGTAGTCAAGCCAAGCAATCCTAAATCCCAACTGGGAGCCACAGGGTGACAATTGCATCCAAATCCTTGCCACTTTATAATGGCCAGGATGGAACTGGGGCAGATTTCCTTCTTTTTTTGTTGCTCCAAACTAGTACAATCAAGGTGTCATGACTCCAGCAGCAGCCAGAGCCAGAAGCAGCAGATTTTGCAGCTTAGGCAACACAGAGCCCAAGCCTGCTGCTGAAGAACAGGAAACAAACAAGGCTGAGGAACATAGTCTCCAGAAGAAGCTCACCAGAGCCTGCATCCTCACGGGCAAACCTCCCTCTCAGGAGCCAAAACCTTCCCTCAGGACCTCACCAGTACAATAGTGCAGAGACTAGGGAATTGAGGAGGGGTGGCCATCTTAGGCCAGAGGGTTGGCCCGTTAAGACTCTATAGTTAGTCATAAGGGGGCACAGGCTGAGAGAGTCTGAAAGCAGGAGCTTCAGGAAGTTCTGTTAGCTGCCATGCTCTGTTGGAACAAGTTGCTTACTCGAAGCTATCCTACAGACAGTCCTGCCTCCTTGTCTGTAAGATTTGGCATTGGGCCATGACATGATTAGGATAGATCAGTTCATGCAAGCTACAACTTCTATTTCCTCTTGCCATGTATCGCTGTGGCCAGATTAGACAACTCCAGGAACAGGTGTGGCTGGCACACTAGTTTTCAATGTGCAAACACATTCCTGGCCAAAACCTAAGCATCTGGACTCAGGGTTTAATCCAGGAGTACACCCAAGGAGCAAACCTGAGTTTTCAGGGGGAGTGTAACACACACACGCCCTCCAGCACAGGCTGAATCCTTATTCCCTATCCTTTCAATGTGATAGAACTGTGAATCAATTATATAATGGGGAATGAGGTCTAAATGAGACATGTCCAGGGCCATAGGTGCCAACTACCTGGCTGCCCGGGCACCCACAAAATTCCACATGAAGGGGCCAGGCACCCACAAATTTCGGTGCCAGGGCCATGCACACTGTATGGCACCCATGTCCCCGGGCACCCACGGTTGTGGAGCCAAGTTGGCACTCCTGTCCAGGGCAGCTCTTCAATCTTTGGTGAAAGATATCATTCCCATGGAGAAGGCTGTGCTTGGGGAAGCTCCTTAGAGGCGTACCTCCAGAGAACCTTCCCAGCCTTTGAAGAGGGCACCATGTAGAACCAGCATTTTGCTCTCAGATACCTACGGGAATTCCTCAAACAGGAAATGAGCACAATAGCCTTCTCTCATTGTGTTCCCCAGTAACTGGTGGTTCAGAGGCATTTTGCCTGTGGCAGCTGAAATAGTATTACCATGATAACTATCAACCACTGATAGTCCAATCCTCCATGAATTTGTATCATCCTATTTTAAAGCCATCTAAGTGGACAGCAAAATCCATTATGGTGGTCCTTGCTTCTACCATCTTCAGTGGTACCAAATATTTTTGGTTCCTGGAATTTCCACGCTTTCTCACTTTCTTTCTTCATACCTAGAGAACTGTCTCCCAGAACTTCTTGAAAGCGTCATTTTTCTCTTTCTCCCTTCAAGTCCTCCTTTCATCATTATCCTTTAGTCATCACCCCCAACTGAAAATACATGTCACTACATTAGTACCTGTTCATCCCACCTGACTTCCCCTATCCTCCATACTTTTCTCTGTTGCTTTCTTCTTCCAATATTAAATTGTAGATTGCATGCTCTTTGAGCCAGTGACACTTTTTTATACTTAAGATAAAGCATACCCAAATATTAAGATAGTAACCCACATTTAGGGTCTTTTCAGTTGTGGCACCCCATCTTTTGAATACTCTCCCTAGGAAAACCTTGCCTGCCATCAACCTGAAGTAAGGACTTTACTTACCCAGGCCTTTTAGGTAGTCTGTCTTGTTATTTTTATTCCATTGTAGATTTATTCCAGCTTTTAGCTTTAAGGATTTATTTTGCTTTTTAAATGTTTGATGTTGCTTTTTTAAAAAAATAATAATTCTTAGTCACTCTGGGAACATTTTTCAGATTGAAAACGCAGGTCCTAAATATTCCAAATGAATAAAATGTTGCTGTATAAAGAATCGTATGCACCAACGGCACTATAAAAACAAATAATATGTTTGCTGGTATAATAAGTAGTTACTTATGCATGTCTGAACGCATTAAAAATTCAACATTCAGTTCCAAGAGATATTTTGAAACAAGAAAATGGAAAAGCAACAACATAAACTTGATAGTTTGAAGGCGAGGCATCAGTGCCTTGCATCTGTTTTCTGTTCTTCAAATGTGGTGGCATTTACTTTGGTTATATTCAGTCAGATGTTTCAGAAAGATATTTATTTTCAAGGTAGAAATACTTCTTGGCACCACTACATTTCTCCCATTATCAACACTTTATTAACAGAGAAAAAGACCCTGGTGCCGATTTTGCCCATGTCCTAGTGATAATGTTCTATAATCTCTTAAAATAATATTTTAAAACTATTTCCACCACAGCATGACAAACTCAGAATTAGTTAAGCAAGCTTAGGCACAGTCATAAATGGAGCCCACTCCTTTTTAAAATAGTGAAATACTTTTAAATCACAGCAAAGCGCTTGTTTTCCTGGTTCTTTCTCCTTTTCAAACATACTGCTGGGATTTCAAATTACTTCCCTGTTTTAAAAAGGAGTGGGCTCCATTTATGATTGCCCCCAAGGTTGCCTAACTAGTTCCGAGTTTGCTTTTTAATTCAAGGGCAGGTTTGTTCTTTAAATTGACTTTAGTGCTTGCACAAATCAATCTAGAGTACGCAGGCTGACCTTTCGAAAACCATCTGGGGGAAATCACGTACTGATTTTGTGTTATCCTTCCTGTGCTTCCCAAATTATTTGCAATGCATGCTTAGAACCATTATGAGGCAAATGCATAAATGTGTTAAGGAGCAGTGAAAGGGTGGATTTCGGTTTATAAATAACAGGTAGTGTTTACTCTGGACAAGTGCATCCCTTAACAAGATATGGGAATGGTTTTTCTGTGGCACTGATAATTGTTAGTACTGCTACCTCCAATCCAGTTTCCTTTAAACACCTGTCCACATCTTTTAACATATGGAACACATTATTATTTTAATCTCAGTATGCAGACTCCTGCAAATATTATCAGCTTAATCCCATGACCCTTTCAGCTGGGAAGCAAGCATGGAAACATAGGTTCTATTAATTTGCTCTTACTAACAGAGAGCTTTTAGCAGAGACTAATGTAAGGCTGATTCTTCTTTTACCTGCTTTAGACAGTCAGTAAGTGCCAAGCTCTACAAGGACACAAGCTGAGGCAACCTGTTCTCTCACAAAAATAATAGCAAAGATGAGGCTGGAATGGCCTATATAGGTCATTGTAACACTGCAGGGTCTCAGGTGGCTTCTCAGTAAAAATGATTCCCCCCCAATATAAAGTAAGCTTGGGGTGAACAGATTAATGGCACTGAGTCAGATTCTCAGTATGTGACTTAATATGTCATTTTCAAAGTCTAGCTTTCTTTAATGTATCTCTAGGTATCTGTGTGACTCCAGTGAGAATATGGAATTTCAATGATAAAATGTGTTCATAGGGAATTCGCTAATAAGGGAACAAATTCTAGAGGGATAGAAAAGCTAGCTTTTATGGCAAAAGCTATTATTATGGTGCCTTAAAGGCTACAGGACGGATTGTGATGAAGATTGAAAGCTTATAAATCTGTAGGACTTTAACGTGCCAAAAGACAAGTTTTTGTTTTCATCACAGGAAGTTTGTAACGATAGTCCTGTCAGCATGTCATTGTTTGGGAGAGTTTGCAACTGAAATCTGCACTATATTGTTATTGGTAAAATAAATGGGCTTATAGAGTTAGAATTCACTTTAGTTTCAGAATACCACTGTACACTACAATTATAACGGGAATACTTCTAATTTGTGGAGCTCAGATATCAGGAAGCGTTAAACAGGTAAAGAGTGATATGGTGCAAGTTTTAGAGGATTAACAGTAACATTAGTTAAGTTGGGAGGATATCTCTTAAAAGGGGGGAAAGGTTTTGAAGAATGACTACAAAATTATACTGAAAATTTCCTTCATTTGGAGTGTTTATTGGTAAGGAATATATATTCAGTGTATCTGATATAGAACGATTGCTTACAACTACAAAAAGGTAATATCAATAAAAAGAACTCCATTTTTGGCCAGCATGCTCAACGAGATGATAGTTTGATGGGTATATAGTGAGGATCAATTTGCCTAGGGAGTCTGACCTATAAATGACTTTACTTGAATTAATTAGGTGAGAAAGGGAAATGGTCCATCTGAATATTGCTGGGGGGGTGGAATTGAAGAAGAGAAATAAGCTAGGTTGGTAAAAAAGTTGAAGGGCAAGAGTCTCACCAAGGGAATGTGTGACTCCCCAGCAAGAAATTGTCTATGAAGGTTTATGAAATGATCAACAACAGTTGGGTGATCAACTCTAGTACATGTGACTAATGGAACTGCTTGATTCAGTGAGTTGAATTCAGCATTATTGCTGCTGCTGTTTATTAAATTTGTATACTGCCTTTCACCCAGAGTCCTCAGGGCACTTCACAACAATGTAGAATTTTGGAAAAACACCACCACCAGGCTTCACTGGGATGTAAGTGAGATGTTTCAAATGGGGGAAATATCAGTGGTGTGCACTGTGGAGGCCAATGAGCTGGTTTTCTAACTTTGGGTGGGCCTAGCAAGGAACATTAAGAGAGCAGGATAGGTTGTAGGATGTACGCAGCAGCCTGTGGGTCTGAAGAAATGAACATTCTTGAAGTAACTGGGGCAGCCCTTGGAGCTGGCCCTGTAATAAGGTGCATATGGAGCGTGTGGAGGCCACAAGTGGAAATGCAGTTGCTTTGCTAGTGCCATAGACTTCACAAAGTATAACTTGTTAAGAGGATGATTTGTGAAAGAGATCTCTTGGTTCTGAGCAGAACAGCAGCTGTCCAGGGGGACAGAACATTTGGGGGGGTTAACATGGAGGAATGGGGGTCTGCAAAGTAGTAGCGGCCTCCCCTCAAGCCCTGCAAGGGGTAAGTCAGTGAGGCTCAACTGGGTGACAATGGGAGCACCTGAGGGAGGAGGGGGGCAGGTAAAAACACACCGGTGCGCAGGGGCTGACCCAAACCTCTGCTAACAGGGGACTTGAAATACACGCGTGTAAGTGTGGGTGTATCTACACACACGCGTAGAAACCGCTTTTGATGGTTTCTGTCACTGACCAAGCGGTATACAAAAGCTGTGAAATTAATTGAATACACACGCACGCGCGGATAGCAGGTGTTGCGCACCTCAGTAAGAATATGAGGGGAGGAATTAATGCGTGTCGACTGAGGGGTGTGTGGAGGGAAACAGAAGGTCTCCTCAGGAGAAGGATTTCGGCCGCGGCGACAGAGGCAGGCCCCTGGAGGGCAGGGTTTCCTGCGCTAGCCAGGGAAGGATCCCCGCGCCCTTTCGCCCTCCTCACAAGTTGCGCCTTAGAGGCGAGGGGTGGCGGCGGCGTCGCCACTTTTCCCGCCCGCGGGCGGCCCTGGCTCACCTGCCCTGGCCCGGCGGGCAGCCTCTCCCCTTCCCCGCCCTCTCCTCCCTCCTGCGGCGGCGCCTCCTGCCCTGCGCGTCCTCCGCCGCGCGCCTCTCCTTCCCTTGCAGCCCAGCTCTCCACTCACCGAATTTGGCCTCTGCTCCAGCGGCGCTGGCGGCGGCGGCGGCGGCGGCTCCGCCTCGGTGCCGGGCGACGACGAGGACCAGGAGCAGCTGCTGCAGCAGGCGGAACGCGAGGCTGGAGGTGCCGGGCGACCCCATCATGCGTGGCCCATGGCAAGCGCCTGCCTGCTGCCTTCCTGCCCGGCCCGCCTCGTCCTCCTGTCCCCTCGCAGCGGCTCAGTCCATGCCACCTCGGCTCCGGGGCCAGGCTGCAGGCGCTCCCCGGCAGGCTCCCTTCAACACCCAGGACAGCGACCAGCGCCGTCCCCTCGGCTCGCCAGCCTCAGCCAGCCAGGCGGCCCCTCCCTGCCTCGCTTCCTCCTCGCCCGGCAGCGCCAGGCGCCTCCTCCTCCTCCTCGCAATGAACTGCCTGCCGCTGCTGCTGCTCTCTTCGCGCAGCTCTTTCGACGCGCTGCTGCTGCTACTGGCTCGCGCTGCAAGCTCCACAGCCTTCCCTCAGCCGAGGCGGGCCAAGCGCGCCCGCTGGACCTTCTTCTTCCTCTTCCTCCTCAACACCCCTTCCATCTCTTTCCTCCCTCCCACCCCGGCCGCGCCTCTCCAAGGCTTAACTTCCCTACAGGTAGAGGGACTGGCCGACCAAATCCGACTAAGGAGGAGAGGAGAGGTCAGGGTCCAAAATGGAAGCCCAGCTGTTTCCTGCTCCAAAGGCGCTCTCTGGACACCAGGTGTTGGGGTGTGTGTGTGTGTGCTTGCAAAGTGGAGCTCTCCTCCTTTTTTAAATGCTTGGGGTGAGATTGGCAGGCAGGGCCCAGGAGGCTAGTAGTAGTTTGCCTGGGGTTTTTTCTCAGTGGCAGGCTGGCTCAATGGACGGGGGTCGGCCTTGCTGCCAAGGAGGAGAGGGCTCCTGTGCCTTTAATAATAGCTTTGTGTGGGAAAGGAGGATGCAAGCAGGAAGTGGAGCATGAAAAATTGCACCTGCCCAAATTCACTCCTGCCTGCGTCTCTGAGGAGGGCTGCCTGCCTGTGCAGCTGGGCATCCCTCATGAAGCTGTGCTCTCTTGCAGAAAGGCCTTTCTTCTGCTCTTAAAAGCCACACACCTTTTTGGCTTGCAGGGCTGGCCCAAGGCATTTTGGTGCCCGAGGCAAAGGGTCAGATGGCATCTCCGCAGGCACAGACACGCACGGCTTCCGTGCGCAGAACTGAATGCAACTTCTCCAACAGCACCTGAGGGTATAGGGGACGGGGATAGAGTGCATTGCACACACAGCATTTGCTGCCTCCGTCTGCTCCGTTGAGTAGGGTCAGCTCTGCTGACTTGGAAGTCCTTCTCCTGGTGCTAAGGTAGAGAGAGGATCTGTTGTGGTTACTTCTTATGTAACACAGTGAAATGCGTTTGATGGCCGTAACTTAGTGATAGAACATCTGCGGTGCATGCAGAGGTTGCATGCCAAAGATCTTAGGCTCAGTCTCCAATTAGCATCTTGAGTTAATTACCCTGTCTGAAAAACTGGAGAGCCACAGGTAATGTCGCTTCTGTTGTTGATTAACATCAAAATGTTAAAGTGTGACTGTTCCCTCTGATTAACCACTGGGTGGTTATTCATCTATAGTTATCATTTTGCCCAGTCCCCTCCTGGACTTTAATTAAAAGAAAATATTTGCACTTTGCCCTCTGGATTGCCTATGTTAATTTTTGCAGTGAAAACCACACATTTTTGATTTTGACCTAACCAGTCCATTTATGGCCATCCTGCATTCCCAGGATCAATCCTTGTCTTTGGACAAATTATTATGCACTTCTGAATTTGTGGTAGTGGTCTTGTTGTTGGAGGTCCATTCTCCCCTGTATTCAATATCGACTCATCCCTTTCTGGGTTAGAGTACTTGTTCTTTAATTCTTTAACACAAAGTCCTATTCCAGCATTAGTTGCAGGGGTAAAACTAGGGCAAGGCTAGGGTGCACTCATATGTCGACTAGTCCTGCCCCATAGCATCCCATGTAGGTCTGCAGGGAGGGAGCCTTCACATATACTGATGTATGTGTGAACACTCCTTCCTTGCACATGCACACTGCGTACATGGGCAGCAGGGAGTGAGGATACTCCCCACTTTTTGGTTTTAGCCATGCATAAAATGCCTGACTGTAAGATTGTAGTGAACATTAGTCACACTCAGAGTAAACCTATTGGAATTGGATGTCACTAAGGTCCATTCGTTTTGATGGCCCTACTCTGAGTAGAACTTGGTTGGAGCAGGACAACACAGAGGATCACTAAACAAAAGTCCATTCACTGTTTAAGCAGCCTGTAGTGGACACCACCAGTTTTGAATATTTTTATTGCAAAGCATGGTAAGGTTTCTGTAAAGCACTTATTCTAAGCTATGAGTTTGCTTTAAAAGAATTATGGTTTGAAGAAAGTTCGTTGCTGCAAGGTATGTAACTTCAGATGGCTAAACTGAAGTAGAAACAAACAAAAATGCAAAGACAGGCAATACGGAAAGGACACGATGAAAAATGAAGCTGCTGAAAGTTAAATTGTTGAATTCTCATGGGCTGTGCAAGCCATATGGCTGGAAAGAGAGTATGTAGTTTTTAAAAAAAGAAACCCTGGAAAAATGACCGTATTGAATTTACATGGAATGAGAAACATAACTCTGACTAAGACAATAACATATGGCAGAAAGTGACAAGACAAGGTATTTATCATTATCATTAGTTACCATTTATCAAAATATATTATAAATTAAATGTCGTTTCTGTTGTTTGCAAGTTACCGAACTACACTGTTAAGGCAATGTAAATAAAAATGCAACATTTTTATCAACACTGATGATACAAAATACATTAGGAGCAATTTTAAATCCTCTATCCTATCCCCTCAAAGATGGGGAATCTTTTATATAGTCAGCTGGTACCCCAAACTCCCATTTTCACTCTAACAATGGGAAACTTAGCAAGAGGAAGGTGTTGCAATCATTCAATGACTCTAGCATAGGGGAGCAACATGTACCGTATTTTTCCCTCTATAACACGCAGATTTTTTTCTCCTAAAAAGGAAGGGGAAATGTCTGTGCGTGTTATTGAGCGAATGTGTGGTCCCTGGAGCCAAATGGCAAAAAAAAATCAGGCAAAAATCAAATCGCGCGTCTCGGAGAAGGGAAACCTGAAAAGAGGAAGTGGCTGCTTTCCTGCATTCTGCCTCAGGGTCTTACTGCCCACCCTCCTCTGTTTCCTTGCTGTGTTTGCTCAAACGGAACAAAGAGCAGGGAAAGCCCCTCCCCTCCAGGCAAGCAGAGGGGAAAGAGAGAGAGAGAGAGAGAGAGAGAGAGCGCTAGCTGGCTGGCTTGGGTGGGTAGGTGAGGGAAAACTTTTGCCTTCCTTTCCTCCCTCCCGTTATACCCCTCTCCTGCATTCTTAGCCAGCTGCTTCTCTGCACACCCCTCTCGTGCTCCTTGTCCATTCTGTATTTTTCCTTCCTTCCCCACTTAAAATGTGGTTAAAAAGCATGGATCCACATGGATCCTCAGGATCTTTGCATTGGGTCACCCCAAATTCACCATCAGATCACATAGCATGTCCATGGCTACAGCCTGCCCCCCAAAAATCACACACGCACTGTTGCCTGGGGCTGCAATGGTGCAAAAATGTGGTTAAAAAGCATGGATCCACATGGATCCTCAGGATCTTTGCATTGGGTCACCCCAAATTCACCATCAGATCACATAGCATGTCCATGGCTACAGCCTGCCCCCCCCCCCAAATCATGCACCCACTGTTGCCTGGGGCTGCAATGGTGCAAAAACGTGGTTACAAAACATGGATCCTCAGGATCTTTGCATTGGGTCACCCCAAATTCACCATCAGAGCACATAGCATGTCCATGGCTACAGCCTGCCCACCCCAAAATCACACACCCACTGTTGCCTGGGGCTGCAATGGTGCAAAAACGTGGTTACAAAGCATGGATCCACAGGGATTCTCAGGATTTTTGCATTGGGTCACCCCAAATTCACCATCAGATCACATGTCTGTGGCCACAGCATGAAGCACAAAAATGATACATCCACTGTTTCATTCAGAATGTTTTTTCCCTTGTTTTCCTCCTCTAAAAACGATGTGCGTGTTATGGTCAGGTGCGTGTTATCGAGCGAAAAATACGGTATTTATAAAGCCTATCCAAGTGAGTTCTCCACATGACAGATGCCATGAAACCCGTTCACTTTAGGAGAAAGTGGATAGAGGCTTTTTTCTTCATTTCAAATGAAGCTAAAGCGTGGGGGATTCAAGATGGACAAAAAGTACCACTTCAGACACATGGTTAAACAATGGAATTTGCTGCAACAAGATGTGGAGGGAAGTGACTATTAATGGCTACTAGTGATGATGGCTACATTCTGCTTTCAGGATCAGAGATGGCATGGCTCTGAGTACCAATTTCTGGGCAACAACAGAGGAAAGTGGCTATTGCACTCATATCCTATCAGGGCTTTCTGTAGGCATTTGGTTGGTCAGTGTGGGAACAGAATGCTGGACCAGAAAGGCCTTTGGCCTTATCTAGTAGCAGGGCTCTTTTTGCGTTTACATGTTAGCATATACATCAGTTTGGTCATGTGCACTGTCTCCATGCCTGTACCAGGAATGTGACTGAGCCAACGCACATGTAGCATAGGGTTTTCTACTGCATGATGGCAGCCTTGGTTTATGCAAGCTATTTAAAGATGAGGTTAGTAAGGGAATACATTTAGAACAACAGGAAATCTTCTGCATCTGCTTCAAAAGCTTCTACCATGGGGAGAAAATTAAAGCTTACATGTGTCGGTTATGATTTACAAGTATTTTTTTAATGGAGTGTGAACTACTAGAATAGATGAACAAAACTTTGATATCAAAGCTTACCACTGAGCAGTCATTGTTGTTTTTTCTGCAACTGACAGCAAAAAAAAGAGACTAAAATCAATATTGGCATTGGTTTGGACCACTTATGCGCTGAATACAATCAATTAGAGAATGTGGAAGGATTTTTATTTAAAGAGAGGCAATGCGAAACAAAAGAAACCACACAGATATATAGTTCATTCAAAGGTGGTGGTGGGAGGGAATCATAGCAGTAAATCAAAGTGTTATTGAATAGCAAGTGATTGTAACACAGGACTATGGCAAAAACAACAGCTACAGAAACCTTAAAATAGATACCTTTATTATGTTTACGCATGCATTGCTTGCACTGGCTGCCAATTCATTTCCAGGCCCAATCCAAAGTGCTGGTTTTGACCTACAAAGCCTTAAATGGCTCAAGATCGCAATACCTCAAGAACTTCCTCTCTTCATATGAACCTACGGGGACCCCAAGATCATCATCTGAGGCCCTTCTCTGTGTACCTCTTCAAGAGGTCCAGAGGATGGCAACACAAGAATGAGCCCTTTCTGCAATAGCTCCCCCTTTGTGGAATGCCTTCCCCAGGGAGGTTCAGCTGCCACCTTCATTATACACCTTTAAGGCGCCGTGTGAAAGTGTTCCTTTTTAATCAGGCCTTTGGCTGCTTGACAACCAATGCCCTTTTAAATGTGTTGTGGGAGGGGCTGGGGGTGGTATTGGTTTTTGTTCTTGCTTTTATTATGTTTCTTCATCTTGTACTTTTAGATTGTGAACCGCCCTGAAGTCTACAGATGAAGGGCAGTATACAAATTTATTAATATAATAATAGGTGGAGCAGGTGTCTATTTTCTAGTAGAAACTCCTAGTTAAGATCACATCGGTACACTTATGTTCTGCTTCAATTTCCTTCCTTTGAAAAGGAAGCGAGCGCCACTCCTTAATTTGCATTTGCATGTTTACAGGGTGTAGAGATGATCCAGGGTTCACAGGGTATGTATACAAAGATATTAGAATGTCTATATAGAACCTGGGTGGGGCTATTTGAACACAGATTTTGCAGTATACTTGTTGGCAAAGTAAACCCAGCTGATCTCTTGCAGAAAGCAACAGTACTTGTTTCACCCACCAACTATGCTCATGTGCTAACTTTGGCTAATTTGTGGGATGGGGGAAGATGAGCAATATACATCCCTTTATTTTGCAATACTTTTATCTGGTCAACTTCTTGTTATGATCTGAACATAATCCAGTGTTCTGTTCCCACAGTGGCCAACTGCATGCAGGACCTGAACACCAGAGCTGATTTTTTCATTTGTATATTTTTTCATTACTTCTCATCTTGCAGTTGCAGTTATGTGTAACATGACATTGTCCTATAATTAGGCTTTGGAACTTCCCAAGTGCCAAAATATCAATTGAAGCATTGGGGAAGATATCATGGGGTCACTTCTCCCATTAGGTGTTTTAGGAAGTGCAGGCACCCAGGGAGGCTGCAGGGTGCTGGAGAAATATCTACCGGGGGGCGGGGAGGGCACAAACAGACCGCCCTTGGCCTCCTCACAATGGTAAGATCAAAACCCCACATTGACGACAGCAATAATAATAATTCCCAAGTGCCCTAAGAAAGACAGAAAAATGGAAGCCTCTTTCATATGACAAACTGGATGACAGATTTTGGAACAGCACTGATAACCATCTTTAAGAATGGAGTCCAAGTGTACGGGGCTGACTGAAGTCTTATTTGGGATTGTTTTCCACCCGTCTTGCTTGTTAATGCAGATGTGCTTGCCAGCATGAAGATAACTATTGTGAGTGGAATTCATAATCACCTTTGCTGATTTAGTCTTCCCTCATAATTCAGGCTAATGGCCTCAGGATGATCCAGGATTAATTGCTACACGTGACCTCAGGAACACTTTGCACCAACTTCACCTGGCAAGACCACTGTGTTCTTTGGTTGGCAGGTCTATATGGGACATGCAGTCATGCTTTCAGTCACCTTTAGGCAGTAGAGGCTGCTGTTAGAGAAAATGGGGGACGGCCCCACAAATCTCAGTCTGTCCCCAGCAGCTTGCCTTCTTATTTACAACCAGTTCAAGGAGTGGTGGCCACCTGTCAGCAGCCTTTGTAGAACATCAGTGAGGAGGATGGAGACAAAAGTAGAATTAGTTCTGCGTGGCTCCTTCTTCCAGGAAGCATGAAGAGGAAGACACTGGGAGGAAGGAAACAAAATGCTACAGGGAGCCTGCTAAGCTCCACCCCTACTGGCAACCTGAGCTTGTTAACCCTTTCATGCATGCAAGTGTGAGTCAATAACTGTATATTACAATTTATTTGCATAATTAGTAATAATATAATATAATATAATATAATATAATATATAATATAATATAATATAATATAATATAATATAATATAATATAATATAATATAATATAATATAATATAATATTGAGTGGTATACTGCTACCACTCAAAAAATAGAGAAAAGAATATTGACTAAGTCACAGATATGCACTAATATGTTAGGTATGTATTTCGAGGTGTGTAAACTTAGAATAGAATAATAGAATTGTAGAGTTGGAAGGGACCCCATCTCTTGCCAGAAGACCTTCCTGAAGGAAGCAGAGTTCATGTTCAAAGCCAAAAACTTCCTGATGACACCCAGTGGTTTACTTTCAGTATTTCTCTCTCTTCCTGGGCCACAACCTTCAGTAGGAAGGAATGATGCCCCAAGGCCCTTCAGCATCCTGCCCAGAGTCTCATAGTCACTTGCTATATGTTAAAGATTGTGTCTGGCAGTATCATTTATACCCACGTGAATCAAAAGGAAGGGTTTGTGGTCAGTGGACTTTATAAGTCATGGCAACTTCTCTGTCACATCATGAATCTTTGCACCTGGAAGACAGCACACCTCCTGGGACCCCGTTACCCCTGCCCACTGCTGCTTCTGTCCCCTCAGTAGGGAGTCACCTACCACCACCAGACGTCTCTTCCTTCTGGCAGTAATTATTTTGTACACAATACCTTACAAACCACCTCATAGTGTTCTGAGGTCTGCAACTGCTGTTCTTGCTCCTCTGGTCCAGAATCAGAAACTAGATCACTGGCAGGGTAGGAGTTTGGGGCCTCTAACCTGGACATATTTCTTCCAATCCCTGCATTCAGGCCAACATAATGAGCTTATCAAGATATTATTAAGATAGGTTACAAAAGCAGGAGTCTTATGGCTTGATAACTTCCTACTCCTTCATCTCAAATTGCGTTTTTTCAAACTGCAATTCTCCTTTTTCTGAGATCATTTCCTTGGTAGGTAGCAAACAGGTTATCAGAATACTCATCCACTGTCAGTAGCCTTGGATCTGAAGGGCTTAGGTCAAGAATGGAAAACCATTCGTCCATCTCCTCCCATCTCTTCCTCCTGTGGGGAGTGGCAGGAATCATTCTGCGCACTGTCTCTTCCACAGCCACCTCGGTGTGTCTTGAGGTTGACAACTGCTGTCCTAGCTCCTTTAGCCCAGAAATAGTGTCCAAGGTGAGGGCCTGGGATCCATTTTGCAGCTCCAGTGACACAGCAAGGCTCCCAATAGCCTTGCTTCTGTGCATCATGTTCTTCCAAGGGTTTCTCTCCTGCAATGGGTGATCTTGCTGCTCTGTAGAGGCACCTCACCTGTGTTGCTGTTCCAACACAGTCCATGCTGCTCTATCTAGAAATTATGCATCTTGCCCAGTAGTTCAAAGTGTAGATAGGCTTCTTGGGACTTATCACCATAATGAAACACAGAGGAACATAAAATACATTTTAACTCTTTAGGAGTGGTGCCACAAATTAAGATGAATGCATTCATCTTCCTGAAAGGAAAAGATTGCAGAAATGTTTTCATAACACCAGCAGTGGGTTCAGAAGATTTTCTACAATACTTGGAGAGGAAGCCAGCAGATGTTAATATCCTGCTCAACTCACAGCAGAGGTAAATTTATTATTCCCCCCACTCACCCGCCCCCACCTTAAGCATTCAAGCATATTCCTGCGTAATTTTGCCAAATAGTTGCAGTTTACCAAGGGGGAGAAAATGGGAGATTGAGATTCTTCTAGATTGAGCCTCAGTGAGATATAAACAATATTGATTTTTAGTGATGACGAGTAGCTTGTGGGGTGCTATTTTATCCCCTAGGCCATAGCTAAATGATAATGGCTTTTACATGTTGCCAAAGAAGAGCAGTTGGAAAGGAGCTTTGAAAGGGAGTTGCATTTTAAGTCTCAGACTGAACTGCCGTTAGCGATTACCTGGGAGAATAGCTGGAAATAAGGCGTGTGGTTAAGTGAAAATGCTAATGCTTAGTGAGAGTTAACTGAAGACCTAAGCATCTGTTTAGTGTTTACATCAGCACATTTTGAGATGAGCCAATATTAACAAAAAGCCTTCAGGAATTAACATGCATGGAAATTTCTTTTGTTAGATGGCCTCCTCTCTAGAGAAATCAGACTTCAGAAGCATGGAGATCAGTTCTAGCATGACTTGCCTTTATGATCTAGAAAGCTTAGGGTATGGGTGGAGAACCTGTGGCCTTCTAGATATCTGTTGGCTTAGTACTCCCATCAGCCCCAGCCAGCATGGTCAAGGGACAGGGATGATAAGAGCTGTAGTCGGACAACATTTAGAGTGCTTCCCCGTTCTTCATCTTTGGTTTACAGAGAGATATAGCTGTCTGTGCCTCAGTTACACAGGCCCTGGTTGTTTCCAAACTAAGTTATTGCTATGTGTTCTATGAAGGGCAGCCTTTAAAGACAGTATGGAAACTTCAGCTGGTACAAAATGCAGCTATTCAGATACTGGTGGAGGCCCAGTGGTTGGAGCATATAGCATTATTGCTGGAACAGCTGTAGTTGTTGCCTATTTGTGCTGATAATGCCCTTTAAAGTTCTAAACTTTCTGGGACCAAGCTATTTGAAGTACCACCTCTACCCATATGAATCTGTGCAGGCCTTAAGGTCAGCCTCGGAACCCTTGTTTGTGGGCCTGCAGCAATCTAATAGACTGGTGGGTATGAGAGATGGGGCCCTTTTGGTAGCGACTTCAAAGAGAGTTAAGAGATTGAGGTTCTGACTACATTACACAGCAAGTGAAAGAAAAGATTGCAGACATCAGTGCTGTAGCCAACACAGAAGCACTATATGAAGAAAGAGGAAAGGATGAAAGAGATAGGAAAATGGTGGACAGAAAACTATGGGAGTGAAATTAATCCAAAGGAGAGAAGTTAAGATAACTAGCCAGACAGACACACAGGCTGAGTTTCAGAAGCTTGACTCATCAGTATGAGTTTTAAAAAAGGAGAACAGTGAGACAAACATCATAAAGTTTGCAATCTAGGCAATTTATCCTTAACTCGACTTGAGGGATTATCTGGAGATAAAAAAGGATTTTAACGTAATAAAACCAAGACACATTTTATGATCCTATCATCAGGAAAAGGATGCAACTGAGCTCTACTTAACAACTGTCAAAAGTAGTACAAGAACCTCAAGAGAGTCTCCAAGATTTCTTAATTAGAGAGCTGGACCCGAGGAAAAAAGTCCTGTTTACCTCAAGCCTAATGTATGATCCCACCAGACAAAACGTTCTGCTCCATTTCCATCCTTAAAGGACTACAGAGTTAATATTTGGCTTATGTTACAGCCTTATATAAAAGGACAACTGATATTGTGTTTGAAAAAAGGAAAAATAGTTGTCAGTGATGAAATAGAGACACAGCAGAAATAGGAAAATAGAATGTGTGTTGTAACGGGGGGGGGGGGGAACTGCAGCAGTGGCTCCCTGCTCAAGTTCTGACTGCAACATCTTCACCATGGAAAAGTAGGTATAACCCTCTGCTGAATGAGATAAGGGAACTGAAAGCCAGCTCTGAAAAAATTAAAGATATAAAAGCCGAAATTAATTTCCCAAAGCAATCTTTTCAGAGTACCAACCTACCTGCCAATAGTAGAAAAGGGGAGGAGCACTGATAAATACAACACCAAGCATAGTTTTTAGGTGTTGCCAATAAGCAATAATCAGCTAGCACCAAAACAGGGACCATCTAGAACCACAAATCGCAAGAATGTGCTATATCTTAACTCTGATTATTCTGACAGTCTCATGTGCCCTAGATGACCAAACAGATCACTTATATTATTTCATTGGATCTAAGGCATTTAGATACTGATTCGTCCTTAGCATCTCTAAGTGGTAAACATAAAAAAACCAAGCAGGGAAAACAATAAAAAGAAAAGAAAGCCAGACACTACCTTTTAAGTTATCATGCCCACCTACCAGAGACAGGATGTTTTGTGGATAGGACCCTTGATTCTGATTTCCCTTCTATGCCACTCCTGTTACAGCCAGTGTGGCTCAGCTTTGGACCAGCTTGATCCAGATGAAGAAGTGAACTTGGATGCGGCGATAAAGTTGGCCATGGGGCTTTTAAGGCCCTCAGAATGCTGCGGTCATAACACTAGAGACAAGAACCACAGCCGACAGTGGACAATCAGCTTGGGACACCCTCATTCTTCTGCTTTTCTTCAACCGTGGTACAAATTAGTGGGCCTTGATATAAAAATCATACATAAATAAATCCAGCTATTGCCATATTACTGGTCAGGATACAGGAGATGGTTTTATTCTTTTCTGGGAGAAGAAAGTTAATTAGAGTTTGTGTTAAGCTTCTGTTAATTTAGCCTATCTTAAGCTTTTTCTTCTGTTAACTTGTGGGGAGAGGCAGGCAGATTCCAGTGAAGTTGACTAAATTTATGTGACTGTTGTACTGTTTAGGCCTCCGCTGAAGTGGCTCTGAATCAATAGAAGAATGATTTGTATCGCCCTAGACTATAGTATGACCTATACCATTAGGATTTAAATTTCCCACCACTAGAAGTGAGAGTGAGCAAAGGGCCCTGGCTTTTAACTTATCCTAGTACATTGGTACCTCGGGTTACATACGCTTCAGGTTATAGACTCCGCTAACCCAGAAATAGTACCTAGGGTTAAGAACTTTGCTTCAGCCTGAGAACAGAAATCGTGCTCTGGCAGCGTGGCGGCAGCAGGAGGCCCCATTAGCTAAAGTGGTGCTTCAGGTTAAGAACAGTTTCAGGTTAAGAACGGACCTCTGGAACGAATTAAGTACTTAACCCGAGGTACCACTGTATTCCTGCCAGCGATGATAATGCTTTTAGGCATTTCAGCACCATTTCCCCTCTGCAGAGGCAGGAGACCTATTAGGATGGTCTGTCCTCAGGGGCTGATGGATCCAGTGGATTTCCAGGCAGCTCTGGGGGGTTTTCTGGCTGATATGACTGGCACTCCTGTCAAAGCTCTGCTCAACAACTGGAACATCCAAATGGCTCAGGTTGTTGACGCAATCACCCTTGAGCGCTGTCTCCTGCTTCGTGGAGCCCACTTGGATCCCTGGTATACGCCAGAGCTTAGGGCGAGGAAGCAAACTGGGGATCGCTCTTACATGAGTAGAGGAAAACTTGGGTCAAATGCAAATGAACACTGGTCAAGCAAGAAGAGAACGGTATTTGAATATTCCTGAGTTCCCATACTATCAATCATTGTTAGGAAGAGTACCTCTTTTGTGAATTTACAGAGATAGCAGCCAAGACCAACCATAACCTTCCTGTCATGCACACCTCAGCACTAGCTTTCCAGGCAGTATGGAGATTTCTGGAATCAAAGAACCTAGCTATGGAATATTTTAAAACAGCAGCGAGGCAGAGTAGCACAACAAAATGCTTCACAACAAAGGTCTCCTGTAAACTGATCTTGGAGAAGATCCCAAACTGGCGGCAGTAGATCAACTGAATGGGCACAATGGAGGCAGAGAAGTAATATCAATTTTCTGCCATAGCTACCACTCCATAAGCTCTAAAATGTGTTTTGCACTATATTCAGTTGTGTTTCATCTTATTTTCTTCCATTTGTACTGTATCACTTAGGAAACATTCATACTTGCATTTGTAGTTAAAAAAAAATCCACAGAAAAACCAAATGTTTAGAACAAGCCTCCTATCATTGCTAGCATCAGCTCAAGTAAAGAGTGCTGGAGAAATTTTCCAGTGTTCTATTCAGAACATGGAAACAGTGATTAGTCCTACAAATCTGCAGATAACGCTCCTTCTTGACAGTATGAACAATAGACTCATTTTAAAGCAGAATGGCTTCCATTAGTCATTCAAAGGAACAAAACCAAGAAGGAGAGTCATGTTGCATGCAAGACAAGAATTTCAAGCTATTTTGTTTTAGATTAGTGATACAGTTCTGTTGGTAGCAGAATTCTGAAATTTTGTTTGCATCAGCAAAAGGCTGAAGGAGACAAATCCCAGTAAGACTCCTAGGACAACAATGAAAAATTAATAATTTTCCGCAAGAAACAGACAATACTGGGTATAATAAAGGAACAATCTTGAGTCAAGTCTATGGGTGCTTTGTATGTAAATAGTTCATATGTTCTATATAGGAAATGTGGAATAGAAGCAATTTGGAAAGATAGGAAGTGATGCAGAACACTATTTGTACCCAAAACTCCCCTTAGTCCCCCAGTCTTTGACAAGACTCAAGAGAATAAACTGAAAATGATTATGATTTGAAGACTAGGCCAATTGGTTTTAGTGGTTTTGCTAAGCTGGGTCTGTCCCATTAAGGGTCTGTCCCAAATTGATGTGCTTCAGGGATGCTAAATACCCAGATTGGGTTTGTATTAAAGTAACTGTTGCATTGAGGAGTTGGAAAAACAAATAGAACCATTCCAATGGGATATCATTAGGAACAATCCAGTTCGTTTGGGGTAGCACCTTTCATCAATGAGATACGGCAGGATAAGAAAAGAATTCAGAGAATGGCAAGAAACAAAGTTATAAGGAAAGGCTGGAGGAACCTGTTACACCTTTTAATATTAGGTATGTTTTTTTGCGTGTTCTTTTTATGGCTCTTTTGTGGCTGTCAGTGAGTGCATGAATCAACTTTCTGCTTTCTCTCCAGAAAACAGAGAGGTAATTTCAAAAAGTGACAGCACTTTTTGAAAAACAGCAGCTGTGATGTAGGTGCAGGGATGGAAAGGAAACCAAAGAAATAAAATGCATGCTGTATTTGCTAGAACTTAAAGAGCTCCCAGAATGCATGAGAAATGACAGAACTTGCTAAGGAGATAGTCCCTAAAGACGATTCCCAATGATGCTTTCCTGCAGCAGTAAACACAGGCCGAAGTAGGAAGGTACTCACTCCACATCCCACCCCCAAAATTCCCAAAATGTACTCTGCACAGGCCCAGATGGCCAATGGAAGGCCCCCAGTTACAGGTAAGCAACCTGCTGTGGTGGTGGGGGGGCTTCTGCTTTTCCCCAATCTTAAAACTATAGCAACATTAATTCCGTTGCAGACAAAACTGATTCCCAGTAGACTAGATCTGGTCTCATAAGAAGCCTGCTGGAATGTGGAGCAAAAGAGAAATAGAATGACTACAAGGGAGATGTTTCTTTGTGGGTGTCCCTTCTGCTAGATTGGCATCTGCTTCTGCCTACAAGGCCACAGACCAGGGATAAGAAAACTATGGCTCTCCAAATGTTGTTGGATGTCAACTTTTTGACCACTGGGCCATGCTGGTTTGGGCAGATGGGAGTAATAGTTCAACATCATCTGGAAAGCCACAAGTTCCCCACACCTACTGTAGACAAAGAGGTACCATTTGCCAACTAAGACAAATGGAATATTTGCACTGGCATGTGAAGATATAAACCTGTGACTGTGTGCATGCAGTAGCTGCGGGAGACCCTATTACAGAAACCCTTTTAAAGATTCAGACTCTCATAAATATGCTATCAGAATAAGTCAGTAGGAGTACCTATCTACACTAGTGATTGCATTACCTTTCAGAAAATATTACTCGGTATTCAATAACGGTATGTGAAATACCATATTAAAAATTAAGTTAAGGCATTTCTTAACAGTTAGATTGGGTGAAAGATTTTGGTGCTGATCAAGCATGCCTCATGTGAATCGGCCGATGTTTGCATAGTGATTTAATGTAAAGATCTGGATGCCATTCAAACGAGCTTTTTTTAAATATATACAAACGATAACTCAAGGATCTAAGCCATATTTAAAGCAATGTACAAAAAATACTTTAGCATTTAAAAGTGTTTCTTCACAATTCTTACAAAAATGAATGTACATTTTGATTTTGTCTTTAAAGATTACCTATGGAAGCAGTCCCGTGACAAGGAAGCACAAAGCAAAGCAGCGTGGTTTTCCCACTCAAGGCAAAACACTGCATAGTTAAGTCATTTGGCACTCTGGAAGGAGTGTATTCATCTTCTTCACTGTTTCCTTAGTTTATATGAATAGTTACATGGTCAAGGACTTAATATTTCATCCAAAACATGCATAGCCGTTTCATAGAGGGTTCTGAAAACAAGAGCAGGGAGCAGCTGTGTAAGTTACACAAATGACTGGCAAATGAAGAGTTTTCCATTAACTGAAACATCTGCTTACTATGACATTTCTGATACTCTTATGCAAAAGTATGGATGTCAGATTAAAATTAATTGCTTCACAGCACTATGAACTGGGTTTTGTACTGATTAGATTTATATCTCCTAGTCAAGGCCCCATCCTGGTGATCTTCCTATGCAGCAGTATAAGGTTTTCTGTACCGAAGAGCTTATTGGGAGAGCATTGAGCTTCAAACAAAAGTACTCTGTCTCATATCCCCATTCCACACTCTTGTGTACACTGTAATAAGAAAGAAACTTGCACAAGATGCTAACGGAAACAAGCCATGTTACCTTTGATGGATTCCTAAGATTTTAGAAATTTGATGCATTCTCACAATGAGAAAGATCCTGGGGGTAAAGTACTCAAAGTCTTTATTAGCTAGCTCCAAGTTTTAAGAACATTGTTTATTAACATTGAGAGATGTGGCTAAGTGTATCCATTTGCAAATGGCATTAGCTGGAATCTTTTAAAGAATTAAGTAACATACTGATCACTGAATCAAAAACCACTGATGCATTCTATTGTATTTGATCTCATCTTGCATGACCTAATAAGTTCAATATACATGAAGTATGGAGAAAAGCAGAAGCTTTGCTGCTAACATATAGCTGCATGTGTTGTTCAAAAACTAAACAAAAAAACCCCTTTAGAATTGCAAGAAAAAACTGAAACGCATTTCTTTCTTTCTTTCTTTCTTTCTTTCTTTCTTTCTTTCTTTCTTTCTTTCTTTCCATGCTCCGTGTGGGCCTCAAATAACTTATTACTCAACAAGATAGCTCAGTCGGGAGAGCACGAGATTGTGAATCTTAGGGTCATTGGTTGAAGCCCCACATTGTGCACAACGATTCGTGCAATGCAGAGGGCTGGACTAGATGATCCTCGTGGTCCCTTCTAACTTTGCAATTCTATTATGATACATAAGGCCAATGAGAAGATAAAATCTAAACTGCTTAAGACCAGACTGCTTCATATGGTTTTATGTACTATTATTGCAGGTGTTCTGATATTTTTAATGAATAGTGGTATATCAATATTTTTGCAAATAAAATAATGCATTACACACCAGCACTAGTATATATCTTTTCTACAAAGCAGAATGTAAACATTCCACCAAAGGTTTACCTTTCCATGCTGCTATCATCTTCCTTGATAATCTCGCTGTACGATGTTAACTTCCTCTGAAGGG
Source organism: Podarcis filfolensis (assembly GCF_964270895.1). Classification (NCBI taxonomy): domain Eukaryota; kingdom Metazoa; phylum Chordata; class Lepidosauria; order Squamata; family Lacertidae; genus Podarcis; species Podarcis filfolensis. Next base: position 45,139,910 of record NC_139614.1, on the reverse strand, counting down.
CAGATGCTATATCCTTTATGTATGATGGCCTATGCTTACCTGCTGAAAAACATGATTATGAAAACTAGTGAGCCTTACTGAGAAACAGAAATAGATGGAACAGAAAAGGGAACTGAAACATTCCCCTAAGGTGTAAAAGTAAATCCACTAATCATGGCTGCACTAAAAGAATCCTTTCAAGCTAGCCATGAATTCAATTGGCTTTTTGAACAGAGGCAATAATTTGTTCTGGAAATCAAATAGCATTTTGTGAAAAATAAATACTACAAGGTATTTGCATTTATACAGAATCTGAAGTTTTCAGTAAGTGTTAGATCTTTGCCGCCCAAAAGAAACCTATTCAGGAAAATGCTAGCAATTTGGTTTTTTACCCCTTCTCCAATAATTTCTAGCATAGAATTTGCCCTTTAACTACCCTCCCGCCGCAACACACTCAGAGTTCATGCTTCATTCAGCTATCTATGACCTCGATCTCTCTCTTCTGGTTAGTCACAGTTAGGATTTTTACCCCAATATGAATCACTCAACATTTACAGTTGTTAAACCTCATTCTCCATTTTAACACCTATTCAAGCTAGCTTGCAGAGATTCCCTTGTAGCATTTCACATTCTGCTTGTATTTCCAACATCTCGGATAATTTGACATCATCTGCAAACTTGGTTACTTCCCTGCTCTCTCAACTTCAAATCATTTTTAACAAGTTAAGTGGCCTTGGTCCCTATACAGATCCTTAGGAGAGCCATACTTATCTCCCTCTCTTAGGTGAACCAGTTTACTTCCAATGCCTGCTTCTTGATCTTTTACTAGAAAGCTTTAACTAGCAAGCTTATTCTAAAGTCTTTGATGAGGGGTTGTCAAAAGCAATTCGGGAGTCCAAAAATCGGAATTAAACTTGTGCAGCTTTCAGTGATTTCAAAGTTTTGTTTTTACTCACCTTTAATTAAAGCAACAATGTACACAGTTGCTGCAATGCTGACAATTCCTTCAATTTCATCAGACTCAATGGACTCTGTTAACTCCTTTAGAAAAGATCTAAGAATGAACGGAATATGCATTAAATATACAAGTAAAGAGGGGGAAAAACAATAGCTTTCAGAGTTCTTAGGTTTAAGATCCTGTGCAAAACTCTTAATAACTTCAAGGTACTGATACCAAATCCATTGCTGTCACTTCGCCCTCCCCAGGAACCTCAGAACAGCTACTTCCTTTCTCCACCTTCAGCCCAGTTTTTTCCCCTCCCTCCTACCTCAAACTTTCCACTGCAGCCTCTCTAGGCAGACCATAGCCCTAATCCCTTTCCAAGTTAACTCCCTCCGTTCCAGTGTGTCTGGGTGAGGAGGTGGGCAAATAGGACAAAACACCACATCTCCATTCTTAGCATTACAATAATAGAATTCTCGAGTTGGAAGGGGCCATGAGGATCGACTAGTCCAACCCCCTGCAGTGCAGGGATCTTTTTGCCCAACGTGAACTCTCGACTCTGAGATTAAGAGTCTCATGCTCTACCTACTGAGCTCTCCCACTGCTACCAAATGTACAATTCCTGACAATTTTCTTAAAATGCACAAGCATTTAGAAACATAAAGTCACCAACCTAGTAGAACTAAATAGTCATATATATAGTTAGAGGGAGAATCCTTCTAGATGTAACCCACTGTGATGGAAACATAAGTAAAGATGACAACATCCTTTGTATAATTCAGCAACTCGTGTCTTATACAAAACTGCCTGTGAACTACACCCTATCTGGGTGAGGGAAATCAAGTACAATCATATTCAGCTTCTCATGTTGCATTTGAAAGTGAAAATGGCAAAATATTCAGTCTTCTAGGAGTAACGCACCACTGCCACCCAATACACGCTCACACTTTTCTTACTAGGAAATAGTTCTCATGAGAAAGGAAGTGCATTTCAACCCCAAGCTAAACTGATGACAAAGTATGGTTTTAGCAGCAATGGTTACAAGAAAGATAGATTTTAGATTCAAGGACTGTATGTGGCAAAAATGGTAGTTTCAAATGCAACAAGTTCCTGATCCCTGGAAACTGAACAGTTCAATATGAGCTCTAAAACTGTGTTTTTTAGATTAATGTTGTCAAATACAGAAATAAGTACAGTATATGAATAGAATTAAGTACATGAATAATTAAACAGGTTCTTAGTAAATAGATCTCCAGGTTAAATCAAGTATAACAGACTAGGGCATGTCATTTTAGAGGGAGAACCTTAATTTTTGCAAATTTCTTCAGTGAGTGGTCTTAAAACTGACTGTCCATCATTCTGCTCCAATACATGTACTTGAGAAACTGAAGCAACTTGGAAGAGTCTTTGTTCATCCATTTTGTTCAAGGAAATGCATAGTAGAATAGGCTTCAACTAGATAGCTTAAAGCCCGGGATGGGGTGGAGTGGGAATAACAGTAGCTTGCTTCAAGATAAAGGCACTGACTGGAGAACAGCTTGTCACTTACTGTCAAGGCAGAGACCACCATGTGGGGGAGGAGAGTTCTAAGGAGGTGGGGTCTTCTTTCCTCTCTCTGATACAGCTGTCAAACTAAGCCAAGGAACACAGCCCAATTGCCTGGGGTTGGTGGCCCCATAGTGGCAATCTACAGTGCATTTTGATGTGGGCAACTGCATGTATCCCGAGTAGTGATGACCAAATATGTATATTTAAAGTAGAACCCATTTTCCTGGATTTTTTTGATATTTTTTTTTTAAATGTAGGGTGGATCAACATTGCAAGCCTAAAATAGCTCTGTTTGTATTATGTTTGAAGAGTGGTAAAACTAGTCTTCAACATACTAGTACTAAATTAAGGTTCCAATAAAAAAGAAAGTATAACTAAATGCATTCAGGCTGCCATTACAAAGTGTAGGTCTGAAGGAGCTCTTACCAATTTGTAAAATAAAGGAAGGAAGAAACAAAAAGCCTAGCATAAAAGTTGGCTGATAAGACATGGAGATCTGCCAGTGGATATTAACTGCCTTTGTATCTACAAGGAATTAAAGCTTGGCTCCAGTTCATACTTACCCCATCAGCTCTCTCTTTAACATGCTCATGTAAAGCACTGCCATCAGCAGCCCACATCACACTCAAGGGTTCAACTGCATGGTACAGGGAAGGAAGGTACACTTGCTCCTCCGCAATGTGGGCAAGAGTACAAGCAGTGATGCAAGAAGAAATGGGGCTATCTTTTTTGCCGCATACATTTGGGAGGGTGGGGATAGAAAGAACTTACCTGACCACATTTGCTGACTTGTTCACTATTGCCATCAAAATACTTGAAAGTGGGGGGAGGTCTGAAAAAGACTTAGGTGGAGTCAGCTCTTCTGGAGTGGACGCCTAAAGCGGAAGAAACCCAAAGAGACTCTATTCAGGCAAACTGGAAGTGAATACACAGCAGGCAAAGAATTTTGATACTTTAAGTTTATGTAATATTCAACCAGAACCGGAACAGCCAGAGAAAGAATTACTAGATGTCTACAATTAGGATTTTAAAAAAGGAAAGCTGACAGGCGGAAGGAGCATTCAGCTCCTATTGTCTCGTTACTTGATACCGTTATTGAGGCAAAGCATAGAGCCAGCCAATTATTGCTCAGCCCCTTGCCATGAGTAGTCCTAGAATGTGTACTGGAGATCTTATTTAAATAAAAAAAATTATACAGTGGAACATGTGCATGCAGAACACCACCTAATAACAAAAGTGCAGTTTTTCTAAGGATTAGGAAGCCAATCCATTTTATGAGTGAATGAGAGGTCATGAGAATTGGCTTTGGAAACTGCCATCCCCTTGACAAAAGCAGTACTTGCTGCATGACATTATCTCAAACAGTACATTAGCAATTGTTGTGGCTTTGATAGGGGAATGCACATTAAGCTGTAACAGCTCTGAAAGGTCTGTTGCACCTGCTGGCATTCAGAGCAGTGTGAAGGTTGACAGTGGCTTAATAGTAAATTTAGGGGTCATAACAGGGAACATATGGCATAGTGCTTTCTCATTGGGTAGGAATGGGGGGGGGGTGTCCACTGACCAGCTTGAGGTCTGAACTGGCAGCTATCACTTGAAAATCTCATTCAAAGTACCATTACCAAGTCCTTCAGCTCTGTGTCCTTGACACAGCCCTTACTAAAGTGTGACTCTTCCAAGCACGCTTTTGCCGTTCGGTTGAGTGAATTCCACATTTGAATGAACAATGATTAAGTGAGGAAAAAAGTATGCATAGGAGTGTGTAATTGTTTTAGAGCTTTTCTAGCACTCATCATCAATGCAGCTACATTATTATTATTGGCTCTTGTGTCCTCCCAGATCTGCAACTTAACAACAATGAAGCTGCCTTTTCTTGGGGACTTTAGGCTAAGGTCTGGAGAACGGTATGAAATCACATGACAGCTCGTATGAAGCTCAGATCTGGCCTGTAAGCTGCCTAGATAGGAAACAACTTGGAAGCCATACAATTCATTAGCCACTCTGAGGTCAACCATGAAAATACTACTACTAATACTACTACTAATAATAATTTATTATTTCTATGAAAATGAAATGAAGACAAATTGTGCAGATCTGAACATATAGCTGGACTAGATGTGATGTTTCTAGAATTAGCCTTCATTCTACTGGTGTCCCAAGAATTTGCTTAGGTAGTGTCCTTTGTATGCTTGAAAACTGCCCGAACACCCCTCAGCATATTTCCCCAAAGCCTTGGTTATTCATAGGTCCTTGAGAAACTGGATCTAATACCAGTAAACATCTCACAGAAGAGCTAAGGCTTCGTATATACCCTGGCTGGGCTCCCTGATTGGGGTCCACACCAAACAAAGGGAATGGTAATTGTCAGGATTTCTTGCACAGAAGAGAACAAGGTGAATGACCATTCCTCCTCCCCACTCCCCAATATATGTCTGGCAAGACATTTATTTCAGATAATTTTGAGCTGCTAAAAAATATCTAAGTGGTATACAAAAACACAACACAGAAAACGTAAGTCTGTATAATAAAAACAAATGCAAAAAAACCACAACAACCCCAGTAAAACATTATTCTAAAAAACAAAGACAGAAATTCAGCAGCTGTGCTCCTCATCCAAGAAGCTAACTGTGATAGCTTTAAGATTTCTGGTGCAGCCTATGTCTCATTTATTTCTTCTGAGGGGGAAGCACAGAGCAACAGACGGCAAAAGCTAATAAGAAGATACAGTTTAAAATGCTTCTTTCATGGTTGTTAGCAAAGAACCAGGAGGGAAGATACTAGTCCCCATGTCTCACCTTACAAAAGGTCACTGACAGCATCAAAGTAATAATAGGGACCAAGCATTCCTTTAGCCTTTCAGTTTTGCAGAACATTCTACATTTTGCTCACTGTAATTTTGCGTGACGGATTACTGCCATGAGAACCTTCAGGCTGAATTTCAATTCCCATAAGAATGATAGTGAGACATGAAGCATTTCTAATAACCTTGAGGCCAAAATCTTTGACATGTAGACCAGTGGTGGTTCCCCACTTACAGCAGACAGTGGCTGCAAGTCTGGAAAGTATTCCACACCACTCTCTCCTTTTCTTCCCATCACTGCTGCTGCCACCTTTATACTTCTTGTTTTAGGTATTGGTCAAGGTGGGCAGAGCCACTCAGAACTCACATTTTCAGTTCAGGTAGAATCAATGCTTGTTAGAAGTCCCCCTCATCCCTGAACAATCTATCCAGCTTTTCTGAGTGGAAATGAACACATGTGGGCTTGAACATATTTTAAAGGCTCTTAGGAAGCAGAGTCCATGGAAAACAGATACTCCTAGCATGCTTCATAGTAGCAGTAGCTAACCCTGTGGTACACATTAGTTTGAACTATAGCTCCCACAATTCCTGACTCTAATGGCTGATGCAAGCTACAACATCTGGAGGGTCACAGATTAGTCACCACTCTAGACCATCAACTGTATATAAGATGGGTAAAAAAAAAGGAGCATTATTTAAGATAAATGAAAGGTAGTATGTTAACTGGCACTGGATTTTTGTTGTTATATCTAAACTCTTCCAAAAACTGAAGACAAGTCAGTTTCTCCAACAATAATAAATTTATGGTAAGGTTATTAGGCAATAAAAATGAACCACAGTTTTATAGCTGTAATAAAAAGTGCAACAGCAAGCAATTTATATTCACAAGAATAAGAACTTGGATTTATGGTGACATTCTTTTTATAAAATACACTGAGTATACAAGTTAGTACAAAAAATATATCTCAGCACCAATTCACTAATAAACCTGTGCATGATCACTTGATACCTCCCTTTCCCTTCATGCTTACAGAGCATTTTCAGAAAGAAAGCAAAACAAAGCCTTGTACCTTGTGTTGCAAGGTGTAGCCTGTCTCGACTACTGTTGCAGCGAGCAGAGAGGAAAGGACTCCATGGTGAACAGCTGGACAAGTCAAAGCACAAGACTGAACCACATGTACAAATTCTCGAAGAGGCTCCTGAACAGAATGAATGAACTAGAACAAATAAAAAATAGTTTTATATTATATTATAATTATGTTTATTTATATTCGCATATTCCCCAGACTGGAACACAAAAGACAATGTACACAAATTAAAATACAATTAAAATACAGAAGACATAAAAATATATAGCAGGTAATACAGTAGTTAAAAAGTAATTAAAATGCAGATAGTAAAAAAAGCACATCACTATTTAAAAACCTGTTGGAATAAAACAGTCTTGGAACTTGGAACTGTTGGAACTTGCCAGCAGAACAAGAGGGTCAGTCTAGCTTCTCTAGGATGGGAGTTCCAGAGTCCGAGAGCACTCTACCAAACATCCCTGTGAGGGTGGCAGGATCAAGAGAAGGGCCTCCCCTGAAGGTGTCAGAACGCGGGCGGGTTTGCACGGCAGAATGCGGTCCTGGGCCTAAGCTTTAGAAGTCAGAAACAGCCCTTTGAATAAACAGATTTAGATTCCTCAAGGATAACAATTTCAGAGAGAACAGGAGTTTAATCATTTGGGCATAGCTGCACAACTTAGAGCAGAGAAAATCTTCATGTAAGTCGCAGCAGCTTAAAAACATGTACCCAGTAACAGCAGTCTACAAAGAGGATTGAAGGTGAACTGCCTACTTTCATGTGGAAGAGGGAACAAGTCTCGCACCCAGTTCCAGCCAGCCCATGCAAGCAGTGCAGCATCACTAGATCGTTTGAGAAAGTGGAGGATGGAAGGAAGTACATGCACTTTCCCATGTTGGTACTATGACACAAATCTTAGAATAGTAAAATTAATTAACATGCTCCAATTCTTTGCTGCTTAGAAACAACCCAAATCGTGATCAACAGCCCAGTTCCAAAAGTCTGTGCAGAATTATTTTTCCAATATAGTGTTAAAAGGCTCAAGAAGAAACAGGGTCATGGATCCTTATGAAACTGAAACTAAGAATTAATGCTGACAAAGGGATTAAACAACCTCACTACGAAATGGAAATATAGGAGTCCAGTAGCAGTGAAAGTGGAGGTAACACATTTCTGGCAAGGTTGGTATAAGGAAACAGGTTCGGAATAGTGGCATGCAAAGCTTGAAGACACTACTTAAGCTAGTCCATCATCCTTTCACACTTGTACCAGCACTGAATTTCAGGCAAGCCCTTCATCAGAGACACAGGGGAGAAATCACGGCACCAACGTCTATGAAAGCTATTGAAAAGCCTGCTATGAAAACTAATGACCACTTTGTCCCTTCATTATGCAGTAATTTTGGTTGTCTGGGCAGAATGTTGGTATATATAAAATGTATACTGTTACTTCTTCCTTTTAACTGGTGTGCTTCTCTGCGTTTCTTTTTATTTGCAATGACCTCTTGCCTTTCATTGCCTTTCTTTAAAAGTTGGTTTAAGAGTAAAAGTAGGCATCAAAGGGACACACATTTCCTTGCTATAGAGAAAAATCAATACCCCTATATCTCTTTGGAGGCTATTCTCCCAGTTTACGGTATCTATACTCTTTTGTGCCTGGCCCATACAGCAGTGATTGTCAAACGGAAAAGTGTTCACATCACCTTAAAGGTTTCACTCCCCAATAATTGTAGATAGAATAAGTCATTCATTTGGCAAGAAACAAGCTGGCCAACTTCATATGCAACAAATACCTGGATTCCTTCTTCACGCTGTCTTCTGAGTCTCAGTGCCATACATTCCAGAATCTTCTGGAACATCTTCTGAACATTGTCAAGAAGCTCTTCCCAGTCACTGCTATCAGTATTATGGGCTAAAGAAGCTTCAACCATCTCTCTCAGGATACCAAGTATCATTGGAATGCAGACATAGCCTCTGTCTAAGCAAAGAGAAACCAAATTAACTATCAGAATTCAGATTTTAAGCTATGCCACCCCATATAACTATCAACTGTCTGTCTGTCTATCTATCTATTTATCTATCTATCTATCTATCTATCTATCCATCCATCTATCTATCTATCCATCTAATGGCCAATTAATTCCTGGAGGTTATTGATCCTATGATCTTTCAATATTTATTGATTTAATTAATTTATTGCATGTATATCTCACCTTTTTCTCCAAGGCACTCAAGGTAAGGTACATGGTTCTGCCCTTTTCCCATTTAATCCCTACAACAACCCTGTGAGATACTATGTTAGGCTGAGAGGCAGTGACTGGCCCAAGGTCACCCAGAAAGCTTCATGGTATCCAGGGAGCCTGTGGCACAATGAGTCGGTGTATCTGGCTGTTAACCAGAAGGTTGGTGGTTTGAGTCCATCCAGGGACAGCTGTGGGCAGAATTTCTGCATTGCAGGGGGTTGGACTAGAAGGCCCTCAGGGTCCCTTCCAAGTCTACAATTCTACGTTTCTATGGCTGAGTGGGTATTTGAACCTTGGCTTCCTAGGTCCTACTCAGTCACTCTAACCACTAAACCACATCAATGTTACAGGTATTCCCCACCAGTTTAGCTCCTATATGAAGTTTCAGTACCTTATGCACACTCTTTTTCTGCAAGGTAGCAAAACAGGATTTGACCTATATCCCGATCATGTCTCTTTCCACCCATGCCATGGATGCCATGTGTCCTACCTGGTTTCTTGCAAATGTGCACACAGAATGCCTATTCATCCAGAAACAAAGGCAGCCAAAGTCTACTCAAGAATAGGCTTTCTTAGCCTGAAACAAAGGGCTGCCCAAGTGTCAACTTAATGATATATTCAGAAGAGCATATAGTGAAGCTGCCAATTATGTGCATCAACAGAGTGGAGGCTGCTGCATAGACACTGTGGACATCATAAAGGACAGAAGCGAGGAGCCTCAGGGTGGGAGAATGACTGTGGCTCTCCAAGCCTCATCTCTGGCACTCAGAATCTGTCTCCCTAGGCCATATGTCCTCAGTGGCCTGGCCAAGCATTTTTGCCCAACTGAAAAGTGTCCATGAACTCAGATAAAAGCTCTCGCTTAGAGAGGGGCATGTGAGTGGGTTGTAGAAACTAGCCTACTGTACCGAAGGTAAAATTGACATTTGTTGCTCTGCCTACCACTGACCCGTGGTCCATGGAAGGCTGTCCAGAAGGCAATGCGGCTTTCAGACTGAAAAAGGACCCTCATTTCTAATACAGGAGAGGAATTGTTTTGGCTCTATGGCTTTACTATCCAATTAATGCACTCAGAAAAGGAGGTATTTTGGTGAAGTAGTTAAAAGAGCAACATCTTACTAGGTATATCCTGTAGGGTAATCATTGAACTGTGATTTTAGTATCTGTGCTGGATTTGCTTTGTTCTCTGCATCAGAGACATGTCACTGCTATCTAACTGCTTGCACAACAAACAAACAAACAAACTGCTTGCAGGCCCACCTCTGGAACTAGTACTTTCTAGAACTAACAGCATTTATAAAATTCATTTTAGTATCAACAGCTGAATTGCACAGTCATTATATAACTTATTTGTTATTACTGCATACAGAAACCTACTTGTATCAACATTGTCATTAGCTTACTACAATTTATACCATTTGGACAGAATCCAGTATTGTACAAGCAAACTTCATGATGTGAAGCCCCACTATATGAATTGGACTTCTCTCCTTCCTCTTGCAGCACCCCAAAGAAGATTGTGAGGGTTGCATGGAAGAGGAGAGGAAGGTAAAGTTCTACTTGCCCACAGATGGCATCGGATGCAACCCTTATAAATATGTATTTTATTACACAATATATGCTTTTTCCAATGTTGCTAATTTTCTTTTCTCTGGGATCTACTTTGTATGTTTACCTTGCATATTGGTGTGTGTGTGTCTGTGTATGCATGTGCATACACAACGTTTAAAGTACAGAGTTTCACAAATTTTAATTTTGGAAATGTGGAATCCTTGTCATGTTTTAAAGGCTTGTGGGCCAAACAATCTTAACCACACAAAATAAAAGGCAGTGTTAATTAGCCAGAAACATACCTGTGTGTATGATGACAATGGTCAAGTTCAAAAGGTGTGCTTGAAATTCTGAATCACCAAGGCCAACAGCTATAACATCTTTGCAAACTGTCAGGTAATTCTACATATGAAAAGTTGAAATCTATTAAAATTTTTGTGCATGACCAGTACTTAATATTTAGATGCAGTTATTAAGCATCTATTGTGATTAAAGCATGCTTGAGATTAGGAAATGGATGACAAGTTGTTAGCAAGCTAGGAAATATACGTTTAATTTTTAAAATTTCTGTTTAAACATTTTTGTCATTTTTATTAAAAAAAATCCACTATTCCCTAATGTCAGCTCATTTTTGACAGTTTTAATCCAAAAGAAGAGTTAATAGGCTCTTGCTATTGGATCAACTTTTATAGGTGAATAAACAAACTTTACAGTGCTACCCTTCAAGCAGAATAGCTGGAGGGCAGTTATTTTATAGACATAGGGAGTTTATTTATTCATCCGATTAGCTAATATTAAAATTACATGTTTTTTAAGAAGCCAGACTCATGTTTTATCACGCATTTCCTAAGTAAATAGCAGAAGTGTGCTTTGAAGGATTTAGCATCTACTGTACAGTCCTTTGTTCCACTGGCTGTTACTAGCACAACTCTTGAGGAACTCACCCTTGTAAAAACCAAAAATGAACGACAAAATGATCCTGCAATCGATATCAGACATCAAACCACAGTTAAGGAAGCTTAGCTATGATTTATCATGGCATCTGATCTGACATCTCATGGTCTGAAAGCCAGTCAGCAAATCAGAGTCTAAGGCCATGGTTTGAACAAGTTTCTGTACAATTTGACAAACCATAGGCATGGTAGTTAGTCTACCTCTTAAGGCTGTTGCGCCACATAAACAAGAGCACAGAGCTAAGGAAGAGAAGAGTAAGTGAAGCAACCGTGAGTATCTTGGAAGAGTGAGATAAAAATATAATAAAGTAAAAGGAAACAAATCATAGGTGAGCACAAGCAGCTCTAAATTATGGATTGCATCTGTGTTTCTCTGGTGTGAGGTCTAAATTGAGCCAGTGTGAGGTACTGCACTAATTCAAAATACACGAGAAAACCCCCACAACATGCACATACATTTTACCTGAACCACCAGCTGAGAGGTTTCACTGGGCTGTTCTATGTTGCCTTCCTGTTCATCTATTTCAAAAGCAGGCAGAATGCTACTTTCTATCCAAGCTCCTGCTTTCTCCAAAGCTGACAGGTACTCCTGCCCTTCAGAGGCAAACTGTTAAGATGAAAACAGAAGCACACAAATATGTGATATAATATATTCAGATTTTGAGAGCTATTGCTGTTCAAATGCAGAGCAACTCTTGACATGACAGTACCTTATATTGAAGATGTATATTTAATCTGCAATACAGACTGAAGGCTCTCAGTGCAGTTGCAGGGTAAAAGGGAGGCCTTGCATCAGATCCTCTACTAGAAGAGCCTAGAACATCCTGAAATGTAAAAATCATACTTAGGAAGAAAACAAGAGATTTTGAGGAGTGGAGGATATTTACAAGTACAGGTAATTCACATCTTATGCGGGGGTTACATTCCTGGCCATCACACACATAAGCAAAATAGTGTGAAGCTAGAATGATCTCCAGAACTGACAACATGAACCACAAACCAATACAAAAGAGGCTAATTGTTCATTCCATTGAGAAAATTACACTAGGCAACCTAGCTACCCAATTCTGATGATGCACTGGATGCTCACCCTCAAATAAAATGTTAATCCATACACCTGAAGTAAATGGCCAGTATCGCCCATCTGGCATATTGCCACATATTGACACTTAACCTAGTTTAAGTGTCGCTCCAGCAAGCATATATTAGCATGCATTGCATCATCCTGTTCAAACTGCTCCATTTTATTACAGAGCTTGCACAATAAGAGACAAAAAGGCTTGTGCTTGTGAGGAAATACAGACACATCACTGTAGTCAAGGTCTTTCTCATGGTAGTTCCTGTATTAAGTAATCTGCACAATCCTGCTGCTCCTTGCAAATGCAAAGTTCCAGGTTGGAGCAAATATAGAAGAACAGAAGTATAATTATCATATATCATTTATCTTTTGGAAATCTTTGACCATTATTATCAAGCAATGTTAATCTGAACTGACATAGTCTGATAACACTATGTATGCATTCTGAACAGAGATGAAGATTTTTACATCAGTTTGACCCACAATAAAAGATGAACTCTTAGGCAACATATGAAGGCTACATTTTGTTGGAATAAGTTGCTTCAAAGGTTTACTGGATGATTATGGAGCAGAGAAAGATATCCACAAGGTAGATAACAGCAGAAAACCTTATATGTTACTTGCGGGCATTAATTCAGATTCAGTGGCGTAGCGTGGGTTGTCAGCACCCGGGGCAAGGCAAGTAATTTGCGCCCCCTAACCCGTGGATTTGCGCCCCCTAACCCGTGGATTTGTGCCCCCTAACCCTAACCCCCAGATGTTGCGCCCGGTGCGGCCGGCCCCCCCTGCACCCCCCACGCTACGCCACTGTTCAGATTGCCATACAATACTGTGGGAGAGTGAAATCTAACCTTTGCAGCTTCAAGAGCTTTCAAAAGATGGTCCAGCTTCTCTTTGGGGAGTGACAGGAGACATTCCCGATTCATGTAATGAGTCAGCAAATACTCCATATAATCAAGCGCCAATTCTGGTTTCGACTCATGTGTCTCCTGGATACGTACTCGCCGTTCAGAAGTGCCATTACTCTAAATACAAAGAGAAAAGAGCTCCTTTATATTTTAACAGTAGGAAGAAGTCATTTTAAAATGTTAACTAAAGCAATGATCCATCTACAAAAGGTGCATAAGGCAATGCATTCAAAGCCCAACTTTTTTTAAAGTATAATTTTTATTATTTTCTTTTTTAACACAGTACAGTATTTCAAACATTACATTAACAATATACTCTTTGCTCTGCCGGGTTTCAAAGCCAGACTTTTAACACACCTCTCTTCCAACTGGTTCAGCAGTTATCCAATCACAGATTAATTCAAGAATGTGTCCCACTTTCCCCCAACGACACAGACAGTCAAGCAGGGAAGAGTATTGGTTTTCAGTGGCACCATTTTCCAGATTCTTCAGTTTAGAGACCACACCACAACTAGAAACAAATGCAAACACGGCACGTTAGCCATTTAAGTATATAAGGTTACCTCAAAAGCCTACACAACTTTTCAACATGCCTATGGATCAAAATAATCCTTACTAGAATCAAATCTGCATGGCACACAGTTGACAGGAAAAGTTTCTATCCACATTTGCAACTATAACTAAATACATAAATACCTGAATGTAGGAATAGCAGCAGGAGTCATGAAAGATGCAAGGACAATTATTGGTGACACACAACGATCATCCTAGGTTAAAACAAAGAACAGTCTAATAAGGAATTTCTAAACATTTGGTAAACAAGGCCACTTACAAAGAGAACCAAATGGTGCCCCTCCATTTTCACAGCAAGTTCCTAATTCATTAAGATTCTCCAAAAGTCAGGTCAAGAATTATTAAGCCTGATTCATATTGGTACATCTTGTATACTTGACTGCCACAAGTTTGGCCTACCTAGACTGTGCTACAAATATAAACTAGCAATGCTGTTAGATCTTATGTACATTTGGCTTGAATATGTTTACTGTTGTACTTCCCAGTGCATTTTTTACAGTTTTGAACAGCACGGAATAAAACGAATCTCTGATCATTGAGATCTATGAATGACAAACATTCCATATGAATACATTTATATATATAAAAACTGAAAGAGCATCCATGCATTTAAAGTTACAGCAACGTTATGATTTAATGTTTTAGAGCAAATACAGAGGCAGACCAATAACAACACATTTGCAAAATTTCCAACCCTTTCTCTTATCTACAGGATGTTGGATGCATGTACTGCAGTTCTTCAGTCTAATGATCTGTTATGAACCACCCTAGGATCCCTGGATGAAGGGTGGTATACAAATGTAATTCATAATAGTAATAATAATTATTACAATGATGATGAACTGATTGTCTTGTACTTCACAGAATTCTCTTATTCCTACTGTATTCCCTCTACACAAAAACCCAAGCAAGTTCCTTCTTTCTGTTTTTAATACCTTTGCATTCTTTCCCCCATTCCTGGTGAGGGACAAGGGGCCACAGAATAAAGCTTGTGAGATAAGTGTTACTGTGAGTTGAAGTTCAAGGGGGCTGTTCTGTTTGTAATTGTACCCTTTCCACAAACAGAATGAAACCTTTGCATCCAATCCATCTATAGGAATTTTAAGTGTACCTCACAGGAGACTTACCTTAAACACTTTTAAATATTCAGATAGTACAGAAGCAAATTTTCGGACAATATGGTTTTTGGCTCCTTCGTTGCGATTAAGTGGTTTTTGAATGCTTCTCCACAGAATTACAATTATTTCAAGTAAGCCTGCCATGGAAGGTATGTCATCAACTGACAACACATTATGTGGCACCTGAAATGTAAACAAGTGAGGATTATTATGCAATTTCTCTTGCACAGTGCATCTCAAATTAGGCTTATAGGCTTTTTAAAAAATGGAACGAGCCTTCTTGCACTCATGTGTATGTTAATACAACAGAAGTTGTCAGGGATTTTAGAAAGAAAGCAATTTTAGAAGTTTGCCATTATCTGAGAGGGCCAGTGTTCCAGGAATCAAGGGGGAAATGAACATTAACTGGTTTTTTTCTTAGATCATGTAATAATACCCATTGAAAACTAGCATCCTAGAATCTAGATTTTATTGCCTTAGAATTCCCAAACGCAACACAGAACATAAGAAGAACCCGTTGGATCACGCCAATGGCCCATCTAGTCCAGCATTCTGTTCTCCCACTGGCCAACCAGATGCATATGGGAATACCAAAAGCAAGACCTGAGAGCAACAGTTCTCTCCCAACTTGTGATCCCCAGCGACTGACATTCAGACGCATACTGCCACCAACAGTGGTAGGAGAACATAGGCGTCAGGGCTGGTAGGCATTGATAGAAGCTGGAGATACAGAAACAAGAGGAGGACCCTGAAAAATGAATGTGGGGCCAGGTAGAGCGAGGGAAACCAGCATTTCAAAGCAAGCCTTTCCAGAGACTGCAAAAGAAAGCCTAAAGAAAACACAGTAATAGTAATAATAATAAATAATAATAATAATAATAATAATAATAATAATAATAATAATAATAATAAAATTTATACCCCGAGCATTTGGCTGGGTTTCCCCAGCCACTCTGGGCAGCTCCCAACCCAAGTAATACTTCTTATGAATTTATTTTTTACTTTAGAAAATGCCTAGACCAATGGTGGCCAAACTCGGCCCTCCAGATGTTTTGGGACTACAATTCCCATCACCCTGACCACTGGTTCTGTTAGCTAGGGATGATGGGAGTTGTAGTCCCAAAACATCTGGAGGTCCAGGTTTGGCCACCCCTGGCCTAGATGAATATACAAACATTGTAGCAGTTTATGGGTTAGCAATTTAGCTGCCAGAAATTTAGCTGCCAGAACGAAATTATAGTTTAAATCTGGTTCAGGTGCTGACAGTCCAAGAAATAATCAATATGGTACAGAGTGAACACACCTCACACAGGCCTGGTTCCACAGTAAGGATAACATAGCCTACTAGGACAGAGTGTACTGGCTCCTAGATAGGAACTTGCAGCTGCTTTGCTCCTTTCTGGTCTGTCCTACTAACTAGTTTTCTAGGTTTGGACAACACACTAAGCCAAACCTTGGTTTAGCAGCTGTGCTGCAACTGGGGAACATCACATCCCACATCAAGCACCAAGGAACACTCTTGGTAGGTGAAACAGTGAACAGTTGTCCTCTATATTTTGCCCCAAAGAGCAAGACAGAAGAAAGGCTCAGGTCCCGAGTTCAATCCCTGGCTGGGAACACCCCGTCTGAAACCATGGAAAGCCACTGCCAGTCAGTGTAGACAATACTGATCCAAGTTCGTAGACATCATCTTATTCTCCTAATTAGCATTTTTATCTTAGAAACTGTGTTGCATTCTTACACTCATGTTCTCTTTCTCACTGTCTTCATCATCGCTGTCAGATGCTTTTAATCCCTGCCGGATACAGGCATTCAAACAGCTCTGAATGGTAAGCATCAATTTAGCTAAAATTAAAGAACAAAGCGTGCAATTGTGAAAGATAGTGTAAAACAGGAACAATTTAAAGTAGTGGGCAACAAAGCAGTCAACCGAATCATTACTTACATTCAAAAAAAAAGAGTAAATTTAAACATTTAAAGTCTTCAATGTAAACAAAATATAAAAATGAAAACAGTTTAATGATAAAACACGGTGCTGGTTAGAGCTTAATATTTTATTCATTCTATTTCTTGCTAGTGTTTTTAATTGATTTGTAAATGGCCTTGAGCATCTTCATGGCTATATATTTTAATATAAAATAAAAATAAATTATTTAAATGTGGCTGAAGTTAACACCCTGTATCACTCAATGGCTATGCACTGAGGAGGGAGTTAAGTACGATCTCCATTTAAAAATAAATAAGCCAAGTAGATACATAATGCATGCATATAAAAGGTAGCAATAAGAATAAAAACCCCATATAGGTCTCTCTCTCTCTCTCCCTTCCCGGCATTTATAATTTGGCACAGAATTTTCAGAAGCAGCTACTGGCCTACGAGCATTTACAGTAAGAGCTACTACACAATACTTTTGCTCATAGATTCTTTATTATAAACCAAGCCATTAGCTCTCCAGAACTTTACCTATGTTGGTTGGGCTGGTGTACTCATAAGCATACTGGTAGAACTTTCTAGCCGCTGCTGGGTTCATTTGGATTAGTGTGACACAGCGCTCACACCACACTTCTTCCGGTTGATCGATGGGCATGAAAGAGCTGAACAAGAGATTTACTATGCGCCGGGACACAGGCCGTGAATCAATCTCAAGGCGAGTTAAGAGATGCTCTATAGGACAGATTTTCCAGAACTGATTTGTGAGGAATTTGGAGCAGGGCAGTGTGGAGGTGAGGAAGAGGAAGAAAAAAGTTATCATGATTACATTATCTAATAATCCCATTTTGCCTTTTTTCACATGATGCTTTTTCTAAAATCTCTGTTCAAAACATTCCTTTACAAATCCCCCCCTGGATCATCACAGCCTCAACCTTTCAGCATTTCTGCTAGTCAATACTATTATTATTTCTTACCCGTCCTTTACCATAAAGGTTACAAATTGTTCCCACAAACCTATGCAGGCTCTAACAATGTAAAAAGACAATGTTAAAATCAACTAGCCCCCCTTCCAATTTGTCCTTGTCCTGTATCACACCTTGTTATCTACCTCTGTCTGCATCCAATCTATGGAGTTTAGATAAGGCTTCTGGGAACAGAATGCCACATCTTTATTGTGGCAGTTCCGGGCAAACTATTGGGGTTAAAAACAGAGCAGGGAGCAGAAGATCTTATGCATGCAGTTATTGTACACACAGTGGTCTCAACACACTTGCATGAGTATGAAAACGCTTTTTTGCAGCAGGTTGAAACTGGGAAACCTGTATCACAGCTGAACAGCTATTTGGATATTTCTTCCCTTTTCTCTCTTCTCTCTTCCCTCTTCTCAGCACCGTTAGGAATGGGCCATGGGCCTGTTCTTCCTCCCACAGGTGCAGAAGTGCCAACAAAGAGACTCCATTTATCTAAGCATGACTATGGATGCTAAAGGAGAAACAGGTTCCATATCCAGGGTCAGGAGAGCTTGCAAATAATTGCATTCACTTCTCTGACCATAGGTAAGAGCAGAAAGGAAGAGCTCAAGGCTCATTCCTGATCTTGCCACACATAAAGGGCAAGTAGCAATGGTCAAATTAGCCTAGAAGTCAGCAGTGCTTTAAAAAGGTACTAACATCTGAACATACTTATAAGGAACATGGCCAGCTTTCAATTGACACATCGGCAGACCCTTTACTCTGCTTACTGAATTATGTAAAATCTGCCACCTTCTATCAAGAAGCAGCATTATATATTATAATGTGTGGCCTGAGTAAATAGAATGATAAGGAAAATTTGGATTATAAAACTAACAATATTGAAAAAGCAAGAAAACTACAGTATAAGGAGCCCAGGACTGAGTTTAGACAGTTATAAATTGAGCATTAACTTTATAATGATTAGCAGGTTCAAAGAAATTTAATGAATTCAAATAAATCAACTGAAAATTAAGTATTATTATATATTATACTGTTTAAATAATAATTAAAAGAATATAAATTGCATCAATCCAGTGTATTATACAGCCTTATAAATGTGAAAACTTTGTAATTTTGGAATCTTGCTAGTGGGGAAGGGAATCAAATGGCACATTGCTTAACCATTACTTATAGGTATGTATAGCAACGTGTGCCTGAAAAATAAACTCTCCTTTTTTCAAATATCAGTGTGAGTTTATCAGTACATGTGCAAGGAATGTCCTTTTTTTCCCTTATTAAAATCCAAGTCCTCATCATCATATGTATATTCCAGCAAATGCACACCCCCAAAAAATCAACGAAAGAGCTGCTGGTGCAGACACAATAGAAATAAAGTACTTTTCTAAGCCCCCACCCCCAGAGGCTTCTATTAGTTTTATTGTAAATAACATAGGAATAAATAAAGCACACAACAGATCACAGACATACGATGATATTATTGACCATAGATCTTCTTATCCAATTTGATTCTAAACTAATATCTTCATATTTCCTAAAAGCTGTTGGAATACAGTTGTCCCTTCTGGTTCTATTTCTTCCTAAACAATTCAGCAACATCCCAGCTCTTGGTATCCAGCTAATGTCCAGTTGAGTTCTCACATCTTTTCCAATTAGGGGCAGTTTATTTTTGCAGCTACAAAGTACCAATAATTTGTAACTTATGTTTGAAAATAATCAGGAAATAACAGAATACAACTGCTGGACATACAATCAAGATAATTGCCAGAAAAACTGCAAAAAAGAAACCGGCATTTTTAAGGCACTGATTAGTTTAAAATACAACAATAGTAAATAGTTTGGAGTGAAGTGTTAATAGGTTACCTGCACCCCTATTCTTTTAGGATTGTTGCAGTACTGATGAATGTACATCTTTCAGAATAAATTGCCTAGTTCTATGCAGCCTGTCTGCAGCCTAGCAAACCTAATTTATCCTACCTTAGCAGCCTTGACAGACTTAATTTTCAGCAACATATCAACGAAAGCCACTCTAACTTTCTCCGAATTGTCATGGAGATTGTATTTCAGGGCTGGCAGGAGCTGTTCCAATAATGGGTGGGTTAGTACGTTGTCCAAAATTATAGGCAAGCACTGCAAGAGAGAAAAGAAAAAGACCAATAAAAGGTTATCACAAGAAAGCAGGGAATACAGAACTGAAACTATTCTAATTGCTAACCACATGCAGCTTAGAGAACTGGCTCTGGAGAATGACAAAAAGCAAGGAAACACGTTTTATTAAAACATGCCATTTAAATGCAAAGTGGTATATGTTGTGCATATAAAAATTGTCCTATTAATATTCCTTCTAGGGATGTGCTGCTGAACTGGAACAAAGACAGCAAATATATTTATGCAGAATAGAAGCATTTCAAAGGTTTGGTACATCTACTGATGTTTTTATTCCAATTTAAGGTATGATTAGGTTAGCAAACATTTCTGCTCTGGAGAACTTTACTATTACAGAATTGTTCTAGTTATTAAGATTGTTTTCTCATTCCAATCAGAAGTACCCTGTTTTAACAAGCTCATCACTAATCAGCAGCATGATCTTTGCGTGCCAACTATTTCAAAGCTTATTTTTAAAAGGGAATAGCATTGGCTATAAAGCAGAGCTTGGGAACTACTGTCTTGTAGCCTGCTCTTCAGCCTCTCCTCTGGGCCCTGCCTTTTCCCAGGCCACTTTTTCCTGGCTGCCAAGCTGCCTTCCTCTACATAGCTGAGCAGTGTGTGTTGTGGGGGGTAGGTGGAGTGGAGGAGCTCTGAGAGGAAATTCAAACCTGCCCTTTACACACTGCTCAGTGGCAGGGTGGAGGGAACGGCTGAGCCTTGCATCAAATTGCCCACAAAAGAAGAGATCGCTCCAAAACCACTCAACACATTTCTGAGTTGCGCATTGAGAAAAGCCAACTTTTTCAGCAAGCAAAATGAAAGCAAAACAGTGTGCTTAATCAATTTTTAAACTATCCTGCATTGAAAGATCCCTGGACACAATGAAACACAAATGAAAACCACAAAAATTCAACGGCACATTAAAATCATGCAGCTGTAACATTTAAGAAATAATTATATCAATCCATCACTAAAGTACAGCAAGAAAAACAAAAATGACCCCAAACACCTCCATCTGTCCCAAATAACTTCACAAGTAATTCTAAGTAGAGCACATTAAAATGGTCTAAAAGTAAGGTTATGAGAACATGGGTTACTGTGGCTAAGTCATTCCTGATCCAGGAATGGCTACCACGGAGGCCACATGGGCCTGTCTGCAGTGACAATGTCAATCAAGCAGTACCCCCAAGCTAAGAACCTGCTCCTCTGAGTTTGGAGAAGAAATTGCAGGCCTGGGCTTGGATGCAACTCTAATGCTAACCATGCCTTAGTTCCTGGGAGCAGCAAGGAGAGAAACCAAGTATCTGTGAGTTTAGCCTTGTGCACAGCACACTATGTGTTTACCTCTAAAACATAGTCATGCTTACCTGTGCTAAGTGACATTTGAACCAAGCCAATGAGAAACTAATCACTAAAAGAAGAGACACTTCATTTTGTTGTGAAAGCACTTACTTTAAAAACAGAGCATCTAACATCAGCTGAAGTTGCATCAAAAGAAAGATCTTCAATTAGAGTTTTTAAGAGATCAGCAAGCACATTTGCAGGAATCATCTCCCAATATTTGAATGCTATTTTACTAACACCAAGCACACCTGTTGAGCGGACTAGAGGTTGAGGATCTCCTAAGAGAGTCTAGAAACAGGGGGAAAATAAAGAATATTAAGTCACAATTTCCATTCAGTTTTCTGTGCAGCTGAACAGCTCACATTTGACAGTTTGTGAAGGAGACCTTATCAAGGGATGATGCCTTTGATATTTTCAGAAATGCAACACTTAAGTGAGTTCTTCCATGTCTATATTTTCCACCTATATGGGCTTTAAAGTATGTCTTCATCAATACAGTGATTTCTTGTTCTAAAATGTTCATTACCAATGTATATTTTAATCTTACAGTATTTAAGTTTCTGTGGGAGCCAATGATCCAAATAAATGTGTATGTACATTTAAACAATAACATTATATTCTAGTATTGAAGGGAAGAGGAAGAGAGAAGCAATTGGCTTTCACTATTCTGATAGGTTCTTATCAGGCTAGATGATATGTCACTATGTTTTCAGTTTTTCTACTTTTAGGTTGCTTTGTAATTACGAAGATGCTGAAAAGCTCAAAATAAAGCAAGACAGCTACTAGTAAAAATAAAAAAGCACTGATGTCTCCAATTCCATTTTCCAGCAAAATGGATTTCCTTACTTTTTGCTAACCTTAAATAAAACTAGCTTGATGGAGGGTGGGGAGAGAAACACACAGTAGACTTACAAAGAGCTCATCAAATTGCCTTTGGATTTCGTTTTCCATATCTTCTTTATTAAAAGATGGATCAAGAATTGGAAATGCATCAACAAATAGCAATGCTGCATTTGATCGGACTTCCGAGTTTCTGGCCTGTTACAAAGCAGGAAAGTAGTCAAGTGAATTATAGTTATATAATAAACCATGGACAAAGCAAATCCTTAATGCCTAAATCATTGCCATTTGTTAAAAGCAAGGGTGCACAGTGAGTTTAAGGTGTGAACCCGCAGCAGTGTTAATGGTCCCATTTGAATTCAACTATAAACAATAGTTTAACCTTAGACGAATGAGCCTACGAAAGCCTCGGGCTTATTTGCCCTGTCCCTTTCTAACCCGCCTCCAACACAGCCAGGACAAGCTGTTCAGAAGCTTTTGCTTCCATTTTACCTCAATTTTCTCCGCTCAATGAGATTATAAAAATATAATTCCGTTTCAGACCTTTAAGTAAATGGCAACTACACTAGACTTTTCTTCCCTTTCCACACAGCAGCAGGCAAGGGATCTTACTTATTATGGCTAAATATGCTAGCTGCTTCTAAGCTAGCAGGCACCTGATGGCGCATTTATCTGCACAATAGTGCTTAACAAATACGTGCAAAGAGCTAGTTCTTCAGAAGCAGAGCTCTCTCTGTGGTTCCACGTCAAGGTAAAAGCAATCATATACTCTTGTAAAAAAGTAAAAAGGTGCACCAGCTGGACCTGGGCAAAAGCAAACCCGTCCACAGCCATTATCTGAACTTCTTCCTCTTCCTCTTCTTCTTCTTTTATTAAATTTATATTTTATGTATTATTTGCTTTCTTACTAATTCCATACAGCCACACCATAACAAAAGTTATCTGGGTGACTCACAAAGCAAAAATAAAATTACAGTGGTACCTCGGGTTAAGAACTTAATTCGTTCTGGAGGTCCGTTCTTAACCTGAAACTGTTCTTAACCTGAAGCACCACTTTAGCTAATGGGGCCTCCCGCTGCTGCCACACCACTGCTGCACGATTTCTGTTCTCATCCTGAAGCAAACTTCTTAACCCGAGGTACCATTTCTGGGTTAGCGAAGTCTGTAACCTGAAGCATCTGTAACCTGAGGTACCACTATATATTCAAACTCAGAAGCAAAGCCAGATTCTGGAGGATCTTCACTCCATGAAGGGGAGTGCCACCCTATGCAAAACAAGTTGAATCCTTATTTACAGGAAGACCCCCTTCTGAACCGAGAGCAGCTTTGTAGTGGTACTTGGCACAGAAGAGAGTATGCACCATCTATTTTGTCAGATCGATGCTTGACTAGGCTTGGCCAGTGGTGACTTACAACACGGAAGAATATTGGAAGCTACCTTAAAAAAGGTCCAATTATTTTTCAACTCCTTTTCAACAATCTTGATGTAAAAATATCCGCAAAGATGATAGGTAACATTTTAAACAATTACCTTCAATGCTCTCCAAAGAATTGGTTGATAAAGTCTATAAACAACTTCTTCAACTCCCTGGCGACATTTGTTTTGTTTGTGGAAATAGATCAGCAACTGACAAAATGAAAATAAATGCAAAGGATGCAGGAAGTTAGTCACTTCATTTCATGGGCTATTTGAGAAATACAACTCCTTTTATCCAGTGATTAGCTTTTGCAAAATAAGAATTCCTGTGGTTTGTGTAAGCAGACAACCATAGATGATCTTATATGCTAGGGACAGCCAATGTGATGCCCTCCAGATGCAGGACTACAATTCCCATCATCCTTGACCACTGGTCATACTAGTTGGAACTGATAGGACTCCAACATCTGGAGAGCACCATCGGTTACAGCTGTTATATGCTATGCTTAAAAAGTGTTTTCCTTATGAAGATGCTTTGACCACATGATACTCACGAATATTGGAAAGAATGAAGAGTGTAGACATTTCAATTAGCAACTGATAGAGCAAAAGAACCACACAACTATTTGTACTGTACCCAATAGGAATTAAATGCTCATTTAGGAGCAACCCTGCCTCCCATCATAGTGATGGCAGGTGATGGACAGGTGGGCAGCCCCATGTACCCATCAAAAAGGGCCCATCCAAGAGTGGGCAAGTTCGGGATCTGGCCTGCCAGCTGGATCCTATTCACCACCCCCAGAGTAGTCTGGTTAAGTCAGAGTAGTTCTGAAACTGAGGTTTCAGAAAAAGTAACAATGCTTTTGTGACACACAATAACAATTAGAACAGATACTTTTCAAATTAAATCATTTGTTATTATATGGTTAGAGCAGAGTGGTGACACACTTTTTAAGCATGCATCATTTTGCAACACAGTAACGCAGTTTTACTAGCAAACCAGAGTTTAACTAACCCCTTTCCAGCCCCAGGAGGAGCATTTGCGTGACACACCTGCACACTGCAGCTGACACACTATCGTGTTGCAACACACTGTTTGGAAAGCTCTGGGTTAGAGGGCTAGACTAGGACTGGGGAAACCTAGATTCAAATTCTCACTCAGCCATGAGGTTCAGCAAGTAATAGGCCAGTTGCAACAGGAGGATTTGCACCATCATCCCATGGCTTATAAACCAGTGTATGGTCATTTGTGAATCGAGCTCTCTATGCCTAATCTACTTTACATGGATGTTGTGAGCATGAGAGGGTAGAACTATGCATGCTGCCTTGAGCTCCTTCTAGGAAAGGCAGAATATCAATGCACAAAACAAATATTATTGTTAATTACTGGGTTCCTCAATGCTGGAGAAGTTTTTCTAAAAGACAGCTTGCCACTTCTCTTGCTGTGAACAGCTTCAGGAGAGAACAATATGTGTTCTGGGGGATCACCCTGCAAAGCAAAAGTGTGGAAAGGGAAAATATAGGAATTCTGAAAGCCACTGGTTTAACATGAATATCAACGCACCTCTCGCACTTTAGAGTTTAATGGAGAGTTCCTGGGGAGGTGAATTGCATGATGCATGAAATCCTGAATGCAACAATGTTCAATCACCTAAAATAAGAACAAATACACATCCTCATCAATATGAAAAATTAGGGCAAAGTTATTGAAGCAACTGCACTTGACTTCTAACTTGTCTCTGAGCCAAATTCTAAATGCCTGTGTTGTCTTCAAAACCCATTACAGTTTGATGTATGTAATGGGTTTACAGTTTGAGGCCAGTATATCTGAAGGACATGCTTTCTCCTGCACAGGACCAACTGCCTACCAAGATCTTCAACAGAGGCCATCCTATGTGTCCTAGAGCCAGAAGTACATTTAGTAGGGACCAAGCAGAGTGACTTTCTTGTGGCTGCACCTGCACTCTGGCACTGGCTCCTATGGGAGGGTTGCCTGAATCCCAATTTAACAGTTTTCAGTCAGGTTGCCAAAACGTTCTTTACAGGAAGGCTTTGGGAATCAAAAGTGGTTTTTAATCTCTCCTACTTACTGAATTGTTTCAAATTGCTGGAGGCTGTTTGATCACGCTGTTTTTTAATTGGCGGCTTATATTTTCTGTATTTTTATTCTGATGATCTATTTTTTGTTATAATTGTTTAATGCTATTGTGGTTTGGCACCTTGAGCTGTATTGACAAGAGCCTAGTTTCCCAGTGTCTTGCTCCCTGCAGAAGTAGTTCCATCCAACTGCCAGCTGCCTGTGAATGGAGCTAATGCAAATAGAGCTTAGGCCACTGAGTCTTCACGTGAATTGTCTACTGAAGATAATGAATGCTGTATCAGTCCTCCTGAAAATAACTGTTCCTCCACAAAGAAAGACTGACTACTTAGCATAGAAGATCCATACACCTCTTGGATATGTCAGTATCAGTGCTCTTATTTACAACTGATCTTTCTGCTAAGTGTCTAGTAAAGGCGGCCTTTCACCTCGCTTGCTTGCAGTTGTGATATGTACACAATCTGGTTGCCTCTACCTACACTGGCTTCAAGATTTAGAGTGCCAGCACTTTTAAGAACAAAGACAAGTAGCAACTTTGAAACAATATACCTCCAGTACATTCCCTGAAGCCTTCTTCCAGGCTCTGAAATAAACCTCAGCAATGTGTGTCATCAGGGACCTGCATTAGTAAATGAAGATATAATTAAGATTAGGAAACAGTCTAGGGCTAGTAACTATTTTGAGTTAAGTTGTCACTATGTCACCATGCACTCTGCGTCAAGACTGCACAACCAAGCTCAGTTGGTTCAAGTGATGATTCCTTTAGAACAGACCTCACAAAATAACTGTTGAGAACATACCTTCAAGAGGCATTTATTACCTCCACAATTCACTCAGCCCTAATCTGGCCACTCTAATAAGCTACAACAGGCAAAGGGTTCTGAAACCTTCTTGTAATGGACAGAGGCAGATATGGACAGAGGCAGAAACTGAATCCTTATTATTATTATTATTATCATCATCATCATCTTTATCTTACCCAGAGCAACATACAAACATTAAATGAGCAAAAAAAAGCCCACATAGATACATTAAAACAGAGAGGAAACTGAGACATACATTTAAAACATCCCACCCCCTTCTAAAAGGCCATAGATAGACAAAGGTCTGGTTACAGAAGAAAGTTTTTGCCTGGCACTTAAGATATATAATGATGTCTTAGGATATGAATGTATTTTCCCTAATAGTTTTATGGCCCCACTATATTATCTACCTATACACATTTTGGGGTATGGGGTATGGGCATGACCTCAAGCATAAAACAAAGTGGTAGCAAGTGTCTTCAGTCCAACATACCTAGGAAAACACAACAGCTGATTTTTAACAGTCCCATGTATCATTTTAATGAAGTTCACGTTCCATGTGAAAAGAAAACTCAGGAATCTTCTCCCCTGAAAGAGATGTAAGGCAAGGCAACTTCACAAATAGCCAAATGGGCTTTTTAATATTCACAACTAAGTAATGTGACATTCATAGGGTTTACGGCTGTAATATACTACATTCTCACTTTCTTAACAGCAAGATTCTTTGAACAGAAGACAACTTCTGAGTAAACATTGATGGGATTGCACTGCACAACATGTATTCAAGGCAGCTAACAAAATACTTCAAATGTTACAGCAGCATAACACACAATTGAAACCAAGTTCTTTAAAAGCAACAAAACCCACACACAGCATAAGTAATCCTAGGGTAGGAAACCTGCAGCCCTCCAGATGGTTTTGGACTTTAGCCGTCAGCTGATGGGAGCTGGAGGCCAATAACATATGGAGGGTGACAGGTCCACTTCTCCAGTATGTTTGACCAGAAAACAACCTTCCAAAACCCAGTACATCTGTAGCCAAACAAGCAAAAGAATTCCCGCACCCCCAAAAAATCAAAACAAGTAGGTCTTAACTATTTTCTTCAAAGAATGGGGTAGAAGGCAAGTAGATATCCTGCATTCATCAGGTTGCTGAACATACATACCTTGTGAGAAATAGAAATTCTATGCTCCCCCTCCCTAAGACTTGTTTTATTTTTTGTAGGCATCAACTTATCACCCAATAATTTTAAAACAGTGAGAAGATATATTTAGAAAAAGCACACTTACCTCTTCTTTTTTAATATGGCCAATACTCATAAAGCACCTGAGTAACAAATCTTTCACTTCATTACTGTCCTCTGAGTCATAATCAAAACATAGTAAAGCCCGGTGAAGATGCCATAGACGGACTATATCCACACCCTAGGGGAGATGCACAATTGCATTTGTGTGTGAGGATTATGAGGTGAGAGACATCTTTCAGTCATGCGATATGCACCAAAGCACTGGAGCTTACAGTATCAATTAGCTCAAGCACAAATTAATTACAAGTTTCTTACTCTATAATATTTTTGTAAGAAAAAATGTTGCCATGCTGCAGTTCACATGGCTGTGTACTGGTGGCCACACAAACTGCAACGTGGCAAAAGAAAAACAGGCAGGCAGATGAGCAAGTGAGCAAATGGCATGGGTAGTGGGAGGCCCAGACAAGCTGCAAAAGAACAGCCAGGACAGGTCCTCAGCAACTACCCTACTTTGCTGTTGCCATGCACCTGACACTGACATCACTCTTTTAGTTTCAGCAGTGTCAGAGGCCAAGGAGGAACAAAGTGGCAACCTAGCAGATGGTTGCTGGGGAGTTGTTTCAGTAGACAAGCAGCCTCAGGTGAGTAGGAAGTAAGTGTGGGCAGATGGATCAGCTCTCCCCATCACTGCTACTGGTTCCTGCAGGAGATGGGAGGAAATATACAGCCATACTTCTCTGGCTCTCTATGGCAGCGGTGACAGGGGGCCTCCAGTGTATATAAACATGAATTAACTCATTAACTATATAAAGCATACCACAACAATTTTCTTTTCAAGACTCTTTTTCAGAAGCATGATGAAAGCACTTTTCCCAAACACTTCTTTTCTTTGAAGTCCCTTCTCCCACCATCGCTCACATAGGCACTGGATGGCTCCCAGCAGAGATTTTTCAGAGTCAGGTAATGTGTAAAGAATGCCTGCAACAAAATCATAGCAAGCACAAATAAATTTATGTGTCAAAAAAAGACTGCTAGCAATCTTAAAATGCTTCAATAAACGTAACTCAAAGCTGATTTTCTTATGTTGCTGTCCAAAATGCCAGGTACAAGACAGCTGTCTTTCAGAAAAATTGTTTTACTGCCAAACTCAGTAACTCTATCTTTGTCATTTACATTTCTTAGGAAAATTTGATGTGACCTTAAGAGCACAGTTAACCACGGCATACATAATTTTGTAAAACATAAACAGGTAAACCAGGGGGACCCAAATTGGATTGGGTCCATAGTCTGGGTGGCTTTAACTATTTCTCCCGTGGTTCCCATTGAGAATCAGGGGAGCTAGGTGCAACATATTTGCAATGGCATAAAAGCTTCTATTGGTCCCAGTAGGCGAGCTCTATTGTGAATGGATTATGGGGGAGGGACCATTCTAGTCGGGATGATAGTACGGGCAAAGGGGAGACCCTCTGCTCTCCCACCACAGCGTACTCTCATTCCAGGTTAAGCAAGAAATACAGTGATTCCTATGAGGTGCGTATGACTAAACAGGGGATGGACTACACTTAGGCTTAAGAACTAGCTTTGGATGAATTTGTGGTACGACCAAGGTTATAGTTTTGTTTCAGTAAGTTTATTTTTATTTTTTTAAATAATATTTATTACTTTTGAAACTTACAAAAAGAAAAAGAAAGATAAGAAAAGACGAAGAAAAAAGGCAAAAAAGAGAAGAAAAAAAAGAAGAATAAAAAGATACAATACAATATATAAACAATACAAAACACAACCTTAACACATTAAACTAAACAAAGCAAAACAAAAACAATTTAAAAACATACATCATGCCATTTCAATACCCTATCTTTCATTCCCTTGTTTCATCGAGCTCCTCTCACCTCCCTTTTTGTATTCTACTTCCATTAATTGTTTCAGCAATTCCTTTCCGTCTTTCTCTATTTTTTGTCATATAACTATCTTAACGTATTTTAACCTTATTTTCCCTTAATACCATAATACTTAATTATGCTTAACTCCTTATAACTTTTATACTAAAGCCATACAATTTCATTCCAACATTTTTCTAACACTCATTAATTTTACAATATTTCTATAAATAAACTTTAAACTTTTTTCCAATCTTCTTCCACAGTCTCTTCTCCCTGGTTTGTTTCAGTAAGTTTATTCTAGTCGTTTTACAGTCTGAAACCCACATCAAGAGTACTTGAAGCTTGTAAAGCACTTACACCCACTTGCTAAGCTATAAACATATCAACAGATACAATATTTACACCAACATTTTAGATTATTACTTTGTTGCTATGCAAACCAGTGAATCTGTTATGAGATAAGTGGTTATATGACATGTAATATGGTTTTCAAAATATGCCATAAAGGAACAATAATAGCTAAAGAAAAGATGGGTTTTAAATGTTCAAGGAACATGCAATTGTATGAAGAAAGCCATAAGTCAGTAGGTTTAAATTACTTCCACTCCCAGAAGTGGCATTCCTTTTATTTTAAATATTTGCTTGTTCAC
The DNA here is from genome assembly GCF_964270895.1 of Podarcis filfolensis. Taxonomy (NCBI): domain Eukaryota; kingdom Metazoa; phylum Chordata; class Lepidosauria; order Squamata; family Lacertidae; genus Podarcis; species Podarcis filfolensis. The sequence goes on along the minus strand of NC_139614.1, from coordinate 45,109,819 downwards.
ACAAAGGATGTTTAGCACTATCAATATACCAAAGATCCTAGTATGCTGAGATCAACTGAAATACATACCATTTAGTATCAGTGCACATTCTAAAAGAGCTTTGATGTTTACATTTTCATCTACTGTGGGTATGGAAGTAGTAACTACAGTGGCAACACCATGGATGACAGCTGTGGTTTCTTCCTAAAAGTTGAGAGAGGTACACTTACTTAACAAGGCTATGAAGTTAAACTACAACATCAGGCCACAATTATTCAAGAAAAACTGAAAGCAGTATGATTTGGTTTAATATTAGCTGGAATAAAATCCTTTGCTGAAAGGTATTTAAGTATGTCCTCCCTTTATTAAACGCAGGTACTAATTTATTTTTTACTAGGCAGTATTTACAATTATGGTAGAGCAGCACTGCTGTGATCCCCCATTAAAACCTATTGTGAGAGTAAGTGTCTTTCCAAACATCATGAACGTGATCTAGCCAGTCAAGCACTTTCCAGCAGAAAATATTTAAACACATGTTAAGCTCTCTCACTGAAATTAATAGGGCACTAATTTTTGTATGTCTTTTTCTCCTCCTTGCAGCATATTTTTGTTTCCTTGTCTTTTTCAGGATCTGCCACTGTTCAAGTTTTGAGGTTTAGAAAACAAAAACAAAACAAGTAAAAAACTTTGTACCAGTTTGCAACTACTTACAAACAGGTTTTACAACAACATCCAATCAACTGATGTGAATTCATATTCATGGTGCAGAATATAAGCTTTGAAGTAACACAGCACTCTTCCTTAAGCTGTTAAAAAAATTATCCATGTATCTACAAATTTACAGCAAAAGAACTTGAACCAAGAACAAATAAATTCATTGAATTAGGAGCTGAGAGCCAATTAACCTAAGTGGATAGACTAGGTAACTGTGTTTTCTTTAAGAGAGAATAGGTTTCAAAGAACCCTTAAGCAGACTGGGTTGTGTCCAATCAAGCTCTAATCAGAGTAGATCCACTTAAATCAATGGGTCTAAATTAGCTGTAAGCCATTATTTTCAGTACAGTATAGTGAAGAAAACTCACACAATTCTGCACTGCTTTCCTGAAGAAAGCAGTTGAGATTTTGATAAATAATAAACCTTCACTTCATGTTAACAAAGGCATCTGCAACTTGAATTTGAGATTCTCAAACTATTACCATCATGCTTTCCCCTGGCCCCTCTGCTGTATAAAAGCTAGAATGGACAATGTGTGGAAAGGCCTGGAAGCCCAGCATAAGCCATTCTGACAGGGAACTACAGGATGTAAATCAAGAGGTGGGGAACCTCCAGTCTGTAAGCCAAACTTGGGCCTTCCTATTTGGCCTATGGATCTGTTTTTCAGAAACCCTGGCCACCTGCCTCATGCCTGCAATCATATATATGCAATCAGGTGTGGGGGAGGTAAACACAGTTGCACAGGGGATTCAATCCTGCTTTGTGTAGGGTTTGAGTGTGCCTGAACTCAAGCTAGCATGCCTGAACCCAGCTGACGAGGGTAGAGAAGCTAAAAATCTGGCTGGCCAGGCCAAAAGGATCCCCACCCCTGATGTAAATGAAACTGACATAAAAGGAGTGCATATGAAAGGCTTCTGGTGTCTAAGGTGGTAGCCACATAAATGAACAAGTGAATAAATAATTACAGTAATTGTATCAGCTCATGAAACATAGCAGGAATCTGTTATAAGAAATACCCTTTTAGCAGCTGTCTCAATTTCCATGTCGTCATCACAGTCTTCTCCATCTCTCTGCCATTCTTCTGTTGGGTCTTCCACTAAAACTTGTGCCAACCACTGTGCTAACTTCTCCCACAATGCTTCTTTCTGCTTCCTAGATAATTCTTGCAACAACTCATTCAAATCAAATGGATCTGCTGCATCTTTCTGTAAAAATGATACAAACCAAAAGTTTGTCACTGAAGAAAAGCGTTTCATCCCACTCCAGGCACTTTTTTTCTCTTCATATTTACTTACGTGAAGTTGGATAAAATGCAAGAACTCCTTGTTGGCACCATTAAAAGCAGCCTGTAGAAAAGCTTCACGTTTTGCCATGTTGTATTACTTCATAATCCATAAAAGTCTAAGAGGAAAACATTGCAACAGGAAATCCAATTTAATGCCAGAACAGCAATTCAGAACTGGTTGGCATACAAACCTAGTTCACACACTGCATTACATTTTTAATATGAATAAGAAGTATGTAGGTGCAGACTGCTCAAATGTCTCCGATTTGCTTCTCCCCTGCTCCTTACCTTGACACACTAGAGTGGAAACAAACCAGAGACTGGTTTCATACTAGGTGCAAACTAGTGATTATGGTTTGTTTCCTCCCCCTCCCTCGCAAAAAAAAAGAAAAGAAAAACTTTGCCTTCATGTTGCTTGCTTCCAAGAAAACATTATTTCCTCACTAACCACTGCCCCACTAGGTTACCTCCTTTAAACCTGGCAGCATCTGCACTTCAACTCCTTGGAGCAACTGTTTCCTACACTGTTGGCCTGGCTCTTTCTAAAGATATATTCTGGCCCAGCTGTCTTTACAGGATTTTTTTTCACCACATAACTGAATGTATTTAACTGCTGCTGTTTTAATTTGGCCATGAATTATTGTCCATCTGGCAGCAATGGATGTTTTACTGCTATTTTTGGTAATATCAGTAGTTTTAGTTTATCCCGTGCACTGCTTTAGGTACTGTCTCTCTATGTTTCTATACTTAAGTAAATTAATGGACTGGCAACTGTTCTAGCAACTGGGCAGAACATGTAGTATAACTAGCCTTACCACAATAGCTCACTAGTTCCAGCTACTGGTGATTCATACTTTTTTATTGTCCTGCACAATATGAATTTTGAGAAAAAAAAGATGACAAAGATTAAAGTATCCATAGGTTTTCTTTCCTCGCTCTTTTTGGCTACAGCATGTTTACTGTGGCCATTTGCTCCCCACCCCCACCACCCTGCCCGAAGCCAACCCTACCCCCTTTTCCCCCCAACCACATATTCCTGAAGTTGAAGGTAGAATATTTTTTATATTGTTTCTTTTTTTAAAAAAGGAACTGAAGGCACACAATTCTCTTTTCATCATCACATACCTCTGTTCCCATATGTATGGGATTCTATTCTATTCTATTCACAGTTCAGTGGTACCTCGGGTTAAGAACTTAATTTGTTCTGGAGGTCCGTTCTTAACCTCAAACTGTTCTTAACCTGAGCTAATGGGGCCTCCCACTGCCGCTGCATGATTTCTGTTCTTATCTTGAAGCAAAGTTCTTAACCCGAGGTACTATTTCTGGGTTAGCGGAGTCTGTAACCTGAAGCGTCTGTAACACGAGGTACCACTGTAGACCACTGAAATTAATGGACCTGGCTTAAATAAAATAATTTCCACCTTGTATACAATCCCCCCCCTTCTCCTGTCACTTCCCTGTTTCAGACTCACCTAGAAGTCACTAAATAACAACAACAAACCATTTCAAAGGTGTGCTTTTACCTCACTTTCTTCGAGCAGAAAAGCCACCCAGAGCAACCTACAAACGCCAGTATAGTAAGACAGTCCTTTCCCCTGAGGCTTGCTATCGGAAAGGCACGTCACACGAGGAAAAAGGGACGGGACGGGACGATAATAAGCTGTTTGAATAAGATGTGAAATAGAGAAAGCAGGGCTGGGCGGGTCCTTAGCATTAATCCAGCAGGCCTATTCCTTTACCTTTCTCCACAAGACGCCCACCCTTCCGGCTCCCTAACTAGCAGGCAGCTGCTGGGCATTGGCCACTGTCAAAAGTAGGTCACCACAGACCTAGCTTACCCTAACATAATTCCGTTTATAATTCACCTGCCACGGCCTCGCGCTCTCCACTCAAAACTCACCGTTGAGAATCCACGACCAGCTCCGTTTGGCGCCCGCGCAGCTGGATTCGAATTCTCCCGCGAGCGGCAACGTCAAGAGACGACGCATGCGCGCCACAGAGGCCGGCTCGCGGCTAGTCATTGGACGAAGCTCGGAAGTAAGGGCGGGGAGGTGAGGTGAGGAAGGAAGGGAAAGGGGCGGGGAGAGGCCGCGCGGCGAGACTTCTTCCGGTCCGTAGCCGCCGCGCGCGTGCGCACTTGTCCGTCAGCCTTCGGTTGGGAACCGGAAATCGAAGCGCCTGTCTCAGTGGCGGCGCTGCTGCGTTTCAAGGCCTTCAGGGCGATTACAAAGGGTGTGGGATTGTGCGCGCTTAAAGGGTTCGTTCGCTGAGGTGGTTGGTTGGTATTTCAGAAATAATATGCATTAAGACGTGAGGTAAAACTCCCGTCTATCTGGCGTTTATTGGGGGGGGGGGGGCTCTCTAGACATCCTGGCGGTCACGTGAGGTACTGCAGTCCTAAACACAATTTGTTGTTTAGTCGTGTCCGACTCTTCGTGACCCCATGGACCAGAGCACGCCAGGCGCTCCTGTCTTCCACTGCCTCCCGCAGTTTGGTCAAACTCATGCTGGTAGCTTCGAGAACACTGTCCAGCCATCTCGTCCTCTGTTGTCCCCTTCTCCTTGTGCCCTCCATCTTTCCCAACATCAGGGTTTTTTCCAGGGAGTCTTCTCTTCTCATGAGGTGGCCAAAGTATTGGAGCCTCAGCTTCATGATCTGTCCTTCCAGTGAGCACTCAGGGCTGATTTCCTTCAGAATGGAGAGGTTGGATCTTCTTGCAGTCCATGGGACTCTCAAGAGTCTCCTCCAGCACCATAATTCAAAAGCATCAATTCTTCAGCGACCAGCCTTTATGGTCCAGCTTTCACTTCCATACATCACTACTGGGGAAAACCATGGCTTTAGCTATACGGACCTTTGTTGGGAAGGTGATGTCTCTGCCGACCTCAAAGGCAATCAAGGTGGTGCACATGGTTCTCTGCCTCCTCACTTACCCAACAACCCTGTGAGGTATGTTAGGCTGAGAAGCAGCAACTGGCCCAGTGTCTCCTAGTGAGCGTCATAGCTGAGGTGATTTGAACCCTGGTCTCTCAGGTCCTAGTCCTAAACCTCTTAACCACTACAGCGCACTAGTTCTATGAATAAATACATCAAGTGTGCTAAATAATGAGTACATATATTGAAGGTTGCACTGTAAGGCACTATTCAGTCTTGCAGCCCAAACTTACTTAATATATTGTCTACTGCTGGGGGTGGGGTTCCCCCCCCCCCCCCCGCAGAAGCATTTCCTCCTGGGTGGCTTTCTGAGGGCCAGCAATGATGAGCCTGGCAAAAGTGAGTGAGCCAAGTAAAGCAAATTGTACTTTTTCTACTGTGCATCACTCTAACCTCTATCACGGCAAGTAAGAAGCATTATCAGAGTTCATATTCCAGTTGGGCAGGGCCAATGGGGGTTGTGGCGTGGGACTGAAAGGGGGGTCTGGAGAGCTGCATTCATTCCCCAGACCTTAAAGGTAAAGGGACCCCTGACCATTAGGTCCAGTCGTGGCCGACTCTGGGGTTGCAGCACTCATCTTGCTTTACTGGCCGAGGGAGCCGGTGTACAGCTTCCGGGTCATGTGGAGCATGACTAAGCCGCTTCTGGCGAACCAGCGCACGGAAACACCGTTTACCTTCCCGCCGGAGCAGTACCTATTGATCTACTTGCTTTTTTTTTTAAGTTAAACATTTATTACACGCAGCTGTTTTCTCAACACCCAAAGTAAATCTACACACAAAGTGAAATGTAAGAATTCAAATATCACCTTCTGTTAATGAATTACTGTATACAAACAAATAATAACTTTTGTTACTTTTTATGTAAATGTACCATACAAATGCATCTTAAAACTTATCTGATCCAGCCCCAAGAGAAAATTTCTCCAATAAGGCTAGTAGTATCTTCTTACACTTGAACAATTTGTGCTTCTCAAGTGTTTTGCTGCTTTTTCCACAAAAGAGGAGCGTTGACAAGCTTGGGCTGTATTGAATCCCAAGATTGTTTTAGTTTTGTATTTGTGTGTGTCTACTTGCATTTTTGACGTACTTTCGAACTGCTAGGTTGGCAGGAGCAGGGACCGAGCAACGGGAGCTCACTCTGTTGCGGGGATTCGAACCGCCAAGTCCTAGGCTCTGTGGTTTAACCCACAGCACCAACCGCGTCCCTAGACCTTACATGTTACAATTAAGATTAAGAGCCAGTTAAAAGAATCAGAAATTGGCAGGCTGCTCTGCCACCTCAGGTGGAACTATGGATTGAGGAACAGTTGCAAAAGGAGACTTGTTTTTGACTGCCAAGATGCTGTTAAGAAATAGAATGGCATTTTGAATTTATTGAAATTGTTTATATGGTATGAAGCTTACTACCTCAGAGAGAAAGCAGCAGAACCTTCATTTCTTTTTCTAATTTTATATGCACATTTTTTGTTTGTTATATGTTAGGATTCCTAATTTGTCATTTAAAAGTGCTACCTGACAGAGAACCTTTCTGCTTCCAGCTGTAATGATGCCACCTAAATCTAAATGGGGAGGCCGATATGGTGTAGACTAGCCCCAGAGTATATGCAGAGTACAAACCAGAAGTTGACAAAGATGACTTTTTCCCCAATAGGGTAAAATACATTGTAATGAAGTTTGGCTTCAGGGTTTATTAAATTTTTAGACATTTATATGGCGCTAGACACTTATATAGAAAAGAGTTTTTAAAAAACATATATGAGAAAGAAGCTTTTATTAAAGTGTATTGTGCAGGGGAGGGCCGCGGGTAGTGCTGTGGTCTAAACCACAGAGCCTAGGGCTTGCCGATCAGAAGGTTGGCGGTTCGAATCCCCACAACGGGGTGAGCTCCCATTGCTTGGTCCCTGCTCCTGCAAACCTAGCAGTTCGAAAACACGTCAAGTGCAAGTAGATAAATAGATACCGTTCCGGCGGGAAGATAAAACAGTGTTTCCATGCGCTGCTCTGGTTCACCAGAAGCGGCTTAGTCATGCTGGCCACATGACCCGGAAGCTGTACGCCGGCTCCCTCGGCCAATAAAGCGAGATGAGCACCGCAACCCCAGAGTCGTCTGCGACTGGACCTAATGGTCAGGAGTCCCTTTACCTCTATTGTGCAAGGGGCAGGAATAGAAAGTGAAGTTAAAAATAATCTGAGTTACTCAAAGAAAACTGTAGCTGCCAGAACTGGAACCAGGAACCCACAACACTCTGTGCATGTGCTACTCCCACAACTGCAGACTGTGGTACCGTCCTGGAGTCTGGACAGTGACATATTCTCAGACTTTGGGCTGAGTCGTTGCCGGATATATTTCTGGCTTTGGCATGTTCTTCAGTTCTCTGGCTCAATTCCTTGACTCCAATTCCTTGGCACGACAACTGGTTCCCTGCTCCCCTCTGACTGCTGTTTACAGCTCAGCTTTAACAGCCCTACAGCAACAGTGTGGAGGCAGTTTAAATAAGAGCAGCCATTGTAAAGCGGGGATATATGCCTAATTAATTGGCTGGCGCTTCCATTTGCGAGCAGTGCCAGGGTACAAATTGCAGTAATTTATCAATGTTTCCAACTCTGAACGGTACCCATCAGGTAAACTCACTGAAATACCGCTCTCCCTACAATTTAACATAGCTTATTAAATTCAGGTTTTTATTTCAACGTGTCCCTGCAACTAGATCTTGACACAGAAATCATAGCAGGCTGAATAACAAAGATCAGATCTTAAGTGATACAGCAGAAAACAAAAAAGGGATGTAAGAATTGCTTTGTGCAAGTAATAATGAGCCAGTTGTCAAGTTTTTGCAGGATGTCATCCTTCAACAGTACCTAAATTGTACAATTCCATTTTGACGTGTCTGCACATCAGTTCAGAATAATCTATACCTTTTTTTATTAATCATATACTTAACTATCCTTCTCCCGTCAAATCTTGTTAAAGCAATCTGGGAAAGGGGGCCTTCAATACAAGGTTGCAGAGCAACAGCAAATGCAAGCTTGCTTCCATACTGTCCCTTCATCAGACAGTCTCGTCCCCCCCCCCCTTGAAGAGATCCCTCTTAACTGTCAAGGAGTCTAGAATGCCTCAGGCAAGCCATTGTAATTTTGTGTATTATTCACTGCTATCAGCAGTAACAAAAGTAATATTCCCAGAATGTGACATCATATGATAGCTGGTGAATCTATTTGACTATATACCATCTATGCCCCTTCAGAAAACAGTTATTTTGACATGAGAGTCAGTTTTCTTTTATATAGTGCACACTTGAGTGGTGAGGAGACAATTCTGGAACAGCTATTTATATTGCAGTAAAGCTTATTTTATATACACTTTGTTACTATTGGGTTTCTTTGCAATTGACGTTTAATGTTTCCTTCCATTTCTATTTTTCATTTCACTTACTGTATTACTTTTTATAAAATTGGAAGATCACTCAAAAACTTCTCCTAAATCCTATAGTAGTTTGCCTTCCTGTCACTTAGGCAAATGGGGCATCTGTCATGCACTCTGCCGCAAATGTTAATATGGCCAGGCCAGAAGTTCAAGGGACTTTCCAGAGGACTAGATTCTATTTCTTATGCATACCTTCTCTTGTGATTCTACTTTTGCTGCAGGGTACTGCAATTTCCCAGCACAGGGAACCTTCTTACATTACATTATTCTAGGAAACCTAGCTGTTCCTTAGGGTTTGAAGTCTGATTTCCATCATCCAAATGCCCTATCTCACAATCTGCTTTTTTAAAAGCTCTCACGAAAACAATAGTTAACACACTATTACTGTATTTACTATTACTTTTTGGGGGGGGGGGGTTATGGAACTGTCAATGTGGACTTGTAGGGCTATGCACCTTGGAGGAGTGTAGAGGTCTAAATACACAAGCATAGTTTACATTGATAAGTGAACAAACATTATATACGCCATCTTCTTATCCAATTCTAAATAATTCTGCCTTCTTTGTCCCCGTTGCCCCATTATGTATTAACTTACAGCTCTTTAGGCTAATAACATTTTCTTTTTCTTTCTCTTTTTTTTTCAGTTTCATCCTTTATTATTTTGTTCACATAATATACATTCTTTACAACAAACAACTCCAAAATAAACAGACAACTCCAAAATAAAATCATATGTAATAAAACCGTAAGTCTCATGTTTTCATTTACACTGATCTCCTCTCTGATACCTTTACTTGATATTTCTTGCTGCTTTCTGCTTCCCTTATAGAATCTTTATGAAAATTTAAAATCCTATACCAATCTTTAACAGTTTCAATTAATCCCCTCACCTCCCTCCCCCACAGCCCAGTACTTCGTTCCATCTGTGTGTGATCTTCTTTACCTACTATTATTTTTGTTATTGTTGCGTTATTCACTTTATTTGTTATTCCATCCTTAATATATTATCCTATCTCCTTGCGCCTTTTATACTTTTGCAATTAATTTTTAAGCTCCAGCACCTTTTTTCATGTATTCCTTAACGCATTCCCACTCTATTAATTTTTTTATTAGAGTAGCCTCTAACTGATGCTGTTAATTTTGCCATCTCCACGAATTCAAGAAATTTGATTCTCCATCCTAGTAATTCTAGTATTTTATCAGTTTTCCACTTTTTTGCCACTACGATTCTGGCTGCCGCGGTTGCGTAAAGGAATACATTCCTTTTATCCTTAGGAATGTCACTCAGTACTAAACCCAGCAAAAATGCCTCTGGTTTTTTAAAGATTGAACTCCTAAATATCTTTTTAAGCTCTTCATGTATCATAATCCAGAATTGTTTCACCACTTTGCACCCCCACCACATATGATACATCGTCCTCACCTCTGTTTTGCATCTCCAACAGAGATTTGATTTTTTATACATTTTTGATAGTTTCACTGGGGTGAGGTACCAGCGGTAAAACATCTTCATTATATTTTCCTTAATCGAATAGCACGCTGTAAAATTTATATCAGTTTTCCATAATCTTTCCCCACTGTAGAAATGAATTGTCTGGCCCAGCTCTTGTGACCATTTTATCACTGGTTCTTTTATTACCTCATCTTTCAGTTCTCATTCAAGGAGCAAGCTGTATAATTTCGATATTATTTTCCTCTTTGGTTGCAGAAGTTCACTTTGTAATTTTGATGTTTTCTGCATTTCTACAGAGTCTGTGTACCATTTATTTTTCAAAATATTTTTAACCAGCCCATTATCCCACTTAATCCCAGGGTGGGGTACAAAAACCAGACATAAATCAAGAGAGTGGTACCATAAAAAGAGAGATTTTAAAAACCAACAGCCATCAATGTTTACAAGATTTCCTGAGCACATTCATAGTACATATAGTACATTCCTCAAATTACGATATACCAGGGGGGAAAACTGGTACAACTAAAGCTTTTAGCTTTTGTCCACGAATAGGCTGGCCTGGGAAGAGCACTTATTCATCAGAATCTATAGCACCATCTAGTGCTATTTATGAGTTGTGTGCATGATTGAAAAAGCACACTATTTGAGACTGCATCAGAACTGTTGCCAAGAGCTCGCTTTTTTGTCTCCTTGTAGCTTAAAAATGTACCACTTATCTTAAATTACCTTATATAGCTTTCAGTGACTTCTTTTTCACCTAGGACAGCAACTAAAGTTAATCTCAGCCTCCTTAATTTAAAAACTAGTTTATTTCTGTTTTCCACCTAACAAGGAAGCCAGTGATAGAGACGAACCAAGGTAACAGCTGGATTTAGATTTATTTTTTTTTAATGGGTGAATCAATCATCGTGTTTCTTTATCTCAACAGAAGACTGTGACTAAATGGACATCATACCTTTAAAATCAGAGGGAAGCCCCAGCTTGTGGGCCAAACTTGGCTTACTGGGCCTATGAGGCTGCTTTTCAGAAACCAGTCACACCTGCCATCATATGTGACATAAGGTGTGGGGACTGAGATGCCACTGCAGAAATCAGCCTCCCCTCCCAGCTTTTGTGCCTTTGTAGAAGTGAGTACCTTGCTCACCAGTTTATGATACTTGTGGTTGGCCTAATAACAGTATTGCCCAAGTATGCATTTCTGAATTTCTTATGGGCTACCACAGCTGCCTTTGCTTATAGGTTAAAAAGCAGAATTAACTAATGCAAGAAAATACAAAATCAGCTGTTGTAAGACAATGCACATAGGCATTTCTAACACGGCTGAAATGTTGATGGAAGTAAAAGAAAAGCAGACCTGACCCAGTATTATGAGAGTTTTCCATGCACTGGGCAACTGAACAAGACGTGTCTCTTCTGAACTGAAAACCATTTTAAAAATATGCCTTATTTGCTCCATCTACCTTCTCTGAAATACCTTCATCCCTCCCTCTTATCTTCAAGATTGTAACACAATGTGAGTGAGTTCTGAAAAATGTTGCTTCTGCAGGAAACCAATTACAGAGGCTATATCAGTGTAGATATCCAACCAACAGAAGTCTTGGAAGGAACTATCTGCTTTTTCTCAAGTTTCATCAACGGCATAAGCTTAGGCTTATCAATGAATCTCTTCCCTGTACTGCAGGAAGTTCCTATTGATTTCAGTAGTCAACATACATACACAGAATACATGTCTTCTGATAATGCAGTAACTCACTGATGCACTAATGACTGCCTGTTATGTCGGGTAAATAAATATTTAAGACTTTCTTGGAATGAAGGAAGAAAAGATCCACCAATAACTCCCATATGAATCATTTATTGAATAAATACATGCAATTGCAAAATTACATGAGCGAAAAAGGCAATCTGTACTAAACTGACCACCCTATCTCCTCCCTTCAGCAGTTGCTGCAAGCCTGATATAGAGAAGGTTCAAATAATTTAATCCAAAACCCACGTAATATAGTGACTTGGTGCTTGGATTATAATAGCTCTAAATGCAAAGTGCTGCTTTCCTTTCCAGCAACATAGAGCACTGAACAGTTTCAATAGCACGCAACAAAAACTGGTAGATACAGAGAACAAAGCTTGGGTTGAAACAAAGTATTTAAGCTTTCCTTTAAGGCACAGAATTAAAAAAATAAAGGATGCGGAAAGCTAGTCTGATGACATTCAGTCTTTGATTTGCTAATGGAAACGTCATTCTTCCTCATCTTACCACCACCAAGTTGTGGACAGAATAGATTCATGCATGCAGCTTCTGATTTCCTAAGGTAGAAAAGAGCATTTCTTTGTAATTAGCCAGGATTTTGGTCCAGATTTTTGAGAGCGAGCTTCTCTCTGCCTGAGGGCCACCTTGATGACTTATCACATTGTTACAAATGCCTTTTTGCATACATTTGGCATAACTCTCACTATTTGTTATTTCCTCATGCAGGATACCTTGGGATGTAGGGAAAGAACATTGATATAGACCAGGGATGAAGAGAAAAGATGTCGGCTTTTCCTTTAATAACAGATTGGGAGTATTTCACACTGTTCCCTAGTGGCCTGCATTACCTCTATGCATTCCCACCAATATCCTATTCTTAATGCCAAAGTATTGCAGATACATGAAATAGAGGTTACCATACCTGGTACTCAGATACTCAAAAGAATTATGTAGGACCCTCCTGCCAAATTTTGACAATGAGAAACCTGTTTGTTCTACGATGCTACATGCCCATATGTTGGCATTATGGCATCCTCTCCCAAGAATCTCAGCATTTAGGAATTGAAGCATAACTAATGCCACTTACTTACTAATACCAATTTTAGCCAGGAGAGAATACTAGGGTATATGGGTTAGTAGTTTTCTTCAATAAGACTTAACTTTGAGTCACATTTCCCTTGTCTTCATATTTCTCATAAGGGCTCGTGGTAACTACAGCTTATGGCTCTTCTTCTTCCTATTATATGTTCTCCCTTGTTTGAGCTGTCTAACGGTGGTCATATAGTGAAGATGCTTAAAATGAAGTAGGGGACCACCTTAATCTAAGCTATGTTTATGGTGAGCCTCTCTCTCAGAGCTCATGTACATGTGCCCAGTGGCGTAGCGTGGGTTGTCAGCACCCGGGGCAAGGCAAGTAATTTGCGCCCCCTAACCCGTGGATTTGCGCCCCCTAACCCATGGATTTGCCCTAACCCCAGATGTTGCGCCCGGTGCGGCCCGCCCCCCCTGCACCCCCCACGCTACGCCACTGCATGTGCCAAATTATCTGAATGATGCTGCACAGGTCTGCCTAGCAAAGATGACACAATACAACTTGATGTTACATATAGGATGCCAATGGGTATGTACAAATGTGTCACGCCGACAAATGAAAATGAATTTGTTTTTTAAACTTGGTATGAACAGTCTGCTACATCTATATGACAGGCACTTCGGTATTCTTAGTATACTTGAAGGGCACATGGGAATCTCTTCTGTGCAAGCTCAACTGAATGGTTCTTGTGCAGGAGGCGTTACCGTTGGATTATTCCAATTGTCTAAGCGAGAATTAAGGTTATTAAAGTTTAATTATAAAGCTAGTATTCCAGGAGTTTATTTACCCATAAACATTATTTTGTAGTCAGAAGCCACCCCAAGAGAATCAACTAATGATAAATTGTTATTTTGTTTTTAAAAAGCAATTGCATATTTACCCAAGATTGTGAGGCTACTGTCTGCAGAGGAAGTGTACTGTTTCTTGGGTTAAACCACAAAAATATACATTTTTGTTAAAAACCATCTGAGAAAGGCTTTCCAAAAAAAGGAAGCAATAGATATAATCAATGCCCCATTGATTTTGTTCCGAAAGTAACAATGAATAAAATGAAGCAAAACGTTCACACTCAAAACATCTATCAAGTCCATTTGTTGCAAACCACTCCTGCATTTCCTGGGCCTGTAAAAATCAAATGAAAAAGCTGCACTGATTAGAACATACATTTGATTTTAAATGGCTCATTTTTACTGCATTAACATCATTCTGATCCACACATTCCAGATTCATGGCAGATTTTGCAGACTTTGTGGAGCACACGGTCTGCTCAATCTCTAGTGACAGATTCCTTAACTGGTGGTGTATGAACTAGTCATTGCAGCAGAATGCAGTGGTGTTTTGAATGGAATGTGAGTGTTTCACATAGATCAGACCCAAAAGAGAAGAAACTCCTCCAAGCATTGAAGCAACTGGAAAAAGCTAACCAGAAATCTAGATATTGAGCTTTCTATAATATGAGTTCCAATTTAAGAGACCTGCAGGCATTTTATGATACCACTGATAAACGTCCCAGAGACCCAGTTAAAGAAGCTTCATATGTAAAACAATCAACGTGATTCCACCACAGATTCTGAATCATTAGGGTGGTTATCAATTCTTAATCTGCAGTACATCTTAACCATACTGTTGCATAGGCAATTTTCTGGTATTTCAGGTGGGGCAAATAAATTCTAAACAGGAAGCAATGACTGCAAAAGTGCATTACAAAACACTGTACTACTCAAGTCTTCACTTTTGCATCTTAAGAGACTAGATGAATATACTATTATTTCAACACCATGATCATCTTATTTTCATACAGTATTTTTTTTGTACAGTAATTATATATACTTTTCTTTATAACATCTGGATGAATTTTAGAATTATATGAATTATCTGCAATTCCAAGAATACCTTTCTATATAAATATTAAAAGTTAATATTTTGTACTCTCCCATTTTGCAAGGCTTTAAGGCCAGAAATATATGGGCTAACTGTTCAATTAATTCCTTCTGTAGCTTTTCTTTTCTTTTTAAAGAAATCAGTCATCTTAGGATTAAGACACTTTTGCTGTGAAAACCGTTCCCTAAACATTTTGCCTTAAGCTTTTAGCGTGCATTTAAAAGAAAAAGATCTTATTTGTGTTTACATTTTCCTTTTGTCTTCAAACCATTGGGGGAAACTCTATTTAAAAAAATAGCATCTATTTACATGGCAGACACCTTGGTGAGATATGAAACAAGATAGGAAAACCAGATAAAATCTCACTTTTCTCAAGGTTACAAATGCCATAAAAGGTTCCATTGAAACATGGTTACTCTACAAACCCTATTGCACATTAAAGTAGCTGTAACAAATGAAGGAAAAAAGGCTAACAAACGGACTTAAGCCTACATATAATGTCCAAGTATTATAAAACTGTTGGGAAGTGTTGGTTGAGCCTAATAACTAAGAGTTATAAAAAATATTAATACATCTGTGTGAACAATGTTGATAAAATATATAAAGGATGGCAAAAGTATATGAACAGGAGCTTCTGGCATCCCAAACTGCCTAAGGTGCAATATGCGGCCTTGTACCATCTTCTGTTAGGTCATACCTAGAAGGTGGAGAAAAATAAAAGCAGTCTTATTGGAGGCACCAAGAATAATTCAGATGGAAAGAGTGCCAGTGTGATTGTACTTACCACTGGGTGCAACTCTTGGAAAGTTCTTCAGAAGCCAGTGGTATCAATACCTGTGCAAGAAAAGAAGCAGCTAATGAAGTTCCGAGAAATCTGGGCCTGCTAATATCTTGCAGGAGTGATTTAACACTTAGTTTTTTTAATTATAAGTGCCCTACAGCTGCTTAAGTAGAACTTCTGCTTATGCCCTCTCTCAAACTTTAAAGGCTCGAGTCTCATTGTGACAGCATTCAGCAACACATTTTGCGGCGCAAGTATGATATAGAATTCCCATGTGCTGAATCTGGATCGGTACTTGCAGTTGTTGCGCCACAAGCCTCAAACACCTTGCCTAAAAAAAGGAGTTTGCAGCCAGTTCGAAGTTGCAATCAGTGAAAGTGTCCAGGGTGGGCTTTTTCAGGAGTGATCAACTCGCCACCTCTTTCAGGACAGCTGGGACCACGAAGATGCATTGACCACACCCTGAACCCGCTTGGGGATACCCCTCTGGTGAAGGAATGACCGCCAGGTGTGGAGCACACTTCCTCCTGCAGACAAAGCCACAGCTGTCTGAACATCATGCCTTCTATCTAACCTTTGCTCTCTTAGTGGTCTGCCATGCCCTGTCAGTGACCTTTGTCTCCTTCGTCATACATTGTTCAAGGGGGAAATGATGCGGTGGAAACAGGTGCCAAAATAACTTTGTACCACCTCTCGATCTCGGGATTGGAAGATGTGTAAAGGTCACAGTCCAAAATGTATCTGCCTGGGTTTGCATATTGTGCTAATAAAAAGAGCCTCCGCAGAGCTAGCTGGCAGCTTGCCTGTGCACAGCTCACCTGCATTACCAGCTCCTGCCTCATGCCTTCACTTCACTCTGGCAAACTTTAATAAACCAAGATGGTCAAAGGTCAAGGAGATACATTCTGGCTGCATCATCACAAGGACTGGGTATTTACTGGAGGCCTTGCAAGGGTACTGGCAAGCTCACCAGGCTGGGGCCTATAGCTCAGGTCCTGAGGCTACAGCAAGCAGCAACTCTGCTCAGACAAAAGGCAGGTCGATAACTCTCCTCTCACGCAAAGTCACATTGTCTATTTCTAGGGGTGCAGTTTCTGGGGTGAGAGCCAAGAGCCAAGGCCGAGGTGCAAGGCTGCCCTCCTACCATTTCTGTAATGGTGACTTTTTGGAAGGCCCAGCTGCTTCAGATTTCCTCAGGTGGTCCAGATCTGCTGCACTGCACAACATTGCAGGGAGTGGGTTGACTACTTGTGGCTCCTAAGTTGCTGCACGGAAAAGGCCCTGCGCTAAATTCCCAGCATCTCCAGGTAGGAATGGGAGAGATGCTGGTTTGAAATCCTGGAGAACTGTTGCCAGTCAGCACAGACAATACTGGGCTAGATGGACCAGTGGTCTGACTCACTAAAAGGCAGCTTCCTACATTCCTATGATGTGATGATTAAAGCCCCTCTGTTCTTAAGACTGTCTCTCTCATTCTCCACAACCTCTGTGTTTAATCACCATTCTGCCTACAAGAGAAGCGCTGACCATTACATAAGGAAGCAGGAACAGTTCTGGATCAGACCAAAGACTCATTTAGTCCAGCAGTCTGTAGTCGCAGTGGTCAGCTAGATGTTTATGGGGAGCCCACAAGGAGGATATGAGCACATCCTCCAAGAATGTGTCTCATCCCCTTTTAAAACCCTCATTGCATATTGTGGTAGAGAATTCCATAGTTTAACTATGTGCTATATAATTCCTTTGACTTGAATCTTCGGTCAAAACAAAGTACTTCATTTTGCATCTCCTGCATCTTCCAACATTCAGCTTCGCTGATGATTCTAGGCTGTAGTATTTTGAGAAAGGAAGAACATTTTAACTCACACTTACCTGCACCGGCATTCCATGGTATTTTTTCTTTATATCTGTAACTTACCTTACCAAGCAGTCCTTTGTCTTTGGATAAGAAACCTCCACTGTTCTTCACTGCTACATCTAACGTCCTTCTCTGTACTTCAGGTAATGAAACACTGAAATCAAAGCTGAAAAGGGAAACAATCTTTCAGAGAAAACAATCTTAAAGTGAGCTTATGAAATGGAACACAATAAGGCATCGGATACAGGATGCCCAGCAAGTTTAGAATCTCTGTTTATATTTTTATTAAATTGTATTTCTAAACTGCAAAACAGGTCTGCAGGAGGGAAATGCCTGAAATTCTGAAAGCAGCCTTTGAGAGATTCCAACTGAGCTTGAATGGAAAAATATTCACAAACATAAACTCCCTCTCACCTCATGGTGAGCACTTCCCTCTGCAAAACTATTTGCTTTCTGAGATTTCTGTCCATCTCTACTTTCTAAGCATACCAGGCTACTAAAACCAATCATCTTTTAAAACAGACATTGTACTAAACCATGTTCCGTGTTTTAAAATAAGTGTTAAAGAAAACACAAACTTGGGAAATCTATTTACTCCTAAACAGTTTACTGTATACTCCTGATTACTTCTATTTCACTGCAAGCAAAGCAAGATTGTGTCAACTCCATGTTGCAAAAACAACAAATGAGAAACTGCAACATACGCCTGATCAAACACTGGATTTAAGTTCTTCTTTGAAACGCTTGTTTTTCTTCTTCCTGATCTCCTCTTGTCAGGCAATAAATACATTCGGACATAGGGGTCAGATCCTTCTTCTGAAAAGGCAATTAGATTTCTATGAAAGAAACACAAAATAACCACATTAGAACAGAGATAAAAAAAAAAATATTAAGTACACTGTCTCGGTATTCATGCCAACTGCCTCGGTATTCATCCTCTCAGACTGACTGTCTTCTGTATGTGCTGATTCTTATTCTCTTCTCTCCTAACATATTGCCTACTGTATACACAATCACTCTCCTGCCTCCCAGAAAGAGGATTCTGGTTGCAAGTAGCTTTCAATATGAGGCAACTGAGAGAAATGGAGCTCAGGAAACAGCACTAATGGAGAGGTGATGGGCTGTCAAGCCACATGAAAAAGACAGAGGAGTGAAACTCCTTGCCACTCATCACCACCTTCTCATGTGTGTTATTAGGAATGTAGCTTCTTCTTGGATCAGTGTTATTCAGGGATAAATTAGGAATATGGTGGAGATAATGAACCACCAAATCCCCATTTCTTACCCAAGTTCCTTTCAGACACTCCTTGCCCCAGCCAAATGCATGAGCATAGAATTTTACCCTATAGCAGTAATATTAAAGATGCTAGTCTTCTGCCAATTAAATCCAAATTTTAGCAAAACACTGTAATATCCTAGTGGCAATTGTGCAACTGCCCATAATTTCTCTATCTCATTTTTTTATTAAACGTGGTTTCTTAACATTTCAACTGTCACAAACTAAGTCTAGATCATTTCACTGGCTCAGTAATAAGCCTCAAAACTTATTTGGGATAACACTATCCTATGCTTTGGGCTAATACAATCTTATGCTGGGCATAGAACAATGGTCCACCCACACTAGCGCTGCCAACCCTGACAAGTATCAGGTCTCCAGGGACTCCGGGAAATATCTTTTCCCTGTCCTCTTATCCAAGACTCTGCAAATAGTAGTTCTGGGGGCACATCTGGAACATCATCTGTCCAGAACATATGGCCCCCTCTGCAATGTATTCGCAATGCAGACAGCTACGGTGGTCCTTCTAGGGAAGTGGCCTGGAATCCACACGTACTCATGCAAATTATATAATGAATAGATTATCAGAATGTGCTGCAGGGCTCGAATGACACTTCTGAATAAGGTAGATGGCGCTGGTGGAAGGGAGGGGGCTTGCCTCTACTACATTGCAATAACAGAAGCCAACGGTAGACAGTTGCTGCTTACATATTGCTCTGAGCATTGCTATTATTCTACTGCAGTATATTTAACAAAATGTTTCAAAGAAAATAAAATGTAACGGTCAATTTAAAAAACCCAACATTAAAAGCAAGTTTATAAAAAAAGCAAAACAAATGAAATGAACAGCTAAAGGTAGGGAATGTCTCTTATATAGTGAACAAATGGACACTTGAATGCAACCCTGGTGATCCATGCCCTGGTAAGTTCTTGTCTGGATTACTACAATGTGCTCTACGTGGGGCTTATGTACAGCTTGCTCGGAGGCTGCCGCTAGTGCAGAAAGCCGGCGTTCAGTGACTTAAGAGTGATGTGCCAATTCAAAGCCGTATTACTCCTGTTCTCCATGACCTGCAGTGGCTGTTTGCTTCCAAGCCCAATTCAAAGTATTGCCATCAACTTACAAAGCTCTATACAGATACATGACAGAATGCTTTTCACAGTTTGTGCAACTGGAGGGAGCCCTTCTTAGGATACTGCTGTCCTGTGATACCCAAGGAACTGTGGCCTATTCAAAACGCTTCCTGGTTGTGTTGTGTTGACCTCTTTGCCTCTAGAGGTCCATCAGTCTTCAACTATTAGTTTCATTGGCTTTTGCAGACATAACCCTTCACCTGGGACAGTTAGGCTGAGAGATCTGCTGAGCCACAGGACAGTTTGTGGGAATGGTTAGATGGCTTTTATGGTTATATTCTGTTGTTGGGTTCTTTGCTGTTGTTGTTCTACTGTGTATTGTAAAGGTGAACTGCTTTGTTATCAGGAGTGGAGCAGTATATAATTGGATTAAAATGAATCAATAATAGTAGTTTTGCTGCAAGATACAGAAAGAAGCAATATAATACTCACCTACATGTGTGAACCACAACCATAAGTTTGTTTCTTTGTGAGCTGTGCCGAATTGTTAATTGAATCTGTCCCAATGGAGACTGTCCTAACGTTGTGCCACTGTGAAGAAGAGGAGTTTGGATTTGATATCCGCTTTATCACTACCCTAAGGAGTCTCAAAACGGCTAACAATCTCCTTTTCCCTTCCTCCCCCACAACAAACACTCTGTGAGGTGAGTGGGACTGAGAAACTTCAGAGAAGTGTGACTAGCCCAAGGTCACCCAGCAGCTGCATGTGGAGGAGCGGAGACGCGAACCTGGTTCACCAGATTACGAGACTACCGCTCTTAACCACTACACCACACTGAGTCATAATACTGTCAATATTCAATTGCCATGTTGGGGAAGCAATTGACATACATAAGCAGGTTTATTTGTTTTCTTGAAAGTTTTTATCCCCTCAATAGTAAGGATATGACCTTTCACAAACTCAGAAGTCATGCCGCATGCTGTTTTAACCCAGCTTTTTCTGGTATAAATACAGTGGAGATAGCCTGGAGGAGCAGAACGAAAGCTCATCTAATCTATAGGAATCCCACAAGAACACTCTCCCCACTTGAGATTCTCAGTAACTGGTATTCAGAGGCACACTGCCTCCAACAACGAAGCTAGAGCATGCTTCCTATCTACTCTGAGGTAGGTTACAGTACAATGTACAGATGCAGCATGTTAGGCGATCGCTGCTGTGTGCAAATGTCAGCAGAAACAAAGGATGATGAACATGTTTAAGAAAGCTGTAAAGCCAAAATAACATATTCTGTTACATTCAGAAGCTTATACATCTGAATGGAGAAACACTCCTAAGTTACTAAATGCATGAGAATAATACAGAGAAGTCAATAGACAATATGAGCTCTCCATGTTAGTTGAAAAAGGATCCTTGCTATGTGCCTCACATTTAGGTTAGAAAGTGAACTAGTGTACCAATCAGAATGGGGTTCAATTTAGGCTGGTAAATTTAAAGACACTCCTACAAAGGCAAAGGCAACTATAATAATGAGAACTGTTTACTCATATGCTCTGGTGCCAAAACTCCACTAAGTTGCAGAAGCAACAAATACTTTTACATTCGATAATACTGCACTGTTCATTTATCTTCTGTGCAATGGCAAATTAGGTATAGTTGCTATTTATAGACTAAGGATGCCGGCTGTCATCAAACTACATAAGTAGTAAGTCATTTTAAGACCTCATAAGCCAAGTTTCAGTTTGTAATTCTCAGTGGTCAGTAAGACTGTGTCAACATATGCCAGTGTTTTTGGAAAAAGTATCATTCTCCCTGGAGAGGCTTACAAGATAGGTTCTGGGCATAAAGCAAAGCCTGTGATGCGCACATGTATTTAACCTCGGAACTTGAATGCTTTGGGGTCCCAGTCTTTTGGAAAGGATTCCAACTGGGTCCATTATTGCTCAGCAATAAACCTCACCTTCATTTTCTCCAAATTGCTGCGTCTGTCAATCCTTTGTTTCATTTAAGTGGGTACCACTTAATTTTAATTGCTTCAAATTGACCACAATTATCGGAACCAGGAAGGATTTTTTATTACAAGTCATAGTTAGATAGGGATGCTGAAGGCACCTTCTCATCAATGTTCATAGGTTTGCTGCAACATCGCACCCTGTAGTCTATAGACAAGATTTCATCAATCTGGTGCCCTTCAGATGTTTAGGACTACAACTCCCATCAGCCCCAGCTAGTACAGCTGCACAGCCCAAAACAACTGGAGGACACCAGGTTGATGAAAGGTTGTCTAGACTACACGTCCTGTTGTGTAAGGAACCCTAGCTTCTCACATCTATTATGTTTGATGGCCTTCCTGGTTCCTTCCTAGCCTAAAGCCTAATGTAGAAAGAATTCAGGACCATACTTTTCAAGTTGTCTCAGCCGCTGCCGCAGCTCCTGCGTGGCAATGGGCAGCGATATGTCCGAAGCGATACTTGGAGTAGGTTCTTTGACTGAAAGGTGGCTGGGAGAATAGCTCAAGTTGGAGGCAAGGAGACTGGATGAGCTTCTGCTGAGATCTGTTGGCCACTGAGGACTAGGATTAGAGGGATGGCTTTTTTCAACCACATCAGTCTTTTTATCCGTGTCTGTTGTTGTGGAAACTGGGTGTTTGTTCAAGTCAGTTGTTGGAGAACTGGGGACCTGAGGCTTGAAAGAACCTTTTCTTCCATCTTTGGAAACGGAGGGCCTCTTCACTTGGGCTGAGTGTTGGTGGTCTGGAGACCTCTCTTGCTTTTCAAGAGAAAGAATCTAGAAGCCACAGAACAGAAAACATGGCATTAATTTCTCGGCGGAGTACAGAAAGGAACTGCAATTTATTTTCTTTTTTTAATGCAATTTGTTTTCTTCCAAACTCGGGGACATATATTTGCATGTCACCACCCCAGTTCTTTAACATTAACACATAACATCATTGAGCTCATGTACCCTGAGTGCAATCTTCATGTTTACAGTGCTGTTTGGACCAGAATTGCTAAGATGAAATCTCTGATGCATAGTTAGATCTTGACTTTCAAGAAGCTGGCTTAGAGGAAGCTTGAAGTTTCCCAAGGAGCACTGATGTTGCTCATCCTTGACCTGTTGGAGAAAGAGAAGAAACTGACCACACCGAACATTTTAAATAAAAACTGACTCAAACTCATAAAGAGGATCAGCCACTTTTCAATAAAACACCTTTTTTAAGCAACAACAACTTCATGCTTCTTCACTAACTGGTTACAGAGAGAAAAAGCAGGTATTTTACTCAATAGTGTTATTTCTATGGAAAAGGCAATAATCTGCCAAAGTCAAATTAAAGTAAAACTGCTGTCTGGAACAGAGCAAAACAAAAATGTAATGATTCAGATATGAATAACAATAGCTGAGTTTGACTGCTCACACTGCGGGGGGGGGGGGGGGCTTTAGATTCATGGCCATCAGCTCCATTTGATAAGACATCTAAATTCCAGCACCAGATGCAGTCAAGTTTACCGTGACCACCAATATAAACATTAGAGAAGCTGTTTAAAATGCTACTGCCTGGTCTAGTAAAACAAATTTGATTGTGCAAACTGTTCAGCATTTGCAGAAGTGACACAAGGTTACCCAAGAACTTGTCATCCAAACGTGTAGAAGCCTCAAGATTGGTTTTTTTTGTTTTTTTTTTGGGGGGGGGGGAATCTTACAGAGGTCACTAACGTTTTAGGCCCATAGGCACCTATGGATTTTTGAAAGAGTACCATGAATGCCACCGCCTCTGATCACTACCCTTCTCATCTGATCAGTCACCCTACTAGAGACGCAAGAAAGAATGCACACACTTCACATTCCCAAGAGATCTGTGGAAAAGCTGAATCCCATAGAATATGAGCCTTGGAAATGACATAGAGCTGAAGGAGGAAGTGGGAAAGAGTGTCGCTCTTCTAACTTTCTTCTTTTGCTCCATGCCCTTTTCAAGGAAGGAAGAGGTAACCACCCTCACAACTTCATGTCCAAGCGAGTAAGATTCATTGGCACCAGGGCAAAGCCTCAAACGTGCCATAAACCAAAAGCTCATGCCATGACAAATGTATTGCTGTGTAAGGTGCTACAATACCTTTTTCCGGCAAC
This sequence comes from Podarcis filfolensis, assembly GCF_964270895.1. Classification (NCBI taxonomy): domain Eukaryota; kingdom Metazoa; phylum Chordata; class Lepidosauria; order Squamata; family Lacertidae; genus Podarcis; species Podarcis filfolensis. The sequence continues at coordinate 45,086,192 of NC_139614.1, read as the reverse complement.
ACATTAAAATGACAACTCATTTAGAAGATACAGTGGTACCTCGGGTTACAGACGCTTCAGGTTACAGACTCTGCTAACCCAGAAATAGTACCTCAGGTTAAGAACTTTACCTCAGGATGAGAACAGAAATCACGTGGCGGCAGCGGGAGGCCCCATTAGCTAAAGTGATACCTCAGGTTAAGAACAGTTTCAGGTTAAGAACAGACCTCCAGAACGAATTAAGTTCTTAACCCGAGGTACCACTGTATTGCCATTCTGTTTTAGGAACGGTGGAATCAAAATACTAGATGGGGGAAGGAGAAAAGTAACCCACGGATATTGGAAGGCAGTGGCGTAGTGTGGGGGGTGCAGGGGGGGCCGGCCGCACCGGGCGCAACATCTGGGGGTTAGGGTTAGGGGGCGCAAATCCACGGGTTAGGGGGCGCAAATTACTTGCCTTGCCCCGGGTGCTGACAACCCACACTACGCCACTGTTGGAAGGGATTACTTAGGGGCAGGAGCTGGTATAAACAGGGGAGAGGCAAAGACCTCAGAGGAGAAAGACATCTTACCTCAACTTCTAGCTCTTGCCGTCTAGGGTTGTGAATAAAGAAAGTGAAGTTTTCCTCCCATACAGGTTCATTGGTCTTGTAACGAATCTATTGAGGCGTAGGGAGAAGTTTGTTTATTACAATTAATGGCTAAAAATAAGCTCAGTTTATACAGTTGCCTTGCAACTTTCAGACACTGTACTCTGAAAAAACGGTAAAGTTCATATGGACTAGAAAAATCACATGAAAGCTTACATGGTGAATCAAATGCCCCTTATAGATTTAAATGACTTTCCCAGCATATCCAAGAGTAACATAATGGCAAGAGTGTGGGTTTGGATGTAGGAAACTGAAGTTTAAAACCCCATTTCAGTTGCTAGATGGCGGCTTCAGGCAAGTCTCTCATTGTCTCTCAGCCTAACACAATTCACAAGGTTATGAGGATGACTAAAGAGGCCTTGGGCTCCTTAAAGGAAAAGTAAGATACAAGAGTAATAAAGGCCCAGTCCTTCAGAATGGGTTACAACACAAATGTCACTCATTTTTCTTTGGTTTAACAAATTAACCTGCCCTCAGCCTGCTTCTCAATAGGAGGAGGACTGCAAACATCTCTCCTATTACATGTAACACGTAAACAACTGCGAGCAATGAATTCATAAGAATACCTCAATATTTATCCAAGGTAGATTTAGGTCTTTGAGCTTACCTTACTTTCTTGTGCCTTGTGTCCAACAGTCAGCAAAACAAGGGGGTTGGGGTTGCTATTTAGTTTCTTTCCTGACTGAAGACGAAGGGGGGAAAATGAAATTCTTTTAATATCTCATTCGGGCTTTCCATCAATCGAACCCAGCCCTCCACCCATTTATTTTGTATTCTTTACAAAGTTGTTTATAGGTTATGAGGCAAACAGCAATCACACACACCTACCTTGAAATATTCTGTACAGGGATACTACCGACACAACTGAGTTTCAAATTCCTTCCCATATTCCCCCACACACACTTTTGAATGAAACTGTTCCATAAAGTTCAACCTCTCAATCTGTTAATAAGCATTTCAAATCCCAGAAAAAAATAAATGAATGTTGCGGTCTGCATGCAGATGGGGGATATGGATAAAGCGCAAGCTTAGAAAGCTTATTTTTATTATATGTATGATGGAATATTATGATTAAGCTGAACTTCAGACTCATAAAAAATCTTTTTTTTTTTTTTTTTTGAAAGGGGGAGAAGCAAAGAAGGAGATGCGCTATGATATCTTATAGGTTTACTTATAGGTTTACCCAACCATCTGTCATGTCTGAGCCTTGCTCCCCAGTTGCATACCACTAGGTCAAACTGCAAAAAGTAAACAGTGACTTATCATCATTTCACAGAAACTGAACATTCCCCAATCGTGAATGTCTGTTAACATGCTTTAAATTAATGTCTCACAGAAACGCTTTCATTAAAAAGTATATACAACAGTTAATCCGAAGCAGCTATTAATGTTGTTAAAAGTCATTACCTAGATTGTTAACAAATTTATTTGAACTTGAGACATAGGACAAATTAAAATGCTTAAAAAGCAGAGGTTAATAAACTATGTTAAATGGTTAGAGGTTCTTAACATGTATTAAATCAGCTGTTGTCCTGAAATTTTCGAATAAAAATATTTTTAAATTTAGATTTAATTGATACACAAGCTATTGTTAATGCCTCTCTTTTTACTGATCATTATCTTTCACTGAATGAAGCTAAGACTTTTAGATTAGGAGAATCATACAGCATGTTTTGATTCCTATCAAATCAGAGGGTTTTTTTACTGCAATTCATCTTGAAGTGCAAATTCCATTTCTCATACAAAATACTCAATTTTAAAAGAAGCCATATCATTAATCATCTATGTGCTCAGGAGAATAAAAGGAGAGTTTCTTTGATCCTCCACCGCCTCACCAAACATGCCCCCCCAAATATTAACTATGGGGCTGTTTGCCAAGAAACTGGTTTAGTGATCACTGAATGAAGTATATAGCATTAAATCAAGTTCTTAGCCACCAACCTTTACAAGATTGAACTTTTTGCTTACTGGGTGCTTGACTTTCCGTTTTCCAAATAGTTACGTCTATCCCCTCTTATTTCTCACTATTCACAGGTTTCCTTTATGTTACTCTCTCTTTTTAGTCTTCCTGAACGCTGCAGTTAAGAATCTTTTTTTTTTTAATCATACAGAAGAAGGATAAGCAAAGTGTGTATTTTTGCAGTGCACTGAACTGTCTACGAATATAAAAATCTTTCCCAGTAGAGGGAATTTCTTTAAATTTTGCTAATCCAATGCTGTAAAGCAGTGCATAAATATTCCAGGAATATTGAACAAGATAAAGTATATGCTCCCTCATACAACAGCTGCAAAACAGCAATATTAAATCTTCGCAAATGGGATCCACTAATTTGGCTGGCCTTGTTTCTAACCAAGCTTTATGAGGAATGGTTGAAGGAGCTGGGTAGGTTTAGCTGGAAAAGAAGATACTGAAAGGAGATATGATAGCCATCTTCAAATACCTTAAGGGTTGTCACGTGGAAGATACAGCAAGCTTGTTTTCTCCTGCTCTGGAAGGTAGGACCCGTAGCAATGGATTCAAGTTACAAGAAAGGAGATTCCGACTCAGCATCAGGAAGAACGTTCTGACAGTAGGAGCTGTTCGACAACGGAACAGACTCCCTTGGGAGGTTGTGAACTCTCCTTCCTTGGAGGTTTTTAAGCAGAGGCTGGATGGCCACCTGCCATGGATGCTTATTTGAGATTCCTACATTGCAGGGGGTTGGACTACATGACCCTTCGAAGTCAATGATTCTATTATAATGGCCAGTGAGAAGAAGCTGTAATTTCCTGTCCACAGGGACAATTACTGTAAACCACCCTGTGATCCCCTGATATATAAACTTAATAAATAAAATAAAATTATATCCATCCCCTTTGAGCCTGCTTCCAGTTAAGATTGTTCACAGGGGAGGAGAAGCTGACTGTGGGCATTTGCATATGCATACACATGTTTGTAAATAATCCTTTCTTTCCAACCAATGGCACTAATTAAATCTTTCAGTGTCTCTGTGCTGCAAGCATATTTTGGAAAGATGACTCCTATGGTGAATATACTGGAGGCACCCTCCTGCTACTTGACAGAACTCAATTTATGGTTGCCACTGCTTATCTGTCTATGTGAATTCTGGCCTATAAGGGTCATCCTGAAACATGCTGCTATGAGTAAGTCTACAAAGCTAGTTTCTAATCAATTTCGTTTTGATGTTTTGTTGTGCTGGAAGATAGCAATGAACCAATGGGCTCAAATTACAACAGAAGTGATTTAGACTAAACATAAGGAATTACTATGGATTCCTCTGTTACAGGTTTTTAAGCAGAACAATTTTTGATTTCCTGCATCAGAAGGGCATTGAATTAGATGACCTTCTGAGATTGTTTCCAACTCTATAATCGTAATATTCTTAAAGTGCCCCTTGTACTAGCCTAATAATGAAGACTTCAGCTTTCATCACAGATTACTGATAAATTTGATTACGCTTTAAATACAGTAAATGCATGATTCACAGTAGAATCTGGTAGTTTTGTCTTTGTTTACAGCTTTGTTTTTGCTTAGTTATAATGAGGTTTTAATGTTTACAATGCTACACCGATACGATTTTCGGTGTGCTGTCTCACAGACAAATAGATCAACACTCTGTGTCTTAATGCCTGGTACCAAGTAGTAAGATTACGTTCTGTGGCACAAAAAAATACATAGGAATGTCAATTTGTTACAGGTGACTCTGTGACTCCATTTAACGTTGTGACTTTAAATGGAAAGGTGTATTAGCTTTACCTTCAGGGCTTTCTGAACAGCAGACTTCTTCAAGGCATCTGGATTATACTCTAATGGATTATGCTTTTAAAGCAGAAGAAAATGAACATACAAAGGGTTAATAAGACATGCAATGAAGCAGTTCTATGGTGGTTAAGTAAGGACAGGACAACAGGGGACTGGGGGGGGGGGAACATACTCGGAATGAAGGGGAAACAGCAAAATGATTATTTCAAAATAATACGACGAAGTCTTTTGTTCTCATTCTATCTTTAATTCCAGTATTCTAATTAGACACCCTTTTTTCCAGCAGGGCTAATATTCTTCTCCCTTATTATTCTCTTTTCAAAGCGGCACGACGCAACGTAAATTTCTTTTTTGAATTGGAGATGTACGAATAGGAGTGGATTTAAACAAGATTGGCCTCTGACCATTTCCATTAACAATTTCTCATTTTATGTTGGTAATAGCTGCATCACCCCAGAAGTGACTCAGGCAAGCTATTAAGAATTAAGCTACCAAGAAAAACTGCAGTGCTACCAGCTGAATAGGAGAAGGGGCTTTGAAAGAAAGCAAACAGGTGTTCAGGGTGCCGTTTTCACCCCATGGGTTTTTGAAGCAGAACATAATATTTAATGGAAAAGTTCTGCTTTGAAAGCTCATGGCATTTGCTGTTCAGTAATAGAAGCAACTTCGCAGTCATGCTGTAACCCAAAACAGGAAGAGAAAGTTAGATTGTTCCAGAAATAACTCTTTAAAAATTCAATTGCACAGGATTTTTTCCTGTTTTCTGCGGGGGTGGAATAATCTGGTTGTTAGACACATACATTTGTCTCTGTTTCAGGGTACAGCATGAGTTTTGATGTGAAAGTCATGCATTGAAACAAAAACAAAAAACCAATCCCACAAACCTGTTGGAAAGAACTAGAAACGTGAGGTATACAGGGCTGCAATGTTTTGTGGTCCTTCCTTCTTCAGGGGGGTAAGAGAGAGAATGGACATAGTTTCTTATCTCTGAATATAGCTCCTTAGAAAGAAATTTATTTCCCAGAGCCATAAGTAACCCAGTAAGTACACTCAAGAACATGAAGTTCTTCTTGAAGCAATGGGTCAATTTGAATCGAGAGTTCTTTGCAGGAGCATTTCAAAGAGTTGTATACATACCACACTCATGCTACTGCCAACCTGGGAAGGCATCTTAAGAATCAAGAACTGACAACACAACATGCAGGAACTTGGCCTGTTTCTATTTGCCACTTAGAATAGCTATGTGCATTATATATAGACATAGCTGTCAACCTTTCCCTTTTTTAAAGGGAAATTCCCTTTTCCAAATAGGATTCCTCGCAAGAAAAGGGGAAAGTTGACAGCTATGTATATAGACTGAAAGAAAAAAGTGGCCTATAAGGTTTAGAAACAACCCAAATAATTTTACGTTGCATATACACATAGGTCCCCCATTCTTTTTTCTATACGTGCTACTTCTTGATATGCAAGGTTCAGTCACTGATAGTTCTTGCTGCTTTATTTTCAGGGGTTCACGAATGTCACGAGTACATTAAAAGTTTGTGATCCTGCTGAAATTTTGCCATAAGAATCGTGTTAAGTTCAAATGGGCACTGTAACTGCTTTAACTGAGAAGGCAGCATTATCAGAATGAAATCAATGGGTTGTATAGGGGATTGCAGTTTGCATGCTGCTGCCATGCAAACTTTATAATGTCTGTGAAGGGAAGGAGCCTTTAAAATTATCCAAAACAGGAAAGGGGGGGTCAGCCACTTCTAAAGTAAAAAAGGGAAACACAAACTCCAGCTTAATTTGGCTCAAGTTGCTGTTAAAGTTGGATTTTTTTTCTAGAGCAATCTTTGTCGGCTGTAACAAGCTATTCCCATCTAGGCCAACTTAACATGAAAGGGAACTTAGCACTTGGGAGACACAACATGTGGCACAACGTACAACAGAAATGGGGCTGAGAAAGTTATTGGCAGGATGTGGGATTATGAGCACCTTTCTCCCATGTGTGAAATTTCCTCAGCACCACAGCCAAGGAGCCCTGGCATTACATGTGACTGTCACTACCCTGGATGAAAAAGGAAACACATTGAATGTGCTTCTAAAGTAATTTTCAGTACCAGAACTAAAGCTGGGTTCTCAAAGGAAACTTAGAAGCAAACCCAATTTGGCAAACATCTGACTCAACACCAAACCACGTTGGTATGGAGCTGGAGAATGTACACACAATCCGAAAATGTGATTTTCACACCTAAGCTCAGAAAGCCAGAATAGGGCCAGGGAAGAGATAAGTACCTATCCCTCCAAGTAAGACTCATCTGCTTATAAAAAGGTATAAAATGTTATACCAGGTGCAAGACTGATGAGCTAAAGACTTATAAAATGAATGCAAACATCTAGGATTATTCAGACAGGCATAAAAGGACTCGAGGCCATTATTTATATGCCACCTGTCTGACTGGTTGCCCCAGCCACTCTGGGTGGCTTCCAGCAAAATATAAAAACGCAATAAGCATCAAGCATTAAAGACTTCCCTATACAGGGCTGCCTTCCAATGTCTTCTAAAAATCATATAGTTGTTTATCTGTTTGGCATCTGATGGGAAGGCATTCTACAGGGCAGGTGCCACTACCAAGAAGGCCCTCTGCCTGATAGTGTAATAAATACACTAGCCTGGCGGGGACTGACAGAAGAGGGGCAGAAAGTTGAATATCCACATTGGAAATGGAGTAGGCTTGCCTCCTCGGTTTCCCAGCTGCACCTACAACTACCAGGTTAGTGCTTAAATATAAGACTAGAATTAGCACACAAAGCACTGATGAATGATAAAGGAGTTTGTGTGTGAATAGGCCATTGGTGTCACAATGAAAACATCTGGCCAACTAACTCCTCTCTTTTTTTTAAACCTTTGATTATGTGACTAAGAAATGGTCACAGCATTTCAAATTGCAGCCTATGAATGCATCTACAGGCTTTCTTGGGTTTAGAATCTAAATGTGTTATGTGAGTGTTTACCATCGTACGGAGAAAACAGCCCATGAGTTGAAAAGCATGTTAATTTTGACATCAACTGTCAATGCATTATTAGCATTCTAACCATAGTCTCCAAAACAGAAGTCATTATTTCCGACTGGTAGAAACACTAATACTGCAGGGACTTTTTCTGAGTGACAAAAGGCCATTGGGGAATACGCTCCCTCCATCCTGCAGCACAGAACATAAAATTTACCATGTAACTTGGGGAACACACAACTAACTTTCTGTTTCATTGTGCAACTTGAACCAAATCTAGGAGATTCCAGGCCCTCACGTACAACACACCACAAAACTTGCACTTAATTTTCCAAAGCATCGCAAAAGAGGTTGGCTCTGAAAATCCACGACAGTTTCATTTCGCTGCAAGCAAACGTCTGCATTTCTTCTAAAGTACCCACGGAGATTAACGAATAAACATGCTAATCTTTGAAAAGGCTAGTTTAAAATTAACAAAACATACCTAACAAACCGAGCTGATAAAACAGTTTGGAAATGCAGTTAAGTATAACAACACTGCACACTTTAAAAAAGAAAGCCATGCGTGTGAACGAAAACTGCATGCTTCCACCATTCCACTATTAGGGTTAAGTGGGTTTAGTTGCACCAATCCACTCTGGCGGGTTAAAAAAAACAAAAGAGAGAATGTATAATACACATGTAACACCCGAGAACTCACAAATAGTGTTCTATAGAGTGAGGTAGTATTTTCACAAAAGACTAGTCCCGATGCTCTCCTCTCTTTTAAGTATCCACACCCAAAGTTTCCTTCGTAGATACTCTTTAGGAAGATGGAAATGGAAGAAGAAAGCAGAGGGTTGTGGCAGCATGAATGCACAAGCAGCTTTACCATTAGCACAGTTAAGGAAAACAGTCAAAGGTGTCTGGAATTACAGACTGGCACCCACCAAAGGTACATGTGTCATCATTTTTGCCATTTGTTTGGTCTCACCTCATTAACACAGCAAAGTAACTCCCCCCCCCCAATTGTTTGCATGCTTCCATCTACAGTACCACTTGAGCAAATCATAGGACCTTTTACTTACGCATCCTTCTGCAAACGTGTTTAATCGCATTTGTATGCTTCACTATAATTTACAAAGGGTGTTTTCATAATCCCAAACTGGCCCAATATCCGGCAATCATGTATTAATAAAATCAATACAGTAGAAGGAGAATCCCTATACCATTTATCATCATCAAATCACTGTTTTGAAGCGTTTTAAAAAATAAAAGTGTGGGTGTGACTTCATCATTGGACAGATCCGAGTTCTATCTGGGCAAGAGAGAGGCTTCAATCTCTTCCAACAAAACTTTGAACACCTTTGTCAGATTACCATAACCCTCTATGACAGGGATAGGAAACCTGTGATCCTTCCAAAGGGGCAGCTGGAGTCCCGCAACATCTGGATAGGTAGGTCCCTCATCCTTTCTCTATGGCTATACTCTTTGCTCAAGAGCTGTTCCCCCACCCTGATTACCTTACACATGTTTCTGATAGAGCAGACCCTTGAACGGTAAATTTGCAGGTAATACCACTTCCCCTACTACTTAAACAAGTAGCACACCATCAAGTAAACTTCAATTATGCTATGAGATCCTGTAAAGTCATATGCACTATCCACCCAGTTACTTATTAATATACATTGAACATCATGTCCCAATGGATTAGTTTATTTAAAAGTTTCAAGTTTCTCCACTTAAAACTAAAAACTAAAAAAAACCCCTTTAAACCTGTAATGGAAAGGAAATAGAAAAAGGTGACCACAATTTAATTTTTTTTAAAGACATTGCACAACACTTTCCCAATCCCGGCCCCACAAACACACCAGGAAAAACCCCGCCGGCATTTTAGATTGCAACAAGTTACTTCTTTGGGTATCAATGATTGCAGAAAACTTAAATATTAGTGTAAAGATTGCACCTGGCAACCTTAATAACAGCACAGAAAATGTACCGTTGAGAAAATTAACTTTTAAATATACTGATGCATAGCACTGTTTCAAGTGTAAGAAGCAAGTACTCCAAGACCAATATCCATTTCTTACTTTGTCATTAAAATATCACCAGAGATTAGCAAATCTGGGCTATTCCAGAATTCACTTCTGAAATTTTGTCTGCATGGCAGAAAACAGGGAGCAGGCAGACTCAAGGTCCTTAATAAGTTTGCCATCTCTTCAAAAGGCAGATATGAATGGAGTCAAGAAGGAGCAGTCTTTAGGTAAAGGTAAAGGGAACCCTGACCATTAGGTCCAGCCGTGACCGACTCTGGGGTTGTGGCGCTCATCTCGCTTTATTGGCTGAGGGAGCCGACGTACAGCTTCCGGGTCATGTGGCCAGCATGACTAAGCCGCTTCTGGCGAACCAGAGCAGCGCACAGAAACATCGTTTACCTTCCCGCCGGAGCGGTACCTATTTATCTACTTGCACTTTTGATGTGCTTTCGAACTGCTAGGTTGGCAGGAGCTGGGACCGAGCAACGGGAGCTCACCCCGTTGCAGGGATTCGAACCGCCAACCTTCTGATCGGCAAGTCCTAGGCTCTGTGGTTTAGCCCATAGCGCCATCTGCGTCCCCTTTAACTCAGCCTAAAAAAATGACCAAGTCTATTACTCATTAACAGAGTAAGGGAACAACCTACAATGTAAGAGTGTCTACTCTTGGGAGAGTAGCAACTCCCAACTGCCCAGCAGAAGTATACAGAAAAATAGCTGAAAGGCAACTGGATCTTTCTGCTCAGCTTCTCCCGCAGAAGATGGCACTGTCTGGTATAGGCACGAACCTATCTTTGGGTCTTCGCAGCGTGTGGCTTCCAAGCGAAGCATCCTTCCTGACAGAGGATACAGGGGCAGCTTGTTTCCTTCATTTTTCACATCCCCATTTTGGAAATGTTCCTTGAAAATCATCACTCCTTAAGAGCACCACTCTGGGCTCATTTTTTTAAAAAGCAACTCCTTGTCTTTGTAATTTCTTTTCATTCAGGGTTCCCTTTGTGCCTGAGAAGACCTCGTAAGACATACAGCCTAAATCAGGGAATTCTCTTATAAGGAATAATGGTATTAAGTTACGCACATCAAATGGTTGGCCTTGATCCAAATAAGTATAGGCAGGAGATCTGCACTTGCAGAATTATGGTTTTTTTTTTTTGTTATGAAGCAAGTAGAGCCTCTACTACTATACAGGAGCTGCCTTTTGGAAGAAGTAAACAAAAGCTTTGTTTTATGTGCATACTCCTATGTTCACAAAACGGTGGTCAACTCCTAACAATGCCATCATAAAACAAGGAGCATGATCCTACATATGCTCGCTCAGCTACAGCTTGGGTCTCTGATTTTTTTTTGCTCCATGATTCAAAAGATCTTCCATTCACAGAAGCAGAGTTTCCCTCAGCACAACTCTCCTTCTGTTCATGGAACAAAAGTCAGGACCCAAACCAACCAGTCTTACTATGCATACCTAAGACTGCAGCACTAACCGTAGAAACGCACAGATATAAGCCCCCAAAGTATCCATTCTTGAATCTGAGTGAATATACTTCTGTTGGGCTTCGCACACTTTTCATAGGACTGCTCGTGCGTTTTCTTGCAAGGCTACAACTTTAATCAAAATCTTTTATAAGTTCTGAAAATGCAATTGGTAGACCAGTGCCGCAAACAGACTCAATCGCAATGTGTGTTTACTATAAAAAGATACTAATGTTGCAGAATGCAGATGAAAATGTAATTAAAAACATGGCATAATGTGAGTTAGTGAGGCAAAGTGGCTTAGTAATAAGCAATGTGTGACAGAATAAAAAATGGGAATCACTCGAAGAGAAATACCACTACCGCAAAGAGACTTACTGGCAGATTTCTTGCGGAATCCAAATAGAGAATAAGCAATGCTGACGACAGGCCATCATTGGCTTGATCTTTATCAGCTCGAATGCTTTTTAGAACCTAAAGTAAGAGAGGCATTATTTAAAAGAAATGTTCAAGTTAATTACCATATTTCCCCGTGTACAGTGGTACCTCAGGTTACATACGCTTCAGGTTACAGACTCTGCTAACCCAGAAATAGTACCTTGGGTTAAGAACTTTGCTTCAGGATGAGAACAGAAATCGTGCTCCGGTGGCACGGCAGCAGAAGGAGGCCCCATTAGCTGAAGTGGTGCTTCAGGTTGAGAACAGTTTCAGGTTAAGAATGGACCTCTGGAACGAATTAAGTTCTTAACCCGAGGTACCACTGTATAAGACCAGGTTTTTTCCTAAAAAATGATGTCCAAAATTTGGGGGCATCTTATACACAGATAGATCTCCCCCCATTTTCTTAAATCCGAGTCCCCCCAAATAAGGGGTATCTTATACATAGGGGCGTCTAATAGTCAGGAAAATATGGTATATTGCCCGGGGGGGGGGCTCTGTTGGAATGCCATGGTAAGACCTGCACAAGTAACCGTGCGACCCAGAATCACACACTCCTCCCTCCACCTCCCACATGGCCAAAGGGGGGTTCAGAACCATTTTTCTTTCTGCTTTCTGTTTTACCTGAACCAGGGACTGTGTTTAGCATATACTCTGAATCAATTCAAGCCAACTCTAAACCATGGCTTCTGTAGCTGGCTTCTGTATACCATGATCCCCGTCTGGACAAAACAGGAAGCCACAGTTTACATAAAACAGAAAGTAAAAGCTTCTTAAGTCCTCTTCCTAGCTGTGTGGAAGCCTGAGGCTCATTGTGGTTCTTGCACATGCAATAACAAACCATTGTTTATCAAGCAATATGACTTATGTATGTGTAAAGACCCAAGTCTTCGTTCTTATCTATATTGAGAACGCCCTGTTTAAAGCTGCGAGACCATGTATTAAAAAGATAAAACAAAATACCTGATCAAGATTCTCTGCAGTAGGCATCAATGTGAGCCATTCTAGTTTTAAATGCAATCTTCCTTTGGAAACTTCATCCAAAGTAAACCACTGTAGGCAAAGTAAATAAAAGATTGTGAGAGGCAAAGCCATCCACTAATAAGTCAACCTATGATATTATAGATTCCTGTTTCATGACATACTACTGGTACTTTGTGAAATGGCGCACTGACATAGCATAATGAAACTAACCGACAATAACAGCTAAGTCAACATGATTCCCATTTATCTTTAACATTCAATCCATGCTCTAACACTACAATAAAATGACTTCATGTTAAGACATTGTACAAACATTTCCTTACAAAAAAACATTTTAACCAACGACTATCAGTGACTTCCACATGCTGTGACCATTCATGCCACAATTCTACGTCTTCGGAATGTCTACCATCATAATAAATGTACACAGAGGAGAGATGGCGTTTCAATGGTTCCACAGAAACGGTGTTATAAAAATGTAGAAATCTGCTGCAGAGGGAGGCTGCAATCTTGGAAGGAAGGTCCATCAAATCCTTCAACATTTGAATCTGAAGTGTGATTAAGCACCGTAGGCTGACCACCTCAGGGTATGAGCCCTGGTACACTCTTCCCACCAAAGAGCAGGTAGAGACTTACCTCATCTAAATGGCGCTCCTTTTCAACCTCAATTAGGTCTATCATTAGACTAGGAGAGAAACACATTAGAATAATATCATTATCTCTTCTGTAAGTTGTATAGTTGGAGGGATCAATGAAGTATTAAAAAGGATAGTGAGTTAATCTAATCATATTTATGCTACCCTTATGATAATTTGTTGTTGTTGTTGCTGTTGTTTATTAAGTTTGTAAACCGCCTTTCATCTGAAGATCACAGGGCGGTTCACAACATAAAAATACAAAATGAGAACACAAAATAAATAATACAGGCAGGGACCATTTTGTGCAGAGGTTCTGGTCCTTGCCCCCACGTAAGCCCTTCCTGGGTCCAAAAGGTTGTGTGTCAATTGGACATGCGCAAAATGGTCGCAGCCTACAATAAAACAAACCAATGACCCCACTCTTGCAAGCACAGTTTAAAGGTCATAGAATGCCAAAGGCCTGGTTATAGAGAAACGTTTTCACCAGGCACCTAAAGTATAGAATGATGAAGAAGAAGAAGAAGAAGAAGAAGAAGAAGAAGAAGAAGAAGAAGAAGAAGAGGAGGAGGAGGAGGAGGAGGAGTAGTAGTTTGGATTTGATATCCCGCCTTTCACTCCCCTTCAGGAGTCTCAAAGCGGCTTAACATTCTCCTTTTCCTTCCTCCCCCACAACAAACACTCTGTGAGGTGAGTGGGGCTGAGAGACTTCAGAGAAGTGTGACTGGCCAAAGGTCACCCAGCAGCTGCATGTGGAGGAGCGGAGACGCGAACCCGGTTCCCCAGATTACGAGACTACTGCTCTTAACCACTACACCACACTGGCTCTCCAGTGAAGGCACCAGGCAAGCCTCCTTAGGAGGATCATTCCACAAACAGGGCGCCACCGCAGAAAAGGCCCGTTCTCGTGTGGCCACCCTCCAGAGAAAGCACACAAAGAAGTGCCTCAGATGATGAGTGCAGAGTCTGGGCCGGTTCATACTGGGAGAAGTGGTCCACAAAAAATGAGTAGAATGAGAACAGCATCTAAGTTCTCATGGGGCAAGAAAGGAATTGGTAAGGATATATGAAGCAAAGGGTGACTGCTTGTTAAGAGCTTTGAAGAAAATTGCCACATTTGCAATTGTTGTGGAAAAGACATAAATTAGGTCCTTGAATTGTGATAACATGGTGTTCTGGGGAAAACAACAGAGCATGGCTTTCATGAGGACACATACGAGCTTTTTATGGTTTATTCCTCAGGCAACGTATCAGGCAGCTAAAGCCAGATATATGTTACAATAGTAAAAGCAATAGAGCATAAGAATTAGGTAGGAACGTATTGTTACTTCTAACACTTACAAAATTTATTTCTTTTCAGTGTGTAGGTATTTTTAAAATGCCATGCATGCATTATCATGGCATTTTGAAAAGGCAACTGTTCTGTGTATATGCCAATACTGCATTTGGAGATGTTAACTATTTTTCTTCAAGTTCTGCTGAGTTCAGCTTTCCCTCCCCTTTCATTTACAGTTGTACCTCGTGTTACAGACGCTTCAGGTTACAGACTCCGCTAACCCAGAAATAGTACCTCGGGTTAAGAACTTTGCTTCAGGATGAGAACAGAAATCGCATGACGACGGCGCAGCGGCAGCGGGAGGCCCCATTAGCTAAAGTGGCACCTCAGGTTAAGAACAGTTTCAAGTTAAGAATGGACCTCCGGAACAAATTAAGTTCTTAACCCGAGGTACCACCGTATAGAAAGAGGGATTCTGGCAGTGGCACGCAAAGAGAAAACAAGGACTAAAAAATACTTAAAACACAGGAAGCATGGAATTTTATCTATTAACATTCAAATCAGAAGAAAGTACAAAAACAACTATTTTTTGCCAATATCATAAATGTATCTTGCTTGGCATTTACCTTCCCAGGAAGTCATCCTTGTCTGGGTCTTCATCAAAGAGCTCAATCTCCAATTCCTGTCCTGGGTGCTCATACACTAAGGCCTGCAAATAAGGTAGTGAATAAGGTAACCTATTCAGCACAAATATCTGACATGGCTTTTAATGCGTCTACACTATACAAAATACCTATCACTACAGAATTATGTATAAGTAGAGAAGTGCAGGATACACACAGGTCTGATTACAAGGATGCTGATAAACCAATCGGATTTATTACTACCATATAGATTAAAAATAATAACAAAAGAAAACTCTTTTACATTCTCACCTTTTTAGAATGATTTTTTTTTACACAGTTTAACTTCAGAACAAAGTGGCTTAACACCACCACCCAGAAATTAACTATTGTGAACGGGTTGTATTTAAGTTTTTCTCAGAGTAGAGCCACTGAATTTAATGGTGCTAAGTTAGTCTTGTCTATCATCATCATCATTGTTCACACAGCACCAAACTATGGCTTGGCATTATACCTGAACTAATCTGTTGTGCTGACAGCTGCAGTAGTCCATGTACCAGCAGCAGAAAAGACACACGAGGTGATTATCTCTCCATGTAAGAAAGATGTATACGGAATTAGCCCTCAAAGGCTCTATTTTAATGCCGTTTGAAGTATGGGTACCGATATCGAACAGCAATTTTAAACTTTGTACCTCATAAACTTCGTTCCACTTTGGGTTGAGATTTTCTTTGATGACTTTGCTTTGGAAAATTTGATTACCCACACGAATGATTCCGTACGGGTCAGACTTCCCTTTAACAATTCCCTTTAGGTAAGTATCTTTTCCCTCAAGATCCTGAGCTTCAATGAAGTGTATCCTTAGTACACCCTGTCAAGATGCAAGAAATAGTTATCCATCATATAGTTTTCAACAATAAAGTATCAACACAAATTCTTTCCACTGCAGGATGACTGACCATTAACTTGACTGGATCAATCCTTATTAGTCCCTGGTCATGGGATTGCTCTGGCGTAGTACCGCAAGTCTACATAGTAGATTCTGTTCTAAGGGCATGTATCTATGACTGGGTGGCATGTTCTGCCAATTTATGACAGAACAGAAAGCAAATTCATTATTATTTTGGATTATATTTCTTTAAACTTGATTTGGAGCATAGTGTGTGGCATAGCAGTACTCGATTCCAAAGAGTTGTTAAAGCCAGGTTTTTTTTCTGCGGGGGACGCATACCCCTAAATATTTTGTGAATCTAAGTTTGGCCTCATTGAGGGGCAGTATTTCAATATGATTAGGAAAATGAGAATACCTCTTTAAAAAATTAAGAAAAAAAGCACTGGTTAAAGCTAAGCAGGTACAGACTTGATCAGTCACCTGGTCTGCACTCAGTCTCAAGATTTAAGTATCTGTGAACAGCCTGCTCCTGTTAGTTTCTCTGGTTATCCAGAACATTCCAGAAGTAATTTTGGTCTATTTTTTCCACATATGAACTTGTGATATTGCTGAATTAGATTCTGTACTGCCTCATTATTTCAGAATTTTACCCAAAATAAGCATTAAGTTATACAAATGGAAAAACCTGAGGTATGAAAACGAAGAGTCATTAAAATACTTTTGTTCAACTATTGTCCATGACAGGGAAGGACATTCCTAGCTTCACCTTGGAAGGCTAAACCCACCTGAAGTTACTGTCATACGCTCAGCATCCAGATTTTTAGGGTCTTCACAAATAGTGTTTATCAAACTTTCACGAACCAGAATGGTTCTGCAAAGGTTACTCAAATAATACTGAGTTCACATTGTATTCTTTTATAATTTTATGCTAAAATTCTTACCTTTGGTATGGGGAAGCGCAACTGAGCAATCTGTACCTCACTGACGAGAGGAACAGTGATCCTGTTTGGAAGCACCAGGTAATTGGATATGATGTCTGATATTATAGTGTCTGATAAACCGCTATTGGGAAGAAAACGGAAGAGAAGTTATTTTAAGACATCTTGCCTTAGTTGCACTTTTGACACACTATCACTATTTAAACAGTTATTACATTTGCTGAAGCCACAGTTATTTATGCTTCTGTTAACATTGCAGGGTAAGGAATTTCAACTCCGGAGTGTAAATAAATTTCAGGCAAACTGCCAACACAATTTCTCTTCCAACATTTCTTCATCTTCTAATTAAAAAGCGACAACCAGATTTATAGAGCGTACAGCAAATCTACCTATATATGCAGGCTGCATAAATATTTGTTCAGCCCCCTTTACGCGTTGGTTAAAATTCTGAGCTAGTTCTACGGACGTCTTAAAATTCTTGGATTTTCCCCTTCATCTACATTCAATTTTATGAGAAAGGGTATATATAGAACTGACCCAAATAGCAAGATCATATGACCTAATTGGCTGGAGTCATTTCAGTTAGGACTCCAGGCTTTTTGTTTTGATTTAAGTCTGGAGGAAATCTATCTATCTATCTATCTATCTATCTATCTATCTATCTATCTCTATGATGAGTGGTAGTAGAACTCCTCCTACAAATTATCCTTTCACCCTGAACCATTTCCATACGTGAAATTTGACACACCAAGTGCTATTTGCTTTCAGTGTCTATGCCAGATTTTGGTCAGTCCTTGACCAAGACACTCTGCATAAGACCCCATCCCTCATCCCAAGACACCCTTCTAGGGGTCTATCTCCTCACAACATGAGGTACAAAGGCTCTTGTCAATGGGATCCCTGCTTTGAATTAGTTCCCACAATAACTGCCTTGACATCAGCCCTGCTTCCTTACGTCAGAGAGTGCTATACATTTGAATTCACTACACTTGCATTATCATCAGTCTTTCCCTAGGTGTACTGTATTAACTCGAGTCTAATACGCCATCGAATCTAATGCGCACCTCAGTTTTCAGAAACTTGAAACCAAAAAAGATATTGCTGGCGAATGCAGATGTGCCATCGAATCTAATGTGCACCTTAATTTTTGCAACCTAATTTGGCCAAAAGAGGTGAGCATTAGATTCAAGTAAATACAGTACATAAGATCCATCCACCACTTAGAGAGCCTACAATGATGCCAAAATGAAAACACTGAAGTTTCCAGAGTTTACGACGTGGATCCCAAGCACTGTTACCTTCAATGGCCACAAGATGGAAACAGTAGCTCAGAATAAGGGGCAGGAATAAGAGGCTTTGTATAAACATTATTCATTCTTCTCTGGGTTGCCTTAATTATTTACTATAAAATACCGTTGAATAGAAAATAAGGCCCATTACTCCAAGTTATTGTTTCATATATCATATATTGATAAAACTGATGTTAGCTTAAAGTAATCAACATACAAAAGTTAATTACTTTGTTTTTCTAAGGTGTAAAGGTAAACGTAAAGGGACCCCTGACCATTAGGTCCAGTTGTGAACGACTCTGGGGTTGCGGTGCTCATCTCGCTTTATTGGCCAAGGGAGCCGGTGTACAGCTTCCGGGTCATGTGGCCAGCATGACTAAGCCGCTTCTGGCGAACCAGAGCAGTGCACGGAAACGCCGTTTACCTTATTGTTATAGTTAAATAATGCAGCATTAACCCATAGAATGTCATTGTAATGCACACGTCTCTGGTTCCCTCAGTATTTTTTCCCCTTCTCGGTTACTCGCATATATTTCAGGGAGTCAGGTTTAGAAAGGTTTTCAAAATCATTAGGTTGGATCCAATTTAAGTTAAATCAGTGGAACCTAAATACAATTAAGCCTCATATTATATACCTTTACCTGGGAGTAAGTCCTACTGAATTCAGCATGGCTTACTTCTAAGTAGATTCTTTTAATTATTATTTATTCCTAGCCCTTCACCCTGAGGTCCCAGGACAAGTTGCAGCAGTGTAAAATGCAATATTATAAGCAGTTTACAACAAATTTCAATCACAATTACAGTGGGTCATGAAAATAAACATCTCAAGTGCCCAAGGCCAGGGTGAAAAGGTGTGTCTTTGGCAGACGAGGAAAACACAAGTTTGAGCATCTCATATCGGGCCCACAAACAAACTGGCAACCAGTGTAAAGGTAAAGGGACCCCTGACCATTAGGTCCAGTCGTGACCGACTCTGGGGTTGCGGTGCTCATCTCGCTTTATTGGCCGAGGGAGCTGGCATACAGCTTCCGGGTCATGTGGCCAGCATGACTAAGCCGCTTCTGGCGAACCAGAGCAGCGCACGGAAACACCGTTTACCTTCCTGCCAGAGCGGGACCTATTTATCTACTTGCAGTTTGACGTGCTTTTGAACTGCTAGGTTGGCAGGAGCAGGGACTGAGCAACGGGAGCTCACCCCATCGCGGGGATTCGAACCGCCGACCTTCTGATCAGCAAGTCCTAGGCTCTGTGGTTTAACCCACAGGTGACTGAACTTGAAGCTTGTGAGCATGTGGAAGCCACACAGTAATGAAATGATCCAAACTCAAAGAATCACAGTAATGTAGAGCTGGAAGGGACACTGAGGATCATCTAGTCCAACCCACCTGCAATGCAGGAATCTTTTGCCCAATGTTGGGCTCGAACTCATGACCCGAAGAGTCTCATGCTCTGAGACTGAGTTATCTCAGGTCACACAGTTTGCTATGTCAGTGCAAACACCACCAGGGAGGAAGTCAAAGCAGCTTCCACAAGTACATCAGCCTTAAGGTATCAGCACATTCGTGGACATTTGTCAATCTTCTTCTGTAATAATTTTTTGGGAGGCCAGGCAGATGCTAAGGGAAGTCTACGCGTGGCAAATTAGGTACTAATGTAGTACACTACCCACTCTGATAAGAATCAGAATTTTTCAGAAGACCAGTATAAAATATTACAACCAGTCTACAGTACTGCGGCAGTTTATATAGCCATTTTTCAAAACTATTAAGCGTACAGAGAAGCTGAATGCCAGATAAGGGAAAGAAAAGAGAATGTGTGAGTCTCATGTGACATTATTAAATGATGTGAAAACAATAGATTAACATTGTTTTTTGTTTTGTGTATTAACATATTTTTATTATAAGTTTTTCACTTTTTGATGTTTGTTATACGTTTGTATGTCAAGTTTATCTGTCAGAATGCAAATTAAAAAATTAAATGTAAAAAAGAAAGCAAAAAAAGATTTTCACAGAGGACAATTACTCTGGATTTGTGGGTATTCAAGGCAGTTAGTCACTTCCTAAAAATGAGTTGATATGAACGATCCCAGTGTGACTGTGAAATAAAGATTTCCAGGGGTTGGAGGGATGGAATCAATATCCAACCAGGGAGTGGGCAGGCTCTCACAAAAGCCAGCTATGCTTTAGTGCAGGGGTAGGCAACCTAAGGCCCTGGGGCCGGATGCGGCCCAATTGCCTTCTCAATCCGGCCCGCAGACGGTCCGGGAATCAGCACGTTTTTACATGAGTAGAATGTGTCCTTTTATTTAAAATGCATCTCTGGGTTATTTGTGGGGCCTGCCTGGTGTTTTTACATGAGCAGAATGTGTGCTTTTATTTAAAATGCATCTCTGGGTTATTTGTGGGGCACAGGAATTCGTTCATTTCCCCCTCCCGCAAATATAGTCCAGCCCACCACATGGTCTGAGGGACGGTGGACCGGTCCACAGCTGAAAAAGAATGCTGACCCCTGCTTTAGTGCGAGGATCTGCTGACTCAAGAGCACCATACTGACACAACACAGTGAGTAATTACGTAAACACCTCTGCAGGTGCTAGCAGATGCTTAGTGCACATCATTAAATGCACAGGACAAACTGGGGCACCAACATGCCCAACCAGTGGAAATGGCCACATGACTGCAAGTTATAATTAGCCTCTGCGATGAACTTTTGCCGTAAGTTTTTTTTAGGAAACCTACATTTTGCAACCCCACCCCAATTAATTTTGTCAAGAGGCAAGCAAAAAAAATACAGCAAAAAAAAGCTGGCATGGTATCTCTCTCTCTCTCTCTCAAAAGTACTGTAATATAGCAACCTTAAGAATTTCTTACTGCATTTGGAGACAGCAATAAGAAACAAAGATACTCAGTTATGCCTGAAAGTTTTAGAGAGAGATTCACAAGAAGCTTGTCCCAAATTGAGAGCTCAAGCAAGAGAGAGAAATTAATCAACAGTAAGCATAGGATTTCAGAGTTTACAGTACTGGGTGGAGCTTTACAAGTTAGCCTCAAATATGCACCACCTCAAGTCTGGGACTTCTCTTGACTGCAACAAAAGTAGACTGACTGCATTCTTTCCTTTGAATGGGCAAGCCAAATATAGCTAGAATGCTAGCAGTATTTTTCCTGCATAGAAACACCTTGTTTTCTTCCAGATGTTATAATGCTGCAAATTACAAACGATGCTATTCACCAGAAAACTCACAGCAAAGCAAAGTTAACCTTTGCCACCTATAATTTTGCAACTCTTCTGGCTGGTTTTGGAAGTCAAAACAAACTGTACAAGATGCAGTTCGCAGCTTGCAAAACAGCTAGCTTGGGTCTTTAGGAGCATTTCCAACTCCCCATATGTACTTTCCTTACCCATGTCTGCAAGCCTTTTTGTGCCGTTCTATTTGCAAATTCTTATCAACTACTACTGTTTGTCTTTAAAAAATCATAAAAAACCTACATGCATGCACACTGAAAAAGCTAAAAGCCAGAACATTTGTCAATTCCTCTTCTAAAGTTTTCAAGAGATCACTGAGGGCTATGGTTAAGCACGGCCCAATCCCAATGTTTAGATGTAGTATGTTTATCAACTCAGTCACATTGACAGCTTCCCAAAAAGTATAGCAGAGACCAGATGGAACACAAACACTTATTTCTTTGGAATTATCTTGTGTAATTATGCACACACACACACACACACTAAAACACTTATTAAATAGTTTCACATTCAATTTTTGGCTTACTTTAGTCCTGGAATATCCAGAAGATTGGTCAGTCCTGTCCAGTTAATTTCCAAAAGCTGAAGAGAAGGGGGGAAAAACAATTTTAAATGTTGCCCAGCGCTTAAGAAACAGAACAAAGGGTCACACATTCTGATAGCCGTAAGGATAATAGAATCACGGAATTGTAGAGTTGGACAGGAATACGAAGGTCCTGAAATATTTCCCCCCCAAAGTGGGTCTTGAAGCCATAACCCTGCGATTAATAGTTTCATGCTCTATCGACTGAGCTATCCCAGAGGCTAGACGGCAGGAAGCAATCAGTTTTACACTAACACACATGCAAATTTCAGCCAAAATCTGAAATGAAGGATAGCATTTGTTTTAGCCCCTTTATGAGTACTGTCCAACATCAGGAAGGATACAAGACAAACTATTTATACCTACAGATTAAGAACATCAGGATGACCCTCAGAATAGTTACTTGCATAAAACGTGCTAGGCTGCTATTCTAAATTTACTCTGGAAATCACTACCGTTAGAAATCAAGCAGGCCAACTCTTAAAAGTGAAGTGTGTTAAGGAACGTAGCTTAACGGCTGCAAAAATAGCTGCTAAACTTATTGCAAGATTACGTAACATTGCACATTAAGAAATAATGCACATTAGTACCATAATGTCGGCTCTAGTTTTCTCTCATTATAAAAGAGGGCATCTTATACTGTAACTGTGGCCTGTTTGCAACCCTCCCTAGCCATTGGCTGCACTACTATGATAGCACAGAACAGACTAAAAGTCACGGGGAAAACAGTCAACTCAACAAAGAGCCAAGCTTCTCACACTTACACACACCCCGCATCTAAGCCTTCTTGGAGAACTTCTGAAATTATTCTTTTAATTGCCATATTTTCCTGTCATGCCCCCTATTTTTGCTGCAACAACCAATCGCCAGTCCACCCTCGGCAATATCCGTGTACAGTGGTACCTCGGGTTAAGTACTTAATTCGTTTCAGAGGTCCGTTCTTAACCTGAAGCACCACTTTAGCTAATGGGGCCTCCTGCTGCCGCTGGGCCGACGGAGCACGATTTTTGTTCTCATCCTGAAGGAAAGTTCTTAACCCGAGGTACTATTTCTGGGTTAGCGGAGTCTGTAACCTGAAGCGTATGTAACCTGAAGCGTATGTAACCCGAGGTACCACTGTATAAGACGCCCCCTAATTTTTGACATTCTTTTTTAAGGAAAAAACCTAATCTTATACAGGGAAAAATACAGTATTGATTATACAGAACAATTCATCAGAAAAAGCCTAGAACTTTGGCACGCCTATGAGAGCCCCCTGCCAACCAACCTCCTTACAGGCAAGGCTGGCTCCACCATTCAAAAGTGTGAGGTGGCTCCCTCAGGCAGCGGATGCTGGAGCAGGCAATGGCAGCCCCCACATCCCAGCCATTTCAGTTTTCCTGAGCCAGTGCCCTGGCAATGCCAATGTGTTGGCATGCTGCTGGCCTGGCCTGGTTGTTCTGCCGGCAAGTCACAGACAGCACTGTTGAGGAAGGCTCCTGACTGTCTGAGCAAGTGGAGAAGCCGCCAGTCCAGGCCACAACGCTTCAGCAAGCATACTGCTGCACAAGCACTGCACTGCTCCTGCAAAGATGCTGGAAGTGCTGCTGCAGCATTGCAGATGTTGTTGGAGCAGGCAGCAAGCGAGGTGTTAGAATACAGAGGTGTGTTCCACAAGGGGAAATGCGCCAGCCTTGTAGCTGCCAAACTTTTCTTCCCTTCAGCTGCCTGCCTGCCCACCCCACCCCTTCTGCCCTGAGCAGCGTGGTTTTGGATTTGACAGTCCTTCAGCCATATACAGTGGTAACTCGGGTTAAGTACTTAATTCGTTCCGGAGGTCCATACTTAACCTGAAACTGTTCTTAACCTGAAGCAGCACTTTAGCTAATGGGGCCTCCTGCTGCTGCCTTGCCGCCGGAGGAAGATTTCCGTTCTTATCCTGAAGCAAAGTTCTTAACCTGAAGCACTATTTCTGGGCTAGCGGAGTCTGTAACCTGAAGCGTATGTAACCCGAGGTACCATTGTATTCCCATTCCTCCACCCCCATGTGTTTGCTTTTAAATCACGACTGGGAATAATTGCTCAATTCTGCTTCTCTTTTTTGTGGTTTAGTCCCCCCTGCCCTTGGCTCCGCATCTAATAAAATTCTTTGTTACTAGCTCACTGCGAAAGATCACATAGTACTGCCAAAGAACTGCTAGCGAAACGTGGCACTAGCAGGTAAAAAGGATGCCTCAGACTTGCCAAGTGTACCAGTCTGCATTAAACTTTAAACACAGTTGTGGAGATGGTAGGGAGTTTACTTAGAAATCACTCATCTTTGTGCCTTTGTTTTAATCTCCCTCTACAGAACTCTTCCGCAAGGCTGTCAGTTTTGTTTGTTTTTTTGCTAAATGACATTACTCTCTTGCTACAAAGCACCTCTGGCATATGTATAATAATAACAATAACAATAATAACAACAATAATAATATCATTATTTATTTTCCACCCATCTGGCTGGGTTTCCCCAGCCACTCTGGGAGGCTTTCAACAAAAGATTAAAAATACAGTAAAACACCAGTAATTAAAAACTTCCCTAAACAGGGCTGCCTTCAGACACATGCCTACACACGTGTGTGTGTGTGTGTGTGTGTGTGTGTGCGCGCGCGCGCGCCCGCATACACACATATACATATACATGCACATATATACACACACACACACTCATTCAGTATATTGAAACTTCCACGATAGACGAATCTATTAGAAACAGGAGGTCTCGAACACCCACAGAGATTGGACACAGAAGTTTCAAAAAAGTATTACTTTCAAGTTCTTGGGGTTTTTAAAGTGTATTTGTGTCATCTGCTTTAAAAACGTGTTATGTGGTCCCAAGAACGGAGGTAAATGATGCAGCAACTTTGTTGAAGCCAAGCAAGTCTGTGTCAATGCCTTGATCAGAGACCACCTGGGAGCCCTATGGATGCTGCCTTGAGTCTCATGGAAGAAATGCAGCATTTAAATGTAATATGCATCAAGCTCTGGTACTGAAGAGACTCATTGCTGTTCCACTAGTTTTTGTTCAGAAGCACTGCACAGCAGACCGTGGCCTCTTTAATATTTTACAGAGGATGCACACAGACATTTTAACAGATTTCTCAAATATAATATACCCAGGCTTGGGAACAGCTAAAATCCAGGGGGCATAATCAATAATAGACATCCAGGTGTTCTAGATTAGATTAATATTGATTCAAGAGGAAAAACAAAGGTCTACTCCTATAAAAAATAAAAATCTACTCAGGTCAAAATGTCCAAAGCTTCATAGATAAAGCTACATGACAGAAAAGAGCATGGATTTTTTTTCCTCTGAAAAAAAATAAAAAATAAAATAAAGACTCATAGGGCAGAAGAACCAGTTCAGTGACCCTTTAAAATAATCTTCAAGCAGGTATTTGCAAGAACAAGGCAGAGTTACTGTGCCCCATTTGATTATTATGTGTAACATTTTTTGAGAGAAGCAGTGAGGTGAGGGGAGATCATCACAGAATACTTTTTGGGAAGAAAATGTTGCATATGATGTCATAGGGCTTATACTCTCTAAATATACACCCTGAAGGCTATATACATAGCAAATTCAATGCCGCCACCCCCACCCCCCCATACAGTGGTACCTCGGGTTACATATGCTTCAGGTTACAGACGCTTCAGGTTACAGACTCCGCAAACCCAGAAATAGTACCTCGGGTTAAGAACTTTGCTTCAGGATGAGAACAGAAATCGTGCGATGGCAGTGCGACGGCAGCAGGAGGCCCCATTAGCTAAAGTGGTGCTTCAGGTTAAGAACAGTTTCAGGTTAAGAACGGACCTCCAGAACGAATTAAGTATGTAACCAGAGGTACCACTGTATATGGTTTTGAAGTGGCGGGCAAAAGATACAGATGTTTCCAACGCTTCCCAAGTGTTTCCAAGTTTCTCTTTTAATATACAGGAATGGTGCTTTCAGCCATCACTAGGGCACAGGAAAGCTTTTATCCTTGCCAGATTATGTAACATTTTCCAAGCATGTGCAGCTTCTTATGACAATGGTCTCTCTCTCTCTCTCTGTTATACACACACACACACACACACACACACACACACACCTACCTGCCCATATACAGAAAGATGTAAAGTGATTTAGTATAGCCTTTACCTTGCCTTTCTAGTTTTCTATGCAGAGATTATATTTTTGAAGTAGGAGCACTCGGGTCCCTCCCCCCTGTGCAGGCTTAAGACGTTTTCACTTTGAATAAAGGGCTGACATTTTCAGCTACACTCATTCCTATTCACCTCAAACACTAATAAAATACAGTAAGCCCGCAACTTCTGTGAACTGCCCTGATATCTTATGATGAAGGGAGATATATACGGTAAATCCAATAAAAGTAAAAATAATAAAAACTTAGGTGCATTTAACTTGAACGTATTCAGCTTTACAGGTTTGGCAAAAAAGGGGGGGCAGAAAGGAGCTGTGCATCTGGGAAAACAACATCAGCAATCTCATTCACCATTAATGTGCATTGGCTATATGCGACTTTGGCTTTAGGTGCGACCTGTAGGATGTAACCCTTGCATAAGTTGCAGGCTTACTGAATGAAAAAGAAGGTGGAAAAGTGTGGGGCCCAGTCTGCCTCACAAGAGTGGCACAAACACTCCAGCAGACAGCAAGCCAAGCCCATTCAACCACTTAAACCAGCCTCCGACAGGAAAGAGAATTTGAAGTTTGCAGAACGCAGGCTCTATTTACTAATATGGACACAGGCTTTCTATTTTCTCCTTAAGCTGCCACAGGACTTTCCCTTTCAAACCTTTAATCATAAGACGGGGGGGGGAGCTATCAGAGGAAATTTACAAATTCTTCTCATGCTTGTTCTGTCATTTAAAAGTCTTCACAATTAGCTGAACATATATC
Organism: Podarcis filfolensis; assembly: GCF_964270895.1. Lineage (NCBI taxonomy): Eukaryota > Metazoa > Chordata > Lepidosauria > Squamata > Lacertidae > Podarcis > Podarcis filfolensis. The sequence continues at coordinate 45,059,500 of NC_139614.1, read as the reverse complement.
CTCTTGATAAACATGTAACGGTTACGTTTGCCATCTTCTCTTACTCAAAGAAGATGACTAATTTTTGCAGCCAGTACAAAGTGGGGGCTGTCTGACAAAAATCTCTGTATGGCTCAGAAGGCTTGAGCAAACTCATTAGATAAGTATGTTCAGATTTATTAATTTAGGCTATGTTCCCATATATAGTCATCAAGGCCGGCAACAGATACTGTCTGCAGAGTATGCTGAATTACTGCCAGTTGTTAGTTTGGACTGGAAAGTATGAGAAGAAAAAATCTGCGACAAGTTGCCAAATAATTCCTCTGTGCTTCTCCTTACGAAAATACTGAAGGAGAAGCTTTTCTTGGCAGCAACCTCTCTCAAGTTTTTTAGATGGCAAAATGACAGTAGTAAAATTTTGATCCAACACAAAAAGTTGTTTCAGATTGTCACACAATGTTTTGTGTTGGGGGGGGGGGGGAGAGAGAAAGAGAGACAGCATCATAAAACTAATCCCCCATAAATTCTACATTTTTAAACAATGTTGTCTAATTTATTGCAAACTATAAAACTAGGGGTCCACAAAATACTGGCTGGGCTTACTAGGCTGGCCTCTATTTCTTCTTTTTTACAAACTCCCACCAACACACAAATACAGAGTTATTTGGCATGTGCAGAAGGCTTGGGGGAGGGCAGCAATTTCTCTCATTCATGCGGGGTGAGGAGAATGAAAGAAACATCTGGAAGCAAGCAGACAGCACTACTCCATCTAGTATACTATTAATAATAATAATAATAATTATTATTATTATTATTATTATTATTATTATTATTATTATTTATTACTTATACCTCGCCCATCTGGCTGAGTTTCCCCAGCCACACTGGTGGCTCCCAATAGAATTTAAAAACACAATAAAACATTAAAAACTTCCCTAAACAGGGCTGCCTTCAGATGTCTTCTAAAAGTCAGATAATTGTTTATTTCCTTGACATCTGATGGAAGGGCGTTCCACAGGGTGGGCGTCACTACCAAGAAGGCTACAAACTGGTTCCCTGTAATTTCACTTCTCGCAGTGAGGAAACTGCCAGACGGCCTCGGCTGAACGATGGGGGTGGAGATGCTCCTTCAGGTATACTGGGTCGAGGCCGTTTAGGGCTTGAAAGGTCAGCACCAACACTATGATTTGTGCTCAAAAAAAGTACTGGGCGCCAATGTAAGTCTTTCAGGACCGGTGTTAAGTGGTCTCAGGGGCCACTCCCAGTCACCAGTCTAGCTGCCACATTCTGGATTAGTTTCTGGGTCACTTTCAAAGGTTGCCTCACGTAGAGCACATTGCAGTAGTCCAAGCGGGAGATAACCAGAGCAATAACTATCTAGCGTTTCTTCCCAGCCCAACCTGTAGATGCTGGGGACTGAACCAGGGACCTTCTGCATGCAAAGCAGGCTCCCTGCCACTGAGCTATGGACCAGCTCCTTAAGAGTAGAAATGTCTCTACTTCAGATTGTGCGAAGCTCCGAAAGCTTGGCTCCATCAGGCACCTTCCACCCCTGAACGACGTAAGCTGTTAATTATAAGAACGAACTGTTTAAGAATTGTTGCCAGAGTTTGATTTCCCTCCATCTTTCCTCCATGGCCCTTTCCCCATGTGCGTTAGGATTAGGAAGAGAAAGAGAGGGAGAGGGGACTAAGAGAGGGGACTGTATGTTTTCATTGATTGTATGTAAACCACTCTGGAAGCCTTTCTGCCTTAAGTGTGGGGTACAAATTCAAGCAAGCAAGCAAGCAAGAACCTTTCTAGGTCCCTAATTCCTGAGAGGCTGTACACTGGAGATGGGCAAGGCTGAAGCCAAAAAGAGGGTAGGGTCAGAATCAGCAGTACCCCCTTCTCTCTCCCCCAACCAATATTTTTCTCCACCCCAAAACAGGTTCCTCATTTGTTTCATATGGAGAAAAGAAATGGAATACAGTGGTACCTCTGGTTAAGAACTTAATTCGTTCTGGAGGTCCGTTCTTAACCTGAAACTGTTCTTAACCTGAGGTACCACTTTAGCTAATGGGGCCTCCCACTGCCGCTGCCGCACGATTTCTGTTCTCATCCTGAAGCAAAGTTCTTAACCCGAGGTACTATTTCTGGGTTAGCGGAGTCTGTAACCTGAAGCGTCTGTAACCTGAAGTGTATGTAACCCAAGGTACCACTGCATAAAAGCTCATATGGGTGAGGGGGAGGGGGGAGAAACCTCAACAGAAGTTCCCCTATTCTAAAACAAGACAGCAACTACATCCCAATAATGCAACTATTACTTATTTAGCACATCCAATACTTCCTTATGCAGCAGTTCATCCCTGGGGCAATGCCCTTTAAATTTATTTAACATGTATTACCCCAGCTGAAACAGTAATCCTTTTTCCAAATAAACCTTGTTTCCACTAACCACAGCAGCAAAGCCGGACAGGATAATTTAACATCTTTATTAGCCACCTGCTTCTTGGGCAGACCAGCTAATCCAATTTAAAAAACAGTGAATTTGCTCCAAGTAGTCTTTTTTTATGTTAAAAATAACAACTGCAGGTGGTGGCTAGTTTGCAAAGTTTAACCAATGAGGTTATTTCAGTGTCCTATGAACAGAGCTAAAATAAGCATAGAACTAACCAAAGGAAAATAGAGATGTTGCATATTAAACACTGATAGGAAAATGAAATATTGACTTCCACAAATTAAACCCCCTGAGTTGCAGCTTAAATCCTTGCTCTTTTGCTTCACCGAGGATGACTTCTTACAGCCTCTTTCAATACGATAAATTCTCATGTTTGAATAATTGGGTGTTTTAGGAATAATTGCCTTAGCGTGGCGAAATCAAAATTTACTGCATCCTAAGAATTACAAGTTTTTAAGGTATTTTCAGGATGCAAAAGCTATAGTGGAACATGTGATCCATCTCTCATAAATTTATAGAGCCAGAATTTTTATGGCCAGTTCCTCCCTGCTTTGTTTTGCAAAGAGCTCTGCCGTTTATATCCTTTTCACCCGGAAAAAATATTGAGGATCTGTGCTCGGAGAGTGTGGTCTCTGGAAGGATAACTTGTCTCCTTCAATTTACCTTTTCCTCACCCTGAGGCTGAGCAATTATAAAAGGTGTGAACTCTAATTAGCTGTAGCTGCCAAGATAAAGCAACCTAGAAACTTTTTCTTGTATAAAGTCTGAGGGCAATGAAATATTTCTTATGACGAAGAGCATAAGAACATGAGATTGCTGGATCAGGCCAAGGGCCCATGAAGTCCAGCATTCTGTTCTCACAGTGGCTCACAAGATGCCCGTGGAAACCTGCAAACTGGACATGAGAGCAACAGCATTCTGCCCACCAGCGATTTCCAGCAATGGGTCTTGAAAACATAATGCCTCTAGCACTGGAGGTCAATCATGTGATTAGTCAAGGAGTAAAGAAAAGCATTTTACTAACATTCAGTGACCAGCTATTACCGTATTTTTCCCTCTATAACACGCAGATTTTTTCTCCTATAAAGGAAGGGGAAATGTCTGTGCGTGTTATTGAGCGAATGTGTGGTCCCTGGAGCCAAATGGCAAAAAAAATCAGGCAAAAATCAAATCGCGCGTCTCGGAGAAGGGAAACCTGAAAAGAGGAAGTGGCTGCTTTCCTGCATTCTGCCTCAGGGTCTTACTGCCCACCCTCCTCTGTTTCCTTGCTGTGTTTGCTCAAACGGAACAAAGAGCAGGGAAAGCCCCTCCCCTCCAGGCAAGCAGAGGGGAAAGCAGAGTGTCGTCTCTGTGCTCCGGTGCTGCTGAAAACATGCAGGAGGGAGAGGGAGAGAGAGAGAGAGAGAGAGAGAGAGAGAGAGAGAGAGCTGGCTGGCTTGGGTGGGTAGGTGAGGGAAAACTTTTGCCTTCCTTTCCTCCCTCCCGTTATACCCCTCTCCTGCATTCTTAGCCAGCTGCTTCTCTGCACACCCCTCTCGTGCTCCTTGTCCATTCTGTATTTTTCCTTCCTTCCCCACTTAAAATGTGGTTAAAAAGCATGGATCCACATGGATCCTCAGGATCTTTGCATTGGGTCACCCCAAATTCACCATCAGATCACATAGCATGTCCATGGCTACAGCCTGCCCCCCAAAAATCACACACGCACTGTTGCCTGGGGCTGCAATGGTGCAAAAATGTGGTTAAAAAGCATGGATCCACATGGATCCTCAGGATCTTTGCATTGGGTCACCCCAAATTCACCATCAGATCACATAGCATGTCCATGGCTACAGCCTGCCCCCCCCCAAATCACGCACCCACTGTTGCCTGGGGCTGCAATGGTGCAAAAACGTGGTTACAAAACATGGATCCTCAGGATCTTTGCATTGGGTCACCCCAAATTCACCATCAGAGCACATAGCATGTCCATGGCTACAGCCTGCCCCCCCCCCCAAAATCACACACCCACTGTTGCCTGGGGCTGCAATGGTGCAAAAACGTGGTTACAAAGCATGGATCCACAGGGATTCTCAGGATTTTTGCATTGGGTCACCCCAAATTCACCATCAGATCACATGTCTGTGGCCACAGCATGAAGCACAAAAATGATACATCCACTGTTTCATTCAGAATGTTTTTTCCCTTGTTTTCATCCTCTAAAAACGATGTGCGTGTTATGGTCAGGTGCGTGTTATCGAGCGAAAAATACGGTATTTCACATGTTCCTGGGCTGAATGCTGGCAGTTAATAAAAGTTATGGCCCAACTTTAGCTAAAATTAAAACAGGGGAGGCAGACAGGGAGAAAGAAAGAGAGAGAACTGTAGAAGAAAAGATAAGAAGCCACTCCATAGGTTCTGCTGAGAAACAAGCTCCAGATCAGGCACCCCCAAACTTGGCCCTCCAGATGTTTTGGGACTACAACTCCCATCATCCCTAGCTAACAGGACCAGTGGTCAGGGATGGTGGGAGTTGTATTCCCAAAACACCTGGAGGGCCGAGTTTGGGGATGCCTGCTCCAGATTCTCCACTCCCTTCACCGCTCCTACTCCAGTTTGTGGTCATCAGAACTAGTATGTATCTTTAGGAAGTGCTCCCCAGCCTCCCTTGTTTTCCTCTTCCCTCCTCTTCCTGTTTTCCTTTTGTATCATGCCTTTTAGACTACTGTACAGACACAGACTGTTTTGTTTTTACTGATTCTACGTAAGCTGCTCTGGGAGACCTTTCCCAGCAGAAGAGCAGGATAAAAATGCTTTAGAAACTAACCTACAAGTCAAATCCCACAAACGGTTAAAATCTCTTTCCTTTCTGTATTCCGCTTCCCACACCTGGATATTTTAAGCAAATATTGCATACTCTATATAACTAGGAAGGGTGGGGGACATTCCCTACATCTAGATGACGATAAGCACTAACCTCCAATTTTAGTTGTTTATAGGATACACTGAAATCAGAGTGACAGCAGAGCAAAGCAAGATGCCAAATGAAAAGTATGATCTTCACAGAAGATGACAGAACAAGGTCAAATACTTCTTCATCTGCAGTGGCTGCAGAACTTTACAATACCTTCCTGTGCCCAAACCTATACAAGCTCTCCAGTTTGCATAACTCTGCAGCAGTTACAGAGCTCTCTGGAATCAGCTTCCAATCAAAATTAGACATGCGCCTACAATTCTTGCCTTCAGGCAGCTTCAGCCATTTTGCAGTCTATAACTGTAAAATTTGTGCAATTTGAAGTTTTAAAGTTTTGCATTTCATCTGCTCTGTATGGGTGGTAGCCAATGAAGTGTTTCTAATAATGCAAGGACTTTTGGCTGCAAAACGGAACTTCCTCTCCCTCTCTTCTCCCCATGTACCCCCTAAATCTGTTATGGGTTTTGCTGTGCATGTGGAAATCTTTGTGCTAGCAGAAGCACTTAGATACTGCCCTACATATTTATTTCTATTATACATTCTGTTCTCCATTATCTTTACCGTACATTGTTTGGGAACATTGTTTGGGAACATCTTAAATAACAATCAACAAAATAATATTTAGGATTTTGCAGCTCAGAATGTTTTGGGGAGGGGAAAAAGAAAGAGAATGAAAGAGGCAGGCAAAAGAGGCAGGAAATAAAAGATTAGGATCATATAAGAGGGACTTCATCATGCAGACCATCCCTGCCTATCTGATTTGTGAGCCTTCAAAAACATTATCCTCAAACTCATTTTCATCTTCTCAGCAACCATGAGGTCTGGATATTTCCCTTTTTGAAATAAAAGTGGAGATTCTCATAAATTAGGTACTAGACCTGCACACCAGATCTGAAGAATATAAGCTCTTTAACGTCCAATTGAATTGTGTTACACCAGGTTTTTATTTCCTTTTAGTTAATTATGTAATGAAACTAAAACTGAATTTGAGTAGTTTCCAACCACAGCTTGCTTAACAAATGATTCCAGCTTTCAGGAGCAGTGGATATTGGTATATTAAGAGGATGACAACAGATACACCCACCACCATTAACCTTTGATGCCTAAACATGACTCTATCAACATGGCCTTTCATTTGATTATTGAAATTATACTTTGTACAAGCATGAAAAAGGTGGCCGGAATAGAAAAGTGTACTACAGTTTTTAGTTCTCTTACCATAAACGTAAACTGACCTTCAACTTTACTGAAGGCAGCAACACCTTGTTGATCAAGAATCAGCCAGTGGTGGCTCCCAAGGCCGGTCTAGGTCCTGATTTCTACTCTGGAGGCATCCATACCATACATTTAACACACATGGCTTCCCGCAAAGAATATTGGGAACTACAGTTTACCCATCACAGAGCTACAATTTCCAGGACACTTGACAAACTAGTTTTCAGAATGCTTTGGGGGAAGCCATGTGCTTTAAATATATGGTATGGATGTGACCAAGGTATGGTGGTTATAGTCATGGACTTGTCAGCAACCCATCGTGGGGTGGTGGAGGGAGGCCTAGTCTCTCCTGATCTCCTCAAAGTTATTTTCAGGACTAGATTTACTCAAATAGAACCATAGTTGGCCTAATGCTAGGGTGAGCCATAAATTCCTGTTCGACATCCCTAGATTTAGAAAATTATTCTAAGCACTGGTTTACTGAAGTGAAAAAGCAAAAATCTGTAAGATAGAGAATGAAGAAATCTAGATTTTTAACTTACCGGTTTCCTAAGGAAAAATAAAGACAGTGCTCCAATTAAAGGCATATCTCCAAGTAGAGGTTCCAATATAACTCTCATAGTGCCATGAATCTAAGGGGGGAAGATTCAGAATACTAAACGTGAATTAATAATATAGAGAACTGCATCATTAATGGAGAAGTCTGTTAATATACCTGCATACTTAAGGTCTATGCCGAACAGAACAAAACGATTGTTTAAAAGTTTGCTTCCTTTTTGGGGTTGGGGAAAGGATTGCACAGTTTTACGACATTTGTATCTGTAAATAATTTAGTTTTGTGTCAGGTAGGAAGAAAACACAGCTTACCTGTATACTTTTCACACCAGCTCTGCAGTAGTACCTCTTGATCTCCAAGTCAATTTCACAATTGCCAACAAAACTGAGAAGCACAAGGACACATTGCAATTTTGTATTAAACATTAAAGCCCATTAATAAATGACCACTTTTAGAAATCAATGGCAAGTTTATTTTTAAAATCATTTTTTGAAATAGATTAGGCCTAGGCTGTGACCCGGTGTTGCTTTGCTAGATACAAGCCATCAGATTAACCAGTAGTTTCCTCTTCAGGGCCTCCTCCAGGGCCTCTGCTTAGATTCCAGTTACAAACAGCAGCTTTTGATTTGGCAGGGAAGCATTGCTAAAGGTGGAACTGCTTTATAAACCTTGATGCAAACGTGCAATCATTTCTGCAGGAGTTAATGGCCTCCTTGAATCACAGCCCTTGTACAATATTCTGTAATGCGTTTTTCTACATATTAGAAACCATGGGTTGTATCCAACTAGTATCTGCTCAAAAGAGGCCAAATGAAATTAATGGACATGACTAACTTAGGCCCATGAATTTCAGTGGGTCTAGCTCCCAGTATGAATAGCATTTAATACAACCCCACGTGTATGTCAAACACTATGTAACATGCACTCCCAGTGCAGGTCTTCTCATTGATACTGACCGGGGATGCCAGAAATCACATTTAGGCTCATTATTTAAATTGTTTCACCAAACCTTATGAGGTGCTCAGTATATTCTGTGTATATGCAAGAGATACTTTTTATATCCTTTTTTTTTTACTTTTAAATTGATTGGACTCTTTGGTACTGTATTAATTTGCAGTACCAAATATACCTAAGTGAAGTAAACAAGACATATCAGAAAAGGGCTAGCTGGCTGCACCTATACAATTCATGAATGACACTATTGCCCTTCAACCCATATTCCTTGGACTGTGTCTTTGCAATACAGCTTGTATGAAACATGATCTGCTATTTGGACACCAAGTTAAGCAGAACATTTTATCCACCGAGTGCATAATGTCTGTGAACTATGCAAGGCTGCATTAATCTGCAGATCCCAAGTATGACAGACAGACATGTTAGACATTACTAGGAAGTTTATTAACCATTTGTCCCCATGAATACTTTGAAGATGACTAATGTGGTTTCTTTTCACACAATTTAAAGGGGAAGGAGTGAAAGATTTATAGTGTACAAGAGTATAAAGGCAAAGAACTATGGTTAGTGCTGCTTGTCCCTATTAAAACCTAAAAAGTTATTGGCCAGGATCCAAAGATCAACTTTAGTCATGCCTAGTAAGATTTTGCCTTCTTGAAACAACAGACTCCTCCATTCCATATTACAAACTGCTTTTGAAACTCCCCTCGGTTTCAAAAGAGAAGTCCAAAGTCCCCTTATTTGTATGTTTTTTCGTATCTAAGCCAGCCTTCGCCAACTTGACATCCTCCAAATGGTTTGGACTACCACTTCCATCAGCCCCAGTCAGCGCAAGAGATCTAGCCCAAAACACCTGGTGGGCACCATGTTGACGAAGGCTGATCTAAGGACTCAGTGAAACAAAGAGAAAGCATGTTCTACATGTTAAAACATTCAATCAGCCAAAAAAGCTTTTAAGCACCACTTCAAGGCAAAAAAAAAATTAAATTGTTAAATTTTGTTGTATGTGAGCTTTCTAGTTAATGAAAAGAAGTGTAGTATAACCCTCCAACTCATTATTTGTCCTGTCATCTACTTAATAGAAGGGGGGACGGGACAAGAAGGGTTTGTTTCCAAACATCCCCTTCTTCATGTCTGAGGCACATCTTGTACATCGAAGGAACCCTCGTAAGTCACATATTGGCAGTTTATGCATCTCTACTTTCAACAGTTACAATGGGCCCCTCGATTTGCTCCTAATGCAAAATATGGTTTAGTGGAGCTACAAAAACAACCAACCTAGTGTGCTTTGGCCTGGCAAACAGATGGAGGGCTCTGTCCCCTCTTCCTACTGCCTTATCTATGCAAAAAATGGAGGCGGAGGATTCCTTCCTCTGCAAGCCTGCTTGGTTTCTATGCTGGGCACAGAGAAGGGTTAGAACACTCAATTCCTTCTCCACTAGCCTTCTCACTTGCCCACACACAATTCCTTCTCTCCTACAGCTACCAGGGAAGTGCTGAAATACAAAGCTGGCTTAGCACTGTGTGGACAAGCCTCCAGGAGATCAGTCAATATGGGGAGGGAATGAGCATGACGTTCTATGTGGGTTCATGGAGGCTCATCCATGTTATGCTAAACTATGGCCATTGACAGACTTGAACAGGAACAAGAAGAAAGAAAACTCCTCTTCACTGAAGTGACAGATCCACGGATCCAAGAAATCATTAATTCTGCTCTTACTATCAAAAAATGTGCGTAACTTCTTTTTTTATTTCTGTGCACAATAGTACCTTGCTTAACGTTATATATTCATGCTAGCAAAACCCTTAGTGGTTTTCTAAATTTTTTATCATGTAAACAAAAATGTATTTTCCTGCACAAGGAAGCAGTTTGCCAAAACAAATCCCACTAGAAAATGAAACATTGTTTAAAAATACAAAACTTGAGAAATTTAAACTTGTGACGTATACATTTTGACAGTTTTACCTGATTTGAAGATCTAAGATTATCTGCCTTTTATCCACATTTTCAGTGTACACTTTAACACCATTAATCCTAAGAGGCTAAAGAGAAAAATAAGTTTTAAGTAATTATTCTCTTAAAATCATCCCATCAAGTGTGAAATGCTGTCTGACGTGGACACAGATTCAGAAATGCCACCTAACAGAATATGCCCCTCTTATTCTGGATGTGTCACTATGAACAAATTCCGTGTAGGAAAACTGCATGAGTAATAAAAAGCATTAGCATTATATCAAAATGTAAGGTTTCTTTGTCCTATAATGACATATACTGTACCGGAAACACTGAAAGGCAGCACACCTGATCACTTGCGGCGAATAAGAACTGGATCCAAGCAACCTGGCAAGGATGCTTTTGTAAAGTGGAAGAGAATTGGCTCTACTTTCACCATCAATGTATAAGATGCTATTACTGTGTTAAACCTACACATTTCAGCCCGAATAGGCATTTTGCATGAACACCTTCAGTGTTCCACATAAACAGGAAGTTTGATTCCCAACTCAAAGGAGGCAAGGATGAATTTTGTTATTTCTCGTAAATATAATGTTGCTATTCCATACAGTTTCTAGGGAGTTTTGTTTTAGAAACTGGAATAACAGAAAACTGACAGGAAAAAGGAGTGGTCTATAAAATTGCTCCCACCTACTGTACCGTTCCTACTCCAAGTTTGTACTTCAATTCTGTTTAAGAGAGGAAAACAAATGGCATATCCCATTTTGGTCATAACACATCATCCACATTAATCGATGAGCAGAAGCGGTGTTACAAGATCTATCAAGGCTATTTTTGCCCAAATGTTTACAGTGTGGGTTGTGAGATATGGTTAACCAAATAACTAATGTTTGAACTACAATCCGCAGAGCAGATTCATGACCAGGAACAACACACAGCTCAGCTGAGCAATCAACCGATATCTGCTCCGAACAGAAGTGCTTATACGCCTGTGCTGTGAGCAAGTTTTTCCAAAGGATAATGGAAAAATGTTGGTCCAATCTAGGCATCTAGACTGCATTAAAAAAAAAAAAGTTTAAATAATCTTGTAACACAAGTAGTTTACAATCTGAAATGCTTCCACTTCTGTTATCACAGCAACACCACAACACCAATTAAGCCACTGATTGACCACAAACAAGACAGGAAGAGCAAAGTCATCTAAAAAATTGTAATAAAAAAAATCTACAGCCTTTAGCATAAGGCAAAGATGACAGTTAACACCAATGTACTGGAATACGGCCAACAATATGTAAGGATGTTGCTGCCAATTGACAATACTACAAGACTCGTATAAATATTTAGTTTAAAATAGGTATTGTTTCTTCAAACACACAATGAGTTGATACAATCATCTCAGTACAGTAGTGAAATAAGACAATTCCTCAACAAAAATATCATGTAACACATCAAGTGCATTGTAAGCTTTTTTAAAGAGTTTTTAATATTGTGTTGTAATGTTGTGTTTTAATGTTGTAACCTGCCCTGGGAGCTTAAGGTAAAGGACAGGTAATCAATAACAACCAACAACAACAACAACAACAACAACAACACCACTACAATCTTCCCTCCTCCAGAAAAGCAAAATATCGCTTTTGAAATAATAATCACCAGGAAAATATTGCCAAAACACGAACTCTGGTCAAACTGAATAAATGAACTTATAGCTGTTTTTGTACATTACCACCTTGTCCGTAATCACTCTTTGCCCATAATCGCTCTTAAGAAAATAGCCAGCATTCTATTCACACAAGGTTCCAAGTGTCTAGACAGTATGCACAGTCTAGAAGAAACTTACCTGATCCCCTATATCAATTTTTGTGAAACTGAAGGTGCTCAGGTGGCTGTTCGCTCCTCTCACTGCTGGTTCTATTGTTTCACGGAAAAGTTTCTCAATGAACTGGCAAATGAAAGGCCACATGTGTTTTACAGTCTGAGAAAGAAAAAAGGGTACAGTATTTGTAGGTTCTTGCTGTAACACACTATAGCATAAGTAGAAGTAGTTCATTGAAATGTGGTATGTACAATTTCCCATTTTATATCACCTTCAGTTGCCTTAGCAGCCTCATAAAGCCTACAACCAGGAAAATTCATCTGCTGTGTTCCATACAACTAACATGTCTGTGCACTTCTTTCACTTAACTTTTTCATGTTTTAATGTAATATATGACTACCTAAAATGTTTTTGGACATGTACTCCAATCAGAGATGCTCCGTAGAAGTGAGAAAGTAACATACCGTATTTTTCGCTCTATAACACGCACCCGACCATAACATGCACATAGTTTTTAGAGGAGGAAAATCCGTAGGCATGCCACCCGTAGGCATTCCCTCCATAACACGCACAGACATTTCCCCTTACTTTTTAGGAGGAAAAAAGTGAGTGTTATGGTGCAAAAAATACGGTATATAAAGGAATGGGCATCTTGAGGTCTCTGTGGCTATCCATGGAACGTTAAGCCATAGAAGAGTAAATCATACTAGAGTCCATTTTCTGTGCAGTTGCACTAAAAGCTGAAAGACCATGCTTCATATTCTGCAATGGCACAGCATAAGAATTCAAGGCCCCACACTGGGTGCAAGAAGGCAAAGAAAGGAGGGCAGTATAAGGGATGATGCAACAGACAGCTGATATCACATCATCTTCCCTTCTTGTAATCGAGTGATGTTGCAGTGTGAAAGTCTTATTATAAATGTGGGAGAACGGGACAAAAACAAAATGTGGCATTAAACACTCCTCTGCCTAGAGAATGAAGATGATGGGGCAAACGGGCTGCAAAGCACAGCACTGAGAACGTAAGCAGAAGGACCAGGAAAACCTCTCACAACAAACTGCACAGCAAAGGGCTACATATGTACTTCGTACATCTATGAAATTTTGAGTACACACACACAAAATGAAAGAGGAAAGCATGAAGGAAGGAAAATATGGAGGGGAGGACTATGATGAAGGGGCAGATTGGACAACACTCTCACTTTCACACACAACCAGTCATGGACGGAAGATTCTACCTGTGCTGCAGTCACTGGATTACGGAAATCAGACAAGTTGCCTCATATTGTCCTCCAACTCAGCTTAACAGTAACAATTTGGAGTTTTCCCCTAAGTTAGGGCACTAGGATCAACTAAAGGCTTACATCTGCATTAAAAACATTTCCCCATGATAATAGGATTGACAAATCAGTTATGGAAAATAAGCCTCTCCAATAAATTATCTGTTCATCACCCTGGGACCTTTCCCTCTGCAATACAGACTCAGGAATTTCATTTGAGAAGGGACCCCAAAAGCCATAAGGTTCCCCATCACTTCTCCTGCAAATATGTGAGAACTAATTAGTATGAAGTTATGGCTGCCAACATGAGGAGGAGTTGATAAACTCCTTTCTATTCTCTTCAAGTCCCTTACAAGATACTCTGAGCTTCTGTACCAAGTATAGGTAATAAGAGTTGGTCAAAAGACAAAATGACAACGCGAAGAAGCAATAAAAAGAACTTCTAAGCAAGGAAATAATAACTTACCTTGTTCAGCCATTCTGCTCTCTCTGTGTCTGGAAAGTGCACCTAACCAAAAGAAAAATGGAAACGCACAAGGTCACAATCACTGTGAACTTGAGTCAAGGACTTCAAGGCTGATGAACTGCACCATACAAGTTCATGACCAGGCTTGAAACATTTTCTACAGTTGTTGGCCAAACCCTTCACCTGGTGACCCTGCCACTGAAAGTACAACAGGGTCATGGAGTACCATAAATATGGTATAATCCAGTTTGGCAATTACTGGTATCTTTTTCACATGGAGAAATCATGGGTCTGGTTGCCACAGCTAATTTACTCTGTTAAGTAATAATGTCCAATTCCTATTACTGGCTCATACCAGGAGACTAGGGATAGTTTGTCTATTCTGCTCTCTCCCAAAAATTGATATTCTTCCGTTACCCCTGCAAGTAGGTTGTTCTGAAAGCTAGCTATCCCTGCGCCTCCCCAACCCCCACCTTCTTATTACCCATCCAAAGATAAATCCTGACTGGTGACCTTTAAACTATTATCTTCAAATGTTAGAACAGCATTGTGTATCTGATGCTGCCAATGTATGCTGTTCTACCAAAGGTTCATCTAGGTTTGTGCATTTGCCCCACCCACAAAATCATCACACTGTCTGCAGTTTAGCACTAATTGTAAATCACTGCACTGTCCAAATCGGCCAGTTACACCATAATCTGAAGCGGTTTCTGGTCATGGTTTGGAGGGCAAGCCTGGAAAAGTGTGCAGTTCAGATGTAAACACAACCTATGTTTTGCTAAACTACCAGGTGACGTTGTGCTTGAAAGGAGAACAAGTGTGCAGGCGCGCACACAAGTTATATCTTATCCTCAAGGACCATGCTTTGGAAAGTCATCTGAACTGAACTATATTGTACAGGCAGTGACCATTTTGCGTGCATCCAACTGACGGGCAACTGCCAAGGCATGGGTCCTTTTGGACTCAGAAGAGGGAAGAATGGGGGCATAGCAGGGCTGGCTTATGCATACTCCACTGATGCACACAGGGCCTGGGAATGGAACCCCCACACAAAATGATTATCTGCATTTCAAAATGTTTGACAGATATTTGTTATCAAGCCCCATCATAACCACAGTTAAAACCCTGGCAGCTGTATATATGCACCGTCTCTCCCTCCTTTTGAATGTGAATTTTCACCAATCAACCTACAGTGGCCTTGATTACGGTTAAAAAGTACAGTAGAGAAGCCACAGATATAACTATGGCTTGCTAACCAACTTTGATCCATTGTTAAATGATCAAGTGCAGGCATAGGCAAACTCCGGCCCTCCAGATGTTTGGGACTACAACTCCCATCATCCCTGACCACTACTCCTGTTAGCTGGGGATGATGGGAATTATAGTCCCAAACATCTGGAGGGCCGGAGTTTGCCTATGGCTGATCAAGTGCATACATCTGAACTGTTCTATTTCTTAAGACTACTGACAGTCCACAAATAAAAAAGTACGTCAATTTGCTGGCCTTGTTCTCTTCAAGCTTAGTTGGTTTTATTTTTACTGCTAGTGCTGGCTCACTGTGGTTAAAAAAAAAAAAGGATGACTGATAGACACTGTTACTTTAATAAAAGATTTTCTAATCTGCTTGGTCATAGACATTGTTTCTTTAATAAAGGATTTTTAAATTTGCTTGCTCATAGACTTTTATTTCATCTCAAATCTGTAACACCTTCACTAAAAGGGCTATTTGCTCCAAACAGTTGTCATACGTAATGAGCTTAAGTACATGAGAACCATCAATAATGTATACCGGGTGCTTCTTAGTACTAGAACACAATATTTTATTTATATGGAGTTCAAACACATGGGGCAATCAAGTCTAAAACAAACAGACAGCGACAGTATTAAAAGGCTGATGTCTCCACAGAATTTTTTTAGGCTATTCATTTATGCTCCAGAAAATTAAGTGTACCTTTTGTGCTCTGAATGAAAACTAGAATTTAACCCTAACTAAAAGAAACTAGAATCGATCTACCTGGGAAGCAACTGAGAAGGGAATGGAATAACCTGAAATATTTACATAATAGCTGAGATCTTTCCTCAGCGTTCTAGCCATTTTGTCCACAATGGTTAGTAAAGTACTGCCAGAGCTCTTTGCTGTTTTTACATAACCTTTTTTTGTGTAGCTCTTAACTCTGAAGCAAACATAGTAAACTGAAAAAGGCGTTGTTGTTTTGTAAGCACATTTTTTAAACTATTTCAGGTTACAGGAATTCAAGGTAAGTCTCTAAACCACCAATCAGCTACTTTTCTTAAAACCCTCATTTGCAAAACATTTACTGTATTTAGCCCCTTTCGGACACAACTCCTTTTTTTACCCCTTCAGCTTTGTGGCTTTGATTACCTTTTCATTTACAATTTAAAAAAACTCTTCCAGCAACAAGTCATGGACTTACATAGGGGTTAAAGCGCAAGATTACAACAATAAGCGGAAATGTAATGAGACCAGTTTATGAACAAGTGATGCATACATGTTTCAAGACAATTGTAAAGTTATTCCCTCCAACAGAGAGAGCTCAGGAAGTTGAATGCCCATCAGTTCAACCGTGAAATGGCCACACACAAAATTAATGCTCAGGAAGCTGCCTGATATAATAGCTGAGCAATGTATACACTGAACGGCAGGCCCTAGCGTAGGAAGAGAAGAAAGAAAGAAAGGGGGGAACCTGAGTTGGAGAAGGGCACATCTCACCTTTCTGCCCTGACTTCCACCACTTCAGGAGGGGGCTCTCCTCCTCCTCCCCTTTCCTGCTAAGGAGAGAGCCTCCATGAAGGCTGGGGAGGGCTTTCATCAGCCGAGGGGGAAGGCAGAGCAGGAGGCAGCAGCAACTATACACTCCAGAACCTAAAGCCACCCCACCTGGGAGGTCTAAGCAGCAACAAGGGCCTTATAGCATCCTCTTCCAGGCTGACCTGAGCTCTGGACAAGAGCATTCCTCTTCAGCAATTGTGCTGTGGGTACCACTGGTTCCTTAAACAGCCATCTTCCTTTCCTCTTCTGAATACTCTTCTGTGTGCTTCAGTTGCCAGTTCCTCCCCAAACCTCTAATTCTAATGCATCATTATTTTAAGCTATGACAAGTTTTACAGCATGTTCAAACACCATGAGAAATGCAAGCCTCTGTTCTATTTTAGGCATCAAACATACCCTAGATATCACAACACCGTCAACCATCCGCAGGCAGCTAGTTCTCAATTTGTATGTAAACACTGCAAGAGGTTCAACACATTTCCTCCTTCGGTACCCTGTAGCCCTTCTAGGAACCAAAAAGAGAAGCACTTAACAAAACACTAATTGATACAGATGGTGTATTGCAGTCCTTCCGTTCTTGTCTGCCATGTACCCTTTACAGTTATCTGCAATCCATACAGCCTAACTCTGGGCAGTGAAGACTGGATACATAGGGAGAAACAGACCTCTTCCTCAATGAATTAACAACAACAAAAAGTGCTCAATGTAAGTCAGGGGAATGACAGTCTCTTGGGAAGAGCTCTGCCTAGCTTAGCACAACATCAGGCACATCTGAGCTAGAACAGCCTATTGAGGAAAACACGGCGCAGGAAGGAGAAGTTGCTTTTTTATCCCATGTAAAAATTGGACTCCTTGCTATTCCAAATACATTCATGGCCCCATCGTAAAACCTGCTGTGGGGCAAAGCACCAGTAAGTGCCTAAATAGCACATCTAATGTTGCCCCACAAAATCCCTAAATAAAGATGCAGGGAGTGAAAAGAGATTTGTTTGTTTGTTGTCCCAGCAGTACCAAATGCTAAACACAGGCTAAGCTCTCAGAAGCGAGGAGGCAGCAATGGCTGCTTCTGGGGTGAACAGAAGCTTTTGTCCTAGGGGTGGGGGTGCACAAACATGTGAAGTATACAGTATGTGAAATGTGTGATTGCGAGTTATTGCAGCCATGAATCTATCCACTTCCAAATCAGGTAATTTTCGGTTGCATATTGAGCACAGTAAAGCAAAACGTAAAACAGGTGATTAAATATCCTAGGTTGAATCCGACTAAGAACACAAGTTAGCCATGTCCATTAACTTCAGTGCATCTAATGTGAGCAAGACTAGCACTTAGATACAACCCTTTGTTTCTTCTTACACACTTCAAATTTTGTTGCCCAAACTTATCGATCATTTGGCCATTGCCAGAAGTGGAATTTACATGTTCAAATGTGAAATCCCTACAGCATGCAAATGCTTCAGATTCAAGCCTTACAATTTCTAAATAAGCATGTTCTAGAACATCCTTGCTGTACACCTACTATTCTGAGTGGGCTGCCAAAAATGCACTGGATTTTGTGGCACTGCTTGCCTGTTACCTGCTGGGTACAATTCATGGTGTAACTCATTGGTAGGCAAACTAAGGCCCAGGGGCCAGATCTGTCCCAACTGCCTTTCAAATCCGGCCCACGGACAGTCTGGGAATCAGCGTGTTTTTACATGAGTAGAATGTGTCCTTTTATGTAAAATGCATCTCTGGGTGGGCCATAGGAATTCGTTCATTCCCCCCCAAAATATAGTCCAGCCCCCCAGAAGGTCTGAGGGACAGTGGACCGGCCCCCTGCTGAAAATGTTTGCTGACCCCTGGTGTAATTTATACAGCATTTTCTCCTGAATGAACTCTTGCCCAGCATTTACTTGAGCAGAGACTAGGATTGAGTTACATCACTCTAACTCTTGAAACTCCCTTTCTAAGGAGCTTCACCAGAACTACAATTATTGTTCCATAGAGTGCTGGGTTAAACAAAAGTAAAGTTTCTTTAATCAATTTTTCTTTTTAAAATTTTGTTAGATATGCTGATATAAAAGCTACGTTTTTATGAGGCTTTTACCATATGTTTTAATACTGCATTTCAGGTGCTAATATTTTGTTTCCCAGCTTGGACTTACTTTTTGAACAGAAACATGGGCTAGAAATACAACAAATAATACATATTCAGTTATAGTCTGGCATCTATGCTCATGTAATCCACATTATGCAATTGTACTACAGATTTCCACATTTGTGGTATTGCCTCCAATGATAAACAAGCTGCTCTGGGGTAAACACTAGAGCAAACTAGAGCTGTGTACACTCTAACCCATTTGTAGCACAAAAATGTAGTTTTTCCTCAATCTGGAATCGTTCATGCTTGTCATCGACATGCTGTTTTCAATCCAGATCTCTCTATAATTTATTATTTATCATTTACATGGACGGGGTGAGCTCCCGTTCCTCTGTCCCAGCTTCTGACAACCTAGCAGTTCAAAAGCACACCAGTGCATGTAGGTAAATAGGTACCACTGCAGTAGGAAGGTCAACAGCGTTTCCATGCGCCCTGGCACTCATCATAGTCCTCCATGCACCAGAAGCAGTTTAGTCATGCTGGCCACATGACTCAGAAAGCTGTCTGCAGACAAACACTGGTTCCCTCGGCCTGAAAAGCAAGATGAGCGCCGCACCCCACAGTTGTCTTTGACTGGACTTAACCGTGCAGGGGTCCTTTACCTTACCTACTACCTTCAACAACAACAGGCAATTTGGTTTCCTACAATGTAGCTGGATATGCTAAAAAACATATGCCATTACTGCTACGCAGCAACCGTCTTGACTGGGATTTATTTAAACCATTTTTTTAAAGAGGAAAACAACTGCAAAGACATATTGTTTACAGAGAAATGGCAGTACATATTTTATTTCTAGGCAGATGGGAGAGCTTAGTTTTGAAAAAGGCTTAGTCATTAAGCCACATCTCATGAGACTTTTTTTTTCCTGAACTCAAGACTGCGTGCTAACATGATTCATACAAATAAGAGCATTAATATAATAAATGACAGAAGCAAGCAAAGCAAAAGAGAGGAGGGAGGGGCAGTCATTTTTGAAAGCAGTTTTATAGAGACCAAAATTAAGTTTAATTATTTTGCATTATCAATTCAGCAAGTCTTAAGAACACCCCGATGCCTCCTGCGCAATGTGCAGCTGCAGGTCAGATCTGGGACACAGAAGGGTGTTGACCAAACCGTCTCCCTCAATCACAACATATATTGCAGTGCATGGCCACAGACACACAGAGACTGGATGCTAAACCAAGGTTCAAGCTGCCCGTAGTAACACTTTCCATTCTTTCCCATGCCAGATGTGCAGAGTACATGACTATAGGCAATAATTTTGAAACAGAAATATCCGTGATCATACGGCCATAAAAATGAGGGTGGGACTACCATTAATCTCTACACTTAAACAATAAAGGGAGCACAGCGGCATCAGCAAAAACTTTGAGGAAACCTAATTCCTTTGCACAGAGAACAAGAGATAAAAGAAGTGAAAGTACAGTTTAACAGAGTAGTATAGCAAGTACTGTAACATTGAGAAACTACTTAGAAAGAGGCACACCCTTAGCAATATTTACTTGAAATACATTCTGTCCAGAGGCCAGGTTTGTATACACTACCAAGTGTCCCTAATGATTCATGAACATGTATTTTGGACTTGTCTACGCAGCGTTGTCAGAGGAGATAACAGTATTTATATGAACATATATAAATATGAAGCTAGCCACATGCCAAGTCAGACCAGTACTGTCCACTTTCAACTGGAACTGGCAGACTACCAAGGACTGAGGTAGTGGTCTCTTCCATCACCACTGCCTGATGTCCTTTTAAATGGAAATGCCAGGAATTGAACTGGGGTGGCTTCTGCGTCCAAAGGATGTCCTTTCCAACTAAACTGCACGCTCCCTTCCATTTTGCCTGTCCAAAATGCTACTACCAAATCCAAGTTACAGACTCAGCTGGGCTAGAATAATGTTCCTGTACAAAAAGCTATTCCCTTAGTGTTTTATAGTCCAGATCAGGGGTCGGCAAGGTTTACCTTGCCTGGGCCGGTTCACTCCAGTGGAGATCCCTCCATGAGCCGAAGCGCATGTGCCCGCAATTTCCGGTGCCGTGGAAGCGAGTCCCCACGCTGTGTTGGTTTAGCGCAGCGCGCAGGGACTTGCCAAGTGGGCAGCTCAGTTCGGGGGCAGCTCGCGGGTCGGTTAAATGACCCCCATCGGCCCCTTGTGGCCCATGGCCCTTAGGTTGCTGACCCCTGTTCCAGATATTCAACAGCATAAATCTGAACAGTTTTGACTCTTGTACACCTCTGAAGCTTTACCAGTGCCCCTGGGTTGACAAGAGACGGTCAAAGTTGAAGGCTGCTAATGAACTGCATAGGAACGAATGGATTTATTTTTGTTGTTTTGTGAAGTATCATACATGTGAATCTGCTGTTAATTAAACTTAATAAAGATGGAAAAAATCAAAGTTGAAGGCTGCAGGCAGGCATGTCTGATATGGGGCATCTTGTTCATTTCTGCACTCTTGCCTGCAGCAAACTCTTAGGATAAGGTGGGCTAATCTTTGGGGGACTTGTTCTGTTGCACAGATCACATTGGATACCTTGAGGGTCCTGCCTTTAGGGCTCTGGGTTTAATTATGTGATCCCCTGGCCTCTCTGCAGGCCCATGATTATGCCTGCTATTTGACACATGGCTGAAGAAGCAAGGTTTTGAGAAAACATCCAGAACAAACAAACAAAGTAAAAATAGCAAGAGAGATGAAAAGGTGCTTTGACTATACCACCTAGATCTATTTTGGTTTCAAGAGCAGTACAGTCATTTTTCCTAAGGCAACATTCATATAAGCAACACAAATGTAAACATATAATCTGTCAAGAAAAATCTGCCATTCAGCTCCCATGCTGTTTTGCCAATCCCTAGAAACAACTGGATTGACAGGATATTAATTCAAAGCTGCTTGAATTTCATGTCAGGTACTCTATTTCAAAAGTGTGCCAGCCAAATTCTGACAAAGTCTGCAGGATGTCAAGAAAACAAGGGTACAGTAAGCAAAATTTCATGAAACTGCATAAATAAATGCTTAAAATGTACAACAGCACAGAATTAGATGGTGAGACCAGTGCTGCATTTTTATCAAATTGTGAAACATAATGCCCATTCTACATTCATTTGCAAGGAATCAACTTTTCAGTGAAGCAACACCTACTTTCTGGAATTCTCTGCCCATTAATTTTAGGCAGACACATTCACTGTATTGCTTTCAATGCCTAATAAAAAAGTTGTTTAGGCAAGTTTACCCAGACATGCAATTTTAAGATGCACTTTTAACATGTAATGTATATTTGTTTTAAAACTTCTCACTTTAGGAATGTTTTGAAAAATGTCATGGCAAATTGTTTTCATGTTTAATTTTAGCTGCATTTTTTATTGAATATCTTATGCTGTTTTTGTAAACCACTTAGGGTTTTTTGGTCAATTAAGCAATATATAAATTTTATCAAATAAATAAAATAAAATATCTGGAGTATTGTGAGCCAACATAGCGTATTTTAAACTTCAAAATAATGACAAATCAGACCACTCTTGGCAATCTCAGCACAAACAATTCAGAAGCAACCAGGAATACAATTTGGCAAGATTTTATGTGCAGTGCTACATTAATTCAAGTCTCAAGAACAATTGAGGACGTGGTGCCATTCGCATGTTCCCAAGGATCTAAGTCAACAGACAAAATATAAGCAGATAAAGATAAAAAAGTAGGGGATGCTGTAGAAGCTAGGACTAACTGGTTGGGGGGCAAAGGGAGCTGGGGCACGTGTGATAGAAGTTTAAGCTCATTTTAAAGATGCTTTCTTTTCTAAACGGGAGAGAAAGCCTTGGAAGGCAGTAAAGGCACGAGATGAAAGCTATTTTCCACTAAAATAACTTGAGAACAGAGAATCAATTTCAATACCACAAGCAATGGCAATGAACAGATGACCTGGTATAGCTCACTTAGCAACTAACCAAACGAAGCCTGTAAATACCACAACAAATAGAAGTGGTACCTGCACTGTACACATGGCCTAGAAGAGCTCCACAAGTTAATAATGCTCTGCAAGAAACTGGACAAGTATGTCTACATTAGCTGGCTTAGTGAAGACACAAACTGACAGACAAGCCGTGGCTTCTTTCTAAAGTCTGAATGAATGAATTTCAACTGGAGGTTAACATCACAACAAACCAGAAACGAAGCCATGCTATCTACTCTATCAGCAGGTTCACACACACAAAAGAAACCTCACACAATTTATGGAACCTTAAATTTGTGCGCTGGATTATTAACGTCTGCCATAGAACACTTGCATTACAACAACATTTGAAGAGGTGGCTACTGTGGAGTGCAGCATGACAGGAAGGATGTTTGAATCACGTGACATGCACAGCTACTCTCATACTTTCGTCATGTGAGCATAAAGCAGGACTTACAAAGTTTCCATTATTAATTACAGGGAAAGTATCATGTGGCACTTCACACTGGCAAAGTCTTATTGAGAAAAATCAAGCATGCATACCTGGTAACTGAACATCCATGTTCAAGCCATCCATCCATTCAAGTATTATTCCTCTCCTCTCAGAATCTGGCTAACACCATCTCACTGGACCACAGCTTTGTTAATTCTTGCAGAATTTAGCTATTTGGAACATGCTAAGGCATAAGTCCACATATTTTTAGAACTACACTATTAGAGGCTTGGGGTGAAAAAAGGACTGCTGAAATACACAAGGCTCAATTTAACACTTGGTGCTGTATCACAATCACACAACACAGCCAAGCTTGAGTAAGGACAGTCGTGTTGACAACTAGCTGATGGAATATAAAGGTTATGAAAATAACATTAGGAAGAGGTATGCTAAGCATTGCACTAGTTAATATCTTCATTATTAAGAATCTGATTCAACTAAAAAATGCTTTCTACAGATGTTAGCGGATATAATCTAATTACTCTGACATGCAAAGGAGCTTGCCTTTGAACTAGCGGAAATATATTGCTTAAGCCATGCTGCTATACGATAAGGACAGCCAAATGACAATGTAATGCTCATCATATGACAGTTATTTTCAGCCAAAGACAAACTACAGTCTCATTTTTAGTAACAAATTCATTGTACACTTATTCAACCGAGTTAGAACACCACCTCTAATGATTCAAACCCAAGCATATTTACTAGGACGTCTCACAAATTTCAACAAAACTCACTTTTAAAGAAAGTACACTCTTAGTTACAAATAAGTTGCACTGAAATAAATGTAACTGACATCTAAAGCAGCATGGTTAGGAAAGGAAGTCTAACTTACTGGTAGAAATTTTACAGCTGCACCAGAAGTCGGGGGGGGGGGGAGAGTTACTGCACTGACTCATTACAAGAGAATGCCACTTTAAGTGATTCTTCCAGAAGTTCTTATGAACACGCAAGTTCTGCAAGAGAAGTTTGTATTTGTTTAAATTACACAGACAAGACTTTACTACTGTATTTTGACCAGTATTCCTCCAGCAATCAACCTTGAAAAAAGTTTTTACTCCTAAATAACACATATATGATCACAGCACCACCAGCACACCAAAATTAATTAGACCTGGATGCAACTTGTTTAGGAACAGGATATTAAACCCTAACTGTTCAATTCTATGCCTATTTACTGAGATGTCCTGTCATTCAATGAGACTGGTTCCATGCAAATGTGATACGGCTGTAGACCAGACATTTTACTGCAAAAAAGAAGTCTTGATTATCCACTGAGGCCAGTCTTGGATGAATAAAAATCAAACTGAAGATGGAGGCTTACAAACAATTTGTAAATATAGTTTACCAAATGTTCAACTAAGTAATTTCTAAAATTGTTCATCGTTAGTTCTGCTACCTAAGATTATGTTGCCAACCACAAACCATAACTTTGTAACCACTGAGAAAGAAGGGGAGGAAACATAATATTTACAATGGACAATTTTCTCTTCATATTCAAAGCAGCACAAGCAGTATTCTTATTTCATTGTAGTTTGTGAAGCCCATGCTTCATTAAGCAGCCTAAAGCAAAGCTTAGGAGAACTTAGAATCTTCAAAATCCATGATTTACTCTCTCAGAAATGTTAGCACTGACAATATATCTAGGGCCATTTTTGGAAGGGCTTAATATACCTGGCTGTTTTGCAGAGCAACAAAGTATATTGGTACAAGTATTCAGCATCAAAGTATCAATCTAGCCCAAATACTGTATACTCTTTTCGATTTACACTAGTCTCAAAAAGTGGCAGATCCTAAAATAAATTCCTATTCCATAATTCATGGTTACTGTGACCATGTCCTAACATGGATCCTTCTCATGTCAACACATCTTGTACACCATCTTGAAACAAAGGTGTACACCAACTTCCACTACAGCAGGACTGCAAAATTTTAACTGTGTGCTACCTTTGTATCTGAAAAGCACTGGCTAAATTCCATTATTATTTAGTTTAATATAACTTTTAAACCCTTTAAAAAGACATACATGACAAGCTTAATTTCTGGTTCTTTTCAGATCAACCTGCACCTTGGTCAGCCATCTATTTAACAGCTGTTCTTTGCCAACCTAAATTTAAAATTTCCTCCTACCTGCATATCTCTGAATATTACTCAGTTTGTAGCATTATATAGTCATTTCTCCCAAGGGGCTCAGTGATATTTTAGCAGTTTTCAGGAATGTTGGTTTAAGCAAAGGGATGGGACACTTGGTTCATGGCCACCAACACAGATGAACTTTCCAAATCCAAATTAAACCACCTAGCTGGGGTCTTCAATTTAAGGCTCAGTCATCTATACACACTTGGGAATAAGTTGAGTTGAACTTCATGTACCTTACTTGCAAGTAGACATGTAAAGGATTACACTGTAAATCTACTTCTCTAAGGTGCTATGTTCTATGACCCTTCTAAAGTTTCTACAAATTTCATAAAAATAAGCAACAATCCGGATTTGGAAATACTATACATGTATTCTGAGCATCATCTACACAGAAATACTGGTGAAAAACCTGAAGTGTCTGTGAACAGAGAAACATCTCCATTGCCAAGACAACCACTGCCACTCCCAGATTTACCACATTCTACTGCAGTTGTTTCATTCCTGTGTGAGCCAACAGGAAGCTTTCGTTCAGTCATCTCGGAAACACAGATCTGCTAACAAAAGCAGGCCACGAATCTGGCACATTGCAGCATGGCAAAACAAGGGGCATGACTATGAGCCTTGATTTCTTAGCCAGGTTGTTCCCCCCCCCTAAATATTTGAATCCTTTTGAGCCATAACTCAGCATCACCAAAACATGGACCCCTATTTAGTAGAGCAAAAACATTCCTAACAACAAGGCCTGAAGTTCAACTTAGGCCTACCCTTAACATTTTACAAATCTGTGCTTAAACAGAATCCTTCAACACAGCAAAATTTACAGAATAATGCAAACCCCCTTTGCTGCAGACTATGGCATGGTGGTGGATAGGGCAGAGGAATCCCTCTGCCCACCCATGCCAGCCTCCAGCTGAAGAGTGATGACAGCGATGACAGTTCTGCTGATGCAGAACTCCCCATTCCGCCTGATGGGTAGATGGAAGCACTGCCAGCAGAAGGCTCCAAAACAGGGTATTCCAGGGCAGGAAGGAGCAGAGCCATGTGATCCCAAGCAGGCCTGACTGCTACAGGCTGGTATAACAATCTGCCTCCACTACACACACTTTCTACCCAGGTTGGCATGCATAGCAGGTAGCCTGACTGCTTCACTAAGCCCAGCCAGGCAATGACTGGGGTTACGACCGCACCCTACCAGGGGGGAAGCTTTCATCAATCTGGAGCTAAATCTTTTTTAAAAGTTTCTAAATTAGTGGTTCTTAACCTTTTGGGGGTCATGAACCTCTGAGAATCTGATAAAAACTACGGACTCTCTCCCCAGAAAAATGCATATAAACACATACACACAACATTTTATATACAACTTATGTTACTGCATTCGGGGAATCTCTTTTTGCACCTGCTTCACAGACCAGTGAAATCTTACAGACTACAGACTTACAGCCCCTCAGTACCTTGAAGAAAGATAAACCATAAAAATGATTAGGGAATCTGCAAGTTCCTGGTTAAGGATTTACCTTCATAATGAAGCAGAATTTCAGAATGGCAACAGACAGTCCAATACTGACAGTTAATGTTGTTCTTAGCAACGCGACTTGTATTACAAATTCAAGCTTTATTAGAAGTTACAAATAACACTGAGAATGGCTGAAGAAAACAAAAGATTTACAGGAGGGAGAAGAGAGATGCCCAACTGTTAAGGACAAGATCTGGGACCCCTGCCATTTTGGAAAATAAATCTCCCTTGCAGAACACACTACCTAGCCTGGATTTTCTAGTTACCCAAGAATAGTTCTCAACACAGAGATCCATTGTAATCACCAGAAATCCCAATCAAGTATCTGTACTAACAAAGACTCTTCTCCTTGTACATATTGTTTGTATGTATATGTATATACGTATATATAACATGTAACGGCATGAACATGCTCCCTGAAAAAGGGAATGCCTGAGGCAAAAGACAAGATGGACTGGTGGTAATTGAATTTTTCTTCAACACTAGCAACAAAACAGCATCTTTCACCGCATCTAAAGGCTAGCTTACTGGGTGCAGGGCAAGGTATGCATGGTGCACACAGCACTGTTCTCCAATACCTTGCAACCACTCCCTGCCTGCATCTGCTGCCTCACTCAGCCTAATTGTAGGACGAGCCCTGCCCCAAACCATAGACAGATCCTATTCACCTTCTGCTTACCAAACAAAGATTTTCAGTCCAAGTTCTCATATCCCTTACCAAAGTGAGCAAGCCCCCCTAAAATATAAAGCAGCTGTTGGAGGCCTGTACTATGCCCTCAGAAATATTTCTCCCAACCAGTCCTCAGATATGCAACTCCTCAGCTCACCTTGATAAATCACACTGTATAAGCTTCTTGTGCAGTTAAGGCAGAAACAAGTGCACGCCATACTGAAAGTGTATTAGTAATACATACTCAATCCATAAAAATAGGGATTATTTTATTTTTTAATAAAATGGTAGAAGAGTCTTGAAGGCTGGCTTGCACAGTTCCTAGTGAATATATGGAAGACACACCCACAATTTACTGTGCCATAATTCGTGCAGATACTAACGGAGATGAAGCGTTTAAAAGCAGGGCTCTTCTTGGGAACACAAGAAACTATTTAATTAAATTTCCAGAGGGAATAGCCATGTTAGTCTCATGTGGCAAAAACAACAAAAAGCCTTGTGGTATCTTAATAGATGTCAGTTTTAATGGCATCAGCTTTTAATGGCATCAGCTTTTGTGAACTACAGTCTGCATCCCCAGATTCACAAAGTGCTAACCTGCTTTGCAGGTACATGGTTGGGGTGACCTCGCTGTTTACAATTCCCCATCTCCAACTATGGAAAGATGTTCCTGCAACTCAGAATTTCACTTTATACATCTGATGAAGTGGATTGTAGTCCATGAAAGTTTATGCCATGTTAGTCATTAACTTCTCACAAGGCTCTTTGCTATCTTCAGTTATTAAGGAAAGCAAACTTGTCTAAATTCTTAAGAATGTGATCAGCCTGAAAGCGTGCAAGTTAACAGCTGAAAAAGAACAACATGCGTGGTGCACTGAATAATAATACACGCTGCTTACTCTTCTTTCTACAAACCTTCAGGTAAACAGGTACTCTGTAAGGTATGTGTGCACATAACAGGCCAAAGTCCATAAATGCAAGCCTTGAGGATTCAGATGGAAATGTCAGATCCTATACAGCACAGGGAGAGGAGGTGGATCAAGCAGGAATGCTGCTTAGGGTGTGACTGTCAGTGCAAGAATACTTATTTATTTGCAATGAAGCTAACTGTGGGGCTCAGAGAAATACCCTCCAGTACTTTCTCAAAAAAGCCAAGTTATGTTATTTGTTTCTCCGGGAGTTAGGAAAGGTACCAACCCTCCCAGAAAAACACGGGCTGGGGGGCGGGGCGGGGCAGCAAGTAGACACACATTCCTGGATTAAGACCCACGATTACTGGTCAAGGCTCCCAGGCTGGTTGCATGTTTCCAGACAACTGAATGCTGTTTTAGAGAGATTCCAGACTAGGAAACACAGAGGTCCATTTTTTGAGGCAAGGTGTGAAGCAGCCCAAGCACAACCACTGGGTTTACTTCTGGAGTATGGTTTAGGACCACAACCCCAGCAAGTTTCCTTCCCTGGCAGGACAGAAGCAGGCTGGTAGTGGTGGCAGGATCGCCGGTGCCAAGCCAGAGGCAACGGGCTGATTGCGGGTTAGCTGGACCTGGGGGCTAAACCCACAGAAGGAGGGAGAAGGGGGGGGGGTAGACTATCCAAGCCTGCAAAGGCAGCCGTGAAGAAAACCACTACACACGCCCACAAGATTATGGGCTGCTCCTGCCAGGTGGGAACTGGGTGCAGATGCAACAGCCATGGGAGGGCGCTGGAGCCCCGGCACCTGGCCCAGAAGGCGGGAAGGGAAGCGCCCAAGAGTCTCGTCACCCTGTAGGGGCAGCTGCCGTGCCCGGGCGGGAGGGGGCGCCCTCTGGGGCTGGCTATAAGGAAGGTGTGGCTGCTGCTGCTGCTGCCGCCCGCCGCCCTTTTCCCTCGCAACTCACCCACGCGGGGAGGTCTCCCGTGGAGACCGTCAGCCTGACGGCGCGCTCCTCGTCCTGCAGGAAGGCGAGCGCCCGGCCCAGGCGGGAGCTCTTGCCGCTCCGGTGCCTCCGCACCCAGAAGACGCACAGCAGGGCCACCAGGACCCAGCTGAAACTCAGCCCCAGGTAGCCCAGCACGTAGACGGGGAAGATGAGCGCGAAGCTCCGCGCGAACTGCGACACCAGAGCGGGCAAGTCGACGCTCAGCATCGGCGGCGGCTCAGGAGGAGAGGCGGCAGCAGCACCAGCCGGAGGCTCGGCGGGGTCCGAGGGCTGGGAATCCCCGCCGGGCCCGGAGGGGCTCGGCGGCAGCGGCTGGGCCCCTGCGCCGCTCATGCTCTCTGGGCGGTGGCGGCGGCGGAGGGCGGGCGCAGAGGAGGCAGGGCGCGGGAGGCACCACCAGCAGCAGCCGCCGCGGCTCCTCGCATCTCTCTCTCACACACACACAGGCGCGCGCGCGCGCTCAGCCCCGCCTCTCCCGCCTCACAGTTGCTGAGTGACAACAACAATCGCCCGCCTCCCTCCGCTTCCGGGTTTTCTGAGGCGGGGGGAGGAGCAGGAGGAGGGACCCGCCTAGCCCGGAGCGAGCCATTCCCTCGGGAAGAGAGGGGGGAAATTATAGGGGCGGTCCTTCGGAGACTGTGGGCCAGTCCATAAGCGGGTGGGGGACGGGAAGAAACGGCTGCTTGACGGAGGAGGGGCGGGGCTCTCCTCCGTCTAACCCGCCTCTTCGGTTCTCCCTCCCCTATTGGCCCACGTCGCGTAATCTGAGCAAAGCCTCACCCCAAGGAGAAGACACCCCTCACGGCGCCCTCCCTACGGATGACTCTCCAGCGAGGGGTGTCCCCGTGGCGCCGCCCGCTTGCTGGTCCGCTTCCCGTGAAGTCGCAAGCGCAGCACCCAGGCGCGCGCGCCCAAAAAATCAAAACCGCCGTCAATTCCATAAAAGGAGACGGGACCCAGATGCACGTTATATTTTATCGTTTGAAATGTTCGTCAAAAGAGCATTGAGTCTTACTTTTTTCTTACACATTCTGTTGCTTTTTGTGCTGTCTTGTATTAGTGCAAACTGTTACACCATTTTAGATTCAGGGGGTGGGAACTCCTGTGGGGAGTCTAATATTTATCAGAGGTGATGATGGTCAGGCTGGATTTGTACTATTTCATACTGAATATGCATAGCTGTCAACGTTTTCCTTTTTTTTAAGGGAAATTCCCTTATTCTGAATAGAATCCCTCGCAATAAAAGGGAAAAGTTGACAGCTATGTGAATATGGAGACTCCGGAGTTGTCCACACCTGACTTGAATGTGCATTTGAAGCTGTTTGAGATCCTGTTTTAAGTAGCGTCTCCCACATGATCTCCCCCCAAAAAACCCGCTCTTATCTCACTGCTTTTCCTCCAGTAAATTAGATTTGCTCAATCCAGGGATAATCCCATATTTTTTTGGAAAATGTCCCTCTAAACAACCACACTTGAAACAAGAGATGCATGGCTTGGGGGGGGGTTCCAACCCATGAGGCGCTTTACACCCAAGATCTGCTTGGTTTTCCTACCTTAGTGTTGACACTGACTATTCCCCAGAGGACAGAAAGTCGATTGGGATCTCCTGGTGCATCTCTGGGATATTTGGAATGAATTGGCAAGGGTTTATGACTCCCTACCAACTGGCTGACATTAAGACCAGCTGAAAGGTATTCCTCCCTTAATTACATTGCTGAAACTAGGAACCAGGGATGCCAACTTCAATAAAATATTGGGGGGGGCAGGTAAACCCCACCCCGCCTAATGAATCACAATACACAATGCCCATTAACTCAAATGGCAATGCCCATTAACGTTTTGTGGGGGAGGGCCCCTCAAATATTTTATTGGGGGAGGGCAGAGGGACCTTGGCCCCTAGGTGTTGGATCCTATGCTAGGAACGCTTTTGGGGGAGGGGGAATCAGGAGTCAGGTAGAGGGGTGTAAAATAATTATAAACTCTAAGGCTGCATACATGCCATACATGTGTTCCTCGGATGAAGAGCAGTATAGAAATTTAAATACAGACATACATTTAAAGCACATAAAGACTTCCCCCAAATAATCCTGGGAATTGTAGTTTGTTAAGGGTCTTGGGAATTGTAGCTTTGTGACGGGCAAACTACAGTTCCCTGGATTCTTTGTGCAAGTCATGTGCTTTAAATGTTATTTAAATATATGGCATGTACACAGCCATTAACCAAATTCCTGGGCTGAGTGTGTTGTCAGAAGCAGCCTGTTCCTTATGTTCAGTCTCTCCCACTGAGCCACTATTTTGCACTTGGCTCTGACTGGTGGATCATCCCTATGGTCTATTTATGTACATTCAACCAAATGTGAGTTCAAACAACTATATATTTTTTCCTCCAATTTGTCCTTAGTAGGTTCCTCACTGTTCCTAAAGAATTGAGGCAAGCATTAAGTCCTAAATACACCTCTGTGTATGGGAGGACTCTGTGTGTAGGATTTTTTAAAACATGCATAGGACCAGACCATTAGTTCTTTATGCAAGAGGATAGTTGATGTCACTTCAGCGAAGTTCACTTGTGTAACATGTCTAAGAGATTTGCACAGGTGTCACACAGGGACATATTATGACCTCGGGATATTTGAGAGGAGTAGGAAAGTGGTGGCTGATTTATTCACACTAGAGGAGAGCTGTGCTGCAGGCCTTTTTGAGACACTCGGGTCAGACAAATTAGTTGAGTGTATTGTAGGGAAGCTACTGTTTATCTGTAGACTTCGCCTCAAATTCTGCAAACTTTTTATGTGCTCCAAGCCCTCCCCATATATTGACAGGTCTTGGGATAAATCAAAATACTGTAAGGTGAAAAGCACTAGTCAGAGCTGCTTGAAATAAATCATCCCAGGAGAGCATTTTCCCCAGTGGATTGTTGTCCAGCTGCTCTTAGGATACAAATTCCTGTCAGACTTTTTTTTGGTCTGACTGTTAAATATGTCAATTATAAGTCCACTGCCATCAAAACTGATGTCCATCTTCTGCCATGACAATTGTTTTCTCCTAGGTCTGCAATTATACTGCCTGTTTATTTTTATCTCCCTTTATGTATGATTCTCTTGGATGTTAGATAAAAAACCTCAGTCTTCTGGGATGGCCCTTAGTAGTAATAAAAATGGGTTAATTGAAATAAACTACCAGCTGCCCTATAAATTCTGTCAAGGACTGCTCCTTAAGACTAGAGCCAGATTCTTGTTTCCTTCATGACTTGTAGTACCATTGATGTATTAAGACTGAGATGGTAGAGGAGCAACGTAGAATGTAAGCATGGGGTGGGTATACATCATTTCATATTTTTTTTATTTCACTTTTAATTTGTATACTGCCTTTTTATTTTATTATACACAAGGCGGTTTACACATTTGAGCCATTTGAAGACAAGAACCCATTTGAGGTCCATTTGAAGACAAACACTTAGAATTAAAGCATTCAGAGCCAGGGTAGACATTTACTGCAACCTCCAATGAGTCAGGTTCCATTGTGGAGGACATACCTTAACAGCCTAAATTCTGCTTAGGAACTTTTGCTTATATTGAACATTTGTATTCCAAATTCCACTCGGACACTGAGGTCCAGCACCGAGAGCCTTCTGGTGGTTCCCTCACTGCGAGAAGCCAAGTTACAGGGAACCAGGCAGAGGGCCTTCTCGGTAGTGGCACCCGCCCTGTGGAACGCCCTCCCACGAGATGTCAAAGAGAACAACAACTACCAGACTTTTAGAAGACATCTGAAGGCAGCCCTGTTTAGGGAAGCTTTTAATGTTTGATGCATTACGGTATTTTAATATTTTCTTGGAAGCCGCCCAGAGTGGCTGGGGAAGCCCAGCCAGATGGGCGGGGTATAAATAATAAGTTGTTGTTGTTGTTGTTGTTGTTGTTGTTGTCGTAATCTAACGCACTGCACACTTCCTCAGACATAATGCTGTTGTAGACATTATTCTAATGAACTTTGTATATATTCTTCTACTTTTATTATGAGTTTTCTAAAACTCAGGCAAAAAATTTTTACTATTAAATGTGTTTAATAGTACAAGAACTGAACTGAGCTCAGTCTTCTACACACAAACAAAAATCGCCCCCTGATTATCCTCCTCACAGTTTTCTTAATTTCAGCAGTATAATTTAAGAGAGGTGTGGCAGAAGTCATCTTGTTGTTGTCATTACTAAACAGCTGGAAGTAAAAACAAACAAACAAACCTTTGCTGATTTACTGGAAATCACCCAGAGATCTACTGCAGAGACAGATCTATCTTCTACCTACCTCAAGCTAAGCCATTTTGTGTGGAACTGTAAAAAAAAACACATGCTCAACATGGATATTGGTCTCAGAGGGGTGACCTCCAAAACTCACCACAAGTGAACCTCATGTTCTGCTGTGTTTTAACATTCATTTATTTATGTAAAATGTGCTATGAGACTAAATCAAGCATTTTCCAGATCAGGCAACAGAACTCAGCATTTATATAGCACATTTTCCCAGAGCTAATTGATAAATCTATAAAATACATCCATAAAAATAATGCTTTTATGGATCTTTTGTTGATTTCATCCTTTTATGTTGCACTCTGTCTTGCTATATTTTTATGATTATTTTATGGATTATTTAAAATTAGTACATAAATAATATTCCTATAACTAGCAGACAGTAAGATTCTCCCCATGCCTGGTCTGGAAGCTGCAGCTAATACAGAAAGCTGTAGCCAGACTACTCACAGGAGCGGGTTACAGTACTGGCAACATATTATTCTTTTGCTGAGGGAGCTGAACTGATTGCCGATTGCCAACTAGGTCAGGTTTAAGTTTTTTTGTGTTAATTCACAAAGCCTCAAACAACTTGGGCCCAAGGTAGCTTACAGACCTGTTTGGTTATGCTGCACATCATCTGCAGGTATCTTCTTATGGGGTACTCCTTGTGGTCCCATGTGCCCCTGATGTTCAGTTGACTTTTACCAGGGACTGAGCCTTCAGTGTGGAAGGCCTTGACCTGTAAAACTCCTTGCCAGTAGGAGTCCTGCAGGAGTCATATCTGCTTTTAGATGTCTTTTAAAAACTGCATGTTTCAGACAAGTCTTGGGGATTACGGTAGTTTTTTTTTAAAGCAACCAGTGTTTATTGGCATGTTACTGAATCCCGTCCCATGTAATTATTATTGTATAATGTTTTTATAGTTATTATGAAAGTGTGGTTTATAAAAATTTAAATAAACCAAAGAGACTGGGCATGGAGGGGTGGGTTTGACAGAAAACTGGCCTACCTAAATTGACTTCCGGACTCACAAATCACATATTAACCAACACAGTTCGTGGACTGCAGCCCACGCTACAAAATGTTTCTTATGAATTGGACTATAGCCTGCGAACGTTTATGCAGTAATATACTTTTTGGCTTTTAAAGTGTCACAAGACGACCCTTTCCTACGCCTCAACTGTTGTTCTAGATGCCACAGTTGTTGTGAAGGGCGGTACCCCAAAGCAGATGTAAATCTCAGATCAGCTGAGGAGGACGGGTTGTATTCTCTTCTCGGCTCAACAAATGATCGATCTGATGCCCGGGGCGGCAATTGTATTTGCATCAGTATCGGGGTGCTGGCTCCACCCCAGCGCTGTGTCTGTTTTCTTCTGCTGCTGCTGCCTTTATGCTAGTATTTTTAATGCACAAGCGTGAAAGCACATAATTCGCCTTGCAGATGGTGGAACATTATTAGTTTTTTAAAAGTTTTTTTTAAAAAAAAGCCGGAGAGATCTATTTCTTCTTCTCCTCCTCTAAAACGATGAATAGCCTTATTCTGGCATTTCAAAGAGTTTTTTCCTGCTTCTGTCACTGCCGAAAAAGAAGATCGCTCCGGCGATCCTTTAACCGCCTCCCTCCCGAAATTGCAATCAGCGCCTCCTGTGTGCTCAAAAGAAGGAAAGGCGAGCGGGCGGGCGGGCAAGCGAGCTTTGACTTCAACTCCCAGAACCCCCTGTGCGCTTTCGTCCCGCCTTTAAACCCAGGTAGCTTTCGTTCGATTGGCCCACCGAGGTCGACTTTTAACCTATCGGCTGCGACCTCGCTCTACCTCCCTTGTTGCTAGGCGGGACTGGGACGCAGTTGCCTAGGTAGCCTAACCTAAGCTGCGGCCTGCAAGTTTTTCCAGAGCCCGAGGGGAAGTAGCGGGCGCCGTCGGGGATGCTGCATCTCGGGGCGGTCGCGTGCTGTTATGGAGGGCGATAAGGTGAGCTGCCCGTCTGTGTGGGGGCGCGAGGGGAGGAGGAGGAGGAGCGGGTCGGTGGTGTAGTGTAAATCTCGCCCGGAGAAAGGCTGGAGGTGGAGGTGGGAACGGGGGGGGGTCATCTTTGAAAGGGCAAATCAAACTCTTAGGCTGCAAATGTACATGGGAGCAACAGAGCAGGAGTTTATTCAGTGCAAACACGCCTAGGAATGGGGTGCAAGTCTCGTTGGAGAACTTCGGCTGGGCTTGCTGCTTAGTTAGGCACGCACAGAATGGGGTTTCAAATACAGTGGTACCTCAGGTTAAGTACTTAATTCGTTCCGGAGGTCCGTACTTAAGCTGAAACTGTTCGTAACCTGATGAACCACTTTAGCTAATGGGGCTTCCTGCTGCCGCCGCGCCGCCAGAGCACGATTTCTGTTCTCATCCTGAAGCAAAGTTCTTAACCTGAAGCATTATTTCTGGGTTAGCGGAGTCTGTAACCTGAAGTGTGTGTAACCTGACGTGTATGTAACCCGAGGTACCACTGTACTTGGATAGCTTGTCACAGAGATGATGGGGATCCTCCACAGGGAGAGGGTTTGAAGCAGTGGGTTAAAGTTATATGTATCAGCAGGGATTCGACCAGATGGCCTTTGAAGCCCCTAGCAAATCTGGGACTGATTTCTTCATACTTCCCTGGGAGTGAGTGCTGCTTGAACTTTGTTGTTTAGTCGTGTCCGACTCTTCGTGACCCCATGGACCAGAGCACGCCAGGCACTCCTATCTTCCACTGCCTCCCACAGTTTGGTCAAACTCATGTTCGTAGCTTCGAGAACACTGTCCAACCATCTCGTTCTCTGCCGTCCGCTTCTCCTTGTGTCCTCCATCTTTCCCAACATCAGGGTCTTTTCCAGGGAGTCTTCTCTTCTCATGAGGTGGCCAAAGTATTGGAGCCTCAGTTTCAGGATCTGTCCTTCCAGTGTGCACTCAGGGCTGATTTCCTTAAGAATGGATAGATTTGCTCTTGCAGTCCATGGGACTCTCAAGAGTCTCCTCCAGCACCATAGTTCACTGATGCTCAGGATGTCAATATTTATTCTTGCCATCTCATTTTTGACCACATCCAACTTACCAAGGTTCATGGTCCTTGCATTCCAGGTTCCTACGCAATATTTTTCTTTACAGCACTGGACTTTCCTTTGCTTGAACTTGGGTGCACCCTAAACAGGTGTTTGCTGGAAAGTAAGCCTTGCTGTGCTCAGTGGGACTCGACTTCTAATAGGTGGTTGAAGGATGCTGTCCTGGTCATTGCCATTTCAAACGGGAAGTCGGAAGGTGATGAGCTGCACACTCCTGAATTTGAGCACGGCAAGGTGGTTAAACAGTGTTGGGTAACTGTCCTGCCTTGACTATAGTTCTGCAGCCACCAGGCTCCCAAAACACTTTGGCTGCTGCGTCTGGTTTTCTAGCCTTCTGAACCTCTTGTCTTCCCTTAAACCTGGACTTGTGCTGGAACAGGGCCCCACCCCCACTGAATCTGCTATAGAGGGTGAAAAGGTGAGCTCCTAGAATGTGAGGAAGGGGGAGAAGAGCTTAGTTTCTGCACTAGCAGCCAGTGTGGTGCGATGGTGCCATCCTCCCAATAATGGCACAGCTACAGCTACCTGGATGGGGCTGCAGAGGGGCAGAGCAGGTGATGAAGTTGGAACTCCATGGATGCACCAGCAGAGTTGGCCCAGTACTCCTGGCACTGTGTCCATGCAACCTTGATTTTGCTGCTGCCCCATCCAGGTAAACTGTAACAACTCTGGTGTTGGAAGGGAGGCTCCGTAACTGCCCTACCACACCAGCTGCTACTATCTCATTGAAAATTATCTAGTTTAATAGGTTTAAATGACTATGAAGATTTCACTATTGGTCTCTGCAGTCCAAGCAAACGCCCTCTATAATCTCCCATCATTTCCAACTGATAGCATTGTAGTTTGAGTGCTTGTTCAAAAACGTTGACCAGATCGTAGTTTTATTTATTTATTTTATTTATTTATTAGATTTGTATACTGCCCTATGCTCTAAATACAGCTCTCAGTTTAAGATACCTCTCCCCACCATTCTTTTTGGTCTAGAGAAGAACCAAAGATGACACT
The DNA here is from genome assembly GCF_964270895.1 of Podarcis filfolensis. NCBI lineage: Eukaryota > Metazoa > Chordata > Lepidosauria > Squamata > Lacertidae > Podarcis > Podarcis filfolensis. The sequence continues at coordinate 45,021,906 of NC_139614.1, read as the reverse complement.
TGGAAATCAGATGAACTAAAGAAGCATCTTAAGGTAAGATTCATTTGTACCTGATGGCAATAGCAGAGGTGGCGGCCAGAAGAGTTGAGGTGAAGTAAGTGGTGGAAGCTCAAGAGGCCCGCCTCTCTTCTTGTGCTGCCAGTAGGACATCCCTGAGTTTTGATGAGAGGGATGTGTGCTGTGTTGCACCTAGGATGAAGAAGATGAGCACCAAGGCTTTGAGGAACACCCCCCCTGCTGAGTTGGGTGAGAAGGGAGTATGTTCCAGCGCACAGTGTTGCAGCTTGTCTTCCCTGTCTCTGGGGTGGCCAAGACTTTGAGGAGTGCCCTCCTCTCACTGAGTTTTGGCGAGCGAGGGAGCATTCTGGTTGTGGTGGAAGTGGAATGGGGAGGCCATGACTGCGGAGTTGGCATCAGAAGGCTGACAAAATGGAACAGGCTGCCCCTGAAAAGGTGGGTCTTCAAAGACAAAAAATTGGTATACACACACACACACACGTGTGTGTGTGTGTGTGTGTGTATATATATATATATATATATATATATATATATATATATACATATACACACACATATATGTATGTATATGTATATGTGTGTGTGTGTTTGTGTATAAAAAATGTTACTATTGCGTTTCTTGTTTCCTTCTTGAGGTGTCTCGATCAGATAGTCAGTCTGAAGACGGGAGACATCGGCAGAGGAAATCACGAGAGGGTGACAGCAATGATGCTGATGACTTGCCAAAGGATCAAGAGAAGGTCAGAGTGAAATCAAAAGAAAAAGCAGTTGAAAAAGTGAGACTTATTAAATCGAGTGACGTAAGACATAAGAATGAAAGGAAAGAGAAAGGAAGAGAAAAAGATCATCCCAGAGAACACGAGAGAGAGAAAGTTAAGCTAAAACATGTCCAAGAAGAAAAACATAACACTGGGAAAAGTGGTGAGAGACACAGCGGCAAAGAAAGAGAGAGGAAGCATAAGAAAGATGACCCCAATCAAACACTGGTGGAAAATGCTATGGAGGCTTTTGGGGAAAGAGATAAAGAACATTATAGAAGAAGAGACAGCAAGGATCATGCAGGTGGGATGGTTTGTTCACTGTATGTATTTTTAAAATAATGCTTTAGAAGAAGGTGAAAATGGGCCTCAAAACTCTTGCACAGGAGGCATGGCAGTGACATGGATTGCAAGCAGTTCTACACAATGTCTTTTTCTTTTCATCTCCTACTTTGTAAAGATAGTCTGTCTTAACAAGATGGCAGACCTAATAGACTAGGGAGTTTCCTCTCCATAGGTATCTGGGTTTTTTTTCTTTTAAGCTCAGTTTCTTTTTCAGAGATGCTTGCTCCCATGGGAGTGGTCTTCCTTCCAATTCAATTGGGTGGAATCCATCAGTACACCTATGTATCACTCTGTCTATTCCTCTCGGAGGTGAAGGACATTTCTTTGCTCCCTCCTGTGCTTATAAACCCATATAGGGAGGCTGCACGATCCTCCATTCCACACACACACACCCTTCTCTAGACATTGCTTGTCTTTTGCTTCATAGGAAGGAGGGTATTTTCTTCCAGTGCCTCACATGATGGATGTCCTAGCGCAAAGAGATTTGAATAATAATAATAATACCTTTATTGTCAATGTATCTCGAAGATAGATTTGGAAACCTTGAAAAAGCTAGTTTGTGCGGAAAAGTTAGATGATACTTGTGTGTGTGTTTTTAACGTTTCCAGTAATTCCAGTAATTCCCCTAGTTTGCTATTGGTTATATACTGCGCACATTACTTGAAACAGGCTTGGAATTGAAGTAACAGCCCTGAAATGCTTCTTGCAGAGATGTAGCACATACTGTATTTGTGTTGTATGTAGTGTAAGAGACTGAAATGTACTGAAGATAAAACTTCTTAATTTTATAGATGTGATTATGTTTTAGATCACCCAAAAGTAAAAGATGAAGAAAGAGAAAGAAAACACAGAGAGAGAGAGGTAAGAGAAGGTAAAAAAATAATCCTTGTTCTTAAAAAGAAAAAGAGGGGAAGTGTAAAGAAAAAGAAAGAAAAGTTAGCAACTCAGAAACTGCAAATATGGTATGCTCCCCCCCTCAAAGATGCCTTAACAGATTGATAATTTCTTCACCTCCTTGAGTTTTTCACTGCCCTTTTTGCTCTTCCCACTTCTCCAGTAATGTGCCAAAAATATTCTCAAAAGAATGCGCAGTACAGGCTTGTTGTTGTTGTTAGTAGTAGTAGTGGTATATTTCTGAGCTACAAAATTGTTAAATTTCAATTTTGGTTCTTTAAAATAACTTTTAAAATTATTTCTCTTCAGAATGAAGAGAGCAGGGATACTTTGGGTGAGACACACAGAGATGAAGAACGTGAACACAGGCACAAGTCACACAAGGAACGGGACCCAGATAAGGAAAGAAGAAGGCACCGAGAGAAGAAAGAGCATGAGCTCTTAGCTGTAGAAGGAAAAGAGAAGTTTTTGAAATTAAGAAGTTTCACATCTCTCAGGGATGGGGAAGAAGGGCACACCTCCAGGAAACATAAGGAGCAGTCTCACTATGAAGACAGACACCGTAGGGAGAACAGTGAAAGACAACACAGAGAAGAAAACGAAAAGAAGAAGAAAGACCACAAGGTTTGCTTTACATTGGCTTTAGCTTCCTAGCAGTGCTGGCTAATATAAAATACAGAAATTGTCAGATTTTCCTTGGAAATCGAATTTGTGTCAGAAGCGAACAAGATATGCTGAGAAAATATCAAGAAATACTGTGGCTTGAAACAAAAATACTATATTATGCTTTTCCGCAATGGAAAATTATTCATTAGAAGCCAAAAGTCAATAAAAGAATTGATTGGTTTTGTTACGCTTTCACTGTATATGTATGCCGTCCTTCTCTCAAAGAGTTTAGGGTGGCAGCATACATTGGATTATTCAATTTTATGCTGAAAAAGTGTGAAGTTTGCTGCTTGCAAAACATGAGATAAATTTGATGTGAGGGCCTTGTTTTTGAAGTAATCTACATTTCATTTCACAAAGTAGTGCATTGCACAAAATGTTATGTGCTCTTCTTTCATGGTACATATAAGCTTTATTTGCAATATAGAGAATAAGTCAACTTTTCAGGAATTTCTCAAATTTAGCTAGTTCTGTACGTCTGAGGTACACTTTCCCACAACAGAAAGCAGCAGCTAAACTAATTAACAGGCTAGTCCTCCCATGTTTACTTGAAAGTAATTCTCACAAAGTAACGGTATTGTGCATATAATAACGATATTATATAGCCTTTATGTAGACTAACAGTTGCTTGTCACATGCCTGTGTACTGTGTTTGCTGACTGTGTTTTCCAAACATATGACAGCCATACCAATCCATTTTTGATCTTGAGTCCATGCCTTAGGGACCCAGGTCAATGATAGACCTCCATGACATGTTATTTTATGGCATGCTTTAATTCTTTTTAAGGAGTGCTGTGAATACAGCCCTAATACAGGCATTGTTTGCATAATATATGATGCCTATCTGGTGAATGCTAGCAATAGCCTTAATTGTTGCTAGTTTTGTCTTCTTTAAAAATGAAGCTGTATATACTAAGAGTCATTGATATAAGAGAGCACGTGCACCTGTTAATGCATATAAGGAGATACTTGGTCGTGTTGAATGCTGTGAATCATTGTATTTCGAACAATATATTTTTCAGCACCGTGAACATAAAAGCCAAAGCAAGAGTTCAAGGCATGAAGCTGAAGCAGGTCATCCACGTGAAAGGTGGGCTCTGTTTAAATAAGTAAGAGTAATCCTCATTGGGCACAGTGGAGCTTAAAGGTAAAGGTAAAGGGACCCCTGACCATTAGGTCCAGTCGCAGACGACTCTGGGGTTGCGGTGCTCATCTCGCTTTATTGGCCGAGGGAGCCGGCGTACAGCTTCCGGGTCATGTGGCCAGCATGACTAAGCCGCTTCTGGTGAACCAGAGCAGCACACAGAAACGCCGTTTACCTTCCCGCCAGAGTGGTACCTATTTATCTACTTGCACTTTGATGTGCTTTTGAACTGCTAGGTTGACAGGAGCAGGGACCGAGCAACGGGAGCTCACCCCGTTGCGGGAATTTGAATCGCCAACCTTCTGATTGGCAAGCCCTAGGCTCTGTGGTTTAACCCACAGCGCCACCCGCTTCTTCTGAATAAATACAGTGGACCCTCCGAATATGAACTTAATTCGTTCTGGGGGTCCATACGTACCCCAAACAGCCCACAACATGAGGCGCCACTTCCGCGCACGTGTATACAATTCCAGGTTTGCTGCGATCACAACCTGAAAGTTACATTACCCGAAGGTAACATAACCCGAGGGTCCACTGTATCTGTAGGTTTCCTGCTTTGCAGGGAGTTGGACTAGACGACCCTCAGGGTGTCTTCCAACTTTACGATTCTATGATTTTATTTATTTGTGCCTGGCATTCTTTGTCTCCAAAGTGTGTGCAAAGGCAGACTGCTTACCCAAGTTAGAGCGACATGGGTGTTTTGATTGCTTGTGTCCTGCGTTCCTCCTTTTGATTAATTTTCCAGGGGAAGAGGGGCCTGAAAAATATATTTAAGGCAGTAATCCTGTTTCATTTTTCTGGGAGTAAGCCTCCGTGAATTCAGTCACACTTACTTTGAAGTAGACATATATAGGATTGCACTGTAAAACTCCTAAAATAGCCAACATACATATTTTGGAAGCATCATTGTATTTTTTTTTAGATGGTGCTTTATAGATTTGAGGGAAATATTTTCAGTTTCTAGGCATCAGCTTCTTGGTAATTTATTTATTTGCTTAGACATTTTGTGATTGTGTTGGATATGTTTTCCAGCCTGACAAAAAGCTATCTGACTTCTTTTTGATATCTTTTTGATTCCCTAGGGTCCTTGTTTCAAACAAATTAAAGCCCGCCACGGGGTTACATGCTGCTTCTTCCTCTCCCTTTCCTTTTGAACTGCTTAGCTCTATTCTTGGGATAAGAGCAAGTGCTTCTGGCATCTCTTTGTTAAGCTTGGATAGGTCTTTATATTTAACATAGTGAGAAACTGCTTTATGCGAATTCTGCAATGAAATGACGGTCTTGGCCATGAGCGTTGGGAGATATCTTTTAGTTATTTGGAGTGGGGAAGATTTAAGTTTTATTTCATGAGTTGTAGGATTGTTTTAGAAATCCATTCTTTAAGACTTGATGAAATGTCATTCACATTTTCTGCTTACTGTAAGTGAGAGCTGATCCAAAATTTGAAAGCTGCCAAACCTTTGTAAGCAAGGATCTTGTTTGATTTTCTGCCATCAGAAATATATGGATACTTTGGAAAGGACGGGGTGAACTCCACAGTACGTCTATTGTTCCTCAATATATTCTCTCATCAAAAGCAAATAATTTCTGTGTTGGAGAGACATTACAAAGGGACAAGGCATTGTTATGAAAAGTAGTTCAGTGCTGTTCTTATAGGGGTTCACAGATCTCACTATGTGAGAAAGTCACATGTTACAGTGTAAGTAGGAAAAGATTCAACATAAATCACTTATCATTACCCCCCCCCCCGCTTCCCAGCATAGCTTATTTGAACAGGTGTAAAGCAGTTCTGAGACCTTGTTTTCCACAGAAATAGTGTTTGCTTGGTAGGCACTCCTTTTAATTCTGTGTTTGGTGTTTTTTTCTCATTATAGTGGTACAAAAGAAAAAGTAAAGAGCCATGTCAAGAGTGAAAAAGATGCTACAAAACGAGAAGTAAGTGGTTTTATTTGGAGTGTTCTAATGCAATAATATTGTAGGAATTAGTAATAAATCAAAGGAACAAGAACCTAAAATTTAGTGAAGAGTTACAAAGGGGGACTCCTAATATAACGCACAGCCACACCATGTCAATCTGAATAGGAGAATTAAGTATATACTTGTTTTTCTTCACTTTCAACTAATGGGATTGGAAGGTGTTTATCTTTATTTGAATTGTGCTTATACTAAACTTCTGTTCTATATCGTTGAAAGTTTGCACCCAGTTCTAGGGCTTGGTCTTCTGCATGCTTACATATAAGTGAGTTCTACTGAGCTTAGTCGGCTTTTGCATAAAATTGCAACCTTTTGGCACGATCCTATTCATGTCAACTCAGAAGTAAGATCCATTAAGTTCAGTGGGACTTACTCCCACAGTAACTATATATTGGATTGCAGCCTTAGACACATTTACATGGATCATGCACAAAATGTATTGTTAGAAACTTCTCATGCTTTCTCTCTCCCTGGAGAATTTTAAAATACTCACGATTATTTATGAACGTAGACAAAAAAAATCTAAAAATGATGTAGTCTCTGGCTGACTGCAGTTTTTTAGTCTTTCAGTCAGGGGCTGAGTGTTCCAGAGTGCGCACCCAATGAATACATAAAATAAAGTTTAAAAGAAAAAAATACTGCCTTTCATACATTTCATATAGATTACTCAACACTGTACAGGCCACAGCATATTAGAGAGCAGGAGGCTCATCATGGGAGAGATGTATTGGTAGAGCAACTTCCAGAAGGGTAGTTTTCTTTTTTTGCATTTATGGTAACAAACATAAGACAAGAAAAAGTGTGTGTCAGAGCTGCCCGAGGTCCCAGCTCACAAAGGACCAACGCCACTTCATTGTTAAATACGAAAGTCTTTATTGAAGTTCAGTTTCACTTCCAGAGCCGCAGTGTGCAGCTCTACGTCTCAACTTTTAGACCGCTGATGCTCCGTCTGAGTCTCCTCCCCCCATACACCAGTTTAAGACTCTAGCCTTACTCCACCTCTTCCTCTGTTCTTTCCGCCTCTGGTTCCGCCTGTCCGTTGGGGTCTCGCCCTTTCTAGACTCTTCTGACGCTGAATCCCCTGAGCCTTCCCCCTCCCTCTGGCGGGCTTTAGGAGCTGGTTCCCCATCCGGGTCTCCTGCTGTCCCCCGCGCCTGTACATTTGAACTTGGCGCGCGCGCCCAGCCAGCAACTTTCCTCCTGACCGTTTCACTGCTGCTGTCACTGCTTCCCCCTTCGGGGAGGCTAGCTGCAACTGACCTCCCCTCCGTTGGAGGCATGGTCAGCCCTGACTCACCTTCTCTCCCCGCTGGAGGAGACGCTGGCCCTGGCACATGTGACTCTTCCCCCCCCCCACTACGCTCTGGTGGGGAAACTGGTCCTGATCCCCCGCTGCTGCTTTGGGGTTCCCCGCTGGCTCCTTGTTTCTGGTGTGTTCCCCCTGGGACCCCCCTTGCCCTGACCATCGGCGCCCCCTTCTGGGAATCTTCTGATTCGCTGGAGAAGCTCATGGAATCTCTCGGGCCACTGTCATACTCCCCTACACTGCCCTCGGATTCTTCCCCTTTGCTCTCCATTTCCTCTCTCCCCTGTGCTCCTGCTCCTGAGCCCCTGACAGTGTGTCTTGTTGCATCTTCAAAGTTTGATTGTGGCATAAGTTTGCCAACTTTGTCTGATGTTGTTGACACTGGACATGGCGAGACGTCCTAAATAAATATAATCAAGGAATATATTTAGCATGCCTGTTTCTAGTGTCTGGCATAGTCAGGATTTGGGGTGGGAGTTGTTCTACAGATAAAATACATATAAAATACAGCGAGGCTTTTCTTAGACTGAGATATTAACATGTGAGGAAGGGCAACCTTGGGAGTTGAAAGCATAATATAAGAACTAAGGTGTATTATTAGAACTCCCTGCCACATTTCAATGCTTTTCTCTTATGAGTTGTTTTATCTATTGATATGTTAGCGCCACAAAAGTAACAACCTGTCAGCTGCGGGATCCCATCGGCAAAGGCTATCAAATGAAGAAAGTGGCAATGTAAGAGCTGCATATTATTACGTTCATTTTTTAAGGAGCACAGCCAGTTAAATCTCACTGGTGAAATAAATTCCATTAATGTTTTTATTTCTACAGCTATATCATGATTTAATTCTGTTGTTTGCATTTTCTTGCTAGAAACCAAATAAGGACACACCTTATCCAGATGCAGATTATGATAATGATTCTGTGAACTATGAAGATGATTTTGAAGTGAGTGCAAAGGAGTATTTTTTGAAGAAGCTAGCAGTACCAAATAAATGTAGCTGATCCACAAGCAGTAGGAATATAGGAATTTAATTGCAATGACTTCACAGCCACTTAAGAGTTCTTTAAATATATCATGGGGTGGTGCTGGGAGGTGGGGTGGGACTACAGTCGTAGTTTGGTTTTCAAACAGCTTAGTTCTCGAACGTTTTGGCTCCCGAATGCCACAAACCCAGAAGTGACTGTTCCGGCTTGCCAAATATTTTTGGAAGCCGAACGTCCAATGGGGCTTCCAATTGGCTGCAGGAGCTTCCTGCAGCCATTCAGAAACTGCGCTTTGGTTTCCAAACATTTTGGAAGTCGAACAGACTTCCGGAACGGATTCCATTCGACTTCCAAGGTACGACTGTACTGTCAGCTACTGTCATAGAAAAATAGAAGGGAAGGTAGTTGCCTTTTACTGAGTCAGCAGACCATTAGTGGTATTGTTATTTATCACCTGCCTTTCATACTAATGTTCCAGGGCGGGTTACAATTATTAAAACACAATATAAAAAATAGTTTAAATAACTTACAATCACAGTAGTAGAGAAACTGGGACTTTCTCTGCTACTCAGCTATGACCCACACCCAGAGGCTCCTTTCCTTCATGTCTCAAGGAGGCCTGCATGTTTTTTGTACAGAACTCCACCCAAGGGAGCTTGTTTCTTTAAAACAAATTGCGCAGTTACTTCCGCTTACACTGTTCATTAAATGTTATTCTTAGTAATGGATATTAAACCACCACCATTTTAAAAGAAAATCTGCAGTGGCAAGAGGAAGCTTGAAAGCTTTTAGGGTTGCAGAATTGGCAGTGGAATTTGCTGAGCAATACCATTGGTATGGGCTTTTCATTTGTGCTTTAAGAAAAGTAACCGCTACTGTTCTTATTGAAGGATTATGAAGATGATTTTGATGACATAGATGATGAGAATGAGGATGAAGGTGGAGATAGCCAAGAGCAAGAAAAGGAAGAAAAAGAAACAAAAGAAAAAGTAAGAAAAATTCCAGTAGCCAAGAGCGCAGAAGTAGAAGCAATTCAAAAAGCAATTAATGCTGAAAACGAAAAGATTGAGACCTTCCTCCCAAAACAGAGAGAGAATCCAAAAGGAAGGGAAAAGGAACTGAAAATAGGTATGTGACTAGGCACTTACTTTCGGTTAGCAGTCATAAGAGTGACCCATTGTGGATGTACACAAATTTGTTGCACTTATTGTACAGTGTAAGGTTATTTCCTGTGGTTTTAATTGCAACGAAAGGTGAAGTAGGCAAGCTTGTTGTTCTTTTTGACCATTGCAGGCTTCATCCTTGTATATTGGAGCCATCTGCTTGTATTTTAAAGATTTCATGAATATACTTACTATCTTGCAGAAAGGCAAGAGTCACCTGCTCGAAGTCCTGTTTCTGGAAAGTTCATTGATTTCCAAACTGCCAAACAGCGGCAAAGTATCAGAAAGATTGCCAGTGAGCAGAAGTAGGTGGTATTAAAATATATCACTGCATGTAACTTTTGCAAGATGGCTTGCATGTAAACTTCCAATAGTTTTGTTTTTTTTTAATGTTACAAGTGTTGTACGCCTAACAAAGTGCAATAAAGTATTTTGGTTAGCAATTCATATGTACTAGGTCTAAATTGTTTGCATGTGTCACAATCCTATAGGGATAGAAATCGGTTCATATTTGCATGATTCTAGAACAGCAGCTTATCTGTGGAGGTGCCAGAGAAGACAGAAAAGTCTTTCTGGCCTTTCCTGATGTCTCTCTTGACTGGGCTCAGACTCTGTGATGTAGTAATCTTAGCCAATGCCAATTTATATTGGGCAGAAAACTATTTTGTCCCTAATCTGCTCTGTCTATCCCCAGTATAAGGAACAAAGCTATGTTTCCCTTTGTTAAGGAAGCTTGATGATTTCCACTCTTGACCTAAGGCAAGTTCTGCTTCAAAGTTGAGCTCATGCAGGATATCTTTTGGAAGAAGGGGGAAATGTCTCCTTATTATTTTTCTAGTTTAGCAGTCTGGTGATCACAGTCCAAAAACTCTGCTCAGAGTTTCCTTCCTGGGGAAAAACGTATAGATAACTAGTTTCATCTTAGTTTTTATTCAGGAAAATCAGATTGTTAAATCGGTTTTTAATTTGTTTTGTTTTTCTTGGTTGTAAATCGTTCTGAGACCTTTTTGGTGGGAAGAGATATGAATTTAATAAACCTAAACCAGGAGTATTCTCTGTCACCTAATATTACTGTTTAACATATACTTAGAGTCAACGTACATGTTACATTTAAAACCTAAGGTATTTTAAGTGTAAACCTAAAAGCACAGAATATGAATGCTATAAATATGTGCTTGCAAAAACATGTATTGTGCAGATACATGTTAGGCAGCTATGATTTGCTACAGATCCCTGTTGATCTTACATTTGGTGACAAACCTGTGTTGCTCCCTGTGTAATGTCTGAAAGAGCCCTTAGTGTCGACAGCATGCTATGTGCAGTAAAGTATACAGAAATGAAACGGCTCCTACCCAGGAGGCATTCAGTTGCGTTAATCTCATTCTCCTTAAAGTGCACTGGAACTGCAGACATAAAACCATTCCTTCAAATTATGTGCCTTGATTTTGAACTCTTTGCTCTTCCCTTTAGCAGTGAGAATATTTCTAGACCTTATAGTACATGTCACTATAATTAGTTCTTACTATCCATTTTGCTTTCTTGTGACGTGTTTTCAAGGAAACGTAGCATTGAACTGCTCCGACTTATTGACCTGGACTTTTCAGTCACCTTCTGTTTGTTGGATTTGCCTCCAGTGAATGAATATGACATGTATATCCGGAACTTCGGGAAAATAAATACCAAGCAGGTACACCGCACAGCATATTCATTCTGACTGCTCTCATTTCTTGTTCGCTTGATTTCCTGTTCCCTCTCATCCCTTCTCCCTTTTCTGGTGTGTTTTTAGCCTACAGATAGGAACTATGCTATTTTTATTTATTTGTAAGCCATTCTGGGAGCTTTCCTGGCTAAAGGGTGGGTATAAATGTTTTGATTAAATAAATACAACATTTTCAGTACTGACAGTACCCCAAAACATTCATTGATTTCTGATAATGAAGTTGGCAATGGGGTATCTGTTTCTAATGCAAGAGAAATCTATTACATTTGCCATTGCTAGTACTTTTAAAGCCAAGAGTTACAGCCATAAGAATTTTCACACTAGGGCAAACTAGAAAAAAAAGTTAGCTACTTAGTTGGTCTCATCCAGATGAAATCAGTTAGACCTTAGGTCTTCACTGTGTTCTTGGTGTTAATGGATAACAGAGCAATCCTAAGTATAGGATGACAGCATAATTTATGCTAAGATAAATCATGCCAGTGTAATTTATCCTCTATTCCAAACTCAATTCAGGAGTGAGGCTGCTGCCAGCTGAACCAACCTGAACCTAGCAGATGGAAAACAAGCCTTTAAAATAAGAGTTTGACTTGCACCACTCTTTTTGCCAGTGTAAGTTCCATTGGGTTGCCAGGTCACATGACTGAGCTGAAAGAGGTTTGGAATAGGTGCAAGTTTCTCTTTGTCCCATCACACCCCTTTTGGGGACTTCTGCTGGCTTAAATTCCACCATATGAACACCTGGATGAGGGAGTTTCATTGGCTCATCCAGGAAAGTCCAAGATCCATCTATTCCAAACATCCCTCCCTTTGGTTGCCTTGACTGAGTCTTCCAGGCCAGGAATATTTGGATGCTGCTATCCATTATTGTGAGTAATAGTGTTCCTTGCTAGTCAGCAGCTTCCATTTAGTACCCCCAGAGAATATACTGCAAAGTCAACAGAACAGACCTTCCAGTTCATTTATTTTATTCCTTGGGCACCAAATGCATAGTTCATGTTTCCATGGGATTCAGCAAGATTAATGTGCCCGTCTCTTCTTGATTCCAAACAACTACTTTTTAAACTCAGTACTATAGGCAATCATGTTCAAAAATTTTATCTTAAACATCCAAAGGAAAAAAGAAACATATTTTCTTTATACTATGAACTAGATAATGCAACTTTGTACAGTACCTTGAATTTTTCATGAGGTGCAAAGTATTTTGGGATATAGCAGATGGGTATTTCAAGTGGCTCACAGCTGCAGGTGCTCAGAGTGAATGGGATATTTTCATATTTCTGCTTTAGGCCTATGTACAGTGGAATGAAGATAACCTGGACAGGGATGTTCAGACTGACGAAATAGAGACTCAAGAAAAATGGACCCAACATCCTGGAGAAACTGCCGTTGTGTCTGGAGGTGATTATTAATTAGATATGTAGAGGTGTTAAAATGTAATATAATTCAAGAACACGCTAAGAGAAACCTCATTATGTATCTCTTATTATCAAGTGGTCATTTCCTATTGGCTTTAGCAGCATAAAATGTAAAAGCAGTTTGGAACTTTCTGGGTAATGTATTCTCGTCTTTCCTTGGGTCTCATTTCAGGTCCAAAAAGCAGCAGTGATGTATCTTCCCTTACCCTAAAAATTGATTCCCAGAGATTGGCAAGTTTTCTGAGATCCGCTTGTCAGGTATATATTTTACTTTTTATATTCATGCTTAAAATAATAATTAGCAGTAACCATAGTCTGGAGCTTAATATATTCCTTACATAGGCAAGAGTCAGAGTGATCACTTGTGTTTCCCCTCACCTGGTTTTCATTCTATGGGATGGTTTTCCTTAATCAAGTAGGAATGGGTACCCAAGGAGGAACAAACTCCTCTATAACAGCTCCGCAAATTCAGTTTTTCCACTTGTCTTGAAACTACCCCACAAAACTTTCCCGCCATCTTCTAAGTCATTGAAGTGAGGTAAAAGCAGTTTGAGCCAGCAGACTACTTAGCAGGTTATTAACACTGAAGGAAAGACTAATAGATTTCCCCCCACATTTCTAACAAATACTATTTTTTTTAAAGGTAATTGAAGTTCTGCTTGAGGAAGATCAAGTAGCAACGCAGCCCCGGCGGAATCTGAGATCACGACCATCCAGTCTGTCTATTAGTGACAGGTGCTTCCAGTTAAACACCAATCTTCCTTTCTTGAATGGTGAGACGCTTTTTGCTCTTCATCTTGTACCGGGGCACCAGAAACTCCTATTCTTTTGCAGACGTGTCTAGATCTTCTGCCTGACTGATACATAGTAAAAGTCATGATGTTGAGCAGTTTATAGAAGAACCTCCTTGTTCAGAGGCAGTATGCCAGATCCCAGGAACAAGAAACAGGAATGGGGCATTTTTGTTTTGTTCCCTGCTTGTGAATTTCCAGCATTATCTAGCCGGCTGCTGTTGGGAATGGAATTGTAGATGCAGTGAGACAATCCTTACATTCTTCTGATCCATCTGCAGCTCTCTGCAAAGTTAAATTCAACTAATTTGAATACAGAAGCATGCCTGTTAGTTTGCCTAGATACGCAGAAGGCACAAGTTTTACATAGCAGCAGCTTTTGTCTTGCAGGCTGAGGGCTAAAGTAGATAGGATAAGGGAGAACCACGATTAGACACCCTAATTACTTAATCAAATCAATACCCCTCAAGTGCTTCTATTTAAACCAAAATCAGACACCACCCTTCTTGCTTTTAACTAAAAAGGGAAACATTGGGAGATCCAACCACAAGTCTCCGTGTAGTTGAGCCATAATAGATTTTTAAAATGTAATTGTGATTTTTGGTTTCCCCTCCTAGGTCGAAGGGTATCCTGTTTGCACATCTCACAGGGTCAGAGGCAAGCTCTGCTTTCTGTTCATGGGTTTCCTGAAAAGTCAAATGACTTATCACTGGACAGCAAATACATCATTTGTGTGTGGAATGTCTGGCAACCTTCTAGTCCTCAGAAATTGCTGTTTTGTGAATCTCAGGTATGCTTTAGCGATATGCCACTGTCTAATGCACTAGTGCCCACCTCTTTGTATATGAACTAATCTAATTGTTGCCGACAGACCCACATCAGCCACAACCGCACCCAAGACTCCTGTCTTACCTTTCGCTTCTAGTACTGCCACCTTCCCTGCTTTCCACTTTCATCACAGAAGAGAAGGGAAGAGAGAGAAACAAGGAAAAACTCTCTCCAGGTTACCAGAGTATTGTAAATTAAGTGGAAGGCTTCTATAACGGGATTTTCCCTCAAGTGCACACTAATAATATTTGAATACAGTGGCACCTCGGGTTAAGAACTTAATTCGTTCCGGCGGTCCGTTCTTAACCTGAAACTGTTCTTAACCTGAAGCACCACTTTAGCTAATGGGGCCTCCTGCCGCCGCCGCGCTGCCGGAGCACGATTTCTGTTCTCATCCTGAAGCAAAGTTCTTAACCCGAGGTACTATTTCTGGGTTAGTGGAGTCTGTAACCTGAAGCGTATGTAACCTGGAGCATACGTAACCCGAGGTACCACTGTATCTACAAAGCAGTTTGGGACTGCTAATCTAAAAATTGCATTAATTTTATATCCATGGTATGTTGTCCATTTCAGAGCATTCTGCCTCGCTATATGACAAATCTTGATAGAAAGATTGACTTGGTGTCCCTACCAGGTAGCCAAACCCCAAGTCCAGGTTCAACTGCAACTGAAGTTGTTCCAGTTTGATTCCGTTCAGGCCAATAAAGGTTCAGTAACTGGGTCACCACATGCGGGTCGACTGGCTCAGTTCTGATTAATTCCCTTAAGTCAAATATTAGAAATAAAATGTTTTAATTCAACTCAGCAGCAACATATTATTTAATTCCCACCTATAGAGACTGGCTGAGCACTGCAGCATGGGGAAGGCACTCTGTTATGCACAAGAATAATATCCTCTCTTCTTTCCTTCTTCCAGCAGCCTGTTTTATCTTTAAAATTTGCTACAGTGGTTTCTGTCTCAGTGAAGAAGCTTACATCCAGCTTAGCTTCCGCACCCCCTCTTACAGTCTGCCCTCTATGGGATTTTTCCTAGAGCGTGCCTGTGCATTTAGACAGTCATGGGCTAAACCCAGAACAGCTGTTGCTCGGGGAAAGAAAAGTCTCAACTCGAAGATTTGACACACAGAAATTCTTGTTTTCTGTGGGAACAAATGTGCATTGGGAATTCTTCGGATGCCCCTAAAGAGAGTGATCTAATTTATTTAACTTGTTTGTTTTACATGTATTTTGTAAACAAAGCAAAATATATGTTAAAACTACCAAGCTCATGTAATAGTCATTTGTATTTGGCATCTGTTTTAATGAACTTATGAAACAGAGTTTTCCAAGGGGAAATAAAGCACTGAAAAATTTCCACCCCACATCATTTAGATACATTTAGATCATTTAGATCATTTAGATTCAGGTGCTACAAAAGCTTTCAGACAGTAGTTCATCTTCTATTTTTGTTCGGTGGGTTGGGGGTTCATTCCTTTATGTTCTGTTTGATTCCATAGTGTACTGCATGTGAAAAACTGATTACTTTGTGTCATATTTTATAAATTTGTATACAGTGGTACCTTGGGTCTCAATTGTCTTGGAAGTCGAATGTTTCAGTTTTTGAATGCTGAAAACCTGGTTTTCGAACACTTTTTGGAAGTTGAACGTGCTACGCAGCTTCCGTTTTGAGTTTTTCATAAGTAAATTCTTCCGGAAATGCATGCTTCGGTTTTCAAACTTTACGGAAGTCGAACAGCCTTCCAGAATGGTTTACATTTGAAAACCAAGATGCCGCTGTACTGCCCTTCTTCTACAGATTTCAGATCAGTTCACAACATTAAAGTGTAAGATTAAGGGTTCAAGACTATACCCCCCCCCAATCATTGCATTACATTAAAACTATTTATATTATATCATTGGAATGGTGCTAATGTCAAATGTGTTCCACGTAGGCAAAACGAAATTTATAATTTCTCTTCCCTTCCATTAAGTTGGACTCCCATCGAACCAAAACACATTCAGTATAACTATATTTCCCTTATTTGTAATTCCGGGATATTTTCTCTTGCCATATAGGTGACATGCTGCTGCTTTAGTCCTAGTAAGGCTACTTTAGTGTTTGCTGGAACAATCGATGGTTCAGTGCTGGTATGGGATCTCAGAGAAGACTCAAGGTTGCACCACTGCATGAAGGTCAATGAAACAGATTGGACATTTCGATCTCCAACATTTTCTACCGGTTGGTCAACATCCCTTGAATGATATCATCACATCTGTTGCAACCTGAGTGGCCAGCACCATGATATCTAAAACAGTACATAAATATGAAGTTGTTCCAATTCCATTTTGGGTATTCTCCCCCCCCCCCACTCCATGCAAAAGATGTGTAAAAAGATAAGACAAAGGCTGAACCCATGTAATTAAAGTTGATGAAAAGAAGATCAGTGAAGTAGTATCAATCTTTTTTTTTTTTTTTTTGGTAGAATATATACCAAGCCTGGCATGTTTCAGAGGCTATTAGCAATACTTCCAACAAAGTTTAATTGTTTTTTAATTAATGCTTTTTCTATGTTTTCAGCGGTTCTCATTTTTATATGTAAGCTGCCCTGTCAGGGGAAAAAGGCGGAGTATAAATAAATAATGTAGTAAATCTAAATGTTATTCCTAGTTTGACATGTTTGCCATCTCACCACTCAAGTGGCTTGTATGATAACTTATGATTAATATTAGAGAGTTTAGAATTAATTCTGCTCCCTGTATCTTCTGAGGAAAAACACCCCCGCTTGAAATGCAATGGTCATGGTGCTTTCAGTATAATAGGGTTAACACTCAGTGAAGTTTTTAACATCATATGCAGTAATATAAACATGTATTAAAGAGAACGGAGACCTTATTTGAAATTTGTTTTTTTTATCACTTGTTTCCACACCAGTTTAGCAGTCACTACAGTCCTGAATTAAACAAAACGGGGGTTGGTTGGATGGGTGGACTTACTGTTTGCTTATTTCTCAACTATAGATGGAGTATTTGCCTCAGTAAACCACACATGTTCTGTGCTGACAGTCGAACCTGTCTCGACATCTGTCTTCAAGGAGCAGAATTGTGGTCTTTCCTACCTCTCATCTCAGGAAGGTACGTAGACTGCTCTCCAGAAATTTGACAAATATTCTTTGGAAATACAGGTTGTGCCCGCAGTTGTCATTGTTCTGGAATTCCTTGCCTGTAAACATTTCTGTAGTTCACAAGCCTGGTTGAATTAGCCAAAGTATGGCTTGTTTGAACATCCTAACTCAGTCTAGCAGACAAATAACCTTGGTTTATTTTCTGGGATCAAACCACGCTGTTAACTAATTCCATGGAAGCAAGAAGTTCGCAGGTGGTGTCCAATCAATAATCTACATCAAACAGCATGGTTTGCTAAAGGTCTCTCATTATTTTGTAGTCTTTGGCTTCTGTAAAGCTGGGGAGCCAGAGGTACTGTAGGAGAGCCATATTCTGAGTCAGAGCATGGCAACAGAGTTGTCCTCTGATGGGAAGAGCCCTGACGATGGCACTGCACGTTCTTCCTTCTACTCACCACAGTGAAGTCGCATGAACCTTTCCACAGTCGTCTGCCACACATTGCAGGGTCCTCATTTCATGGGTCATGGCAGATGTGAAGCCATAGTTTATTGCTGGCTTTTGAACTACGGCTTATCTTCACTACGTTTTGGCATTATGAATGAACCCAACAGCCTTGCTTAATTGTGGTTTATTTGACCATCCCAGCTACTTGGCAAACTAAGAGGGACGGGCAGTTAGAAAACAAGCCAAGCATTAGAGACACCTGCCGCAGGCTGGTCATTATTCTGCCGCTGAGTTTCACTGCACAGTTTGTTTCATTCTGTATTTATTTTATGGCATGGTGATATTTTAAATTGTTTCTTTCTATCAGCTGGCTTGAGGAACCTTGATGGGTGGAAAGGCAGCATATTAATTTAACAAACCAAGAAGTGAACATTATTGCCTCAGTGTTGAGGATAAAATTCTAGCATGTTAGTATCTCTGTTAATGCCTATCTTATGGGGGTCAAATTTAAGTGGGCAAAATAATGTATGATCAACCATAGTGCCTGCAAATCTATAATTACTGAGTTATCATTTTTCCTTGCAGAAATGTTAGGACTTTCATTTCAGATTGCCTCTATGGATGAAAACGGGACTCTCAGTCTGTGGGTGAGTTGGAACTTTTCCATAGCTATTACTCACTTGTTGCTCAGGCATATAGCTTTTTTGTGCAACTTTGGCTGTTTTTGAGAGAGACTTTACACAAACATTAAAGATGTTATCGCTTGGAAAATGCAGTTTCCCTTTCCTGCTAATTAGGGCATCCTGTTGTGAATCCTGTTTGTAAGTATCATGAGCATCTTTTTGGTTGGTTCCTAGTAAAACTAATAATAACCGCTTTTAAAGAATTACTCTGCTTTTAGATCTAGATTTCCAATGCAGTTCACACAAGAATGCTCCATACAGTAGTGCTTTCCCCTGCTACTACCGCTGTCATGCTTTCCTGTTTGTAAAGTTGTCACAAAATTTATTTCTGAGGAAGACCACTCTTCTGCTACACCTCTGGAGCATTTATGTATTATTTTAAAGATCTGTTTCACTCATATTCCACAGCAGTATAAAGCGCAGCCAATAACCTTTCACTACGCTGTGGGTTAAACCACAGAGCCTAGGACTTGCCGATCAGAAGGTCGGCGGTTCAGATCCCTGCGACAGGGTGAGCTCCTGTTTCTTGGTCCCTGCTCCTGCCAACCTAGCAGTTCAAAAGCACGTCAAAGTGCAAGTAGATAAATAGGTACCGCTCCAGCGGAAAGGTAAATGGCGTTTCCGTGCGCTGCTCTGGTTCGCCAGAAGCGGCTTAGTCATGCTGGCCACATGACCCGGAAGCTGTACGCCGGCTCCCTCGGCCAATAAAGCGAGATGAGCGCCACAACCCCAGAGTCGGTCACGACTGGACCTAATGGTCAGGGGTCCCTCTACCTTTACCTTACTAAGCTTTGGATGATATTGTATGCTTTCATTTGTGAATTTTAGTGTGGTAGGGATGTCTAATTGCACATTATATGCAAGATTTAAAATATATTTTAAGAGAATGATCCATTTAGGCAAGGAAGCTCACAACCAAATTTTAGGAAAGGAGAAGCTGGTCTTAGGGTATATTGTTTGGAGAATGCCTGCAAAGCAAACTTTGTTTTGAATAAGCAGCAAGTCGAGGAATAAGAACTAAGGTAGTACAGTTTTTAATTTAGTAAACTGCAGGGTAGGCAAAGTCTTAGTGAGAACATACGGAAAGCTGAAATATGTTTCAGAATGTTTGCGATGATACCTCCTCTTTTTTCTTGATTTTTTTTTTTTGCCACTTTTTAGGTAGTAGTTGAACTTCAAAAGGGGGATCTGGCAGGCTCACAAAGTGATTTAGGTAAGTGAAACTCCTCAGTGAAGCTGCTGTTTATGGAAGGGAAGGAAGACAAAGTCAGATACTGTGAGAAAAGGATTGTTGGTCATCACAAAAGCTTGGGATTGTTCTGGGCAGGTAGCCAACAGTGGAATTGCATGCAATACTTACATGAAGCATTAAAATAATGGCTCTGTATACCTAGAGTCACTCTAGGTGGTATCCTCTATCTACCAACTTTCCTTTGTAGAAAAATCTTGGACCTTGGAATACATGTTGGTCTGCAATTTCCATAAAGCACCAAATCAGTGCTGCTATTATTATTATTATTATTATTATTATTATTATTATTATTATTATTATTACAGTTCAGTTTTATTACTTACAGGCTTAATTCCAGGGGGCAAAATAAAACTGGTCCACAGCTCTACAGTCCAGCTGAATTGCAGGTAAAGATATGACACATTTCTTGAAGTTATTGTTCTATATAGCCAAGCATATTTCTTTGTTATAATCTGTGTTTTTCAATCTGAATCACTCCGTACTTTTGAAAACACTCAGTTGCTGGAGGTTTGCATTGTCCTCTCAAAGTGTAAAAGCCATTTAGGCTTCATATGCGCTTTTATACAACTGCAGCTGTGGATGTGGTTGCTATTTCTACCACATCCTGAGGGGAGGCCAAGCATTATGCTGCTGTTAGTGAAAAATCGTTTGGGAGAAGGATCCTCCCTCTAACAGTGGACTAAGCTGGTGAGTGCCAACAGGATTGTAGCCAAAATGGGGACACAAAGAAACGAGGGGGGGAGGTATCAGTATGCTTGGGGGAACCCCAAGATTTACAGCAAAACATTTTGAGAAAAGCTCCAAGAAATGCAGCTCACTGAGGGCTAAACATGTTCAGTATCCACACAATACTGATTGCCTGTTGTGGGGGGGAGGGACAGAAATTGGGGAGAAGAATGGAATGAAATGTCTTAGAAAAGGATATGAGACAGTGAATGAGAGCACTCTGCACTGCAACATTTCTACAATATATAAATTTATCCATTTGACATTTTCCCAGATTTTATTCAAGGGATACCGTGCTCATGAAGGTACCTCAGACACTGAATATTAAATTTCTGCCTTCAAATCCCAATCATTTTGTTGTCGGAACAGACGTTGTGAGTAATATTCTCTACTTAATTTCCCTATTGCCTCCTTTCTTCTCCTGAATGTTGTCCGTGATCCATCTGCATTTGTTAACATTTTAATGGCGACATCTTTAAATGCATGCACTTTCAGGTTCTTATTACAAATTGCTACATTTTAAGTTCTAAATAAAGCTAACAGCTCTCTGTAAAGTGTTTTTCATGGGGGGTTTTGTATTAAATTTATTCATTTAATATGCATACAAAACAATAATTTACATGCCTTACAGACAAACAAGCAGAAAGGAAAGAAAACAAAAAGGCAAAAAAATAGGGATAAAGGAAAATTACAAAAAATAGGTGGATGATAATACATCCTGGTGACTTCACCAGTGCCTGTCATCTTCAATTCTTTACCATTCTTGTTTACATTGCAGTTCATGTATCACTATGTTACTTGTTTTATTAAACTATTAAAACAACTTTACAAACTAGACTAAACATATCAGCATGCTATCTTTAGAGCAGTGTTTACTCATATATTCTTCAAACCATATGCATTGTGATCTAGTTTGGTATCTTATTGCTGCAGTTAATTTTGCCCATTCTGTAAATTCAGCTAATTTATATATCCAGTCCTCTTTTGTGGGTATATAATTTCCTTTCCAGATTTTGTTTTTTTTAAAGAAGTAGCCTACCTGGGTTGTTTCATTTAACGTAGCAGAAATAAGAGTCCCCACCCCCCGCTTTTTTTTAATTTGCAGGCTATAGTGAGCCATGGTACAAGGCATGAACTAAGAATACCTCCCCGGTGGTTCAAACCACAGCAGGGGGCGCCGAGATCAACCAGA
Source organism: Podarcis filfolensis (assembly GCF_964270895.1). NCBI lineage: Eukaryota > Metazoa > Chordata > Lepidosauria > Squamata > Lacertidae > Podarcis > Podarcis filfolensis. The sequence goes on along the minus strand of NC_139614.1, from coordinate 45,000,499 downwards.
ATCAATGCTATCGACTTCTCTCCTTTTGGAAAACCAATCTTTTTGGTATGGATACCCATTTTCATTTCTTGGCTGGAGCTTATCCGGGCTGCTAACAGAGCTAAACGGGAAAATGCGTGTATCCTATAATGGAGCAGTCTTTGCTTTCTGTAAAGAGTTTTGCAAGTAGCATCAAAATTGCTCAGCCCCCCAGCTCTGGCAGCGTGACTCAGATTTCAGTCTGTTCTGAGATGAGGCAACAATAATAGTGTCTTGTAATTCTTCGTACAACTACAAACAGATGAATGTCAAGTGTAAGAACACACACAGTTACCTTTGTTTACATAAACTTGTAGCCAGACCATAACCATGTAGAGAAAGGGCCATGAACATGCAGCGTGACTGTAATAGCTGGACGGAGTGAAATTCTACAGTTGGTCAGGCTCTAAATAAGCGCTTAAGTCTACTCAAGGTGTTGATGGAACGTGCCCAGTGAAATGCTCTGCTTTGAAAATTAGGCCCCTATGCCATGTTGCAAACAGCTTTTATGACTCCCCTTAGTTTCCCAAAAGGTTTGCTGTGCAGTATGGGCCTAGGCTGGGCCTGCTATGACTCCTGAGCCCCCTTGGGCACACAGAAGAGGGTGGTACAGGTTTCTGGATTCAGATTATATGTTATAGCAATATTGGCCTGATTCAGACTATTATTCTAGTATTGTTTTGAATCTGGGAAAGAGCAGTGGGGTCGAGTGCTCCTCCCTTACCTTCCCCTTACCATGTGCTGGCTTCAGTATAACTATTCTAGCTTGGATTAAGCCAGAGCCACCCATTATGTCCCAAACTGGGGAAATCTGGCTTAATGTCAGTTAACAAACTGGGAAAAGAAGCTCAGGATGCTTTATGAAGCCTGGAACAATAATTTCAACAGGGCCACTGTGTATATGACTTGTACAGGCAGCCTCCGATTTGTGCAGGGGTTGCATTCTGCGCAACGGTGGAACACAAATAAGCGCATTCTGACGTGTTCTGCCCTCTTTTCCAGCCACTTCCAGGTTGCCTCCTGTTCAGTTGCTGCCTGTATATGTAATTACCGAAACTCACTTGGCAAGGGAAATAAATTTTGGCCTGCACCCACAAGTGAACTTTTGTGAATATTGACAGTGGAAAACGCAGCATCGCTTCTGCAAGATTTGGGTGCAGGGAATGACGCTCCCCAACCTGGCCTGTTACCCTGAAACCGGTTCAGTCAGAGATTATTCACAATAAGTTCAGTCTCTTTTCCTTGGTGCTAAGGCACAAGGGAGCAGGCCTGTTAATCACACAGCATGGTACTGTGTGATATATATTGCCACCACAAGAACCAACGCACAGAACAATTTCTAATGTCAGCCTTACCTTTTATTACCAGGGATGCTTGTGGCAATGCAAGCAATAAGGCAGCAGCAGGCAGACAGGAGGGAGAGCATTGGAGTTTGCCACTTATGTGCAGTTATTTGTGGGCAGTTAGTACATGCTGCGGGTGAGTGGCAAACTGTGTGCGGGTCCCTTTAGAGTTGGTTGTACCTTCTAATCAGTAAGAGGATTACTTGTGCCAGCGAACCGCTAAGGTTTTTGTCGTTATGTTTTCAGGTGGGCTGTTCAGATGGCAGCATAAGATTGCACCAAATGACCTCTGAGCTTCCGCTTATGCAGTGGAACAACAGCACAAGCGGGCAGCCCATCATTTCCCTGCAGTGGGCTCTGACCAGACCAGCCGTCTTCTTTGTCTTGGATGCCATGTCTGTCGTTTACATTTGGGACCTGCTGGAAAACGACTTGGCTCCCGTAGCCAAGCAGCCTATCTGGTCCGATAAGTAAGTCCATACATAGCACGGTGTTTTAGCGATAGTCATACAAACTTGGTATAATAATAATAATAATAATAATTAATAATAATTTATTATTTCTACCCCGCCCATCTGGCTGAGTTTTCCCAGCCACTCTGGGTGGCTCCCAATCAAGTGTTAAAAACACTACAGCATTAAATATTAAAAACTTCCCTAAACAGGGCTGCCTTCAGATGTCTTTTAAAGATAGGATAGCTGCTTATTTCCTTCACATCTGAAGGGAGGGTGTTCCACAGGGCGGGCGCCACTACCGAGAAGGCCCTCTGTCTGGTTCCCTGTAACCTCACTTCTTGCAATGAGGGAACCGCCAGAAGGCCCTCGGCGCTGGATCTCAGCATCCGGGCTGAATGAGTGACTGAACTACAAGTGACTGCTGTTCCCTTGCTATAAACTCCGATCTTCATGAGCTTTACACTTCCTTAACCCATGTAAAGATTACTATCATGGTCCAAGTAATCGCCACATTTGGGGTCAGGAAGGAAATCCTCCCCACGTTTCCCTCTCTGTTCCCTCTGGTGAATAATTTCCAAGCTTAAGGTAATTGACAGTCTCCACCCCCATCGTTCTGCCCGGACACTGAGGTCCAGCGCCAAGTGCCTTCTGGCGGTTCCCTCGCTGCAAGAAGCCAAGTTACAGGGAACCAGGCAGAGGGCCTTCTCGGTGGTGGCACCCGCCCTGTGGAACACCCTCCCACCAGATGTCAAAGAGGAAAACAACTAACAGACTTTTAGAAGACATCTGAAGGTGGCCTGTTTAGGGAAGCTTTTAATGTTTAATAGATGGTTGTATTTTAATATTCTGTTGGAAGCCATCCAGAGTGGCTGGGGAAAACACAGCCAGATGGGCGGGGTATAAATAAAGAATAATTATTATTATTATTAAATGGCCATGGCTTTGAGTCTCTCCTCTCCTGATGTTGAAGCAGCAGGGTGGTTGGGGGTAGAGACAGCTCTTGGAGGTGGGAGTGGGGAGAAGCTGATGCAAATGTGGGGAGGGGGTCCTTGCTGTGTCCCTCAGATGAAGCCACATGGAATGGCAGCTTGTGGAGGCCATTTTGGACAGGAAGCAGGAAGAGCCGAATGACAGTTGGTCCTAGCCAGGCAAATGGAGGGGGATTTACTTTTTCACCTTTCTCTCCCTCTCTTCCTCCCTTTGTTAAACAAGCACTATTTTCTCCTCAGGGTTATAACTATGGCTGTACTGGGCGAGCCTGAAAAACCCAGCGGTCTCCTGGGGATTGCCCTGGCCAAAGAATCTGGAACAATAGACATAAAGTACGTAAAGAAGAAGTGGGCACTACCTCAGCCCGAGGAATCTGAGAAATTAAACTTACTTCTGCAGCAGGCCTTGTAAAAAGAAAGAAAGACATGCCTTTCTGTGAATACACACATATGACAACCATTTGATTTTAGATGTATTTGTTAATATTTGGGTTTTAGCTTGAGTAAAATACATGATTTCATATTTTTTCATTCATCTTTGTAAATAGTATTTATATATTTTTAAAGTATCGACACAGTATTTGAACCTGAGATAGAGAATATTTTTATCAAACATAAAACAGAACAAATATTCATGATATTTTATGCAAAGGGGAGATATAAATTGTATTTATATTTAATTCCAAAAATGTATTTACTTAGTATATGCTATGCATTGCAATTGTTTATAGATATTTTAGAATAAAACAACATGCAGTCCTATGAAGTTTGGGTATCTGCTTTATATATTTATCATTCATGTGAAATAAAGAGCATTAATTTGCTACAAAACATTTAATAATGTTGGGTTGGAGCCCATGGAATTAACACAGTGTTTGGTTTCTTCAGACACCTGTTACACGTTAAGTGCCTGCTTCTGGTGTGGCTGTGGGACATTATAGAATCAGGAACAACTCTTCATTGTCAGCTATGGTGCAAGCCTCTTTGTTGTTTTTGCTGCAACAGACTTAACACAATGACCTGCTCTCCCTGTGAATTATATACAAATATTTAGCTTCAGACAGTCTTGTCCACAAGAGGGCACCAAACCATTATTAGTAAATATGGGTATTTATGCAAAATACATTTGGGACAAAGAAGAGATTATTGTTATATTTAAATAACACAGCATTAACCCATGGAATGTCATTGTAATGCACACGTCTCTGGTTCCCTCAGTATTTTCCCCCTTCTCGGTTACTCGCATATATTTCAGGGAATCAGGTTTAGAAGGGTTTTCAAAATCATTAGGTTGGATCCAATTTAAGTTAAATCAGTGGAACCTAAATACAATTAAGCCTCATATTATATACCTTTACCTGGGAGTAAGTCCTACTGAATTCAGCATGGCTTACTTCTAAGTAGATCTTTTAATTATTATTTATTCCTAGCCCTTCACCCTGAGGTCCCAGGACAAGTTGAAGCAGTGTAAAATGCAATATTATAAGCAGTTTACAACAAATTTCAATCACAATTACAGTGGGTCATGAAAATAAACATCTCAAGTGCCCAAGGCCAGGGTGAAAAGGTGTGTCTTTGGCAGACGAGGAAAACACAAGTGTGAGCATCTCATATTGGGCCCACAAACAAACTGGCAACCAGTGTAAAGGTAAAGGGACCCCTGACCATTAGGTCCAGTCGTGGCCGACTCTGGGGTTGCGGCGCTCATCTCGCTTTATTGGCCGAGGGAGCTGGTGTACAGCTTCTGGGTCATGTGGCCAGCATGACTAAACCGCTTTCTGGCGAACCAGAGCAGCGCACGGAAACGCCGTTTACCTTCCCGCCAGAGCAGTACCTATTTATCTACTTGCACTTGATGTGCTTTCGAACTGCTAGGTTGGCAGGAGCAGGGACAGAGCAACACCGTTGCAGGGATTCGAACCGCTGACCTTCTGATCGGCAAGTCCTAGGCTCTGTGGTTTAACCCACAGCGCCACAGCATCCCTGGCAACCAGTGTAGCTGTTTTAAAGGGGGTTGTATGAATTCTGAATGGAGAGCCAGCCAGTAATCTGGCTGCTGCATTTTGGACCAGTTGGAATTTCCAAGTCTCTTTCAAGGGCAGCCCTAGGTAGAGCACATTGCAATAACCCAATCTGGAACACGGAGTATTGTAGCCAACTGAGCTCTGCCTTAAAGTGGCCAGAGCTGACAAACCAGCCAGAGCTGGAAAAAGGCATTCCTAGCCAGTAACAATGTTGGATCCAGGAATTTCTGCAAACTACGGACCTGTTTGTTCCAGGGGAATGCAACCAGACCCTCCCTCCAGGGACAGTCCCAGATTTCCAGAAGCCGTCCCGGTTTCTGATTTGATCCCAGAATGTCCCGCTTTTCCTTAAGATGTCCCTATTTTCATCAGAGAAATGTTGGGAGGGTATGCACCCATTCCACTATTGTTGACCTGTTATCACCTACAGTTTAAAACTGTTCAACTGCGGGTTCAAAATAAAGAAACAGACCAATTCAAATGTGATGAATTCATATATGTAACTTTTAATGCACTGCTATCGCTCGCTCACAAATCTGTAATAACGTGAAAATAAGGTAAAATGCCAGCAGTTAACAAAAGTGTCACAATTTCTGGGGCAGCTTATTTGGACTTTATCCAAGTACAAACATTTGGTGCCTCTTCCCTCCCTCCCCCTGATTAGTACAGATCACTTTATTCACATTATCTCAGCCAAGAAGAGACGAGAGACATGAAATCTTGATGTCCTTGCACTTTGGTTCCAAGTAAAGAGATTACTTAAACAATCTGGCCCTGAGCTAGGGAAGTGTAGCGCAGAAGACTAGATCAGCCTGGTCATAGGCTTAGCCTACATGTTTTTCAGAGATGTTGATGGACTACAACTCCCATAATCCCCTGGGCTTATGTGAGGTGAAACCCAACAACTTTGGGCCAAAGGCTTCCCTCCCTGTGTTACATGGAACATAGAAAGTTACCCAAAATCATGTCACACATAGCCCATGGTTCTGAAGGGAAGAGAGAGATGTTTTAAAAACAAGTTTTCAAACACAAAATAATAAAAACTGAAAGCACTACCTTTAAAAAATATTCTCTAACTGCATTTGAAGAATAATATCTAAAAACAGAACTTTGGCTTTCATTTCAGCTTTTAATATTTTTAACCCTGACTTCATTAATCATCTCTTTAAATGATGGGGTTCTATCCAGTTTTGGTTCTACTCAAGATGAACCAAATGATGGGGTTCTATCCAGTTTTGGTTCTACTCCCGTTGAAATTAATGGAGATGCCTGACTTAAGTCCATTAATGTTTATGTGCCAACGCTGAATACAACTAAGCCGATAATATCTCTCCAGGTGGAATCTCCATGTGGCCCGGAGAGCAATTACGTTATTCGATCAACAAGCTGGTTTTTAAGCTAAGCAAACAATCAGATAAAAACAGGCAGCAAATACAATTTCATTAGGCGGGTTGGTGGTTAAATAACTATATGATGATGACTACCACTGATGTACATCAGTTCCCAGAAATAAAACAAGATAATGTTCTAAAGCATGTTTGCATGTATACCTCTAGGCACAAACTGAAAAAAAATAACAGTGAGGAAGAAACTAGTGAACACTAGTTCCCTGCCCCAAGGAACTAACAATCTAGACAGACAACACTAGAGACGCGAAAAGGAAATGGAGGCAGACATAAGATATAAGAGAAATAAGTGGTTTTACAAATCATTTGGAAACGAAAGGGAGAGGTCAGCTGGAATTCACAACTAGATGAACAATTTGGGAAGAACTGATGCTTTTGAATTATGGTGCTGGAGGAGACTCTTGAGAGTCCCATGGACTGCAAGAAGATCAAACCTCTCCAATCTTAAGGAAATCAGCCCTGAGTACTCACTGGAAGGACAGATCGTGAAGCTGAGGCTCCAACACTTTGGCCACCTCATGAGAAGAGAAGACTCCCTGGAAAAGACCCTGATGTTGGGAAAGATGGAGGGCACAAGGAGAAGGGGACGACAGAGGACGAGATGGCTGGATAGTGTTCTCGAAGCTACCAGCATGAGTTTGACCAAACTGCGGGAGGCAGTAGAAGACTAAACAACAAGAAGACTAAACGACTAAACAACAAAAGTAAACAGTGTTGGGAACTGCAGATCTGTGAATGGTCAATTACAGTTCCCAGGATTATTTGAGGGAAGCCATGATGGTTAAACTGCTATAAATACACTTTAAATGTGTGGTGCTGATATGACCATATACGCTTGGGAGTATGTCTCCTGGTTCTTAGTGGACATGCACACTGTTTCTGGATCAGGGCGAGTGTCCCAGTTTCTCTGCTTTGTTAGGTATTTGTTCCCAAAGAAATAAAACGTTCGAGGAGAAACTGTTAAATTCCTAATACTGAAAGTAACTGACCTCCAAAGACCTAAAACTCTTCAAGGCACCAATTTGCCCTCTCACCTTTATTACCGCTTTCTGGCTCGCTGCTGTTCTCTCTCAGCTTTTTCGGATGAGAAAATGGAGGATGGAAAAATAATAATTAAATTATAAAAAATAATTCTTCTGGTGGAAACTGCCCAAGGCTTCTCAGAGAAGCTGCCTATTTATATGACATGTACCCCAACATGCTCCTCGCAAACATAACAACCTTAATCCCCAGCCTCCTTTGCCAAGACAGTGTATGGAGTCACAAATGAAAAGGAATAAATTCATCTCGAACTTTCTGCCCTTTCAGCCATGTGCCAAAACAAGTAAAGCCTTTGATCTGAGGCAAGAGAGAAACTCTCTCCCGCCAACCCCCTGCCACATTTCTGTGACAAATTAGAAGGAGAAATGTGTTTTTCAAGGGTCCTGTGCCAAACAGCAAGGATTATGCATGGATTTACATGACAAAAGGACGAAAAAGGTGAGTGGCAGGATAGCAGCACTTAATGGAAAGGTGCAAAGAGAAGCATAAAATGTCTGGGTTGGTGCTGATTGACAGATGGAGGAACACCCCAAAAGAACTCAAGCCTTGCAGACAACAGAAACACACACCCCAAAGAAAATTGGGAACTGTAGTTTGCAAAGGGTACTGGGAATGGTTAGAACTATTTCATTGGCTACCAGTTTGATTCTGGGCACAATTCAAAGTGTTGCTTACCCTATACATGCCCTCCAACATTTCTCCAATGAAAATAGGGATACCCCATGCCATAATGATAATTTTACTATTTATACCCCACACATCTTACTGGGTTGCCCCAGCCACTCTGGGCAGCTTCATATATAAAAACATAATAAAACGTTTTTTAAAAACCTTCCCTATACAGTGGTACCTCGGGTTAAGAACTTAATTCGTTCTGGAATTAAGACGCGCAATTTCTGTTCTCATCCTGAAGCAAAGTTCTTAACCTGAGGTACTATTTCTGGGTTAGCGGAGTCTGTAACCTGAAGCGTATGTAACCTGAAGCATCTGTAACCCAAAGTACCACTGTACAGGATTGCCTTCAGATGGCTCATATACACTTCAACATTTATCCAATGAAAATAGGGATGTACTAAGAAAAAGTGGGACATTCCGGGATCAAATCGGAAACCAGGATAGCTTCACTAAATCAGGGACGTCCCTGGAAAATAGGGACAGTTGGAGGGCTTGCCTATATGGTTTAAGCCTTATATGATCTCTCTGTGCCCACCTTGCCTCGTGTGAGCACCTCGTCTCCAGCATATTATGTCAAGAGCTGAAATCACAAACCCCACGTCACAACATATATAGGGGAACCTGCAGGAGGCCTTCATTCACCTGGCTCACCTGGCACCTTCGTTGCATATCTTTAGGTGCCAGGCTAAAACATTCCTCTTCTCCCAGGCTAATTAAACTATCTATGGTTTTTAAAACAGGGGTGGTGGTATTGTTTGTTAGTATGGTATGTATTTTTTGAGTTCTTAAATTTTAAACTGCCCTGTGATCCTCAGATGAAGAGTGGTATAGAAATTTAATAAATAATAAGTCATGTAATGCTTCATGATGTTCGTTTCCAAAGTGGTAAAAACGGCAAGTTTGAAAGAAAGACCCATGTCAAATGCTAGCACTCATTTGCTAGCTCTGTCTGCACTCTAGCCAATTTAGTGGACATCTCTTCTTTTTATCTGATAGCTTCACAGAAAGGAAAAACCTATTTCTTGGTCATTATGGCAATGCATCGCAGGTAATACAACTTCCATTAACTTGACCATTTTAATATTTCCATTTCCACGCAGCAAATTGCTCCCTATTACGCCACGAACGTGTGATCCTTATATCATAAGGCTTGGTTGCTTGCATAGCTGTGTAATTGTAGCTTATTAAGTAGGCAGATGTAATTACTGTAAGTAAGCCCCCTTATTTTGAGAGACTGGCCATCTGGGGTTGTGTAACAGCAATCAAATGAAATATACACTCGCCCCCCCCCCCCTTCTTGAGAGGCAGCTGTGAAAATGAGCGGAGAGGTTGGCTACTGAGAATTGTTTAGCCAGTTCAGAACAATTTCCTCAATGCTATTCTGCATCCGGATGAAAGTTTGTTGTGGAACTGGTGCTGAGCATACCCACAACCTGTTGTTGTTGTTGTTGTTGCTGCTGCTGCATTCTTACAACATTGTTGTGATCCAAATGACAGACCATACTTCCTTTCACATCAGGTTTACATACATACCATACATTTAAGTACATGGCTTCCCACAAACAATCCTAAGAACTGTGACTTACTTCTCACTCTGAGCAAATATTATTATTGTTATTGTTATTATTTTATGTATTTATATCCTGTACTGGTTTGGGGTTTTTAAAGGAGGGATTGCAATGGGTTTCCCCTAAGCCTGCTAATATTTCCCTCTTTTGTGTCTGTGAGTAGTGCCATGTTGACTTCCTAAATATTGGTATTCTCCCTCAAATGTTCATAATATGACTGACGGGCCATTGTCATTTATAGCACTTTAAACAATGAAGTTTTCGCAAGCTCATCTGAGATGGTTCTGGGTTTCTGAGCCCTTGTGGGATATAATGTGATGAGCATCTGTTAGACTGCCTAGAAAAAATTATGATTATTTTTTTGGCATGGAATCTTTCAAACAATATCCTCTCTGGGAAGGAAATATTTATAGTCTTAAGAAATTCAGGACAGTCGCTTAGGATGCCTGGTTGTTTTCACTGTGGCTGTTTTTCTTTTTAATTCTCTCAGAACTGTTTGGTTTGAAAGGCTCCTTTTCTGTGATGGATGAGGCCTGACCTGCAGTATCAGCACCTAGCAAGTGTCACAGGTTTGCCGGGAAGCAATCAAGCAAAATCTCGCAAGCTTTGTTTTTGTGCTGCATAACTAAAATGCAGCAATGGTGTGCAGAATGGCCCAAGTGACCTGTAATTGCGCCATTTTGAATCAGCAAAGTTTTTTTGGATCACATGTATAATCTTCATTACAATACAAGCAAGACAAAACAATAAGGAGAAACAATTATTGTATAGCAGAATCGGAAAATTAATCAGCATTTTCGTGCAAATTTCTCCTCCTCAAAACTGCAAACAAAATGTGCATTACATTCTTGTAAGCAGTTTTCCCTAATGTTTTGTATGTTGTTTTTACTAACATGTTCCTTTTTATGTACCGGTACGTTTCCTAATATGTGCATTTTTGTGAACTGCATTGAAAAATTCTTCAAGTAGAACTTAGTTGAATAGAAACCTTTTCTCTACAAGAGAAGGCCAGAATAGCGCTACAGGTGGAAACTCAACGTGGCCCAGAGTTTAATGCATCAGCAATTAAAAGTTATTAGATCAACAAGGTGGCTTTTAAGCTAAGCAAACGATCAGATAAAAACAGCACAGGCAGCACACGCAATTTTAATAGGCAAGATTGTTATTAAAGGACTACACTGTAGTGACTACCACTGATATACAGGAAACCAGAAAGAAGAAAACAACATTATATTTTTAAGCACGTTGGCAAATACGCCACTAGGCGCAAACCGGAAAATAACAGGAAGAGAGAAACCATTTAGTTTGCTGAGAAAGGGGGTCCCTACCCCAAGGAGCTTAAAATCTAGACAAATACACCAGAGACAAGGTGAAGGAAATGGAGTCAGAGGTAAACATGCAAGAAATATGCAATTATTTATCCAGTTGGTTTTATGAAATCATTGTGCAATGAAAGGATGAGGTCAGCTGAAATGCACAACCCAATGAACAGTCCACATATTTTCTTTTATGTAAATAACATTGAACTGAGTGGGATCGAGCTAAAGGACTGCAACACCATACACGAAAACATAAAAAGAGCCCGAATAGATCAGGCCTACTCAATATTGGCTCTCTGGGGGGGAAATAATAATGAGAAATGAATTCAGCCAAACTGATCCACTGACGTCCCGCATTCAAGATTAGAAGCTGACTCCAAGGATTCCTGTTTTTCTGTTATATTTTTAACTCAAAATTAACTCAAATACTTTGTCTGGTAGCAAGTACCTGCTATGAAAGGGCTTGCATTTTTCTGGTTTAACATCATGCAGCCTCATGACTCATGAGACTGAAATCAAAGATAGGAGGCCTTGCTCTTTTTTGTAGTTGTATTGTTGAGTTTTTAATGTAAAATTCCGTGGAAGACGATGACATCTCATATAGGCCCATATTTATAATAATACTTTTCAAATAAAAGTCCTCCCCTCCCTGCTTTGCTATTACCAAACTGAAGCAGCAGAAGAATGTTTCCATTAAGCCTTCCTTGACTGGAGGCCTTCGTCTTGCTGCTTTTTATACCACCGGAGGACATTTCTCTTTTTGTTATTCTGCCACTTGTGAACAGGCTTGAGGTTGCGCGATCTTACTGAACCAAGTAAATCATTCTCAGTTTCTTTAGACAGTGGCACCTCGGGTTACAGACGCTTCAAGTTACAGACTCTGCTAACCCAGAAATATTACCTCGGGTTAAGAACTTTGCTTCAGGATGAGAACAGAAATTGTGTGGTGGCGGCGCGGCGGCAGCGAGAGGCCCTCTTAGCTAAAGTGGTGCTTCAGGTTAAGAACAGTTTCAGGTTAAGAACAGACCTCCAGAACGAATTAAGTTCTTAACGTGAGGTACCACTGTATTTAAGAGCTATAGTCACTGGTCCCGTTCCACAGGTGTTGCTTTACGTGGGGGCTACCTTTGAAGGTGACCCAGAAACTACAACTAATCAAGAATGCGGCAGCTAGACTGGTGACTGGGAGTGGCTGCCGAGACCACATAACACCGTTCTTGAAGGACCTACATTGGCTCTCAATACATTTCCGAGCACAATTCAAAGTGTTGGTGCTGACCTTTAAAGCCCTAAACAGCCTCAGTCCAGTATACCTGAAGGAGCGTCTCCACCCCCATCGTTCAGCCCGGACACTGAGGTCCAGCTGCAAGGGTCTTCTGGCGGTTCCCTCACTGTGAGAAGCAAAATTACAGGGAACCAGGCAGAGGGCCTTCTTGGTAGTGGCGCCTGCCCTGTGGAATGCCCTCCCGCCAGATGTCAAAGAGATAAACAACTATCTGATGTTTAGAAGACATCTGAAGGCAGCCCTGTTTAGGGAAGTTTTCAATGACTTTCAAAGTATTTTTAATCTTTTGTTGAAAGCCGCCCAGAGTAGCTGGGAAAACCCAGCCAGATGGGCGGGGTATAAATAATATATTATTGTTATTATTGTTGTTATTATTGTTATTATTGTTATTATTTGCTTGCAGAGTGCAGAGATGTCTTTCCCATTTCCCCCATAGTGCCTTACCGAAGGGCCTAGTTAAGCTTCAGAACACGCTCCCAGAGGAGGCAGTGATGCCCACCAGCTTACATGGCTTTAAAAGAGGATCAGACAAATTCAGGGAGGAAAAAGGCTATCAATGGCTACTTGCTGTGATGGCTATGCACTGCCTCTATTGTCAGAGACAGTTACGCCTCTGAATGCCAGTTGCTGGAAACCACAAGAGGAAAGAGTGCTCTTGTGTTCGAATTCTGCTTGCGGGTTTCCCCGGGCATCTGCTTGGCAACGTGAGAACAGGATGCTGCACTAGATGGGCCACTGACCTGATTCAGCAGGCTCTTCTCATGTTCTTAAGGGTCACTGCCACGGAAAAGAAATTCACCATCTGCCCCTTTGCTTTCATCACTCCCCTGCAGAGCAAGGAGCCCACACACTCGGCTTTCTTTCGTTTATTTTTAATATAGAGTCCCTATACCAAACACTGTGGGCTAAAGCTCACTTAATCCTGCCACCTTTAATTCCTCGTCTTCCTATGGTTGTATTCTTCCTTCAAAACATGTCATCTTTTTCATTTCTGTTTGGATTCTCAGATCTATTGCAGTTCTCAGACGATGAGGGAAATGTCGGTTTTTACCAGCTTGTTCTCACAGGCAAATGCAGAGAGATCCTTTCGCTGCTAAAACTAGGGCGCTGCAAAGTGAACAGGAAACCTCCCCCCACCTGTTTTTGGTCCTGATTAAAGCAGAAGTTCCTACTGCATTTCCATCGAGTTATTTTAACCTCAGTAATTCATAACAGCGGTTTATTATGGTGGTCCCACCGCTTCCCTCTTCAGCACGAAGAGGTTTCAGTTCATTAGTTTAGTCAGGAGTCCATTATCCCTTCACATTTCCAGAGCATGTGGAGCAGAAAATAGGCATTTGCTTCGAGGCTAATGAGGGGGAAAGGTTGGTTTTTCCTAAAGGACTATAAAGGAATTCCTAAATTTGTTGGGGTTGGTAGACAACTTCAAATTTATATGCTTCAGTCCAGTAAAAGATTGGCATGGCTAAAGACCTGGCCCTCAAAACAGATTAAAACGTCCAGCAGAATGCACTTTACATCAACAAATATTGTTGTTGTGCGTACAGCACCCCCCAAAAGGTTCCTACATTCAGCACCAATGTACATTAACACACATTGTGTATACGCTCTAAGAATGAGAGTTTTAAAAAATAGATTATTCATAATCACTCGTGTTCCCTGGCACTGTCTGACCAAGCTGATCATATGCAAAGTATCTAGTAAGCACCATATTCCTTTGTACCTTCCTAGTTCCTCCAAAAACTCTTTGTACATGTTCATACAATGCAGGCAAAGTTTAAGTTGGCCTGTTATCTAACACTGAAGCTAAGCAAAAAAAAGGTAAAGGTAAAGTACCCCTGACAGTTAAGTCCAGTCGCAGACGACTCTGGGGTTGCGGCGCTCATCTCGCTTTACAGGCCCAGGGAGCCGGCATTTGTCCGCAGACAGTTTTTCTGGGTCATGTGGCCAGCATGACTAAGCTGCTTCTGGTGCAATGGAACACCGAAACCAGAGGAGCGCACGGAAACGCCGTTTACCTTACCACCGGAGGAGTACCTATTTATCTGCTTGCACTTTGATGTTCTTTCGAAAAGGTAGGTTGGCAGGAGCTGGGACCGAACAACGGGAGCTCACCCCGTTGAGGGGATTCGAACCGCCTACCTTCTGATCGGCAAGCCCAAGAGACTCAGTAGTTTAGACCACAGCACCACTACATTCCTCCTGAGTAGTGTAGTGGTTAAGAGCGGTAGACTCGTAATCTGGTGAACCAGGTTCGCGTCTCTGCTCCTCCACACGCAGATGCTGGGTGACCTTGGGCTAGTCACGCTTCTCTGAAGTCTCTCAGCCCCACTCGCCTCACAGAGTGTTGTGGAGCAGATGGATTTATTATCTGAAGCTGCATGGTGTCCCTTCCCAGGAATGTAATATTGTGAAGTGTTGTTCTTGGGTTTTTTTTCTGCCCAAAGGCAACTGCAAGAAAAGTACATGTGCTCTGTTGTGAACTTTGATGTGACATCTCTTTGGAAATTAGCAAAAACCCATTTCCAATCCTGCCCCACTCCTTGCTACTAGTCCTGTTCATAATACTCTATCCCACATTCGAACTATTAATAGCTCTCTGCAGGCTGCGTGGGAAAGTTGCCATTTACCTCTTTGGTTAGGGAGATGGTTGCCAAAAAACCTTGGGACTTCCTGAAAGGTGGGGCATGCATTACTTCACTTTCCCGCCCCAGCTAAGGATGATGATAAGATGATCGATTGCTGCTAGTTATGATGATAGCTACATACAGTATACCAGTTCTGGGGGTAATGAATGAGAGAGTGCAATTGCACTCATGTTTCGTTAGCTGCTCTGAGCCCAGCTCTGGCAAGGAAGGGTGGGATACAAATAAAATTTATTATTATTATTATTATTATGAACACCCTATAGATTTCTGGGTTGCCATTGTCAAGGCAGAATGTGTGATTAGCTGAGCCTTTGGTCTGACCCATCAGAGATCTTACTGTGTTCCTATAATTGTGGGTAGCATAACCATACATTCAAGATTACACCCAAATTGTCAGGTGTGCATGCAGGAGCCAGGCCCTGTGACCAATAGGACTTTGCAGGACTGGGGCCTTCCTAAGTTCTGAAGAGGCGAGGCGAGGCACGTCCTCACAGGTGAGGCCGATTGGTAACTCACAGCACCTGGGGGCAAGAGCTGGGAAGGGATATAAGGTCAGCATTTCTCTTTGGCTCTTTGCCACAGCAACACGCTTCCTGCCTTGGGCTTCTTGCTTCTCGGACCCTTGGCTTCTTGACTCCCGGCTCGCTGACCCTCAGACTCCTGGCTTCTGGACCTTCTGGACTCCTGCTCTCACCTTGCCATCTTGCCCCTGGTCCTGATGTCCCCTGCTGGGACTTCGATCGCCCGTGAACTGGACCATGACACAAATATACAGGTCTGATTGCTTAAAGTGGAACGGTCTCCCTTGGGAGGTTGTGGACTTTCCTTCCTTGGAGGTTTTTAAGCAGAGGTTGGATTGCCATCTGTCATAGATGTGCTTTAGCTGAGATTCCTGCATTGCAGAGGGTTGGACCAGGTGACCTTTGGGGTTCCTTAAACTGTATGACTCTACGAAAGTGTGGGCAAGTACAAATCTCCTGGAGCTGTCCTCAACAAGGAATTGCTCAAACTGGAGAATATAGCAGATCTAGCAACAGTGGTTTGGCTCTCTGTACACATCTGGAGCCAATAAAATTTAGGGCTGTGGTGAAGTGCCCTGGCTGAAATTGCTAATGGCGCACCTCAGTAATGAGTCAGTGCTGACCTGCAGGACTTACGTTCTGCGATGCTTGACACCAGAAGACTTATTTTCAGTTTTGCATGTGACATCATTGTG
This sequence comes from Podarcis filfolensis, assembly GCF_964270895.1. Lineage (NCBI taxonomy): Eukaryota > Metazoa > Chordata > Lepidosauria > Squamata > Lacertidae > Podarcis > Podarcis filfolensis. The sequence goes on along the minus strand of NC_139614.1, from coordinate 44,984,512 downwards.
TACGAAAACTCTTATCTTCTCTCCTCCAAAATGCTTGTGTTTCCAAGAGGCTGAATTCAGTACATGCTGGCAAAATGATGAGGTGCATTTTCCGGAAAAAAAGATAAAAGCGTTGTGCTAACTGAACTGGAGCTGTTTGTACGAGGCACAAATTCAGTACACCATCATGCACACACATGCGCCTGGGCACATGCCCCTCCAATAGTGAACCAATTATATAGGTCCTGTTGCAATCTTTATTTTATTATGAATTTGCGGGGGGGGGCGCTCCCCATAATTTCTGAATTCAGTAATGGGTTAGAATTCAAGCAAACCTCTAAATTCCTGATTCTAGGAAGAGTTTGAAATAGCACAGGCCAGCTTCCTCATGAGGTGATCGCTTGATAATGACCAAGAGGTTGACATAACAAAAGATGGGCCATTGAGAGATTTGTTGTTGTTGTTTAGTTGTTTAGTCATGTCTGACTCTTCGTGACCCCATGGACCAGAGCACGCCAGGCACTCCTGTCTTCCACTGCCTCCCGCAGTTTGGTCAAACTCATGCTGGTAGCTTTGAGAACACTGTCCAACCATCTCGTCCTCTGTCGTCCCCTTCTCCTTGTGCCCTCCATCTTTCCCAGCATCAGGGTCTTCTCCAGGGAGTCTTCTCTTCTCATGAGGTGGCCAAAGTATTGGAGCCTCAGCTTCAGGATCTGTCCTTCCAGTGAGCACTCAGGGCTGATTTCTGTCACAATGGATAGGTTTGACCTTCTTGCAGTCCATGGGACTCGCAAGATTTAGATTTGAGAGATTTAGTGCCAGTCAAGTAAGTGAAGTCCCTCCCTGGGCCCTGGTATTAGTTGGCAAGACTAAAGGCCAGTGCTGAGGGGGTTTGGGGTGGGGCGCTGATGGGCTAGCAAAACTGTGACAGGCTGTAAAAGGAGACAGAGAGCATGGCTGATTTCTGTTTTGTATATAATTTTATTAAGTTTTCTGTTTTACATTTTACATACTTAAGATATCAATGACTTCCCTTCTCTTTCCATGGTTCATTTCACATATCATAAATCCCTGCATATACCATTCAGTATTCCATTATTGCATCTATCAAAACTTGTTTACACTGTTGAAGTTATCTTAATGCTGCCAGCATTTTCAGCTGTATACAATTATTTCCCGTATATTCAATAAACGTTTTCCAATCTTCTTTAAACGTACGTTCTTCTTGTTCTCTTATTCTATATGTTAAGTCTGCGAGTTGTGCATATTCTGTCAAGTTAAGTGGCCTTTCTTCTTTAGTTAGGATCTCACTTGTTTTCCATTTTTTGGGCTAACAAAACACGGACCGCAGTAGTAGCATACATAAATAACCTTTTATGACACCTGGGAATTTCAGTCTGAATTATCCCCAACAGAGAGGACTCTATTTTTTTGGGAAAGTACTTTTAAACATTTTTTTTTTCAATTCATTGTGGAACATTCCCCAATACTCTTTTACCCATTTACAAGTCTACCACATATGAAAGAATGTTCCCTTCACCTCTTTGCATCTCCATCACTTATCTGATTCAGTCATATATATGTGAATCATTTTCAGGTAGTTCTCCTTCAAAGAATAACATGCTGTAAACTTCAAGTCACTTTTCCAGAGTTTCCCCCAAGGGTTACAATCTATATTGTGTCCTATATCTACTGCCCGGTGTGTCACTGAGGCTTTAACAAGCTCGTCTTTTGTTTCCCAGTCTAATAACAAATTTTAGACAAAAGTTTCTCTTTGTTTTGTAGAAGTTCTTTTTCGAATTGTGAGCTTTGATCTGAAAAACCATTCCGCCCCCCCCCCCGGCCAATTTCTGTTTTGGATCCAAGGCTGCTGCGCCTATGGGAGAAGCGAGAGACCTGCCTGGAGTGTAATACTGGGAACCTCTTTATCATAGGCTCAGGTTGCATATAAAAAAGGTAAAGGTAAAGGACCCCTAACAGTTAAGTCCAGTCGCGGACAACTCTGGGGTTGCGGCACTTATCTCGCTTTACAGGCCGAGGGAGCCGGCGTTTGTCTGCAGACAGTTTTTCCGGGTCATGTGGCCAGCATGACTAAGCCGCTTCTGGCACAATGGAACACCAAAACCAGAGCAGCGCACGGAAACGCCATTTACCTTCCTGCCAAAGCAGTACCTATTTATCGACTTGCACTTTGATGTGCTTTCGAACTGCTAGGTTGGCAGGAGCTGGGACTGAGCAACAGGAGCTCACCCCGTCACGGGGATTTGAACTGCCGATCTTCTGATTGGCAAGCCCAAGAGGCTCAGTGGTTTAGACCACACCACCACCTGCGTTGCATACACACACACACACACACACACACGTAAATGCACCATATATCATAAAGACACCACAGTCTCTGCTGCACCTCATTTCCAAAAGGAATCACAGTCCCTGGGTAAACACCTATAGATCCCTGGAATCGTGCACTGCTCACAGATTGGCATGGCATGTAACAATTTGTAGCCTAAACAGACTCGGTGTGCAACCTCAGAACTCCTAGATGTGCTTCCTAGGATGTTAAGATGATTTTTTTTTGCTTCCTTTTTGAGCAACGCTCGTGTGAAACCTTTCCACAAAGCTGCCACTCAAGGGAACTCCTAATCTAAAGGCGAGAGTCATTTGTGCTTGAGCTGTTAAACCTAATCTCTTGTTGGCCTATGAGCATTTTTGCTCATTCCCCATAGGGCAAACGCAGAACTAGTTAATGGAAGCTGAAGCTGCAGGCTTGGAACACACCAGATGCCTGTCCACCTGCTTTCATCATGAAAATGCAATCTAGGGCTAATTCCACTGTAGCTGAAGAATGAGCCTGCCGCTGGTTCGTGGGCAGGGCTGCCTGGCTCTGTCCGACTTTCCAGGCAACTCTGACTTCTGATGGCACATATCATAAGTAGCAGCACAATGACAAGGAAGAGAGAAAAAGCTGCAGGTTCAAATCCAATGCAACCAAGAGGCTCTTAATCTCAGGGTTCAAGCCCCATGTTGGACAAAAGTATATAAAAGTAGTTTACTCACATTCTGTTCACAGTTGGATCCCAGAAGGCAGACTTAGTTACAAAGTATATACATGTGGATCTACTCCATATTGGGGGGGGGGGTTAATCCCAGTGACTGCAGACTGGCAGTCACTGCAGTTCACACGACGAATGGAAGATGGAAAAGAAGGGAGGAGGGCTGTGTGCCTTGTGCTTTTGTTACCTGCACAGGTAAGGTCATATCCACCTCTAGTCACATGCAAGAGGAAGTATATGCCAGTCCAGAAGGAAACAGGAAGTTCTGACTGGTTGGACCAAACATCCCCTTCCATGTCCACTCTAGGAAAACAAGGAATGTTGTATTTGAATGCTGCCTATGTATCACAACCCACAAAAGATTCCTGCACTGTAGGGGTCAGACTAGATGACCCTTGTGGTCCCTTCCAACTCCCAAACATGATTCTATGAAGAAAAACTAAGGCTGTGGCCAGGGCCATAGGTAGGGGATGGTGAGGTGGGCCCCTGCCAGGGGCAGAGGCGATTGGGGGGCGGGCACAAAATCGGCTTAAAAATATGTCCATAAATATAAATATTGATTATTGCCTCATAAGAAATGGTTTTAAATAGAGGGTGAATTGAATGGCTGGAGGGGGCGGGGGTTGGAGGAGAGGCGGAAAGAAGAGCTAATTTGTCTGTGGCTAGGGGGCGCAATCTGGAAGGTTCTGCCAGGGGGGCAAGATCACCCAGCTATGCCTCTGGCTGTAGCACTTACCTGGAGGCAAGACCCATTGAACTCAACAGGGCATACTTCATACTTGTGCCGTAATTAACTGTTGGGTTGTATTTCTTAATTGACTGATCAGTTACATTAATCTATCGAAATATTTTAGATAGACTAAAAAGATGACACAGTCAGCAGATTTTTTAAAAAGTATTAATGGCTTTTAATACAGGTGTACTAAAATCCATTAATACTTTTTTTTTTAATCTGCTGACTGTGTCATCTTTTTAGTCTATCAAAAAGTATTAATGGCTTTTAATACAGGTGTACGGGACGTGGGTGGCGCTGTGGGTTAAACCACAGAGCCTAGGACTGGCCGATCAGAAGGTTGGCGGTTCGAATCCCCGCAACAGGGTGAGCTCCCGTTGCTTGGTCCCAGCTCCTGCCAACCTAGCAGTTCGAAAGCACGTCAAAGTGCAAGTAGATAAATAGGTACTGCTCCGGCGGGAAGGTAAACGGCGTTTCCGTGCGCTGCTCTGGTTCGCCAGAAGCAGCTTAGTCACACTGGCCACAGGATCCGGAAGCCATACACCAGCTCCCTCGGCCAATAAAGCGAGATTAGCGCCGCAACCCCAGAATCGGTCACGACAGGACCTAATGGTCAGGGGTCCCTTTACCTTTAGTAATACAGGTGTACACACATGACTGCAGGTGTCCCTTCTTGCATATGAGAGAAGAGGGAATGCCTCTTCTGAGATTATGCCTGATGCAACATGAATGTATCATCTAAAATAGGGATGGGGAACCGACAGCCCTCCCTATGTTGTTGGACTACAAATCCCATCATCCCTGACCACTGGTTATGCTGGCTGAGATTGATGGGAATTGGAGTTCCGCAACATCTGGGGGAGACCACAGGTTCCCTCTCCCTGATGAGAAAACAGAATCCCTAAACTCCAACATGCTTCCATGCTAAGCCCTTTCTTTATTTGCTCCCTTTTTTTAGTTTCATAAATTGGACAGGTTGCTTTTTTTGAAATGCATTTTGGTGCTTTACATTTCTATGCAGGGATAATTCCAAATTGAGCTCAAAGGGACTTACTCCCAGATAAGTGTGTATAACAACCTTCCCTGACCTGGTGTCTTCCAGATTTTGTGGATGACATATCCTATAAGCCCCTTGCTTCCCCAAACATCTGGAGGGTACTTACCAGGTCAGGGAAGACTGGCATATAAGATTGCAGCCTCAATTGCTGTAGGATGGAGATGTTAACATTAAGTTGTAGCTGTTATAAAACCATCTTATTGCCCTGCTGGATGGAAAGGTTGATTAAAAAGAGACAAAACAAAACAAAAAAGAAAACAAGCAGGAAAGTGGAAGCTAAAATAATGACTTTATAGTGAATGTACAATGCAGCTAAGTAATACCCAGAGTAAAATTGTTGATTTCAATGGGACTGCTCAAATCTAGTTGGATATCACCCAATACATTATCGTTAAAAGATTTATATTTTTGCATTCATGTTTCCCCCCTCCCCATTGGGAAGAGGCATAGCATGTTGGGATTTGCTAATAAACAATCAGCACTATGGTTTTGCTTGGACATAGACACCTCCTGTTCTCTTTGCTTGGCCCTTACTTGGACTGACCTGTGTGTGCAAGAAGATACAATGCTATTCTTCATGTCACAGAATCATAGTTGAAAGGGACCATGAGAGTCATCTAGTCCAACCTCCTGCAATGCAGGAACCTTTTGCCCAACATGAGTCTTGAATCCATGACCCTGAGATTAATTGTCTTGTGTTCTACCGACTGAGCTATCCCAGTGGTTCATCGCAGAAGATTATTAAATATACTCCTTTAACACCTATCCTTTGAAATCTATTTTTCTCATTTTCATACACTGTTGTAATATTTCTCAAAGTTCTAGCTTTTTCTTCTTACTATTGACTGGTTAGATACTAGTTAGATGGAGCACTTTTAAGCCCCTTTGAGTTCAGTAGCAGAGTTAACCCAATGCTTACATCTTCCTCATTTAAAGCAGTGAGATTTTAAAATGCTTTGCTTTGTCTGGATCATAACCAAGGTTTTTATGGGAAGTTTTTGAGACTGCGCTTCTCAATAAAGCACATAAGCCTTTGAAAACAAGTACAGTTTCCTTCATGTTCTTAGGTACAGTGGTACCTCGGGTTACATACGCTTCAGGTTACAGACTCCGCTAACCCAGAAATAGTACCTCAGGTTAAGAACTTTGCTTCAGGATGAGAACAGAAATCATGCTCCGGCGGCGCAACGGCAGCGGGAGGCCCCATTAGCTAAAGTGGTGCTTCAGGTTAAGAACAGTTTCAGGTTAAGAACGGACCTCCAGAACGAATTAAGTACTTAACCTGAGGTACCACTGTATTACATTTCTTTGCCCTCAAACCTACACCATGCTGATGTCTAGCTACAAACCAGCACCAGTGGTTTTCCACCAGTGTGCCGTGGCACCCTGGGGTGCCTTGAATGATGGTCAGGGGTGCCGTGGGCAACACTGGCCTCTGTCCCTCTTTCCTTCCTTCCCTCCTCTGACGCCCTCTTGCATCTCTGCCTCCCAAAGGCTTATGCAGTTGTTTGTTGCGGCAGCTCTGGTGACAAGCTCCACAGGTGAATGGTGTCTCTGGGACTGGCCAGGAGATGTTTCCCAGGCCCCTGTGGGGCAGTGGGAGGAGGCACTTCTCTTGGGGGCAGGGGAGCAGCTCAGAGACCAGGAGAGGCAGCTGCAGCTGCCCAGAGGACTCCCAAGGAGAGGGGAGAGGAGGCTGAGGGAACACTCCACAGGGAGGGTGTTCAGAAAAGGGTGAGAGGCTGCCAGCTCGGCAGGCAAGGGGTGACATAACTGGGCTCCTGAGCCCCACAGGGGTGCCGCAGAAAGAATGCAGTTGGTCAAGGGAGCCATGGACTCAAAAAAGTTGAAAACCCCTGGATTACACATAACAGGTTGTATTCAATATTAGCCATACTTTAAGAGTATGAAACTGAAATGGAAATGGCTGTTTCATTACTTTCAATTGGTCTACTCTGAGTAAAATTCCATGGGCTACAACCCAATATGCTGAAGGTTACATTGGAATACACTCTGCACTTGGCTGGGTTTGACTTCTAAAAGTACCTGCAATGTAAGTGACTTGTTGATAGACCTGCAGTGATGTGCAGTGATTTCCTACTGCATGAGAAGACTTCCCCAGAATCTCTCAGGGCAGGTGAAGTTTCTGACAAGCACTGCATTAAGTAGGTGACTTCATCTTTTCAAAACATGCGCCAGGTCTATAATTAGCTGTGGGTTGTTACATTGTTGCCAAGAACAAGTTGTCTGTTCTTTTACAAATAACTGCAAGAAGAGATTTCAAGTATACTGGAGAAAAATCCCATTGGCCAATAAAACTTTTGATGTTTAGGTCCAGGGATTGCATTCTCATTTGGAGAAAGCTCAAGAACTTAACTGCTCTTGTAATACTGGGCCTTCGCTTGTTCTCAAGCACGTTGTCTCATTTTTCACTTTGACGGGCCTACTGAATACTGTGGAATGATACTGACATCATTGCTAGGACTCTTATTAACTAAATTGTGCGGCAAAATCCTGCACATGCTTGCTCAGAAACAAGTCCCATTGAGTTCAGTGGAGCTTACTCCGAAGTAAGTGTCTGTAGGGTTGCAGCTGAGCGGATTAGTCCTCTTATGTGTAGTGAGTGGGTGAAATTGGAGAGCTTCCATGTTGGAACAACCACCATGTCAATAGCCCATCCAGCTTTCTGCAGCCAGGTGAGAAGATGGATGAACAGGCTTCCCCCCTCCTGTTGACTCCAGTGGGAGGGAAACTACTGGGCTGGTGTAATTTATTTATTTTAAATATAATTTTTATTAAATTTTCTGTTTTACAATTTAGAATGCAGTGGTACCTTGGGTTAAGTACCTAATTCATTCCGGAGGTCCGTTCTTAACCTGAAACTGTTCTTAATCCGAAGCACCACTTTAGCTAATGGGGCCTCCCACTGCCGCTGTGCCGCCAGAGCACGATTTCTGTTCTCATCCTGAAGCAAAGTTCTTAACCTGAAGCACTATTTCTGGGTTAGCGGAGTCTGTAACCTGAAGTGTATGTAACCTGAAGCGTATGTAACCCGAGGTACCACTGTATTCATTTAAACAACCTTAAAATATCAAAAACTTCCCTTCTTCACTTTCCATGGTTCATTTTGCATAGCATAAATCCCTGCATATTTCATATAAACTAAACCATTCAGTATTCCATTACTACATCCATCAAAACATATTTGCACTGTTGAATTAATCTTAATGCTGGCAATATTTTCAAGCGTACACAATTTCCCCCCATATATTCAATAAACATTTTACAGTCTTCTTTAAACGTATGTTCTTCTGGTTCTCTTCTTCTGTATGTTAGCTCCACAAGTTTCGCATATTTCTTAGGTAAAATTAAAGGTAAAGGGACCCCTGACCATTAGGTCCAGTCGTGGACGACTCTGGGGTTGCGGCGCTCATCTCGCTTTATTGGCCGAGGGAGCCAGCGTACAGCTTCCGGGTCATGTGGCCAGCATGACTAAGCCGCTTCTGGCAAACCAGAGCAGTGCACGGAAACGCCGTTTACCTTCCCGCCGGAGCAGTACCTATTTATCTACTTGCACTTTGTGCTTTTGAACTGCTAGGTTGGCAGGAGCAGGGACCGAACAATGGGAGCTCACCCCGTCGCAGGGATTCAAACCACCAACCTTCTGGTCAGCAAGCCCTAACTGGTGTAATTTTGGGTCCATTTTGAAGGTGAGGGTGCTTAAGGTCATGTGGGTGCCCAGCTGTTCCTGGAATGGTCTCTCCATTGCCTCCCAATGGAACGCTACCAGCCAGATCACTGGTCCATCTAGTTCAGTTTTGTCTTCACTGAGTGATAGTGGTTCTCCAGGGTTTTCAGATGTGATACCTCCCAGCCCTACCTGGAGATGCCATGAATTGCAGCTTGGACCTTCTGCATCCTAAGGAGATGCTCTGCCACTGAGCTATGGCCCTCTAGATAGCTGTAGAGAGAAGAGATATATGCCATCCCAGATACAACAGGTGCACTTTGATAGAGCTGCAATGCATCAGACTGGGATCCCAAGGGGGGGAAAGTGTAGCAAATGCATGAAAACCAGGGGCATATTGAGGCAAGAGCAGAAACTGGCAGCATTTTACACAGCTGCATTAGGAACTGCACATGGTGTAATGTAACAGCTAAGCTATAAAGTGAATTCTATTGGGGAAAGTTTTATCAAGAGTTTGGAGAAACATATACAAATGCCCTTGTAAAATTAGAAGCTGGAGACAAACTGATGTTGTTGCTTTAGGCTGCTGTTTATAAAATTAAGCATTGCTTTTTGCAAAGAAAGTATGTGTTTACCTTTTAAGGATATCAGTCATTGCCCTGCAAAGGACTTTACAGGGATTTTTCAACTCTGTTCCTTTTTAGTTGGATTTCAGATGTGTACCTGCCATTAGGAACAGAGGCAGTCTGTTGCAATGGAAGGCAATAGTCTAGTTCCTATTTTCAATATGGAGACAATGGTCCCAATTCAGGAAGTGTGAGCCACGGCCAAGTTGTGGGAAGCAATGGAAATGAGCCAGCCACATAGAGTTCTGGAGAAACCTGGCAACAATCTGAGTCAGAAGAAAGCATTTGAATCCATGTAAAATGCTGGAAAATTGTTTCCCTTCCTTACATGGTTCTAGCACTGGATCTTATGGATGGAATTAAGGAGAGCCAGCTATACGATACTTTTGATTAATGGGACCACAGAATACAGCTTCCCATAACTATTTCAAGGCACAGTTTTTGTCCTCAATACAATTTAAATTTGGCAGAACAAATTAAGGGTTGGATTCTTGGTAAAGTAACCAAGCCCTCTAGGTCAAAATGACTATGATGACTATATAGATAGATAGATATTGGATCATCACATCTCCCCCAGTCAACATGGCCATGTTGTTCGGGGCTGATGGTGTGAGGTAACCAATCGCATATAAGCGATATGCTTAAGTCTAATAAATGCATGAAGGGGTTAATACCATAAACTAAGCTGTCCTGCCAGGCTTAGCTGTGTTCACTTCCTCTCACTTTGGGAAGAACTAGGTAGTCAAGTCTTTGTTCTCCTCTAGTCTACATGTGAACTTTGGTGTTTGGGGAGCTCTTGAGCTGCTTCCTCCAGCAATGTGGCTCTAACAAGCCTCTCTTAAATTCCTATACCAATAATCTAGGAACTTTTACCACTTTGTAAGCCATACTTTACCGTCTGTGCAACTTTTTCTGAAAGCTGAATGGAAAAGCACATGAATCTGACCTTTGGAGAGGTTGTAAGTAAAGCATCTTTAACTTACTAAACATGGGGTCTTTTTCTATGCTGGGCAAAGTGGGAAACTTTGGAAACAAACTTTTAAAGCGGACATTTCAGAACTCACTTGAGAAGGTATTTTTAGATAGTCTAACAGCCTATATTTCCACACTTTACTTTGCTGCATATTTTGTGATTTTAAATCTTGGCTGGAATTCTCTCACCAAACTTGAATCTTGGCATCCAGGAATACTTATTTATCCCCCCAAAAAAACCAACAGATGGGGAATGTAGTCCAAAACATCTGGAAGTCACCAGTTTGGAGGAGGCTGGTCTATAGCTACCTAGCCATGATTTGCACCAAAGACTTATCTATGGTAGCCATTCATTCATTCATTCATTCATTCATTCATTCATATTCCCTCTCGTCTCTAGAAAATATGAACAGGTGCAAATGCTGCTCTTATGTCCAGAAAACATCAAATAAATGTAGCAATGGTCTTTGACCAGCACTATCCAGGTCAAAAGTGGGCCACAAGTCAACCAGGCTTTGCGTATATATGTTTCATTATCCCATTAGAATCATTAACATTAATGGGATTTGCAAGTGCTTAATTGTGGCTAGGTCAGGTGGCTGATGTGAGCTAAATGCTTCTGCCCTTTGTTAGTCCCAGATGAAAGGTGTGATTCATCCTAGACAACGTTTGGAACCTATGCAGATTAACACAACTGTACTTTTCATGAATTCATCTGTGACTGACTAATGTAATATCTGGAGGAGCATTGTCTTGTTGTATATAAAAGAGATATACATGATTGTGCAAGTAGATAATGAGAGGAGAGCAATGAAGGTACCTAAGACCAAAGACAATCTCACAAAAGAGGATTGTGGAGAACTAGTATATTTACAGAGACGCCTTTAACCGACATATTACTTACAATTAAAACTGAATTAGGTGCCCCTAGAAGCAATAGATAAGACCTGAAATTCAGTAGCTCCCAAACTTTCTGCATAGGAAAACCACCAATAGACTCTTATGCTAGTTCTATTTGGTGACCCAGAAACCTCCCCCCTGATTTCATTGACTAGATTATGCCTGATATACGCAATGTGCTCTTTGCAGGGCTGCTTTTGGAAAACCAAAACCAGCAGTAAAAGTTCTGGCTGTGACTTCTGGATGAAGTTTTTTTTTTTAAAAAAAAAAAATTGAATTATTACAGAAATAAAACGAACAAAGGAAAAAGAAAAAAGACACCCTTTACACCCATTCCATATGACTTCTAAAGAATACCTCCTCTGAGCAGATGTTCTGCTTTTCACTCTCGGACACCAAAATGGCAGGCAGGGTTTGGGAAGGAAGCCAAATCCAGCAACAGTTGTGGGCTGCTAGCCCACAATCGGCAGAGATGTTCCTGCCAACCGGTGGAAAAGTGTGGACTTGAGTTTTCCTAAGGGTATTTTGGACACTCATCAAATGTGGTTGTTATTATCCCATTATGAAAATCAATCTTGAGTACTTTTGCTATGACAACTTGGAAGTATGCTCTCTTTCCCGATGTGATGCATTATGGGAAGGTTTAATGAGAGGTGGAAATGGCCACCTGACTAAGGAGGATAAATTTGAGCCGCTCTTTGATTTTGTTGGGGTGAAGTGCAAAAATAAACAAGCTGTGAAGCATTTCAAGTTGTGAGAGTGGAAAAGTGGAAGATTTGGTCCGCTGCTTACTGGGATAAGACACGAGAGAGGAGCCACTGGGTGGGAAACCTGCCGAATTGCAGAAAATGGGCCCAGGAGCATATTTGTAGTTGCTTTTGGGATGCAAACTAAAAGGAATTTCTGAGTAAAAAAATCATTCCCTTTGATTATAACAGAGTCTTTCCCCATGCCTTCTCCCCATTTTGGTGGTTAGTTTCTCTTTCCCCATCATGCTACCCTTGTGTTATGACATTATGGTAAGCTTAGAGATGTTACTTTCACTTTCAGCAGATTTCTGCCTGCCACATTTTTTGAATGTCTGGATCACTGAGGTGTTTCAATTTGTGCCACCTTGTACAAATCCCATTCCGCCTCCAATAAACCTGAAATATTTGGATAAACGCCCAAGTCTGACGTAGATTCCTAGTATTTATGTAGGAACCAATGCACGACTACAGATTAGGATAGATTCGAAATGCAACCGCTTGAATATGTCTCACAGAAGACAAACTCCTAAGAGTAACACTTATTAAGAAATATTTTTAACTCAAACTGTGAAATGACCGCAGTTTTTCTTGCCCTTCAGTTTCTGTTCCGAACTTCATTTGTGAAGAACTTGCAGAGCTTTGTTCAGATGCAGCTTTTCATCTCAATAATTCAATTTCCCTGCATTTGAGTTCCAGGCTGGTGGTTGGCATTCATATTTAAATGCCTCTTTCATGCTCTGTTACTGTAATTTAATTTGGCAGGGAGAGAGATCCATATTGTTTCTCTCTGGCGGGAGGGAGGGTAAACTGTGTTTGGAAAGTTGCAAGTAATAGAATTGTCTATAACATGGATTGTTGGGGTGCTTGTACTAGAATTAAAACAACCACTGCAAAGCTTTCCTCATGGTATTTCTAGGGTGTTTCTAATGAGCCCCCGCATCATTGTCATCAAAGTACCAGCCCATGTTTCTCACCACTGCATTTAATCTGGATTTACCCTTTCCAGGGCAAGTTTGCTAAATTATAAAAACCTGTTGCAAATGAATGAACGAACCAATGCAACATCTCAATAACCCATTTAAAATATTAAATCCCCACCTGGAAGCACCCTCAGGGTTTGTTGTTGTTCAGTCGTTTAGTTGTGTCCGACTCTTCGTGACCCCATGGACCAGAGCACGCCAGGCACTCCTATCTTCCACTGCCTCCCGCAGTTGGTCAAACTCATGCTGGTAGCTTCGAGAACACTGTCCAACCATCTCGTCCTCTGTCGTCCCCTTCTCCTTGTGCCCTCCATCTTTCCCAGCATCAGGGTCTTTTCCAGGGAGTCTTCTCTTCTCATGAGATGGCCAAAGTATTGGAGCCTCAGCTTCAGGATCTGTCCTTCCAGTGAGCACTCAGGGCTGATTTCCTTAAGAATATAGAGGTTTGATCTTCTTGCAGTCCATGGGACTCTCAAGAGTCTCCTCCAGCACCATAATTCAAAAGCATCAATTCTTCGGCGATCAGCCTTCTTTATGGTCCAGCTCTCACTTCCATACATCACTACTGGGAAAACCATAGCTTTAACTATACGGACCTTTGTCGGCAAGGGTAATAATAATAATAAATTTTATTTATATCCCGCCCTCCCCAGCCGAAGCTGGGCTCAGGGCGGCTAACAACAATAAAACAATATTCTTTAAAGGCATGTTTCTTCCTCATGTACCAGTATGTGGAGTGAACTTATGAAAAGGTTCCTCTGTTTCCTCTTTTCTCAACCATTTGCAGAGGCAGCTTGACTCCATGGAAAGTAGGTGGGACATCCTACCTGTCTATCATATGATGTCATAATGGCAGCACATGATTGACCTGTGGTTTGTCCAATTGCTGTTTTCCCGAGGGGTGGCAGCCTGGGAAACAGGATATATGTGTATTGGATTTTTTTCTAGTCTTTATTGAGCATTCATTCTGATTTGTTTGTGGGGAGATTACATGACAATGAACAATCATCCTGATTTGCTTCTGGGGTGTCCATAGAAAATTGTCCCAATGCACCTTTCTCACAAAACGCACAATTTTATACATCTCTATCATGTATCCTCTCTATCATGTATCGTCTTACCTTTTTTCTAAACCAGAATGCCCCAAATTCTTCACAAGGGAATTATTCCAGACCCATTATCATTTTGGTCGCCTCCTTTCTGAACCTTTTTCAGCTCTACAGTATCATATTTTTTTTTACATAAGGTGACCAGAAAAATCCCCAACGAACGTCATTAAATATTTCGTAGAATATTTTATAGATTAAAGAACAGAAGATACAAATGCAGTTTTACAAATATGAAAAGCCAGTCTATTTACATCTGTTTTCCTATACATAAGTGAAATTAAAACAAAAATAAGTCACATCCATTTACATCAGGGTTTTCACTGTATACGACAGAATAAAAGAAAAGTAAAACTGATAGAAGCATCAGACAGAACATCCTGACAGTTTCTCTTGAGGCTCTGTTGATTAAAACCCAGCAGGGAATATTAAATTCGGTACAAAACACACAAGAGGTAAAGCCATTCCACGTGAATCATTTTCATTACTATTTTAAAATAGCATTTTAGCCATTTACCACAATACCTAATTCTGAAGAACAGTGCCCACAGGCTCAACTGCATAATGTGATCTTATCTGCCACTGACTGGCACATGGGTTAAGTATTAGGTAATACAGTGGTACCTCAGGTTAAGAACTTAATTCGTTCTGGAGGTCTGTTCTTAACCTGAAGCACCACTTTAGCTAATGGGGCCTCCTGCTGCCGCTGCTGCATGATTTTCTGTTCTCATCCTGAAGCAAAGTTCTTAACCCAAGGTAATATTTCTGGGTTAGCGGAGTTTGTAACCTGAAGCATATGTAACCCGAGGTACCACTGTAATAGGCTGGCTGTAACTGTTTGTCAGAAATTACCGTGGTCCGAAAAATACAACCTAGAAAAAATATCACGCTGTCATTGCCCTAAACCAGGGGCAAGGAACCTCCAAGCCTCTCTATCTCATTCCTGGAATTCTCCCCTATGGCATATTCCCTCTCCCGATAGCTGGCCACGCTTCACACCCAAAGTGTTTCTGCCTTTCTGTAATGCGACCTTGAACTCTGATGCCTCTTGCTTTTCTGGATGTAAGAGAGAGAGATGTTCGTGTGTGCAAAGAGAGATAAACTATTTCCTTAAGGCAGCAAGGGGATTTGCAAGCCCCGATTGCTTTGGTCACCCTGAGAAGGGGACTGGAAATAGTGGTTTGTTGGCACCTCAATTCTAACTCCCCCCCAAAAAAGTGTTCTACATCTGTTGCCATAGTCACGGCTGAATCCAGGACCAGGCAATCCAAGTGGCTACCTGGGATATGGAGTTTGTAGGGAAACTATCCACTCACCAGCTAAAACCGAGTTCGTGGCTAGCACTCTGTTGTTATTTCTACTTCATAATAATAATAATAATAATAATAATAATAATAATAATAATAAATAATAATAATAGAAGCATATACAACATCATTGCCCATGGTGGTCATGTGAGTGGTTGTGTTAAGATTGAGGTGTTTACTATCAATTTACTTACCATCTTATATGAGGGGGATATAAACTATGTGAGCAATTTGAGAACCCATGAAATGGGCCCCCAAATGCAGTGCAAAACAAGGTATTCAAAAGTCGAGAACAGACTTTTTGGGGTACAGAAAACTATTGCAGCCTAAGGGGGCCGTTTGATTCAGAGCTGACCCTAGCTAGGGGTGGGCGGATCGGTCAGATTCGGTTTCTGCTTCTCCTGATTCCAGTCAGGAGATAGGTTTGCCATAGTTCCACACCAGTTTTATTTATTTAATGAAATCTATATATTTCTCGTCATAAAACTTAAGTAGTTTACAAGAACCTTTGAAAACTAGCAATTAAAAACAGTTTGAAACATTTAAGGGTAATTAACAGCGATTTTATTTGGAAAACACGCCAGCGTCTATGTGTCTAGATGGACTTGCCTAAACAAACAGTTCCATATTGCTTTGCATGTGGTGAAGCAGAGCACATGGAACATGTGTAGTTTTGCCCAATACCCACAGCGTAATGGTGAATGGGCCTTCTAAGAACCTTCTCTGTGTACAACACCACTTGCTATTTCCCCTGTGAATCAGTTTTCTAGAAATCTCCACGCTGTTTGCTGCCTGTGGTAATTTTGCTAACCCTTCGGTTTATGAGGTAAAAAAGAAAAAGTCATTGTATGAGGTAAAAAATTTTTTATAAGTCCCTGTGGAGAGCACTGCAGCATTTGCATCTATTATTTCGAAAAGACGTGGTCACAGGCGACAACAGAAATAAACACACTCACGCTCCTTTCTTTTAAGAGTGTAGACACGGCATGCTTATATTTATAAGAACCTGTCAGCTTCATATCTTTCCCTTTGCAACGGCTACATAAGGACAGGAGGTTAAAACAAAACAAAAAAAGCCCCTTTCAGTTTATGCCTTTTATGGTAATTATAAAGGGATCCTCTTGGACTCTCCCCCCCCCCCCCCTTTCTAAATGGCCCTGCTAGGTCTGAAGTTGTAAGCAGCAGCACAAAGATATAAAGTGGTACTACAGTAAGGGTATTTACATAGCCCATTAAGTTCCAGCAATATTTATAATCTGATATACTAAACACCAAGGTCCAACCATGCAATTATGAAACATTAAAGTAGACTTTTGGGTGGGAAAGCTACAGTAAAAAAACCAAATGTTTGACACGAGCTTGGGATGACCCATTTTGATGAGAACATATCGCACTCCCCGCCTCTGAATTAATCATGCAGGAAGAGGCATTTGTACTTGACGCATTGCAAAAATGTTATGGCCTATCAATGCGTCCTTTGTCAGCTTGCTTTAAAATGCACCAAGCTGATGAGATGGGAAAAGGAGCAAAATGAAAGGCTCATCTGGAAAGCAGACACTGTGGATTGGTTGATGGAATGGCAGGTTTGGCATGGGAAATATTAAGGCACCTCATTGTGCTGGTGTGACCTATTCCCCCTCCTTCTTCCACCCAGTATACCTCAGGCATACCAGGAATCAGACGACTCGGTAGTGGCACCCTCCCTGTGGAACACCCGCCCTTCAGATGTCAAGCAAATAAACAACTATTTGACTTTTAGAAGACATCTGAAGGCAGCCCCGTATCAGGAAGTTATTAACATTCGATGTTTTAGTATGTTCTGATATATGCTGTGAGCCGCACAGGGTGGCTGGGGAAACCCCAGCCAGATGGGCAGGGTATAAATAAAAAGATTATGATTATGATTTTAAAGGCTGCAGATATGCGCCTGCATAGCTGTGACTCAGAAGAACATCTGCAACAGCCACCCAGGACATAGAAGAGTCGGCCAAGAAAGGATGGCAGCAAGCGTGGTGTAGTGGTTAAGAGTGGTAGACTTGTAACCTGGTGAACTGGGTTCGCTTCCCTGCTCCTCCACATGCAGCTGCTGGGTGACCTTGGGCTAGTCACACTTCTCTGAAGTCTCTCAGCCTCACTCACCTCACAGAGTGTTTGTTGTGGGGGAGGAAGGGAAAAGGAGATTGTTAGCCGCTATGAGACTCCTTAAGGGGAGTGAAAGGCGGGATATCAAGTCCAAACTCTTCTTCTTAGCTCTGAGTCACAGAAGCATCAATGGAAGGAACATGGAAACTGAACTAAGCCATGTGGCCTTCAGAATACAACTATGCTTGTACTTTACTGTGGGTGTAGCCACACGTACCTTTCCACTGCGCTTTCCAGGCACGGTCTACAATTTAATGTTCTGTGTTCCAGCGCCCTTTTTTTTTTTTTTTTTTTTGGCTCCAGAGCTTTCCTTGTGAAAACACATTCTTTGAAGCTCAATCAGAGCAAACATCCATCTGTGGAAACCCCAATTTGACCTGTGCTCCTGTTCAGCTTTAAAGAGCGGGTTTTCGTGAGGAAAGCTTGGGGCAACGAAAAAGCAGAGCGAAACAAAACTCAGACATCGAGCGTGCCTGGGAAGAGAAGGGTGAAAAGTAAGTGAGGATAATAAGCAGAACATCAATGCTACACCCTACAGTCCAGGAAAAGTTTTAGTGCATGATCCTATAACATATATAGACTGGTAGCTGGTCAAGAACATTAATTTTGGTTAACTGATGGGATTAGGTAAAGATTTACCTGGATGCTCTAGGTAAATATTTTAAAATTCTTTTTTTGACAGACTGGTATTTTTTTTATAAAATATATATATAAAATGTATATATATTGTTATTGCTATTTATTGTGGTGAGCCTTAAGCAACCAGGTGTTCTAATGCTAGGAATAATTCAAGCCTGGTCCATTTCTCTTTCCCCTGCTCCAAATGGTGCCGTTCTCTGACTCCGGACAAGTAACTTGCCTGGTGCCTTCTGCTTCAAGCTTTATTTTTCAATCTGCATCATTATGTCCTATGTGTCCTAAGCAATAGTTAAAAGTTGTGGTCCTTCCCACTCCCCCCCCACCTCTTCTTTTACTTTTTACAAATGCACATCAGCATGAATGGAAAACCGCTCGGCAGATATCATAAACATTGGAAAAGAAAATTATATATATAGAATGATATTTAAAGTATGCTAGAAGAGTTGTTGCATTAAAGAAGTCACAAAAGCGTGACAAGTTTTGACTACACGAAAAGACTTGTGCTACCCACACCATTTGATCTGGAAACTATGTTTTTTATTCCAAGATGTTTGGGAGTTCAGGACACAGCAAGCATTAAAATGAAGTCACTCTGCACATACAGAGCTGGTGTAGTGTCTATGGCTGCTCTTTATGCAGAGTCAGTGGGGCTTACATCCAAGTAAACACGGTCAGGATTGCACTATTAAGAAACTGAGCTGTGAATCAATGGAAATCCTTGGTGGCATCTCTTAGCCTCAGTCTCCCATCTGCAGTATGGGAATACCAATACTGACCCAAAGCCCAGGGTTGTCGCAAAGATTAATGATATAATTCAGGTGCTGTGGACACTCTAGAGCACTACAAAAAGCCATCATTTTCTGTCTGCTGAAATTAAAGATTTGAATAGCAAGCTAACAAAAAGGGAAGCCTTAACAACAGGCAAAATATAATACATATAAGATGACGTAACATAAAAGTGCATACAATAAATTAGTATCAGAAATGGCGTAGTGAAAACACGCAAGTCACAAAATGAGTTTTTGGAGAATTTAATGAGGAACGTTGTCACAGGAATGGGAAAGCCATGGCGCTCCAGTTGGACTTCAGCTCCTAAGAGCAAAGGCAGTGGTCAGGTTGATGGCAACTATGCTGCAACATCTGGAGGGCCACAGATTCCCCATCCCTGTGTTCAAAACACAGCCATTCATCCCATGTACAACTATTCCAAATGCAAATCCATTCATTCACTCACTCATTCCAAGAAGGATGAAGAAACAAGTCTAATAACTTTCCCCAACAAGGCCAGAGGCTCCTCTCATAATTAAGGACCCTGTATGGGGGAATTGAAGGTCTGAAGAGGGGACGCATTTGAATACACCACGCTTTGCCAACCTGGAATCCTCCAGATGTTTTTGAACTACAACTCCCATCAGCCCCAGCCAGCTTGCGCCGATGGGAGTTGTACTCCAAAAGCATCTGGAGGGTTCCAGGTTGGCAAAGGCTGCTTTGAAAGTGAATTGGATAAACGTCTTTGTAAACTGCAGCATCCTTTTGAGCCTTCTTAGTCAATATAGTAGGGACGCGGGTGGCGCTGTGGGTTAAACCACAGAGCCTAGGACTTGCCAATCAGAAGGTTGGCGGTTTGAATCCCCACGACGGGGTGAGCTCCCTTTGCTCGGTCCCTGCTCCTGCCAACCTAGCAGTTCGAAAGCACGTCAAAGTGCAAGTAGATAAATAGGTACCACTCCGGCGGGAAGGTAAATGGTGTTTCCGTGTGCTGCTCTGGTTCGCCATAAGCGGCTTAGTCATGCTGGCCACATGACCCGGAAGCTGTACGCCGGCTCCCTCAGCCAATAAAGCGAGATGAGCGCTGCAACCCCAGAGTCGGCCACAACTGGACCTAATGGTCAGGGGTCCCTTTACCTTTACCTTAGTCAATATAGTAGCTAATTCCCAAGATGGCAAAGATTTTTATAGCCCAGCTAAAAAAAAAAGCCACATTGAGGACAGAGGCTATGTGTGAAGAAACAGGCTCTACCCACTTCTAGCTCTAGGTTGCCTGGAAGGGAATGTGTCCCTTCAGCTAATAAGGTTCCTTGCCCATGGTTTATAAGGTATCACTTACCTCAGTCTATACAGTCTTTTTTCTGTCTCCGTGTGGTTCACCATTCCTCCTTTGTCAAGTTCCAATCTCTGTCTCAAGACTCATTGCACAACCCTGAGCCAAATCATTGGCTCCCAAGCGCAGTTTCCATTTGTAAAATGGTAATAATAGTGACCGACATCACTGGCTTGTTGAGAGAGCATATGCAATAATGATGGTGAAACCATTTGCAAATTAAAAGTGCAACATAACAATCAATACTCAGGGCACAGCCAAACTGTAGGAACAGAGGAAAAATATGCCAGTGTGTGATAAGAGCGAGGATGTTCTATTAATCAAAGTTCGTGCAAGCTGAATTCTGCAGTTTGTGTGTGTGTGTGTGTCCCCCTACAAAAACCTTAATTCTTTTCTTCTGCTAGTCATGGCAAAGGTCTGTGTATGACATCTTACCCAAGCCTCCACCCCCTTAGGCTTCTTAAGAGTTCACCAGATTTAAAAGTGCCATTAGACTATGGGCTATATTTTGCAGCGGCTGCTCATCAGTTCTAAGGTGGTGTCTGCAAGTCTCCATGTTTTTACCTGATATGGCTTGGCCAAAAGGGACTAGTGAGCCAAATGAGTTGGTCTGGGGGGCTTTATTAGGTCCATGAGCCAAAGGTTCCCCATCCTTGAACCAAAGCCTAGTAACACTTTCTTCTGAAACTATGGACCAGGCTGAGACCCACATGCCAATGTGGGTTGAGATCATGATCTGCATCTATGTAACAGAGCTGGTCCTAAGTCTGGCGATGTTTGGCCTCATGCAAATGGGGAAGTGTTTGCTGAAAGAACATGGACAAGCAAGTAATATGTTTAGTAGGCATCTGGGAGAATGATTCAGGTGCCAGGGTGATGAATTGCAAGTGACTGGCAGGAACTTCAGCACAGACAAAAGGAAGTTCTTCAGACCTCACCTAATTTATCTATGGAACTCATTATCACAAGGTGTGGCAATGGCCAGCATCTTAGATGACCTTAAAGAGGATTAGATACATTTGTGAAATATTAGGGTACCAATGGCTGCCATTCATGATGCCTTTATATACGGTTCAGGGGAAGTGCATCTCCAAAATTATCAAGTTTTAGAGGGCAACCACGGTAGAGGACTCTTGCCTTCATGTCTTGCTGTGATCTTTTTAGAGATATCTGGCTGAACGCTGTTGGAAAAAATGGATGCTGAACTAGAGGGACATTGGTCTGAGGCAGCACAACTTTTCTTTTTCTTAATCCAGTAAATCCCAATTATTTTCAGCATGGAATTGGCAGGGGTCAGAATGATAACTAATAAAAATGCATCAAAACACACCACTTCCTACGGTCCAAGGACACACAAATCCTACAGCTGAAAACAAGTTCTAAGGCTAAACTCAAAGGATACCACGACCTGCACTAGGCCATTCCCACATTTTGACATGTAGACAAAAACAGGGTAAAAACTCTACAGACGTTATAAAATGTTATCACGCTGACTGAGCTGTACAATGCAGCGATATGCCCTATGATCTTTAGTCTTTTGCAGGCACCCACGTGGCTTATATCACTGTGGTTTCCGTTTGGAGGGAAAACTGAGTCGCTGAATTACGATGCAACTGGGAGATGCTTTCTGAGCCATTCCGAGAAATAGAAGAGCTGTGAAGTCTGTAATCTCGGCCCATTCTTTGGTTCAAACACCAACTCCGCCATTTTCTTTTCAGTTCGCCTTGTACCTAAATGTAAACAGAGCGCACCAGCACGCAGAGTATTAGGTGTGCACATTCATAAGAGGTGTACATCAATTTGGGGGTCAGGGTGAGGGCTCGGAAAGGTCAACAATGCTTTCCCCCCCCCACAATGCTTTAACATGCAGCAAGGTTGTATAATAATTCCTTTTCAGGAAGATATTTCAGATATACAACGCTGAGAGTGGATACCTCTGAACCAGAGACAGCAGAGCTGCCAAGAATTCTTGGTCAGAACTGAATCCAAATTTGCACCCACCCATACCCATCCAAATGTTCTCCAGGGTCCCTCCTCTATCTGGGCAACACCTGGCAAGCTTACCTGTTAGTCATGGTGGGTGGCAGTGGAGTTGCCATATTAATTACCCCAAATGCCCCTGATGCAACATTGCTCCAGGAGCACTGTGGGAAATGAAGGCCACACCATCTTTTAAAAGCACTATGATACCATTTTAAATAATCATGGCTCCCCCCACCCCACCCAAGAATTACGGGAGCTTCCGTTTGTTAAGGTTGGTGGGAGTTGTTAGAAGACCCCTCTTCCCCTCACAATTCCCAGAGTTTCCTACAAAGATGGGCTGGTAATCGTAGCCTAGCAACTCTCAGCGCACTTAACAAACTGCAGCTTAACAAACTACACTTCCCATGATTCTTTGGGAAAGGCATGGCTGTTTAAAGTGGTATCGTAGTGTTTTGTATGTGTGGTGTGAATGTGGCTTAAAATGGCACCTTCCCTATCGCAGGAAACACTACCTTGGGGGTTCAGCTGCCTGATCTGGTCAGGAGGGTAGAGGACCTTTATTAGCAGAGAAGTGGGGTCCTGATGGGATGCCATGAACTGTCTAGTAATGCTGGGTCCTAACACCAGCCCTGGGTCCCTCACAAAGCCTCAAAAGCCCAAGGAACTAGAATGCTGTGGGTTGCACCTGTAAGCTATAGCCCTTCCTTAGTAATTACCACAAGAGACTAAATTAAAAACTTACTTCACTGTTCAGAAAGCAGTATAGGACTGCAACAACCAGGCCCTGTAAATGGGAAATATTAATAAGTTAAACATAACGATAAACTATTTCAGGAAAAATAATGAACTATGTCAGTTTAAACAACAACACTGGGATATATCTTACCTGAAAAGATCCCAGACATAACTCAAAAATGATCTGATAGTTATTAGAAATGCGAATCGGAAAGACCGCGAACAACATGTAGTGAACTCCAAACAGTGGTATAAGCAGCAATGTCGATTTTGCAAGCCTCCTAAAAGACAACAAACCAACACATGAAAAAGTAAGGATGAATCAGAGCTTAACAGAGATCCCCTAAATTTCCGTTTTCCCAACAGGGACTTCTGGGGAGTTTCACTTACTTATACTGGGACTGGTCATTGCCTCCAACATCTGGCGATCTCAGCTTTTGCAGTAGAATTCTTATAATGCTGATGAAAAGTACAAAATTCACCTAGAAGACAGCATGCATGCACACCAGTAAATCCACGCACCTCTCCCTGGCAGTAAAAGTTCAATAAGAGTACACTGAAAAACTAACAATTTATAGTCCTTTCATGATACCCTACATGAAAAGGTACATGAGGAAGCTGCTTCACTCTAATAGTAGGGCTGGACCTGATTAAAAATTCTGGCCCATGGTCAGTTAGTAAACTTTGTAGCTGTGCAACGATTTGAATATGGACCTCCCCAGTCTGATACTCTAAGCCAGTGGTTCTCAACCTGTGGGTCCCCAGATGTTGTTGGACTACAACTCCCATCATCTCTAAGCCCTGGCCTTGCTAGCTAGGGGTGATGGGAGTTGTAGTCCAACAACATCTGGGGGCCCACAGGTTGAGAAAGGCTGCTCTAAGCCATGGGTAGGCAAACTAAGGCCCAGGGGCCGGATCCGGCCCAATCGCCTTCTAAATCTGGCCCGCAGACGGTCCGGGAGTCAGCGTGTTTTTACATGAGTAGAATGTGTCCTTTTATTTAAAATGCATCTCTGGGTTATTTGTGGGGCCTGCCTGGTGTTTTTACATGAGTAGAATGTGTGTGTTTATTTAAAATGCATCTCTGGGTTATTTCTGTGGCATAGAAATACGTTCATTATTTTTTATTCAAAATATTGTCTGGCCCCCCACAAGGTCTTAGGGACAGTGGACCGGCCCCCTGCTGAAAAAGTTTGCCGACCCCTGCTCTAAGCCCTACATAACACTAAGCTTCGCATAAGCCACATTAGGGGGCTGTAGCTAAAAGGCAGGATAGGACACAGCTTAGTTGGTTAGAGCATAGTGCTGATAATGTCAAGGTTAAGAGTTCCATCTCCATACGGGCCACCTGCATATCCCTGCATTGCAGGGCTTTGGATTAAATGACCGTCAGGGTCAACTATACAAATCTAGGATTCTAGGACTTTGATAGACAGGTCATTTGTAACTGCAGGACTGCAAAAAGTCCTATGTAGTTCTCAGTTCAGATTTTCGCTAGTCTAAAACAACACCTTCACCGAAGGAGAATATAAGGCAGCCTTCTGCAATCTGGTGCCCGCCAGATGTTTAGCTTCCACCGTACCTGACCATTGGCTATGCAAGCAGGGGCTGATGGGAGCTGTAGCCAAAAACTTCTGGAGAGCACCAGGGTGGGGGAAGAGCAGCATAAGGACAGAGAACCGGAGAATCATAAAATTGCAGACTTGGAAGGTACACCGAGGTTCATGTTCTCCAACCCCTGCAATGCAGGAATCACATCTATTGAATCCTAACCATGTCTCTCACCTGTTTGAGTCTTTGCCTCAAATTCTTTGGCTTGTTAGAATCTCACTGTGCCAAGTACTGAACAGTGTGGCTGGTACAGGACATCTCAAATTTAAAAGACCAAGAAGAGGAACACGGCACGGAATGCCCAAAGCTTGCCAAAGAAGGATTCTTCCGTGGCCAAAATGTTATTGGGAGATGTTTCCAACGAGCTGAATCAATGGCGAGAGCCGTTGGAGACACCAGAAACAAATAGCTCGGTTCGACAGTGTTACCAAAGGGCAAGGTACAGCTATTTGACTTCTGGCAAAGTCGGTCACCACCCAATGAAAAAGTAACAGGGAGACTGAATTATAATTTACTTGTGTCCTATAGACGTTAAGCCAGAAGTGAGATATTTTTGTCTCATAAATGGAGGCATAACCTCAGCTGAAAGCAGAGGGGTGTGTGTGTGTGTGTGTGTGAGAGAGAGAGAGAGAGAGAGAGAGAGAGATAGAGAGAGAGAGAGAGAGAGAGGGAGGCTACAACTGTCCTCTCACATTTGCATAGATTTTGGGAGTACAGGTGGGCAATTTCAAGGGCTTGAAAGATCTTGGGAGTTCCAGTAAAAAACAAAGTACATCTGACAAGCCTGACTTCTGTTCGCTCCTGTCCTGCCTACTGCAATTTTACTCTACCTTGCTACTCTGTGAACCATCCCTGAGACCTCCTGGTATAGGGCGGTATATAAATTCTATAAATATTAATAATACCTGCCTATCTTCTCATTATACATTTAGGGACAAGAAGAGAGCTGCCACAATTGACATCGAGTATAATGAATCCATAATTAATTCACGATTAATGTGCCTTTTGCCTGTCACTTATAAACAAGGCTAATTAGAGCTTGGGGTTCACCAAGACCTAATTAGCAAATAAACAAACAAAAAAACCCCATCAGGGTTTACAGGGTCAGCACAGATGGTTTCTGGACAGCCTAGAGCTACAGTGCTTCTATTTTTAATATATATATTTTTTTGAGGGGGGGGTTATTTACAATTTTTTGTAAATTGCTTAGCATACCATTAGAGGGCATTTATACACATCTATATTAAAATGCAATGCATTGTGCATGCACACTTGTGCAAACAGACACACACACCCCTATGTATGAAGATGCCTACAAATAAAAAATAAAATCCTTTGAAACATGAAATTCCTTGATGGGGATTTGAAAAGGTATGGCTCTGGCAGGATGTAATGGGATAAGTACTGCAAGCATCACCAGCTGGCATAGAAAATGCTTTGGTTCCAGATAGTTAGCCCTATGAAAAGTGATCTTGCAAATGGAGGCTAATTTAGCTACATCTATTTCAACTTTTATAAAGCAGGCAGCGGCTGTTTTGGTCCACTAAGTATTTGAGGACTGTGTCTGGTGGGGGGGGGGTGCTGTTGCATTTTTCACTGTTGTTTTTAGGACTTTGTGGGAATTAAAAAAAACCAAAACATATTTCAATGTGCTAGCAGGAGTTCTTTCTGACGGACATGTTATATTAGCTGCCTTAATGGATCATATCATCCTTGAGCTGAAAAGTAGGTTATAAATAAAATCAATACGTTAAAATATGATAGCGCACTTTGCTCAGATCGACACACGCGTACGGAATTACAGAGCTGAAAATCACAGTGTGAAACCGAAGCGTTAACATGCCATTTGAATTTACTTACTAAAATTGAAATTAGGATGGGTAATCTTATAACCCACCATGGGACGCTGTGATCGTTCGTATCCCAGCAACTATTGAGAAGAAGGGAGGAAATTTTTTTTAAAAAAATTATTAATCCCATTTATACGGTAAATAAATTGAGAAGTTGCACTGAAAATGCCAAGCAAATTGGAAAAGGGCAAAACCTCCTAAAATTGACTCCCGAGGCAAAAACAGGCACTATATGCTCTTGCAAAGTCAGTTCTGGAGTCATGGAGAGATGGGCAGAAGTGAGGCAGCCACAGTAGTAGAGTCCTCAATAGCAGGAGAAGCTATAGAAAGCCAGACAAGTCCACCCCTTTTATAGGGCCTGCGGGTGGGGTGGGGTTTCCTTGCTGGCAGTTTGGGGGTCCCAAAGGGGTGCCCTCTTTAGCCCCTGCAAGAGTAGTGAGGTCGCACCTGCCTGCGCAGCATCTAGCACGACCTAATGGAAGGATGCACTGGCTTGTGCAGCATTGGGAGACACATGTGACATCACATGGCTCACATGTGATGTCACATGTGCACACCAGGCCCCTTCAATTTTTGGAGCAACCCAGTGCCTGTGAGCCACTGTATTAGCAAAGCAAGCAACTTTTGTTAAAAGATGAATTTACCATGTGCTTTGAGTCAGGGGCGTAGGAAGAGGAGGTGGTGGGGGCGGTCCGTCGTGGGTGTCATCCTGGGGGGAGTGACGAAATCCCCCCTGGGTGGATCACCACACCACCCCCTGGGCGCCAATTGTCACACAACCCCCTGGGTGCTGATCGCTCCCAATGGGCGCCAATCACCATGCCAATTGCCCCCCTGGGCAGCTCGTTCCGCCCCCGGGCAGCTCCCCCCTGCCCCCAGGTGCACAGCATGTGTGCCACTCTGGGTACCCAAGTGGTTTTGAGTTAGTTCACACAGTGGCCAGCTGTGTGCTTCTGAGAAGCCAACAAACAGACAGCCCCTCTCTTGATGTTGCTCCTCAAGAACACAGCAGAAATTCCCCACAGCCGCTGTTACTTTTGGCCACTGAAAGACCTGGCCTCCCCTGAAGTTGTCGAATCCCCCTTTAAAGCCTTCTAAGCCAAGTTAAATATGTGAAGAAGCATTTGACTGAACCACACAGGACTGAACCTGCGTGCAAATCCCGCGTTCTGTTGTTGAGCACAGAACTACATATGTCAAGCACTTACACCCTGTCCAATCTGGTCTCCTCTAGATGTTGTTGAACTAGAGTTCCCAGCAGACCACGCCCAGGATGGTTGGGGAAGTCTGCTCTATTCAGTAGCAGAGATCAGCCAATATAAAATATTTTTTAAATTATGCATTCATCACCTGTCACTCCCCCTTGTCCCTGGAGTGGGAATTAGTCTCATGAATGTTTCACAGACACCTCAGGGAAGTCTGACATCCCAAGATGTGGTAATATTGGACATAGCACAATCGCCAAAGCACCCTATTGTCAAAACGTGGAAGCATCAAGTTTGCTTTCCTTTTTAAACTTACCCAGTGTCCTCCAAATAGACTCTAGACACAATCCATGCGATGATGAACACTGTGGGGATTCCTGAGAGTGGAATACGAAGTGGAGGGAAAGGAGAATTATTAAATAGATCACTTCCGCAATGCATCAACATTAGAATGCATTACATGCAAAAAATATCCCATGGTGCAAGAACTAATTGCTAGGTAGTGTTAGAAATCCTTTCTTAAATTTAGTTAAACGTTTAAAGTAGCTAAACATGTGGCAGAGGAGAGGGAGAGACTGCTGACACTGCCACATTTGTGGTGCTGAAACAATCAAAAGTAAGGTCTTAGGCTGAGGACCTTGTCAGCCTTGCTACCTAAACCCCATTTAACTGGAGATACCAGAGACCGAGCTTGGAATAAATGTTTTGTCTGCTGGAAGCCCAACATACTATCCCTCATACTATCTGGCTCCAGAATAGTGATTCACTGTGCATAGTGTTGCAACCTGTCTACCGTATTTTTCGCTCTATAAGACGCACATTTTCCCCTCCAAAAATTAAGGGGAAATGTGTGTACGTCTTACGGAGCGAATGCCGCCTGAAGCCCACCGACCCCTCTCACTCTCCAGGCTTCAAAGATAGCCTCCTGAGTTCCCGCTGCGCTCCAGAGGCTTTGGGTTCCTTTCGCTGAAGGGTAGGTGCCCCTTCAGCTAAGGCGCAGCGCCCCTTCAGCTAAGCAGGAGGAGAAATGGAAGGGGCTCCGTTTCTCCTGCCGCTTCGCTGAAGGGGCACTGCGCAGAGAAGGGGAGAATTTTTTTTCTTGTTCTCCCCCTCTAAAACAAGGTGTGTCCTATGGTCGGGTACATCCTATAGAGCGAAAAATATGGCAATTGTGCTTTTAGTTTATACACTTTACTGTGGGCTTGTCCACACTTCTGCTTTTCCCATTTCTAGAACGCATCGGTCTGAGCAGTTTTCCACTTGACCCATGCTGTCTATAAGGAGTCCAAGCAGTTCTCCCCTTGCCCTGCTCTTTTCCCAGGGAGAACCCTAAATCCATGCTAAATCAGAGCAAAGTCAACCCGGAGAAAACCTGAATTGCCATTTGCTCCGACTGTGCACTAAAGAACAATTTCCCTGGGGGGGCAAAGCAACGGGACGAGAGGAAGTGTGGATAAACCCTGTTATATCTTGCATTTCAGTTGTTGTATTGATTGAATTCATGTTATGGGGTGGCTATACAAATTCAGTGAATGAATGGATAAGCTTGTCTCAGGATTCCCTCCTTCCCAGGAATGCTGGATCTCTCCTCCAGGGTTTTTAGGCTTTACACATACACACACACATACATCATCTTCAAGAGTTCTGGGTCCACCAACCAAACAATCTGAATACCGTACTTTTCGGTGTATAAGACTATGTTTTTTTCTTTAAAAATCATGCCAAAAAGTGGTGGTCGTCTTATACATGGATAGTGCATAGGGAGGGTGTTTGATTGGCTGCTGCCATGGCTGTCAGCAGCTATTGTGTGCGTGCTGTTGATTGCTGTGTCAATGGGTGGTGTTGATTTGCTGACGCTGCGGCAGTTGGGCGGGCAATTGGCAGCTTCTGCTGGTGATGGAACATAGGCGTGCGGGTGAGCAATTTTCGGCAATTCCCCCCTAAAAAAAGCTCAGCAACCCTGGGTAATCCTCCCTTCCCCAAAAAGTTCAGTAACTCTGGGAAATCCTTCACACACACAAACACCTCAACAACTCTGTGTCATCTCCCCCCATTTTCTTCAATTCGAGTCCCCCAAAATAGGGGGCGTCTTATACCTGGGGGCGTCTTATACATGGAAAAGTACGGTATCTAGGTCAGGCCTGCACAACATGTGACTCCCACCACCCAGCCAAATACATCCCATCAACCAGCAGCAGGGGCTGGTTGCATCTCCATTTTTGCTGCCTGTTTGGAAGCGCAGAAAGAGAGATGGGAGTGGGGGAGTCAAGCAGCCACAATGTATGCTGTGTGTGTCCATGTTGCTGGATCCCAAGATCTGGAGGCCAGACCTAGGAGCTAAGATACAAAGACCCCGTTTTACACAGCAGGGGGCAAAGAGAGAAGAAAAGAAGGTTGTGTCAATCTTCTTACCCCATCCAATAAGGAGATATAAGGCGAAGTGTCTGTTAGGAGAGAATATGACCATGAGGATGTGGAGATAAAGTCCTTCAACTAAGAGCCAATAAAAGTTGGCCATTACACAGTACTGGAAAATTACCAAGCTACCCTTGCAGCCGACCTGGAAAGTTACAAACCAAGGATGAAACGTTTGGGTAAATAAATTGCTTGAACACAGTAAATGGCTTCCTTTGTTAAAAATCTTTCTTTGATAGATACAAGCTCTGACATGAGGGATTTCTCCTTCCATGAACTTGCCTGTTGGTCGCCTGAAAGGGCCTCTTTCTATTGTTTGGATTCTGGTCAAATTATAACTTTTAGAAGTGAATGGAAACAAATGCCAAGTGTTTCTCAAGGCTTGCTTCCCTAGTGAAACATTTATGATTTGTCTTGTCTCCTAAAAACCATCCTGTCTCTCTCTCCCTCTCCCTCTCCCTCTCTTTATACCTTGTGTTATTCCTTCCTCCTAAATCTCTCCTTTTTGTATCTTTTTCATTTCAGGGCAAAATATTCCAGGAACAAAAATGCCACCACCGTCGAGGTTAATCTGGGGCAGGGAGGTAATAATCAGGACCACCAGTTAACCAGAAGTAATTTGGTTTAGGGAAGAGGCTCCTGTCACTTTTTAAAGCTAGTTTATTCTATAGAAGCTGTGCCAGAAGCAAAAATAGCCCTGTGGAATGCATAACGAGCGACTGAAAGCTCTTCCTAGCTCTTATGTAACTAAACCGGGGTCAGCAGAAGCAACTCTTTGCTGCAGATATTACATCACCTGGACAACACTGCAGCATATTGATTTATACCAGTTTAACTACAGTGACAAAACTTGATGTCTTGAAATTCCTTCTTAAATTAGCCAGAAAAAATGGGGGGGGGGGGAGAAATGAAATGAAAACTTAACCTGTGTCTCCCTGCTAAATTCATGATCCTGAACCTCTGAAGTGACAAGTGATGTTGACATCTTGGTCAGCGATATGGGGAGCTCTGTGGAAGGTTTATCAGCCAATCGCATTTAATTAAGGCAAAAGAAAATGGTTCAGGGAGGTTCATTCAAGGGGCATGCAAAGGTTCGTGCATGTTTCCCACCATTACAAAATTCCTGGTTTTCATGGCTACGTTGAACAGAGTGGAGATATTAACGTTAGGAAAGGGGAAATTCCCCAAGCAAGGAGATATTTATTTCATAGAATCATAGAATCATAGAGTTGGAAGAGACCACAAGGGCCATCGAGTCCAACCCCCTGCCAAGCAGGAAACACCATCAGAGCACTCCTGATCAGAGCAAAACTTTGCGGTTTTGCACAGTAGATGTCAGATTTTTAGTCCATTTAACTCACAATTTTCTACACTGATTCGCAGCAGCTGTCCATCAATCTTTTCCTGTAATGTTACATGGGGCCGTTTATGCAGAACAGGGCTGCAAACTGACTTTGATGCTCTCGGTGTACATAATATGTGCCCTTTTCACTGATTTGTGGCCCCTTATCTTTATCTGTAGTCTAATTCTATGCATGGCTAGAAGTCCCTCTGTATTTACACCCAGGTAAGTGTATTTAGGATTTAGCTCTTAATTATGTTACATCAACATGGAATCCTATTAATAACTTTTTTATGAATAGCACAGAAGCAAATGTCACAGTTCGTCTTCCACCCACTGAATACCCTCTCCAATTCACCATTTGTCACTGTGTCACTTGAATTCAGAAAGTGCTTTGCAATTATTTGACCTTCCAAACCCTGTGAGATAGGTCATTATTATATCAGGGTTTTTTTCAGATGGAGAGCTCAGGCAATGATTTTCCTAAGGCAACAGCCTGAGTATGGTGTTTTAGGGGATGGAAATGGTTTAGTTGCACAAGAACACCAGGTCAACTTTAATTATGCAAACTTGAATTTGCTTGTTTGTGACTGAACCCTATCCAAAAAGAATGACAGTTTGGAAGTGCCCCTAGATCATGGCTAGGCAAACTAAGGCCCAGGGGCCGAATCCGGCCCAATCGCCTTCTCAATCCGACCCGTAGACGGTCTGGGAATCAGCATGTTTTTACATGAGTGGAATGTGTCCTTTCATTTAAAATGCATCTCTGGGGTTATTTGTGGGGCCTGCCTGGTGTTTTTACATGAGTAGAATGTGTGCTTTTATTTAAAATGCATCTCTGGGTTATTTCTGGGGCATAGGAATTCATTCCCCCCCCCAAAAAAATAGTCCGGCCCCCCACAAGGTCTGAAGGACAGTGGACCGGCCCCCTGCCCTAGATCCAAATCATGCTGCTTTTTAAAGCAATCGATGCCTCTTTCCTTTGGGTCTCACATTACCTCTGACGGGCTTGCTGGAATCCTGCCCTGTTCCTTCACTGGTCAGCCTCACTGCATGTATGGTGTGGATATATGACCCAGATGTTTGTGTTTTGAATTCTGATTGGTTCTCTTCACCAACTCATCTACTATTGCCAATTCATTTCTTCACTTAGGACGAAGAAAGGGAACTTCTGGATTTGCAGATGTTGTTGGACAACAACTTCCAACCCTCCTGACTATTGGCCATGCTGGCTGAGGCCGATGGGAGTTGAAATCCAACAACATCTGTAAGGCCACACTTTCCCCACCCTGACAAACACCCCAAAGCCCCATCAGCGGAGGTGTTGACTTGCACCCAAGACTGAGGGGGCCCATCGTGTGTCACACACACGTGACATCATGCACGTGTTGCATATGTGTGATGTCATGTGCCCATGACGTCATGTGCAACGTTGTATTGTCAGGAGGAGGCTGAGTGTGGCGGTTCCTCCTCTCTCTCTCTCTCTCTCTCTCTCTCTCTCTCTCTCTCTCTCGGAGTTGACTACTGAAGCCGTGCTGTGCTTGGCTCCGCATTCAGCTTCTTCTGCCCCCTCTACATGAAGGGGGCCCAGCTCCCTCTCAACAAATATTGTGGGGGCCGAAGGCATCTTGGCCCCATAGATTGGTGCCACTTCACACGAGTCTTTATGCAACCTGTCTGCTACCAATATAATGCTCTCTTAACAAGGTAAAGGGACCCCTGACCATTAGGTCCAGTCGTGACCGACTCTGGGGTTGCGGCGCTCATCTCGCTTTATTGGCCGAGGGAGCAGGCGTACAGCTTCTGGGTCATGTGGCCAGCATGACTAAGCTGCTCCTGGCGAACCAGTGCAGTGCACGGAAATGCCATTTACCTTCCCGCCGGAGCGGTACCTATTTATCTACTTGCACTTTGACGTGCTTTCAAACTGCTAGGTTGGCAGGAGCAGGGACCGAGCAATGGGAGCTCACCCCGTTGCGGGGATTCGAACTGCCGACTTTCTGATCGGCAAGTCCTCTGTGGTTTAACCCACAGCGCCACCCGCGTCCCTAATGCTCTCTTACACGTCCAAAAACACAGCACAGGAAAGATAAAAACGCTTCAAGTTATAGCAATTTGTTTTCTTACCCAGGATGGTTGATCCTCTGAGCAGTGAACTGTGTTACTACCAGAATAGAGGATCTCATCTTTGACCAAGACAGAGATTGCTTTTAGAATGAAGGACAGGAACAAATTCAAATGTATATAGTTCCTAGTGCAGTGAAGTTTCCTACACAAGGGGAAAGCATACAAAAACGGAAGAGCAAGTGAATATCATTTTTCTTACTCTTAGCAAAACGAATACCCAGCCTTAAAGAAAACCCTGCAAATGTCATTTCTTAACAAACCAATGACAGAATATATTAACTAAAATGTTTTTAATGGCAGTTGTTTATGCTGGTTCTGTATTTCATTAGCATCTACAATTGGCCGCTTTGTTTTGACTTTCGTCGCATAGATTTCAGTGGGACTAGGCCTGCAACCGTAACCATGTCTCATTATATTCAGCGGGGCTTACTCTAGGTAAGTGGAGAGGGGATTGTAGCTTAATAAACAGCTTACTATCCCATCCCGATTTTTAGGCATACTTACCTAAAAAGGCAAAGAATTATACTTCCTGTAGTCAGAGCAATGAGAGACGCACTGTGTCCAAGGGTGTAAATCGCTTTCACCAAAACATAGAAAATCTACAAAAGAAACAATTTGCATGCATTGGTCACCGTAAGAGAGCATAAACAGAACATTCACAAAAATTGGATGATTTATAGTAGTGCCAAGGAATAATGCACAGAATAACATTTGCATCTTCCATATGTAGACCCAGCAATACCTCTCCTCTCCAGGGCCTTAGACATTTGACCTTTATAGTACTCATGGGCAACCCTCTCATTAAAAGAAGTGGCCAGGAAGTGGCCATTGCAGTGCATTCGGCAATGTTGTTTAGTCGTTTAGTCGTGTCCGACTCTTCGTGGCCCCATGGACCAGAGCACGCCAGGCACTCCTATCTTCCATTACCTCCCGCAGTTTGGTCAGATATTCGGCAATATCCATGCCTTAACTCTGGAACTGTTTTCCTTGTCAATATTTGAGAGATCAAACCATAACATTGAATGTAAAGAATTGTATTTTTAATATTTTGTTGGAAGCTGCCCAGATAGGTGGGGTATACTGTACTTTTCCGTGTATAAGAATAGGTTTTTTTCTTTAAAAATTATGCTAAAAAGTGGGGGTCATCTTATACATGGATAGTGCATAGGGTGGACATTTGATTTGTTGCTGCTGCGGATGTCAGCAACTACTGGGTGTGTTATTGGTTGCTGCGTCAATGGCTGGTGTTGACTGGCTGATGCTGTGACAATTAGGTGGGCG
The DNA here is from genome assembly GCF_964270895.1 of Podarcis filfolensis. Classification (NCBI taxonomy): domain Eukaryota; kingdom Metazoa; phylum Chordata; class Lepidosauria; order Squamata; family Lacertidae; genus Podarcis; species Podarcis filfolensis. The sequence goes on along the minus strand of NC_139614.1, from coordinate 44,949,931 downwards.
ATTGGCAGCTTCTGCCGGTGAGGGGACAGACAAGAGGCGGACTTTGGACGCATGCAGGTGAGCAATTTTTGGAAATCCCGCCCCCAAATAGCTCAACAACTCTGTGCCATCTCCCCCCATTTTCTTAAATCTGAGTCCCCCAAAATAGGGCGTGTCTTATACATGGGGGCGTCTTATAGATGGAAAAGTAAGGTAAATTATAAATTATTATTATTATTATTATTATTATAGATTATTATTATTATATTGATCTTGTTTGTTGGTGGCAGCATGACAACCAGTAATTCAGAGATGAAATTCCTTGGAAGAACTAGAGCTTGGCATAAAAATGTTTGGACTATTGCACTCTTGGGCGGGGGGAACCACAGATTGTATTAGACCCCTGCATGGCACAAAAACTCTTAATTTTATTTGCATATAGTGATGACATGCAAGGACACATGTTGCTAGCTGCCTCAGAAATACAGAAAGGGTGCGGCGATAGAGATAATGCATTTATTTTGTATCTCTTGCACCAAATGAAAATTACTACTTTTTAATTTCCTGGATGTAATGTTATTGGACATCCTCTATTGGGGGGCTATTTTTAAATTCTGTTTAATGAAATGTTTTTTTTAATAACCAAGTGAGTATAGTGAATATAAATCTACGGATGCTTCAATAGAATTGGTGCCTATTGATCTGAAAGCCATTCCCAATTATGTGAGAGTTCATTGCATACATGGCCCAAAGTACATTTCTTTCAACCAAAGAACTGTAAAAATATATCTATCTATCTAGCCATGCAGAAAAAAAATCTATGCAGCTTTCTATTAATATGCTTGCTGGCTATAATATACTAAAGTTAGCTTGCTTGAGCGTGGCTTGACAGGCCATTCTTTCCACTTCAGAGCATATTTCGCACTTTTGCTTAGCAAGGCGAAAAAAGTTGTTAGCCAAAAGGTCAACTTTGTTGCTGCAGGGTCTACAGAGACTTCCAGAATCTACCAGAATTCGACAGTCATCTCTCCGGAATGAGTCGTGCTGCAGTTTCACATTTGACCCTGCTTGACATGAAACCACAGCTTAAGAATGCAGGAAGAGGCATGTTAGGTCAGAAGAAAGGTCCGTCAGTGGTGTACCATCAGAGGACTGGTGGGTCTAGGCTTTTCCCCTAAAGGTTCCTGGTAAACAATAGAGTATTAAAGTCTGGCACCTCTTTCACAAAGCCTGGGAGCCTTCTGGCTGGCTTAGCGAGGGAGGCATGATGCTCCAACAGGGCCCAAGAGCGTTTCCACCACCTTCCCAAAGCCCTTTCAGCTTTGGGAAGGAGGCACCAGGGATCTAGCATCCTGCCAGGAAACGGTATGAATCAGATGATTGGGGAATGCATTCTCAGGCAGATCAGCTCCTCTTTGAAGAGGAGAAAGAGGAGGGGGAAGATTCGCCCTCCCTGTTTCCGGCGGTTTCAGGAACAGAGAGAGACACAGACACTGAACAGCTTAGGCAGGAGTTACCGAGTTACGAGATAATGGAAAGAGAAACAGAAGAGAGGGAACAGTCAGCAGAAATGTCATTAGAGAGTGTGGGGGACACTCCCTCCCCAAGAACTAGGAGGTCTGTCCGTATTAGAGAACAAAGAATGAGCCCAGGATGTTGCTGGAAGAAGGAGGATTTAGAGTAGCCAACTGCTCCCCTTGCGGAGAGATGTGGATTTTTGCTTGCAACAAGGTCCAAGAGCCCTCCGGCCACCTTCCCAAAGCCCTTTCGGCTTTGACAAGGAGGCACCAGGGTTCTAGCACCTTTCCCAAAGCCTGGGAAGTTTCTGCCCGACTTAGGGAGGCGCAAAGCTCACACACGCAACACACCCATCACCCTCACAAGCTGCCACCTCTGGTCCTAACTGTTCTGCTTCGAAAAATTTAACTGAGGTTCATCTAGCCCCATCTCCTGCTTACCAACTAAACACCTCCTCCAGGAAGCCCACAAGCAGGACTCAAGGGCAATAACAACATAGGAAAGGCTGTGCTGGATCAGGAACGGGTGTTCCTAGTTATATTGCCCCCGACAGTGGAGGTGGAATATGAGCATCGTGTCAAAGGGGCCCCTTTAACCTGGAAGAAGATGTGAAGGTGCAAACAGAAATTTTTCTCACAGTGTCAAGGTTCAGGGAATCCTATCCCTCCCCTGGTGGCAGCCAAAAAAGCAGGTAAACAAGAAGAGTCCTTACCACGTAATTTATTCAGTAGTCACAGAGAGAGACAAAGGAATGTAGTCACTATTAAATAATGGCATTACTCTGAGTAAAGCCTAACCCCCTCCGTCTCTCTTATCTAACATCATCCTTGACTTGGGCTTTCTGCCTCTGAGCTTTCTGTTCCACTACCTTCAATGCCCGTCTAGTCCTGGGAGAGGGGGGGCTCAGGAATGGTCTCTAAAGACACTGAGTCTGTCAGCTGTCAATTCCCCAGTGTTCCTTCTTCCTGCTGTTCCTCTCCCAGTACTTCCCAGCTTTTCCACTCTGCAGCCTCTGAACTATGTCCTTCCGCAAACCACTGTTCTAAATCTACACTGTCCTCCTGTTCTTGGGCAGCTCAGTGCAGCTCCTGACACACAGTTTCTGACCTTCTTGTGCCTTCTGTGCATATTGAAAAGGTGGGTACTCTTGGTTCAGGGGCCCCCACCTGCTAGTCTTGCAGCCCCGGCAAATGCCCAACATTTCCACTGCCTGCAGCCAGCCCCCACCATGGCAGCTGGTATTTTTAATTGACATTATTTTGCAAATCACAGCAGTCACATGCACAGCCTACCAGTTGCAAATAACGTGGAAAACATAGAAGCTTTATTTTAATTACTTAAAATATACTGTCACACCAGGAAACAGCTTTTCTCTAAATCAGACTGATCTTGCTGCTACAGACACTCCCTGTCAGACGTAAGAAAGCACCGTAATAAAATGTCATATCTTCAATCCGTTCTGCACTGTACAGCTTTAGAAGATTTGATTGCATTATGCAATGCGAAGGGCTCCCCCCCAATAAAAATGGTCTTATTATTTTGTTTTAGAGATAAGAAGCTTGCAAAGATTTGTTCCAAGCATATAGCCTTCATTAGCATTTTTATTTTCCTGCACTTCAATTTTGAAGGCAAAAGTGTGTGATCAAATATTCTGCTTTGCCCCCCTCCTAGTAAATCAGAATATCAAGTATAATAAAGTATAGCATCAGGCAAGAAATACATAATTTCATAGAAATGTTGCCTGAGTCGGCCATAGCAATTTAATCAGGACATATGTAGCCTTGGTTCTCAAACTTAATCCATTCTGGGAGTCTGTTCGACTCCCGAAATGGTTTGAAAACCAAGGCACGGCTTCTGGTTGGCTGCAGGAGCTTCCAGCACTCAATCGGAAGCTGCGGAAGCTGCGTTGGACATTCAGCTTCCAAAAAACATTTGCAAACTGGAACACTCACTTCCGGGTTTGCAGCATCTGGGAGCCGATTTGTTCAGGAGCCAAGCTGTTCAGGAACCAAGGTACCACTGTGGAGCTTAGGACCGTTCCAGATATTTGGTGGGGCTTTGGTAGGCTGTCCTCAGTGGGGCCTTTCTGTGTTGACCCACCTCCAGGACCTACCACAATTTGGGTCTCCTGGCAGTGGAGCAGCTGCCAATTTTGTACTCAGCTTAGTTCATGAGGATGCAGAATGGTGGCAGCCCTGCACTATAATAAGCTAGTCTTTGGATGCTGTATACATCTAATATTTGGTTCTTTGGGTGTACTGCTGTTGTTGTTACACTTGTATCCCAACAACCTTGTGGAGTAGGTGAGGCTGAGAGATGGTGACTGGTCCAAGGTCACCCAGTAAACTTCATGGCTCAATAGGGATTTGAATCCTGGTCTCCCAAGTCTGAGCTCAGCACTCTGATGAGTACACTACACTGGGGTGGGACCCTCCAGATATTGTTGGACAACAACTCCCAACATTCCTGATCATGGCCTATGCAGGCCAGGTTTTGGAGCCCAACATCATAAGGACAACATAAGAACCTAAGAAGAGCTCTGTAGCTGGATCAGGCCAATGGCCCTCTGAGACACAGAATCAGAATTGTAGAGTTGGAAGAGCCCTGAGAGTCATCTAGTCCAACCCCCTGCAATGCAGGAATCTCAACTAAAGCATCCATGACAGACGGCCATCCAACCTCTGCTTAAAAACCTCCAAGGAAGGAGAGTTCCACGACCCCCTGAGGGAGTCTGTTCCATTGATGAACAACTCTTATCATCAGAAAGTTCTTCCTGATGTTTAGTCAGAATCTCTAGTTCTTGTAACTTGAAGCCATTGGTTCGAGTCCTACCCTCCAGAGCAAGAGAAAACAAGTTTGCCCCACCTTCCACGAGACAGCCCTTGAGATATTTGAAGGTGGCTATCATATCTCCTCTCAGTCTCCTCTTACTCAGGGTAAACATACCCAGCTCCTTCAAGTGTTCCTCACAAGGCTTAGTTTCCAGACCCTTCCAGTATCAAATTCTCACAATGGCCAACCTGTGGGAAGCTCGCAAGCAGGACATGAGTGCAAGAGCACTCTGCCCTCCTATGTTTTAAGCAACTGATATTCAGGGGCATTGTTGCCTCCAACTGTGGTGGCTTGGCTTAGTCATAATGGCTAATAGCCGTCGATAACCCTCTCCTCCATGAACATCTGGAGGGTCACGTGTTTCCCATCTCTGTGAAAGGAGACAATGGCTGCAGATTGGAGAATGGCACTTGAGGAGCCAAGCCAGCTTCTCAGGGAAAGGAAGGCCAATACCAGGGCAAGGCCAGCTAGCCTTTAGATGCCTCTTCACTCACCTGAGGCACCAGCTTTTCTAGCACAGCTGGCCCCTTCCATGGTGCTCTGTCCAAGCCTTGGAGAGGTTTCAGGAGTTTTGTGACAAAGTTAAGAGTATGCATGATGCTAACATTGATTGTCTATTCACAGATGAGAAGCAGATTTTTCTTTTACAGGATTTCCAGAGGTTCCTGCAGAAGAAGGGGATCAGACACAAGATTGCTGTTTCAGCGGAAGCGTGGAACAGGGGTGTCTGTGTACGGTTGAACAAAGAATTGCCAAAGGGAATGAATGCGCAATTGCTTAGTTCACATCTGCCACATGAGTTCTGGGCGGAGTCACTCATGTCGTTTTGTCATGCATGGGTGAGAAAGGTTTCGAAAGAGTTGGGAAGTTCTCCTTTTGAGAAACTGTTCCAGAGAAAACCTTCTGTTGCCCATTTCAAGGTTTTTGGGTCTCATGTGAGGACAGAAGCTCCAGGTGGAGTAAAGAATGCCAGAGGCATTTTTGTGGGATATGAAAAGGGTCTCTACAGAGTAATTTTGTCTGAATCTGGTCAGGTGATTCTCACAAAATTTCTAGAGAGTGCTCCTGAACAGGAGAGAGTGATAGTACACACATTTCCCACAGAGGACGATTCAGATGATGATGATGATTTCACAGAGTACAGTGGTACTGAGAGTGACAGTGATAGCTCAGACAGCTCTGTTGTCACAGTCATTGAGAGGAAATCTCACACAATGGATAGACCTTCACAGGTGAAGGTTGAACCACTGTTTACTGTTGGAACTGGTTCTCCTAGGAGTCCTGAGACAGAACCAGTGAGCAGAGAGGATCAGCACCTCATACGCAGGTCTGAGAGAGTCACAAAGGGTGAACCACCCAAAAGGTACTCAGAAGAGTATGCTAATTTAGCTGTTGCATGTGTTGCTGTTGTAAACAACCGAGGACAGGTTGGAGCTGTGTCTAAGTCAGAGACAAAGACACAACAGAGAGTTGCTAGCCAAGGTAATGCAGATGCACTCATTCCTTGGAAGCCAGACAACCAGAGAGGTACACTGGGAAAACCAGTGGCGGGTAGTTCCAAGGGTGGAACTGAAACAACAGGGGAGTGTTATGTGTATAACAACTGTTTGTTTTCTTCTCTGGATCACGCTTTGCTTGCCGCAACATGCATTGATTCTTTTGGGGGAGGTTGTTACGAAAAAGGAGCAATGCTGCTGAGTGCTCCAGATGGCTGGAAAGCCAAACAGGATGTTGATGTTTTGGGACTGTACCGTGGGAACAAGGAACAGTCTATTCTGTGCACTGAGCACCGGATGTTAGCTCAGAGTGTCACAAGACCCTGTACTGGAAGTACATGGGTGGAGTTTTTTCTCTCTCTGCAGCTGGGTATCAGAGAGTGCAGACATGTTGTTCTCTGCACTGAGGAAAGACAGAAATAAAGGCATGTAAATACATTTCTGTCTGTCTCTTTCCCCTCCCTGGGGATGGCAGGGAGTGAGGGAGGAGGAGTGGCTGTGTTCTTCTCACGTTTGAAGAAGGATCGGCCGATAAAGACCTCGCCTTGTCTTGCCGGGAGTCGCTGACGGGGGAGGCCAACAAGGAATCAAGCCGGGCACCTGGAGAGTGCCAAATGCCTCTGAATGACAAGGCTTGATATCAACACTTTGCACCTGCCTTTCCTGCCATGAACCTGCCTTATGAGCAAGCGTCTCTGCTGCTGTCAGCTTCCTTCAAGTTTTGAGCCATGATGGGGCAGGCCTTGCCCTGGTATTGGCCTTCCTTTTCCTGAGAAAGGCCACCCCTCAAAAAAAAAAAAAAAAAAACACCACACACAAATAGCTTCATGGTGGGGGAGTGTTATTTGAATTGAGTCCAGGTAAAGAAGGCTGATCACCATAGAATTGATGCTTTTGAATTAGGGTGCTAGAGGAGACTCTTGATAGTCCCATGGACTTGCAAGAAGATCAGACCTCTCCATTCTTAAGGAAATCAGCCCTGAGTGCTCACTGGAAGGACAGATCCTGAAGCTGAGGCTCCAATACTTTGGCCACCTCATGAGAAGAGAAGACTCCCTGGAAAAGACCCTGATGTTGGGAAAGATGGAGGGCACAAGGAGAAGGGGACGACAGAGGATGAGATGGTTGGACAATGTTCTCGAAGCTACCAACATGAGTCTGACCAAACTGCGGGAGGCAGTGGGAGACAGGAGTGCCTGGCGTGCTCTGGTCCATGGGGTCACGAAGAGTCGTACACAACTAAACGACTAAACAACAACAAGGGGGTAAGGAGGAATTTTTTAAAAACCAGTTGTTGATGCACTGATTTTGCAGCTTACAGTAAGTCCCTTCTTCGGAGCTTCTGTTAGTTGCAGAAGAGAGAACACGAAGCTCTTAAGCCTGCAAATCACCCCCCTTTGTAGGAGCTTGGGGGTGGAATTTGGATTGGATCTAAGGGAGCAGGAGACCTTCAGAAAGCAGAGGGTGGTGGAGCTGGAGGAGTGAAAATCATGGACTGGGATGGTTACCAATACGAATGGGGGTAGGATAAGAGGAGGGCAAAAGTCCATGGAAGGCTTTGAAAGTCAGGATGAGGAGCTTATGCTGAACCTAGAAGAAAACGGGAAGCCAGAGCTAAGCTTAAGTAAAGTGTCATGTGATCAACGCGTGAATAGTTTTGGCAGCAGGGTGTGGGATTGATATGAAGGGATCGTGGTGAGAGAATGGCAAACTAGGGAGGAGACGGTGGCAGTAGTCTAGGCAAGTGGCCATGTGGATAGAGAAAAGAGGCAATTTTGTTGCAATGCTATCGAATATGGCTGGGTGGTGAACGGAATATGGGAGGCACAGGAGACAGAGGAGTCAAAGGTTATGCTGAACATCAGAGAGAGAAGGACTGTGAAAGTTACTGCAATAACAGGGAGGGAAAATCTGGTACTGGAACTCCCTCTCTGAGATAGAAGCAATCTCTTTCTGCCCTTGGAGGGGGAAATTCCATGTTTCCTATGGTCTCTGGGATGGTGGTTGCTTGGTAAGGCCACAGCTTTTATTAACACATGCAGTACAGTGTGACATGCGTCACTCAAGGGAATATATATCACACACACACCCCTTACTGGAAATCTCTGAATGTTTGCATTCTGCTTCCTTGGAAAAATTATATTGCTTAGCCTCCTCTGATCCCCTAATTATTGCAATATGTGTATCCATATAGGTGCAGATATATTTAAGAAGGCTTTTCCTGTTTGTAATTAAAAAGGAATGAAAATGGGAAAAAGCTTCAGTAGGTCTGCAGGCAGCTGCTATCCACATATACACAGTGTTCAAATGTTCCCTGTGTCTACATGCATGGCTCTGACAGAACAAAATGAGAAAGACCAGAAGTGAGCTAATAATAGTTGTCAAAACCCACAGGAGGAAACATGCCTTTGCAGAGATATATTAAGCAAAGAGTAATAGGGGCACACACATAATATGACATCTTCATCTATCATAACTTTCTAGATGGGGCTTCGAAAGCTTTTTTGGAACCATTCTACACCCCTCACAAAATAAGATCAGATTCTGAAGTGGCAGGGACAGAAATGCCCTCCCCCTTAAACTTATGCATGGGGGGACAGGGAAACTAGAATTTCAGTGGGAGAGTTAGGCTAAATATTTCCGCCTGGTGAGCAAGCGTTCTCCTTGCAAGTCAGTTTTCTGTGGGGTGGACATTTTTAAATAATTCAATCTTCTGCCTGCAGTTTGATGTGGCGCAGTTTCAAATCCTACAGTCTCCGTCTGTCTAATGTGCAGTGCAAATCTAGACACTAAAAGACATGGGTCACTTCTGAATCCCTATTTCTAATCTATTGCCTGGGGCTGGAATCCACCCATCACAGCACAGTTTTCAGAGGCCAGAGCATGCATAGCTGTCAAGTGTCCCTTATTTGAAGGGACAGTCCCTTATTCCAGCGCCATGTCCCGCTGCTGTCCCTTATTGATGGATGTCCCTTAAATGTCCCTTAAATGATGTCCCTTAAATTTCAACAAATACGGAAAACACAAGATTTATTTGATGATAAAGCATATTTGATTCAGTACATATGCAGAATTAGAATTTCTAGAACATTCGACCAATGTTCCAGCATCTCCGCTGGGTCCATACTGCCTTCTAAAATCAACTCTAGGTGCTGGTTTTGACCCATAAAGGCCAATTGGTTTGGGCCACTACAATAAAGATGGACCTATGCAGTCTTCCAGGAGCAGTGTTTTATATTGCGCTTTCTAAAACCGTTCTGGATGGTGTTCCATCTCTAAAATTTAGTTTGATTTTGTTTTCCTTTAATTAACACAAATTGGCAGCTTAAATTTTCAATAGTTCTCCAGTACATTTGATTCCGAGTCATAGAATTGTTTGACTTACCGCGCTGTCTTCGTCAACTTCTTTATATCCACAAGCAAAGAAGAAATCTGGAAATATATCTGTCCAACCGTTACTTGTACAATTTTTGCTGATATTTCCTAAACAAAAGGGGGGGGGAAGTGTAGCAATCAGGAGTGGAATTCTAATTCACTAAAAAGGTTGTCCCTCACAGGTGAATTGAGGCTCCTGCTGCCAATCTACTATAACCCATAGTAATGTACACACCATCACTAGCCTCCACCAGCAGAGAGGAGTGCTGTTGTTGTGGTGGTGGTTGCCCAGTCACAATGGAGGCCTAGTTTCACCCTGGCAGGTAAGAAGCTATCACCAGTGGTAACCAGCAGCAAGCTTCCTAAACTGGCCATTTCCCACTTCCCAAGCCAGTGGAGGTGACAGGACTTTAGATTCAGCGCTGAGTCTGCCCTGTTGCTTCCAGCCAGGGATCAGGATTGCCCTGAGTATCTTGTTACGAAAAAGGAGCAATGCTGCTGAGTGCTCCAGATGGCTGGAAAGCCAAACAGGATGTTGATGTTATGGGACTGTACCGTGGGAACCAGGGACAGTCTATTGTGTGCACTGAGCACCGGATGTTAGCTCAGAGTGTCACATGACCCTGTACCGGAAGTACATGGGTGGAGTTATTCTCTCGCTGTGGCTGCTGATGTGAGAGGGTGCAGACATGTTGTTCTCTGCACTGCTGGAGAGACAGAAATAAAGGCATGTAAATACATTTCTGTCTGTCTCTTTCCCCTCCCTGGGGATGGCAGGGAATGGGGAGGAGTGGCTGTGTTCTTCTCATGTTTGAAGAAGGATCGGCCGATAGAGACCTCGCCTTGTCTTGCCGGGAGCCGCTGACGGGGAGGTCAACAGGGAATCAAAGCCGGGCACCTGGAGAGTGCCAAATTCCTCTGACATGGCTTTGAAGATTACAACATATCTTGACGCTGAAGTCAAGAGAACCCATGTGTCTATATTTGGCCAAAGTCAGAGCGCTTACTTCAGATAACCTAAGTTGTCTCTCACCACCCCGAAATAAAACCCAATATTCATCCATGGTATTGTCACGACTAGAAAAATGACCAAATACTTCCCCCAGGTATGGGGTGTGTTCTTCGTCAGCAACAGATCAGGAGGCTCCGTGCGACATTTAAAAATCACTTGGCAGAGGTTCTATTAGCGTCCAGCTTTTGAGAAGACTAATTTGCGGCTATAAATGTGTTAGATGGGGACGTAATTTGAATAAAATTATCTTCATAAAAAGCCTTTCATTACCCTACACTATTATTTAAGGTGATATTGAATGATCTACGGCAGGGTTATTAAAGCCTTCAGATCCTGCAGTGATGAATAACTAGCTGGAGAGATGAATATTCTTCTGACACACAGCAATTCCCAATTTCGCTTATAATGTGTTTCTAAAAGCCTTGTCCCAATTATGAGAAGAGGAGCAGAGATGAGAGAAAGTTCTAGAAGGAACAACAAACTGGAGGGCTTTCCTATTGTCCCAGAACATCACGGGAAACTCTTCTGAACCCTAATTCATAAATATGCACCTGCCAAGTAGGCGATGCGTAAATAAATCTACATATCCATAATAAGACTGGAGCCGTAACCCTGAAATAATCAGATCAGCGTGTTGGATTGGGAATACCTGCCCTTGAATCCATCCCATAAGCATGGTGGGAACACGGAAACACAGAACGTAGAAAGCTGCCTTATATTGAGTTAGATTACTGGTCCACATACCAAAATATTGTCTACACCAGGGGTCAGCAAACTTTTTCAGCAGGGGGCTGGTCCACTGTCCCTCAGACCTTGGGGGGGCGGACTATATTTTCTGGGGGGAAATGAACAAATTCCTATGCCCCACAAATAACCCGAGATGCATTTTAAATAAAAGCACACATTCTACTTATGTAAAAACACCAGGCAGGCTCCACAAATAACCCAAAGATGCATTTTAAATAAAAGGGCACATTCTACTCATGTAAATCCGTCTGTGGGCCGGATTTCGAAGGCGATTGGGCCGGATCCGGCCCCCGGGGCTTAGTTTGCCTACCCATGGTCTACACTGACTAGCAGAGGCTGTCCAGGATTTCAGATGGGGAACACAACCAATCCTATCTAGAGATGCTGGGGACTGAACATGGGACCTTATACATGCAAACCACATGTTATACCATTAAACTAAGGACACAAATGTGGTCCATCCTCTGCTGATGCTGAATGTACGCTTCTAAAAAAGGCCCTGCATAATATTTCAGGTCTTATCTAAAATATTGTGCAAAATAGGTCAGCATATGTTGGGTTTCACACACTTCTGTTCCTTGGGTCCTGTTCAAATGCTATGCCCCATGCATAGGGGTCCAATGATGCTGGAGATGGGGCAAGTGTTGGCCTAGGGTTCTCCTAAGGCATTCTCTTGCTTCTTGCCAGGTGTATGAGATAGATCCAAGTTAAGATATGGTCCAATGTGGCCCATAACCCACATAAAGGCAGGCCTCTATAACAGTCGACATCCACCAGTCATCAGGGTCACCCTGAAGATATTTTCCTGCCTGTGGCCTAAGACAAGATGGTGCCTTTTCCCATTCCATGTACAAAAGCCAACTAGACTGGCAGCCGAATCCCACTGCAGGGCAGCATAGGGGGTGCAGTGCAGACCACACAGTTATTCCCACTTTCCATCTCTCAGCAACTGCAGCCTCAGGCAGCTGTGTCACTCTGTCTAATGATAGGGCTGGCCCCACAAGTCATCAGTTGCGAGGCCTACCAGGTGCATAATCAAGCTCCACCCTTCTGCCCTGAGTTTACTGTTCTGGACAGGCTGCAAAGCCCATGGGACACCATATACAGCTGGTGGGCTGCGTTTTGGTTTGGTGGGTCACAGACCCTGCAGACCTGATATCCATGACATACATTCATAGAAACTGCTCAGCACTATGGCCTTGATGCAAACCTGAATATAATCACTTGCATGTTTTCAAGATTATAGACATGCAGTAAGCCTTTGTAAGTGTACACATCTTGAGATACAGGTATTAAAACAACAACGACAATGACAACAACAGTCCTTTCAGTATGTAAGTTGCCCATCACCAAATTAAAAACGAACTCTTCGTAGCAAAAATGATTTCTTAATTTCTGGCTGTTGTTACCCGCACATGAGAACCCTTAAAAAACACACACACACCTCAATATGGTTTCCATTATATAAAAGATATATTACCTGATTTGCTGAAAAAATTGCTGAAGACTTTTGGACACGGTACTGTCACGGTTTCCCCAATTTCTGCAGGGTGCCAGCAGGTAATGTTATCCCAGATCCCAACACACCCTGGAAAAAACAAGCAGAAAACATCTCATATGGAGCTCCTTGAGTGAATCCCTCCTCCCACTGTGTTCTTCCCTCTTCCACAATTACAGTGGTACCTCGGGTTACATACGCTTCAGGTTACATACGCTTCAGGTTACATATGCTTCAGGTTACAGACGCCACTAACCCAGAAATAGTACCTAGGATTAAGAACTTTGCTTCAGGATGAGAACAGAAATCGTGCCATGGCGGCGCAGCAGCAGCAGGAGGCCCCATTAGCTAAAGTGGTGCTTCAGGTTAAGAACAGTTTCAGGTTAAGAACGGACCTCTGGAATGAATTAAGTACTTAACCCGAGCTACCACTGTACTTCTAAGGAAGCACCTGTGTTTTTGGTTATTATGAAATATTCAAAAAAAAAACCCAACATCTGCAACAAGTGCTTTGAAAATGTAGCAGGTTTTATATTGTTAGCTCTTTGCCATCAGGAACTGTCTTCCTGTACTTTGCAAAGGATGAGGTACACTGATGGATCTCTGCAGGTAATAGGAATAAGTCATGTCTGGACAGGGCAGGCCTCCCATTGAGGTGGTGGATGTTGTGGAGTGGGAAATGGCGACAAGGTCTCAAGAGTCTGAGTGTACCACATGGCGTGCCCTACACCTCCCTAAGCCAGCCTGCTGTGGAGGATATTGCCACACTGCCAGGGGTGAGCTAAGAGTCAGCTGCCAACACCGTTAGCTTCTCTATGTGGAACAGAAGGGTGCCATCCTTTCCCTCACAAAATACACACAGTTCTGCCTGCGACTGCCTATCAATTATTTTACATTTCGAATGGAAAAATAATACCCCTGGCCTCTTGGGTACCTAAAATGGATGCTGGCAATCCAACACAGATTTCCAGACTCAATAAGAAAGAAATATTGGTTGACTTATCTCCCATAGGATTTTCTGTATCAGCAACTCAAGCAAGATTTGATCCACTCCTGTGTACCCTAATTAAGCAGAGACTGTGTTAACAACCTCTTTCCCTCGCAGAATGTGTTTGTTTACAAAGATTACCGTGCGAGCAATGTTATTATGATGTAATTAATGCAATTGCCCTCATCTGTTTCCTGATTTAAAGAATTATACTATAAAAGCAGCAAGGCTTAATGAACAATTTCAACATACTCATAAATCTTAGTAACAAATCTTTTGGAACCTTATTAAAATGGACTTTCTAAGGGGAAAATGTTACCAATGAATCATGCAGAAATAGAGCTGATTCATCTCTCCCTAAGTAATCATACGCCATGTTTGTGGAGAACTTCACTTTTTAATGCATACTTCCTCCTAATCTATGCATTTTTGCATGCATTGTTTAGCTGGAGACCTGCACTTCAAAATTCGGAGAACTGCAAATTTCAAAGGATAGCCTAATTGTGTTTTTGGTTCAAGAAGTGTGGATTGACTTGCTTCTCATTAAAATGCAAACAAAATCAAATTTCTGCCCCATTCCTGGTCAGGTCAACCATGGTCCTGGAAATTTCAGCTGCTTCCAGATCAGGAGTCCTTTGGCTATTTTTCCAGATACCTAGTCAAACCTGCTTTGCTTTCTCCACCTTATCTGCCCCTGCTCTACTCAACTGACCATAGCTGTCAACTTACAGATTTGAAAATAAGGGACCAGCAGCCTCGAAAATAAGTGATCAGCAGCCAAAATAAGGGATTTTAGTCAACCAGCTCCTTTCCTTTCCCACATGTTGGACGTGTACAGTACTGTGAAACGACAACGGAAATAGGCGAGGGGAATGGTCATTAAAAGAAAAAAAGAGTGCACAAGGATTCGACTGCCATTCCATCAGCTCGGGCAGGTTGGCTTCAGGATCATTACCAGGTCCCGGCGAGAGGTGACAATGCCCCAGAGAAAAACAGCGCAGCAGGTAATCTAAAAGGATCCCCCTCCCCCTAGATCAGGCACGTCCAACTCCCAAGAGACCTGTTGCGCATGCCTGCAGTGGCGGAGCTTCATGCTGCGGCACAGGGGTGGGCTGGCGCGCGTCCTGGGGGCAGGGAGCCCAGCGCGCGCGGGGGGGGGGGAGCCGTGATTGCACCCTGCCAGGATCGCGCTGCTGGGGGCTGGGCGCTCCCCCCACCCTCCTCTTCCTTCGCCAGTGCATGCCTGCCCTAGATCCTGTGCTGAGCAAGACCCTGCATATCTAGCTGTGCATGCTAAAGTTGTAAGGGATGCCTTGGGCGGCTGAAGCAGCGATAGTTCTCTCCTCGCTGGCCCTTTAAAGAAGGGGGTGAGCCCTGTCGCCCGACAGGATGGGCCGGACGCAGTTACCTCCGCCTGCTTAGAGCTCCCAAAGTCTCGCTGGAATCCAGGGAAGGGGGGGCTAGTTGGCCGCTTTTCGTTCAGGGAAGGAAGCCCCCTGATGGCACCATAGTTGCGCCCCGTAGGCGGATTGCCCCCGCCCCCAAGTGCACATTATCTTTGCAGCTCCTGGTGCGCCCCAGGAGCTACGGGCCCTTTGGTGTGTTGGGTGGCGGGCGCTGCGACTCTCCAACAAGCTGACATTCTCCCCGAAGGTGCGCTCCTCCCTTATCTCCAGAGACAGACGGATGTTCACCGAGGCCCTGCCGCGATGTAAGCAGAGCCTTGTGGGGATGGGTCTTATCCCTGCGAGTGGGGGTGGCTGGGAGGTGGGGGTAGTAGCCCTTTTTTCCCAGGCAGCATTGAAACCCGGGAAATTTAAGGGACATCATCAATCTGGGACAGCAGCGAGACACGGCGCTGGGATAAGGGAGTTTCCCGCCAAATAAGGGACGGTTGACAGCTATGCAACTGACCCTCTCCTAGATTCTGACACTACATGGCTTCCTCACAATCATTTCTTGCCCCTTCACTGCTATGGAACAGACTTTCCTCTAGCCTTGAATGTGTGTACCTTGTGTGTACTTTCACCTGCTAGTTTGATTCTTTTAACAGAAGCAACGAGGATTAAAAGAACACTGAACCACACCAGCAATTGTCAGGAAGACAAAAGGAAAACTGCTTCCCATCACACCGCCACCTGCCTGTGGCCAAGCAAACTGTAGCGTGACAACACTCTTCCATATATTAAGCATATAAGGCAAACCAAAGCACCACTTATTCTCCATCACTTCTAAAAAAACTGCTTTAGTTTGCTTCTGGCATATTATTCCAATGATTGATTTTGCTTTGGGAAAATTATTATTTACTGCCAAGTGCCACAATAAATAAGCACTGGGTTACTAAAAGGCAGCAATACTAACAAGACTGAATTGTTTTTACTTTGCCATCAAAATGCATTAGGATCTAACGACTTGGGTATAATCAGAAATGTTTAGAATTCCAAGTGAAAGAGCCCCAAAAATATTGTGATGAGAAAACTTAATTCTGTCGTAGGAATAAATCATGCACGTCAAAGAGATCTCCAGTTATCTACCACATTTGCAAACTTTATTATGCAAAGGAGAATTCTCGTCATAGGGCTGCTCCCCTTTCCCTTATCACTTTCACAGGAGGGGAAAGCTGAAGAAAAATGGCACCCATGAAACTGATATGGCTCTATCCCTCATCAATTTCATGGTAGATGAAAGACAGTGAAGTAAATGTAGGTACTGAATAAAAAGATGGGTTTTAAGTATCCAGCTCTGTTCTACTTAGAGTAGACCATTGAAATTAATGCACTTGTTAGTCAAAAACATTAATTTCAGTGGTAGGACTCTGAGTATGGCTAGCACAAGATACAACCCAGGAACCCTACTCAGCTACCCCAACCCACCACAATTGCTACCATGGGGGTGAGTCCATTGGCCCTGTGCCTTCCCAAACATTTCGACCCCTGTTCCTGCACCTCTCTAGGCACTGGGGGCTGAATGTCTATATTGGTGAGACTGCTGCCCTCGAGTAAGCTCCCTGCATGAAGTTGAACCACAGAAATCCTACATATATGCAGAGAAGGCTCCCTGCAGCAAACACCCAGCCTCCAACATGTGATGGCTGCAGGAATGTCATCAACACCAGGTACCACTTTGTCACTACAGATCACACTCCCAACTCCTCCACTTGATGCAGGTGGAACAAGCCTACATTCAAAGCCACAAGTGCACTGCCATCCTATGTAATTCACACATAAGGATTCAGGTCTGGTAGCCTGGTAAAATTGGGAAAGGTGTCTGGTGCTTACAGAGAGTCCAGACTAGCAGAAGAACCTTCCTCTAATCCAGGGGTCAGCAAACCTTTTCAGCAGGGGGCCGGTCCACTGTCCCTCAGACCTTGTGGCGGGAGGCGGACTATATTTTGAGGGGGCAAATGAACGAATTCCTATGCCCCACAAATAACCCAGAGATGCATTTTAAATAAAAGGACACATTCTACTCATGTAAAAACACGCTGATTCCTAGACCGTCCGTGGGCCAGATTTAGAAGGCGATTGTGCCGGATCCGGCCCCCGGGCCTTAGTTTGCCTACCCATGCCTACCCATCTGAACGTCCCCTGTGGATGAAATGAGGGTGACATTTGTTTAAGGATGGTCTGTCTGCACTTTGCTCTTCCTTGTGCATGGTCCAAATACATTTTATCTTGATGAAGTGTGTTGTCTCTGATTTTTGTGTGTGCAGTGCGTTTCCAAGAATCCAAACCTACGCTTCATAGAACTGCTGAAAAAATGTTCTTGGCTACGTGGATGTTCATTTCCTAAAAACATAAAGTGGAGTCTGTAGACACTGTACTATCCGACAAGATACCAAATTACTAAGAGGCTCTTGAATGGTCTCAGCCAGGCAAGATAAATCTGTTTTCTCTGTTGCTGGATGGCCTGGAGCGATGACGGATGGGATCAAAGGAGGAACAACTTGACAAAATGGAGAAGTGTTACTGGATCTGCAAGGTGAGTGGGAGCAGGAAGGTGAAGGTGAAGGTGAAGGTGTCGCCTCCTAAATTATAAATCAAACTGAAACAGTAAAGCTAGCTTTTCCTATCCCTGTGCATAGACCATAAAGCATTGACCCAAAAGCTGTAGTCCAGAGCACAGACGATATGGTTTCCTAGGTGTTGCAAAGCAACAGGTAAGAAAGACAAAGGGAAATAAAAGCAAACAGCAAAACGCAAGAGGGGTGAACCAATCAGGAGGCTTAAAGCCTAGAACATTCTAGTGTTTTGGTGTGGGTGGCTTTTCCCACAGAGCTGAAACAAGTTCCTCAGACTAGATAGCATAGAGGCCTCAATTCAACGAGATCATCTCAATTACTGGGATACAGTTTTCTTCCAAAAGGCTAGCATTTTACCCAGTGACCTATGCAGAGGAACCATTTTCTTGACAATGTTGTCGTATTAAACTACAACAACCCCACACTAATAAAGATATTTTTTTAAAAAAAAAACCAAACCCATAAAACTAGATTTGCTATTGTGTTTATTTAAATGCATAAGTACTTTGGGAAATGTGAAATTATACAAGACTCTTCTGCATTATTGATTTATGCAAAAAAAAAAAAAAGAAAGAAAGAAAGTGTAAGGCATACAATGGAAGAATCAAGTATCGCAAGTCGTTACTTTGATGGAGCGGATTGCATCTTAAAGAAACAGCAATTATAATGAAATAGCAGTTATGGATTGGAAACCAGTCTGACTTTATGTTAATTATTTTTGGGTTTCAATCTATTAATTATAACTACCTGAGTTAAATACAAGTTAATGATTTGCAATCACCTTAATGAGGTTATTTTGTGAAACTGCTCCCCAATCGCAGGATTGATTGAATAATTTAAAATGCTATATTGTGTGTGTGTGAGAGAGAGTGTTGTCCATAGCTGCTTTTCAATCAAATTTTCTGAAGTGGTAATCTATTATCTCTATGTTTGTTTGTTTTTTAAAGGGGTCCCTCACACTGATGCAATGAGATCCTTTGAGCATATGTAATCTTGCATAACCTGTTTGGAAACATCTCCAAGCTTCTTGCCCTGTGACATGAGCTGGTGATGGTTCAAAAAATATATTCCCATTGTAAGGGTAAATCTCTACTTCTCTAGATCACTTGCCAGCAAGATCTTCCCCCTTTATGGCTGCACTTTTCATTTGACTTCCAGTTTTAAGATCACTTTTTAATGTTGGCATTGCAGTGAACGTTATCTGGTTCTCATAATGAAAAGTAGATGCTCTACCAGGCAGCTATGGCCCTTCCCCCCAATCTGTATGCTCCTGCTCAGACTGTAAACAACTTTATTAAAACATGTCTGTAAGCCACTTTAGACTATGCAAAACTTATTGGAGGCTTATACCTGAAGGAGCGTCTCCACCCCCATCATTCTGCCAGGACGCTGAGGTCCAGCGCCAAGGGCCTTCTGGCGGGTCCCTCACTGCAATAAGCAAAGCCACGGAGAACCAGGCAGAGGGTAGTGGCTCCCACCCTGTGGAACGCCCTCCCATCAGATGTCAAAGAGATAAACAACTACCTGACATTTAGAAGACATCTGAAGGCAGCCCTGTTCAAGGAAGTTTTTAATGTGTGACATTTAATCTTTGTTGGAAGCTGCCCAGAGTGGCTGGGGAAACCCAGCCAGATGGGCGGGGTACAAATAAATTATTATTATTATTACTACTACTATTATTATTATTAATTTTATTAGGGAAAGGGCATATAGAAATGCTCCTATGGGGTTACTTCCAAGTAAACATGCATAGGCTCGTGCTGCGTATCTCACCCCCACAGAACTATCCCATACTGATCTTGTTATCTTTGTAACCTGCATCTAATACGAGCGAAGCCAAACTATTTGACATGACTCCAGCCCACCCACTAATGTCCAGCCTGAAAGAAAATGCTTGAAACAGACTTCCAGGATTGTATAAAGTAATGGTAGACTTTTGCCCCTCGATATCTCACGGCGACATGCACACATCATTTGTGCTTGCCGCGCAATGTGTGCAACCCGTGTGGCGTGCAAATCTCACGCCGGCACATCATGTGGCGTGAACATGTGATGTGAGCACATTGTGCGGTGCCAGCCCCCTCAATAGCTGGGGCAAGCCAGCACGCCTGTCACCACAACCGTGGAATGGGGATGTGCAGGTATATTGTGAGCTCTACCATAGGTCTTTGTGGAGGTGGTGCGTTTGTAATTTCATGTGTTCCGGTCTTCAACCATGTACAGGCTTGGAGTACACAAATGGCAGCCAGAATCCACAGGACTCCTGTCGTACTTTCAGTTCATAACAGGCAGCATGACACGGTTTGGTTCTGTGCCCCATGGTGCTCCCTGCGCCAACGACAAGGGTCCCCTGAACAGTTCCCTATCTCTGTGTGAGGTGGCGGTGAGGTCAGCGGCAGTGCAGCCAATCCAGCACTCCTATTGGAGCGTTTGCACGTTGTTGACTTCACCACCTCACTGATGCACCACTCCTGTCTCTCTTGGTAAGCCACAGTGACACAGACGATGGGAGGTCAAATAAGCTTCTTCAACCTGCTAACTGGATCCAATTGGGCTGGAAGAAACTAAGCTATTTTCCAAGTTTGTGGGGGATATAGTTCAGGTGTTTTTGGGTTTTTTTTTGTCCATTTCTGATCCTAACCAGGGACAATCAGTCCATTACCATCTGGGGTAACTTCACATTTTAGGTGTTGCTAGCAAAGCTATGTGGGCAGAACCCCTATTTGTTTGATTTACAGCACCTATTCTGGCCTCTCAAAGAGGATTCAGTCCACGTACAGGACTCCAGACCAGGCTTTCTTTTCCCTCCAGTTGATTTTAGGCCAAAGGCAGCATTAGAAACCTGACACACAAGAATCCCGAAAAGACAATCAATTCTTATTTTTTTAATTTATATTTTAAAGAAGTCTGGCAGCGCTGGTAATTATGCACATACTGAAAAATGAGTAACTTTCTGGCTCGACTGGATGCGGAATTCATACCAGTGGCAAAGGACAGCGGAATAAATTACTTCTTTTGCTCCAGTGCAATGTTTTTGGGTCTGTTCCAGAGATGAAGGGAAGGGCAAAAGTCCATCTTTCCCTCACTTGTGGAAAATATCTGAAAGATGTTGATAGGAAGGTTGCTTTTCTTCATGTGCACACAGACTACTGATGAACGTTCCCCTGCTGGAGCTAGAGAGGGAGCTTGTCATCATAGGCTAATGGAAGGCTCCAAGGTGTGAGTCCGGAATCACAACAATTAGGCTTTGGCATCCTTTCTCCTCTATCATCAGCGCTCTTTGCATTGTGAGCTCTGAGCTTCAACCTGCACTATCTAGGCAAATGTGCATGCACACATTGCCACGGACCCAGAAGTGGAACAAAAAGAGGCAAAAACAACCCTAAAAGAGCGTAAAAATGGCACAAAAATAGTGTCTAGCAATCCCACAAGCCTTTGCAAGTGCAACCCCAGGAGTCTTTGCACCAACCTTTGAGGCCTGTGGAGAGTTTGAGCAAGGAGGTTTGGAGGGAGTGATTGTGGTGGATTTCTGGTTTTTTAAGGGTTTCCAGAGGTGTAGAGGGTGTTTGCAGGCTTTCTCAATAGTGTCCCCCATATACATGATTCTACTTAAATGTGCGGTGCCCGAGAATGTACCCCTCCCTGCTAAATGGGGAGTTGCCTATATTTGAATGGACTTTTCAATGCATTTCAACTTTTATACAGTGGTACCTCTGGTTGCGAACGGGATCCGTTCTGGAGGTCCGGCTGGATCCTGAGGTTTTCGCAACCTAAGGATCACTGTTATACGCATGTGCGCGGGGCAGTAGACCACTTCTGCGCATGTCCGTGCAGTGAAACTCTTCTGGGTTTGCCGCTTTCGCAACCTGAAGTTTACGTTACCCGAGCGTGATGTAACCCGAGGTGCTACTGTACAGTCGTACCATGGTTTGCATACCTCTTGGTTTGCATACGTTTTGGATTACAAACACATCAAACCCGGAAGTGCATGTCAAGGTTTGCAACCTTTTTTGGATTACAACCCTTTTTTGGGGGGGAGGATTACGAACAATTTTTTTTGGAGACCCCATTGGTAAAAGCGTGTCTTGGGTTACAACCTGTTTTGGTTTACAAACGGACCTCTGGAATGAATTATCGTTGTAAACCAAGGTACCACGGTATTTTAAAACAGCTGTTACCTCTCATCAATCCACTGCAAACCTAAGAACCAAGGAAATGAATTTTTAAAGTAAGCATTGACTAAGATTTTTTGCACACAGGCGCACACACGGTAAGATCTCTCCACACTTTCCAGCTTATAATTCTAAGAGTTTTATAGCTACTTCATATTACTGCTGCGTGTGAAAAGAAAAACGTAACCCAAAATTAGTTCCAGTGAACCTGGTAATAAAAAGATGCAACTATAAAACGTCATGAGGGCAACAGGAATCATTAATATGCAGCTTAGGGCTATCAAAAGAATGTGGACAATCGTTTCAGGCTTGATTTGTGTGTCTTTTGGCAATTAGCCTTGTTATTATTATGGAAGAAACTGGAAAGAGAAAAAGAAATACCCAAAGTGATTTATTACCATGGCAAAATATGTTTTTGCTATTAGAAACACATACAGGACAAAAATATTGTACTCAGCTCGAATGCTGACAAGACTAAATATAGAAACTTACTTTTGGACATCCTTATAATGTCTATATTTAAAAAACCCCACACTTTAGGTTTTCTTATATACTGGGACTGCCATTCTATTCACAACAATCTGAGAATTAGCCTTTACTGATGATTGAACAGGCAGAGGGTTGTGTTGTGAGTTTCTGTTGACATGTTAACAAATTTACCAATGTGAGTCACATGTCACTTCCGGACCGTTTATCAGTAGCAAAACCAGCTCAGCATTCTCCTAAAAGGTCTATAGCGAACACCCCGCTTGCAACCCAAGCCAGAGCGTCCCAAACAGCCTTCTGAAAATTACTATATTTCGACAGCTGTGTTCTGTTGCTTTTTGAATCACTTTAGGGGGAAAAATAGGGGTAGCTCTGGTGAGGCACAAACTTGCCTGAAAGCTCTGTCTAATGTGGGGGTTATATTGGTTCCATCAAGATACAAGCACATGTATACTAACGGTCAGCTTCCCTTTAAGCAACATTCATGCCCAGTGCTTTTTTTCTATTAAAAAAAATGTTTAGGGGTACTCTCATTTTGATTCAAGAAAAATAAATACAGTAAATGGACAAAAGTACAAAGATTCACAAAATGTTTAGGGGTATGCATCCCCTCAGAAAAAAAGCACTGTTCATACCAAACGCCCCAAATGGCTTTTAAAACAACCAGCAGGGAAGTCCTATCTTAGCTGGAAGCCTGGCTAACGGACTTTAGGAATCAAGGATGGGGTACCAGCTATTGTTGGACTTCGACTCCCATCAGCCCCAGTCAACATGGCCGGTGCTCAAGGACAATGGTAGTTGTAGTCGAACAGGTTTCCCATTCCTGCTATAACTGCTGCTCTGCTAGGAAAGAGGAGATGCAATGGCAGGAACGCACCTGTACTCTGGAGGACACCAGAATGCTGGCAGAAAATTTCACCGGTATGGAAAACTCTACCTGCTGTGGGTGTTTTGCTGGTAGTAGCGTCTAAATCAGGGCACTTGCAGAGTGGCCCTGGGTCCAAAACACCCTAATTTCTTTAAGATGCCCAAAGCAAGAGCTAATTTCCCTTCTGTTAGATTTTTTTAAAAAAGTCAAATTAAAGAAACAAAAGGGGAAAGCATATTTTTCTGCTCTGGCCACAGGGGTAGTAAGTAACAGGAACTCTGTTATGGATTCTCCTCCCCGCCCCCTCTATAGGATTACCCTCTTAAACTCCCGGTGGGAAGTGGGTGGCGCTGTGGGTTAAACCACAGAGCCTAGGACTTGCCAATCAAAAGGTCAGCGGTTCGAATCCCTGTGACGGGGTGAGCTCCCATTGTTCGGTCCCTGCTCCTGCCAACCTAGCAGTTCGAAAGCATATCAAAGTGCAAGTAGATAAATAGGTACCGCTCCGGCGGGAAGGTAAACAGCATTTCTGTGCGCTGCTCTGGTTCACCAGAAGTGGCTTAGTCATGCTGGCCACATGACATGAGCTGCATGCGGACAAACGCCGGCTCCCTCGGCCAGTAAAGCAAGATGAGCGCCGCAACCCCAGAGTCGGCCATGACTGGACCTAATGGTCAGGGGTCCCTTTACCTTTACCTTAAACTCCCATCCCATACACATTTAACCTGAGAGTATACCCTACTTCTGGAGGCTTACTTCTGAGTCAACAGGGATAGGGTTATGCTACACAGCAACTAAAGCTGTCAGTGAGGGTTGGAAGAGGAGAATTTGTGTTCCACTCTTCTTCGGAAGAGCCGGGGGCAAATGACAGGGCTATCTTTTTTGCACAGCATATAGTTAAAGTGTGTAATCTGTTCCCACAAGGCATAGTGATGGCCACCAATTTGTACAGCTCTGAACAGGGATTAAGACAGATTTCATGGAGGAGAAGGTATCGATGGCTACTTGGCACGATGCCTAGATAGTACCTCAAGTCTGAAAAGGGGTATGCCTCTGAATATCAGTTGAGGGAGGTGATAAGCAGAAGAGAGTTATTGCATTCATGCTGTGCTTGTGAGCTTCCCATAGGCATGTGGTTAGCCAAAGATGGACTAGATGGGTCTTTGATCGGATCCAGCAGGTATCTTCTAAAGTACTTAGAAGTTCCAGGGACTTCCAGCAGTGTTTTGCCTTTAACAGTTCTCTTGCGGGCGGAAGGTAGAGAAGTCAGTGCTTAGATAAATCCTTCAACTTCATCTCTGGAGCTGTTTGCTTGCTGCGGGCTTTGTGACTGCTAAGCATGCTCTAATCCTGAAATCTATACGAGGTAATCCACACAGTTTTTGGACCCGTAGCAAACCATAAAAGCAACACGATTGCATCTCTGTTTAAAACAAAGTTCCCCACGGCCTCAACTAAAGCAGTTATTGTGTGCTCTATAAATAGGACACGTTATGGGCAGGAGATCACAACCCCCCCTAGTTTCCTAGCACTTCCATGCCCTTTTAAAAATGCTCACTGAAGCAATTATTTAGCTTTCCTGCAGTCAGATACGATTTCAAGCCAGCAAATGCCATGACTGACGTTTAGACGTTCCATTTAAACAGAACACCAAACCATGGTTTGGCATTACGTGAATAAGCAGTGAGGAGTTTCAGTTCGCATACTGCACACTGATCCCGCTTTGAAACAAACGATGGTTTATCATTTCATCCATACTCTGCTAGCCCAAACAAACCTAGGATCAATTCCTGGCTTGAGATCCTGGTTTGCAGGGCAAGTGCTGGTTTGAACAGTCAATCCCTGTTCCCAGGGAACTCTGGGAATTGTCAGTTTCTGAGAGGAATAGGGTTCTCACAACACCCTTAAACTACAGCTCCCAGGATTTGGGGGGTGGGGAACCATGACTGTTAAAAGTAGTATCATAGCATTTAAACATATGGTATGAATGTGACCTAGGACTGTTGTTGTTTAGTGATGTCCCCATGGACCAGAGCACGCCAGGCACTCCTGTCTTCCACTGCCTCCCGCAGTTTGGTCAAACTCATGCTGGTAGCTTCGAGAACACTGTGCAACCATCTCGTCCTCTGTCGTCCCCTTCTCCTTGTGCCCTCCATCTTTCCCAACATCAGGGTCTTTTCCAGGGAGTCTTCTCTTCTCATGAGGTGGCCAAAGTATTGGAGTCTCAGCTTCAGGATCTGTCCTTCCAGTGAACACCCAAGGCTGATTTCCTTCAGAATGGATAGGTTTGATCTTCTTGCAGTCCATGGGACTCTCAAGAGTCTCCTCCAGCACCTTAATTCAAACGCATCAATTCTTCGGCGATCAGCCTTCTTTATGGTCCAGCTCTGACTTCCATACATCACTAGACCTAGGACTAGGGAGACCCAAATTCAAATCCTCACTCAGTCAAGAAGCTTACTGGGTTACCTTGTGCCAGTTGCTATATTTCTTGGCCTAACCAATCTTACAGGGCTACTGAATATAAATACAATTAAACTGAAAATAAATAAAATAAACCAGTACAGCAATTAGGCTTTCTCATGTTCTCTGTGATTGCAAGGAACCTGCAGGCTTGTATTGGCTCTCAACCCACCCTTCCAATTGGCTGGCAACCTTATAATCCTTGTCAAATAAAGATATCCTTGCCAATTAAAAAAAAATCCTATAACAGACTCTTTTAAAATTCTGACTCACAGCACCCAGTCTAATTCAATTCATTGCTACTGATCCATTTTCTTTTACAGGCAGATATGTGTTTACTTTTCTGTTTCAAACCCTTTGCTGTATTTATTGTCTCCCTACTGAGAAGAATGAAAGATCATTTATTTACACTGTGAGCAGATGGCCTTGGTTGAGGCACTGGCTTGTGGGAAATGTTTCACTTCTGTATTTGCTTTTTGATAATCTTCTGTTCCATTGCACTTAAAGTCATAGTGAAAAATTGTTTTAAAAGCAGAGACAGGAAAGGAATGGGATCAACTGCCTCCTTCCAAGCGCTTTCTCCTCATCTTAAAAATGTAATCATTGCCCCATAGGACATTTTATCATTTTAAAAAATCCAAACATCTTCACGTAGTGCAAGGAACTCCTGCAGAGTCTAAGTATAGCCCTACAACTAAGTTCTTCAGCCACAGTTACTGGACTACAGCTCCCATGATCCTCAGACAGGTCAGGGATGATGGAGTTGTAGTACAACAGCATCTGGTAGACTCAGGGTTGAAAAACTATAGTGTAGACAGTACTGAACTATATGCAGAGCGAGCTCAATTCGCTGTGTGAGATGAAGACGGCATCACCCACCTTCTTCCATGGACCAAAACCAACTTTTAATCTGATTTCAGCACTGGTGATGGGACAACATCTTCCACCAAGGCTACCTCAGAGGCACAGAACAAATTGCTTAGCACACAGTTGTTCTCCAACACCTCACTGCTGCCTGCCCCTCAGCTATCTGCCACCTAAAGCGCCTGCCTCATTCTGCCTACTGGTAGGGACAACCCTAGCTAGATGGCCCAATGGTCTGATTTGGTACAAGGCAGCTTCCGATATTCCCATAAGGGACCTACTATTGTGCTATTTGCTGCTCCCCATTGCTCCTGCCCTTGGAGGGGCAGAATGTCATCACTGGGGCGATAGGAATGTCTTTTCATTTATGGTGGGAGTGTCCACTGGTGAAAGAGTTCTGGTCTAATGCGTATATACTGTCTCAAAGACTACCAGACAAATGATCCCACAGTGCTCACTTCTAAATATATGAGACGGTCATATTCAAAAACTGCAAGCTAAAGAATTAGTGATGTGGCTTCTGGCAGCAGCTAGGACATCCACAGCACGAAAGTGGAAGACCTTCAGATATCTCTGTGGTATGAAAGTGAATGGAACCTGGCAGGGGCAGAAAATATAAAGGTTTCCAAAGGCTTAGAAGACCCATAACATTTTTTATACTGTGTGGTCAGATTCTATCATTTATACCGGCACAACTAACTTCCAGGATGCTGTGGCACCATATACAGGAAACAGGGACATCTTAATGTTTCTACCAACAGATGTCCCCTCACATCTTCTGATTTTGTTGACAAATTTAAGAGAATGGATGGGTCATTTCTGATATTTTTGTATTTTTGCACGTTTATTTCATGTGTAATGGAATAAAATAAAAGTGATTTGCTAATTACAGTAAGTAACCATGGAAATATAGCAGGCTGGCAGAGGGGGTGGTGGATAACCCTGTCCCATGTCAATGCTGGCCATGAGAAGGGACCTTCCTAGCAGCAAGAATATTATTGGCCCAAAAATGGAAGCAAGACGAATTACCGACGATTGAAGAATGGAGGATGAAGTTAATGGACTATGCAGAACTAGATAAACTAACAGGAAGAATTCGAAACCGGTGGGACCAGAAATTCACAGAAGACTGGAGTAAATATACGGACTATTTGAAAAGTATTTGTGAAGATCAGACGACATTTGTAGGTTTGCAAGAAGTTTTGTGAGGAGTATTATTGGAAGTATTGCAAAAATGGATAAGGGGAAGGATAATTTGTTAAGAGATTTAAAGGCAATATAAAGTTAAGAAATGTATAAGAAGTGGATAAAACGGTGGATCACCAGAGGTGCTGATGGAAGTCTAAAAAGATTGTATAAGTGATAAGTTTTGTGGTACATTTTATAATTTATATTATTTATATTATATTATATATTATATTATATTATTTATTGTTAAAATCAATAAAAATTATTTTAAAAAAAGAAAAAAGAGAAGGGACCTTCCTTTCATTTGCAGCCAGCATGGAAATGGAGGCTACGAGAATCTTAACAGGCTCCGTTCATTTGCAGGACAGTACAGTGGCGTAACGTGGGTTGTCAGCACCCGGGGCAAGGCAAGTAATTTGCACCCCCTAACCCGTGGATTTGCGCCCCCTAACCCATGGATTTGCCCTAACCCCAGATGTTGCGCCTGGTGCGGCCGGCCCCCCCTGCACCCCTCACGCTACGCCACCGGGACAGTAGCTTTTGTGGACTTATTTGCAAGGCTACATGACTGAATCACTCTTTTCTTTTCACTCTCTATGTTGTCTTCTTACCTTTAAAACCCACGGTTTTGGCATTTTTTAAAAGTTCCATGCACTTTATTTCCTCTTTATGAAGCTCCAGCTGCAATCTGCATTCCGGGTGAATCCCATTTACCTGTTGAAGTGAACAAAGAACACGACTGAAATATATTCATAACACTAAGCACACCTAATCATTTTTATTAGGTTTTTCAAGAATAAGTAAATACATTAGCATTGGAAGTTATAGGCTGAATAAAGTATGCTGATACAATTGCATACTCACTCAGCAAACAAACGTGCAGAGAACCACTGTAACAAATAAACTGACTGACCGAAACAAAACTCAATCTCCCTAACCAACAGACCCTTTGCTTCCAAGTGTCATTAGAATGTATCATTACTCCTCAGAAGGTACGTGTAGCAAAGAAATAACAATTTACATGCAAATCACGATGCATGCCAAAATATATGAAATCTACCGAAAGAGCAGTTTACATCAAGATGTTCATTCATTCCAATGGGACTGCTCTGAGTAAGGCTAGCACTGGGCACAACCCAATGTCATTTTGGGCTGAAAACAACCACTGGTATCAAAACATATATTTTAGTTCTATAGCAGAAACTGAGGAATCCTTGACGTGCTAAGAAGGTAGTGATAACCAGCTATGAAAGCTGTGGTTTTTCATTTTAATCAGTAACTGTCTGATGTTGCAGGTTGAAAAAGTTAGTAAAGCAACACACTCCTTGACCACAGGGAGTCATTAACTTCTCCAGCCCAGATCCTAGGGAAATCTCTCTAGGCAAGGGGCACAGCTCCAAACAAAGATATGGAAGAACTTGCTGCTGTCCAAGGTAGCCTGAATAATCCCATTACAGGGACGCCTCGCCTAGGCCCCTCAATAACTCCTCCAACCTTATCCCAAGTCCTCAATTCATCACCCAAGTCTGCATCACCCTCTAGGCTTCAGGAGCAAAGGTGTCAGTAGACCCAATGCATAGCTTAGTTGGCTGCCAGAAGGCTCTGTCACCAGAGGTCTACTTGGAAGGAAATATCTATATGGGAGGAACAACCTTACTTGGGAATACAAGGAAGATCCAGCTGCAAGCATTGACTCAGCAGAGGACCATCTCTGGTTTAACAGTTTCCACTGAGGCTCATTAATGCCTTTGTTTGAGCTCTGGCCTCCACAACCAGGTGCCAGTAGTAGCCACAGGGTATCTCCCAGGGGGCTGAGGTCAAGGCATTGTGGCTAAAGACACAATGGCAGAAACAAAATTCAAACCACTGACTTTCTGGTTCACCGTTCAGTCTCTTAACTGCTGCGTTTACAACGTTGTCAGCACCTAAGGTTCCCCAAACTGGGCTTTAAATGTAGGCAGCTTGGTTGCTCCCAAGCAATGCCAATGGGAACTTTGAAAACCGCACTCTTCTGTACAAAGAAACATCCTTGATTGCTGCCTTGAACATTCCCCAGTGAACAATGCCTCTACAGTTGGCAATCACTAGTCACCACAGGGATATTTGAAAATACTGATTGAAGTGACTCACAGCTTTTCAGAGCAACTTGAACATTATTATAAATGAAGGAAATGTACATTTTTGTTATCAAAAGAGAACCTGGCTAACTAAGGAGCGGGGTGGAAGAGAACCCATCTAGTGTGCGGTCCTGGAGGTTCTGCTGAATATGATTAGAAGGGACCGGTTGGTTAAAGGCATACAGGTCGGAGCCAAACAGTATAAACTGAGAGCATTTGCAGATGACCTAGTTTTGACGTTACAGGAGCCAGAATCTAGTACTAAAAGAGTCTTAGAATTAATTCAAGAATTTGGTCAGGTGGCAGGATTTAAACTGAATAAGGCCAAAACAAAGGTTTTAGAGAAAAATTTGTCATTGTTTGAAAAAGAGAAATTTCAGAATGAAACAGGTTTGACTGTGGTGAAGAAAGTGAAATATCTGGGGATTAATATGACATCTAAAAATGGGAATTTATTTAAAAATAACTATGAGAAATGCTGGTTAGAAGTGAAAAAAGATCTCGAAATATGGTCAAATTTGAAGCTTTCCTTGATGGGTCGAATAGCAGCTATAAAGATGAATGTATTGCCTAAAATGTTATTTTTGTTTCAAACATTACAAATTGTGGACAAGATGGATTGTTTTAAGAAGTGGCAGAAAGACATTTCTAAATTTGTCTGGCAGGGCAAGAAGCCCAGGATAAAATATAATATTTTGATGCAAAAGAAAGGGGTGGTTTTGCCCTGCCAGACTTCAAACTTTACTATGAATCAGCAGCATTCTGCTGGTTGAAAGACTGGCTGCTTCTTGAAAACACAGACATTTTGGATTTAGAAGGTTTTAATAACGTTTTTGGATGGCATGCATATTTGTGGTATGATAAGGTTAAAGCTCATAAAGCATTTAAAAATCATATTGTTAGGAGATCTTTGTTCAATGTTTGGATTAGATACAAGGATTTACTGGAAAATAAGACCCCAAGGTGGTTGTCACCAATGGAAGCGAAAGCCCAGAAAAAGCTCAATATGGAGGCCAAATGGCCAAAATATTGGGAAATTTTGGAACAAGAAGGAGACAGATTGAAATTGCAGAGCTTTGAGAAACTAAAAAATAAAGTGTGAGACTGGCTTCATTATTTTCAGATAATGGAGGCTTATAATTTGGACAAGAAAATTGGCTTCCAGGTGGAAAAATCTAAATTAGAAACAGAAGTGCTAGAACCTAAAACTAAGATTATGTCAAAAATGTATAACTTGCTGCTGAAATGGAATACACAGGATGAAACGGTTAAGTCAGCTATGATTAAATGGGCACAAGATGTTGGACATAACATTATGTTTGCTGACTGGGAACAGTTATGGACCACCGGTATGAAATTTACGGCATGTAATGCCTTAAGAGAGAATATTATGAAAATGATATACAGGTGGTACATGACCCCAGTCAAGCTTGCAAAAATATATCATTTGCCCGATAATAAATGTTGGAAATGTAAGGAGGTTGAAGGTACATTCTTTCACCTTTGGTGGACGTGCCCAAAGATTAAGGCTTTCTGGGAAATGATTTATAATGAAATGAAAAAGGTATTTAAGTATACCTTCTTGAAGAAACCAGAGGCTTTTCTCTTGGGCATAGTCGGCCATTTGGTGCCAAAGAAGGACAGAACTTTTTTTATGTATGCTACAACGGCAGCAAGAATACTTATAGCAAAGCACTGGAAGACGCAAGATCTACCCACTCTGGAAGAATGGCAGATGAAGTTGATTGACTGTATGGGACTGGCAGAAATGACTGGCAGAATCCGCGAACAGGGAGAAGAGTCGGCAGAAGAAGATTGGAAGAAATTCAAGGACTATTTACAGAAATACTATAAAATTAATGAACTTTGAAAAGATGCTGGATTGAACTTATGTGGTCTCTAGCTGTTATGATAAAGATAACTGGGATTAAAATTGTTTAAGTCATAAAATTTAAAAAGTTGATTGGAAAATAAGGTGTTAGTTAAAAGGAATGTTAAGAGATTAGGATTTGCTGGATTAACAATTTGAACTAGAAAACAAGAAGGGGAGGTATGAGGAAGTCAAAGAAACATGTTACTGAAAAATTGTTATTGAAACTGATTTGTTTTTAATATTTTTCTTTTTCTTTTTCTTTTTTTGTTTGCAAAAAATTGGAAAACTTAATAAATATTTATTAAAAAAAAGAGAACCCATCTAGTGTGATAAGAACAAAGTACAGTATCACAAATTTTAATGTGACGACTTTTGATTCTTCTCCCCTTTCCTCGTACATCTTATTTTTTAAATGCTGTGCAGTGGGAAAACCCACTGTAATGTGCAAACATTTCTGTTACTCTTTGTATTAATTATTCTTCTGAACTGGAATGGTTCATTGGTTGCATTACAGCAGGGGTCAGCAAGGTGTATCTTGCCTGGGCCGGATCGGTCCCACCGAGATCCCTCTGTGGGCTGGATCACGTGCGCACCTGTGATTTTTAGTATTTGTGTCTGCGCAGACGCGATTTTTGGCGCCACGGAAGCGAGTCCCCATGCGCCGGTTTAGCACAGCACGAGAACGGGCAACTCAGTTCGGGGGCAGCTTAGGGGCCGGTCAAATGACCTCCACCGGCCTCTTCCAGCCCATGGGCCTTAGCTTGCTGACCCCTGCGTTAAAGTACCACAATACGCAACCAAACCATGGTTTATTGTGACAAGAACTATTCTAGCCTCTACCTGAGCACACATACTCTTCCTCCCTGCCCTTCCCTCAGCATTGCCACAAGGACTGTGGACATGTTTGAGATTTTTTCTTGGAAATATAAAGTGGTATAGAAATGAAATTCATCATCATCATCATCATTATCTGAACCCAACAAACAGTGGTTAGTCTTAACTATAATGTATTGAAACGAGCCTGCTTCTAAACAGTGTAGACTGAGATTAACCACAATTTGGTCTTCAGCCATAACATTAAATATATAAGCCTTGTTATATTTATGCACAGGTGCGGTGCCAGGAAAAAAGTATGGCAACCTTGAAAAAATAGTGGTTTCTAATGCTAGTTTCCTTTTCCAAGTATCTTTCTTGGATCACTATGTTCTAATGTGTGGCCCAGTTCCTTTTAGGACTGAAGGTGTACAGAGAATAGTTTTTCTCTCTCTTGCATGGGGCTAGAATTTGTGTGCATCCAATGGAGATTGGAAGATTCAGGGCAGATAAAAGACATTTCTTTCTCATGCAGCAGATGAACTATGGAACTCGTTCCCACAGAAAGCAGCGATGGCCAGCAATGCGGATGGCTTTAAAGGAGGATTAGACAAATTCATAGTCAGAGGCAGTAACTCTTCTGAATACGACTTGCTCACATCCTGCTGCAAGTTTTCCCACAGGCGTCTGGTTGGCCACTGTGAGAACAGGATGCTGGAGTAGGTAGATTACTGGCCTGATCCTGCAGGTTCTTATTAAGATTACTTATGAGAATCACAAAACGAAACATAGATGCGGCTTTGTGTACCACTAGTGAACTTTAATTCTCAGTGTTTATCATTTGTCGATTAAACAAATGCCTAAAAATATTCTTTTTTTAAATCTTTAAATCACATGATTTAAATGTTCTCTAAACAGTGATTTAGTATATCTTTTGAAAGATATACATCAGCTGCGGAAATTGCAGAAGATGTGCAATGCCCCCCCTCTATTCCAGGCGTGCGGCATTGTGCAAAAGCGTTCATTTTCCAACAAATAAGCCAGTTTGAATCATACGCACTTTATGAAAGGCCTTTAGGCACCAAGTGATCTAATGAATTCACAGTGTTGCGTGCTTGGAGTCTGGAGTTATTTCCTTATGCACATTTAGGGGGGAAAAGATGATTTTGGAAAGTAGGGAATACAAATGGGCATTCTACAAGCCATCACATAGGATGAACTGCGGCCATTAATAGTTCACTATTGTAAAAAAGAAAAAACACCTTTCAGGGATAGGGAAAATAAGCCATTTGGAAACAATCCAACATTTTTAACTGGCATCATTTACCAAGCTTGGTTAATAACAGGTGGTTCCCTGCTGTTGCAAGATCCTTTTATGCAATTCCACCTGATGTGCGAATTAAACAGCAGTTTGATAGTGCTCAGTTCGGCAGCACATATACTAAAATTGGAACAATATAGAGAAGATTAGCTTGGCAAAACAGCAGTTGGATAAATCACACTTAACTACTTCCAAGTCCTGGAAGACTTGATCCTATAGTATGTTGCAATAAAACAGTCAGGAATCAGGAATGTGGAAAAACTGCTGTGCCAGAGTAACAACATTGCCTGCATTTTTTTCTGCTGGGCATCACACACACACACACACACACAGGTGATGTGTGGCGTATACCTTTGCAGAGGACTGATGGAGGGATGAGCACTTACAGGGATGATTCACCCCTATGGCATTCCAAGATCCAGTCAGAATAAGCAATGCTAGGCTAAACAAACCAATGACCTCACTAGAAAGCAGCTCCACATGTTCATTATAAAACAGAAGGGAAAGTGAACACATGAAAATAGAGGAGTTAAAAAGCCAAGCTACATAATATAACTTAGGGACATGGGTGGCGCTGTGGTCTAAACCACTGAGCCTAGGGCTTGCTGATCGGAAGGTTGGCGGTTCGAATCCCCGCGATGGTGTGAGCTCCCGTTGCTCGGTCCCTGCTCCTGCCAACCTAGCAGTTCGAAAGCACGTCAAAGAGCAAGTAGATAAATAGGTACCGCTCCGGTGGGAAGGTAAACGGCGTTTCCGTGCGCTGCTCTTGTTATGCCAGAAGCGGCTTAGTCATGCTGGCCGCATGACCCAGAAGCTGTACGCCGGCTCCCTTGGCCAATAAAGCGAGATGAGCGCCGCAACCCCAGAATCGTTCGCTACTGGACTTAACTGTCAGGGGTCCTTTACCTTTACCTTTACCCAGACAAGGGCTTTGGGTCACTTCACACATTATATACATGGGTTTGCTTCTGCAGGAGCACTCAGCAAACTGCTTTATTTCTGGCAAGTACCCAGGAGGCTGCTGTCTCCTGAGTCAGACCACTGGTCCATCTTCCTTAGTACTGCCCATGCGGAGTGGCAGCCTGGTTTGAGACAGAAGTCATTCCCAGTTCTACCTAGACATGTTGGGAAGCTGAACCTGGATGCAAAGCTGATGTGCTGCCACTGAGCTGCCCTTCTTCTGCATGGTGCCTGTGATTGCAAACACATGCTTCTGTTTACAAAACAGCTCCTCATCCAGGGTTTGCCCTATGTTTTCCAGAGTGCAAATGATCACATGGGAGAGAAAGTGTGAGGGAGATATCGGAAGGATTTGAAAAGAAAGTTAAGAGCAAAGCAGAAGTCTAGGAGGCAAGAAGAAGCCAAAAGAGCAAACAGGAAGATATAAAGCTTAAAACAAGAAGCCATGCATTTTTAAACATTAGCTTCCTTTGGGCATATTATATATCCCTGTATTTTTTTTAAAAAAAATACCCTTTAAAAATTCCCTTTACCTCAGAATCCTATTGATAAACTCAATAAACCCTATTAATCCGAAGCTTTCTATTGACACACTGTTCATTTTACTGAACAGTGAAAAGAAAAGTGTGTGGATTTGTGAATACGTGAATCCTATTGATAAACACAAGCATAGGCATGCATGCCAAAACGTTGGGGTGGGGGAAGTAAAATCCCTTATCAGAAAAGCACCGCAGTCATGGCTAGGAGGGTGTAGAATAATTTTTCTTTGAGGTCTGCAAAGAAAATGTCTCAGAACCTCTAAGAAGTACTGAATGCTTTGGGGCAGTCTGCCTTTTACGTTTTCCATGGGTGAAGTTTAAAGGGCTGTTTCTATTAAAGTGGTGAGTGCATGCAATAAAAAACTAAACTGTTGATTAAAAAAACCACTTTCTGTCCTTCTCAGCAGCATTCACACATATTCCAACTCTACAATTCTATGCTTCCCTCATAGGGTTGTTGTGAGGATAAACGCAAGGATAAACCACCTTGAGCTCTTTGGAAGGGGTGATGATGTAGGGGAAAGAAGGGACTCCGAATAGAATGGAGAGAAAATTGTATAACTATTCTTTTTGTCCTTACTAGCCAATGTCTGGTCAACAAGCTCAAGAGGAAAAAACACACACTTGCAACACACTTCCAAGTAATAAGACTGATTTCTGCATGCAAACTATAATGTCTGCAGCAGCCCCCAAGGCTTTTCCTCCCGACTAGTAATTTGAAAGGGATGTGTGCAAAAGCATTTCTAAGATTAGAAAGACCATGCATTAATGAAGTGGTTTTGCCATTAAGTACCACAAAGCAGGAGGTTAAAAAGGGGAATATTTTCTCTTCCTTCATTTCTGTGCATCATTAAAAAAAAAAAATCAAAACCAGTAGGCATTGCTTTGTCTTTTTGATTTAGGTGCAACAGTGTCTGAAGTCCAATACAGGGTGTTGGTATACAAGATGCATGAACTGGACTGTATGTCCCAGAAACTTTGCAAGGTGAGTCTCACATTCCTTGCACTAATATTAAGATACCCACCTGCAGCTGCTTCCTGATGTGCAGTGTCAAAACACAAGTATTTATTATGTATGTTCTTACACTTATACCCATGCTTTTCTTCTGTCACAAAACGCAAGGTGGCATAGATATGGTTCCCAGATGGCATGGCAAAATAAAGACTGCACTTGATCCAGAATTATCATTATTAGACACAAGTTTCATATTCAAAATTACTAATAGTACAGGCTAGAATTTCCACTCCAGCTATAAATGTCTACAGTGGTACCTCGGGTTACATACACTTCAGGTTACATACGCTTCAGGTTACAGACTCCGCTAACCCAGAAACAGTATCTCGGGTTAAGAACTTTGCTTCAGAATGAGAACAGAAATCGTGCAGCGGCGGCACAGCAGCAGCAGGAGGCCCCATTAGCTAAAATGGTGCTTCAGGTTAAGAACAGTTTCAGGTTAAGTACAGACCTCTGGAACGAATTAAGTACTTAACCCGAGGTACCACTGTATTGAAAAAAATGGGGGCGGGGACTTCACATATTTGCCATTCCTTAATAATTTTGATTTTGACGAGAAAAGGCTTGACATTTGTTGCAGGGGGAAACCAATCTGCATAAAATTATCTTGAGGGTAATATTTAGCCTGGAGGCTATTTTGACTGCATGAATAGCACTGGACGCATCGCCATCAGGAATACTTCTGTTTACAGCAGTGACAGGACTAATTCATGCTGTCTGCTTTGTCCTGATCTTTCTCAATGAATTATGGTAAGATCCAGAAGTTTACAGAGGCGGGGAACACCTCAGAGGAATTATGGGTGATGCTGTACTTCATCCTTTATAGTCCTGCCACGGTTGTGGGTGGAAGATGTCTGGCTCTATAATGCTGAAATATTGAGATCTTACTAGGTTCCTCTCTCCATCCAAAAGTGAATCTGCTTTTCAGTCATGCTTTGCCTGTCATATCTGCAGTGAAGCATTTATTGCTACAATTCATTGCCCACTCACAATCCACAATGCTCAAGAGTTCACCAAGCAAATTCACCCGCTTTCACGACTGGGTTTAAGCTCCGTTACAACAAATTAGTTACCAGCCTATCAAACAGGGAGGTTAGAGAGGGTGAGGGAGTCCCACACACTTTGTTGCCTAAATGAGTGAAGCAGCAATGTTGTTATATTCTAAAGTCCAGGAATATTTCACATGTGCAGCTGAGCAGCTCTGATCCATTTCCACCCAGTCACACCTGCAGTGGGGACTCCCATGCTAAGTCAGCACTGGGAACGAGCTCATACTTTCCTCCCACAATTTTATGGAATTTGCTCTTACTGGCGATGTGAAAGATCCAAGTGGATCGATTTGAGAACAGAGGGCGACCTATAACCTAAAGACAGCAGTCACCCAGGGAGGGGATCCTATGAACGCAGGGTAGGGAGAGAAAAGAGAAATTATTCACTGTGTCCTTTTTTAAATAAAGGGGCGCCGTGGGAGCCCGCGCGTCCTGTGGCTGCTCAGCGATGAACTGCGGGAAAGGTACTTTGCACATGCTCAGAGACTAACCCCGCTTTATGATATCAGCACCCAGGTGAGGGAAGCAGGTGCCGGGGGTGGGGGACTCCACAAGAAAGCAAACAACCCCCGAGTTACTCACCAGCCCCAAAGTCCACCAACCGATCGAGAAGAGAAGAGCCGGCAAGTTCATCCCAGCCAAGTGCCGGAGGGGCAGGATCAGCTCTCCGGGGCCGGGGGTCGCGGGCTTCCGAAGCTGCAGAGACCCCCCAGCAGGAACATAAGGTCGCCGAGCGGGCGCTTCCCGTCTCCTGGCGCGCAGCTGACTCCGCGGGCGCGCACGTGGGCCGCTCCCGCCGCGCCTCCGGCTGGCAGCACGAGTCCCCGGTCCCTCGTCGCCCGGACTGCGGCTCCTGCCTCCGTCGCCTCCCAGCCCAGACTGGCTCCCCGGCACGCTGGGCTGCGCGCTACTGTTCACCCACCCAGGACTCCTCCTCTCCGCCTCCGGCTTTCTCCTGCCTCTCCTCCTCTCCTCCTCCTCCTCCCTTCGATCTGGTTCTTCCATTGGCGCCCTGGAGTTGCTGCTTGCGTGCTGCGCGACAGGCAGAAATACAACAGGTGATGCATTTTACATTTTTATTCTGGGGTTGGGCTTCTTAAGATTAGGGGCAGGGGTAGGTAACTTATTGGACTACAACTGCCTCCCCCAAACACCTGAGAACCGTAATTTGTGAAGAAAGCTGGGAATTGTAGCTCTGTGAGGAGTAAACTACAGTTTGTGAGATTCTTTATGGAGTGCTTCCATGGGCATAGCCGGGATTTATTTTAGGGGAGCAGGCTTTATGTTAGGGGGGGCAGAGCCAAGTTATCTGTGGCACAATGTGTCAGTTAGTTGTTTTTATTTATTTATTTGATGGCTACGCCCTTCAAACGTATGAGGGGTACACAGTCTCTCTCCATTCTGCAGCCTAGCTTACATCTTTCTGGGTCATAGCTGTCAACGTTTCCCTTTTTTTAGTCTCACAAGAGACTAGGGCCCTGCGGGACTTGACATCTTTCCGCAGGGCCTGCAAGACAGAGCTGTTCCGCCAGGCCTTTGGCCAGGGCACAGCCTGACTCCCTCCCTCGGCAATCTTCGCGGAGCTCTGGCCCAATGGTTGCCAGTGGCTTGATTTGAATTTATTTTATAATGAATGATTTTAGAGTGTTGTTTGTGCTGTACTTTTGTACTGTTTTATTGTTGTTAGCCGCCCTGAGCCCGGCTTCGGCTGGAGAGGGCGGGATATAAATAAAATTTATTATTATTATAAATTCCCTTATTCCGAATAGGATTCCTCTCAAGGAAAGGGTGGTTGTTGAAGAGGTCAAATGGGATGATGTCAGAGGAGGCTGAGGTGGATTTAGGGGAGCACAACCGGGCACTGAGCTGAGAGGGCACCACAGCGGGCACTGCAACAATGGCAAACAATGGAAGGCGAGAGAAGGGAAGCGCCAAATTTTGGCGCCACAAAGGTGTGCTGCTGAAATTTGAAATCCCAAAGTCTTCCACTGCGCACTGTCCTTCTGTGGAGCTTGGAGACGGGAGAATCGGATACAAGTATGGCGAGTACAATTAATGATTGTATTGAAGCACAGTGTCAAGAAGTATGGGGTCCAGATCAAGGGAAGTCATAGTCCCATTATATTCTGCCTTGGTCAGACCACACCTGGAATACGATGCCCAATTCTGGGCATCACAATTTAAGAAGGATGTTGACAACGTGGAACGTGTGCAAAGGAGGGCAACCAAGATGATCAAGGGTCTGGAAATCCAGCCTTATAAGGAATGGTTGAAAGGTCTGGGTATGCTTAGCCTGGAAAAGAGAAGACTGAGAGGAGATATTATTGTTGTTGTTTAGTCATTTAGTCGTGTCCGACTCTTCGTGACCCCATGGACCAGAGCATGCCAGGCACTCCTGTCTTCCACTGCCTCCCGCAGTTTAGTCAAACTCATGCTGGTAGCTTCGAGAACACTGTCCAACCATCTCGTCCTCTGTCGTCCCCTGATGTTGGGAAAGATTGTGCCCTCCATCTTTCCCAACATCAGGGTTTTTTCCAGGGAGTCTTCTCTTCTCATGAGGTGGCCAAAGTATTGGAGCCTCAGCTTCACAATCTGTCCTTCCAGTGAGCACTCAGGGCTGATTTCCTTAAGAATGGATAGGTTTTATCTTCTTGCAGTCCATGGGACTCTCAAGAGTCTCCTCCAGCACCATAATTCAAAAGCATCAATTCTTCGGCAATCAGCCTTCTTTATGGTCCAGCTCTCACTTCCATACATCACTACTGGGAAAATCATAGCTTTAACTATAGCCATCTTCAAATATCTCCTCCATTTCAGGAGATGACCCTAGATGACCCTTGAGGTCTATTCCAACATTTCTATGATGCTTTGAATGCCCATGAGAATGCACAGATCACTTGACATTCACTTCTGAGGGCCAATGTTCTTGACGCCACTTGCGGCAGCTGCACCGTACATCTAAAGCACATTGAAAGTTGTGGTTTGTTGCAGGCTTGCCGGAGGACGAGGGGGAGGAGGACCAGGGTCATCGGAATGTGAATGTATGGTTATCGGAATGTGATCTTGACCTGGCAGGTCCCCCTGAGAGATTGGCAAGCCTGTAGAAATCAATGGACAGACTGTGGGAATGTTTTTTACGGAGATGGGGAAATGGCGTCTGTCCTTTATGTGATATGACTATTGGAGAGTGTAAAACCCACACAGAATATGTTTGTTTGTAACCCGCTTGTGAAGATTATCAGAGATCACAAAGAAAGGAATATATGATAAAAACAAGAAGATGAGGGAAAAAACAAAGGGACTATCTGGACAGAACTGGATAGAACTGTTTAATTAAAGCAGCAGCAGCAAGAGCGAATCCCTTGGATCCCTTTCGGAGCTTGAAGTATGGGTAGCCCCAACAAAAATTTTAAAAATTTGGCTGTATAATTTGGAACTAATGTGATTTGGAATTAATGTGATTTGATTGGCCTGTTAATAAAAATTATATTAAAAAAAAGAAAGTTGTGGTTTGTTAAGGGTGCTGGGAACTGCAGCTCTGTGAGGAGAAAATTATTGTTCCCAGGACTCTTTGGGGAAAGCCATGAGCTTTAAATGTACAGTGTGTCTGCAGCAGGGCCAGCTCAAGACTTTTTGATGCCTGAAGCGAAGGGCAAGAAGGCACCCTCCCCCAAGACACAACCAAAAGCCAATTTGACTGCTAGTTGAATCTTACTCCAATACAAATGAAAGGAATGGATCTTCCTCTACACTTGAGGGAAGCAGGCTAGAGTAGTGGGTACAAGGCAGGCCACGCCATGTGGCACACACAGCTCTGTCCCTTCCACACCACTCAGCATCTGCCACCCGAGGCAGCTGCTTCACTCTGCCTCATGATAGGGCCAGCCCTGGTACGCAGCCTCGTTCTCTTTTTCCAACGCTGGCTGACAGGAGCTGGCTTATTGCAACTAGATTGGCTGGCTGGCACGAGAGTATAAAAGTTTGTTCCCTACCCATACACTCAGAAGATTTGCGCTAGCTGCCAGATTTCAGCGTTGGATCCTCATTAACGACAAGAAATCTAGCCACATCCCAAAATAGGGGAAATAACTCTCAAGTCAAAAACTACATTCGGAAGATCAAAAAGTTGCTAATTCACAAGCTATCCTGGAAGGTCTGACCAGTGGTGAGCTCCGCATAAGAAAAGCTATGCAGGAATCCAAATATTTGGAAAGTATCTGTGTGCGCATAATTTCTGTTTCTTCCCTTTGTTCTTGCTAAGTGTCCAAGTTCGCACTGAAAGACGTCAGTAATGGAATGAAGTATTTGAGGAGAAAGAGGAGGAATGTGGGGTGTGGCAACGAGTCTGGTGTAGATCTCAACCCCCTTCTCCAGTTACTTTGTCATGAAAGATGACACCGCTTTTCTGGGCTTGCGCCAGAGAGACGAGAAGAGAAATGCACATTGAGTGCAGAGAGAATTCCAGATCAGAATCAGGTTCAGGAAAAGGGGTCTCTCAGAACAGTGTCCTCTGGTGTTTGTGGACTATGGAAGACAGTGAGAACTCTGACAGCTTGCCTGGCTGTGGTGGAAGTGCACTGAGCAATTCTGAGTCACCATCCCTTTCACCTTCCACAACGCCCCACAGGCATGTTAGGAGTTCATGACAAGTAAAATTATAAATAACGGGGAGGCAGAGCAGGCCTTGATAGCAGACCCTTCCAGGGCTTTGGGGCCCTAGCAGTCGCCCAGAGATGCTTGGTGCCGACGTCAGCCTTGTTCCAGATTTATGGTGCGCTGAAGGTAATTTCATTTGCCTCCCTCTCCAGACTGCTTTGCTTGTGCTGCAGGGTGCTTTGAGCATGCAGCGAAATCCATGAGGCATGTGGCTGGCTGCACCTCTTTCTGATCAGGTCCCTGCTTTGATCCGTGGTGTTCCTAGAGTGCCAATTCCATCAAGGCATCCTGCTGATCTATGGCATGCTGGTTGGCAGAGGTGACGCCAGATATGTTTTTCTTCCCAAGCTTTCCCAGAGCTTTCCCAGAGCACAGCAAATCTGAAGGCAAGCAAGCAAAAGTGATCAAATAGGACTCTTAGGAAGTTAACTTACACTGTCAGCTCACTGGTTCGTCTAACCTGGGACTATCTGTTTGATTGACAACAGCCGCTCAAGCCTCAAGCAGAGATCTTTCTCAAGGCTGCTTGCCGAGGTCCTTTCACTGGGTTTTCTGCATGAAGAAGCAATGTATGAGCATAAGAAGAGCTCTACTAGATCAAGCCAATGGCCCATCTTGTCCAGCAGTAGTCAACCAGATGTTCATGGGAAGCCCACAAACAGAACCTGGGTGCAACAACTTTATCCCCACCTGCGATTGACAGCAGCTAGAATTCAGAGGCATATTACCTGTGACCATAGAAACAGATACTATATATCTTTGAAAGTTGTTTCTTTGATCACTATGCATTGGGACATCTCTTAAATATCATGACTGTTTTTATTTTACTTGGTGGTTCCATGTAGATCAAGGAGCAGGCTTTTGTCTATGCTTGGATACAATTAGACACCATTTCAAACCAAGATGGCGGCCTGAAAGTTTCAAAACCAGGCTGATTTTTGGGTTTGTTAGAATTCCCAAACAATGCTGCTACAATTTATATGCTCTATCACTGGACAAAGTATCTCAGTTACATGCTTGGTACATTATTGATTTATTATTATTATGCACTGTTTTGCTATACTAATGGTCTTAAATCATATTATAAAATGAAGAACTATGAAATGTGTGTTTGTTGCTACTTACACAGTCTCTCCCCACCTGTATATTTAAATAGAGTTTAAACATCCTAAAAATTACCCTTCTCTCAAATTGAACTGGGGTCTGACCTGGGGCTGGATGTATGGTCCTGGGACAGCATGGGGCAGCATGACTGGGAAAGCCAGATTGGGGTCCCAGGACAGGGCAGAGGGGTCTATGCACAGCCCTATCACGAATGCCAATGAAGTTCTTGACCATTGTTCATGTTCTAAATAATGTACTCATATCTAGAACATGATGAACTTTCATGAGGTTAAGGGTTCCCTTTCTCTCATTATCCTGTTTCCTTTTTCTCTCTTTGGTTCCTTCTTTTGCAGTGGTGTTCCTCTGTTTCCCTTTTCAAGGAGGGTGGGGAAATGTTATAAATAAAAATCTAACCTAGATAATCCAGTGTTTAGAATCTTTGCCCATTGATCCAAGTGCAGTTGCTAAACGCCAGTGCCTTTTGATAGCTGCATGAGAGAGAGAGAGATGAAAGACAGATGGCTCATTTTGTATACTCTAGTGTGGGAAGTACTGTGCCTGTGGAAGTTCTGCCTGCTGGAAAGTTCTTAAGGGAACAGGAGCTTAGAACCCTAAGATGGAAAACACACACAAATAGTAGACCAGGGTCTCCATGTCTCATGCATGGCTAGATATCTGCCCTTTTAAGTTTTTAGAAACAATGTGATATTGAACAGGTGATTGCTCCTATCAAGAAGATTCACCTGTGAAATTTCTGACCAGATCTTTTAAGAAATTACTGGAAGAAATTTCCGTACTGGAATTTCAGTACTGGAAGGGGCAGGGAACCTGTGGCCCTCCATATGTTGT
Organism: Podarcis filfolensis; assembly: GCF_964270895.1. Classification (NCBI taxonomy): domain Eukaryota; kingdom Metazoa; phylum Chordata; class Lepidosauria; order Squamata; family Lacertidae; genus Podarcis; species Podarcis filfolensis. Next base: position 44,906,128 of record NC_139614.1, on the reverse strand, counting down.
TGGATTACAGCTGCCATGACCACTGGCCATGCTGTTTGAAGCTAATGGAAGTTGGCGTTGAACGGCATCTGATTCCTCACCTCAGTTGTTGGCTTGCAGACCAAATATATCACTCGGGGTGCACGGAGAAGCTGTCTAGGAAAAAGCATCCAAAACTCTGCAGTCAATAGTTGTACACTTGGTTCCCCCACTCGCCCACCGATGGGAAACATTTGCTTACCTCATTACTTCTTTCTGAATATTTAACCTACCCTTTACAATGTTTGTGGGATGCAGGTGGTGCTGTGGGTTTAACCACAGAGCCTAGGACTTGCTGATCAGAAGGTCAGTGGTTTGAATCCCTGCGACGGGGTGAGCTCCTGTTGCGCGGTCCCAGCTCCTGCCAACCTAGCAGTTCTGAAGCACGTCAAAGTGCAAGTAGATAAATAGGTACCGCTCCGGCGGGAAGGTAAATGGTGTTTCCGTGCGCTGCTCTGGTTCGCCAGAAGCGGCTTAGTCATGCTGGCCACATGACCCGGAAGCTGTCTGCGGACAAACGCCGGCTCCCTTGGCCTATAGAGTGAGATGAACGCCGCAACCCCAGAGTCGGTCACAACTAGAGCTAATGGTCAGGGGCCCCTTACAATGTTTGCTTAACAATTTTCTCTCACCTGCCCCAAATTTGAAGACATTGATTACAACCAACACAGTTTGGCTTCTAGAGTTTGGCGATAGGGATCCGGTTCAGTTTCTTGCCTCGATTTGATCAGCCTCCACTCTGCATCCAGTGAACCATTAGTCACAAAGCCTAATCTACGAAAGGTGGTGCATGAAAATAAATATGTGAATAGTTGATGGAGTCATAAGGTCGCACGTCTGCCGATGCCTTTGGCTGCAAAGCAGCTGAGCTGAGTGATATATCGTTCTTTATAGAACAAGTAATCCGGGTCAATCTGATGTCCATATTGCAGCAATACACTTGGCTTCTGCATTAATGGGAAGCTTCACTTAAACAACATGATTTATTAGTCTATTAAAGAGAATGGAAAAGGAAGTAAAGTCTTTTCGTTTGGGAGATGGAGGCAGCCAGGATATATGTGTGTGTGCGTGTCTTCTCTTCTGGCAACAGGTTGAAGAGTTGTTCTTTGCTGTGGAGCCAAGACAGTTGTTGGCTGATATCACCATGCTGCCTCTTTGTTTAAATGGCTTTAATCTGAATAATTTCACTTCATCCTGTGTATTAAGCAGACAAGGCAAAAAAGAAAAAAAAGTGGGAAGGGGAATCGTTTTGTTTCAACTTTATGATGTTGTCTAAGTTGGGATAGCTAGCTTCTATTTTACAGTGGTATCTCGGGTTACATACGCTTCAGGTTACATACGCTTCAGGTTACAGACTCCACTAATCCAGAAATAATGCTTCAGGTTAAGAACTTTGCTTCAGGATGAGAACAGAAATCGTGCTCCGGTGGCATGGCAGCAGCAGGAGGCCCCATTAGCTAAAGTGGTGCTTCAGGTTAAGAACAGTTTCAGGTTAAGTACAGACCTTCGGAACGAATTAAGTACTTAACCCGAGGTACCTCCGTATTCATTTCTTTAAAACTTTTTAAAAAAACCTTTAAATGCTCCTCTTTTCTTTCTTTCTTTTACTCTTGCAAGCTTACAAAGATCAGAAATAAGACAGTCCCTTCTCTCAGGCTTACAATCTAAAAGCACAGCACAAAAGGAAAATGTATTGGGAGGGAGGAGGGGGGATAAATCAGGCAGTGAGGTTATCAGATACAACATTGCAGGTTCTTAGATACAAAGTTCAGCAGATAGTAGTTCAACAAGTCATGGGGCTGCATGATGGAGGAGGGTACATGACTGATGCTTACTCTGATCGCCCTAGCAGTGGCAGTCCAACAGCATCCAGTTTTCTACCTCTGCTACATTGAGACTAGCCCACTGTCTGTAGCCCCCACCCCTGCCTCAAGAACAAAAGGTTATTTTAATTTTCCTTTTTAGGTAGGGAAGGGGGTGCAGGGAACCAACAGAGGAGATGGGTGTGAATCACTAATTTGGTGTTTTTTCATTTGTTTTTTAAAAGCTTTCTCTTAGTAAATTATTTGAGTATTCTGAAATACTAAAGAAACGCTTTGCCAAATACTTTTTTTTTTTAAGAGGGGCGCTTTTAAAAAACATGAACCAATGTTTTTGAGTTTGCCCGCCCCACGTTTCCACATTTGTGGGATTGTGCAGTCCTGTTTTTTTTCTTTTTCATTGAAAAAAGGCTTCTTCTTTTTAACCCTTATTTCTGCTGACCCAGAAGCAGACATGTGCGTTTGTTCTTTGCCAAACTCCTAAGATGAATTCATGCCCGTGTTTACAGTTTCCATGCAACAACTTTCCATAATAATTGCTAAATAAACAAGTCCACTTTCAAATCTTTCATCCTCCACTATAAACAACTCAGATAAACACCCACAAACGATGCAAGAGGAGTGTGGAATAGTGAAGAGCACAACGGGAGGAGAAGGGGACCTACATGCCACATTGCAGAAAGTATAACTGGACATCTAGCCAAAAGGATGGAGGTCTATTCTGTGCTCTGGACTGGAGCTGTGCTTTGACTTGCCACTCAAGACGAAATATAGTGGGCTAGATAATCTTGATTGTACCCTTAGTCGCTTCTGTTGGCCAGGCTCCCAACAGACCATTGATTTTTCTCATTGCCTTGGCCTCTACTCCAGGCCTAGCTAACATGGTGCCTTCCAGATGGTGGGAAAAGAACTCCCATCATTCCTCATCATTGGCCATACTGACTGGGGCTGATGGGAGTTGTAGTCGAACAACATTGGGAGCTCTCCTTGCTCTACACTAGTGTTTCCCAAACTAGGGTCTCCCACTATTTTGGACTGCAATTCCCACCATCCCTGACCACTAGTTCTGCTATCTAGGGATGATGGGAGCTGTAGTCCAAGAACAGCTGGAGACCCACTGCTCTTCACCGGGTACCTGCTTGAGTCTGTCTGGAACATTACTCAATATGGTGGATGCAACTTTAAAAATAGAGATGTAATAAGAAACTCTTGGGCATTCAAAAAATGTCCCCTATGCACACAAGAAGGATTGGCTAGGTGTGCTGACTTTGCCGTGACTGGTGTGTTCTTCTGCACAGCGACTATGTGATAATCTTATCAGGTGTGCATTTTTCAGTTGCTGCTTAAAATGTTCAAACTCCCTTTGTGTTGTTTTTAAAAATTGAAATTGAAATACAGTATATGGTTAGACCGAAAGACAGACATTCAATCTGCCAAGATTCTTAGTGGGGGAAAGTGCAAAGCAATCAATAGTAACGGTAAGCAAAGTCCTTTTGCTTGTTTTTTTTTTGCGATATTATTTAATTTTATCATAAATATTCTCTTGTAACTGAAAGGTAGGGCACCTGTCTTCCAAATACACAAATTATCACCTTGCCATTCCAAAAGACGAAGAGTTAAGCTCATTTGTCAACAGAGACATCTGAAGTGGGGGGGAGCCTCCTGCATGGACTTCCTGTGTGATTTAGTACCCTGGAATTTGAGGCTCCTGCTTCAGATATTCACTGTCTAACTTGGGGGAGCCAGGCAAACAGAAGGGACTGAGCTTAGCACATACTCCCTCAAAGGATGTTATTTCTGTGCCCGAAGAATACTGTAATTAAATAACCTAACAGAGAGTCTTATCTTTATTCCAAGCTGAGAAACCATGCTGCTTCTAGTTAATAATCATGTCTAAATCCTTACCTTCTGCAATTTCAAGGGCGTATTCAACTAAGTTCAGCAGAAATTCTGCTGGTTTATGATACATATAATGCCTTCCAATATTTACCTTTTTTAATGCCTTCCAGTATTTGCTAAAAATGGAAAACTGCTACTGCATAATTTTTGCTCAGCTCCAGAATGTACACAATAAATCTGCTAAATTTCCACAGCACCTGCATTTATCATGCTTCATCTTGTAGATTTTTTTTTAAGCTAGAGGGCATAATGAGCCAGTTATAGTATGAATTGTAATAGTTTTCTTCAAAGTTCACACACCATGTTATTCTCTGAGCACTATTCCTAACCAAAATCAGGCATTGTTAAAAAAAATAAAAATCAATACGCAGCTCTCTTTTTTCCAAATACAACTGCATCTTTATTTTGAATTCTATTAAAGCCACATATATAATCTTTTATATATATAATCTTTTGTCTGATAATTGGATATAGAATGAGCCTTTCAAAAGTTGCCCTATCTCTCAAAGATACCACATTCTTGTAATTATGCAAGCAGAGCCCATCAGATCTGAAAATATTGAAAAAGCAAGGGCCCTACTTGCCCCACAGCAAGAGTGATATTTAGCAAAGTATTTTTACAGTATCTCTGTTCACTTAATCTTACCTTGCAATTTAATAAAATGATTATTTTCCCATATCGCATCCCCAACACTTTTTTTAGAGTCAGCCTGCTCCTTGTAACCGTCTGCAGTTGAGGGAGACAAGTCTGGCCTAAGCTTTTAAAAATAAATTATCTTCCAAACTGAATATCTAGTCTAACGTAGGCTGGATTTGCCTGTGGCCAGGAGGGCAACCAAGATGATGAAGGGTCCTGGAAACCAAGCCGTATGAAGAATGGTTGAAGGAGCTGTGAATGTTTAGCCTGGAAAAGAGAAGACTGAAAAAAACTTTCTGACAGTAAGAACTGTTTGACAGCGGAACAGTCTCCTTTGGTACGTGGTGGACTCTCCTTCTTGGAGGTTTGCGAGCACACGCGCTGAAGCCCGTCCATGGAGCCTACCTCCCCACCAAAGAATGAGACCAGAGACTGAAGTATGGGTTCAAATTGTCCACAACTTTATTTAACTTCAGAATGTGGGAAACTTGGCAAAGGCCTTGGCATGTAACCCTCTCAGCCTGTCCGGGACTGAGGATGTGCAGGGCAGTGAGGTGCAGTGGGAGGGGACTGTAAAGCACAAACTTACACAGCGTGCCCTCCCACCTTACCTCAGCCGGGAGTTTGACCTCCATGCCGCCACTCTAGGGCCAGGGACTCCCACAGCCAACCCTTTAACGGGCCCTGCAAACGCTGCCATGTTGGGGGTGCATGAAATGCCTCCCCTCACAACTCAAAGATAGACTAAAGGATACCTTGCCAAGGACTAAAAACCACCAAAGTTGTGACAAAATGCTACGGGGAAGGCAAAACCTGCCAATCCTGCCAATTCCTTCCCGGTTCTGAATACAGCAACCATCTTACGACCATAGCAGAGCCCGCTGACCTGGAACACAAAATATTAGGCTGCAAGAAAATATCATTAAATTGGGAGGGGTGGGTGGGTGAACCTGGAAGAGAAGAAACAAAGTGAGGTTTGGCTGAAGGGGTCGGCTTCTTTCCCCTGGCCCTTCCTCCGCCCCCCACCGACCGTCCATTGTTCTCCCAGGCTGGGGGCAGGACGATAGCCCCCTGACTCTGGTGGGAGGCACCGGACCAGGCAAGCCCGCTCGGTGTCGCACACCCCGCCCACCTGTTGGGAAGGGAGGGCGGAAATTTTAATCAGAGGTTGGATGGTCATCTGTTAAGGATGCTTTAGTTGAGATTCCTTCATTGCAGGCGGTTGGACTAGGTAACACTTGGGATATGTTACAACTCTACTATTCTATGATTCTTTTTACTTATGCATCCCAATACATATATGCATTACGGCAATATGAATGTGATCTGGAATTCCCCCAGATCGTAGGAACATCAAGATGAATGCAACAGATTAATGGCTCAAATATTTAAGCCAAAACTTGTAGCCATGTGTTAAACAGGTGGCTTTTTTTTATTCTTGATAGAATGCCTGAAGCCAACAAAGACACATTTTGGAGTATGGAGTTGGACATAGGACCAGTCTAAATTATTGCCTGCAGTTGCTGCTTTTTTGAAAGAGCAAAGAGTTTTCCGTGGAACAACAAAAAAGCAAGAGATGTTTTATGAAGTTTCTGGCCTGCATTGCACAATTTACAAGGAGCTTTAAAACACACTAGAGTTCTTTCCCCTCCCTTTCAAATAAGTGTGATCAGGTTGACATTTCTAGAGAAGACAAGCCTTCTTACTAGGTATAATAGGTGGAGAGTTACCAAGAGAAGATAAAAGACTTTTTATGTATGCAACAATGGCAGTGAGAATGCTACTAGCCCAGAGATGGAAGGAAGCAGGAATACCAACAAAAGAAGAATGGCAGGTGAAACTGATGGAGTATGTGGAGATGGCGAAACTGACAGAGAAGATCTGAAACCAGGAAGATCAAGTATTTTCTAAAGACTGGAGTAAATTTGTAATTTATTTAGAAGACCACTGTAGACAGTTAAAATCTTTGGCAGGGATGTAATGACACATGTAATGTGGAATTGTTTATGGTAATTATGGTTATATAATAGATGGATAATGGTAAAAGATGCAGCAAATTTAAACTTAAACATGGAACCCATGAAGGGAAGGAAGGAGGTCTGAAGGTTCAAAAGAACCTTGTATTTTAATGTTTGAAATGGTTATGCTTTATATGTATAAAATTATCAAAAACCCAATAAAATTTTTATTTTTTAAGAAAAGACATTTCTAGAGAAGACAACCCTTTCCTTGGTTTCTTCATCTACCCAATTTTTAATTATATCTGAGAAAGAATTTCTAGTCCATTAATTGCCTCTTTCCTGACACAGGCAGTATAAATAACTTGTTCATTTGTTGAGCATGTTGGGAAACAATTGAGAAAACCCTGCTTTTCTTCCACAGATGTTCTGCTTTTCCAAAGCCCATAGTACTGTACAATTACGAAATGCTCCCCTGTTGTTCTTTATAAAAAAGTGAGAGCTACCAACTAGAACCTGACCACCAGGTTTGAACTTCACACAAAAAAACAATTGCACAATACATCTTGATTTTGAGACTCAACAGAAATTAGAATTAACATTTTAAAAGGCTTGTTGATCAGCTTCATTTCCAAGTTTTTAAAGCTCTCTGCCTTAATGGGAGAAAGCTGATCCCACAATTCCACATAGTCATTTGCAAACTGGAATAATGTAGGCCAGTTCAAGATATTATAAGTCAGACCATTTTCCAGCTAGTTGGAAAACCATAGTCAGTGAGTGATAACTCTTCAATCTATGTCAAGCAGAGTAAAATTATCATTTGTAAATCTGCAGGATGAGGAAGGATGCTGATTTCTTTAGGTCTAGCACAGTCTTAGCTTTACAAATTTACCAAATGTTAAATTTACATTTTAGGATTAGACCTTTAAATGACATTTATCAGTGGAGACCTTGGCCAAAATAAGGAAAGTATTTGTTCACAGAACTTGCTGTTTTTCAGCAAGTCATAGAGCATGGGTAGGCAAACTAAGGCCCAGGGGCCGGATGCGGCCCAATTGCCTTCTAAATCCGGCCGCGGTCGGTCTAGGAACCAGCATGTTTTTACATGAGTAGAATGTGTCCTTTTATTTAAAATGCATCTCTGGGTTGTTTGTGGGGCCTGCCTGATGTTTTTACATGAGTAGAATGTGTGCTTTTATTTAAAATGTATCTCTGGGTTATTTGTGGGGCATAGGAATTTGTTCATATTTTTTTCTTCAAAATATAGTCTGGCCCCCCACATGGTCTGAGGGACAGTGTACTGGCCCCCTGCTGAAAGAGTTTGCTGACCCCTGTCATAGAGAGGATGTTCTCCAACAGAAATTCAGATAGTAGGCATAGGTACCAGGGACAGGCCTTCAAGGACCATGGAGAGCTCCCGATCAATACAGAGGATGCTTTGACTGTGCTCTTTTCCTCTGTGATGTCATCTCAGGATGCTTCTCTCTGGCATAAGAACTGTGATGTAGTTTTTGTTGAACATTCCTATTTATTTATTTAAGGTAATTATGCCCTGCCTCAAAGCGGCTTACAGTGGAGAAATAAAACATATAATACACAAAATGGAAGACACAGATTACGACATCGGAGAACAGAAACATTAGAGCAATGTTTATAGTAAATATTCTCCTGAAATAAAACAGCTTTAACCTGGTATCTAAAACTTAGCAGAGGTTGTACCTGCCTGATTTCTGTTGGGAGGGAATTCTGTATTTAAAGTGCCAAAGCCCATAATTCTGAAAGTTACGTTAACAACTTCTTCTTTTTTGCGTACATGTATTTCCTGTGTGTGTGTGTGATATACACACTGTAATTACCATTGGCTATAAACAATAAAAATATGACCGATTGTGAGTCTGAGCTCAACTGAATGTTTAAATAGGAAACCAGGCCTGAAGAGTGACCACTACTCAGTTGCAAAAATGTAATGTAGCATGGCCCTGCCATTAAGCCATGAATGCCAGCATCACTGAGTGGCCACCAGTAGCACCTTCATCTTTTCAGCCAGGCACACAGAAGAACGAAGGCCCTAGGACACTGGAAAGATGAAGGAGCTGTAGAATCTCCATTTGACAGGCAGTGTCAGGCCCAGACGGCCTACGCTTCCTCAGACTGGGCCTATAGGATTCCTGAGGCAAACTCCTGCTGTCACATAATTGCACAGCTCTTCTTTACCTCAGAATCAATACTTGAAGTGTTGAAGACATGGCTCCCACACCCCAAAAGTGTGCTGTCTTTCAGATAGGAAAGAAAAACAAGTACAAACTAGAGAATAGCAGACATAACACTCCTAAAAATAATGTGATAGTTGCAAATAAAGCATCTGGTGCCACTGCAGAGACCAAGACTGATGCTGCTGTTTTTGGGTGGCTCACCTTTATGATAATAATAATCCAAAATAATAATCCACTTGGTTAAGCACTGTTGAGGCCTCTTGTGTCTATCTGATTTTCAACAGCTTTCTTGAAATATGCCAAAATAGAAGACAACAGGAAAGGTGGAGGAAAAGCTTGGAATGTACTCAGCCTGAAAAAGCCTGATGGACCTGCGCTGTATGTAGCCTAATTTTTATTTTTTTATATGTATATAAAAAGACTAACAGCACAATCTGGAATTGTCTACTTTGAAGGAAGTGCTATCGAGATTATATTACATGTTATATATTATATTGGGATTGCCGCATAAATACAGGAGAAATAGATGCATTTTTGCAATATGACATAATAAATCTTCAAATCTACCATGGGCTACGTATAAGGAAATGACTAGTTTAAGTTGCAGAAGCACGGAAGCCCAAATGTCTCCTTGAAGGTGCAATGCTGATTGGTGTCCAGTTCACATGAGCAAGGTTCATGAGAGGGATACTATCTAGAGAGGCTCCACAATTAGTTCCACATGTTTAAGGAGGTTTGAGCTTGTGTTCGTGGCAGATGATATCACTCTCTCTCTCTCTCTCTCTTTCTCTCTCTCTCTCTCTCTCTCTCTCTCTCTCTCTCTCACACACACACACACACATTATCTCTGTATAGTGTGCTGAGTAAATGCCATTTCTGCTTCATGATCGCTTCCTTTTCCTGTATTAATAAACAGTCTGCCTGCTCCTAGGAAACCAGTGCCTTCCGTGCTTTTCTCCTCACCCAGACTCCTTCCAAATCAAGGGACCCGTATTAGGTATTGTTGATAGTGGTTGTCAATAAAAGGCGTTTCTCCCCCTGGTTTCTCCTTGATTAGCTTTGGCTGTGTTTTTTGTACGGAAAAGGCTGAAAGACTATCAGCATTCGTTGGTAATTGAGAGATAGCTCCCTAATCTCAAAACCACAATAAACACACGATCGACATTAATAGCCCCGAAAACCATTTTCCATTGGGAAAGAAAGGGCATGTTCCACCAGGTGCAGGCTGATGTCTTATCACTTTATATGCTAAATAGTGTCTCGGTCAAAGGGAGGGTGGGGTGGGTTTTTTCTCAGAAAGGTAGTAGGAGATGGGTGATTGACTCAATGGTAAACCTGTTGACAACTGTTAACGACTGCAATTGGTCCTTATAGGAAAAAGCAAGGGACAGTATGCAGATGACCAAAAATAGCTTTAGCATATGTAATGAGACAAGAATCCAATATCTCTATTCAGACCAGGTCTCTCCATAGTTTTCAGTTTAGTAATAAGTTGTAATTCAGCAACTTCTCTTTCAAGTCTATTTCTGAAATTCTGTTGTAATAAGACAGCTGCTTTGAGGTCCCGTACTGAATTTCCTGGGAGATTGAAGTGTTCTCCTACTGGCTTCTCTGTCTTCTGATTCCTTCCACTATATAGAAGGGTCTGGTGACTTCTGTTTCAGTGTATCTGAAGAAGTGTGCATGCACACAAAGGCTTATACCCAGAACAAACTTAGTTGGTCTCTAAGGTGCTACTGGACAATTTTTATTTATTTATTTATTTTATATTTATTTCGACTGCGTCAGACCAGCACGGGTACCTACCTGAATCTTATACTTAAGGAGGCAGGCAAGTGAGATCTGGCTGAGGACAGAATGAAGTTGGTGGAGCAATGCCCCTTTTGCCCAAATGGACCAACCGCCATTGCAGGATGTGAGACATGCACTGATTTGGAACCAAAGCAGTGTAACATGGGAGGAGTCTGCTGGATTGGCCAATGGCCTATCTGGTCCAGCATCCTCTTCTTGCAGTGGCCACCCAGATGCCTGTTGGAAAACCTCGAAGTGGTTTGTCTGCCCTTAAACCTTCCCAGTTACAAACAGTATTAAAAGCAGGACCGTGTGTATGACTGCCCTAATACCGTCATGAACACAAATCAGCATGCATGCAGAATAAAAATTCCAACTCTACAATTCTATGATTCTATGGTTTACTTTTGAGTTGGCATGACTAGGATTGCAGCAGCCTTGTGAGTGCAGTTGTGGACTTGTTCTAGAAATAAGTCAACACGAAATGAACCTCCGACGCAAGGCAGTGGCATACGATTACTTGATAATAAAGGTACTCCTGCCCGTACGGGCCAGTCTTGCCAGACTCTAGGGTTGTGCGCTCATCTCACTCTAGAGGCCGGGAGCCAGCGCTGTCCGCAGACACTTCCAGGTCACGTGGCCAGCGTGACAAGCTGCATCTGGCGAGCCAGCACAGCACACGGAACGCCGTTTACCTTCCCGCTGGTAAGCGGTCCCTATTTATCTACTTGTACCTGGGGGTGCTTTCGAACTGCTAGGTTGGCAGGCGCTGGGACCAAACGACGGGAGTGCACCCCACCACGGGGATTCGAACCGCTGACCATGCGATCGGCAAGTCCTAGGCGCTGAGGTTTTACCCACAGCGCCACCCGCATCTCTTGATAATATGGGTATATAAAAACACCATATACTGTATTTTTCCGTGTATAACACAGCCCCATAGGTAAGAAGCCCCCTATTTTGGGGGACTAAAAATTAAGAGAATGGGGGGAGATTGCCAAGAGTTGTTAAGCTTTGGGGGGGGGGCTTGCCAAAAATTGCTCACCTGATGCACCGACGCTGACAATCGCAGGTGTTGCTGAACCCACCAATTGGCTGCCCAATTGCCACTGCGCATTGCTGAAACCACTAATCGACCGCTCAATTGACACTACGGCAGCCAATCACCAACAGCCCTTGCCACAGCCACAAATCATACACCCTATCACCACAGAGTATCTCCTACTTGCGGTTGCAGCCAATCGCACATCCCCCCTCACCACTACCCATGTATAAGATGAGCCCAATTTTTGGACATAATTTTTAAATATAAATACCTCATCTTATACATGGAAAAATACGGTGCTTCCTTGTAATATGGGGGTCTTTATGTTGACCGCCGGTCTTGAAAAACAATTAAAAGGAGAGCTTTCTCAAAGTTGGTTTCCCTCTCATGTTTCTACTTTGCTTTGATCCTCTGGGGACAAGAAAGAGAAAACCCCACACAGTGTGAGAAAGGCTATTATAGTGCTATTTACAGGCTGCCCAGCAGCAAAAATTATTCAAGCGCACGCAAGAAAGTCTGTTCTCAAACAACTGTCTATGCTACCAAAACAGGCTCAGCAAACCAGCAGTTACACTGCAGGAGAACGCAATGTTAACAAAAATGACATACCGAAGAAGAGCTAGCCAGTTCTCTCAAATTTATTTTGGGATCAGCCCTGTTCATAAACTTTTAGAATGAGAAAATTAAGGATAGCCTTCCTTCCTATAACTTATCCTCTTTTACTTTTAAGGAGGCACTTTTAAAGAGAGTCTCAACGAAAGTCAGTGGTTAACTTAATGGTTTCGGCTTATTTCTGTAATACAGTTTTGCATAAAATTTTACACACCCACCCAAACAACATTTGGAGGTGCTTTATTCTGAATCTTTGGGGCTCTCTCTTCGCCCTTTACTGACCCTGATTGGTGGTCATGTCAGAAGGGAATTTAGTTGATCCAGAATTCCACGTAACAAGCTCATTTTAAGTTTTCAGAAGGTAGGATATAGATGCAGCCTTATTACCATAAACCTGTCCTTTCCTAAAGTTTTTCCTCTTTATGAATCCTTTTTACACCCCCTGGGTATTGTGGAAGTTTCTGGAATATGTGCTAGGTTGCACAGTCAGTTCATGTGGCTGAGACCTAGGCCTTATTCAGGACTGTTCTGCAATAATTGAGAGTATACCCACATACCTAGTACAGTGGTACCTCGGGTTACATACGCTTCAGGTTATATATGCTTCAGGTTACAGACTCCGCTAACCCATAAATATTACCTCAGGTTAAGAACTTTGCTTCAGGATGAGAACAGAAATCACGCAGCAGCAGCACAAGGCCCCATTAGCTAAAGTGGTGCTTCAGGTTAAGAACAGTTTCAGGTTAAGAACAGACCTCCAGAACGAATGAAGTTCTTAACCCGAGGTACCACTGTACTCTTCTATTTCTTCACATTTAGAGGGGTAGTGGTCACACCAAGCAATTTTCCTGGGATGTTTGTCCACCGTTAGTGCTATTCTCAGGCAGGGCTGGAGAGCTAAAAACATTTACTAAGCATTATTATTAATGCAACAGTTTACTATTGAATATAGGCTGTGTAAACCTTATGCACATTTTCTTCAGCATAAGCCTCTGTAGGATTTAATTCTGAGTAAAACTGGGTAGGACTGCACTGCAAATGAAGCATAACCAACTATTAATCAAACTCCACTTACCATCAATACAAATCATCATTGTGATTAATGAACTGCTATTAAAATATCAACATTGCAGGTTTTTATTGCTGCTGGTTGTAACTAAGGTTAGAGCTGTCTAATAATAAAAAGAACTTTTGCTTTTGTTTTATTTTTAAATGAAGATCTGACATTTTCTATGCTTGAATGTAATCTGATGGCAATGGGACTCAGTGGGGGAAAAGCAGCAAAGGAATAATTTTTATACAGTATATATTAACCACTACATATATCAATTCCCCTGCCAGCTCTGGGTCAGAGAGGCAACCTCCCCCCACAAATGAGATGTGTCCTTTTAAGAAGCCACAGCCCTACATGTGAATAATTCAGATTGACTAGTTGTCACTGAGCATTAAATGCCTAGCTAAACTAATTGAAGACAAAGGCATAACTGCTCCTAAGACATCACTGAAAATGAAACATCACACAAGGCTCTAAGCAGTTGACCAGAATTAGATGCACTGGACCGTGCTTGGCAATTTTACATACATTGCAGCTCCCCACACTTGCATATCTGTGGAAAAAATATTTCTCTGACATAGCAAAGTGAGTGGAAGCTGGGGGTGATGATGGACAGCCGAATTGTATGCATGAAAGTATCCAGGGCGGGATCAGTGCTGTCACTCAGATCATTTATGATTATAATATGATTATAATATGCATAAAATTTCCATCAACTTCCCATCAACCTTTCCTCCTCTGTTATTATTGTCAATAAAACAAATTTGTCATCAACCTCTTGCTTATAAGGAGGTAAAATTACCTCTACACAACCAAGGCCCCTCCAGACTGGTATTTTATGGTGGGTGTATTCTACAACACAGTCTTAACAGCCACTTTAGTGCATCATGCATGAATTTATTATCGTATAGTTTGTTCTGCAATGCCTTCCCAATGCTACCGTCTTATTGCTGCCGTGTGTGTGTGTGTGTGTGTGTGTGTGTGCTGTAGCGCAACAAAAGTAGGACAAAAATAAACCAGAATGCTTGTGGGATTTCAGCAGGAAGTTACAGGATGTGCATGGACTGGAAATGAACCAGTGTGACCATCCCAAATGTTTTTCAGGTACAAACCGTACTAAAATCAGGATCATGTGTGACCTGCCTGAAAGCATCGTGAGAACAACTCATCATGTATGTGCAATTAAAAGGTCATCTAGAGAGGGGCCAGCCGTGCTGTGACAATTGACATTCAGTCCAACCAGTGTAGAAAAACAGCCAGTACTTCATCAGTACTCCATTCTGTGTTTCCTTACCACTTAACTCACTTGATGGCTGATTATCCCCCCACCCCCAAGCCTTTTCAGAAATAAATCATCTTAAATTAAAACAATAGACTTCAGAGCTAATGTATCAGCAAGAGTAAACAACTGACCATCTTTATAGAAGATAAAAATCTCTCAAAGACAGGCTTGAGGGCAGGCTCTGTTTTTAAAACCAACGTTATTTACATCAGAAATGGAAAAAGTTCTTCTTTACTCTAATTTTAAGAGGGAAATGTCCTTCCAGATAAAATGGGTGAAATAAAATCATGGTGTGTGTGTGGGTGTGTGGGTGTGGGTGGGTGTTTAAACCATATGGCTTAAAGTGAGTAAGGACCCTTTGACAGATTTACGCTCTAAGAAACAGAAGAATGCTTTATGTTTTTCCAGGGCTAATTAGAGTCAGAAGGAGCTCAGCCCCTGGAAGGAAGAATATCACTCTATATCGTTGTGCCATTCCAGAACTAAAGTGCGTATGGGAAGCGCTTTTGGATAAACTTGATCATAACTGAAAGGTCATCCAGGAAGCTGAGCTTCTTTGCATCCAGTGTTTTGCCACCAGGAAACTTTCCAATGTGAAGAAACTCATGGCGCTTCTGGTGAGCTTACCGTAGTTTCGGCAAAATGAATGGAACAACCGAGACCAGACTGAGATTGATCAGAGCCATAGCTGTCAACTTTTCCCTTTTCTTGTGAGGAATCCTATTCAGAATAAGGGAATTTCCCTTTTAAAAAGGGAAAAGTTGACAGCTATGATCAGAGCAGGATTTAAAGAGGAAGAGAATAAGACACCAAGTGTAGACAATAAATACAAGTAATTGAGCTACAAAAAATAAAAGAGAATGGAAGATGAACAAAAGGGAAGGGTCCAGGGAGGACTTTTTGAGAACCGGTGAATTTATGTCAAGTTCAAAATAAAAAAAAAAGAGTAGAGGCATGGGTTAAAAGGAGGAGGGCTTCCACCTTTTTCTGGCTGCACTCATGTGCAGCTTGATATTACTTCGATGTGTAGAGATTATAAATGTCAGTGAAATTATTCTGTGTTAGGCTTGGGAATGAATTTTGTGGATAAGTAAAATCCCACTTCAAATGAGGGGTAAGGTTTACAAGTCCCCAAATTCTTCTCAAGCTCAGATTTAATCATCCCTGCCAGCTCTCTTTACATCCCAACCAGCTCTCCCCATTTCCGCCCAGTGCCCCCCTTTCCTTTACACACAGCACTGGAAGGAGTAGCAGTGGTGACGTGGGGGATGAGGGTAGGGGTCATGGGAAAGGAAGGCCAGGTAAAGGTAAAGGGACCCCTGACCATTAGGTCCAGTCGTGGCCGACTCTGGGGTTGCGGCGCTCATCTCGCTTTATTGGCCGACGGAGCCGGTGTACAGCTTCTGGGTCATGTGGCCAGCATGACTAAGCCGCTTCTGGTGAACCAGAGCAGCACACGGAAATGCCGTTTACCTTCCTGCCAGAGCGGTACCTATTTATCTACTTGCACTTTGACGTGCTTTCGAAGTGCTAGATTGGCAGGAGCTAGGACCGAGCAATGGAAGCTCACCCTGTCTCGGGGATTCGAACTGCTGACCTTCCAATCAGCAAGTCCTAGGCTCTGTGGTTTAATCCACAGTGCCACCCGCGTCCAGATCTCTGCACAAAAACCACCACCAGAGGACTAACGCTTTATTTCCTCAATGATTACGCATTAGGAGTCAGCACCTTCTTGAAAAAGCAGTCTTGAATATAGACCTAAATCTTTTTAAAAACACTTCGCCCTGATCTGTAATTCACAAAAGAGATATGAGGTAGTTGCTCATTCTATCTCGGCCTTTAGCCTATCACATTTTTCTTTATAGCTAAGCCACAGTAACAGGCAAAGAAAGTATACATTAACATTTAGGAGAAAGGGCATTTGTCTCCGTCTTCCCTAATGTACGTTATTTTCCCTGGAGAAATTCTCTTCTGTCTAAGAAATTAAGGCTTTTAACTAAAGTGTGATTCTACTGTCAGAGGTAAACTAAACACCAAAGTATCGCAAGCATCATAAAATGGATTAGTTCAAAATGGATTGGTTCCCTCGCCATAATCCCATGCACACTAAACTGTGCATTGATATGGCACATGTATGCATTGGAACTCTTGCTAATACAACCAAAATAAATTATGCTATCTGGAATGCAGGGCAGCCTCATGTACATGGTCCTGAGAAATAGAGTAAAATGGTGTGATTTACGAAAATACTTTGACAAGCAGGGTGTCAATGTGTAAATAAATACAATATAACACTTTCAGTGTGGCTAGATTCAAGGCACATTAGTAGTGGTTCTCTTTCTAGTAAACTGAGGCACAGCTGTGAACATCAAGCTGAACTACATAAATGCAGGGCTTTCATTGAAAGCCAGTGTGGTGTAGTGGTTAGAAGGTTAGA
Organism: Podarcis filfolensis; assembly: GCF_964270895.1. Classification (NCBI taxonomy): domain Eukaryota; kingdom Metazoa; phylum Chordata; class Lepidosauria; order Squamata; family Lacertidae; genus Podarcis; species Podarcis filfolensis. The sequence goes on along the minus strand of NC_139614.1, from coordinate 44,889,362 downwards.
CTAGTACCTGGGAGACTAGAGTTCAAATCCCCACTCAGCCACAAAATTCAGCAGGTGACCTTGGGCTAGCCAATGTTTCTCAACCTTACCTACCTCACAGGGTTGTTGTGAGGCTATAATGTGGTGGTGGAGAACCATGTGGGCCACCTTGAGTTCCTTGAATGAAAGGTGAGATATAAATATAGCAAATAAACAAACAAACATGACACGTGTTGCCATGTATTTAACTCTCACAAGGATGAATGAATTTGTTGATTGTGGTTCTCTCAGTCATTCATTTATCCAACCTTAAATCCAGTTGCACACATTTCTGCAGCAATTTGCATTTAAAGGAGGATCTCATGAAAATTTGTCAGCATTTTAGTGCAAAGTTCTGCTAATAAACCACAATTTTGCAAAGCCAAAATTTCCTATAATCTAATGCATTTTTGTATGTTATTTTCACTAACAGTTGCATTTTTATGCACACTTCAGTATATACGTTTTTGTATACAGTACTTGGCGGGAGAACCACATTGCAAGAGGTGCAAATTTTGAAGGATTCACAATAATATGTACACAGCCATAATTTGGTGAGGTGGTTGGGCTTAGGCAGCAAAAGAGCTCTGAGCTCCAGCCTGAAGTCTTGCTACTTTCCGACCAAACACTGTCGCAGTTTCATTCACTCAGCAATTATTGCTGGGGAGAAACTGTAATTGCTTGATGCTGTGTTGAAATGTATAGCCAAATTACAAATATGTGGGTCCTGCTGTTCTTTTCTGTTCAGTTCCTCCATGTAACATTCACTACGTGTCTTGATTTATTGGTGCGAAACAGATGTTTCCTGTGTTCCTGAGTGCTTAGGACGCAAATGCCCATCATTCAGCCCCAAGCATACCTTTTCTGACCTCCAAAAATGTTTACCTCATGGGTACACTAAAGCCACTGTGACGTTAGGAGGACACACTGAAATGCTATACAGGGCAGTGTCTCAACCAAGTTCCCGAATCTTTATTGAGGAACACTTTATGGACCTAGGTTTTAACGCACTAAAATGGAAATTTAGCAAGAATGGAGTTTTAACGTTTTGAAATGGAAAGCAAAATGTTGGCAAAATCATTGTGGAGAGGGAGAAGAGAGTCTTTAGCAACGTGATATTTTGGCGGGAAAGCACTGAGTGCAAGTGGTGTGGTGGAAAGTACTGGAATATTCCAAGTCTGGATACTGGGGGGTAGGGGATGTTACACGAAACAATTTCCCCCTCAGATTTCCAGCACTAGCAAAGAAATGACATGCAGATAGGCATCAAAAGGTAGACATCCTGATTCAACCAATATGCCCATTGGTTGCAGATATGTAAGATGGGGCAAGGTGGAGCTTCTGCAAGTAGGGTGTGAGGAGAGAACCAGCCAGAATAGTCAATGCTAAGTGAGATGGACCAATGGTCTGACTCAGAATAAGACAGTTTTGTTTGTTCTTGAGCATATTTATCAAAATGTGTACCCTGGGTCCTGTTGAATATGGCAAGCGTGTCTTTTGCTGTGGGCGAGGCCACTATTTCATTTGACAGAGCAACATCCCGTTCAGCTTCACCTATTACCACCACCTCTCTCTTGGAGCATGCACGATCTGGAGGCAGTTGCTGGCTGATTTAATGATGGAGTTAGGGAATAATTATAATTATAATTATACCCTGCCCATCTGGCTGGGTTTCCCCGGCCACTCTGGGCAGCTTTCAGCAGAACCTTAAAAACACAATACAACATCAAACCTTAAAATTTTTTCCTAAATAGGGCTGCCTTCAGATGTCTTTTTTAAAAGTTGTTTATTTCCTTGACATCTGATGGGAGGGTGTTCCACAGGGCAGGTGCCACTACCGAGAAGGCCCTCTGCCTGGTTCCCTGTAACTTGACTTCTCGCAGTGAGGGAACCACCAGAAGGCTCTTGGCGCTGGACCTCAGTGTAAGGGTAGCCACTTATGCATTGCTAAAAAAGAGGAAAAGGAATGAGGACTTTTCTAATAAAGGTTTCCTTCAATGTCCGTATGACACTTTTTTGCTGAATTACATCCTCTCAATATCAAGCTAATCCTCTGATTCCCTTTGGCAAATGAGATAAACAGTATTTCAAGAGGACAGAAAACGTATGAATAAAAGTTTAAGAATGCAATGTTGTTGAAATCTGAGAAAGTCAATTAAATAGACTGATTGGAAAGCCAAATCCCCACTTAAGTTGGTTTGTTTTGCCCAAATGCTTAACTGAAGTAATGGTTGTGTGTCAGCTTTCAATTAATTTTTATTGCATGTATACACTCATATTTTACTCACTGGTGCATTTTCCCAAATGACCTTTCTTTTCTCTGACAGAAAATTAAAAATATAACAGAAGCTCAGTATTTTTTTGGGGGGGGGGGAGTCAAGTAAAAACATATATTTTGGCAATTTGAAATGATATAATGGTGTATGTGAAAGGATATTCTATTTTACTGTAGGAGAGTTGAGTAGATAACCCATTGGCTACATTCCAACTCTAATCTAGAGATTTCAAAAATGTGTTTATGATTTATGAACTGGAAAGCCCCTGCTGGTGTCGGCTTTAATCCAGTGCCTTTTTCATCCAAGACACAGCATATGTGTATTTATTTATTTTCTTTCATGCATGACCACATATGTTATATAATGCAAAATAAAATACTGGGTTGTACCACTTTTAATGCTCCATCTATTCAAATGGCTGAAGTTCTTTAGGGTAAAGGCACATTTCACCTGCCAGCAGATGTTTGCCAAAGCCAATGAGACCCTCGCCTCTACCCCATAGCCAATGTGTCTGCTGCTAAGTCTAAGATCTCATCATAGGTAAAGGTAAAGGGACCCCTGACCATTAGGTCCAGTCATGGCCAACTCTGGGGTTGTGGCGCTCATCTCGCTTTATTGGCCGAGGGAGCCAGTGTACAGCTTCCGGGTCATGTGGCCAGCATGACTAAGCCGCTTCTAGCGAACCAGAGCAGCGCACGGAAACACCGTTTACCTTCCCGCCGGAGCGGTACCTATTTATCTACTTGCACTTTGACGTGCTTTCAAACTGCTAGGTTGGCAGGAGCTGGGACCAAACAATGGGAGCTCACCCCATCACAGGGATTCGAACCGCTGACCTTCTGATCGGCAAGTCCTAGACTCTGTGGTTTAACCCACAGCGCCACCCGCATCCCTTATGATCTCATCATACAGTCTCAGATTTGAATAAATCATTCAACACCATCAATAAGCTGCAAATATTTCTTCCACAGCCCAGAGGAACAGCCTTCCTTGGAGGTATGTCCCACTGTGCTCAATGGAGCTTATGCCCAAAATGGAAGAGTGTGTAGAATTTCATCGTAAGGTGATGCAAAGTTCTTTATCGGCTTCTCAACTGGTGTGAGTCAGAGCCTCAGTGAATCCATTAATTCAGCCATGAAGTCACTGTGTGGAACTGGATTCTGCTGGCAGCCTGGACCTTTACCTCTCCAACCCCAGGGCTGGCCTACTCATAAGGCAAGGTGAGGCAACCGCCTTAGGCGGCAGGATCCACAGAGGTAGCAGATCACAATGTATATCTTTATTCCCCTTGTTCCTTGTTACTGATATAGATCTTCACTCACTCCTTCTTCCCTAGCGGGGAAAGGGGGATGCCATTTTGTGGTTCGCCTCAGGTGCCCAAATGTCTTTGACTGGCCCTGCTCCACACTTAAAGAAATGGGAGTGCCTGATCACCTAAACAACAACAAAACCTCACCTCTCACTTGAAGTGGGATTTTACTTATCCACAAAATTCATTCCCAAGCCTAACTCAGAAGAATTTCACTGACATTTGGACCAGGTGCGCAGCCTGGGAGTCATTTTGGACTCACAGCTATCCATGGAGGCACAGGTCAATTCTGTGTCCAGGGCAGCTGTTTACCAGCTCCATCTGGTACGCAGGCTGAGACTTACAGGGCAACTTTGACAAGTGCAGGCTGCCCACCTGCAAATCATTGTGATGTCAGGTAACCAATTTCCATTTCTCCACATGGCCTGAAATCAAACGATGTGGAAATACACACAAGGTTTTGAAGCTCATTGTCAGCAATTGCCTGCAAGCCCAGTTTTGGGCAGGGAACTACATCCTTACCTGCCCCACACCTGATAATAACAATAAGTACAGTGGTACCTCAGGTTAAGGTACTTAATTTGTTCCAGAGGTCCGTTCTTAACCTGAAACTGTTCTTAACCTGAAGACCACTTTAGCTAATGGGGCCTCCTGCTGCTGCTGCTGCGCCGCTGCACAATTTCTGTTCTCATCCTGAAGCAAAGTTCTTAACCCGAGGTAATATTTCTGGGTTAGCAGAGTCTGTAACCTGAAGCGTATGTGTCAGAGCTACCCTAGGTCCCAGCTCACAAAGGACCAGCGCTGCTTCGTTGTTAAGTATAAAAATCTTTATTGAAGTTCAGTTTCACTTCCAGAGCCGCAGCGCGCAGCCCCACGTCTAAAGTGTCAGACCGCTGATGCTCCGTCTGAGTCTCCTCCCCCTTGACACCAATTTAAGATTCTAGCCTTGCTCCACCTTCTCCGCTGCTCCTTCCTCCTCTGGGTCCGCCTGCCCGCCGGGGTTCCGCCCTTTCTAGCCTCTTCTCCCGCTGATTCCCCTGAGCCTTCTCCCTCCCTCCGGCGGGCTTTAGGAGTTGGTTCCCCATCCGGGTCTCCTGCTGTTCCGCGCGCCTGCACATTTGAACTTGGCGCGCGCGCCCAGCCAGCAGCTTTCCTCCTGACCGTTCCACTGCTGCTGTCACTGCTTCCCCCTTCGGGGGGGGCTAGCTGCAACTGACCTCCCCTCCGTTGGAGGCGTGGTCAGCCCTGACTCCCTCTCTGGAGGAGACACTGCCCCTGACACGTGACTCTTCCCCCCCACTACGCTCTGGTGGGGAAACTGGTCCCGATCCTCCACTGCTGCTTTGGGGTTCCCCTCTGGCTCCTTGTTTCTGGTGCGTCCCCCCTGGGACCCCCCTTGCCCTGACCATCGGTGCCCCCTTCTGGGAATCTTCTGATTCGCTGGAGAAGCTCATGGAATCTCTCGGGCCACTGTCATACTCCCCTACGCTGCCCTCGGATTCTTCCCCTTCGCTCTCCCAATCCTCTCTCCCCAGTGCTCCTGCTCCTGATTCCCTGACAGTATGTAACCTGAAGCGTAAGCAACCCGAGGTACCACTGTAATAGTACAATAGAAATTCTTATTATGTATAACCTACCTGCTACATGGGATTTGCAACATAAAAATCATATAATAAAAATATAATCAAATCACAGTTAAAAGTACTTGGAAGAACAGATATTAACCAGAGAATAAGAATGCCCTTGGAGATACATAGGGGGAAAAAGGAAATTCTATCATGAATCGATTTCAGGAAAGGGAAAATCTCCTGCTGACTTTGGATGTTCAAGCAGCAGGTGAAGCTTTCAGTGCAGGGTGAGGTTCTAGGAATACTTTGCATATATACATGAAAGAGCCTCTCTACTCCCATTGTTCAGCCCACTGAATAATGATGATCCACCACCAAGGACCTTCTGGCGGTTCCCCCACTGGGCAAAGTGAAGCTACAGGGAACCAGGCAAAGGACCTTCTCGGTACTGTCACCAAACCTGTAGATTACCCTCCCACTCGTCAAGGAGACGAGTAACTATATAACCTTTAGAAGACATCTGAAGGAAGCCCTGTATAGGGAAGATTTTTAATGTTTCATTATGTTTTTGTATATGTTGGAAGCCACCCAGAGTGGCTGGGGCAACCCAGTCAGATGGGTGGGGTACAAATAATAAAATCTATTATTATTTTGTTGTTGTTGTTCAGGCGTTTAGTCGTGTCCGACTCTTCGTGACCCCATGGACCAGAGCACGCCAGGCACTCCTGTCTTCCACTGCCTCCCGCAGTTTGGTCAAACTCATGCTGGTAGCTTCGAGAACACTGTCCAACCATCTCGTCCTCTGTCGTCCCCTTCTCCTTGTGCCCTCCATCTTTCCCAACATCAGGGTCTTTTCCAGGGAGTCTTCTCTTCTCATGAGGCGGCCAAAGTATTGGAGCCTCAGCTTCACAATCTGTCCTTCCAGTGAGCACTCAGGGCTGATTTCCTTAAGAATGGATACGTTTGATCTTGCAAGTCCATGGGACTCTCAAGAGTCTCCTCCAGCACCATAATTCAAAACTATTATTATTATTATTATTATTATTATTATTATTAAAGCACCTATCATTCAGGGCCTTGGACCACTTTCTGCATTTCTGTGCTGTGTGTACTGATACAAAGTGTATTCGTAAATATTAAAGCAAACCATGGTGACTTCATACAAAAGCACTGACTCTCTGTAGGCTATTTTGCCATGGCTTATGGCGAGGACTGAATACAACAACTAGGAGATGCAAAACGAAAATAAAAAATCTCAACCACCTCACTGCAATTATAAGCATATCATTACCCAGCATCCCATCTGCTGGGGGTGAGGAAACAGTCAACAACACAAGGCATGATGTCAAGTATTAAAGACACAAGTGAGGGAAAGAAACAGTTGTTGTTCTTTGATGTACAATTGCTATTCCGTTCCTATTATTCGGCAGCCAAGTCCTCCACTCCATGTACACTATAATTTCTATTGAGACAGCTTAATGTCAGCATTGGCAGCCGAAATAACAGATTGGCAGGGGGGAGGGGAACCCTACCGCGTCTTTGTCAATAGAGTGAAATTTTCAGTGTTCCCACTCTCTTGCAGGAAGGCAAGAACAGGCAGAGGAGGAGTACGATTCATTGGGCAGTTATTGATTTTACTAACAGGCTTAATGGTGTCCTGGACTGCTCCCCAAGTGACCAGTCTTTTACTTTTTTTTAATTGTCACTGGGTGGCCCGACTCCCCTCTATCTGTAGGATACGTGCCATGCTACTAGAACTTCTAATTGGATTCTTAAATCTATTATTATGTTGGGGATTAAGCAGAGGCTGTACTGTCTGTGCTTTCCAATTCTAAGATTCTGTTCTTTCCGGGTAAAACTTTAACCACTAATTAAAATTTATGACGTTTTTGCTGTTTATCTCCCGATGGAATTAACAAGGAAAATTGTCCTGCTCACTGAATCTTCACCCTGACCATGATTCTGTAATGTGCCATCGTTGTATTATCGATGTCTTGCCCATCAGGTGGTCGCTGCAGGTATTATCCTGATCCTGTTCAACTGATTTCTTAGAAACAGCCAGTGGCAAAGTTAATATGTACTAAATCAAAATAATATAAAACCTTTTGCTTTGCTTTGTCTTTTGTTTCCTAAACATTTATTTTTATAAGTCTCTAGCTATATTAGCTTTTTTATATAGAAAACAACAACATTTATTTATTTATTTAGCATTTTACATCAGAGTATTTGACATTCTTAACATTAATAATCAGAAAAACAGCGGAAGAGGATGAGAGGGAGGACTACAATTATTATTCATGAACCAATACAGCAATGAGATGAAAGATATTTACAAAGCCTAGGTAATACTATTCCTTGCCCCAAAAATCTCAGTTAATTCCATTGAAGTTAAATAAATACATTTTAATTTGCAGCCTCAAAGTACTCCCAGCCCGTGAGAGCTAATTGAATGGACAGGTGCCCTGTCCATCTTCCTAAAGTGTTGGTGCTGACCTTTAAAGCTCTAAATGGCCTTGGTGCAGTATACCTGAAGGAGCGTCTCCACCCCCATCGTTCAGCCTGGACACTGAGGTCCAGCTTCGAGGGCCTTCTGGCAGTTCCCTCCCTGCGAGAAGTGAGGTTACAGGGAACCAGGCAGAGGGCCTTCTTGGTAGTGGCACCCATCCTGTGAAACACCCTCCCTTCACATGTCAAGGAAATAAACAACTATCCAACTTTTAGAAGACACCTGAAGGCAGCCCTGTTTTTAATGTTTGAAGTTTTATTCTGTCTTTAAGGTTCTGTTGAAACCACCCAGAGAGGCGGGGTAAAAATAATAAACTATTTTATTATTTTATTATTATTATTATTCCTGAGAGTAGCCACAGGGCTGCATGCGGTGCAGCCTATATTTCCCTCTGGATGGAATGCACACACCTACAAAAGTCAATTTTTAACATAGCTCAACAGAAGAATTACTAGATCCATTAGTAAAGAATTACCCATAACGCTTTCCAGTTCATTTATAATATCAGCCCAGAACTTATTTCAGAACAAGTCCAAAATATATGGAAGATATCAGCATTATTCATCTTACATCTTCAACATGTGCTACTCGGGGTTTTATAAATGCGACTGAGACATATTGGTATCAGGTACCATCAGAAAAGCAATTTATTAAAATTTCTCCCCTTGAGACTTACGCTATTAGAGTTTTGTGGCAATTCTTTCATAACCATCTTCAGGTGCCTGTCAAATATGACCCAACCTAGGTATCTTTCCCATTTAGATTGATAGGAATTATCTGCAATTTCTGAATCAGTAATAACACAATATATCTTACTTCATAATTGTGTTGATTCTTCTTTCAGTATCAAAGTTAGGTAGTTCTCCTTAACCAAAGTACAGACAATTTTTCTAATTCTGGGAATATTGGCAGAATTATGAGTGATGTTTCTACAAGTCAGCAGTAACCTCATCGACAATATCTTTGTTAAGTAATTTCCAACCTAGACAGCATCTTAAAAAGCAGAGACATCACCTTGCCAACAAAGTTCCCTGATGTTGGGAAAAGACCCTGATGTTGGGAAAGATGGAGGGCACAAGGAGAAGGGAACGACAGAGGACGAGATGGTTGGACAGTGTTCTTGAAGCTACCAGCATGAGTTTGACCAAACTGTGGGAGGCAGTGGAAGACAGGAGTGCCTGGCGTGCTCTGGTCCATGGGGTCACGAAGAGTCAGACATGACTAAACAACTAAACAACAACAACAACAAGAAGTCACTGGACACAGTGCAATTAACTTCAGATTAGACGTGCATAGGCAAATCTCATTGGAATCAATTAGATAACTTAGCGACTTAGCTAAGCGTGACTAACTGTCTGTAAATTTGTCCTTGGGTGAATTTTTTTTTGTTTTGTTTCAATTTCTTCATGCAGTTCTGAAACATCAGGGCAAGATTTAAATCATTGGAGAGCTTCTGCTAGAAATATTATGCAAACTCTGTATGAGTCAAACAAGCTTTAAAAATGTCATCTGATAAAATGTCATCATTGGTGTAGCACATCTGATGCACAAAGTGCTTTCAAGTCCAGCCAAGAAGCCACACAGAGAATGTGTGCACATCTGCACTGAACCATTCATTTCAATGGACATATAAAACGGCTTTCTACGCTGAAACTAATGAGGAGTAGGGGAGGGGGCTTGTGTGCTTCAGAGGTCCTATGCCTGGTGCAAATCTGAGGCTCAAGGTTTTGTTCATCCTTCGAACAAGGGAGCTCAATAGCGAACATATTTGAAGAACTGCTTGAGCTTTTAGATATCTATTATGACTTTGAAATACACTTTTTTAATGCTAGTCATAAGCTATCTTGGAGGGGGTTCTCATCCCAAAAGGTCAGATATAAATAATTGTATTAAATAAGTCTGCAAATAGACACTTGACTATTTTTACACATTACAATGAAGAACATGAGATCTCCACCGCCAGATGCTAACAGTGGAATGTTGGGGGGAAACATCACTTCTACAGCCTCCTGGAGATATTTGATGATTTTATTTTTACAGTTTAGGAATATAGGAATCTACCTTATACAGTGGTACCTCTGGTTACAAACGTAATTCATTCCGGAGGTCCGTTCTTAACCTGAAACCAATCTTAACTTGAGGTACCACTTTAGCTAATGGGGCCTCCCACTGCCGCCACACCACCGCCACACGATTTTGTTCTCATCCTGGGGCAAAGTTCTTAACCCAAGGTACTACTTCCGGGTTAGTGGAGTCTGTAACCGGAAGTGTTTGTAACCTGAGGTGTTTGTAACCCGAGGTACCATTGTACTGAGTCAGACCACTGGTCCACCTAGCTCAGTCTGTGATGACTAGCAGGGCCTCTCCAGTGTTTCAGGCAGGAGATATTCCCAGCCCTACCTAGAGACGTCTGGGACCATCTTCCTGTCAAGAAGATGCTCTACCACTGAGCTATTGCTCTTCTCTTAAAGCGTGTCAATTGTATTCATGCGCAGAGCACTGGCACCTGCAATATAATGATGATTTGCAGATGTATAGAAAAAGAGCCAAGCATGTACCCTCCATAAATCTATAAATAACGTATATACCCATTGATAGATGACAGATCTGAGCCAGAATTCAAGGATAGGCTCTGAATAGTTGCAGGACAGTCCATCTCTCACGGTGTATAAGGCATCGAGGGAGGGGGTGGTACCTCTGGTGGGAGACACATCATGCTCCTTCTGGGGTAGTTTGTCCACCCTTGGTGTCCACCCTGCATTCAGCTGCATCTCACCTGTGGCTTCTAGAAGCTGTACGCCACTTTTAGTTGGTTCAAGAATGTTGAAGTGAATAGACCAAAGGAAAATACGCTGAAGATGCCAGCGAAAAGAGGAGTTCTGCAGAGGCTTCCCCGTAACAAAAGGATGTTGCACAAACAAATAGCAATGCCTGAACAAAATGTTTCCAGATACTTAGGAAGCAACCGAGCCCAAGTCAACCATGCTTAACATGAACAGTACAATAATCCTATGCATACCTGCTCAAAAGGTAAATGGGACTGACATGTGTAATTGATTTCAATAGGATAGAATCAGGATGCAGTGTCGTGTGGAAAACAACTATTTTCAGTCGTTTTAAGCAAATAGGAAAGGTTGATTCCAAGCTTTAAAGTTATTCTTACGCATAAATGCCTGTGTGCTTGTAAAAACAGGTAAGAGGTCCAAGTCAATGTACGAACACTTTTGCTACAACGGATCCCAAGCTATTCAAAATGTTAAGCTCCTGAAAACCACACAGAGCTAGACTCATATGCATGCCAAACACCAGTTGTTACGATCCAGTCTGTGGTTATATGTGCATTTAATGCCCCTAAGATAAATGGAACTTAAGAATGCATAGTAAGTGGGTTATGGCCCATATAACACAGAACTACTGTTTATCCAGGCTGAGAACCAGTATTTTCCAGATGTTCTTCCACCTACCGAGATAAATGAGGTAGTTCCTTTCTGGGAAAAGACCTCCCACTCTTGCTTCCAGTCAAAGCCAAGAAGAGCCTTGTGGTGCAGTGATTAGAGTGCTGGACTCAGACCCAGCAGACCAGGGTTCAAATCCCCCACTCAGCCCAATCTCTCACACACGGTCTCAATCTAACCTACCTTGGAAGGTTGTTGTGAGGATTGAATGGAAAGGGGAAGCACCATGTACACCACCTGGAGTTCCTTGGGGGAAAGGTGGAATATGAAAGCAATAGTAACTACCGTATTTTTCGCTCTATAAGACACACCAGACCATAAGACACACCTAGTTTTTGGAGGAGAAAAAGAAGGAAAAAAAATATTCTGAATCCCAGAAGCCAGAACAGCAAGAGGGATCACTACGCAGTGAAAGCAGCAATCCCTCTTGCTGTACTGGCTTCTGTGATAGCTGCACAGCCTGCATTCGCTCCATAAGATGCACACACATTTCCCCTTACTTTTTAGGAGGGGAAAAGTGAGTCTTATAGAGCAATAAATACGGTAAATTGGGAAAATAAGAAAGCAGTCTTCTATATCAGTGTATTGTGTGTGTTGCTGACCTTTTAAAAGCTGCATAGAGAAACTCGACGATAAGAATGTCAGATGCCTTTGGCACATAATCTACTCGATGGATCCATTTTTGTGACACCCGTAACACTGTAAGGATTCGGGGAAAGTGTATGCGATGACACCCTACCACATTTTCAAATTATCAGCATGCTTTCATTTATCTAAATCACAGGTTGGCTTTGTCTAATAGTCATTTCTGCTGGCCACTGGTTCCCCCAATCAATCAATCAATCAATCAATCTTTATTGCTGTCAATGACCAGATACCCATAGCAATCCTATTATACGCTTACCCATAAGTAAATCTCACTATATTTAACAGGGCTCTCTCAGGTAAGCTGCATACAGGATTGCAGCCTAAGGCTCTGGCGATCTCTCCTTCCGAAGGGAACTATCTCTGTCCCAGGAAAGCCTCACTACTTGGGGAACCAGAGCGAGCGCAACAGATACCTTGGGAGCCATTTCTAGTACTGAGCACCAGATGAACAACAGCTGGTATGTGTACAGTGCACCTGGCTCTTCTTGCCTAGTTCGCATTCTTCTCCGAAAAGAAAGCCAAACCGCTAGTCAGAGAAATGTGCCCTGTTAGCCAGAGAAAATAACCTCCCTTTCCCCTAAAGAATAAATATGACGAGTTCCCATCCTAGACTCCTTTCTCGTAGCTCAGCAAAGAAGTGGTTTTGAAACAGCACCAGAAAGAAGCTTAAGAGAAAAGCAGAAGTGCATCGCGTGCTCTTCCCTAGCATGGTGGTTATTGTATAGTTGCTTTCCCTGGCATAACTTACAGCAGAGGTGGGGGATCCTATTCAACCCAAAGCCCGCATTGCCTTCTGCTTAAGCACACATGGCAGTGTGGGCGGGGCTAGATGCAAAAGTGGGTGGGGCAATTCATATAAATGTCACCTTTGTACATGTATAGCAGGCTAGTTTCTGCCCATCCTCATGCAGCCCTCTCTGTCCTCCACCCAGACAAACAAGAGAAGAAGAGGAGGAGTTTGGATTTGATATCCCACTTTATCATTACCCGAAGGAGTCTTAAAGCGGCTGACATTCTCCTTTCCCTTCCTCCCCCACAACAAACACTCTGTGAGGTGAGTGGGGCTGAGAGACTTCAGAGAAGTGTGACTAGCCCAAGGTCACCCAGCAGCTGCACGTGGAGGAGCAGGGAAGCGAACCCAGTTCACCAGATTACGAGTCCACCGCTCAGAGTTCGGCAAAAATGCTCAAGGAGGATGTGAAGCAGCACCAATAATGGGTGTTATCTCAGGAAAGTCCCTTGGGAAAGAGACTCGTAGGGGGCAATCAGCCGCCTGTGTCTAAGGTTCATAACTCCTGCAGGGAGGCAGCACAGGTCAATGAGGATGTGCTGCACAAGGAAAACACCCCAAATTCAACCCCTGGTGAAAAGGCCTGGACTGCGAACTGATATGAGCACATCCCACGAATGGGCTAGATAGACCAGTTATTTGATTCTGGATGAGGCAGTTTCATATGTCCTTGGAGCAACCTTTGCTTCAGCATCATTAGATCTTACTTTAAAACCCCCGAAATGAAATAATTGAACTCTGTGGGTATCTTTTCTAATAAAACACCATTCAATTAAGACAGCTGGGGGCAGGGGAGGGAGGGTGGGGAGTTCAAGATTTAATTATAGGAAACCCTTACATTTTCTATCAAAATGTTTTTTAATTATTTAATTATATTATTTCATTTGCAACCCATTCTTCAATGAATATTTCAACTCCAGAGCAGGGAATGATGAACTAAAATAGCAAAAAATTAAAAAATGCAGAAAAGGGGAAAGATATGCACAAATTAAAAGTAAAGGTACCCCCTGACCGTTAGGTCCAGTCGCAGGCGACTCTGGGGTTGCACGCTCATCTCGCTCTATAGGCCGAGGGAGCCGGCGTTTGTCCGCAGACAGCTTCCGGGTCATGTGGCCAGCATGACTAAGCCGCTTCTGGCGAACCAGTGCAGCGCACGGAAACGCCGTTTACCTCGCTACTGGAGTGGTACCTATTTATCTACTTGCACTTTGACGTGCTTTCGAACTGCTAGGTGGCCAAGAGCTGGGACTGAACAACAGGAGCTCACCCCATCGCAGGGATTCGAACCGCCGGCCTTGTGATCGGTAAGCCCTAGGCTCTGTGGTTTAGCCCACAGCGCCACCCTCGTCCCTATGCACAAATTACAGAGTCCATAAAAAAGTAAGTCTGAAAAAGATCTGCTGAAGACCTGTGTGCCAGAAGGGAAGTCAGAAGCGACTTCCGGGTCAGCGCCAACGACGAATGGCGGAGTTCCTCTGATCGGAGGAACGGGCTCTGTGGAAATTGGGTCTTCCCGCCGCGGCGAAGGCGGGGGCCCGCTAGAAATCCCAGGCGGAGAAGCCTGGGAACGTGGGGTTCGGCAGAGCACCAAGAGCACCTCCCCTACTCACGAGGAAACCCCTTTCTGGGGCTCCGGAGTGAAGTGGGGTGAGCAGCGTGGTGCTGCGAACCGATCGCTATTTCCATGGAGGGAAGCCGCGTAGCCATCGCCGGAGAGCGCTGACCTTTTCCTGATGACATTTGGACTCTAAATCAAGCACCCGTGAGTAAAAACGGAGAATTGGATTAAGAAATTTGCAAAATTTATGAATTAGGCACGAAGCGGGAAGGTTTAAACAGGAAGTCCGCCTTCCGCTTTTTGTATATAGACTGAAGCAAAGACCTTGCAACCTAATAGCCTGGAATACTGCTTTAAAGTTGGAAGTTTCCTGCATTTACAACCAATAAAACCCCCTTGGAAGCAGGAGAAAAGGGGGGGGGGAATTTGACTGTTTAATCCTGCAGGAGGAGAGTAAAGGAATTTAAGTTTCCATCGTCCTAAACCTGGGGACGGGGTGTCGGGACAGAAATTGTTTGAGACGTCCATTGATTGAAAGCGGAGTACTTTTGACAGATAGTTTTAAAAAAAGAGAGAGAAACAAATTAACTTCAACGCTACTTTCTGCATTTCTGCATTTTAAAGAAACAAAGTATTTGAAAATCGAAAGGATTTAAAATTGAAAGTAATCTCCTTTGTTTGGATACATTTTAAAAATGGATACAAATAGAAATTGTGTCCCCTAGAGGGAGCCTGTCAGTTTGTTGTTGCAGTTTACTTGGAGACTCTACAGCTGTGAGATTTGGATCGTGGGACCAGCCGTTTGACCTTGACAGAAATGTGTTGGAAGGAAGGTTTGGTGTCTGCCCTTGGCATGACAAATGTTTTGCTGGAGCAGCTGCATGATAAAATGAACTTGATGCATGAAAAATTGGACTTGATGAGTGCTGTGGCCAGTGAATATGATTTAACAGAGAATAAGGATAAAGAAGTTATACAGCGATCAATTCAGGAATCTGGTTTAACAAGGCAAGTCCAAGGGCAGATGAAGAAGGAAGAGGCAGTGATTACTCCTCAAACAACACAAATGGAGAGATCCAAAGTCCTGCAGGAACAAAAGCCACTGCGCTGGAAGATTGAACTTGGAGAGTGCTGGGAAGTGTCTGAAGTCAAGGAAGCTTTTAACTCTAGTGGGACTATGAAACAGGTGAATAACTATCTTTTGGATAATTATTTTTTGGATTACAAAGATGACTACGGGGAGTGAGACTGAGGGGAAGGGGCCAGTCTGACGAAGGAAAATGGAAACTATTACCGGATGGAACCCTCCGGAGACCCACTCCCCAAGAAACCAACAATAGATAAAGAAGTGCGTAAGCACAAACAAGAACAAGCAAATCTGCAGAAGGGGCCTAGAAGAGATTTAAGGGCCTCGGATATAAGAACACCAGATTGATGGACTGGATGTAATGGACAGAAAGGACTGATATAACCCGAAACCAGGAAGAAGGGACGTTGGATAAAAATTAGAGATATTAAGGGAAATTCTTTTGTTAATTTTGGAATTAGTGCAACATTAATGAAATATTAGGGAATATGCTGGAAAGGAACTAAATTGGCTTTAGCAGAAATGATTTAAGGAGATATGTATGAATATGATGTAAACTTTGAAATTTTAAGATTTTTAAGATAAGATAAGGTTAAAGAGATTAAGGTAAATTGAATAACAGATTATATTAAAAGATGGAAAGGTTATGTTGAATTAATAAATAAGATAGATTGTGAAGATTAATCATTTAAATTAAAATTGAGAAACATGGGAAGAATTTGCTGGAATAACAAATTAAACTAGAATACAAGAAGGGAGGTGTGAGGAGGTTCAAGAAATAAGCAAATGAAAAGTTGAAATTTGAGATTTGTATTTTTCTTTTTTCTTTTTTGGTTTTTTCTTTTTGTTTTATTTTTTGCTGTATTTTTCTGTTTTTCTTGTTTTTTTTCGTATTTATGTATTGATGAAATTTTGAATAAATATCATTTAAAAAAAAAAAAAAGAAGGGAAGTCAGAAGCAAGGCAGCCCAGGACAGGGGACATACATACCATCAGCTCCCAGTTGCCACGAGAAGACCCAATCGTCCAGTTTCAATTTATATTTATTTATTTCATTAAATTTATACCTCGCTTGATAGTAGAACAAAAGCGCACACCCAAAAAACCCCAGCTCTCTCAAAGCAGTTTACAAAAGAAAAAACAGTAAAATCAAGGGGGGAAATCATATATTTGTTTTAGTGTTTATACAGTGGTACTTCAGGTTACATACGCTTCAGATTACATATGCTTCAGGTTACAGACTCCGCTAACCCAGAAATAGTGCTTCAGGTTAAGAACTTTGCTTCAGCATGAGAACAGAAATTGCGCTCCGGTGGCCCGGCGGCAGCAGGAGGCCCCATTAGCTAAAGTGGTGCTTCAGGTTAAGAACAGTTTCAGGTTAAGAACGGACCTCCGGAACGAATTAAGTACTTAACCCGAGGTACCACTGTATTGTAAACCGCCTCGGGTGCTTTTGCAGGAAGGCGGTAAATAAATCTAATCAAAAGATAATTAAAGGCACAAACAGCTTGACAGCTCCGTCATGAAACCAATCAAAACCAAACAGCGGTGAAACCAAACAACAATTCAAATTTTCAATTTACAGGAAAGGAAAACTTGGCACAAGCCAATAAGCCCTCTCTTGAAGGCGTCTTTAGCGGTCTGGAAAGGGGTGGTATAAAAAGCTTAGCTGCTTTTGGTACCTTTAATGGTCCTTCACACAAGCAAAGAAAAGTTTTGAGTCAGAGGAGTGAGTGGGAAGCAGCAAGGCTAAATTGGCTTAAATGCTTTTTTAAACACAGGATCACTGTGACAAGATACCAGTCAAAGGCTATATTGCAAAGCAGGCTGCGAAGCATGATTTCCAGTAAATCAAGGAGTACACTTCTTGCTGATCCCTGTATAACAGCATAACAGACAGACAGGGCTTTGGTACCGTTTGAGAAGCTAGCATGAACCTCCACACAGTAGCCTAGAGGATTAGTGTCCAGCATATATAAGCTGCTTCATGGGGAGAGTATAGCACTCTGAGAACAAGATTTGGGAAACCATATAATGGGTAAAAAGTGGTCTGAGATGTGGGTGAGGAAGCCAGTGAAAACGGTATCCACTTGGGTGAGGGAAAATTCTCTACAATGAATGCAAATATGGCACCTCAACCCTTTCAAGTCATCACATATATTGCAGACATCACAGAATGCAAATCCAGAATAATAGCAGGAGTCCAAGGAACTAATGTCTCATTTTCAAATGTGGTGGTCCCAGTGCAAGTAGAAAATACACAATAAATGAATAAAAACTTGATCAAGATTACCATAACCTTGTTATGTGTACTGCATTAAGCACTTGGGAAATGTACAATATAATATTAAGGTAAAGGAACCCCTGACCATTAGGTCCAGTCGTGACCGACTCTGGGGTAGCGGCGCTCATATCGCTTTATTGGCCGAGGGAGACGGCGTTTGTCCGCAGACAGCTTCCGGGTCATGTGGCCAACATAACAAAGCCACTTCTGGCGAACCAGAGCAGCACATGGAAACGCCGTTTACCTTCCCGCCGGAGCGGTACCTATTTATCTACTTGTACTTTTTGGGGTGTTTTCGAACTGCTAGGTTGGCAGGAGCAGGGACAGAGCAACAGTAGCTCACCCCGTCGCAGGGATTCGAACCACCAACCTTCTGATCGGCTCTGTGGTTTAACCTACAGCGCCACCTGCATCATTAGTAATGTTATATTGGTATGTAGAGAGAAAAGGTAGCTTCTTTTTGGATAGTAATAAGGCAATCATGGCAGGTCAGCTCTTAGGAGAAAACACAAACACACGCACACACTTTATTACAGTCCAGAGACCCACAAAACCAGTTTCAAAAGCAAAATATAACAGAAATACAAGGGTAAAGACTCCAAGGCAGCAGTGGCGTAGCGTGGGTTGTCAGCACCCGGGGCAAGGCAAGTAATTTGCGCCCCCTAACCCGTGGATTTGCGCCCCCTAACCCGTGGATTTGCCCTAACCCCAGATGTTGCGCCCGGTGCGGCCGGCCCCCCCTGCACCCCCCACGCTACGCCACTGCAAGGCAGTCACTATGTTTTATCCAGAGCATGTTGATTTCTATTTCTCTTTAACTCAGAGAAAATTTGTTATGGCCAAGGTAGTATCATTTGACTTAAACAGCTTATTGCTCTCCTGGAGTCTTAAAAGACTTGGAGCAACATTTTCTCTTTTTTTAACATGAGGATTTGGCCATGCAAGCACAAAAGGCTACAAAGGAGAAGCGAGCATCCACCTTAATTGTTCCAGGGAGGTTTTTATTGCCCATTTGGAGCAAACAAAATCCAATAAACTCCACAGAGGCTCCAACAAATGGTGCTCTAATTGAGGCTCGCTGCTGCAATTTCACTCATGGAAAGAAAACTTACATAGTGCAGTAAAGCACGGCTAAATCACAAGTGGACCCCAACTTCTTAAATGGACAAAAGTTATCTTCTTCATAGCGTTTTCCCTCAAAATCTGTATTACAAGCTGTCAAAAGCTACAGGAAATTCAGAGGTAATGCATGCTCTAAGAGGAAGATTTAAAGGCTAAACTCCCCCTAGCCCACATTTCCCTTTGAATTACTGTAGGGAACTATATAAAATAGTTACAGGGTAAGGGAAAGGATTTCATATTTCCTCTCTACCCGGGATGCTCTGTTCCTTCTTTCTGTTTCAGAATGGCCTATAACAGGGCAGTCCAAGTCTTCATGTCAAGTAGGCCGCAAGAGTACCTCAGTGTGGAACCCACAGGCAGCATACTGCCTTGTTGAAGGCAGAGGGGAATGTCAAATGTTGCTGCCAGAAAAGGCTTTACTTTGAAAAGAACACAGATTCCCCGTATCTCCATCTGCTTTGGACATGCAACAATTTCTATTATTATAATAATACGCAATATCTGTGTAGTGCACAAGGTCTTCCATATGTGTTCTCTGGTAGCAATCCTTATTGCTATTCTAGGCTGCATCAACAAAAGTATAGTGTCCAGATCAAGGGAAGTAATAGTACCACTCTAGTCTGTCTTGGTCAGACCACACCTGGAATACTGTGGCACCACAATTTAAGAAACATGCTGACAAGCTGGAACATGTTCAGAGGAGGACGACCAAGATGATCAAGGTCCTGGAAACCAAGCCTTATGAAGAATGGTTGAAGAAGCTGTGTATGTTTAGCCTGGAAAAGAGGAGTCTGAGAGAAGATATGATAGCCATCTTCAAATATCTCAAGGGACGTCACATGGAAGAGGGAACGAGCTTGTTTTCTCCTGCTCTGGAAGGCAGGACTCGAACCATTGGCTTCAAGTTACAAGAAAGGAATTTCCAACTAAATGTCATGAGAAACTTTCTGATAGTAAGAGCTGTTCAATAGTGGAATGGTCTCCCTTGGGAGGTGGTGGACTCTCCTTCCTTGGAGCTTTAAAGAAGGGGTTGGATAGTCATCTGTCATGGATGCTTTAGCTGAGATATCTGCATTGGAGGGGGTTGGACTTGATGACCCTTATGTCCCTTCCAACTCTACAATTGTATGATTCTAAAACCGTGTAAAGCAAGCTGGTATTATTACCGCCACCACCAATTTCAAGGGGAAGAGGAGATTAAGGCTGAGACAGAGTAGCTTGCCTACTTGTGTTCATGGCAGAGGTGATTTCCGAATTCGTAGCTCAGTCTCTTACCCACTATGCTGTACTAGCTTTCTCAACTGTGATGTCTATGTAAATAAATAATAAGGGAGCGAGGGGTGGGGAAGAGCGTGGATTTGAGAAAGGGAAGGACCACAACCCAAACCACTTAGAAAGAATCAATGGCTGAGTTGAGAAAAGTCAAGGCAATCAAGACGTCTTGACTGTTAAGGAATGCAGTTAATGGGTTAATCTCATTAGTGAGGAAAGAACTGGCTCATTCTAGTTCATTCCTGAGATGAACCTGTTTGAACCTCCTGATTTCCTTGTGTTACTGGGGAGATTAGGCATGCAACTTTATGTATTAAAGGGCTCAGATTACAGTGTGGGTCACTGGGTGTGGGTCCTCCTTGCCAGACTTCATGACCACTCAGAGAACTCTAAGTCATTGCAGGACTCTGTGCAAATTGACTTAGAACTTGCACGTGGACTTTCTTCAGCAAGGACTTAGAAGCAGAGAAACCCCTCTGGAAACAGAGGGAGAAAAACCTTAATGTAACTTGTATATCGTGTGTAAAGTGTGCGTGCAGCGCAGGATTTCAGGTGGCATGGGTGCACAGGGCACCAAGCTGAGGGGGCACAAAACAACAATAACAACAACAACCTATATTTAAATGGGCATCTACTCAAAGTACCGGAAGGAATTATTGTGAAAATAAGAAATATTGTGTGTGTGTGCACCAAATTTTGTTCGCTCAGAGGGCACCATATTATCACCCTGGTGTGTGTGTTGTGTGTGCCAAGTAAGTAAAACAACAGCTCAAATCAGCAGCTTTTTCGTGTTGGTGAACTTAACAGCTTCACTGAAGCTTCCATGGCACACGAAAACACACACACACACACACACACACACACACGAGAGAGAGAGAGAGAGAGAGAGAGAGAGAGAGAGAGAGAGAGAGAGATTTCTAGTTGCTGAGCTCAAGCATACACCCCAACATTGACTTCTGCCCCAATTCAAATAGTAAACCTTCTACTATCCTTTTTTAAAAAAAACGGAGAGTGTACGTACAAATTCTAAGTGATATCAGTTCATCGTTTAAGATGCCATGTATTTTGCTTTTTGCTCCTTGGGGCATTTTGGGAGATGAAAAATTGATACACCTTTCACTCAGGTTGTACTTACCCCATTTTCCCTGTTTGCTCCTGTCTGCAGTCCTTTCAATTATATATAGAAGAGTGCTTTGCTTTGCTTTAGTTTTAAGCAAGACATATTTAGAAGTCATCCTTTACAGATGCTGCACCCTCTGCAGCCTGCCAAGAGAGATGACTTTTGAGTGCAATATTCCCAGGCTGACCAGAAAAAGTGAAGCACAGGTGTCGTTTTATACATTCTGTACCCAGAAAGATGTCCCATTCAGTTTAATGGGGCTGGAGACAGAATTGCATCCTGGGCATATATGTTGGATTGTGCAGTGAGAAACTTAGTGAATTACAGTGGTACCTTGGGTTAAGTACTTAATTCGTTCCAGAGGTCTGTACTTAACCTGAAACTGTTCTTAACCTGAAGCACCACTTTAGCTAATGGGGTTTCCTGCTGCTGCCGTGCCGCCAGAGCACAATTTCTGTTCTCATCCTGAAGCAAAGCTCTTAACCTGAAGCACTATTTCTGGGTTAGCAGAGTCGGTAACCTGAAGCGTATGTAACCTGAAGCATATGTAACCTGAGGTACCACTGTACTGTAGATTGCTCCACAATAGAAATATAGAGCAGTGGGGGCCTCCAAAAAAATTATTCTTCACTAAGTTGGATCTCCATTTATTATTATTAGAGTGTGAACTTGCAAATTAAACTATTTGCACATCAGTTCTCTGGCCACTAAGATGCCGGCCTTCCTGAATTATTAATCTTGCATACTTTTGCAATAAAGTGTTACTCTGAGCCTGCTTATTCCCATAACATCCCTTTTTTCCCTAGATTAAACCACAGATGCCCATTTACTTACATTTTTAACACAGAGCCAGTCATCAATATTTCAGCACTCATGGTTTGTTGCAGATCAAGGTTGACATTGTCATGGTGACAGCGCACAGAAAAAACCAAGCCTTTATGCTGCAGAAAGGGCATTATATTGCATCTAGGGATACCAGGAGGAATAAATTAAGAGTTTAATTCCTAGGAGTAACTGAGGAGTGTGTAATACAAAGTACCACAGTGAGGAAGAACAACTTGGGACCCTCCTGGTATCTCTTCTGTTCTTGGTATTGCAGCAGCCACAAGTCAACACGACTGAGATGCAACAAAGCTACACTTCTTTTCTTTTTTTAAAAAAATGGTAGTCAACTATCACCACCACCTTAAAAGGAACATTAAAACGGGTAACTAAGAAGCCAATAATTCTTGATGCCTGCCAGCCAGTTCTCTCTCCAGGGCACATCAGCATCAAGCATTTTTTAAAAATTATGTCCAAGTTGCTGAGTAAGAGTTGCCCAAAGCTTGCAATGGGCAGCAAGTCCGAACAAAATTGAAATGTGTGGAATCAGCATAGAGTCTCAGGACATCCCCCCGCAAACACTGCGTTATGCTGATGAATGCTTCAGTGTCATTCAACACCTGCCTGGCACAGTGCAGTGGAATGCTAAGGTTCTGTAATTATTTTCAAAGGGAATTTATCAGAGCCCTTCTTCATTGCTTTTTATGGCAAGACCCAGGAAACATGTGGCTGAGGAATGTGTGTGTGTGTGTGTATGCACATACTAATTTCCTAGGGCAAGCAACACTGACTACCTGCACTGTTATAAGTGCTTAAGGTAAAAAAAAAGGTATAGGACCCCTGGACAGTTAAATCCAGTCAAAGGCGACTATGGGGTTGCGGCACTCATCTTGCTTCAGGCCAAGGGAGCCGGAGTTTGTCCACAGACAGCTAATCGGGTCATGTGACCAGCATGACTAAACCACTTCTGGCACAACGGGACACCGTGACGGGAGCCAGAGTGCACGGAAACGCCATTTACCTTCCTGCCACAGCAGTACCTATTTATCTACTCGCACTGGCGTGCTTTCAAACTGCTAGGTTGGCAGGAGCTGGGACAGAGCAACGGGAGCTCACCCCACCGCGGGGATTCGAACTGCCAACCTTCTGATCGGCAAGCCCAAGAGGCTCAGTGGTTTAGACCACAGCGCCACCCACAGCCCTATGAAGGGTGAGACAACCACTTGCACTACTACTTGCACTTTTGGGGGTGTTTTCGAACTGCTAGGTTGGCAGGAGCTGGGACAGAGCAACAGGAGCTCACCCTGCCGCGGGGATTTGAACCGCCAACCTTCTGATCGGCAAGCCCAAGAGGCTCAGTGGTTTAGACCACAGCGCCACCTGCCTCCCCCCGAGTGCTTAAGAAAGAGGCATGACTCAAAATGTGATTAGTTGTGGAAAGGATAAGCACAAGTACAGATAAATGAAAGCAATGCTTGCACCATATAACATGGACACGAGACTGAACTTTAAGTTCTGCCTGCTTAAATTCTACCAGCTGAGCTCAGCTGAGTTTTCAGGGAGTTGTGCCAGTGCAGCCCCACTTCTTCAGTCAGGATGGCCCAAATTGCCTCAGCTGAGACAGCCCCAAACCTTTCTATTCCAAACTTGCTCATCGCAGGAGATCTTGGATTTGGATTGTGCTGGTGGAGACTTAAAATTGCTATGGGGAGAACAAAAGGACCAGGAAAGGAAAAGGTTGTATTCAAAGCAGCAGTTTTTCCTATCTTGCCAAAGCAAAAAAATGGATGTGATCATGGAAATATGGAAAATAGAAAGAAATAGGATAGTTGAGACTCTGACATTTGCCTGTCACAATGTGGAAGGGATAGAATGGCAGTGATGAGCCCAAGCTTTTTTGGGGGTGGGGTTATCAATGGGTGCACAGTCACAGCTAGGTTTCGATGCTTTGAGGGAGGTTTATCTGTTTAGATAAGCCTTCCATCAAATATAGCGGCATGATCCTAGCATTCAGTGAGGTGCCCTGTCATCCAGCCCTAGGCCATTCCCTCCCCTCCCCACAACTGTGAGTTCACTGGGTTCTTGTGAACCCACCAAATCATGGATCAAAAATAGAAGGATATTTCCCTTTCAGAAGACACTGGCTTTCCACAGAGTCCTAATTAAGCAAAACAACAACAGCAACAACAGTTTCAAGGCAAGGACCGCAGGGAAGAAAGAGCTATAGAAGGGATCTGTCTACATTTAAAGAGAAGGAGAAATGTCTGCTCCTGAGCCTTGAGTTGCATGGAGAGCAGCTTTCTGCATGTGTCCCCAAAACTTGAGCAAACCAGGATATGCACCTAGCCAGAGGGGGGAAACTTACCAGCGGAACCATGCCTTGAATCTAAACAGGGCTTTTCCAAAGGTCTGGGTTTGGACTCAAGTGCCATTACATGACTGTGCTGGGCCTGGGGGTAACCCATTAAACGTGGTCCAGGACCGGTCCAGGATCCGAAGGTTCCGCTGGGAGACAGTCCAACAGGGCCACGGCAGGAAACCAGGCAAGGACAGGTACAGGATCTCAGGCAGGAACTAGCATACAGCAATGTTGCTCCTGCAACCTGGGGCAGGGTCCGACAGCCTTTTATCTTTGTCGGGGTAATGGCCGGTCCTGATCCTCCGGTGACTCACCTCCCTGTTTTGCCCGAAGGCGAGCACTCCTCCTATAGTACTCAGCTCTCCCCTTCTCTCAGACCTTAGTCTCTGCAGCTCGGGAGAAATCGGTGGGTTACTAGACCCAAGGGCCGCCTCAGCCTCCCCTGACCAAGCCGGTAGTGGAGCAGGTGTAAGTGATTGCCCAGCTGAAGGCAACGAGGTAATCCCCGCATCTGGAGGCACCAGCCCAGCTGGTGTTTGTTACAGGGGCACCTGTGCAGACTGAGTCTCCTCCGGTTCCGAGTCCAAGCCCGAATCCCAGGCCATCACAAACGACAAAGGTTACAGGTAGAGTTTCCTGGAACATCTTGAGCCATGCCAGCTAAGCTTCACACCACAGGGCTGAAGGCATGTCTCCACCCCTCTTATTCTAACAAGGAGAGCTCACCTTTGCTGGAAAAGGGATGAGCATGCACCTATCAGAAAATGCAGAGGAAACTTGGTTCAATTAAGGTGGGGTGCACTTGCCAGCTGGCTCCTGTTCATCCTGACTGTTATTCATCTGTAGAAAATTATTAATGGTGTTGCTGGCCGGAGGATCAATTAGGCAGGTGCAACCAATTGCTCGTGGCAGGTATGGAAACCATAATGCTTTCCTTGATTTGCCGCAGTGATGATCTTGTCGCTCACAGCAAAGTCAAATTGCACACATGGTTCCAGGATGTGTACAGAGTTCCAGCTCAACTGAGCGGCTCAGTGGCATCACTGGCCATGTTGGCTGGGGCTGGTGAGAGTCCAACAACATATGGAGGTCCACTGGTTCCCACCTCTGTTTAATGGGGAAAGTCCACAGCCTTATATGCACAAAGTCTCAGGCTTGAGCACCAACATCTCTGCTTAAACAGTACCAGTACTTTATTTCACGAAGGGACGCGGGTGGCACTGTGGGTTCAACCACAGAGCCTAGGACTTGCTGATCAGAAGGTCAGCGGTTCGAATCCCCGTGATGGGGTGAGCTCCCGTTGCTCTGTCCCTGCTCCTGCCCACCTAGCAGTTCGAAAGCACGTCAAAGTGCAAGTAGATAAATAGGTACCGCTCCGGCGGGAAGGTAAACGGCATTTCCGTGCGCTTCTCTGGTTTGCCAGAAGCGGCTTAGTCATGCTGGCCACGTGACGTGGAAGCTGTACGCCAGCTCCCTTGGCCAATAAAGCGAGATGAGCGCCGCAACCCCAGAGTTGGTCACGACTGGACCTAATGGTCAGGGGTCCCTTTACTTACTTTACTTACTTTATTTCAGTATTAAGCTGGGAAGGAAAGAATGGGGTCGTGGAGAGCAGCTGTCAATCAGCGAAGACTGTACTCTGTTTGATGGATCTATCAACTCACTTAGTATAAGAATTTTTGTACACTGATATTGCATCACAGACTAGCATAGGGCCGTGAAGCAAAGCAGTAAAATAACCAGTAAATAATGAAGCATTCGATTAGCAATCTATTCTGCTTCCTTCACTTTCAAACTCAAATACAACTGCTTCGGATTGGTAGACCAGCAATTTTGTCTAATCCAATGAACAGATATTGACTTGTTAATGTGCTGTTTGACTTGTAATTTTATTCACTCAAGCAGACAAATTGTAGCTAATAGCTTGCAGATGCATCTCCTGGTTTTATCAGAGTTTAATTTGTGACTTACTGTGAATAGGGAATTAGCATGCTAAGCTTTCAGTGAGGTGATCAAGACATTTATTAGTTTGTCCTTTTTGAGTCATCAATCATATCCATTGCAATGCTATTATTCCCCCCCCCGTCAAATTTTCCCATGGCAAGTTTGTCGTATCAGATTGTGCTATATTAATGTTTGGGCATCCAGGCATAGTCTCTTTGAGATAAAATATTTACATTTTAAAATTGGCACTCTGGTTTTGATTCAACATGCAGTCTCATTATTTTTATAATCTGATAGTTGAAGATTGTATGTACCATAATTTTTTTCATGCACGCATAGATATTTTTCCCACATGTATTCAGTTTGGTTCCTTTAACTAGGAATCATAACTTGGTAAAAGCAAGCAATATGTTAAATGTTTCTGAAAATGTATTCCATGATACACACATTGCAAACGCTTTTTATTTTCAGATCATTGCAACTCTCCTGTTCCCCATTTGTTCATCATAGAACAAAGTAACCAAAGTTCTGTGAATGGGATGTGAGTAACTGAGACTGCAGCATAATGAAGTTCTGCAAGTGTGGACATGATCAACTTCACCCCATGTGAAAAAATATTTTCATATTATTTGCGATGTTTCATACCCTCCCTAGTGAAGCATGTCTTTCAGTAAAAGCCTAAATATACACCCAGGCTTTGGGTGGCTGAAAGGTCTGTTCCTGGCAACCTTGAAGTTATCAGCTGTGAGAGTAGGTGATAATTTTCTTAGGGCAAGGGATAAAATATCTAGTCCAACAAAGGTCATTGATGGGTGTACCTTGGCTGAAGCAAAAGCATAAGAGGGCAAACTCTCCCCTTCTCCTATTTATTAGCTTCTATTGATTTAGATAGTTGTGCTAGAAGTCCCCAACTTAAGAAAGAAGACCTAGTATTAGTTAGGAACTGTCAGTCTCAGACTTGTGTGGAAAATTGCAGTCAAACATAACTATGCATGAGTGCTAGTAAGTGCATGAAGGGGTTGAGACCACAGAGTTAGATTCCTAGACTCAGCTAGGTCACATCCCTTCTTCATTGAGGGAGGAAGTGAAGCTCCAAGCTTAGAGCATGTATTTGAAGTTATCTTTCTGGATTTTCTGGATTTTCTACCCAAGAGTATTCTGCCTGTGTTCTCGGCTGCTGCTTGAATAAATGCATGAATCTGACCTTCAGAATGTTTTGTAAGTAAAACATTTTAAACTTACTTAACTGTGTGTGGTCTGTTCATTGCAAGAGGGGTAGAAAGAGTGGCACACTTTGCAAGCATACTAAACAGGATATGCAAAAGGTTTAACAGCTTACATTTCTAATGCTTCACTGTGCTGCTTGACTTTGTGAGTTTAAACTATGCTACTGGGGGCTCTCTCTTGCTAGAGAGTTTGAATCCAGGCACCCAGTTGATGCTTTTGCTATTCACCTCATATGAGTCACAGGGATTCATGTTTTCCTCCCACAGCCTTCAGGAGTCTGAACATGAGGCCAGAAGATTAGCAGCTGTTGAATGTATGCCATTGAATTCAGGTTCCACAAAGCTGTTAGTAACTTAATGGATTTAATTACAAGGTTATATACCCTAGAAGCACTGTTAGGAGCCGCACTTCCAATTTCTCTTGGTTTGAGGATTGGTGGGAGGGGAACCTGGGCTATATGTAAGGGGACAGTCAATTAACTAATACAATATGACAGGTCTATGGAGTATATGAGTTCAGTTTATTGTTCTGCCACCCCTACAGAGTAGAGGAATTAAAGGAACCATCAAGGAACCCTCCTGAACAATAGCAGGCCATGGCAGAATGTGTGGTAAGGCCTCATCCCTATTTAAGCTATCTTGTCTGCTCCTAGCCTTCCTTGCCCTTTGGCTTATGGACGATAAGGCTATCAATGGTCACTAGTCACAATGGCTATTTTCCACTTCCACTGTCAGATGCAATATGCACCTGAATGCATATATTGCAGGAAACCACTGGAAGGGAGAGTGCTGTTGTGCTCAGGTTCTGCTTGCAGGCTTACCATGGACATCTGGTTGGCCAATGTGAGGATGCTGGACTAGATGGACCATTGGCATGATTCATCAGACTCTTCTGATATTCTTCCTCTCTCTGGTCCTGGGATGCTGTCCCCTAACTTGAATTGACTGCAACTCTCAAGAGATACGTCAGTGCTTTGAGTGTTTCCCTAGTACTGCTTCTTGCTGCTGAGAAGTTCCAATTCATTTCCTAGGCAGTTATATTTTTCTGTGAGTGTGTTTACTCATTATGAATGCAGGTCTGATTTCCTACATAAAGACATCAGTGCTGGATCTCATCTTTTTCATCAGGCTTTTGAATTTCGGTTAAAAGTGGAATGCCAACATTTTGCTTGATCAGAAGCAGACTTAAGGTTCCATGCCTTTGGCTCATAAATAAATGAAATGAAAGCCCAGTGGAGCCCTGGAAATAATTCTTTGGTAAACAAAGTTATGGGAATCCTCCCTGCTGTGTCAACAATCTTGCATTCACTGTTTTTGTTGATGTTGGTAGCTTCCTAATTGCCTTCTTTCTATTAAAGGAATTCCGTTGAACTTTCAGGCAAACTCAATCACTTTTTCCATTACTAAAGAACACCATAAATATATGTAATAGTTTATATGCCCTTGCAAATAGAGGCTGGTCCAAGGCATTCAAATTGCCAAAGCAACCTTAGTTTCTTCTAAACCCCAAACAACAGCAATCATCCAAACAAATATTATTATATCCAGAATTTGCACATTTATTTGTACAGTATTGCTTTGAGTTACTTGCTGATGCATTAACACAACCTTTCTCCTATATCAAGCAGGTTAATCAAGTGATAATAGTGATTGGCCAGCTCTTCTGCAGCATCATTCTAATACCAGTGGTCCATGGGTTACCTGACAAGGTAAGAAATAATGCAGATCTTAATGCAAGAATTAATGCTGATCTTGTAACAAAGACTGTCTCTGAATGTAAGTTACGGAACAATCCCATACATATCTACTCAGCAGTAAGTCCTACTGAGATCAATTGGGCTTACTCCCATGTAAATGTATGTAGAATTGCAGTCTAAGTATACTTAGAATTGTATCCCTTATCCAATAATTATTACTAATTGCAATGGACTGGATCCAGACTAAGATCCATTGTTGCCATTGAAATCAATAGGACTTAGACAAAGCTGTGAATAACATGACCTATTGGTTTCAGTGGGACCTAATTGTAACTACCGTATTTTTTTGCTGTATAAGACTCACTTTTTTCCTCTTAAAAAGTAAGGGGAAATGTGTGTGCGTCTTATGAAGCGAATGCAGGCTGTGCAGCTATCCCAGAAGCCAGAACAGCAAGAGGGCTTGCTGCTTTCACTGCGCAGCGATCCCTCTTGCTGTTCTGGCTTCTGAGATTCAGAATATTTTTTTTCTTGTTTTCCTCCTCCAAAAACTAGGTGCGTCTTGTGGTCTGGTGCGTCTTATAGAGCGAAAAATATGGTAGCTTAGTCTGGATCCAGCCCAATAATAACAATGGTAACTGTGATTAAGGCAAAGCAGGACTATTACATTATATTCCAAAAAGCTATAATTCTTCAAATGCAACATCTTGCCAGGATGGGTTTTTTTATAGAGAGAGTGATACAGAGAATTAGCAATAATTAATGGGGGAAAACATGCTCTATGCCAATTGGTATCGTCTAAGAGAAGTGGCAGTTGTTATTAATGATGATGCTTCTGCTGGTGACAAGAGGGACAATAAGAGAGAGCTCATACAGCTGAATCTGATGCTGTGCAGGGAATAGCAAAGCACAGAATTATTTGTGTTCCACAGGGACTGCAGTGGGAAGTTTGCGATTTCTGTGCAACTCTTGGAGTCCTGCATGTCCGTCCAAAGGAAGCCAGCGAGGTGTCACCCTGGGAGATGAGCGCTCCAATCAAACGGATGTGCCGTAATGGGCAGCAGGGCACTTAAGTCTTATTCCTTATTACGAGCTCCTCCAAAAAGCAAAGCTGCTGGCATCTTTTGTAATTCTCAGTTGCTGAAAGGGATGTACAATTCACCAAGGTCAAATGAAGGTCCCTCACTACTAAAAGCTGCTGCTTGAGAATGAAAGTGAGGGTGATCTGAATCTGGCTAGAACTACTTCTCATTCCTGAGGGAAGCTGTGTGGCAAAATAGGCAGATAGACAAGCATAAAATGCTCCTTAAAAAAATAAAAATTCCAATTGTTAAAGCCCCTCTTATTGAAGGAACCCTGTAAAGAAAGACATGGGGAAATGGATAAGAAGCACGTTATAAATACTCAGGCTATTAGCAGTCCTCTGTTGGTTTTGGATGGTTCCCCTGGTGGTTTAATAATCTTCCATCTGCTCGTGACAGTGCTTTATGTTAGCAGAGATTGCCTGTAAGCAGAGAGGCCCTGATCCAGACTTCCAAGCACAATGAGACCTTGCAAGCAGCCAGTGCCTTGAGACACTGGAAGGTGGTGCACTTTAAAATTAAAAAAAGCTAGCCTACATTAAAGTAGACAAATGGCCTCTCTAACCTAGAAGGATCCAGTGTGCCTTGACATTGGTCCTCCAATGGCCGCAAGCCTCCCACCCACCATTATATGCCCTCCTCCTAGGACCTTCTATGGGCACAGTCTTCCAGTGAGAGATAACAGGGTAGGTAGAAATGGCATTCCTAGCCAAGTAGTGAAGAGTCAGTGAGGATCAAGGCGAATAACTCACAACTGGTGTCCACCAGACAATGCAGGTACATATATTTCTTTCAAACAGCAAAGAAATCTGTGCAAAAAAGCCTGTAGGTCTGCCTTCCTGGACTGTGGTGTCTAAGACATAGAGAACTGCCTTATACTGAAGAAGAAGAAGAAGAAGAAGAAGAAGAAGAAGAAGAAGAAGAAGGGAGGAGGAGTAGGAGTTTGGATTTGATATCCCGCTTTATCACTACCCAAAGGAGCCTCAAAGCAGCTAACATTATCCTTTCCCTTCCTCCCCCACAACAAACACTCTGATGTGAGTGAGGCTGAGAGACTTCAGAGAAGTGTGACTAGCCCAAGGTCACCCAGCAGCTGCATGTGGAGGAGCAGAGATGCGAACCCGGTTCACCAGATTACGAGTCTACCACTCTTAACCACTACACCACACTGGCTCACCTAGGTCAGGGTTGTCTACCATGAATGGTAGTAGATCTCTTGGGTTTCAGACAGAGAGCCTTTCCTAGCCGTACCTGGAGATGCTAGGGATTGAACCTGGGGACTCCATCATCATCATCATCATCATCATCATCATCATCATCATCATTTATTATTTATATGCCACCCATCTGACTGGGTTACTTCAACCAATCTGGGAAGCTTCCAACAAATCAAAACATCAAATATAAAAAAAAACTTCCCTAAACAGGGTTGCCTTCAGATGTCTTCTAAAAGTCAGGTAGTTGTTTATATCCTTGACATCTGACAGAAGGTCCTTAGAGCTGGACTTCAGTATCTGGGCTGAACGGTGGGGGTGGAGATACTCCTTCAGGTATACAGGGCCGAAGTTGTTTGGGGCTTTAAAGGTCAGCACCAACCCTTTGAATTGTGCCCGGGGGGAAATGTTCCGCTACATTTCCGGGAATTTATAGGATTTATGTGATGCTTGTACAATGCCAGCAACAGTTTCTTGGTTGAAGCAAACAACTGCTGAACTCTAATCCCGGGTCCCTTGGAGGATAAAGTGCCCATCATTAAGTACAGACTACTGGTACCAATTATCCTAACCTTTAAATGCCACATCTCTAGGGCCAAAATAAAGTGTTAGAACAGAACACCTCTAATGCCTGGCAGAGAGTGAGTCACATCCCAACAATTAATCCTTGAGTTTAAGGCAACAAATGAAACTGAGTTGCTTGCTATTTGAATGGCTTTCATCCGGAAAGCATGATTTATGTGTGTGGCTATATATATATACTTGAGGGTCCTTTCGATATCAAACCTAGTGCCACTGAATATTAATTTTTATTTATCTCTCTACATCCGAAGGCTTTTGTTTCAGCGATCCCATAAGAGATCAGTACCATGGTCTCCATATTGCAGATAAAGGTAAAAGGGACCCCTGACCATTAGGCCCAGTCGTGACCGACTCTGGGGTTGTGGCGCTCATCTCGCTTTATTGGCTGAGGGAACCGGCGTACAGCTTCCAGGTCATGTGGCCAGCATGACTAAGCTGCTTCTGGCGAACCAGAGCAGTGCACGGAAACGCCTTTTACCTTCCCGCTGGAGCGGTACCTATTTATCTACTTGCACTTTGACGTGCTTTCGAACTGCTAGGTTCGCAGGAGATATTGCAGATAGATAAGTCATTATTTTGCCAACCTCAGTTGCCCTACATTGTGGGACAAGTGAGGAAGAGCCCCCGCTGGATCAGGCCCATCAGGTCCGACATCCTTTTCTCTTGGGGGCCACCCAGATGCCTGTGGGAAACTTTTAAGCAGGACCAGAGCACTAGAGCACTCTCCCTTCCTGGGGCTTCCAGTCAGTGGCGTAGCGTGGGTTGTCAGCACCCGGGGCAAGGCAAGTAATTTGCGCCCCCTAACCCGTGGATTTGCGCCCCCTAACCCATGGATTTGCCCTAACCCCAGATGTTGCGCCCGGTGCGGCCGGCCCCCCCTGCACCCCCCACGCTACGCCACTGCTTCCAGTACTTGGCAACTTTAAGCATTACTGCTGCATCTGACCACAGAGGCAGAGCATAGCCATTATGGCTAGTAGCCATTGACAGACTTATCCTCCATGAATTTGTCCACTCCTCTTTTAAAGCCACGCATGTTGGTAGCTATCACTGACTGCTGTAGGAGCAAGTTCCATTGTTTAACTGTGCACTCTTGTGTAGCTGAAAATGTCCTGATTTGCAACTGAGTCAGACCATGGAGAAACGGGAGAACATTATACAGTGGTACTTCGGGTTAAGAACTTAATTCGTTCTGGAGGTCCGTTCTTAACCTGAAACTGTTCTTAACCTGAAGCACCACTTTAGCTAATGGGGCCTCCTGCTGCCGCTGCGCCGCCGCTGCACGATTTCTGTTCTCATCCTGAAGCAAAGTTCCTTTTCCCCCCACAATAATATTTATTATTTTCCATACAAAAACATAAAAAAAGAAAAAGTTGACAATAATGAAGGAAAAAGAATGAAACAGAAAAAAGAAAAAAGAAAAAAGAATATAAAACATACAATACAACAAATCATCACTTGACTAACAATTAAGATCCATCTTCATAAACATATTATTTGGCTTCCTCAAATCTCTTCCATCTGAATTTCTTAGTAATTATATATAGCAGTTTCCAATATCATTATTTCATAAACCATATCACAGTCATAATCATATTTCCTTACTTTTCTTTTCGTACATTTTCTTATTTATATATTTAATCCCAATTTAATCCTAGGCCTAATTGATTCTTTCAAGTGATTACATATCTTTAATATTCTGAAGCAAAGTTCTTAACCCGAGGTACTATTTCTGGGTTAGCGGAGTCTGTAACCTGAAGCGTATGTAACCTGAAGCATATGTAACCTGAGGTACCACTGTATTGTCAAATAATAATAAACTAAGAATAATCTGTCCCTACTGTTATGGCGGAATTAACAATAGTTGCTGTCTTTTTTTTTAGTACACGGACTCAGCCTCAAGAATGCCTTTTCAAGACTCCTCTATCAGCTAAGCTTGTTTTTCCTGTACAAATGGGGAATTCTTCAAAAATGAAGTTCCTAATTATTATTGTCATGTTTGAGACAAATGTGGTTCCTTGCTTACAAAAAGATACATTCCACCCCCTCTTTTTGAATGCAACAGTTGTTGTACTAATGTTGACACGCTAATGAAGACCTGCAACAGAAAAGCAAATAAAATAAAAAAAGATAGTTTCCCCCCTGACATTTGCAATATGAGAGTTGAAATTTCCAAAGGTTGTAAATGAGTCATCATTATTTCTTTCTGCCGAATCTTCAACCTCACCGAACTCCCAAAAGATCTAGGGAAAGTTGAGGCTAAAGGTTCTTTTGTTATTTTAGTCAGTCAATTTTAGTATAATAGGCAACCGGCTTTTGCACACCAAATCATTAACAACATTAACAATTAGAAAGCAACGGCAGGCAACAGCCAATGTCACTTCCATGAGCGAGGGGAAATAAAATAAAAATTAGATCTTCTCATTTTCTTTCAATTACATTCCTTTCAGTCAGCTATGCACCTGCAGGGCTAAAACAAGAAATGTGGCTGTTTTAAAAGTTGCAAATTTGAAAAATCAAACACTGAGAAAACCCAGCATCGCCCTTCCCAAGAGTGAATCTGTCAGTTTGGGTTTCTCTCAGTTTCTCACTTTTCGAATCTTAAATTCAGTTATTCACATTTCCACATCCATCTGCCATGTTGCTTTTCAGGTGTGGTGGTATGCTGGTGTGGCTTGGAGAAAACAGCCTCAGGGGTCACATGGGGACGCCTATCAGGCCCAGTGTGGCCTTTGGTCTGGAGGTTCACCGCTCCTGAGGTAAATGCGATGCATAGTTGTCAGCTGGTTAAAAACGATAGTAATAATAAAAGGGAATTTTTGTACCAAGGTGACCCAACTTCTCCACCATGGAATAATTCATTATCTGCATAAATTATGCAGGCAAGCACCATTCCCTCTACAGTGGTACCTCGGGTTAAGTACTTAATTCGTTCTGGAGGTCCGTTCTTAACCTGAAACTGTTCTTAACCTGAAGCACCACTTTAGCTAATGGGGCCTCCTACTACCGCCGCACCGCCGGAGCACGATTTCTGTTCTCATCGTGAAGCAAAGTTCTTAACCTGAAGCACTATTTCTGGGTTAGCGGAGTCTGTAACCTGAAGCGTATGTAACCTGAAGCGTATGTAACCCGAAGTACCACTGTATTTCTAATGTTCAGGTTCTGAGTGCTCTTTATGTAGCCAAAATAGCACTGCCCCCGTGCACATCCAGAAGTACAAAATAACTTTAGGAACACCTCCTGCCGCATCATACCTCCAGTGAGAACTGAGTGGGCCCAGTGGCCTCCGATTACTGACTAACTGTTGGTGGGGTGAACCATGGAAGAGGGAATGCAATCGAGGAGCTGGACAACGGCACTCGGTGCTGGAACACTCTACTGCAGGTCTCACGATCCTTCTGCCATGTTTTTCTCTTCCCTTTGCATAATTTTTTTAAAGCATTTTTAAATAATTCATTCTGGGTTGGTTAAATGGTGAGTGACACATGGCAGGCACAGGAGGAGGAGCCTAATGACAAGATATCTTTCATGAGCCCCCTTGAAGATCTTTGGATGCCAACAAGACCTTTGCAGCTACTTAATTTTTATTTTTGATTAGCCAGTCACCTTACTGGTTGGATTTATTTTTTAAATGTTGTTTTGCTTTAATGTTGCACACTGCCCTGATATTATATGCCACGGTGGTACAGAAATACTTTTGTAAATATCTTGTGCCATCAGTTCTGACTGCCTCCTTAAAAAGAAGAAGTATTGATCCATTTATTTTCAAGAACGCAATGAATATAAAGAAACAATAATTAAGCTGGTATACCCTTCATTCCGCTCCTTCTCCCCTCCCCTGTCCTCAAGTGTCAAGATTTCTCATGAACTGCTTGTTTGAATATTCATATAGTGTGGCATTATCCTATACAGTATTTATCTTAACAGAGCCACCCATAACTGTCCCATAATAGAATAAAGTTGTGCTATTGTTCAACAAAATCATTGGGATCCTACACCCCCTTCACTACATAGCCATGTGCTCTCCCATCTAAGCATTTAAATATACATTTTAAAATATTGAGGCAAAGTTTGACCTTTGCATTACAGCCTCCTTAAAATATTTGCCAGGAAATCGATTCCTTAAAAATGGAAAACCTACAACCCTCCAACAAGGGGCCATTTCAAACAAAATGATGAATCAGATGCCTTTTAAACAAATAACACTCGTTCTGCCAACAGTGTGGAAGTATGAAATCCTTTCACATTATTTCATTCATCTGCAAAATTAAATTAATGCCTATCAATTGTGGGGCTGAAACAAAGGGACACATGAAAACAAACTTTAAAATTCTAATCCTTTCTGGCCGATTTAATTTGATTTATATTGGACTAAATTGTGCTTGCGAGTTTATAACATCCTGCTTCTGTGTGAGCTCAAGGTCAGTAGGTGACCATTTACAAGACCAGGACTGTTGCATTTTATATATATAGAAGGATCATGGTTCCAGCTTCAATCTCCAGCATCTCCTGTTAGGAATGCCTGAAACCCCAGAGAGCTTCTGCCAATCAGTGTTGATAATACTGAGCTGGGTGGACCAATGGTCTGACTTAGCATAAAGGCAAACTCCTATGTATGACATAGAGCTAAGATATTGTAAACATGGGAAGAAAGCCACAATGAAAGGCTGTCCCTTGTGGGAACAGAGACTGGCAATAAGGCAGTAATTAAGAGAATTTATTCAGAGGGCAATTCATCACTAATCTTTGAGTCACAATCCACAGAATGTAGTAATACAGTGGTACCTCGGAAGTCAAATGGAATCCATTCCGGAAGTCTGTTTGACTTCCAAATCGTTCAGAAAGTTCCTGCAGCCAATCGGAAGCCGCGGAAGTCGCGTCAGATGTTTAGCTTCCGAAAAATGTTTGCAAACTGGAACACTCACTCCTGGGTTTGCGGCATTCGGGAGCCAAAATGTTTGAGATCCAAGGTACAACTGTAGTGGCAGGACCAGGAACGGCAAATAATGGCAAACAAGCAGAGCATAATAAAAGTATTTCCACCCCTCCCACAGGACAGAAACTGACAATCAAAAGCTATTAAGAGAGGCTGAGGGGCAATTTATAACAAAGCCCCCAGCTATGATCCATAGGAAACAGTAAAAGTGGGTCAGTAAACACTTGGTTAGGGCATGGTTCTGATAACCACAAAGGTTGCGGGTTTCATCCCCACATGGAACAGCTGCATATTCCTGCATTGCAGGGGGCTGAACTAGATCAGGCTTCCTCAACCTTGGCCCTCCAGATGTTTTTGGCCTACAACTCCCATGATCCCTAGCTAGCAGGACCAGTGGTCAGGGATGATGGGAATTGTAGTCTCAAAACATCTGGAGGGCTGAGGTTGAGGAAGCCTGTAGTAACTAGATGATCCTCAGGGTCACTTCCAACTCTACAAGTCTATGATTTTGTGAACCTTGTAATTAACTTTGCAAAGGACCGTTGCCAATGGGACTTGCTTCTCAGTAAATGTGGCAACAGGGCCTTGATTATGGGCAATGACATTGCTATACAGTGGTATCTCAGGTTACATACGCTTCAGGTTACATACGCTTCAGGTTACAGACTCCGCTAACCCAGAAAAAGTGCTTCAGCTTAAGAACTTTGTTTCAGGGTAAGAACAGAAATCAGGCTCTGGCGGCACAGCAGCAGCAGGAGGCCCCATTAGCTAAAGTGGTGCTTCAGGTTAAGAACAGTTTCAGGTTAAGTACGGACCTCCGGAACGAATTAAGTACTTAACCTGAGGTACCACTGTATAATACAACACATGCAGGACCGCCTTTGGAATTCTGCATCGAGCTGATTGCAGAAATGCAATGGCTCAGAGTCAGCAGTGCTAAAGGATGAGAGGGGAAGCATCCTGGGTTCTAGACAGGTTCCTGATATGAGTGTAAATATAGGTGAGGAGAAGGGGTGGAATTCAGAAGCTGAGTTGTGCTGAAGCAGCTGGGGGAGGAAGTATGTGCAGAGAAACAACTGTGAGTTTTTACCGTCATTGGGACCTCCTGGGAAACTAAGTCTCCTGTAGCCTGGAACCGGGTGTGTGAAAATACAGTTGACCGAGTCCTGAATGGGACACAGCTATGAGCATTTCATTCATTTCAGAGCCTGCCTAGAGAGAGGCACTAGGGTGATGCCGGCAGGTTCCAGAAGTGACAACCTGAATAAAATATGGGGGTGCGTGGCTCAGGTAAGCCCCACCCCGCATAATTGATCACAAGGTGTGGCACACGCACACCATTTGAATGGCAATTCTCATTGACTTTGGTGGGGGGACCTGTCCCCCTC
The DNA here is from genome assembly GCF_964270895.1 of Podarcis filfolensis. Taxonomy (NCBI): domain Eukaryota; kingdom Metazoa; phylum Chordata; class Lepidosauria; order Squamata; family Lacertidae; genus Podarcis; species Podarcis filfolensis. Next base: position 44,851,102 of record NC_139614.1, on the reverse strand, counting down.
AGATATTTTGTGGAGGGGCTGAAGGGACCTTTTCCCCCTTGGAGCTTGCTCCTATGCCAGGAAGCTTCTTTGCTGTCAGATTTTGGAGGATGAGCTGTGAGTCTGATTGGGCCACAAGTGAGAGCCAGGAGGCTGAGCCGTTTTGCGTGGGGAAATGCCTCAGAAGGAGAAGGAATTAATATCAGTCTATATTGATTAATCATTCATATTAATGGCTTTGTTTATTTTTGCAGCATTTGTTCCACTTATTTGTACACTCCTTAGATATATTTTTTCTCTCTATATATATACAGTGGTACTTCGGGTTAAGAACTTAATTCATTCTGGAGGTCCGTTCTTAACCTGAAACTGTTCTTAAACTGAGGTACCACTTTAGCTAATGGGGCCTCCTGCTGCCGCCGCACGATTTCTGTTCTCATCCTGAAGCAAAGTTCTTAACCTGAGGTACTATTTCTGGGTTAGCAGAGTCTGTAACCTGAAGTGTCTGTAACCTGAACGTTATCTGTAACCCGAGGTACCACTGTATATATATTAAATGGCATAAAAATGGTCTAAATATTTAAATTAGTAAGAAAGGGAGAAGAGAGGAACAAATAGTATATTAAGGAAACTTGCATAATTATTTCACTGTGCTGCCCTGAATACAACACAGTAATGACACCGTTGAATTCCTGTCATGTGATGCTCAAGTCAAGCAAGCTTCACACGCTGCTGATGTTTCTCTGCCACCAGTTCCACGTGCAGTCCGGTTTTTTATTTCTGAACCGCTCTTATCAAAAAATATTCCTGTTGCAGACTTAAGACTTTACCAGTGCTGTGTAGAAAATAAATTATGCATCACCACATTGATATAAGATACTTTCTCCCCTCAGCCGAAAATTGATGTTGAAGCGTGTGGATAATCTTAGTTGCAATTATTCAGAAGTAACTGGACGGAATACTGAAGGCAAAGGAAAAGTCAGCAGGACCACATACAACAGCGCCATCTGGCGATCAGCATAACATACCATGCATTCCTTTTTAAATGTAAGCAGAACAAATACAGTACTCTTAAAACACATGGGGAGTGCGTTTGTTGTTCTGCTTGAATTTAATCTTATATCCAGGACTAAGCTAAGACTTAGTACAATCTCATTCAGCCTCTTCTTCCAATTCTGAAATGGTGGTGCTGAAAGAACTGTATTGTTATGAGTTTGTGAGTGCCAGACTCCCCTGTGTTAGGAGTTTCAGGGTGCCAGGCACTGAACCCCTGGATTCAGCAAACGTTGAAAAATAAAACAGGCCAGTTTCCTGATGAGGAAATTGCCTCAGGTGATGGGCCATTAGGAGAAAAAAGGAGGTGATGAGCCATTAGGAAAGCCAAAGAGAGGGGGCTCTGAGCTAGATGGCATCGGGGAGGGGCCCCTCCCTCAGCTCAGAGTTAGAAGACAAAGGCAGAGTTTTTTGGGGGCCGGGATGTGAGCTGAAGGAGAAAGGTTGCACTCTGTTAAAGGAGGCAAACTGGAGAGAAGGTCAGAGCATGATAGCTGGTGTCTGTTTGAATCCTAGGCTGCAGCCTAGGAAAAACAAGACCCTCTTGGAGCGTCGATGCTGGGAATCCCTCCATCATAGACTCAGGTTATGTACATAAATCATGTATCATAAAGACACCACTGTCTCTGCTGTGCCTCATTTCCAAAAGGAAACTCAGACCCTGGGTAAGCAGCTGGAACCCCTGGAATCGGAGATTGGGGTGGCAGGTAGCAGTACTATTTATGCATCTCAAGTTACTCTGGTCTAGGTCCTTCTCATGTTTTATTGTCCCTCTATTGAGCCACAGCTGTGCAGCATAAACAAGAAGTCAGTTGCAAAACTTTTTCTTTTTCTTTTACATAGGGTTGCTAGGTTAGAAGCATTCTGGGCCTGAGGCCTGGGGGCAGCCCCCGGTGATTGTCACAGGGGCAAGTCCTGGAGATATTAGAAAGGAGTGAAGGAGGGCAGATCCCCCCGCCTCCCCAGTGTCTATGTTAGAATTTGCAGGCATCTCCTGGCCAGCTGAAGTATTGGAAGCTGCCTGTGCAGTCTTCTTAATGATTTTGTTAATTAAAGGTACTCTTGACCACCGGGAGATTCAAGCCCTGCACATGCCACCTGGAGAAGGCAAGGCAAACCTGGAAACTTCAGGTCAGATCTAAAGATCTGGCAACCCTACTTCCATGAAATCTTCTCCAGGATATCTTCCATATAGTCGCAAGACTAGACTTTGAGCTGTGTGAAAACTCAGGGCCAGTTCAAGCAGTACATTTTTTTGTACTCACATTTTGGTGGAAGGTTTTGTGATGAGATATCATCAGGGTGGTCTGGATTTTAATTCTGGACCTGAGCCCAGAATGCTCTCGGCTTGGCCTTTAGCCCAGGAACCAGACCCTACCCTGTCAGCTGTGAACAGGCAATTTGGCAGCAACCTCAAAACCATTTACTTCAGAGTAGTACGAGGGGATGACTTTAGCGGTAAACAAAACTACTACAGTACTAATAAATGGTCCCAGAATTCAGTTTTAGGGATTCACAAATCTCTCTGTCTAATGAGTGGCCAACAAAATAATAATAAAAGTATCTACATCTGAACATATTTATTAAATTTCAATGAATTAAATTATTAGCCTATTCAGGAAGTTGATGTCCTGTCTTTCCTTTAAGGTGCTCAATGCAGCATACATGTCTCTCTCCCTATTTCCACGTAATCCTCTCAACAACCCTGTGAGGTAGACTAGGCTGAGAGAAAGTAACTGGTTTAATGGTTTCAGGGCTAAGTGAGAGGCACCTCTAGCAAATTAGAAGGAAAAAGAGAAATTATATGTCCTGCATTTGTCACAAACTAAAACATCTTCGTGTTTCCCCTCCAAATGTGACAGAAATGGTCATATAACTATCACCAACAATATTTAACCGTTGGATGAAAAGAACCAAACTGAGGCATGATAGGGTTGAAGAAGCTTAATGGTAAGGCCACTCTTGATGGCTTAAATTTCTAATAGTGGTTTTATGTTGGCATTTTATCCTGCTTTGGCTGTGATTTGACTTTTTATTGGGATCTTGTAGTAATGATTGTTATTTATTATTTTGACGTTGTAAACCACTTTGAGAATCTCAGCAGAAGAGTGGCTAAAAAGAAACTTCGATAATTCCTAATATGTAATGGCCAGGTTCCAGGAACTTATTCTTATCATCTGATGGGGGGGAAAAAACCCTTTAGGTAGCTAAGTTCTGGTGACCCTCAGTTGAAATTCTGCACTAAAACTGGTTCTTAGATTGTTCCAACAGTCAGAGTGCCCTTGACATATAAATATAGCCCAAGGACATTGTATATATTTCTGTAGAAAAGAGACTACCAAGGACTAGGAAATTGCTCTGCTCTTTAGCAGAAGGAAATTGGGACACTTGTTGGGTCTGTGTTCATTGCTGACTGGATGCTGTCAGTTGTTGATGGGCAACCTGAAGGCTCGTGCTCACGCTTTTAATGGTTCCTTATATGTTAACCAGATTTTGGCTGGAGAACCCTAAAAAATACGGAAACCTGCAAAATAGAGAACTGTTGTCTATAGACACAGTAGGTTACATGGGCACCATTACAAAGCAGGGGAAGCAGTGCTATTTTTCTACAAAAAGAGGTGCCAGAACTCACCATGAATACCTCCCTTGGTCTCTCATAATGGAAATGGCGCCCACCTGAGAGGTGCCGGAACTGAGTTCTGGTTGGAAAAAAATCCTGATGGGGAGAAGTGTGGAGGTTTCAGCAGAGCCAAAAATTTCAACAAGATTGTAAAAAGCCCACTCCTGAATATATTAAGGGGAGGGGGGAAGTGTTAAGATTCCTGCTCCGTGTTTGCAGTCATGAGATTGTCTATCACATGACGGTGTATGTTTTCATTCCACAGTGTGGGAAGTGATGGAGACAGGATGTTTTGTGTTACTGTGTTCCATGAAGTGGGACTATTCTATTCTATTCTATTCTATTCTATTCTATTCTATTCTATTCTCTTTTTTTCTTTTGCTGTCTGATGACAAAGAGGAAGGAGCTAAGGCAGAATGCTCCGAGTGTATAATATGTAAATAAACGTAGATTAGTCAAAATGCTGAGCTGCTGAGTTCTGTTACGCAAACTGTGAATGCTCTGCAGATCCCTAAGTGTGCTAATGCCTTTTGGCATCAGTCGCTGTGATGTTTGGACAGAAGAAAGCTTTTGAAGCTCCCGAACGATCGACCAGGAGGGAGAGAACATGCCAGCCGGGCATGTGTCTCTACCAGGGTCCTACACAAGAGTAGGATGCTCCTAACAAGAAGCAGTATATTTTAAGAGCATTTGTTTTGGAGACTGTACTTCAATATAGCATAAAACAACAACAATTCTAGTTCAGCAGTCACTGTATTGTTAAAGTATGCTGCCTACCAAGGAAACAGGCCGGTGTAACTATCCCTCACAACAATTTTTTTGAAATCGAACAAGTGAGCTGAAAAAATATATGGATGCTCCTGAGATGTAATCATATCTGGTCTAAGACTGCATACACACCATAGATTTAAAGTGTGCTGCTTCCGCAAATAATCGTAGGAACTGTCCACAGAACTACAATTCCCAGAATTCTTTAAAAACTGCAGTTCCCACAATTCTTTGGTGGAAGTCATATGCTTTAAATGTATGCTGTGTATAACAGCCTAAGACATGTTGGGCAAGGTAGGGTAATTGGATGGCCGTCACACCACCTTGCTATCTCTAAATTCTGCCCCTAATGGATTAAAAAACCCTGCAAAACAGTAATATATCAGAGCTCTGATGAGCTGTAGGCTGGCTGCTGCCAAATGTCTCTTTAAAAAGAAAGAAGAGGGAGGGAGACATATTTCTTATCCTAAAGGATTTTCTGCATACCTGATTATAATTATCATCACCAATATAACTAATACTTTGTATTCTGACATTTCCCTTGTTGTTTATGTTGAAACTTTGATCAGGCTAGCCTGGCTTTAACATAACCCAGATTTGTCAGGAGTACCACTAGGAAACAAATGATTGTTCTCAGTTATTTTTCTTCATATGGGAACCCATTGCAAGCCTAATAATTTACATGTGTATTATAAATATTAACAATGTCAAAACAAGCACGAGAGCAGCAGTTACTGGCCTGCTAGTAACACACATGACAAAATGTCTGATTTATAGATAAAGTGGAAAGCCAGGGGGGAACTCCCCTTCTGAAAACTTGGCTTTAAGCCCTCAGTACCCTCATGGACAAATGATTTCCTTTTGCATTCAGTTTGGATATAATATTTTTACACGCCATCCGAATCACTGAGCAGTAAGAGACTCCAGGAGTTCCACCGCTTACTCAGTTTCCTCAGGATGAAATTTAGTGAAGACTGTGGTGCCTTTAGCATATATGCTTTTATTTCCACATATATGCAACCTGCCATGGCTGGAGTCAGACTTAATTATCTCCTGTCAGTAGAGAGCTAACAGAGAAACAGCCGAGCTGCCGCTCCTCTCCCCAGAAGTGCTTTGGGCTCCAACTTTCATCATGACTGGAAATAATAGGAGCTGTACTCCAAAATGTCTAGAAGGCAACAGGTTGGGGAAGGCTGATCTAGATAAAGTCTGTTATGAAATAATTAAATAAGTCCAAAACAAACCTTTCATCTTTATCTGGATAATTTTATTAAGTCTACTTATTTTCAGAGTTTACTTTTCTTGCTATCTTTAATGAATATATTATACCATTTTATGTAAACAGTTTAGAAATTTTTATTTTATTTTATAAAGCAGCACATAAATCTTGCTAAATAGTAATAATAATAAATTCAATAGCAAGCCATTATTTTAAACTGTGGGCTGCCTTGACTGCGCTGCTCAAAAGGTAAATCCATCAATAAATGTTTTGCTCCACGTTGTGAAATGTTTCTGCTCTTGTTTATTGTCGATCTGTTTATTGTCGATTTTCAGCATCTGCGTCTGCACAGACGCGATTTCCAGCGCCGTGGAAGTGAGTCCCCGCGCTGCACCGGTTTAGCGCGGCGCGCGAGCGGGTGACTCGATTCAGGGGTGGCTTGTGGGTCGGTCAAACAACCTCCGCAGGCCGCTTCTGGCCCATGGGCCTTAGGTTGCTGACCCCTGGCTTAAAGCATCCAAACGCCCTGGGCCAGCTGTGCAACTAACATGTAGCTCCCAACAAGCCCATGTTCACCACCAATTCAGTCCTGAGAAACATGTTTACACAGACCTTGTTAAAAAAAAAATCTTCCTGAGAGATTAAAACGGAAAAACAGTATCTAATTCTGCAGATGCCTTTCCTTTTAGGCTCTCCTACCACCCACTTAAGCAGAAAAGGAATGCATTATTAATGGTAACACCACATAAATTAAAATAAGACAGTTAACATAAAGTGTTACCACATCTGTAATCTCTAAAATGCCGCAAAATATTTTCCAGTAAACAAAAGCAGGGGGAAGAAGATGACGGCACTTTGCGGAGCTTTCATTGGCGAATGCTGAACATTCTGGAAGAAACCGAATGTACACAGAGTGTGTGTTTGTGAAACAACTGAGTGAATAATGAACTGTACAACCTCCTAGCCAACATTTCGTTATATGGGAATTCTATTTGCAGATTGATACATGGGGAGGAATCTCTTACTGTGGGAATATCACGTTATCAGTTTGAGGGGTCAGTCTGGATCACACACGTTGTCCCTTCCAAATCTGTGATCCTGTGTGTGTGGGATTATAATTTACGAGATGAAACATGCCGAACAAGTCAGATTAGTTCTAGGAAATGGCTTCAGGTGGGAAGGGTGCATGCCATTAAATTGCCCCAATAAAATTGGAACATCCCATTTTTTAATTTTTCTTTTGCATGAGAGCATGGCACCCAAAACATATGTTTTGGGGTGCTGCAATCTCACACAGTGCCTCCAAACACACTTTTTTGGCACTGTGCTCTCATGCAAGAGCATAGTCCTGAGAAAAACTCGTCTTCTGGTGTCACATTGTCACATGGGTCATGTGACTTGCATGGAAGCATGACCCAGTAAGATGCGCATCCCGGTTTGTCACCACCACATGCTGGTGGGTATCAGGGTGCTGTCGTGCTCCAGTTCTCCTTCTGGGCTTCCCATAGGCATCTAGTTAGTCCCAGGAACGAAGAAGATACAGAACGAAATGAGCCGCTGGCCAAACGCAATGGGGTTCTTCTTATGCTCAGATGGAGAAATTCAGCTGCTATGTCCCCAAACGCTTTAGTCTTTTCTTGTAGGAAAAGTACTCCAATACTTGGATCATTTTGGTTGCTATTTACTGCACCTTTCCAGCTATACAGCTTCCTTTTTGAGATGGAGTAACTAAAACAATACACAAATACCAAGCTGTGTCGGTGGATTGTGATGGCCACAGTTTTTATTTGCAGTCCCTATCTGTGGCGCTGTGGTCTAAAACACAGAGCCTAGGGCTTGCTGATCGGAAGGTTGGTGGTTCGAATCCCCGTGACGGGGTGAGCTCCCATTCAGTGGCGTAGCGTGGGGGGTGCAGGGGGGGCCTGCCGCACCGGGCGCAACATCTGGGGTTAGGGCAAATCCATGGGTTAGGGGGCGCAAATCCACAGGTTAGGGGGCGCAAATTACTTGCCTTGCCCCGGGTGCTGACAACCCACGCTACGCCACTGCTCCCATTGTTCAGTCCCTGCTCCTGCCAACCTAGCAGTTCGAAAGCACATCAAAGTGCAAGTAGATAAATAGGTACCGCTCCAGCGGGAAGGTAAACGGTGTTTCCATGTGCTGCTCTGGTTCGCCAGAAGCGGCTTAGTCATGCTGGCCACATGACCCGGAAGCTGTACGCCGGCTCCCTCGGCCAGTAAAGCGAGATGAGCGCTGCAACCCCAGAGTCGTCCACGACTGGACTTAATGGTCAGGGGTCCCTTTACCTATGCTAATAATCTCTGGCATCAAATCTGGCTATGCAGTCACTGCTGCTGCATGCTGAGTTGATGTTTCACACCGAGCACGGCTCCATATCCCTTTTTTGGTTACTCACTGCTAGTTCAGACAAAGAACATCAGTGTAGGAGGAACAAAGTTATCAAAATTTCCTTTTTGCTCAGCTCCGGAATCTTTACTTACAGTGCCACCTTAAGATTTAAGATGGTAAAACAGCTGCAGTCTGAGGGGAAAATATCGCACACAGTGCCCTCCATGCTTGCTGCTTTCAAATGAAATTAGATCTGATATATAATGCAACTGTTATGGCAGTATTGAGATAACTGCACTGATGCAAAATATTTCAATATGCTGCTGTTATGTAATATGTATGTAATATGCTGTTATGTAATAAATCTTGATGTCAATGTATCTGTTCACCTGGAGTCAAACTTAGCAAGCTTTAGGCATCAGGCAAAAATTGTTCTGTTTTCCCCATGCTTTAAACGATTTTCAAGTTTGCCTATTCAGAAGCTTGCTGTTGCTGGAAAATTGTGTTTTTAATTTAATTATTTTTCATTGCACTTTAAATTTATGCTCTAATAGCCTTTAAAATGTTTTATTGAAAGGCAGGATATTTTAAAATAAATATACTAATAGATATATTTGTGTAGGTGCTTCTGCTCGGTTAGTGCTGACCCACGGCAGGGCCTTTTCAGTGGTGGCTCCCTGGTTGTGGAATGTCCTTGCTAGTGAGGTGTGCGTGTCTCTATCATTAACTTTCAGGAGGAATTTGAAAACATTCCTGTTTGCCCAGCCATTGGGTAGCTGAAGAATACTGTTCCTGGCAACTTCAAAATCACTGGATGGAAGTACTGTATGATTTTAACCGTAATTGTTTTTAGAATGATTTAATTTGTTTTAGAATGTTTTGCTTTGTTGTCGTTGTTGTTGTTTATTTTTCCATCTGTTTGCTGCCCTGGGCCCCTTAGGGAGGAATGGTGGGATAGCAATTCAAGTAACCACAACAACAGCAATGTAGGTTGACCATGATGCTTGAAACAATCGCATGGTCATATAAAGTAGAAATGGGGAACCTCAGGCAGGGGGCGCTAAGTATGGCCTCTAGATATCTCTGTCCAGACCGTATGATTTTCCCCAGGCCATGCCCCCTCACCAGCCCTGTTTTGCAACTGCAGGTGTTTTGGTTTGGCTGGAATATGCCCTTAAATTGTGATGATCCTTACCTGGATGGAGGATGAAGAGATGGTGTGTGGGGATGTAGAAACCTCTGACTTTTGCAGGGCTGGAATGTAGCCTACTGTATAAAGGTAAGAACCTCATCTGTTGCTGGTGGGTGTACTTTTGTTCCACCCATATTTTGCTTCTGGTCTTCCCCATTGCCAGCACACAATCTCTGAAAAGTTGTGCATTAGGGAATGCAGTCCTCAGGCTGAATTCTCACCCCATCCCACCCCACCTCTCATATAAGGTTGGACCATATATTGATTTAAATGAGAAGAAGAAGAAGAGTTTGGATTTGATATCCCGCTTTATCACTACCCGAAGGAGTCTCAAAGCGGCTAACATTCTCCTTTCCCTTCCTCCCCCACAACAAACACTCTGTGAGGTGAGTGGGGCTGAGAGACTTCAGAGAAGTGTGACTGGCCCAAGGTCACCCAGCAGCTGCATGTGGAGGAGCAGGGAAGCAAACCCGGTTCACCAGATTACGAGTCCACTGCTCTAACCACTACACCACACTACACCACAATGAGAGACCCATTGCTTGCTGGTGCACTTCTGTTGTGCCTACAAATCCATACTTAAGCTCAAGACCACAATCCCTGTACCAAAGAGAAAAGGGGAGACTCTGACTCTCACCAGGCAACTTTAAAATGTCTGTTGCGGCTGTTGATTGTTGGTTGTTTTTAAACACAAGATGGTGGTGAAACAGTTAAAAGCATTATCATCTCAGCATGTAAATTATAAGCTCAAACAGAGCTAATATGATATCACATCCTATCTCAACACCTTCTTAATTTGGACGGTGGTGCCTGTGCCAGCATTTTAACAATTCCAGGAAGAGTTATAAAACATATTCACTAGTTCATAACTGTACAGAAATTCATGCAGAAAATGCTATGATGAATAACAGGGCCCACAGGCATGTCAAGCTACACATTGGCCTGGATTTATATTTAGCTTAAATTACCAAGATCCGGGGCTCTGGAGTGGTGGGGCTATTCCAGTTGGAATCAATAAATCTTTCCTAACGTAGGTTCAAAAACATATAAATCATGTGTGCTGCACTCATTCTGAACTGGATCGGGCAACCCGATCTTACTCCATCTTGAAATGAATAAGAGCTTGCAGAATTTGCAGGTGGTTAAAAATGAAAGCAAGCAAAATGAACTACATTGCAACTTCTTCTTTTACCTAACTCTAATTCTTCCCAAAATAAGTGCTGCTGCTGCTGCCGTTGTTCTTAATTAAATCTGTATATTGCTCTCCATCCAAAGATCGCAGGATGGTTTGCAACGTAAAAATACAAAAACAAGAAACCAAAATACATAATAAAACGAAACCGAAGCCCTCCCCTCCCACAAACACCTTTTAAGATTGTTAATCAGCCAAAGGCCTAGTTGTAGAGAAACGTTTACGCCTGGCACATAAAGTAGCAAAACAAGTGACTGCATAGCATAATACTCCATGGAGAATGGGCCTATCTATTAACCATGACGGCTAAATTGTTCAGAGGCCACAGAATACCAGCTGCAAGCAGTCAAGGGCTTTGGGAGGAACAGCATCTTCATATCTGTAGGAAATGAACAAACATGCCAATTCTTACATTCCTTCTCTTCTTGTCCACTTATTTCCCACTAGAGAGTGCTATGAAAGCCCTTCTTTCCCTTGAGTTGTTAAGACTGTCTGGACAGAGGAACTGATGGCAAATGCTTCAATCATGGGCAGGCAAACTAAGGCCCGGGGGCCGGATCCAGCCCAATCGACTTCTAAATCTGGCTCACGGACGGTCTGGGAATCAGCGTGTTTTTACATGAGTAGAATGTGTCCTTTTATTTAAAATGCATCTCTGGGTTATTTGTGGGGCATAGGAATTCGTTCATTATTATTTTTCAAATTTAGTCCGGCCCACCACATGGTCTGAGGGACAGTGGACCCTGATGAAAACGTTTGCTGACCCCTGGCCTTAATCATCCTAGCACTTACCAGTTCTTAATAATACTTTTCATAGGGAGATTGTCTGATTGCTTTCAGTAGCGGACCTTCTACATCAGTTCCAAAGTGGACAGTACTGCCCCGGGGGTGGGGGGTGGGATTACCTAGGTGGGCGCCAAGAAGCAAGTGGGGAGCAGGGCAGCACTGGAGGCATAAACGACTATCAGACTTTGAAAAGCTGGTATCACTGGATCAAGTCCATCAGTGTTGTTGAATTAATTAAACTAAATAGTTTTAACTGGGTTTTGAATATATGTGCCATTATTGTGTCATTATCTTCCTTAGTGGGCCATGAAAAGCACTATCCGAAGGTTCCACTGGGAGTCAGTCTGACAGGACACAAGGCAGGAAACCAGGCAAGGACAGGTGCAGGATCTAGCATAGAGCAACATTGCTCCCGCAACCTGGGGTGGGGTCCAGCAGCCTTTTATCTTTGTCAGGGTAGCAGCTGGTCCTGATCCCCCGGTGACTCACCTCCCTGTTTTGCCCGAAAGCGAGCACTCGTCCTGCGAGTACTCAGGTCTCCCCTTCTCTCAGACCTTCATTTCTGCAGCTCGGGAGACGTCGGTGGGTTACTAGACCCAGGGGCCGCCTCAACCTCCCCTGACCAAACCGGTAGTGGAGCAGCTGTAAGTGATGGCCCAGCTGAAGGCAACGAGGTAATCCCCTCATCTGGAGGCTCAGGCCCCTGACTCAGCCCAGCTGGTGTTTGTTGCAGGGGAACCTGTGCAGACTGGGACTCTTCAGGATCAGGCCCCATACTCGGTTCCAATGATGCTTGAGGCAAAGGATCCGGTGCAGACTGAGTCTCCTCTGGTTCCAAGTCCGAGCCCGAGTCCCAGGCCATCACACTACCTACCTACCTCCTGCCTTTCAATCAAATGATTTCCAAGGAGTCAGATACACTATCCATCCTTTTGTTTCTCTGAACTATGGAAAGGTCATTATGCTCTGCCTCTCAGCTCTGTGGCCCTGGGGCAACAGGCCAGTTCTGGCACATAGCAGGGAATCAAGCTTCCCGTGGTTGCTTGTTCTACGGCCAACGACAGCCCATGAGGAACATTTGCAAACCAAGTATGTTGTGGGCACCATACACACAGCACAATCAAGCACACATGGAAACCCATTCTATCAGCTGTAATTAAATGCTTTAAAGCCTAATTTTGGCAGGGTGGCAGTGGTGAGGGCCTGTATGCCTACAGGTGACACACTGGTGACCTCTGTTTTAAAACACTTCGTTTATCTGTTGCATTTATATCCACCTTGTTCTACAAGGAGTGCAAGGTGGTGTAAATCTTTCTCTCCTCCTCATTTAACCCCCCACAACAACCCTGTGAGTTAGGATAGGCTAAGAGGCAGGGACTGACCCAAGGTCACCTAGTGGGTTTTATGGCCAAGTGGGGATTTGAACTCTAGTTTCCCAGGTCCTCGGCAAACAGTCTAACCACTACACCACTCTGGCAAAGCATATATTATTATGCTTTAGGAAAGATTAAATTTATCTGCAACTCGTTGCACCATGGAAGAGCTCTGCAAATGCCACACTGCTGTTGCTGTTATATTTGTGAATGGCAGCAGTTCCTTGTGATGTGCTGCAAACTGGCTTCAAAGCCTTGTGATGTATTATTGCAAACTGGCTTCAAAGCCGTTCTAGGCTTCAAAAGTGGTTTGTGAAATAGCAGAGAAATAAAACCAAGCTCCTCACCCGGATTCAGCCCTGCACATTTCTGAGGCAGGGTCCAAAGTACTAAAATAGCAGGAAACGTAGTATCCCATGAACGGATAGATTTGACTATGGGAGGTCTTAATAGAAATGACTGCGCTACTGCATTTGTGCTCAGCTTTGCTCTGAAGGCTCTGAAGTTTCAGGAGATTAATAGTACAAAGTCTGGAATACCTCCAAGTCAACCAACTTCTGACTGGTTTACATCATGCTCTGTTCATGAGCACAGCATGATCCTGTGGAACGAAGTCAGCCATGAAGTAGGTTAATCAGTAAAGGAGTAGGTCTCCAAACCGGGATTTTATGCTAACCTCACAAAACGGAATTTGGTGCCGAAGCTTCACTCTGCTGGGTACCTATTTGAAAATAACAGTTTGAATCAGGCGTGACTCCCCTTATAATAATAACTGTAAACAACAGCACAATAGCAGCGGAAAGAGGTGCTTTTATTCCAAGGGGAAGTGAAGAGACCCTCTGAGCAAATTGCTGAAATAGTGCAAACAGTAACAACTCAATTTTTTGAAAGTGAGCTGAATGAGGTTTAAATGAATTTTTATGTCTGGCCATTACAGAAACTGTGTATATCAATCAAGGCAAAAACTTTAGGAAAATAATATGTACGGTAAAGGAAAAATGAGGGAATGGGTGCTTCCTGTAGTCTTATGCTGTTATAGTTTGTAGAAGAAAATCCCAAGCAGGGCTGGGTAAATGTGTGAGTTTTGGTTTCCTCTCAGTTTCTTGCTTTTCAGATCTCCACTTTTCCATGAAGTTGTTACAGAGGCACTGTGGATGGAGCCTCGTGAGAGCGGCAGGCACATGGATAAAATATAGACAGCAGGGCTGGCCCATCCGTGAGGCAAGGTGAGGCAACCGCCTCAGGACCCATAGGGGTAGCAGGTCTGGCCTCTAAGGAATGCATCATCATCTGCTACTACTGCCACTGCTGTGGTGGCAGCGAGAGCTGTGGCATGCTCCTTGGAGGCTGGGTTTTCCATCTCCTTGAAAGCCCCTCCCCGCATAGCACCTTGCCTTGTTTGCATTGCAGCACGGAAAGTCCGAACTGTCACATTTTGCCCAGATGCACTATGTCAGTTTGTTCTGCAGAATGCTGTTTTTAAGAAGTGAAAAATGGGTTGCTTGTTTATTTAGGAAATTTCTGTACTTCTCTTCACAGAATCCACCCCAGACTGGTTCGCAAATTAAGCTAAAATTACAATAGCGGCAAAATAATCCTGCGGCAGAGTAAGAAAGAACAAACGCCTTTCCAGTGCCTCATTTTGGGGCCATTCAATTACCGGTAACTGAAATGCATGTGAGAATAAAAACATCTTAACCTGGAAGCTAAATGGTTACAAGCTGGGTACCACTGGGGAGGATGTTCCGCAACTGGGGTTTTATGGATGAAAATGTCCTCTTCCTAGTTTTCAACCACTTAACAGCAAATGATGGCAGCGTTGTGGAAGATCTCAACTGGGGTTTTATGGATGAAAATGTCCTCTTCCTAGTTTTCAACCACTTAACAGCAAATGATGGCAGCGTTGTGAGAAGATTGGTATTGGAGAAGGCTGTCCATATGGTACCTAGGTCCCAAGCCAGGAAGGATAGTTTAAAAGTAGCACCTTGAAACTGAACTCAGAAGCAAATTGATAACTGGTGTAGATTTCTCAAGACCAAGATATGGAAACCGTGCACCATCCCAGGTAATACCCTGGCTGCGGTATTTTGAAGTACAGTGGTACCTTGGGTTACATATGCTTCAGGTTACATATGCTTCAGGTTACAGGCTCCGCTAACCCAGAAATATTGCTTCAGGTTAAGAACTTTGCTTCAGGATGAGAACAGAAATCGTGCTCCGGCGGCGCAGCAGCAGCGGGAGGCCCCATTAGCTAAAGTGGCGCTTCAGGTTAAGAACAGTTTCAGGTTAAGTACGGACCTCCGTAACGAATTAAGTATTTAACCCGAGGTACCACTGTACTGTAATCAAAGCTTCTGAAGCATCTTCAAGATTGAACCCAGACAATTTTAGTTAATCTTAAATATATTTAGTGGAAACAAGCCAGCTTCAAAGCACTGTTTATGAAGCTAGCTTGTTTTTGCTAACAATAGCTAAATTTAACCATAGTTTAGGGTATGGACAACACAACATGAAGAAAATTCTGGTCTCTTCCTGCAGCTGCATTGAAAGATGAGAGGGGAAGGGAGAGCAAGTGAGGTTCGCATGCTACACGTAGCCACCCACATTACAAGCATACATGTATGTTAACTTCCTCAAAGGAAGAAACATCTTAAACTTTGAAACCTTTGTACGTTGGGAATCAATAAACTTGAGATGCATTTTTAAAATGTGGTTACATTATTACAACATATTATTTTCACTAATGAGGCGATCCTGATTTTGAATTAGCAATGAAGCTGTATATGGGATTTTTCCCTGAGATTTTCTGGAATGCAGGACCACTACATAAATTCATATATGACATGCAATAAGTAACACTGAGAGAATAATTGTTACAAGATGTTTGAGAACTGAGTACGGCTCCAAACATCTTTCCTAAGAACTGTATGGGCAAAATTAAACCTATAAATTAAAGACATTAAACACAATTAAATCAATCTCTCTGTGCATCGTTTTAAAAATAAATTGTGTCTGGAGTGCAAATTTGGCTTTTACGTTCCAAGTTCAAAAAATGCCTCAGTCCAGCAATACTTTTTCTTAAAACTTCCAACAAAAAAGTGGAAATTGTCAATCATTGTTTGGGAACTGTGGTGAATTGGATGAGGGCCAATAAACTGAGCTTGCACCCTGGGAAGATGAACGGTGGGTTGGTACTTACTGTGTCCAGGAAAAATTGGCCAGTTGTATTGCATCCTTGTAAACCGCTTAGAGATTATTATAGCCAAGCAGTAATGTAAATAAATTGTGTAAATAAACAAATTTCCTCATTTCCCCCCAAACCATTTGAAATATTCCAAATTGTAATACAGGCGATTCTCAACTTAAATATTTTTTTTCCAGGATGCTCACCCCTTTTCTGCCAAGTGTGTAAAGTTGAATGGATGCATAAGTTAAATGTGCGTAAGTTGTGAGTTACTTGTACAATAAAATATTATAGATGAGAAATAAAATAAATAAAAGGAAATGAATGCACCAATTAAAATATGATTAAAATTTTTACAATTGCCAGAACAGGCAGAATAGTGTTCTGTCAACAACCCAAGCATTTTTCAGGTGGTCTATGAGGAAAAATGTTTGGGAACCATTGACTTAGAGCAACCCAATTCCTATAGTTTTTGTAATTATTATTATTAATTAAATTTCTATACTGCCTTTCATCTGAGGATCATAGGGGAGTTTAGTTTAAACAAAAATACGTAACTTAGTTACAAACAAAAACAAAAACCTCCGCCCATAAAAGCAATAGTTGTCTGCATTTCTCACACGTACAATTAGAATTAGATTTTTAGACCGGCTGTAATACATTTCAATTACTACTAGCCCTTCGTTAACACCATTCACAAGAAAGGCTTGGCATTCATTTTTATTTAATGTGAGAAAACATCCTCAAGTGAATTGATTGGTAGATAACATTTGCCACCTTACAACCAGGCACCTTGCGGATTATCCTGCCATGTTTGTGGCTCAAAATGCACTGGATTATTAAGGGACTTATTCTGATTAAAGCGTAATCATGATCAGATGAATTACATAATGTTAAATCGTCGTCGTTAATTAAGTTTACAGACCTAGACAAGAGGCTACTAATGCCTGATTTTAGCATTTCGTCACTGTCAGTTGTAGGGATGGGAAGCAAAACATGCTGAACCCACCAATAAAATAATCCACGTTCGTTATATATATATATATATATATTTATAACACACACACTGGCATTTGATGCCTGCAGAAACCCCTTGATCTCAAATATATTTCTGAAAAGGCTGCATTTATTCATTTTCCCTTCTCCTCTCCCTCCCACTCCCCCCAAAACACCTCTTTTAATTTATGATGGACAAAGAACTCCAAAAAAGAAGAGAGTGGACCATGCGCAAAAATTACGCACGCCGTGGCAACCTTCTAATTTTGTGAGATGAGAGCATATATATCATGGCTTTTTTTTCTTTTCTTTTTTCAATAGTTGGGAGAAGCAGTGCTCTTGAATTGCTCTCTCTCCCTTTAACCCGGCATAATAAAGCGAGGGGCGGAAAGAAAAAAGAAGCCAACGGCAACTCCACCCGACGCCGCTAGAGTTCTCCTTCTCCCAAAGATCCGCGGCTTCGTTCTTTTAAACCCTGTTTACCCCCAGAAAGCTGGAAGTGTGGACAGACAGGGAGAGAAGAGAGAGAGAAAAATTCAGACACAATAAAACTCCGATGGGGGGAAGAAATATGTAGGAGGAGGAGGAGAGGAGGAAGGAGGCAGCAGCCTTGGGGGAAGAGAGGATTGAAAAGTTTCGCCTGGGTTAACTTCTCCTCTTCTTCTCCTTCCCTCTCCTTTTGCAGCCACAGAAAGAGCAGCAGCCCAGAGCACAAGGTGAGAGAGACGCTCTTCGGTCTGGGGAGGAGGAGGAGGAGAGCAAAGGGGGGCGATTGTGGGGGGAGAGAGAGAGAAAGAGAGGCACGACTTTGAAATTTACAGCCCTGTGGGAGAGATTAGGATGTGCGCCTTTCTGGGAGAGATTAGGGTGGGTGGCTGGGTTAGGGAGGCGAGGGGAAGGCAGCGTCTCCGGCGTCTTCTTTTTTCTTTTTAAATATATGATGGAGGATTATAAACATGGCGCCTTAAAAAAAAGAGAGAGAGAGAACGAGAGAGAAAGAAACCTCTACAAAATCATGTACACACCCGAGCCCACAAGAGGAAAGGGTTTTGCTTTTATTTTTTTTGTAATGGGGGGCGATTGAGCCTGCGTAACATGCCCCTTTCTGTATGTATATATGCGTGCAGTGCACAGATGAGATACATGCAGCACATATAAGGTCTCAAATGCGTGTGCGTGGAGATCGCGGCTGCAAATAATAATAATAATAGTAATTGGTGGCGCCCACTGGTTTGGTATTTTTCGTCTTCTTCCCTGAATCGTTTGGTGTTTTTTTTTTGTCGTGCAAAACAAGAATACGGGGCGGGAATGCATTGGTCGCCGATTTTATCATCCATAACAATTCTCTCTACCCCCCACCCCAACACACCCTGTTGGGGTCTTAACGATTTTTAAGAGGATGGGGGTTTTCTAGCCCGTATTAAAAGTTGCATCTGCTGTACCTGCGGGTAAGGTGGGGAAGGGGCTTCGCGGGGCAGAGGCGGAGAGTCTGGGAGAGGAAAAAAGGTGTGCGCGCGTGTGAGACAAGCGGGGAGCGGCGGCGGCGGCGAGGGTGGTGGGAATTACTTTCCGGTTGCGGCCTGCCCAGAACCGTGGAGCCGGGGCCTCGAGTGGCTGGGCACGCCGGGCAAGGCGCAACCCTCCCCGGCCGCAACCTTTCTCCCCTTCCCCTCCCCTGCACGGTTGGGCCTCCCAGACGGAAGACGCCTGTTTGCTTCCCTGCGCGTCCCTCCCTCCTCTCCCATCTCGTCTGGCTGTGGCTGCTTTTGGAGGCAGGTTTGGAGCGAGTAATGGTAGGGGCTGGGTGGGGTGGGGTGGGGTGGGAAGAAGAAGGGGAAGCTTTCCCCATAGGGAAAGTCAAGGTGGGAGGAGACGGGGCTGCTTGAAAGCCCTCCTGCCCCACAACACCGGGGGAGGGGCCTACCCACGCCCACTTCCCCCCTCCCCAAAAAAGAAAGGTGAGGGGAGACGGTGGGTTGGGTCTCTCTGCCTGGCCCTCCTTGGTGAGGAATAATAGGGCAGGTTTTACCCTTCAGACAAGGAAAAGGGTGGGAAGGTTATGCTCGTTGTTGTTAGGGGTGGACAAGGCTTAAGAATAGCTGGCCCCCTCCCCAAAAAAAGACCTCCCCCCCTGTGGGGTAAGGCAGTGCATGAGGGTTATTTTGGGTGAAACTGACTCTCCCCAAATGGGAAAGGTTGATGCAGGAATGCCCTGCATTGTCAGGCCTACAGGATGTGGGTGTTTGCCAAAAAGAGAGGGAGATAAATGCACAGGTTATTACTTGATTTCCCTCCCCAAAAGGTTTTTTTTTATTATTTAAAAAAACACAATAACATAAAGGTTAATGGCAGTGCTATTTTTCTAGAAAACAAGGTGCTGGAACTCTCCTTGAACACCTCCCTTGTTCTCTAGAATGGCAGTGTTGCCAGAACTGAGTTCTGGCGAGTTCTGGTTAAAAAAAAAGCCCTGGTTAATGGGTACATATTCGGGAGAACATAATGTTCATAAGTTTTGACTTCTTAAGGCTAATGGTGTCCTCGCTGCAAGGGTTGTGAAGGAGTGTTTGAAGCTCAAATGGGGATTTCCCTCACCCTTTCAATCAAGTTTTGATGGATTCTGAACTGAGTTGTTTAACTGGTCGCTTCATGTTAACATGGTGTACATCCCTTTTAATGGATGAAGGATTGTTTCTGGTCTACTGGAGTTCTTCACTGCTTTTTATTCCAAATTAATGTAGTGTAGGTCTTCTTTCTTCAAGGCTGCTGGTTTGTGTAACTTGGTGGCTGGGGTTTGTCCCTGTTGCACAAAACGTAAGCGTGCAAAGGCTTCCCCGATGTGTTGCAAGGATAAGGTTGTGCCATCAACACAGGAAGGGGGAATTTAGACTGTGGGGTGAAATGTGGTCCTCCAGGCCTTTCTGTCAGGCCCTCAGGACTCTCCCTAGACCACACCTCTCAACAACCTTGCTCTGCCTGCCTTGAACTTTACTAATGCTTGCCCAGTTGGAGGATAAAGAGGGATGTGTGTGAGCATTTGTAGAAAGAAGCATACTGTACAAGGCAACATTGAATGGTCAGTGGCCCTAGCCAGCTTTTGCGTGTGGCCCCCTAGAAGGGAATGCGGACTTCGAGTTGAAAAAGGATCCCCACCCCATTCTAACAGTTGAGTAGTTATGCTGGCATGCTGTTGTATCATGTTATGCTCTCTCAGTGCTCCTCTAAAGTGAATAATGGCCTAATGCGTCTAAATGTTTAATGAGATGGTAAATATATTTATTACTTTTTTATTCCATCTTTGCTTTGTGTAGCCAAAGGCGGCATACATGGAGTTTCCAGGTAGTTGATCAAATCTGGGCCTGTTTAGTTTCAGCAGCACTGCTTCAAAATGTGCCTTCAAGAGCTCTGGTGTCTTGTTTTGTTTTCTCTGTGGGTTTGTGAAGCCATCACACATCTCCCTCCAGAGACATTCTTTTCTCTAGCCCTGTCCTACAACTAATTATGTGTCCTCTGATGAGGCATTTCCTACTATAACATCTCCTTCATAGTGTAGCTTGAGTAGAAAGGTAAAAAAACCCCGAAAACCATACTGAAATAAATCTGTTAGATGTTTTAATCCCAAATCCTATATTCCACCAATGAAATGCCACATTGTAAAAAAGCTACTCTGTGTAACCCCCCCTGAAAAACTTAATGAATCATAATAAAACAAAACATTGAGGAAATTGGTCCTGCTGCATCTTTAAGCATTGAAAACATATTTTTTAAAAGATTTCAATACATTAAATATAGATCCCACCCACCCATTTTAGTTGTATTTCCAAAATAATGAATCATGCATATTCTGCTGCCACAGCAGTATAAGAATCTGGATCAGGAGATTGCTTCTCTTCCATGAAAACCTAATTATTTTTGTTTCGCCCATTGCTCAAATTCCAGCATTTAAATTCCCATAATATTTATTATTTTAAACTGTTCCATAAACAAGTAATGAATAGGGTGGAATTTGCAGCACAGAAATACAGCAGGTTATGTTGTATTATCATATCAAAATATGATATATGAAATATGAAGCACTCCACAGCTGTGGAGTTTCATTATATTCTGTGGTGTCTTTATATGCTGGGGTCCCATAAAGCATGAACATAAAGAACATATATGTGACACCCCTTACTTTAGGATGCATCTCATATTGCAGGGCATCTGACAGCATTGAGAGAATTTAGCAATTTCAGCCAGATCCTGACTTCATGACTCCATCACCAGCAGGATAACATATTTGTATTTTGTGATACTTAATCCGGTATAATTACCGTATTTTTCCGTGTATAAGACTAGGGTTGTTTTTTTAACCAAAAAAATAGGTTTAAAATTGGGGCTCATCTTATGCACGGGTGGTGCTGAGGGGTGTTTTCTTAATTTGGAGTCCCCCAAAATAGGGGGCATCTTATACATGGGGGCATCTTATACATGGAAAAATACGGTTATTCACCACACTTCCTTCCATTCACTAATACAGAAAATGTAGATAGCCCATAACCCTTATTGGAAAGATGTACATATTTTTAAGGGGTATCTTATTGCCAACTTTTATGCTGTTTGTATTAGTGGTAATCAGCCCTGCCTCCAAATTGTGCTCTATGAAGAGTTAGTTGTTGTTTATACCCAGCTTGGGGATATCCTAATAATTCTGTAATTCCTAATTTCTATGGAGAACTCAAATTTTATTCAGGTGGGGGATTTTAGGGATTTCCTTTTATATTGCCATTTCAAATGACGTACATATAAACAATGATAACCAGGCACTACAGGCCTTGATCTTTCTGTCTGGTTGCACAATACTCTTCAGAAACAGATTACTTTCTGTTTCTTTATGAGGAATGTCACATAAATGGCAGAAGATATGACAGCTGTGGCTTTAGAGTTTGGTCTGTTTCTAAAATAACTTGGACAGCACAAGCCTTGGTAGAACACTGAGCTGCAAATTTTATATTACACTTTTCCATGTGCAAAATCCTTTACTATCCTTAACCTCATTTACTATCACAATAATCCTGGAACCTAGGTTAGACAGAGAGATGACAGAGAGGACCACCTATTGACTTTTGTGGTTGGAACAGGAATTTGGAGTGGGATTCAGTTTTTTAACAGCGCCCCACGGCAACTCGCAACAACCTGCTTTTAGATAACATTTTTTACAACGTGGCATAATGCAAGTGTTCTATAGAACATTAAAAAAAAAACAACCTCTGAGTGGTAGGATTCCGTAATCAGGAACAAAGTGTTGCATCACTGTCTGTTTTATTGTGTTTTAAATATATTGTGAGCTGCCTTGAGGACTTTGGTTGGTAGAAGGGGCATAAATAGTCCTAAATAAACAAATAAAATGAAGGAGAGACAAGATTATTCTGAAGGAGAGTCAACGTTATTTTTCAGAACGCAACAGAAATTTGGGAGGGCAGGAGCATTAGAATGGAAAACTTGGAAGTCCGTATTGTTCAGCCTGGGAAATAGGAGAGATACCACTAAGACAGTTGGAGAGGTGGAAGTGCCCTCGGCCCAGATGTTATTTACGCAAAAGGTTCCAGGTTAAATTTCTGGCATTTCCATTTAAAAACGACCTTGGAGACTTGCTGCTGTGTCTAGGAATACAACCCTTATTTCTATATTGTCTAACACAGAGTAACATCTATAAGCAGTTACATCTTTGTAAGGATTTTGTTAGAAGTCTCCTTGTTCACCCTTCAGTCTTTCTCAGCGCTAAAGTTGGGCTATATTTATGCTGGGCTTGGGGTAATAAGCATTTTGAATTCTTAGTTCTCAATGTTAGGCGTTCCTTTATTCAGCCATAACATATATAATAGCTGTGTCAGTGTGCTAGGTGTGGGGTTATTTGGGGGCAGCTTTACAGCAGAAGATTAAATCAGAACTCTCAAAAGAACTCTGAGCACAAGCCAATTTTATATTAGTGTAAGGAATGCACTAGAATAGATTAAACCAGATTAATGTTCGCAAATGGATGATAACCGAAAGTATGGAAATGAGTAAATGTTGGAGCGGAATGAAATTGGGCCAGGCAACAGTGTAAATGGTTATACGTAAGGTGCTTTTGGAGAAATCAGTAATGCAGTATTTCATTGTATTTTTTTCTGGCGCAGTTTTGTTAGCAAAACAAAGCAGTACGCCCTTTCCGGCACTAGGGCCTTGGAAATGCTTTCTTGTTTAAGAACAACAGAATTGCTTGATTATGGGTCTTCCATAAATCAGTTGTTTTGCAGAAGTAGAAATGGCACTCGTTTAAGAAACACTAATTGATTAAATGGCATTAAAATATAGAAACTGCCAGTAAATCAGATATTGATGTGTTATGGTGTAGGGCAATGTTACTTTGCATTTTGACCTTCTAGGTTAATCATCCCGCAGGTCAGATAGCAAGACAGAAGAAAGGGAGATCTTTTCACTTCTAAGAAATCTTCTTTTGTTTAATTTTAAGCATTGTTCGATTTGCTTTTCAGAAAAATTGAGACGAGTAGGTCTGAGGGTAACAAAAGTCAACTAGTAGTTAGTTCATTTTTCATTAATCACAAAAGTCCAGGCTTCTCTCATCAGCCATTTGGAGCATATACTGGTGTTTTAAGGGAATGCAAAAAAAAAAAATCTGTCTCTTTTATATGAGCTTAACATACAGTCGGTTTCATAGGCTTCCATTTTATGCATGTATTGAGAGCTAAATAAATATTTGTTAATTTGCCTGGAAATGTTTATGGGGGACCTTACGGTTTGCAAAGTGAGAACGCTGCAGAATATTTCACACTTTAGGACATTCTGTTTCCTGTTGATCTGTTACTTTATTATAATTTTGGTTGGTCTGTGAATCAACACTTATCTCTTATCCTTATTGGTATGTGTTGGATTTCTTAGGGTTTATTTATTCAGTGTGTCTTTATTATATTGGAAGCTAATTGCCTACTGCCATGGTGGCTTGTTAGAAAATATGTAGCATCTCTCCAATTAATGGCTATTTTAATTTAAAAAACACACACAAACCAAACCCATCAACAAGTGGTTTAAACTTAACACAAATTAAACATGAACACTATAGAACAACCATGACACTTGATTGGAAATAATCATAGTTGTTTGTACCACAAATATAATTTGTACCGTGGCTTAATGCTCCATAAACCCTTATCCATTGTTCATGTTGGTGCCTTCACATTTCTATAATTTTACGAATGCTTGGAACGGCTGCTAGTTTCATTCTTTAATAATTAGCATAGTTGCATATTATTATTATTAATTTTATTTAGTGATACACGTTCCATGCTTGAAGCTAAGCAAGTGTAAGTCAGTGCACAGATGGGAGACTGCAGAGAAACTTTGTGTACACCACCTTGAGTTCTTTGGAAGCCAGTGGAATAGAAATGAAATAAGTAAAATAAACGGTGGAATTCTGCAAACTGTTTATCCGTGTAAAAGTACATGAGAAGGAAGCCAGAACTCTGAGAGTAAACACTTCCCCCAAAAAGAACCACAGAGCTCCTGGAAGCTGGGAAGGTGACATGTATGCTGATGCCATGGTATAATAGCACTTGTACTTAATGTATTTCTGTAAGATTCTGGATAAGTAGATACTTTTCAAAGGGTGTAAGCTTTCTGTTCTATAGATCACATAGAATTGTGTTGTAAAATCTACATTAAATATATATATCTATATATCTCTATATCTATCTCGCTGGGGGAAAGTCTGTGCCATGACATTCTGCTCCCTCAAATTCAGAAAATGTATTAAAACTGTCACTGAATAAACACCCCACCAAACAAAAATCCTTAATATGCACTCATCTCACGTGTCTCTTATTCCTTCTTTGTTTATCCATGCAAGTATTACCTCCCAGCTCAGCCTTGCTCTTGCCTATTTAGGATGTGCATAATTTCATGTGAAATTAAGAAGAACAAATTCCTCTGAGATTGTAAAAATCCATTTTCTTTTCAAAGTACTGCCTTTACAATGTGCAATAATGCCACTATCTATCTATCTATCTATCTATCTATCTATCTATCTATCTATGGCACTACACAAGTTATTTGACAAATAGTCCTGGGAAATTGTTCAGCTCAGGGATACCACCCATAAGCGACAATATGGGGCTAAATGCACAGTTGCTTGTTGATGGTACTAAGTAGGGAACTATACTGAGGTCAGTTCATTCCCTCTTTTCCAGGACCTGGTTAATATTTATTTATTACATTTATACATCACTTTTATTCCATCATGGAACTCATAGGGCTCCCATGGCCAGACCAAGACCTGCAGAGCTTCTGCTCCTTTGATGCCTCATCTGCTTTTGGACCATTCCCTGGAACTAAGAATGAGCAAGGAATATCAGTTCTCTAACTTACTACTACAGTGTTCCAGTGACAGATATATTGGTGGTGGGAATCTTGAGTTTCTTGAGTTTCACGTCAGCTACCATCTTGATGAGAAGTGCTGGATTGCAACAAGTTCCATGAACTCCAGTTCTGCTCCCAAATTTATCTTCCCCGTAGGTTTGAGAACTTTGGTTTGTTTTGTGTCTCCAAGCCTTCTTTATTTGAATGAGTGTGTCCCTGTCTCTTGAAAAAATCCTTGCTTGCTGTACTACACTTTTGCTTCCTTCCATTCAGCAAAGGAGAAAGGAAAGAGACAGGGAGTTTCTCATTTATTAGATTTATACAGTATACTGCCTTTTGTCTGAAGATCTCAGAGCGGTTCACTAGATAAAAATACAGGATGAAAGCACAAAATAAATAGTTAAAAACAAAACATTGACCATCGGTTAAGGCAAAACAACAACAACACCATAGTAGGTGTTTTCTGCTGTTAAGCATCATGTGCTCGATGACAATGAACGCAACAGCATGCCCAAATGTATGTATAAAGTTGTCCAATAGGCAAGTCTATTAGCCCCAAGCATCTTAGAAGCAGAATGAGACAGAAGCAACTGCAAGGCCAACACTGTGCCCTGTCTGACAGTGCAGAAGGTTTTGTTTCCTCCTTGTTTCCATCAGCCACTTTGACCTTTACACTTGCCTTTCAGCAAAGAGATGCTTAATTGATATAACTGACAGCTTTAAAAATTGGCATGTTGTTCTGCAGTGAGCACTGAATAGGTCCAGGTGGTAGCTGCGGTGGCCTCTGTTGAGACGAGTTTAATTTTCAGTTCAGTATGTAATTGATACATCAGATTTCAAAATGGTTCCAGTCACAGTGGTTTACATGTGTAAGCACTCGGGAGATAAGGCGTCGTGGTAGGTGGAGCTAAGCTGAAAACAAGCAGTGGCTTGACCAGTCCTAGAAAAACACAATTTGAGATTGCAAGGAGGAAGGACTGACAAATGTAAGCATGTATTTCTGCCATGTAAACAGCATTGGTGTAGCCTTGAAAATCATTTAGGGGGTAAGTCATCCAGTGTCCTCCTTCATTCACCTGCCCAGCTTTGACTGGTGAAGTACTGGTTCTTTGAGACAGGGAGAGAGATGGTGCCTTGGTAGATGTTGGCCATGCTGTTTTCATGCTTGGGAAGAGGTGGGCAGGCAAAAGGGTCTGTAGAAGAAGGGGTAGAAAAAGCAAAGACCTGGAAAAGCAGGGTGCAGGCATTTGAGAAGGCAGTAGCTGATGAGGGTGGAGACATAGGAAATGAGAGCTGGGACTTGAAAGTTGACAAAATGCAGCTGTCTAAAGGAAGAGTTGTAGGGACGCGGGTGGTGCTGTGGGTTAAACCACAGAGCCTAGGACTTGCCAATCAGAAGGTTGGCGGTTCGAATCCCCGCGACGGGGTGAGCTCCCGTTGCTCGTTCCCTGCTCCTGCCAACCTAGCAGTTCGAAAGCACATCAAAGTGCAAGTAGATAAATAGGTACCACTCCAGTGGGAAGGTAAACGGTGTTTCTGTGCGCTGCTCTGGTTTGCCAGAAGCGGCTTAGTCATGCTGGCCACATGACCCGGAAGCTGTACGCCGGCTCCCTCGGCCAATAAAGCGAGATGAGCACCGCAATCCCAGAGTCGGTCACAACTGGACCTAATGGTCAGGGGTCCCTTTACCTTTAAAGGAAGAGTAGATGCATACAAGAAATGTGAGAGGGAAAGGAAAACTGAGAGAGACAAAGAACAGAAAGGAGAGGTGCACACTGACCACGTGATATGAGATTAGAACATACAAATTTGAAATAATAATCAAATCTTACGGATCCAGGCACAAGGAAACATTCGAATTACAAAAAGGGAGCCCCAAGAGCACTGGATATATTCAATTGTTGAGCAGCAGAACTGCCGAGACTATTGGGAGTAATGAATACCTCTGAATAAGGACCTAGTTGCTGGATCAGATCAAAGGTCCATCTGGTCTAGCATTGCATCCTGCAGTGGCCAGCCAGATGCTTTCAAGGAGACCACAAGCAGTGCGTGGAGGCAACAGCCTTCCCTTCCTGATTACCCACAGCAGGAACTGATAGCTAGACACACACACAAGCTCCAAACCTGGTGGTTGTATTTTGCTGTTGTGGCTGATTGGCCACCCTGTCATCATGCCATCCAAGCCAGTGATCAGCATTGCATCTTGTGGCACTGGTTTCTAAACTGTCATTGTACATTCTGTGAAGTTGTACATTTTGTCCTTTATCTGCTGCCAGTCAATCTTTGTGGAGCTGTAGTATTATAGCTCGGAACACAGAGTAGTAGGGCTTTAATCTGTTTAATCTGTAGACTAATCTGAATCAACTAAAGCTTTAGTTGATTAATTGGTTGGAGAGAAATTTTAATCCGTGGGTTGGTAAATGAATGGTATACATCTTTTGTATCTGTTGGGGTTATTGTATGTTGCTGTGAAATAAAATGAAAATACTTAAGATGTTTTTTCCTCATAACCATAAGTACTACCTTTGTTAAGTTACACTATACTTTTCTCATTATCTCCTAAAAACACTAGTAGAAGTTTCATACAGCACAAATGAATATAAACACAATGGATTAATTGGTTAAAAGGCAGATAATTAATCAGCTAAACATTCTTTAATTTGTTGACAACCATACCAAATCTCACTGCTGTGAAAGAGATGTGGAGTCGCTTAGGAACCCTGAGCAACACTGAATTGGTAGTTGGTAACCTGCCTTGAAACCTTGTGAAAGAATAACCTAACAAATGTACCTATTATACGTTTTTATTATACTGTACTGCACTTGTGGTAATGAAGCATGATTGGCTGAATTGGTTCAGTGACATCGAATAAATAGCTTGCAGTCCAGCTTCTGTGAGAGAAGGGAAAGTTGTCCGTATGGCTGGGATTCAAATGTAACACAAGGAGGAATTGGGCAAAGGCTCCAGAAATATAATGATCAGGGAGACCAGGAACAAGGACGCTGAAGGCAGAATAGGCAGTGGACTGAGAAAGAGGACCCTATGGCTAGAGCTGGGGGAATTGGATTTGAGAAAAAGAGAAGTGCTGCCACAAAGGGCTAATAAGAGAATTGGTTCTGAAGAAACTCACAGTGCTCTTTGCTAAGGGAAGAGAAATCCTAGAAGAGCTGGCCAAGAGACAGTGGCTAAAGGAAGTTGAGCAAAGTAGGGAATGATCTGTAAAACAGGAACCAGAGGAAGCAATGCGTTGTAGAGATAGGGAGTTGAAGAGGGGGACAAGCCAAGGGGAAAGTACCACTGCTGCTGGGAACTATTTAGAGCCCATAAACAGTCCATGTTGGGTGGTAGTGGTGGGGACGAATATTTTATTTATATATGTGTGTGTGTGTGTGTGTGTGTGTGTGTGCCCTTTTAAAACATTCCAGTCCTGTGTCTAACCCAGCAATCAAAACCTCTGATCCACCATGCTGGAGGGGGTCTAAATGAGACGGGTGGACACTAGCCCAGCCTAGATCTGTTGACTTCTGATGGGGGTACGACAGCTTGCATGGCGAAGAGGGTTTTTTTAATAATCCTTCCACCATGGCTTTTGCAAGTGGAACAGCTGTTGACGTAACAGTGGCTAATTAAGCCCCCGCTGCTGCCTGCTAGGGGTTAGAGGTGTCCCATTAGTCTGCTATCAAGGACTATTTTTCAGTCACTGTTACCACCAGATAGTTGAGTTCTCTGAATGCCCTGAAACAGGTGGGGAACTTTTGACCCTCCAGATGCGGCAGAAGTGCAACTCACATCAGCCCCTGAAAACATGGCCAGCTGCCAGGAATGTTGGGAGTTGTAGTTCAGTAACATCTGGAGGGGCAAAGGTTTCCCCACCCTCACCCTAAAACAAGCATGAGACGTGGTGAAAAACTGCTTCTGTGTTTTCCTTGCATGAAAATGTTTTTTGTACTGTGGGTGCAAAATAGATACCTATTTCAGACCAAACACTTTATGAAACATGTTTCTTTATTATAGAGTAAGAAGTGTATAAAACATCAAAATGCACTGGGACTATTTATCAACATACTTGCTGTGTACGTATTTCCCCCCAACTGTGTCTCTGACTTGTGTTTGCTCATATACCTTGTTGCTCTGAAGGAGGCCCTAGATTTTTTTTAGTTGTTTTAAGAAGCATCAAACCGTTCCGTGTGCAACTTGGTTTGGAATGAAAATTTGGGGAGGTTGGGGCCATGTCTTAGTTCCCACAGTTGCATATTTTGCTTGGCTTGACACAGCACTGAGCACCCAAGTTCTGCCTGAGAAGATACGTCAACTACAATTATCCACCCCGAACCTCTAGGCAATTCTTTTAAGGCCCCAAACTGTTCTGAGTATTTTATGGGTTAAAAACCATGACCTTGAACGCAAATGGCTATTCTTCAAGAAGCTTTAGGAGAGAACAAATTCAACAATGATATTTAAGCATTCCTCTGGGAAATTACCTTTGTTCCCAGTCACAACAGATAGCTGTTACCCTGTGCCTGGGAGAAAAGGGGCTCAGGCAGACAGGACGAAATCACCATAACACATAATAGGTTTCACATGTTCCCAGACTCTGTATTTTGCTGTTCCACTTTTAAGGGGAGCAAGTCACGGACCTTTGGAGTTACTATACAGGTATTTCTTCCTTGTTCTTTTTTAAATTTTTGGTTGTATATCATTTAGGATTGGGACAGAAATTGTAAGGAGCGTGAATCGATCATACCTGTGCCAGTTACTTTATTAGCTCAGAGAAAAGAAATGAGCGAGAAGGCAATTGTGATTCCTATAATAATTGAGTGAAAAATGTTGAAGCTGTACCTAAGGTTAAAGGAAGTACAAACCTTTAAAACGCCTCCTATTCGCAAACTGCCTTAAATCTTATCTCCTCTATCTCTTTGGGGTTTTGCTAGGCTCGTCAAACAAGTTTGCGCAGCCACAAGTTAATCCTGCTCTGGTACAGCAGCAAGAATATGCTTTGCTGCTGGGCTATACAAAGTCCAGTGGCAAAGTTGAGGTCCCTTTTGGTGACAGTAACAATGCTTCTTAGAAACAACTTTTTATTTGAAAACAGGAGGAAAGGGACATCCTCTGTGCCCTGTTCCATTTCTTCACTGGCAAATCAGGTACCTTGGGAAAAAGGAGATTCAGTGGTACTTGTTAGATTTGAGCAAGGTTTGGGGTTTTCCCTCTTCTTTTGAAGTTGACTTTTATGAATGTAGACAGGTTGCTCTTAGGGGTGTTGTACTAACTGCTTAGAAGCAAATAACAATTGGTGGATCTTGAAACAGGAGATACCCTTTAGTAGTCAACAGTTTTGGCTGTTTTCCACGATAGGAAAATCTAATACAGGGGTAGGCAACCTAAAGCCAGATGTGGCCCAATCACCTTCTCAATGTGGCCTGCGGATGGTCCTGGAATCAGTGTGTTTTTACATGAGTAGATTGTGTCCTTTTATTTAAAATGCATCTCTGGGTTATTTGTGGGGCATAGGAATTTATCCATATTTTTTTTCAAAACATAGTCCGGCCCACCACATGGTCTGAGACTGAAAAAGGTTGCTGACCCCCGATCTAATAATTCAAAACCCACAGAATTTTCAGGTATTGCATTTATGATTAGTTGGATGAGACGTAACCAGGCAACTTAAAGGGGAGAGAAGGAAATGTTAACAAACATTAGCAAACATACTCACCCCTTTGTCCTCCCAGATGTTACATTAGATGATTACCAAAGAACTGCATTAAGCGATGAGTGATATCACAAAGAATTCTTCATTAATGCCCCGTTTTGCCCATAGCAAACAGAGACGTTTCCCATTGTTGGTGCCTTTTTTCACAGAATCATAGAATTGTAGAGTTGGAAGGGACCCTGAGGGTCATCTAGCTCAACCCCCTGCATGCAGGACCCTGCCCCCCATGTGGGGCCTGAACCTACAACACTGAGATTAAGAGACTCTACCAATTCAGTGATCCCTAGACGGCTTGTTGTATTATTGAAAAGTGCATAGGAGAAATTTAAACAGGGGAAACTTGACCTATTTCTGTGCTATTTTCACTAAAAAACAGAAACAAAACTTAGAGTGCTGCTTGAGGTGAGAGTCTCTTAACAGAACATTGCTTCCTACAATTATTTCAGGGGAGTTCAGACAAATAGGTAGAGTCTCATTGTGAGACTTTTGAGAGCTGAGTGTTCATTTGGACCCTGGGTGAGAACCCGGAGGCTGAATGTGTGTCAGAAGGAAAAGGAATTGATGTTGATTTTATATATATTAGTAGTTTAGGATTAATGTAACATTTCTGTACGAAACTGTTTATTATTGTAATATTTTGTTCTGTTGTCGCTTCAGTTTTTTTGTACACCACTTAAGAGATATTTTTTCGACATATTAAGCAGTATAGGAATTAAATAATCAAATAACAGAATAATATTTAGGAGCACTGTGTTGTAATGGTATAATGTAGTATTTGAGTCATACAGTAATCTTCTATATGAAGCTGCCTTTTACTGAAATATTGGTTCGTCTAGTCAAAACATGTCTACACTGGCTGACACCCGCTCTCCAGGGTCTCAGGCAAATTTGTCCTGGCCCTGTTGCTATCGGAGGACAGAGCCACATCATTTAAAACGCATTCAACACACATTTGGAGCACATTACTTCCCCCAAAGAATCCTGGGAAGTGTGGCTTGCCCCTTACAAATACACACTTCTCAGTACCCTCAACGAAGTACAGTTCCCCTTTGGGGGAAGTCGAGGGCTTTAAATATGTGTAAGATGATGATGATGATGATGATGATTTGTACCCTGCCCATCTGGCTGGGTTTCTCCAGCCACTCTGGGTGGCTTCCAACAAAGATTAAAAATACATTAAAATGTCACATATTAAAAACTTCCCTAAACAGGGCTGCCTTCAGATGTCTTTTAAATGTCAGGTAGTTGTTTATCTCTTTGACATCTGATGGGAGGGCATTCCACAGGGCGGGTGCCTGGACCTCAGTGTCCGGGCAGAACAATGGGGGTGGAGATGCTCCTTCAGGTATACTGAAGGATGCACTTTTGAATATATGGTGTGGATCTGCCCTAAAAATATTTCACTGCAGATCCTGGGGACTGAACCATGGGCCTTCTGTATACACGATACATTGACTTGTACTTTGCACTCCTCCCTCCTAAAGCAAGGGCAACCACTTCAGTATTTATTACAGATGGCACATTCTTTGTCCAGGAAACTGAGTGGATTAATTTAAATCCAGGCGAGTTAAAACCATTATTTAAATTGCCAAGAAAAAAAATGATCTAAGGTTGCGATCCCTTTACACACCTACCTTGCAGTCCCTCTGAACTCATTGGGACTCACTTCTGACCTGGTGTGCGTTTGACTGTACTGTAAGCCATTGATTTAAATCAGTTTTGGCATTGCATACTTCATACATTTCCTGAACAAGGATGTGTACTAATTAGTTGTAACAATATGTCATAGTACGTTATAATCATTAAAAGATATTGGTTTGCAACTGAGTAGAACCTTTTATACAATCTAGGAACAGAATCCAGTCTTGGAGCAGATATAAAATAGACCCAGATTGTAAGTTTCATTCCGTGCAGTAGGAGAGTTGCACGCATGGGGTACAACTCGTCTTCAGTTTATGGGATTGGTGGGGGGGGGGGAGTTAGGATCCAAGCCTTAGCCTAGGTGCCACCAACTTTATGCACCAACTCCCATTGGCATTTCACGGCACAGTTGCATCACATGACAGCATGGGTGCAGGGAACAGCCTTCGCTGCCATTTTGTTGCTGTGGGTTTGTTCTTAAGCCCCCCCCCCCAAATCTTTTTGTCATCTTGTCGTGCTTGATTTCCCCCTCCCTCCGCAGCTTTTAATCAGTAGACGCTGCTCCGTTGCTAAACTCTCTCCACTACTTAAATATAGTGAGAGGCAATCAGTACCCAATTACATATCTTCATATTAACTAATGAATTGCCTTTTTAGATATGCCACCACAGTTTAATAATAAATTTAATATCTGGATCTGATGTTTTTAAGTAATAACAATCTGAATATGTTGCCGAAGCTTATTATGTGCCGCTTAATTTGTATTGATGAAAACTTGTTAAAATTAAAAACGTTATGAGGTGATTTGTTTTTCCCTCATAGTGGTGGAAAAACCAAACAAAACAGCTTTTCTCTAAGATTTTACCAATAAAAATTATTCCTAGTAATTACTGTGCCAATCTTGTGCTGAATTAATGAAATTCTGCGATAGGGCTGCTCATTTACTGCTTCTTAAAGCAACTCCCAAATTACAGGGGGGAAATGTCTTCTTTTTTTTATGATGTGTTTGTCTCCCGCCTTCCTCGTGTATTTAAACGATGGCTCCAGCTCATGTATTTTTGGACTGTAGTGCTGGTGCCATTAAAGATAAATCACTAAAATGGCACCATTTTGCCGTTCTGGTAGATAATGAATTGGTGACAGATATTTCTGAATTCCGTTTTGAACGTTCACTCATATTCTCATTTAATTATGTGAAGCATTGTAACTAATCACTGCACTTTCAAAGATCTCACTAGAACAGGGATGTCAACCACCGTGATCTGGCTGGCTTCCAGGCTGGGTAATTATGTTCTGCCATTCTGAATTCCTCCCGCAGTTTCGACTGGATGTTACGACAATTATTTATTTACACTGAACACATATGAATGCTGGCTGCTTGCAGCGCGGTACTGCTGCACAAAAGCGGCAAAAATCCCAGCTCCCTAATAATTTTAAATTTTGTCTATAAAAAGAGGCGGAAAGAAGAGGTAGGGTTTCAGAAGATTGCGAGCGGGGAGCATGTATGGGGATCCTTTACCCACGTATAAAATGGAGGAAGAATACATTAGAAGGAAGGAGAACACATTCTTAATCATTAAAGATGCATGAATTTGAACAGGACAAAACGATAAGGGGAAACGGAAAGGGCCGCTTTATGGAGAGAATGATAGAAGCATATACTTTTATAAACTTGATGACTGTGTTCATGTAACTTCCTGGGCTGGCACCATCAGGGAGGAGAGAGATTCCACCCTCAGAAGCCCAAGTCACCTAACATGCATTGTGACCTAACACTCACTTCTTCAGCCTGTGTAGGGGTAGTATCCTGGCAACCTGTGTCAACTGGGCCAAATAATCTTATGGCTCCTTAAGGGCTGGCCTATACAGTGGTACCTCAGGTTAAGTGCTTAATTCATTCCAGAGGTCCGTTCTTAACCTGAAACTGTTCTTAACCTGAAGCACCACTTTAGCTAATTGAGCCTCCTGCTGCTGCTGCACCACCGGAGCACGATTTCTGTTCTCATCCTGAAGCAAAGTTCTTAACCGGAAGCACTATTTCTGGGTTAGCGGAGTCTGTAACCTGAAGCGTATGTAACCTGAAGCGTATGTAACCCGAGGTACCACTGTACATGCAGCTGAATGAAGGTGGTAGAATAGATGGAATCATTGCAGGTTGCAAGTGGGAATAATATTTTTTTTAATGTTCCCTCATGTTTTGGGAGGAGCACACGTAGGTTTCCTTCCCAGCTCTCTTCTGGCTCTGCTAGTTTTCTTATTTTCAGGAATATTCCCCCCCCCCCCCACAGGGAAGGATTAAAAAATGATGCCTCCCCTGCCTTCATCTGAAATTTTATCATCCATTCTGCCAGTTCTTCAGGGCTCCGCCACTGCATTACTGCCTTCCTTCTCATGCAGATCAAGCTATATTGGATATCCGGCCGTGAACTTTCATAGGGTACAACCCACAGCATCAATCACATGTCATGCATCTTATTTGATATTCATAGCTGTGGTGGTCATATCTGTACACTGCCGTGAATTCTGATATGCAATGGGGTGGTGCAAAAAAAAAAAATGTCTTAAATAAATAGAAATATCTGCCAGAAACTAGATGGCATGGCTCAGATTTTGTGATGTTAACAAGGGAGATTCCACATTTGTACTGTATTTAACAATTACCTTTTATTCTTCAAGAAAATTATAGAGGGTGCTTTTTACAAAGAAAATAGATAAATATCTGGAAGCAAGCAATGTTTCTCACCCCTTGCCTATCCTTCCTATTAACCTGATGCAGTGCAATTCTGTGCATGTCTCCTCAAAAGCAGGCCTCACTCGGTTCAGCAGGGTCTACTCCCAAGAGTAAGTTTGCTTAGAATTGCATTCTTACACACTTGGTCCATCTAACCCAGAATTGTATAAACAGGCTAGCATTGGTTCTCCAGGTCCTCAAGCCAGAGGTCTTTCCCAGTCTTCCTTCCTGCGACAACAAGATTTAGACCTTAGGACTTCTGTTTGCAAAACATGCCCTCTGTGGGTTTCGTCATAAGAACCTTCCACTTGACAGTTAGCTAAAAAGCCATCAAAAGCTGGTGATACTAAATGAAAGCAAAAGAAATCCACAAATGTAAATCGGGAGAAGCTTCACCAAGTTTGAAAATGCAATGACTATTTACGAAGCAAATCCCGATTGTATTAAGTTCGACTTAAAAAGCTGTTTCTTTGGATGTGAGCTGTGCAGTTGTCTGTGTGCCTTGGCTTTTTGCCCAGGTTACACGTTTCCTTAATGATAGGGGTTTGATCCAGAGCAGTAGAGCATGAGCAAGGATACACGATTTGCACGTGCATCAACAGGATGAAAGGCCTAATTAAATGGGTGTTGCATGCATGTGAATGGGATTTAAGCAGTCCCAGATCTGTACGTGGCAATCAGCTGCTGGCAAAGAACAGCCCCTTTCTCCTGGTGCATTGCATGATCCACTTTGGAACTTTTTGTATCGAGATCTTTATTTGAATAATAGTAGGAACAACATGCTGTGCCTGTTCCCATATTCACAGATGAAAAAGCACAAATGATAAGCGGAGTTTGAGAAACTAATATGTGTTTTTGTTTTGAACTACTGTCCTAGTAATTTGTGGCTGCAAGTGATTTTTGTTCATGTGTTTTTAATACCATTATAATTTTATTTTGGGGGCCACTTATCTGCTCATATCTTAAAGAAGGATGTGTAAGTAAGGCTTCAACCTTATGTTTGCATAGCAGGGAGCAAGTTCCATTGAAAGTGTGACTTAGCTTTTGAGTAAATGTGCATAGGATTGTATTGCATGCCTGGAATAGATCTCATTTTTTTTTAAAAGATATTTATTAAAGTTTCACAAAAACATAAGTTTACAAAATGAAAAAGGTCATATAAAAAGAAAAAGATACAAAAAAGAGAACATAGAAAAATACATAAAAAAGAAAAAAGAGGAATAAAAATACAAAAGACAAAAGACAAATAGCTAAAAAAAAGAATTAAAAACAAATCCGTTTTTTGTAACTTTGAACTCCTTAGCTTATTTCCTTGGCCTCCTCACACCTCCCCTTTTTGTATTCCCATTTAAATAATCAAATCAGCAAATCCTTACCCTCTTTCGTTTATCTTAACTCTGTATCTTAACATATCATAACTCTATATTTTCATCCATTATCAATTCATTTTTGCATATTCTTATTAACTTTGTTGCTAATGCCACTTATTTTCAATCCAACATCCTTCTAACATTCACTAATTTTACAGTATTTCTGAAGATAGTCTTTAAATTTCTTCCAGTCTTCTTCCACCAACTCTTCTCCCAGGTCTCGGATTCTGCCAGTCATTTCCGCCAATTCCATATAATCCGTCACCTTCATCTGCCACTCTTCCAGGGTGGGTAAATCTTGTGTCTGGAATAGATCTCGGCACTTCTTCTTGATAAAGATTTAAGGGTGGACATTGCACTGGATTAGTCTAATGGATTAGTCTTATTGCTCAAGACTCGTTTCAGATGTTACCGTTCACTTACTCGCATCTTAGACCTAGATAACATATGAGAAGGGTGCTTTGATCTGATAATCCAGACTTGGGTCTGGATTTACTTATAACACGTGAGAAACTAGATCAGTTACAATAAATGTTACTCCTGCCTCCTTAAAACCTGCATTGAGTAAAATCCAGTGACCAAGACTCCATGGGATTCATTATAGTCCTTCCTGTTATGGTATATAAGTTGCAAATTCTAAATTTACTAGGGAGTCTTTAAATTTTGATTGGGAACTTTTCTGAAAGCTATGTGGTTCATTAGTGTTTGCTTACATACCAATGCAGGAATAGTTTATTCCATTTATATGGCTTCCTGTTGAAAGCCTGCACACATTTTTAAAAACTGCCTTCCTTCCCCATTTTTCTTCAAGAGTACAGGGCAGCCCACAACAGCTAAAATTGAAGGGTTCGTGGTGTTGGAGAGGTGCATCTCAAAATACGACATTTCGGGCAGCCAAAATAAAAGGTTCTGTAAGGCAAAATTGTTGAAATAATTTCTGTACTAAAGCTACTGGAACGTGGCCAACAAATATACATATATACATATTTAAAAGATCTTAATGTGTCAGCAAATGAATAAATCTGTTATAACTAAAACAGGCAATGTTGGAGAACTATTTGTGAATAACCTTACTATAACCTTGGAAGAGTGTTACGGATTAATGAGTGTAAGGCCAGGGCTAGGGAGCCTCGGTTTCAAATCTCGGCTCTTCCATAAACCTCAATGGTTGAACTTGGTCCAGTCACTCTTTTTCAGCCTAACCTATTTCATAGGATTGTTGTGAGGTTAAAAAGTGGATTGTATGAGGTGTGTACGCCAGTCTGAACTCCTTTGAAGAAAGGCAGGATAAAACTGGAATGAAGAAAACATATAGGTCAAGGTGTGACCAAAATAGGAACAGAGTTGTCTTGAACCACAGCAAGAGTCAGGGGAAAGCAGCGATAAGACTAAAGAAAGGTCTGGAACTGCAACTATAGTCCTGTGCAAAAAATGATCTTGGGAAACAAACTAAACCCGAAGGCCTCAGGCGAAGTACAGTGGTACCTTGGTTTAAGAACAACTTAGTTTATGAACAACTTGGATTAAGAACGCTGCAAACCCGGAAGTAGGTGTTTTGGTTTGTGAACTTTGCCTTGGAATATGACCATGTTTTGCTTCCTGTTGAGTGTGTTCCATTTGTAAATTGAGTCCTCTGCTGCTATGGGAAAGCACGCCTTGGTTTATGAACGCCTTGGTTTAAGAACGGACTTCCGGAACGGATTAAGTTCCTAAACCAAGGTACCACTGTACCAAATATCAGTGATCTGTTTACTATCTACAAGATGAGTTTGCTGAACAAATGTTGAGTGCTTTAATCTTTGACACCTGTTGTGGATAGGCAGGTGCCTAGATCCAGACTTCCCAACCTCTAAAAACAAGTGGTCATAGCTGACAACACAAACCACCCATGTGGTGGGCAAGAAGTATCATGCAGGCATCTCCTTGATGCCGAATATAGATATCCTGCCCACTACTTCACTTGACACACATTTCAACTTTTTGCAGATGGTTGGACTGCATCCAGAAGGTGGTGGTTGTCTCTAGGGACCTTGGTAGGACAGGGATCAAATTGCAACCTTTTCATGCAGCTGGGTATTCACTGTGAGCTTCTTCCTGCATGTGTCTCAGCTGGGAGTGGAGTCAAATCTCGGCGTTCAGTAATTATCCCTCTTAGCAGTTAAAGCTCCATTTTAAGATCTATAACCTGTCTGAGTTGGTCAGTCCTCTACGTGGGTGGCCAAACTCCATCAGGGGATTGTGGCATACCTTGGCTAGGGCACAGAGTACAGGTGGGCTCTGTGTGTGGCCCCCAACACAACCTGAAGCTGCGTTGTACCTTCCCATCAGAGTTTCTTTCAGTTTTTTCCTAACTTGGCTGGGTTGTGTGTGGGGGCGAAATACTGCAGCCATATAACACCTTGCTTGAGGAATTTGTAGCCAGGGCCAGTCTGCTACCTGGTCAAGTTCAAGGTGTTGGTGCTAACATATGAAGCCCTTTCCAGCTCAGGACCCTTAACTTGAAGGATCGCCTTATCCGTTCAGTGTTAGAAACTGAGATATGAAAACTAGGAGCTAAATGGCACCTTAGACCTAGGTTATGGGCGCAACAACGGAATGTCTAGGAACACTTTTTTAATGACAAGAATACAAAGCTGAAAATGAACGAACTGCAGCTAAATTTTTATGTTCATTTTTCACATGGTCTAGTCCCTCCCCTGCCTACCCCCCCTAATATTCTTAAGAGGGTCTCTTCTCAAGTCTTCAGAGAGTAGCTAGAAGTGGGGAGGCAGAAAAAGGCCCTCCTTTCCTTCCACTCTGCAGTTTTAATCTGAAATCTTAGCCACGGTCTTGCGCCCAGAGCTCAGAAACTGCTCACGCTAATGAAATTCCCTGACGCAAAAAACACCTAGAACAATGGGAGTTTCGAACACTTTATCCCTTATATATCCAGTAGGTCACTGCGGTCTGCTGGAGAGCTTTTCCTGCAAGTTCTAAAGATATCAGAAGCTCACTCCACAGTAACACAAAGCAGGGCTTTCTGTATGGCTGCCCCCATCAAGAGAAACTGAAGACATTTCCCCCTGACAGATTTTCAGTTTGATGAATGAGTCTCTGCCATGGGTGTCTATTTTGTATTGGTTTTTTGTGTTTATTTAAAATATATCTGTTTGTTTGGGTTTTGTGTTGTTTTCACTCTTTCTCCGCTAGTTTTGTTGTGCATCACTTTGAGACGTGTGCGTTGAGTGTGATTAAGTAAATCATGTACATATTGCACATTACCATTGTTTGCATAATGTATGTAGTCTAAAAACATAAAGGTAGTTAGTACAGCCCCTGTTTGCTTGCACGATTTCTATTCTTGACCTCACCTGGACATGCAAATTGCAGCAATTTCTGCTCTCATTTCTGTTTCTGATGAAGTTCTCTGACATCCTACTTAACAGTTGGTGCTAAGAAAACATACAGATCTGTAGGTCCGTAGAAACATCAGTAATACATGGCATGTTGGGAACTTCAATTCCTCCTTTTTTCTGCTTCAGTCTGGAACCATGACTGTACCAAAATCAAGATATCTGTTTTTGTCTCTCTCTTCTCCCCGCTCCAAAATACACACTCCTTCCCTCTCTTTCCTCTACTTTGATAAATAGACATTTGCTCTCCTTTGCACCCAGGGATAGCCAAATATGCACATATGTAGCATCCCAAGACACATCCAGTCACAAGTCTGCACACATGTGGACCATCCTCTCAAATATATACATGGGCCCATTTCTCCCTTCAATCAATAGCTATGGATGGAAGCAGGGAAGTAGCCTTTGATGTTCTGTAGAAGGCAGACAAAAGCACTTCCTCTGCAATCCTTTTTTTTCTCTCTCCCCCTCCCCTCATTCCTGTCCATTCTCTGAAGCCACAGCCAGTTCCACCTTGGAACAAGCATTGATACACATCTTAAGGTGTATGAACACTGAACGACAAAGCTGCATGTTGTAGTCTTGTTTTAAGAACCTGTTTCTATTGACAAACAAATTCTGGGCTTGGTAATAGGATGAAATGCAATCCTCAAAAACAACAACACCCCAAGCTGCTTGATAATAATTTGACATATATGATGTTGTATTGCAAGCAGCATCCCTCAGGAGGAGATTTTGGGCCAGATTCAACGAAATGGTGGCTCTTGTGGGAGCAGTGAGTCCTGCTAGGGCAACAGGAATTCCCTCCCAAATTGGCTCTGGGGGTCAAGAGAAACCCCAGAGCAGTGTGTTGCAGCAGGTGAGCAGAAAAGCTTGCATTTGACAGCATGGTCGCATTAGCACACAGCTGAATTCCTTCTTTTGGATCCACTTCAATCCGTTTCTGTTCCATTGTTGGCCCCTCTCTCTGGATTGTTTGTGAGAAAGCCGAAACAGGTTTATTTCATAATTTGTCATCATCTCTTGCCCTTCAGGGCTTGCAGCAACTGTGGTTTTCCACAAAGTGAGGTGTGACACTTGGCTGGGTTGCAGCCGTTTCAACTCTGGGTCGTATTGGTAAGCTGCATCTTAAAATTTGCTGAAAAGCAAAAGGCTCCGTGCTGTGGCTTTCTGTCCTTGCAGAGAAACGGTCAGGAGCCATTGCTATAGCAGTACACCATTGTGACGGGTTGCTCTGTACCAGTGTTGTGAGCCAGGGCATGGTACTACTGCAAAATGGTGGGTTGATTCTTTTGCAGTTAAATGGCTGTAAGTAAGACATGGAAGAAGTGGTGTGGCCAAAGAATTATAAATATTTTACTTACACCCCACGGAAGAATATTTTTGGTGTCCTGTTTATGAATATATTAGCAGCCTCGTACCTAGTGCTGCTCTGTAACTTGAAGAAACAAAAAAAATCAGTGCATCCAGTTGTATCCAAACATAGACGAAAACCTGCTCCTCGATCTCGAGCCACCATGCAGAATTTGGTTACCTATCCAAATGCATAATGAACAAGCAACTTTCTGTCCTGTGGTCCATCTTGCCCAGTTCTGTCTACTGTGATTGCTTGCAGTTATTCAGGATCTCAGGTAGAGGTTCTTCCTAGATCTCCTACCTGGAGAACTTCCTAATAGCAAGGCGTGTGTTCCACCACTGAGCTATGGCCGCTTCACAACCCAAGCGCCCAGTAATCTGACAGCAGCCTGTTTTAGCAAACACTTAGCACAAAGTAGCCAATGTGATGAACTACAGCCGCCTCAATCCTGACTGCTGACATGCTGGTGAGAATTGGGAGTCCCAACATCTGGAGGGCACCACATTGGCTACCGAAGGCACAGCAGTCCTTTCCTCCTAGCCTGCTCTAGCCACTCTCTGCACTGCCAGTTCTGTATTTTAAATATTCTTGCATGAAGATACTTTTTCTTTTCTTTATCTGTTGCAGGCTTAAAAACTGAAAGTTTTCTTTTTCCCGTTTTGGTATAATGTGTGTCAAAACACACAGGACAGGGTGATGCAAAGGCAGCCTAACAAAGAGCAGCAGTGCCTATTTTTTTACTCCTGCAAGCAAGCAAGCAAGCCTGGGCCTCTGTTTAGCACGTTCTTCATTCTGATAGTTTGGTGTTAGGAACCTTTCTCCCTGGTCTGGCTGATTTCCCTGTAGTTTCTGCCTTTAGCCAGAACCTGCCTGAGTCCTGGTCTGGGGAAAAGGCGGGATATAAAAAAATAAAATACAACAACTATAATAATATATCTCTAAGGTCCCAAATATAAGCATTGACTCTGCAGATCTACTTTCAGCCATTTGTTGTTATCCCATTCCTGTTCATGATACCCACACCATGCATTTAGAGCACATGGCTTTCCCCCAGAGAGTCCTGGGATATGTAGTTTACCGCTCACAGAGCTTCAGTCCCCAGCACCCTTAGCAAACTACTGTCTCTTAGCAAGCTACTGTCCCAGGATTCATTGAGCAAACTGATGTGCTTTAAATGCGTGGTGTTGATGCAGTCCTGTGCATTTTGCCTCCCAGGCGGCATTCAGGTGTGGAATCTTATTGCGTATGTTTCACTGGTTATAATGCTAGCGCTTCTATCCTGATCTTAACGTTCCTTTTGCACTGCAGTAGCTGCTGTGTTATGGAACTGTGACTCTTTGATTGATATGCTGCCACATCTCACAAAATTTTAAATGGCAGGAAAGAACTGGGTACTGGGATACTGCTCCACATTTCATCATATCAGGAAAATTACAGTGCAACCTTCTGCAATTTTCCAAGTTAAAAGGGTTGCAAACAATTCCTCCCCCCCTCCCCAGATTTCCAGAAGGGGCTTTTACATCACATGAAACAGGAAGATATAAAGAAATGTTGGGAAGGTGGAATAAAATGCCATCTGAACGCAACCCCAGTAAGCCCTTATTTGCTGTTATGGCAGGATTTAAGATTTTGTTTTGTCCCTATTAGAGTAAGTAGCGCGTGCGCGCACACACACACACACACACACAATGGAATAAATTCTTCTTCCACATAATTGAAGGGAATTTGCTTTCACAGGATCTTGTGATGGTCAATAGCTTAGGTGACCTTAAAAAATGGGGGGGGGGGGAATAGATGCGAAAAAGCACTAAAAAATTTCTTTGAAAAGGGAAAAGGATTAGACTAGTTGCATGAAATCAGATCCACCAACAACTGTTGCCATGATGGGAATCAGAAGTTGCCACGGTATTCCTGCCCTATGGATGAATTTTCTTCCAGAGGCAACT
Organism: Podarcis filfolensis; assembly: GCF_964270895.1. Taxonomy (NCBI): domain Eukaryota; kingdom Metazoa; phylum Chordata; class Lepidosauria; order Squamata; family Lacertidae; genus Podarcis; species Podarcis filfolensis. Next base: position 44,807,852 of record NC_139614.1, on the reverse strand, counting down.
CGGCCTCCCAAATAAATAAAAAAGGCATTATAGACAGAACAAAGCTGTAAGATCAGCAGATGCATCATAGCCCTGCAGTTGCTGGTTCAGGTGACTGGCTTGCGTTTGTAAACTCACATGGCTGTCATTTGATTCCATTTTTTCCTCTCCTTGTTCCTGTCTAGTATCCCAGCATCTCTGACGTCTGCATAAATCATTGGCCTTCATCATCATAAGCCCCTGACAATTTTTGAAGTAGGTGTTTCTTTTGTTCTTGCAATGTTGTGTGTTCTTGTCAGCGGCCCCTTTGCCTAGGATTAGATAACCTCACGTATATAAAATCCAGTTGCGAAGGAGTTCACCTACTGATCACTTCCTGCTCTCAGTTCAGTGCCCACTATTGTATTCTAATCAATAATCTGGAGTGCAATCAGGAGCAATGTTCAGAATTCACCAGGTGCATTTTGCACCTGGCTATCGGCCACCTGCTCCCCATTGAAGATGCCCCATTGCCAGGATGGTACCTGACGTCTCCACCATCTGGAGGTGCATGCCAGGGGATCCTTGGATCCTGACTGTTTTCACACGCTAACAGCGCATCCTTTGGAATTCTATCTGGGTTATTTTATCTGCACAATCGGAACGAATTTCAGGAACAAAAAAATGGTATTGAAAAATACAACTTTCGAGCTACCTGGCCCCAAAATGGCAGTTAGACATTCTGTTTAAACCCTGGTTCAAGGCACCATTTGGCACCTATATATCTGAGTTTCTAACACTGCTATAAGGAGCCAGGTTTCTGGAGGGAAGCCATATGTTAGGGGTGACAGATGCCAGGCTTCTCTGGGCAAACTGACTAGAATCTTCCTTGTCCAGGATTACGAACAATAGTGTAAGCATATACTGAAGGTGGCTGTACAGTAGTACCTCTGGTTGCAAACGGGATCCATTACGGAGGTCCGTTTGCAACCTGAAAAGAACACAACCCGCGTCTGCGCATGCGCGGGTCACGATTTGCCTCTTCTGCGCATGTGTGTGACGTCATTTTGCTCATCTGCGCATGCGTGAGTACCTTTGGGTCGCCCCGGGATACAACCTGAAAACGCGCAACCTGAAGCAAACGTAACATGAGGTATGACTGTACAGTGGTACCTCGGGTTAAGAACTTATTTCATTTTGGAGGTCTGTTCTTAACCTGAGGACCACTTTAGCTAATGGGGCCTCCCACTGCCACCGTGCCACCGCTGCACGATTTCTGTTCTCATCCTGAAGCAAAGTTCTTAACCCGAGGTACTACTTCCAGATTAGTGGAGTCTGTAACCTGAAGCGTATGTAACCTGAAGCGTCTGTAACCAAGGTACCACTGTGTATAACAACCAAAACAATGCCAACAGCATTGGGATGGGTGGGTGGGAATCTGCTCTTGTCGAACTGTCCTCCAACTCCTGGTCAACTTTACTTTTTATGTGATTCATCTGTTTAGGCATTTTAAAGCTCTGAGCCGCCTTGGGTGCCTTGACAGAAAGGTGGTACATAAATGCAAATACACTGTTGTATGGAACGCAACGTTTAATATATACTGATAGAGGAATAATCCTCCGAGGCACTTAACATTAAAATACACGTGCCACAGTGAAACAAACAATTGCATATGATAAGGGGCAACTGTGAAAAGCATGAGGCAGAACTGTGGTTGTTGGAGACAGGCTAAACGTGGATAACAGAGACTGCAGGAAAAACCCCTCTGTAGCAGCTCATGCAAACACATTTTAAAGACTATAATGCGAACCAGATCCTCTGATCCGAAGAGGCAACAGGACCGCTGTGGGCATTCAACTGTCTGTTGAGTGACCAAAGAGACATTGTTCTAGATATAGGTAGGTAGCCGTGTTGGTCTGCCGTAGTCAAAACAAAATAAAAAAAATTCCTTCTAGTAGCACCTTAGAGACTGACTAAGTTTGTTATTGGTATGAGCTTTCGTGTGCATGCACACTTCAGAAACACACTTCAGTGTATCTGAAGAAGTGTGCATGCACACGAAAGCTCATACCAATAACAAACTTAGTTGGTCTCTAAGGTGCTACTGGAAGGATTTTTTTTTATTATTTTGTTTCAAAGAGACATTGCGACAGTCTTAGCCAACCTGGTGCCCTTCAGACATTTTGGCTATGCTGGCTGAGGCTGATGGGGTTTGTAGTCCAGAATGGAGGCTGCAATAAGTTAGGGTTGCCATACGTCTGGAATTTCCTGGACATAGCCGGAATACAGTAGTCGGAATCAAGTGTGTAGGGAGAAATGGCTGGGGAAATCTGGACGTATGGCAGCCCATGTCTAGTTTTTGCCGAATTTCCTTAAAGCTGAACAACTTTTGCATCCGGTGTTTTACTTTTTGAAAGATGGCAACCCAAAATAAGTGGTGTTAGTTTACTCTCTCGGGAAAGTTTTTATCCTGAGGCGTCCATTCAGACCTACAGTACTTGCTCACATTACGAAACACATTTGCACAATGCTATCTTCTTGTTTTAAATATTGAAACAATGTTACTCGAATTGCCATTTTGTATATTAGCTGGTACCTTTTTCCTAAGCAATGGCATGGGAATGCGAGTTACAAAGTTGAATGTGCATTACATAAACTGATTTCGTGTTGCGTGGTTGGTCCTGCAAAGACAGCAGACCTTGAAGTTGTTTTGCTATCATTTTTTTCAGCAAGATAGCCTCCCTTAACACATACACACCCCTTTTGAGTTTCCAAAATCTGAAGCTCACAAAAATGAATTTGCTCTTTTAAAAAATGAGATTTTCCCATAATACAGTGAAATTGCGAAAACAAACAAACCTTTATTTATTTATTTATTTGTTTATTTATTTATTTATTTATTTATACAAACATACATACATACATACATACATACATAACATACATACCCCGCCCATCTGGCTTGGTTTCCCCAGCCACTCTGGGCGGCTTCCTACGAAAGGTTAAGAATACATTAAAACATCAGTCATTAAAAACTTCCCTAAACAGGGAAGGAGAACAACAAAACAAAGGAGAAAAACAAGAAGAAAAGAAACAAACAATAGAAATAAAGAGAGGAAATATAGAGAAAGAAAAAATAAAATAAATCAAAAGAAAAGAAAGTTTAGCAAAAAAATACAGAAAAGGAACTTCTGATTTTCCTTCTGTTTACATAAAAGAATAAAATATGATTACTTAAAACCTTCGGTCCATGCGAACATCCATCTTCTCCACTTTCAGTTAAACAGTACTGTATTTCCTTTAAGTTAAAGTGTCTCAGAATCAATCATTTCTTTTTCCCCAGGAAAAGTCTGAGATGGGGTCCCTAATTGTTATTATTATTAATAAATGTTAGCCATATTTTATCTCTTATTGATTCCCAACACTATTACTCCATACTGAGTGAGAAGATGTTGCTTTTAGGGAGTAGGGGAGCAAGTCGTTAAGCCCCGGGATGCACAAATGCCACCAAACCTGTTTAGAGGATTTTTGGGTATCAGTCACTGATATTAAAATTTAAGAAGACTGTGTTGATTCTCTAGGGTGTCACTTTCCTGATCACAGCAGTTTATAGATTCTAAAAGGGGATCTGTTCATCTGTTGCAGGGGGGGAAAAGAACAAATAGTCTTGTGGCACATTGCAGATTGACAAATTTTATTATGGTATGGACTTTATGTGAGTCGGGAGGGGGAAGCTGTATTGGGTTCAGAGGGAAATGTCCAGAAAGTAGCAGTTCAGTTGGAGCTAGAATAAAATAAGCACAGTGATCCTTTACAAGAGCACCTAAAATATGCAATAAAAAGCAATAGATGGTTTGTAAATGGATGTAATAGATATTTAAAATTATTGGGTGGTTTTGATGTCAGGTTGTTTTTTTTATTGGCTTTTGCGGATGGATTATTCTGCCTTTATTCAGCTGATTTATTTATTTATTCTTTTATCTATAACATTTTTATCCTGTTCTAAAGCCAAAGAAAGGCTCCAAGAGCGGTTTACAGACAGACAGTCGCTGCCTCAAACTTACAAACTGAAAGACATAGTTCTCCTTCCTTAATTAAATTGAAATTCTGTTATGAAGCCTATGAGCTTTGATATAGCCTAAGACAAATGCGGGTGGAGCTCTGGGTTAAACCACAGAGCCTAGGACTTGCCGATCAGAAGGTCGGCGGTTCGAATCCCCGCGACAGGGTGAGCTCCCGCTGCTCAGTCCCTGCTCCTGCCAACCTAGCAGTTGGCAGTCAAAGTGCAAGTGGATAAATAGGTACCGCTCCGGTGGGAAGGTAAACGGCGTTTCCGTGTGCTGCTCTGGTTCACCAGAAGCGGCTTAGTCATGCTGGCCACATCACCCAGAAGCTGTACACCGGCTTCCTTGGCCAATAAAGCAAGATGAGCGCCGCAACCCCAGAGTCGGCCACGACTGGACCTAATGGTCAGGGGTCCCTTTACCTTTAAGACAAATGTTTCAAATGCCAGGAATAAGTCAGTCCCTGCCCTCAGAGAGAGGAGGCCCAAAATCGGCAGAGAGGCCCTCTTGTGTCATCTCTGCCTTTCCCTCTCCTACAGCCTGATGGACTGGCAGCTTTAGATGACATTTATTGGGGTAAAAACCACATATTGCTTCTAATGAGGCCACATACCAAAGTTCATTTCCTGTTGGATTTATGGAGCTTCATACATAGTCTTGCCCTGGATTCTATCTTCTGTATATTGTCCTTTTGCATCCTGCCAGCATACAGAATGCTCGAATTGCAGTTGGAACTTCCAGAGTCCTGGTGAAAATTTTGTTTAACTTCTCTTCTCCACCGGCTGCAATCCGGAGAAATACACTGGTCTGACTTGTTTGTGTAGTGCAGGCATAGGCAAACTCGGCCCTCCAGATGTTTTGAGACTTCAATTCCCATCATCCCTGACCACTGGTCCTGTTAGCAAGGGATGATGGGAGTTGTAGTCCCAAAACAGCTGGAGGGCCAAGTTTGCCTATGCCTGGTGTCGTGGGACTTTTCCCAACCAAGCTTGAGTAATATTTCCTTTTCTCTCTTACTCCCCCAACAAATTCCCAAAGGGGTCTTTGCAGCTTAGGAATGCTTTAAAAGCCTTTGAAGCCAAAGCGGGAAGCCATGGAGCAAGGAAGCGAAAAAATATGCATATTCTCTTACGTAGATAAAATAGATTGTTGGGTCCTCACCATTTTGATTTATTGATCTTTTTAATCCCTTTCCCCTCTCTCCTGGCTTATTGAATTCTGCTTGACAGATGTCTTTGAATATCTAGCTGGTATAAAGTAATCTGTATATACCCTACGTCACTCCTCAGGATTCTCTGTTTTAAACGGAACTGTGTCCATCAGTCCTTTACTGCTTGTGAATATTTTTGGGTAAGAGGTCTAAATGCATAAAGTTAGTGCTAATAAGACAGATTGGTGGAGGAATGAGAATTTTAGACTATCAAACTATTACAGGATTGGAGGTTTACTTCAGAATTTTAAAGTAAAGGCAATGGCTGATTTGCATAGGGGGTTACATTCCTGACCCCGGGCGGTGTGTGCATAAGACCATTACACTCTGTTACAACCCCGCCCAGTTAGGCTCCCTTTTCTGGCCACTTCCAGGTCTCTGTGATGTGTTCAGTTGTGCGTCAGTCGATTGTTGCCTGGAATGCATGTTATAATGGAGATTATGTGTCAGAACAGAATAATAAGCCAGTATTTAAACATCAAATCTCGTCTTGTGACACCTTAAAGACTTAAGGGTTATAGGATGTATCCAACTAAATTCTAGTGGGCCTTAGTTAGCCATGCCCATTAATTTCAATGGATCTGCTCTGAATGTGACCATCATTGGATGCAGCCCTGACATATTTATTATGGCATAAGCTTTTGTCGACCACAGTCCATTTCATCAGATGAAATCGGCTGTGGCCGGGAAAACTTATCCCACAGTAAAGAGATTCATTATGTGAAGCAGCAAGATAAAGAACTTGGCAATGTGAAGGAGCATCTCGGGCAGTATAAATGGAAAACAGAAAGTTGTTTTTCCCCCTTTGTCTTTCACATAATATTGAGATGGAGTTGGTACCTCTCTTTTGGAGAAAATTATCTGTATAGGGTCCAGTACCAGCTGAAAGAGGTAAACTACCAAGAACTATTGCCTGAAAAGGTAAAAGTATCAAGCTGAGGTCCTACAAACAATATGTGATATTACTGGATGTATGTTGCCAGATGCTCTGAGGGAAAAGGTGTTTATTTTCCAGATCCTGTGAAGCATGAGGCTCTTACTTGAGAGTTTAATCATGTACATATCTATTCAGTAGTAGGTCTTACTGAGTTCAGTGGGGCTTACTTCCAGGTAAGAGTGTCTTGCTGAGAGAACCAAAATTGACAGAGACGTTTATCGCTATTAAAGATGCAGCTTGTGTTCTAAGTTTGGGCATCAGCCTCTGTTTGGCAGTGCGAGGTGTTCCCTAGGTGTTCATCTCATTCCATTTTGTGGTAGCTATGACTTGCAATGCAAGGTCAACTTGATCAAATCCTTACAAGCAAAAAGAGGGCAGTCCTTTTCAAGGCTAAGCGTAGACATTTGATTTCTAAGTGTTCCCCACTCATCTCTTTTCTTTTTGCCCATCTTGCGTTCTTCCCTTGCTGTTGAACTGCCTTCTGTGTCATCTTGGGAAGTTCTTCATAATTCACACCAAATAGAGCTGTCTAAAAAGAAATAGGAAGATGAGCTGATGACCATTGCAGTAGTTTTCTAAACAGCAAGGAGTTAGTCCGTGAACAACGTGAATTTGTGGATAAGAGAATTATTGTTTTCACTGTAAAAATGTCTCCTATTGCCCTAAACTTGTTTTATAGTAGATATTCTACCATAAAGTGCCAATAAAACGTTGCACAATGCAGATGCAAGCAGTTTCATGTTGGCTGTTGGCCAGATATTAACAGCAGATGAATAAATGTTTCCAGTTTGAAGCTGTGAGCTGTTTTAGTTACTGCTGTTTCTTAAATGGAAAGCACAGTTTATTGTTTGCCTTCTAATTTAAATTATAATTGAAAACAATGGAGAAACACAATAAAGTTAAGAACTTGCTTGTAATTTGGACATGCTTGTCTGTATTTTCAGGTTATTCAGTGCGAAGAGCTGATTCAAAAGGCACCCGTGCTTCAGATTTAGAATTTATTTTATGTTCATTAGCAGCGGCAAAAAAAGGCCCCCTGAATGTTTCATATTCTGTAAAAGACAATTCATGTTTGGGATGCTAGAATTTTGGATATATCACTAGTAATAAAATTTGCTGATCGTGACAGCGGTATGACAAATGTGCAGACAAGGACCACTTTTTTGGGAATGAGCATTATAATTACTGTGTTGAATCATCTGAATTGTTCTCTTTAATATTATAAGTATTTTTACTTGAAAACATTTTTTAAAAACATGCATAGGTGAAAATGATGAAAGTTGTGAATGATGGTTGGAATTATTTAATCCTGACTGGAATTAGAACAGGAATGGGAAAACTCTACTATGGACTCCAATGAGATTGTTAGCTGCTTTGAGACTCCTTAAGGCAGGCATCCCTGACCACTGGTCCTGTTAGCTAGGGATGATGGGAATTATAGTCCCAAACATCTGGAGGGCCGGAGTTTGCCTATGCCTGCCTTAAGAGGAGTGAAAGGCGGGTTTTCAAGTCCAAACTCTTCTTCTAACATCAGATTTTCTGTGCGCAGGGATTTTATATTTAACCCGTACTATAAACATGTATTCTATTCTGTACTCATACAGAGTAGTCTTACCAGTCCATTTGTAAGGGGACAGTACAAAGTTCAGTCAAGACACTGCTTTGATGCAGGGTATGTCATGCGTGCAACAAATGTGGGGTAGATAGCGGCCCACTATACAGTTTGAAAGCCATGCATGGAAGGTACTATGCAGATGCATCTTTCCCCAGTGTTGGTAGGACAACAGCCAGAACGTAATGGTGAAACCACAATGGATATTTTTGACACCCCTCTTCCACTTCCCGCTATGATTGTGCAGCACTAAAAAAATAATAATCACATCTTGGTATAGTACTTTCATATAAAATCCGTGTGGTCATGGCTTTCTTTTCCGAGTGTGGTGTAGTGGTTATAAGCGGTAGATTCATAATCTGGGATTCGCTTCTCCGCTCCTCCACATGCAGCTGCTGGGTGACCTTGGGCTAGTCGCACTTCTTTGTAGTGTTTGTTGTGGGGGAGGAAGGGAAAGGGGAATGTTAGCCGCTTTGAGACTCCTTAAAGGTAAAGGACCCCTGACAGTTAAGTCCAGTCGCGAACGACTCTGGGGTTGCGGTGCTCATCTTGCTTTACTGGCCGAGGGAGCCGGTGTTTGTCCACAGACAGTTTTTCCGGGTCATGTGGCCAGCATGACTAACCAGAGCAGCGCATGAAAACGCCGTTTACCTTCCCGCCGGAGTGGTACCTATTTATCGACTTACACTTTGATGTACTTTCGAACTGCTAGGTTGGCAGGAGCAGGGACCGAGGCTCCTTAAAGGGTAAAGGGGACCCCTGACCATTAGGTCCAGTCGTGGCCGACTCTGGGGTTGCAGCGCTCATCTCGCTTTATTGGCTGAGGGAGCCGGCGTACAGCTTCCGGGTCATGTGGCCAGCATGACTAAGCTGCTTCTGGCGAACCAGAGCAGCGCACGGAAACGCCGTTTACCTTCCCGCCAGAGCGGTACCTATTCATCTACTTGCACTTCAACGTGCTTTTGAACTGCTAGGTTGGCAGGAGCAGGGACCGAGCAACGGGAGCTCACCCCATTGCGGGGATTCGAACCACCGACCTTCTGATCGGCAAGTCCTAGACTCTGTGGTTTAACCCACAGCGCCACCCGCAGGTAGTGATAAAGCAAGATATCAAATCCAAACTCTTCTTCCCTACCTTTTTTTTAAAAAAAAACAACAACAACAGATTGCATTGTTGGTCATGCAGTGGAGATTTCCCATAGAACCTAGAAACTCCCGTTTTAGCTGCTCTTGCAGATTTATAAAACAGGCAGCCCTCGGCATTATGTGTAAATCATACCTTTAAATGATAGTTTCCAAAGGCCAGAGCTGCTTAGCTTCCAGTATAACATTGCCATTGTGTTGAAATACATAAAAGCAATGTTAGCTGGTGATTCGGCCAGGGGAATAGTTCTTCTAAGCCCTCTGCTGTATTGTGTGTTATCAGGAAGTTGTGTCTTTTATTCTCTGAGTGGTATTTCCCTGTCCTTCAGTACCGTGCTTTAAAAAAACACACTTCCAAGAAAACAAATCCGTTCAGCAGCAAATGTACTTACTCCAGCCCTTGCTCTGCCATTATTTACAAAAATACAAAAACACACCCATGCAGTTTTAGTGACGCCCACCAGTGAGTTGCAGCAATAGAATGAAACACTTGAGTACGGTTGGATTGTGCAGCTTTGATCCTGCAAATCTTACTTGAAAGGCTTTGTCATCTCCCAACATAGTCTTTCCCACAGAAGCATAGAATTGTCAGGTTGGGAAGGGACCCCAAGGGTCATCTAGTCCAACCCCCTGCAATGCAGGAACCACTATTATTAAATTTGTATACTGCCCTATACCCTCATGTCTCAGGGTGGTTACAACATCAAATCACTATAAAAAACACAAAATTCACAATAAAAACCAAAAACAACCCAATAATCCCCCCTCCCCAACACATTTTAAAAGGACATTGGTTGTTTGGAAAGGCAAAGTCAAATTTTTACTGTACTACATAACAACAACAACAAAATTTATTATTTATACCCCACCCATTTGGCTGGGCTTCCCCAGCCACTCTGGGCGGCTTCCAACAAAATACTAAAATACAGTAATGCATCAAACATTCAAAGCTTCCCTAAACAGGGCTGCCTTCAGATGTCTTCTAAAAGTCTGATAGTTGTTGTTCTCTTTGACATCTGGTGGGAGGGTGTTCCACAGGGCGGGTGCCACTACCAAGAAGGCCCTCTGCCTGGTTCCCTGTAACTTGGCTTCTCGCAGTGAGGGAACCACCAGAAGGCCCTCGGCACTGGATCTCAGTGTCCGGGTAGAATGATGGGGGTGGAGACGCTTGGATGCTTGCAGCCTTTAAATGGTACATAGTTCTTCAAGATGCTTACAGAAGCATGCTGGAACAGCTCCAAAGTCAAAAAAATTATGTGAAGTTCACACACCACACATCCCTCACATCCTCCTTCCAGACAAGCAAGAAACATGATCACATGGTAGAGCTTGAGACTCTTAATATCAGGGTCATGGGTTCAAGTCCTGTGTTGGGTGAAAGATTCCTGCATTGCAGGGGGTTGGACTAGATGACCCTTGTGGCCCCTTCCAACTATGATTGAATTATATGACCCAGGCAGGAAAAGAAGCACTCAAGGGGAGGTGTAGCCTGTTGAGAGGGTGTGTGGCCTGGGGAGAGCCCCAGAGACTGGAGAGCTGCATTTGTTCCCCAGGCCTGAAGCTCCACACCCAACTAGTAGGTGAGCCTGTAAATAACTTGTATTGTATGTCATCATCTTGGTTAGAGAAAGTAAACCAGCTTTTCAGGATTGAGTATGGCAAAAGCAAATCAGATTTGCATCTTTAGAGATGTGGCAAGTTTTTGTTCCTTATCCCCAACTTTCCTGGCTGCAGGAAAGCCAGTGTGGTGTAGTGATTAAGAGTGGTAGACTCGTAATCTGGTGAACCGGGTTCGTTTCCCTGCTCCTCCACATGCAGCTGCTGGGTGACCTTGGGCTAGTCACACTTCTTTGAAGTCTCTCAGCCCCACTCACCTCACAGAGTGTTTGTTGTGGGGGAGGAAGGGAAAGGAGATTGTTAGCTGCTTTGAGACTCCTTCGGGTAGTGATAAAGTGGGATATCAAATCCACACTCTTGTATTTGATCTCCTGCTGCACTATAATTTGGCTGCACTACAGCATCTCATAGTCTTCACACTGAATATGTTGAATTGTCCAGGATCTGTAGAAGAGCGTTCCTGCGAAAGAGGCAAGTAAGGAAACCGAGATTGCAACTTAACATGCTCAAAGTGTAACAGTGTTAAGAGCACGGATACCAGCTTTATGTCCAGTGAAACATACAAGAAGGAAAAGAGAGAGACTGAGATTTCAGAAAGTTAAAGGGTTTGGGTTAGGATCACTTCCAGCGCTACATTTATTTGCTTTCCTTTTTAAAAGTAAATAAACCGAAGCAGCCACATTATGGCTGAATACTGTATACACATCTTCATAATGTTGGAAAGGTCAGGTAGGAGTATGAGACTTGTATCTTGCAAAGCTCGGGGGACTTTGCAGGAGTTTATATTGTTGCTCGTGCATAACTACTTGCATTCCTTTAGTTTCTTTAAGCACTAACACAGCCTCAAAGAAACTGCACAATCATTTGTCTTGCGTAGCTGCTAACACCCTGTTCCTTTTTTCTTCCACTCATCACTTCCTGAGTGAGTTCTCTCTCTTTAAGTGGTTGGTATGCCTTCTAGAATACCGTATTTTTCTGTGTATAAGACTAGGTCCCCCCCCCCAGAAAATAATGTCAAAAATTTGGGGGCGTCTTATACACGGATACATCTCCCCATATTTTCTTAAACCGGAGCCCCCCAAAATGGGGAGCATCTTATAGATGGAAAAATACGGTATTTTGTTGACATAAGACATTTATGGTCCGGCACTGTGGCTATAGTCTTCTCTACACAGATTAAGAAAATAAACACAATCAGGGAACCATTGACAATGGAGTGAGGCCTTCATTGCCCTATATACTTGCCGCCAAGGTCTTTGAAGAATGGCAAAAGGGTGAGCCCAATGGATGCTTAATCGTGAAGATTGTGATTACAAAATCAGGGTATGCTGGTTAGCTTTCCATGGATTATATTGAGTAAGTTAGAGTTAAAAGGTTATCAGGTATTTCAGCCTACTGTAGGCTTACACCTACCACAACCACAACACATTGCAGGGCCTCGCAAACATCACACAGATATGCTCAGAGTATTGGAATACTCCATCTGTTTCCCCTCAAGAAGGATATTGCTGTGATGCTTACCATGCCAACTTCCTCTTAACTTTTACGAATTGCTCGAATTGTTTAACCCAGTGATTTAGAAACTCTGACCTATAGGCCACAAGTGGTCTGAGAGACCACAACAAAAACAGTAGAGGAAAACTCTTGAGATAATTGCCAGAGGAGGCAGTGACTGCTGATGTAATTACTGATCTTTTCTTTAAACCTGAAAACTTTGATCAGTTTAATCAGTAGATTGTGCCGTGTGTGCTTACCTGGGGGTAAGGCCCTTTAAACTCACTGGGGCTTACTTCTGAGTAGGAAGGCAGAAGATTGCACTGTTAATTAATTCAAACTTCAGCTGATTAACTGAGGCAATTAATTTTCATTACTGATGGCAAACTTAATTGGTGGGATTGAAAGCTAAGGGTACATGAGTTTTATTTTTTGATGGTGTTTTGATTCTAGTGTTCACAGTAACAGGGAAATTTAAAGATAAGTATTGTTAACACAGGGGGCTGATAAGGCATGTCTAACTGGGGACCGTTTTCAAAACTGCTTCTCATATGATCCCGAAAACATGTTCCCCCAAGAAGGATATTTAGCTGGAGCCAAACAGAGCACTGCCCAGCATGTGTGTATCTGAACCCTCCCCAAGCTATAAAGGTATGCCCACATGGAGACTATAGAAAAAGAAGGATTTTGTTTTTGAAAATAAATGTAATTTTAGCAATAAACCACAGCACTTTACACTTGCAGTTCTGGTCACACATAAAGCAATATTCTAACACAAACATAGGCCTAATTTAAAGAAATAAAAGTTCTAAACTAAAAGGGGGGAGGGAAATTCACTAGAGAATGTGATCAATTAAAATTCTTTAATTGGCTGACAGTCTTGTGTGTGTGTATAATATATATATATATATATATATATATATATATATATATATATATCACAGAACAAGCATATCTATGATGCAAGTGAAAAAGCATCTATGAAAAAGATGGTGTGGGAGCCCTCAGTCCAGGACCTTTTTCATCTGTATTTATGCAGCTGCGTGAGAAAAAGAAAGAAATTACACTAATGTGAGAAGGGAGGATTTAATCCACGAACACCTGAGGCCCCTAATTCCCATAGTTTATGGCAGATTTATATTTTCTCTTCCCCAGTGTGGAGCAGAAGAATTGCATTCGTTCAGCAGTGACTTGTTTTTCTTCTCACTTCCACTGGGAAGATGCCCTCCTGCATGAAGCCATCTCACACAGATAATGAGAAGGGTGGGTGGGTAGGACCTTTGGGCTTTGGAAAAACTCCTCTCCCCCAGAAAACAATCTTTCTGGTGTTCTTCCCTAAGCAAGCAGTAAACGCCATCTTCTAGCAACCACTGATACTGTAAACACAATAGTTGTACCCATAGGAACAACTCAAAATACTAAAAAAATCAGTAGTGAATCCTTTTTTGCAGGGTTTGGGCTTCGACCCATTCTGTGCCCCTTCCTCAAGTTCACTGTGCAAGGGGTCTGGGGGCTGGTCCACTACTGTATGATAAGAGCTGCTGAAATGTGTGTGTGTGTGATTTTTTTCTGTAGTGTTACCATGGAGTCATCTTGACGGACAACTATGCTGTTAGGACAAGAATATGAGAGTGTAGAAGGAACATATGTTATACTGGTTCAGACTAAAGTACTTGCTAACTATTGCTTATCCTGGTACAGTGGTACCTCGGGTTAAGTACTTACCGTAATTCGTTCCAGAGGTCCGTTCTTAACCTGAAACTGTTCTTAACCTGAAGCACCATTTTAGCTAATGGGGCCTCCTGCTGCTACCGCGTCGCCGGAGCACGATTTCTGTTCTCATCCTGAAGCAAAGTTCTTAACCTGAAGCACTATTTCTGGGTTAGTGGAGTCTGTAACCTGAAGCGTATGTAACCCGAGGTACCACTGTACTGACTTGACAGTGTTGGGAAGCGCACCAGGGTTCATATTCTAACTTCTTTCCTTCCTAGAAGGGCTGCTTGACATCCATCAATCAGGGATTGCTTAGGATTGAACTTGGGACGCACACTGTGTTTATTTATTTAATTTCTATCCCACGCTTCCTCTCGGAGTAGCCCAGGGCAGCAAACAGCAAGACCAACAAAACAGTTTCTTCCCAGCCCTATTCCAGTTGGACCATGAAGAAAGCTTGGCTTCAGCTTCTTTCATTTTGGGCCTCCTTCTCTTGAAAAAAAGGTGTCCATTTAGTGGCCTTCCAGCAGCAAGAGCTGCAGTTTCTTATACAGTGGTACCTCAGGTTAAGTACTTAATTCGTTCCGGAAGTCCGTTCTTACCTGAAACTGTTCTTAACCTGAAGCACCACTTTAGCTAATGGGGCCTCCTGCTGCTGCTGCGCCGCTGGAGCTTGATTTCTGTTCTTATCCTGAAGCAAAGTTCTTAACCTGAAGCACTATTTCTGGGTTAGCGGAGTCTGTAACCTGAAGCGTGTGTAAGCTGAGGTAGCACTGTAAATGGGACTGACATTTTCCTTTGTAGCTGACCTTTTATCTGTTGAAATAATCCAGCCATTTTAATTTCTCCATATAGTCAGCCATTTTGTTTGTTCTCCCCCCACGAAGCCTGAGAAAACTCCTTTTGTGTAGTGAGCACCATAACATTCCCAGTGGACTTTATGAAAATGATTGAAATTTGAAACTTGCTACGGGCTTAGTCGCCCTTAAGGAGTTGTGGAATGTTTGTCCTTGGAAGAAAGAATTTGTCTTTAACAGCTACGGTTGTTTTGCTGTTCTAATGAGCATGCAGAGCAAACAAAAAAAACACACACACACACAAAACACTACGGTTATATTCAGAGGCTTGTACTGTGCGTAGCCTAAGAAAGATTTCAGCTGGCTGAAGACATGAGATAAACCCATAGCGAAAGTTATTTTTCACAAGGAGAAACCTTGTGTTTGCAAATGCTAAATAATTGAACTGTTTGAATTCCATGATACTACAGACATAGGAGCTTGAAAGAAGAGTTGTGTCCTACAATTTGTTTTGCTCGTGAGCGGTTCCTTTTGGTATGTCAGAATTTGCAGCATGGAAGCCTTCCTCCATTTATGAGAATTACTTTAGCAACGTAAATTTTGATGAGACCGGGGACTCTTGTTTTGAATTCTGTATGGGAAGCAGGTTTTTCTGGTGAAGAGAAGACCCACAATAAAATCCAAAGGTGTGCAGTGGTACCTCAGGTTACATACTCTTCAGGTTACAGACTCTGCTAACCCAGAAATAATACCTCGGGTTAAGAATTTTGCTTCAGGATGAGAACAGAAATTGTGCTCCGGTGGTGCGACGGCAGCAGGAGGCCCCATTAGCTAAAGTGGTCTTCAGGTTAAGAACAGTTTCAGGTTAAGAACGGACCTCCGGAACGAATTAAGTACTTAACCCGAGGTACCACTATACTCTTGAATAGGTTAAAGGTTAAATGCAAAGGCAGCCATTGAGAACAATGGCTGCCCTTTGCATCTCATCATAGTTGTAGCAAGTTTCTGTATGGATAAACTTGCTACAACTATGATGAGATCCAAAGGGCAGCCATTGTTCTCAATCACCCCAGTCACCCCAGCATGGGACATGAGCAGCATACCTACCTTTTAATTACTAGTGTTTTGGACTGTGATTATGCTTGAAAGATGGCTCTGTAGACTAGTAAATAGCCTTTGGTCACTGAGACGACTTCTGCTTTAGCTGACACAGAGAACGTGTGTTTCCTCCTGAAAGCAGCACCAATCCTCACTCTGTAGTTTGCACTGAAATGTTACTGCTCATTCTCCCATGTGATGGACGCCAGGTAGCGTTTTCTGCTGCTGTTCTGGATTTGGATTCAGATATACCTCGGTCTCAATGGCTGGCAGTGGACAAATGTTCTTCTTTTTAATGCATTAAAATGAACTGATATCTTCAAGGGAGAAATTGATTGTCTTTTGGGATGAGGATACCTGTCAGTCATGCAGTATTTCATGTCAAGTCAGGAAAAGTACAGAACACAAAGAAAAATGTGTGTTACCTTTCCTCCCCTCTCTGCCGTTCCTTTGGCCTTCAAATGTGTACAGGCTGTGAGACCAAGAGATAGCGAAGTGCGGCTATTTCTGTACCTGACTCCCAAAATTTAAACCAACTTCTCTTTGAAAGACGTAACGACAGACTTTTTGACGGAGGGGATTGAGAAAGATCAAAAGGTTGTGCCATGTTTTGTGTTTCTTGTTGGAGTGCAAACAAAACATTAGAACGTGTTCAGGCAGCCGTGCTTTGTTTTGGGAAAGTGAAAGGATTGTCTCGACCTTCCTGTACTAAGAAAATTTATAAGATTTGTTGAAGAAAACTGCTTAGGGAACAACTCAAGAAAGAATTGGCTTTGACATTGCCACATGTTTTTTTAAAAAAAATAAAGAAAGAAAATGTCTTGTTAACTGCCACATGTTTACTGTGGCCATAATCTTGAATTATTAAGATTAATTTAGTTGCGTATTTATGCACATATTAAGGTCCTCATCCAGTGAGGTGAATAGTGCGTGCCTTAAAACATAATGTGCACACCACTGTGGTTTTCTGTCTATTTCCTTTTTTGCAGTAACTAGCAACAAACCACAAACCAGTTTTAAAGTTCCCTTGAGTTTAAAAGGTGGTCTTGCAGAGGGAGTTGAAGAGAAAATAAAGATAGGGGTATGCACAGGGATCTGGCATGTGCACACTCACAGATTTTTGACTTTTGGGGAACCCACCCCCCAAAAAACTGCAGAGGTCTTCTTGCAGAGCATTTCCCTTCGAGCACTATAAATCTATCAAATGTCACAAGTGTCAGGGCAAAGAAATTTTTTTTAATTTATTATCACATTTATACCCGACCTTTCCTCCAAGTGCTTCAAGGTGGCTTAAATAGTTACCTCCTCCTCATTTTTATCCTCATAGCAACCCTGTAAGGGAGGTTGCACTCAGGAGGCTGTGAATGGCCCAAGGTCACCCAGTGAACTTTATAGCTGAGTGGAGATTTGAATGCTGGTCTCCCAGGCCTTAGCTCTGCACTCTGTAACTGCTAAACCACACTGTTAAAACACCTGACGACGAGTGAATCAATAAGAAGGAGCCTGCTGCTGAGCTGGAAACATTCTTCCTGGAAAAGCTGATATTCTGCCCGCCTAAGGATTTCTTATACTGGCCAAACCAGTTCTTGTTTGATTTCACTTGGGGTTTATCCTGCCACTCATCACTCAAGGCTTTCCCCTGGCTTGTCTCCCTGAATGCTAACCTTTTAAGCTTGTGTAACCTGTAGTAATTAGCTGGAGGGAGGAGGTTTAGCTGGCAGGTCTACTCCAGGCCTATTTAGGACCTAGTTCCGGTTAGAATCAACAGCAAAACCAGAGCTAAGATACAACCATGCGGAGTTAAATCTTTTACACAACAAGTTGTTTTGGTTTTCTCAACATTGCACAACTCAGTTTTCATTGTAGGCCCCCTGCTCTCAGTTCAACCCATCAGGCTATGGAGAGCCTATGTTGGGGGAGAAAATGGCACGTATCAGGATTCATCTGTGAGACTAATAACCACTAGTAGTTGTTGAACTACAACTGCCTTCATCACAAGCCAGCACAGCCAATGATCAGGAATGATGGGAGTTGTAGTTCGAAACATCTCTAGAGCACCACATTGGCTTTCCCGACAATACAGCATTATAGGCAGCTCAGTCTTTATCAGTAGTTGAGGTATGGGACGTCCCCGTCCCCCCCGATTTATTACATTTTTTTCCTGTTTATTTTGCTTTGGAGCCATCCCAAGGTCTTTGACTGATGTGGTATAAAATACTAAAAGTAAAATAAAAAATATTCAGTCTCTTAACCCTGCCACCGAAAGCCAGCCCAAATAAGAATATTAATTGCACAGCTCCTTAAAGCTGCTGTGGTCACTAATATTATGACAAGCACATTTTGAAACTGGATCATAATTTGCACAACTTGGACACAGTGCAGCAGTTGTGTAAATTATGCTGTAAACCATAAACCAGTTAGGCTGCATTTGTAAGATGGTATTGAGGTGATGAGTCCTGTTGCTTTATTCTTGTTGGTTTCACTTTTGCTCCAGATTAAGTTGAGAATTTGCCTATCTTCCAAATGCATCTACTCAGGCAAAGGGATGATGATGCAGTTCAGGAAAATCCTCCACTCACTTTTCCACCCAGACACATCTTCAAAGTGATATGATTGGATGTGGTACCCGTGGACCATAATTAATTGTGATTTATATAGGGCAGTATGTTCTGCCCTATAACCAAGTTCTCAGAGTGGCTTACTTTTTTAGAAAATATATATTATTCTTAAAGATTTCTTGGTTTACCAAAGTATGTGCAATGTCTCTTTTTTCAAGTTAACATTTTGTACAGATCAATTCCATTTGTTGAGACATTAGTGTTACATTAGGAAGAAAAAGGGGAAAGAGGGAGAAAGGTGATGGGGGTACTGGTGAATGGGGTGGGGTTGGGTGGCAATACTTCTATTCTGTTTAATGTATGTGTGGGGCTCAGAGTGGCTTGCTAAAAGAAATATATGTTAAGTATTGCTAGATTATAACAACAGGGTGACTTAAAATAGAGTATGGAAGTTGTTTAACTGATAGGCCTTCTGTGTCACTGCTTACCGTATTTTTCCGTGCAGAAGACTATATTTCTCCCCTATTTTTTCAAGTTTAAAATTGGGGTTCGTCTTATACACGGATAGAGCGTATGGGGGATTTCTTTATTTGGAGTCCCAAAAAATAGGGGTCGTGTTATACACAGAAAAATATGGTATATATAAACTCTGTCTGCCCTCAATCAGCCATCTTTGTCAGGCTCTTCCTCCTTCTCCTCCATAGTCTCAATATTGCCCTGGTAGACGTCAGCAGGAAGGAGAATGGGGATTAAACTAGAATTAGTTGGCCAGTCATTGCCACTGGTTCCACCTCTTGCCTTCTGCTCTGCCATTTCCACTGGGTACCAACCACCACTGGTTGGATGGCCGAGTGTGCATTTGAACTTCGATTCAGCCCTAGTCCAACACTCTTAACCCCAGCATCACATGCCAAGGAAATGTGGTAGGGCAACTGAGGAGATTGATTATGCTAACAGCGACCATATACATGTCAGTAAGACGCTAGATGCTGTGCAATATTGATATATTGCAATATTATCTGAAGTAGCGTTTCCACCCCCACCGTTCTACCCGGACACTGAGGTCCAGCGCCGAGGGCCTTCTGGCAGTTCCCTCACTGCGAGAAGCCAAGTTACAAGGAACCAGGCAGAGGGCCTTCTCGGTAGTGGCGCCCGCCCTGTGGAACGCCCTCCCACCAGACGTCAAAGAGAACAACAACTACCAGACTTTTAGAAGACATCTGAAGACAGCTCTGTTTAGGGAAGCTTTTAATGTTTGATGTATTATAGTATTTTAATATTTTGTTGGAAGCCGCCCAGAGTGGCTGGGGAAGCCCAGCCAGATGGGCGGGGTATAAATAATAAATTATTATTATTATTATTATTATTATTATTATTATTATTATTCCAAATTTAAGTATTAAGTCATAAGGTGACCACCAAGTCCCTGGGCCCATAACCCCAAAAAACGCACCAAGGAATGAGAGGTGCTCTCTAGCTTGGGCCGGTTCGGATCTTGTGCGCTGCAAAAGCCATATGCAGATACTGGAATAAATATAGACTGTGAACAGTGCTCCTATTGTAGAGTAGAATTCTTACTTTATTCTAAATACACCTCTTGTTTTGCTGTAAGCATTCTAATTCTAGTATTACACCAGAGGGCTTCATTTTTAGGACACTCATTGGTGTCTAGAATAAACTGCATATATGTTAATAACCTGCCATTTATCAACAGTGTCTTACTCTGAAAGTGGCACCGTTAAAACAAAGTTATGTAGCGATCAAAATGCAGGATTAATCTTTTTAAAAGGGGGGATTCTAGCCTGTAACGGCCCTGTGGGCGATTTGTGGCTTATCTGTACCTTTTGCCTGCTGCTTCTGGAAATTTTTTGTAAACAATGCCAGCTGCTTGTTATGTCCTTGTTTATAGTTAGATGGATGGGCAAATTGCAGCATGGGGCGGGGGGTGGATAAAGAGGGATTTTGTTTTTTTAAGTCTAATTGAAAACGATTGGGCTCTAAGCATTTTGCACACTTTTTAAAGTAAAAAAATAGATGATGCTTTAAATGCTAAGTTCTGCATTTAAAGCAGGAATTCCATTGCCACTGACTTTATTATTCCTAATAATTTATATGCTCATATTAATGGGCAGGAGAGACTTTACAGTAAAATCCTTCCAGAAGGTTTATAGTTTGCATTAGGGTTGAAAAAAAGTCTCTCCTGCACTGCCAACTCCTTAGATTGCTTGTGGAGTCTCTCCTCAGAATTTCAAATGGACAATCCTACTCTCCTATTGGAGAGAATGTCCAAACTGAGTTGGAGGTTGGGAACAGGTTATCCTGAGGAGTTGAAGACATTTGTTGTCCGGGGTCTGATTTCCGCCTATGAAATGTTGATAAGACTGAGATGTTGTGTGTTACGGTGAACATCATGTAGGTTTACTGTAAAATAGGCACAGACAACTTTGGTCCCCTTGGATTCTGCTGGCAGTGCATTCCCCTCTCTAGGGACGCCATCCTCTCCTTAATAATAGTAAGAGACCATATTGTGGTTACAGGTAACGTGTAGAACTTCATTTTCTTAGGGTGGAAAAGTGTGATGGACTTTAGGAAATCCTGGTGCCTGTAACCTCTGATATTATTAACTTTCTATATGTTAAGGGTTAATTCGAAGTGTTTTTTGTTCGTTTCATTACTTCGTTCTTGAAATTCTTGTATTGGGGGGGAAGTGATCGATTAGACAAAATAAAAGAGTATTTATTTGAGTGGCCATGTATGTGACAGCCCACAGGCTGAACTCAGTACATGAAGCAATTATATCTGACCTTCTGGCGCCTCACCAGTTTAAACAGGGTTTTCCCCACAGTTTCATTTTTGGTGAAATGAAAAGTGATTTCAATTATTATTCTTATTATTATTTAAATAATATTAATATTTATAAGTTTGTAAACCACCCTTCATCTGTAGATCTCGGGGAGGTTCACAGCATAAAAATACAAGATAAGAACACAATATACATTAAAAAAAGAAGAAACCAATCATGCTGTAAGAAATGTAGATATCTACCCCTTTAATGTTATCTTTCTTGGATTTTGCAATATGCAAATATTATTTGTATATAGTGCAGAAATCCTGTGGCCCTACAGATGTTGTGGGACTCCTTCTCCTATCTGTCCAGTCAGCATGTGGGATGATGGGAGTTGTAGTCCAGCAACATCTTAAGGTGCAGAGGCTCCTCATACTTGGTGTAATGGCTACCCCCAAGTTTGTGACGCTCATTTGACATCAACACAAAATTGAGCCTTTACAACACGAAACTGAGCCCTTTAGTGTCATTGGCCCAGTCCTGTGGAATGATCTTTCAACAGAGATCCTATATTAAGCTTTAAAAGTTTACTGAAAATTTTGCTTTGCCTCCAGACTTCTGCAGGCAATTAAGAAAAAACAAAGCTGTAATAGTTAGCTGGTGGTCTGTTTTAAAATTGTGTGTGTGTGTTTCCTCCCGCCTTGAGTGTATATAATTTGTTACTTTTAATGAAATTGTGGCGTGCAAGTATTTTTGTAAATACAGTGCCTGACCTCTGCTACATGGCCGAAACTTTATTATGGAGCCAGACTATTTCTGAGGACAGGAGAGTTAGTTTGTGCAGTAAAAAAGCATATCCTGGGCATTGTCTCTGGAGAATAAAACTTTGCTCTATCTGTATACCAAGAGTTTGAAACCACACATATAGAGCTTGCAATAATAGAGCTTATAAAACAAATAACCTCCGAATCAGATTGTTGCAGTTAACATAATTTCCCTCATAATCTTACTTGTGGCAGGTGCAATATAATCACCATGTAATCTATTTTATAATTCATTATTGTTATTTTTCCACTGCAGTTGAACAAGTAAAGGGGTCATGGCACGCTTAACGAAAAGGCGTCAGGCAGATACAAAAGCTATCCAGCATCTTTGGGCGGCTATAGAAATCATCCGAAACCAGAAGCAAATTGCTAACATTGACCGTATTACGAAGTAAGTGTCATTTAAATACTACTAATTAAAATAAAAATGGTGTGACCCAATGAGAAGGTGTCAGCAATAAAAATGGAGTAGCACAGAAACATTTTTGCCATATAATATATATATATTATTTTCTCATATGAATCTGTGTACTCTTGTACTCTATATTTCAAGTCATAGACCATGCATTTGAAAAAGGAAACGGTTGTGTTGAATTGAAATTGACCTGTGGTCTGTCTTGTCCAGTCTCCTGCCATTAATAGCACCTGACACATGATAGGAAGATGGAAAAAGTTGTTCTCAAGTGGAAAATAATATCCCTACTACAAAGATTGTGTATTAATGGTGGTATTCAATCCTAGTTATACTTGTAATAGACCCACCAAAGTTAATGCACATGACTAACCTAGGTCCATTAATTTCAATGGGTCTACTCTGACTAAGTTGACTATAACCCTATATAGTAAAAGGTTTTCAGTCTTTAAAACAAAAACAAATAACTCTTCCTGCTTAATAACTGCATGTGAAGACTAGCTGTGGGGAAAAAATTATTTGCAACTTTTATGTCCATACGGAACTCTCACTGCAACCATCTCTTCTCCCTACTACAGCCATTGGCTGCATTCAGACTATACAGTAATGCCAAATCTCTAGAAAGGACCATAGCTTAATGGTAGAACATCTGCTTTGCATGCGACAGGTCCAGATTCAATCCTTGACATCTTCAGTTACAATGAGGAAGCAGTTAAAGGGAAATGCCCTCTGTGCCCCAGCCAGAGTAGACAATAATGGGCTAGCTGGAAAAACAATTTGACTTTGTGAAAGAAACTTTCATTTGTTCCCTAGTTCATGTAGCCTGTACTCCACTATGCTTCCTGTTCCTATTTTGTGGCAACCCACATTTTGTCTCTTTACCCAAACTGGATCCACGAGTCATCATCTGATTGAATTTAGCGATCTTGGTTCATGGGCAAACTTAGGCTTGTACAAACCATAGTTTCCTGGGTTCAGCTGGGTTCAGCAAACCGGTTTGCTGAAAACAACAAAGGGAAGCTTCCAATCTTCACCAGTGCCTGCTCCTTCTTGCAGCAGCAAACCAGTGAGCGAGTTGGCATCTGTCTGTCTCCAGAGACAATGGGGTGTACCTCCAGGGGTGAAGCCAAACTCCAGGAGTGAAGCCAAGCTGACGTGGTCCAAAGGAAAGAATAGCAATACCTTTGGCACCAGCTTGGTTGTAGGAGCTGCCAGAAGGAGGTGTACAAGGCTAAGGAGTAAACCATACGCAACAGCAGACCATGTTTGATTAGAATAATTGTTTCATGCAGTGTGGGTGCGTCTTTGATACCTGCATGTCTGCTTGCAAGCACAGTGGGGTTACCACATATCGTGCACTATGAATGGCTACTAAAGACAGCAGTTACATACAAGCACTTCCTGCTTTTAGATGCCACCTCTGTTAACGTCTCACAACGTGATGATGTCACATCATTTTGTTGTGGCCTCTATATAAGAAACGTCTGGTTGTCAAATGTGGGAGGTGAAGGCTCCCTGGTGAGCAAAAACCTTATTCCACTTTCAAATGGGTTTGCAGCAATCTTTTGGGCATTGCTTATTGATTTTGTACGTTGAATAGTTTGTCCTGCTTTTCTGTTTAGGTTAAGAGAAGTCTAAAAATCCTAGATAGGGTGTTTTCCTCACACTAGCAGAAATTTGAAGTAATAATCTACAGCCATCTCGTTTTAGCAACACTGATACTTGATTTTTTAAATTCAGCTTATTTCCTGTCCCTCCTCCCTAAGGAGCCCAGGGCAGCAAACATACAAGCAATAAAGCAATTAAAATATCTAAAAATGGAACTCCCAAAGGTTAGTACAAATAATGTTACTGGTGCATGGTTGCTGTAAGGCAGTGAAGCAGATGCAATGATTGGCGGCTGTCGTGTTGGTCTCAGGCTTGAGAAGCCTGCTTAGCTGCACCAGGGACAAGAGGTTTGGCTCTCAAGGGTATCTCTATCTTCTCTCCATGAGCATCTTGTCCTCTTGTTGTTCCAACACCCCCCTCCTCAAATAACCTTATTTGCAGCATGACTCCCATATCACCCAAGAGCCTCTACAAACTCCCTCAAATCTGAGAAGCATGCAAACTTTCAACACAGAGCCCACCTTGTTCCTGCAGGCAGGAGCTGGTAGTTTCTGCAGAGAACAGCAAACATATTAATCTGTCCAAGGGTAGCAAAATCTACCCTACTACTCATTTGACCAGCTAATGAAGCAGAAGACAGAGCAGTGCGTACTGATGGTGTAGGAACTGAGTGTTACTCTGTTGGTTATTTGATTTGGCTGTTTTCTTAATAACAGTGAATTGTTCCGTTCTGAATAACGTGATGGTTATGGCATGTCAGGGATGTGATGATACTATTATTCTTAATGGATTTATATCGGGGGGGGGGGGTGTGAACCACTGAGTGCAGTAATTGCAGAAAAGGTGTATAAACCTGACGACTTCTCGGTTTGCAGCACAGTCGTAACCAGAAGTAAGTCCCACTGAATTCAGTTTGGGGACTTACTCCCAGGTAAGTTGAGTTAGGATTTCTGGGGAGTTATAAACTGAGCATCGCTACTGGGTACATCAAACTAGATTGAATGGGATTTTTTTAAATAAAAAAATACCCAGCTTAATTTATTTTAAAAAATGAATTTTACCGGCTGCTAGATTACAGACTGCACTATACACCTGGTTCTTTCTGTTTACTGTCTGGGCTTTTCCTTTGGAGGAGGAGAGTGTCTGCCTTGTGGAGGGACATTTTTGTAGGAATGCTGATTCAGCAAGTCTGAGTATTAAGTAGGCCAAACAGATAGGCCGAGGGAAGCAATGTAATGAGATGGGAACAAAATACCTGTTTGCGAGAGATCTCGCAAAATGTGAAAGCACCATTTAAGAAAGGCCATTTGAAAGTTTCCTCAAGTTTTACATGGATGGAGCAGGGAGATGGTTAGTGAATAATGCTATTGCAGTCTTTGAATTTCTAACCAGTGCTTTAATTTTGCGTATTGCATAATAAGCGCAGAAAATGCAACAGCAGGCCAGTTTGGGGCTGATTTGCTGATATGTGTAAATGGCCTTGTTTACAAGGTATGTCTTGTTCGACTTCAGAACCCCCCCCCTTTTTTTACTGTCTTTCATTTTCTAATGTGGTTGACCTTGATGAAAATCCAAATCCCTCTAGCATACTTCATGTCATAACAGATTAATACTAACATAAACAAAAAATAATAAGCCATTACCATCATTAAGGAAAGATTACACTTGAATTTATCATTCACCTTGCATTCAGGTTTAATAAGCTACATTGTTTTTAAAAAATGTGATTTTTTTGCTGAAATGTAACAATTTGGTGTCTGCTTTTCAGGATACTTTTTTTGTATGGTTTTATGTTTTTTTGCTGCTTTGATACAATTTTATAACATACTGGTATATAAATATTTTGATAAATAATAAATAAACTTGGTAGATTTTCTCATAATATCTATTTCCCCTTTTCATATTGCATTTGGCTGGCATCTTTTCATAGTTTTGTCTACGTAGAGTCCTCTAAATGATGGTTGCGTTCCATCCAGCTACCAGAGGGAAGGAGGGTGGGATAATGGGCCGTATCCAATTAACGTGTCCCATCAGCTCAAGGATTTATGCTTGCACGTGGAAAATTTCCACCCTGCAAGTCCCAACTCTAATCTTGGGTTCTCCAACTCTCCGGATAAGATTGGGGGAGGGTCGGGAGAAGAAGACAAGCGATTCTGTTGCACAAGCTTAAAATATTTGCATTGGCGGGACACATTTGTTGGATATGTCTCAATATATTTGCTGTCTTGTTTCAGTGCTGGATAGATTTCATTAGCCTTGAAATTTGCATGTCTCATTTCAGGGGGGTTTGGGCTGTACAATTGGTTGGTGGATTGTGCTTTTTTGTTGTATTGGCTTACATATTCCCAAATGTGTTGTTCTGTGAAAGGGTCTGCATTTGTTGTTTGAGATCACGAGATTTGATCCTAAGTACCGGTGGATCTAAAACAGACTAACGAAAACAGTAGCTAATTAAGAGAAAAGCAGGAACTAATTGAGACAACACATCATTTTGGTAGGCAGGAAAGCAGAGCTGAATTCATGGAAAGCTTATCTATAATAAGAGTTGCTGCGTTCAGATGTCAAACTAAAGTTTAGCTTGATGAGAATGATCCTCAGAGAAGGCTCAGGTTCTCACAATCTCCCATTCATCCAGTATAACCATGAAAAGGAGATTGAAATTTCATTTCTGTTCTCTGATAAATTATATGTTTATGATCTGTAGACCAAGTAAACACAACCTTGAATAAGACATTAATTATAGTTAGCACACTGCCTGAACCCTAAACTATGGCTCATGTTGACTTAAGGTTTGTTTAAACAAGCCAGCTTCATAATCCATTATTTGAAGTTTGCTAGTTTCAAATAAACCATGGTTAACCTTCATCACAGCTTGTCAGTTTGGACAACACACCAAGCTATGGTTAATCTAACCTGGAATCAAAAGCTGTCAAACTCTTCTTCACAGGCTCATTCAAGAGGAGAGGGTAAGCATTGCATACTCAAGGTTCATTGTGAGTTGCTGTTGTCATGCAAATTGTGCCTTCGTGTGATACCTGAACCAGTCCAGTGTTAAAACTGTTTTGGTTTTGTACCATTGACTAAAGGTGTGTCTCAGGGGTGAGAAATTATTACTCCAAGAGACCTGAGTAGTTGCCCAATAATGGGCAGCAGACTGCATGCCGTATCTATTGACCTTTCAACTCCATGACAAACAAAACCCAGAGGGTGAGCTGGCAGAGTAAAAAATGCATTTTTTCCCTTGAGGATGATAGCAGGAATAAATTAGCAGTTACGATGTTAAGGGAAGCCCCGTGTTGAAATCAGCTTTAAACCGATCAAAAGCCCTTTCATTTACAGAGGCAAAAATAAGATGCTGTCTTTTCTTCTGGCGTTTTTTAAAACAAACCCCTATTCATACTGTTCATTCCTTCACCATTAAGGTGAGCTGCATGAAATTGATATTCTTGTGGCTTGTTGCTTTTGGCACAAGAAACACTGGCTTTCTGTTCTTGTAACACTGTTTTTTTATTGTAAATTAAAATGTGCACCTATTTTGTCTGTACATGTATAGTTTATTCTCGTTTTGCACAGCTGCCATAACTGTCATCCCCAAACATTTAATTTTGTAGTAATCTCACAAAAGCTTCTCCAGCTTCTATGGAACAGCTACTTGGGGAATTACAGTCTATAGGCCCAGTTTACAAGCTACTTTGGCCAAGGATTGTCTCACCTTTGCTACTGCTGCAGGGTTTACTTTCATGTAATTCAGTAAGCAAAGGATGGGGTCCAAAGGTGTTGGAGAACTCCACCTGCTTCTTGCTTTACTGTAGTCCAGAATTCTTGCACTTTGTTATATTTCCACCATAAGTAAATAATTTTTTGTTCTTTCATGCATTTAAATTGGTTTGTCCCTATAAAATTGTCTTGCTAGGATGCTATATTTCAAAATACTGAAATTGAGGTTTTTCCTTTGCTGTTTTAATTGACATTTTAAGTACACTGGTACCTCGGGTTAAGTACTTAATTCATTCCGGAGGTCCGTTCTTAACCTGAAACTGTTCTTAACCTGAAGCACCACTTTAGCTAATGGAGTCTCCTGCTGCTGCCGCGCCACCGGAGCACAATTTCTGTTCTCATCCTGAAGCAAAATTCTCAACCCGAAGCACTATTTCAGGGTTAGCGGATTCTGTAACCTGAAGCATATGTAACCTGAAGCGTATGTAACCTGAGGTACCACTGTATAGTATTGCGCTAGTTATGTTGTTTATTTACGTATCATTTATTGTATTTTTATTTTTATTTATATGCTATTATTTTGTTTTAAGTTACATTGTAGCTTATCTGGGATATATATATATATATACCAGTATATTATGAGGAGTGGAATATAAATACTTTAAATCAATTAGGCAGTCAATGAACTTTCAATCCAGCAGGCCAAAAGCCTGCAAGAACAGAAGCATTTTGAGTAAATGACAGAAATTCTAGGTGCTACAACTGTTCCATGTGCCTGGTCCCCGTTTCTGTAGTGGGGTGAAATAAGAGAAATGAAGGATCTGTAAGAAGCAGCTGCTCCGAATTATGGAAAATATGGGCAGAAAGGGAGTTCAGTGGCACAACTGCTTTCATGGCTTGTGTAGGTGGGCTTTCAGTCTAACCGCCTGAGCTGTAAGTTAATGGCATGTTTGAGTGTGAATGTACAGTGAATTTAATTGCTGGAACAAGCCCGCCTTATCTGCATTAAAATCATTACTTCTGACAGAACTGACCAGATAATGAGCATTATATGAGGTTGCATGTTGCCTGAGGTATTTAAAGCGTGAACAAACAGGATCACCTCTTAGGTCTGTCAACAGCTTCTGCGGAAATGTCAGGCAGATTTCAGTGTAATTCCATCTGCTGTGCATCTCTCTATCCAAGGTCATGCATATGAACCCTTGTATTTTGAAGTAAATTAGCTATTTTTAAGGATTCCGTGCAGTGGCGTAGGCTCTCGTGTCACGTTAAACCATGGTTAATTTTTAACCATCGTTTCACTTGAATGAACAGAACGCTAGGGCACACTTTTCAAAAGTACCCTTGCCTGCAGCGAACCGCGAGCCTAGACTTCCTGTGTTGCCCAGACCAGAGCTCTTGGCATGTTTCTCTCTTAACATTGTGTGCTAGACAAGGTTTGTTCTTGGCTTACCACTCATGGTTTGCTCATAGGAAACAAGCAAACCACAAGGGTGGCTTAGACAACGCAATAGGGATAGCAAAGCATGGACTTTTGATCAGGGTGCACTAACCAGCTGTTCATTTGCATTAACCATAATTAAATGCTAACTGTGGTTTAACGTGGCACGCGAACGCGGGAACTGTGTGATTGTAGTCCCGCTGATTTTAGGCATGTGAACTGTTTAACTGTACGATAGTGACTGGACTGGGATGGTCCCTTGCGTCTTTTAAGTGTAAGAGGAAACCGGATGAATGACAATAGAACTTAAGCTTCCCTAGGCTAGAGAAGTCTTGTTTGTACAAGTTTGAAAGCTTGCCTTTTATATTTAATATACAGTGGTACCTCGGGTTAAGTACTTAATTAGTTCCGGAAGCCCGTTCTTAACCTGAAACTGTTCTTATCCTGAAGCACCACATTAGCTAATGGGGCCTCCTGCTGCTGCCACGCCACCGGAGCACAATTTCTGTTCTCATCCTGAAGCAAAGTTCTTAACCTGAAGCACTATTTCAGGGTTAGTGGAGTCTGTAACCTGAAGTGTATGTAACCCGAGGTACCACGGTAGTTGTTGTAGTTTTTTAAATACGTAATTGAATATTGCTTGTAAAAACCACCTTGGTAGGATTCATATCCTGAAAGGTGAGATGTATAAAAAATTGCAGTAAATAAACAAAAATTTCCACCAATGCAAACAAAATGGTAGCAAAAAAGTATAATATTTCCAGAGCAGCACTCTGTGTGTACCTTGCCCTCATGCGGTTGTGTACATTTTAAAAGGACTTGTTTTGATGTTATTTTGAAGATAGAACTTTTTCTTTTGGCCCACATTTTTTCCTGTAACCTGAAAACTAGTGGATTCAGATGTCAGCTCCCATCGTGAGTCTGTATTGATGCCCTTGGATAGCAAGTCACTAAAGCCTCTTAGAGATATTAATGAGGTGAGGAGGCCTTGTGCATTCAGTGAATGTAGCTCAACTCTGTGTGTAGTATGTTGCACATCTGCAAAGTTCCAGTTGCATGCGCCAAGTGTATGATTCAACTTGCAGGCAGTGAGAGCGAGATCTTGCTGCCGCAAGGATACCTTCTGCCCTGCATGAGTTCACCAAAAGTGCAGAGCCCCCTGAATGTTCAAAAGGATTTCAGCTTCGCTTCCTCTTTTTGTGTAACGGGAATAAAAGTGACACCACAAGGGGATTGTGGTGAGGTTCAGCGAGATGAGACTATTTTGGGGAGTGTCAGAGACATACATCTCACTTGTTTTATTCCTTTTGTATTCTGCCATATAAAAATACAATCAATAAATAATAGAGCCATATGCGTAATGAAATTTAAATGGTAGAAACAATAGCTGGCACCATCAGCATTCATATTTATACAGATCTTCTTGACAGGTCGGCATTACTCGTAATCCAAATGAGTTTGCATTTTTAAGAGTTTTGAAACTTGAGGGGGTCCCCCCCCCGTATTGGTAAGAAACTGAGTGCGTTAGGCGCTATTTAAACCAAAAGGAATAGGTAGAGTTGCTTGTTTATATCGTAGCTTTTAGGGTGAGCTTGTTCTCTTGCGCAGGATTCCTGCTGCGCAACCTTGTAGTAATCTAAATGGGTTTTGTATTCTCTGTTTGTAGATGAGTAAATCCTGAGAAGCCTGAGCTATAAATACCAGTCTACTGAGCTGTGACCTAAGTTTCTTTCCCCCTCCCTCCCTCTTTCTCTCTCTCCCTTCTGTGCCCTGTGGGCAGACAGCCTCATCTGGCCAGATCAGGAATCTAACAAGCAGATTATCAGGAAGAACCTCTTTATTTCAGCAGACAGGTCTTTATTTTAGCTAGTGGAGATTAGCATTAACTTCCCCTGCCCAAGAAGTTGCAGTGCAGACGGGTTGTTTCAGCCTCCTGGCCGCTTAAAGGCTGGTTCGGTGTCTTAGGGGAATTAACTTTGTCTCTCTGCCGTGTACTTACCCATCTGCAAACATATTTGCTTTCCTCCTCCCGCCTGACTGGAAAACAGCCTAAGGAGTCTAAAATGCTTCCCAATCTGTTGACCAGAGGCTGAACGCAAATAAGTTGCCTCAGCTCCCTTCCTCCAAGGTAAGGATAATCAGATCTTTCAAGAGAACAGCTACGAGGGGTTGCTTTATCTCTGCCTGCCGTGCAAGATGGTTCCTTGTGCCCCATTAGCAGCAGAAGCCAACTCCTTGCGTTAGTAACTAACATGCGCGGGAGTTTTCGCCTTGCTTTACTTTGATAATATCCAGGACTGTCACTCTAGCGTCTTTAAGATTTCTGCTTCCCCTCTTCCATGGCTTCATTGCAATCGCTCAATGAGAGAGGCAGCAGAGGAGGGCGACTAAAAAATGGCGGACGTGCAGAAAGTTCTAGAACGTCGGCATAAGCAGACAGCCTTCTGGCTCCAGTCCATTGGCTAACAGGTCTCTGTTGCTTACTGCCAGGGGTTGGAGCCAGCACCATTTTACTTGGTTCTTAACTGAGTACCAGGAGAGTAGTTGGACGTTTTCTCATGCTAAATTACACCACCACTTCAGAGCCTCCTGAAAGGTTACTTTCCTTTTCTGAAAACAAAACTGTCCTGGTGTTTCACGCTGTTTTCTTCAGTAGCACTTGCGTGCCATCTTATTTTATTCTGTCTGTATACTTCTGGAATTATTATTTCTTCTTCTGCACTGATGTTTCTCTGGCAGAAAATAGAACATCTGTAAGGTGGTTTAAAAAAAAATTCAAAACAAAATAAAAATTGCATTGATACCTACACTAAATTAGTGCTTTTATACCTGCTTTGTTGGCTATACATGCCCATGACAATACATGCACTAAAATTCTAAGACTTGGAATCATGGATTTCCAAATTCAAATCATCTCCATTTCAGCTTTCCATTGCTTCCTCCCTGGTAAACTCAAGCCCAGTAGGTTTGGTTTGGTTTGGTTACTTCCCTTGTTATATTGTCAGCCATTCAGGAAGGTTCTTTTATTCTTAATACTGCAGGACAACCTAATTCTCTTGAAGCTTTTGTAAAGAAAGTAGCTTCCCAAACTTGGTCTCCAGCTGTTCTCGTAATCCCTGACCACTGGTCCTGCTAAGTAGGGATGATGGGAGTTATAGTCCCAAAACAGCTGGAGACAGTTTGGGGAATGCTGTTCTAGGGTACCTGTCACAGGAGCCTATTACATATAGTATTCATCACCACCAAAACAACCTGTTACATCCAGTGTGGTTTGTTTGTGTGTGTGTGTGTGTGTAATTTACTATGTGAAAGCATGGGATTTCCACATGTGTACTTGTGTGGAAGGGACGCGGGTGGCGCTGTAGGTAAAAGCCTCAGCACCTAGGGCTTGCCGATCGAAAGGTTGGCGGTTCGAATCCCCGCGGCGGGGTGTGTTCCCGCTGCTCGGTCCCAGCGCCTACCAACCTAGCAGTTCGAAAGCACCCCCGGGTGCAAGTAGATAAATAGGGACCGCTTACTGGCGGGAAGGTAAACGGCATTTCCGTGTGCTGCGCTGGCTCGCCAGATGCAGCTTTGTCACGCTGGCCACGTGACCCGGAAGTGTCTCCGGACAGCGCTGGCCCCCGGCCTCTTAAGTGAGATGGGCGCACAACCCTAGAGTCTGTCAAGACTGGTCCGTACGGGCAGGGGAACCTTTACCTTTACCTTTACTTGTGTGGAAAGAGGGAGATAGCCCTTTAAAAGAAAGAAGAAGAAGCAGGTTCTCTCATTTTGCATTGTCTTGCCATTCAGTTAAAATAAGATATTATTGTTATTATTGTTGTTGTTGTTGTTGTTATTATTATTATTATTATTATTTATTTAATTTCTACATGCAATCAAATTGTCCAAGACTCTACTTCTTTGGTGATCATGCATAGCTAAGTAAAATTGTCTTCCATGAATATGGTCTTAACAATGTGTCTGTAAGTGACTGTGGAGGCCAGTTCTGGATCCACACGTCCTTCCACATAGGTTTCTGGGCAGTAGTTGATCGCAGTGAGGATTTGCCAAACGTGCCTTCCTCTTAGCTCATTTCTCCCTTTTGTCCGGAGTTTGTGCTTCTTCAAAGCCTTTGGTAGAGGCTATTCCCCAGTTGGAGTGCTCGCAGGCCAGTATTTCCCAATGATCTGTGCTTATACTGCATTTTTAAAAATAGATTTACCTTGAGAGCGTCTTTAAACCTCTTTTGTTGTCCGCTGACATTTCACTTTCCTTTCTTAAATTGGGAATAGAGTAGTTGCTTTGGAAGACGATAATCAGGCACCCATACAAGACTAGAGTAAGAAGAGGCTGCAATGAGGAATTAGCAAATCAGAGTAAAAAACAGAATCCCTCACCCCAGTCCTCTGTTTTTAGAGGGGCAGCTCTCCAATTGTCTAAAACTGCACAGCCACTGTGCATATGTTCCCCTGACAATAATACTAGACTCGGATATTTTTCTTTTCTGCCAATTCCCATGATACATTTACCACGTGTTACCAGGGATTTGGCAAGCTTTGATTCTGCTTTGATGCTTTTCCATTCATGCTCCCAAATTGCTGGCCAGCCCATGATGAGCTGAAGGTTTCCTTTGCATTCTCCCAATAGTCACCCCCCTAAAAGGGTTAGGCAGCTTTCCGTCAGCGCTGTTGTGCATTGGCTTAAATGAAAGTTGTTATGCTAATTGACA
Organism: Podarcis filfolensis; assembly: GCF_964270895.1. Taxonomy (NCBI): domain Eukaryota; kingdom Metazoa; phylum Chordata; class Lepidosauria; order Squamata; family Lacertidae; genus Podarcis; species Podarcis filfolensis. The sequence goes on along the minus strand of NC_139614.1, from coordinate 44,774,153 downwards.
TCATTGGCAGATTTTTTTGTTTGTAGATCTTCTGTCTCAAATGGAGTGCTGGGTGGGTATAGGAGGTGTAATCTCATTATTGCCTTCTCTTAGCCCTGGTGGGTAATGGCCAGTTGAAAAGGAAGACTTCTGCCCTATCCCTTTCCACAGCAATGTGACAGTTCTTTCCTTCCCCATAAAAGCAAGACCAAACTCTCTTGCAGGAAGAGATCCTACCACGCCAGGAACCGTAGGCTGTTTCTATCAACAATAGTTACTTCTGATGGAAGCTTAAATGTTTTTAAGTTAATTATAGTAGAGTTTTCTAAAAAGGAAGTCCTAAAAATTATGAACTTCCTCAGTATGTATGATAACAGCGTTCACGGAGTATGAAAGTGTTAAGAAATGCAGAAATAATGGGTGGAAAAAACTAAAACGTGTTTCAGGATGTTTGAGTAGACACCTCCGTATCGGAAAGTAGATGCAAACATTAAGTAAGATGCTTTTGTAAGAACTTGTTTTCTGCTCTCTTTGCAGGTATATGTCTCGGGTTCATGGTATGCACCCCAAAGAGACCACACGCCAGCTTAGTTTAGCAGTGAAGGACGGCCTAGTTGTTGAGACCTTGACAGTGGGATGTAAGGGATCTAAAGCTGGTATTGAGCAAGAAGGATACTGGCTGCCTGGAGATGAGATTGTGAGTATATTTCCCACAAGGCTTTACCTTGCATTTCCTGGTACGTTGACTTGCAATCTTGCTATTTGCAGTGCATTCTTGCAGCTTGTGCACGGGGCCTCAGGACAGCTTGCTTTTTTTTACTTACTGGATAGAATGTTATTACCCTTCCGCAGTCTCATGTAGCTATAAGAGTTTTGGTTTCCAGCAAAGGATGTTTTAGAACAGGGGTTTCCAAACTGTGGCCTGTGTGCTGCCAGTGGTCCACACGCTTCATCGAAGTGCTGTGTGAGAATTTGTGACTGAAGATGGCACATTCGTCATTTTAAAAATTCCTGCTGGTTTCTCATTGTATTTTAATGGATTCGTTTATTTATTATGTTGTATTGTAATTTGAATTCCATGGAGCTCAAATTGTAATACAAAAGTATACAATGAGCAAACAATTAAAAAACGATAAAATAAACTTACAATTGTTACAACAGGCAGAAAAAAATCATTAAGTGATCTGGGAAGACAGATCATTGGCAATTTTCAGGTGGACCATGAGGGGGAAAGTTTGGGAACCACTGTTTTAGGACCAAACTAATTATTTCCCAGATGAGAGCCTCAGAGGTGAATGAAAGAAGTTTTATTTTTTACAAAAAACAATATACAGTCGTCCCTCGGAAGTCTAACAGAATCCATTCCAGAAGTCCATTCGACTTCCAGAAGGTTCAGAAAACAAGGCACGGCTTCCGAATGGCTGCAGGAAGCTCGTGCAGACAATTGGAAGCTGCGTTGGACGTCCGGCTTCCAAAGAACGTTTGCAAACCGGAACACTCACTTCCGGGTTTGCGGCGTTCGGGAGCCAAAACGTTCAAGTTGCAAGGCGTTCGACTTCCGAGGTACAACTGTAATGGGTTTTAGCCAATGCTAGTCCTACTCAGAGTAGGCTCATTGAAATAAGTGAAACTAAGTTAGTCATGCCCATTAACTTCAATGGGTCTACCCTGAGTAGGACTAGCACTGGATACAACCCAGTGTGTATAGATAATGTATATACATACATACATATGGGGAGATTGCTATTCTGCTTTTGGGCTCCCCATAGCATCTGGTTAGCCACAGTGAGAACAGGATAGTAGACTAGATGAACCATTCGCCTGATCCAGCAGTTCATCTTATGTTACTATTTTTTAGCCATAGATCAATTTTAAGGAATGGAAGTAGGCCAGGATCAAAACACCTTTGAGTCTGAAAATTCTGACCTTAGTTCCCGCCCCCCTCAACAACATACCATGTCACAAGCTCCTTTTGAATACGCTCCCCCCAGTTTCAAAGGAGGGCAGCTGCTCTTTAGGAAACCTAAGCCCAGAGCGCACGGAACTTGTCGTGTAGGTTCAACGGATCCAGGCCATAGGGTATCAGTCTTAAAATATGACCCGAAAGCGGGGAGGGGGGAGAATTTCGCCAGTATGTCTAGGGATAGATGTTTGCTCTTTAATTGCCCTGTTCTGGTAGGTTATATTTGAAGCACCTAATACTGGTTGCTGTTGACATGGGTATGACCAAGAATGGCTGTTCTTATGTTCTTTTTGCAGAAGGGTCCTGGATGAATGCCGTCAGAGGAGCTACCATGCAAGAGTTTAGGAGGCTCACTGGGTGTAGGGGTAGGCTGGGGTGGCCAGTTTTTGTCCTTTAAAGTCCTGAGCATTAGGAGAGCCCAGGATCTCTGGTTGGGTGAGTGGCCTCCAGGTTGGCTTGCGAATCACCACAGAGACCAACCCCAAGCTCCCTTCCCTATCAGATTTATGGCATTTGGGTCATAAAAGTTGGGTGCTTTTATCTATGATGAGTTGTTACATTCAATGAAAAATCAGGTGAAAAATTATTACAAATCACTTGGAATAATGCAACAGTATAGCCTGGCCCAATCAGAACTTTCTAAAATATATGCTTATTTAAAACCTAATTTATATTTACTTGTACAGTGTTAGTCAGTATGCCAGGACCCTGGGAAAAGATTGGCTGTTTTGTCAACAAGATAATGTTGCTGCGTTAAGGTGGCCCATTTGAAAAGTTAATTCTAAATGGCTAATTTTTAGGTAAATTACAGACTCAGAAATAAGGTTACCATGCTGAATGAAGGCATTTACAAACCAGTTCCTTGAAGAATAGTAGAATGCCGGTAACCTCATGCGACAAGGATAATTGCTTAATAATAATACGATCCAATGCATGTTTACTTGAGAATAAGTTCCATTGTTTTCAGTGGGGCTCACTCCCAGGAATGTATGTATATTATTGCAGCCTACATTTAAAATGGACGCGGGTGGCGCTGTGGTCTAAACCAGTGTTCCCCAACTTTGGGCCTCCAGCTGTTTTTGGACTACAACTCCCATCATCCCTCGCTAGCAAGACCAGTGGTCAAGGATGATGGGAGTTGTAGTCCAAAAACAGCTGGAGGCCCAAGGTTGGGGAACACTGGTCTAAACCACAGAGCCTAGGACTTGCCAATCAGAAGGTCAGCAGTTCAAATCCCCGTGACGGTGTGAGCTCCCGTTGCTCGGTCCCTGCTCCTGCCAACCTAGCAGTTCGAAATGACTTCAAAGTGCAAGTAGATAAATAGGTACCGCTCCGGCAGGAAGGTAAACAGCATTTCTGTGCGCTGCTCTGGTTCGCCAGAAAGCGGCTTAGTCATGCTAGCCACATGAGCTGTACGCTGGCTCCCTCGGCCAATAAAGCAAGATGAGCCCTGCAACCCCAGAGTCGTTTGCGACTGGACCTAATGGTCAGGGGTCCCTTTACCTTTAAAATTATATCTATACTAGAGTAGCAGAAACCCTGCCTTAGAAAACAAAAACAGATTTTGAAGAGCTAATTTAGTCAACCTTGCCCCAACGTGGTGATCTCCAGAGATTGTTGGACTACATCTCCCATCATCCTTGACCGTTGGCCATGCTGGCTCTGGCTGATGGGAGGTGGAGTCCAACAACAGCTGGGGGGCACCAGGGTGGGGAACACTGATCTAGGGAAAAGAGGACAGGGTCGTTCAGGTGTAGACAGCAGTTCAAAATGGTTGTATATATTTACAGGTACCTTTTGTCCCTTCGTTCCCTTTTTGCCTGGAGAATTTCTGCTGGTCCCTAATTCAGCTGTTAATTTTTTAAAGTTAGAAACCTTAATATTCTTGACACATTTTACATGGCCTAAGACATAATACCATATCAACTTGTGGTGCTGGACTCAAGTGTTCTGTTTGGTTAGTAATGCCTATGAGGTTTGTGTCAGACATGATGTACATAGGGTTGTGTGCACTTTGCACTAAAGGAAAAACAAAATCCTCCCCCCCCCTTCAAGATTGCCAAAGTAATTCATACAGAAGTGGCGATATATAAATAAATCAAATTTCCTCATCTTTCCCCAGTCTGCATAATTATTATGCTGCAGTTACTCAAGCAAAGGCACATTAGCTTTATATAGCACTGAAACACTGCCCCATCAAAATTTAAACATCTTCTGAGCTCTCCTCTGACTTTAGCATGCATTGCCCATATTCCTAGCCAGGAGGTGGTGGAGAAAGTAAACTGAGCTTTTCAAAATGCTGGAATGTACACCCAAGTATCATTTTCTGTGGGTTTTCTGTGCTCGTATGGAATTGCAGAATATGTACAGTCTTGTATGCTTCTATTTAAAAAAAGGGGGGGATCCAAGAAGGTGTGAGATTCTTTCTTTTCCCATGTACATATGGACCACATTTAAAAGAATTTTGCCCATCATAGCTTCCACACTAATACTATTCTTGCACCACACTGCTATAGCGAAGATTAATTTAATTAAATCAATTTGGAATGCTAAGATGAAAGGTGTTGTATAAATGCAAACTTTACATATCTTCTGTAATTAAGGAAGCTGATTTTTTTTTTTGCTTCAGTTTGTTTAATAAATACCCTGACTGACATTCATTTAGAAACTTTAACACTGTTTTTTTCTCTTTTTCTCTTTAAAAAAAATATTTAATTATCGGTTCTGCCATCCCACTGCCCCCTTCCACTACCAAATGCTGTTCTTGGTACAAAAGAATGAAGACTCTTGGTTATCATTTTTGCATCATTTGTTTTTCAGTTTTCATGTGTCCAAAATATTTACTGGGCATAGGCATTGTCTTTGAATGCAGCAGATATGCCTTTGGTTCATTGAGTTCTGATGCAGATGAGCTGCATTTTAAAAAAAAAGTTTGATTGCATCTTTGATCCTTAGTACACTGTGATCCAGCTGCACATGTGTATAATCTCACTCACCTTGGGGCTTTAGAAAATAGGAGTAATATACAAGACGTACTCTTGTAACATGCGAAGTAACCCTGACTGCCAGTTATTCTGTTCCAGGCCTCCATGTCTTGCGATCCAGCACAGCTCTCACAACTCTGTATGCAATTCTATAGAACTTCCCAAAGACCAATTACAAAAATAAGACATTTGTTATTCCACCAAGTGTCCGTTTCTTTAAATAATAGCTTTTACATAATGCGTGTAGTACCAAAATCACATTCATGTGTAATACAGGGTGTCTCAAAGCCAAAGTTCCATCCAAATATTCCTTCCTTCGATAAAGAGAAAAGGATCTCTACAAGTATACTTGTTCCTAAAGGATAATCCACAGATGGGAAAAAAACCCAGTGCACATCCTCGGGAGTATTGCAGCTTTGCTGTCAATCACTCAAACCGCAGTGGCAGTGCCCCCCAACTGTGTGAAATCCTAAACGGGATGCCTTACTTTTATATTTGGTCTTTGGGAGGTTCTATATAATTGCATACAGAGTTGTGATCCAGCACATCGTGAATGCAGCCCGCCAGCCGTGTATGGTGAACCCACCTGGGGTTTAGTAAACCTGTTGTTTTGTGCTCTTGGCCTTTGACTGAGGGTTGACAGGTACCTGCCAGGCCATAGTAGATGACTGGAGGGCTATGTTTAGCTTCATGGGTGAGAAAGTTATATTTGGTGTGTGTGTGTGTGTGTGTGTGTGTGTGTGTGTGTACGTGTGTACACACACACACACACACACACACACACTTAAAAAATCAAAAGCACAACTACTCTGGATTACCAATTAAAAAGGTTAGTATCACAATGAGTTCTTCACCTGTTTTTAAAGTACAGTCCAGAACTACATTAACACTTCCCCTTATAGTCTACAGGTTTCTTTTTCCACTTGCACTGTGTAATTTTGTATTAAAACAACCCTATTTCTCCCTGCAATGGCAATGTTTATCAGTTAGCTTTTTGATCATGTTCCCCATTGTCTGCTAGCTAGTACACTGGCCCCACGAGCCTCCCCTTTTACACGCAAGGATAATACTCTTACAAATTTGCACCAGGTTTTCTGATTACTTTCAACAGTCACTCCCAAGATGCTATTGTCCCCTGCTTTTTTATTTTATTTTTAACCTGCATTTTTAAAATTTATGAAATGTGGAGACAAGTACCAGATAAAGCATTAACATCAATGCGCTTCCTGGATATTCCAAAGGGTTGACCACCAATGCTGTATGTCATAGGATACGAGCATTTGCTTCTTCCCAGGGGTTATTCAGTGAGCACGTCAGTCCCTCTGCTAATTACGAACAGTGCCATCGATTGGACCATTTTGGCTCTGTCCTTGCTTTGAGTGTGTGTTTTCCTAATTAATTTTAACTGCTTGGGAAAGCTTTCAGGAGGCCAAAAAGGGAAGAGGGGTAAATGGGTGTAGATAAAGCAGTCCATATAGTTTGCTTTAGGGGGATAATTGTATAGTCAGGATGCTATCTGTAACAGTGTGCTTTCCCCATATCCATGTTTCAATTCGTTTTAGTCCTATGTGCCTCAGATGGGTTCCAGCACAGAGACCATGTGTTTTTGTTTTGTTTTGTTTTTTATTTCGAAAGGCCTACAGTATGCAGCCTTTCTCCCGGACAACAGCAAAAATCAAGGTGAACAACTTTTGCACTATGTAGTCTTTGAATTTCCTTGTTATATTCTCTTATTTCTGTTGTGCATTAAGGATAGTCTAGAATTGTTGCTTCTGCAAATACGAGTTGTTGTATTAATAATGTCTGTCATCCATGTTCCATGCAGTTCTGAGATTGGCCTGCACAGGACTGTCGTTTAAAGTATTATTATTTTTCTTCTTCTTCTTCCTGGGGAGCTGGAAGTGGTTACTCACATGTTTTGCCACAAGATGTTGAAGTTGCAATGGTTTCCCTTTTATCAGTTGTTCTGGGAATAGATGATGACACCTGGTGGCAGACATGGCAAGTGCAGAGAAGGACTTTCGTACTTTCTAGATCTGCCATTATTAGAACACTGGCGGCCAGATGTTAAAGTTATATAAATACCTCCTGTCTCATGCGAGGAAATCACATGGCAAACGTCCATGTACATCCCTGGCCCTGCAAATGTTCCAACACGTATTCAGATGGCAGGCATTTAGAAACAAAAGATCTTGATATTTAAAAATAGTGATAGGATACACATGATATCAGCAAGAGACATTTGCCAGAATTACCCCTTTGGCATTAGGATGTGTTTCTGTCCTTGCAATTTTACTACTGAATTTCTTTTTAAATTTAGATTTTAAAACCTTCTGTCCCTGTAATTTCACTACTGAATTTCTTTTTAAATTTAGATTTTAAAACCATTACCTTTTATTTTTTAATTGTTATTTTTTAATTGGAGCTTTATACATTAGTGGTGCAGACCCCTTGCTCCCACCCCATTGGCACAAAGACTAGCCTCCTACCCAAGTTCATATTCCTCCCCCTTTCTACCTTCCTCAACATGGTTATGCAAATATTTTTTCTCTTATTATGAATCTCCTTCTCATTTTATATCTCTCTATAAACGTTTCTCCAAAACTAAGCTTTAAAAATTGGTGATGAAAATGCTAAAGAAAATGCTTTTTTTTTCTCAACCTGTGTAATTATTCAGTGTATCTGGATGTCACCCTAAACCGTGGTTTGGCACGAGGGTGAGAACAAGCTGCAGGTGAACGTTATACTTGTGCACCTTCCCTTCCTGTCATCCAGCACAGCTGCAAGGAGGAGTTTGGAGACTTTTTTTGCTTCTGTTTTTGCTTAAACACATGTTGCCATCCAAACAGACAAATCAGTATATGAAGTCGGTTTGTTTCTTGCAAACCTTAGTTAATGTTAACCACAGTGTGTCAGTTTGGATGACACAACAAACTGTGGTTAAGTGAAAACGGCAGCAAAAGCTTCGGAACACCTTGTGGTTGTACTGGATGAGAAGAGGGGAGCATGTGATCTGAGGCTCATTGTAGTTTGTCATTGTCACACTAAACCATGGTTTAACATGACATCTGAATTGAGCTTTTGTCCTTGACTTGGAATTGCCATTATGAAGGACACACTTGGGATATCCTTCAGTTTATATTTATTTAATGTTACTCAAGCATATGGTAAAAAACAAACGAACAACCACCTGTCATTTTAAGGCTCTGTACCTGTGTTGCAACATAATGCATTTCTGGTATGTTGGGTGGTGGATGTTATAAAGATGGTTCAATCCTAGTATGTCAGACAACTAAGCAGAACAATCTCCTTTTGACCAAGGATTTTATACCAGAGGTTTTATACCAGGACACAGAATTGTGACCTGGGTCACCTGGATCCCAAGTTGCTCCGAAGCTATGTGAAAAAGCAGCAATGCAGCAATAAGGCATTCTGTGCTCGAGTTAGTTACTAGTACTATATGAACTTTGCGTTAACGATTTGGAAATCTCAAATTTTATTGCCTCTTTAGTTTTGTTTTTGTTAGCTAATTAATAGTAAGGGCCCAATTCATTCAGAGGTTCCTTTGCACAAGTCCTATTGAAATCCATGTGAGCTGAACAAGCCCTAGTAGTGCTACTGTACGGTGCTCTTTCATTTAAATGGGAGGTTAAGGCTATCAGTGGCTGCAAGCCATGATGGCCACACTTTACCTTCACTGTCAGAGGCAATACGTCTCTGAATACCAGCTGCTCGTAGTCACAAGTGAGGAAAATAACGTTGCATTCAGGGGCTGCTTGCAGGCTTCCCATATGTAAATGGGGTCCATGAGATGGACCTTTGACCTGATCCAGTTAAGTTCTTTTTATGACCCTTGAAGAAAGACTTCCCAGCGGTGAATTGTGCCAAAACATTTTCTTCTTAAATTGGGTCTTTACTGCTGATGAGCATTTTGGCAAACCTGTTTAAAGAAGAGGAAGGGGAATCCAGTGTGAGAAATCTCATTAAGATTAACATCCTTTTAGTCTTTGGTAAATAATATATCAAATGTAGAAATCAGGTGTGCTTTGTTTTCTTTCTGAAGCATTTTGATATGAGTATAGCGCTAGTATAGTTCTAGGGAGGAGCTTATAATACAAAAAGGCAACAGAAAGTAAAAGTCAATACCTTTATTTTATGCTACTGGTGTAGAATACATTGCACGTGTCTTTCTGTTTTTAATATTGTAGTTGATGGTGAGTCTAAAGAAAAGTTAAGAGCATTGGTGTTTTGTTTTTCTAAAGCAGAAAATTGCTGTGATTGTGCAAATCACATGGGCTGCTCTCACAAATCATACCTGTGTATGAGTGAAAGCCCCACATATGCTCATCCGATCGGAATATGTTGTTAGGGTAAAAGAACACATCTAATCAATGGGCTGCACCCAACTAACTCATACTCCAAGTAAGCCCATTGCAACTGAAGGACTTAAGTTAGCAAAACTAATGTAAGGCCAGTGATTTCAAGGGTCCTACTCTGACTTTTCCAGGCCCAAAACATTTGGGTTTCTGTGGAATTTTCTTAATTTTCTACTTTGGTCATGTTAAGGCACTATGCAGGTAGGAGCACCCAGGTGTGCTCCATCCATGCACAGTGCAGTTATTCTGGATTCTGATAGATTATGGCCAATATATTTAAGGCAGTGAAAGAACTGATACTCCCTGAATTTGACAGGAGTCAGTGCCAGGGAAAATTTCCCAACTGAGACAGGCTTCTTATAATATGTTATATGTCTAGAGAGATTGCTGGTGGGCTCAGAGGATGAGAATGTTTCCTAGACTTGATGCAGACACATCAACTTCAAAGGCCGATGAGAAACACTTCATATTCACAGAATGAAGTAACAAACGAAGGAATGAGATATTTCATTTTTTCACATAACATAACATTATATAGAAGTTAAAATTTAGGGAGACAAGATGAAAAAGAGGACAAGTCTCCTGTAATAATTTTTTATTATTATTATTTATACCCTGTCCATCTGGCTGGACTTCCCCAGCCACTCTAGGCAGCTTACACTACATATAAAAACATAGTAAAACACCAAGCATTAAAAAAACCTTCCTGATACGGGGCTGCCTACAGATGTCTTCTAAAAGTTGTGTAGTTTTTTATCTCCTTGACATCTGATGGGAGGGTGCCACTGTTGAGAAGGCCCTCTGCCTGGTTCCCTGTAACTTCACTTCTCGCAGTGAGGGAACCACCAGAAGACCCTCGGAGGAGGACCTCCGTGTCCGGGCTGAACGATGTTGGTGGAGACACTCTTTCAGGTACACTGGGCCAAGGCCATTTAGGGCTTCAAAAGTCAGCACCAACACTTTGAATTGTGCTTGGAAACGTAATGGGAGCCAGTGTAGGTCCTTTAGGACCGGTGTTATATGGTCCCAGCGGTTGCTCCCAGTCACCAGTCTAGCTGCCGCATTCTGTATTAGTTGTAGTTTCCTAGTCACCTTCATAGCTGGCCCCATGTAAAGTGTGCTGCAGTAGTCCACGCGGGAGATAACCAGGGCATGTACCACCCTGGTGAGACAGTCTGCGGGCAGGTAGGGTCGTACCTTTAATAGCTGTGTAGAAGCATGAATTTTAGCAGATATATACTGTCATGCAGCTGTTAAAGGTGCAGCAGCCCTGTTCTTTATTCACATGGTCATCCTACCTTAATTCATAATATATTACTGAAGTAGAGTTAGGAAGAAAAATGAGCTCAGATTTCACCACCCTAGGTGTTACAAGATCTGAGTCACACACACGAGGGCCTCTTGTGGTGAGCTGGTTCACATGTCCCATTAAACCACATTAAAGTTTATTCTGAACCATGCCTTAAGGCAACCGAGCAGTGTGCCCTGCTCAAACATTTCTGAGTTGCTCCTCCAGCCTTGGTTTCCTAATTGTGATTTGCTTGTGGGAAACATACATTAAGCACCGATTTGCACATAACACGGATCCAGTCTCTGGTTTTTTCCCCTCCCTGGTGCGGCAGGAGCAGAGGAGGAGCAAAACACTCTTTCATCTTGAACGATTGCTTATTTTAAAGGATGGTTTAAAGGGATGTGTGAACAAGCCCAGCATGTCTGCAGATGCCTCTTGCAAAACTTGGTTCTGAGGCTTTGCTGACACCCCCAATAATCTTGCCGCCTCAGACGACAGCTTCAGTTGTTCCTGCAGTGGAGTTGCCCCTATCAGGGAAAACAGTTGGAAATTGCCACTAGAATATTTATTTCTTTGTTATTTGTAGCATAAAGGCATTGGTCACGATCCAGGATAGCTGATTGTGCTGCGCTGAGGGATATTTGTTTTTGTTTTCCCTCGCAGCGCGCATGGCTAGGAGTTCAACTTGAACGGAAATCATGTACACTTATTTATTATATGGAGTTCAGGTTCTGTTTTGTTTTTTAAAAGAAGGTATTGAAGAGCATTTGAACATATTTTACCCATTGGTTGCTTAATTCCTTCCCACTGACATCAATGGGGTTTAAAAAGGACTTGGCTTTGGCTGGATTGTGGCTCATTCAGATTTGGGAAATAGAAGTGGAGAGATGAGAGACAACTGTTACTTTTTTCTGAATTGTATTGAGAAATCCTATTTATAGGCTTCATTTACACAGTTGAAAACGTTTGAAGGACCAAGAACCAAATTAGGTCAAACTTTCCAATATTTGGATTGATTGAAATCGCATTGCAAAAGGTATGTTAAAAGAAAAAGAGAAGCTGCTTAATATTGCCGTATTCTAAAGTTTAAAAAGACACCTGTTTTGTTATGCTCTGCTTGTAGGTTCTCATAAATTTTAAAACTTCGTCCCATTTGTGGATTTTAGTTGAACTTGCACCAGGAGTGCTGTGCTCTTACATGGACCTCTACTTTGACCCAGAATAGGTCAACTTCAACAGATCTTTCTGTTTTATCCTGAAGGCCTATTTCGATTTTTTAAAAAAGCCAATTTCAGTGAAGGAAATGAGAATTTATAAACTGCAACCTTTCCAATGAACCCAATCAGAGCAACAACAAACTACAAGGCAGCAGAATTTGGAAGGAGGAGGGAGATGGTTCAGTCCATATAGCGTTAACCTCCAGCAAAAGATCTAGATTTGGCAATTATGTGCACTTCACATTTCAGTTGAGTTTGAGCTTTCTCAGGCTTGGTTCACACTTAGGTCGAAGAAAGTCCTCTTCCAGCTGCATGGGACTTTGAGGAGAGGAGGGTGTCCACCTGTGTTCAGCTCAGTCACACAGGACAGTATCGGCTTACCGTCACTCCGTGCTCTTAGAGAGAAATCAGGAGACTAAGGAGCCACTTCTGCTCTTATCCTACAACAGCCCATCTTCCTCTGCAGCTCTGACTGTCTTTTGAAAACAGTGGCTTCTTTCGCCTAGTCAGGGGAGGTAAGCTATATAGAATAATTTGATGCTTTCAAAAGGAAGTCATAGCTGCTTAGACAGATTGGCGTGGGGTTGCAATAGCAACTCCTGTTCCTTTTTTCCTTTCCAATAATTCAGGTAAGGTGAATTATCTTCTGAACTTTGCTTGAAAGGAGTTCCCTAAATTCCTTAACGTCCCAAACAGCTGGAGGTAGATTCCAGTCCACGCTTTCAAGCATATAACAGTGGTATAAAATCATGGTTTTAGCAGCCTAATGCAGAGAGGGTACTCTCATCACCTTTCTTCAAGAAAATAGAGGTCGTGTAGGGATTTTATAAAGCTTGCATTATTCAAGCTTGCACTATTAATTTCTTTTAGCAGGGCAGTTTTTCTGTATAGCTGGGGACATTGCATATATGTTGTGTTTGTGTTGCTAACCAGACACTCTCATAACAAGCCTTTCTCGGAGGTTAAAACCTTAGTGTCCAGTCATCCAAACATTTGAAAAAAAATTAGGGTTTCAAGTTTAAAAAAGAATTGAATAAACCATTAAAGAGGTATGGTAATTAAAAAAAATATTTATAATGCCTAACTGTTACTAGACTTCAAGAAATGTGCTTTGCTCATGGCTGTTTCAGATACTGACAGAATGTTCTATCAAATTATTTTGTATTTTTTGTAGGACTGGGAGACAGAAACTCATGACTGGTATTGTTTTGAATGCCATTTGCCCGGAGAGGTGTTGATATGTGACCTGTGTTTTCGTGTATATCATTCCAAGTGTTTATCTGATGAGTTCAGGCTTAGAGACAGCAGTAGTCACTGGCAATGCCCAGTTTGCAGGGTGAGTACATCTGAGCTTTCATGTGCTGAATAGAGACTTGGTATTTGTTGTTTCTAGTTTCAAGAAGATGTTTCTGGCCAGGAGAAAACACCCAGTTTTGCCTACTGCAGGGATGGCGAACCTGGACTTTTTAACTGGGACCCTTAACTTTCAGCAGACCCAGCCAACATGGTCAGTAATCTGGGATGATGGGAGCTGTAGTCTACTAACACCCAGAAGGTCACAGATTCCGCCATCCCTGCCTAAACAATGCATATGTTAAGTGCAAATCCGGAATATGGTCAAATTTGGATGTGCCTGGGCAAAATCTAGAAAAGCCTGCTGTCAATGGGCATCTCTTGAGACAGACATTAGAACAAATGTTTTGCTAGATTGGTCTGAAGCAAATCATGATGTGCCATAAGCTGGAATTCCAGAAATATCTAAGTGAATCCTCAAATAAGTCTTGGCAGACGTTTGTCCTGGTCAGGCAATCTGTCCCAAGTGTGGAAAGCTCCAGTCTATACAGAGGGAGTTCCACAGTCAGTTTCAGTAACAGAGCTCCCTCCTCCAATTCAGTTCATGGTGCTTGGAATCTGTGGGCACAGATCAGATTCACACACACACACACATACCCCATCAGAGCACATGCAGAACTTTGAATCACAGCCATTTTATCTTTTGCATTTGCCTCGATGTTTGGCGCTTCCTACATTTGCCCAAGCTATCCAGATATGTGTTAAGATTTGGGGTTCTCTCATAACGCAGATGATGCAGATCAAATATAAAAAGAAAATGTGCATACCTCCAGAAGGTTTGCATTGTGCTGCAGCAAAATGCATATATATATTTTTCTTTTGAACTTTACTGATGTTTATAAATGCTACATAAAACTGTGGGTTGAGAGCCACTGCAGTTTTTATTCAGACATTATAGATTGAGCTAATATTTTAGGTTCCCTAGAATTTCTATAATGCAAGGGTCTTTTCAGTCCAAATCTCTGTTTCAGTATTTTTCTTTAAATCATTCAAATACAAATACCAGAGCCTTTATGCTTTTGGTTCTCCCTGCCCAGTAGTTTGGGGGCTGGGATGGCAGCGGGGAGAGATGGGAAATGAGAAATTCATATTTGCCAAGTTCAGTTGATGAGGCAGGTAGGCTTTTCTCCTCTGCTTTTCCCATTTAACTTTCCTATATATACGTGTATAGATACACATGCATACATGGAAGATGTGTTGAAAAGCATTGGGCTGTGAATAAACGATCGTTGTAACTTGTATTGTTGCAAGTATGCTCTTGTTTATAAGCAATAATGAGTCTGGTAGCAAAAGTAATGGAAGTTCAATATAATTTGGAGTCCATTGATAGAGGGCTAGGGTAAGCCATGGGTCCCATTTGGCCTCAGGAACAGGGAATGAATTTACTTCCGCCTGATTCCTCATTTAGTTCTTGGTTTCCTTCCTTACCAGAGAGAGCTCCCAACCCTTTGACCTTGCCCTCCCATTTGCTGCTTTCCATCCATGCCTGCTTCCTTCCTCCCTTGCCTTGCTCATGATGTGGTTATAGCTCTTCAAGAGGCCTCACTTTAGCCCAAGAAAACTGCCCACTTCCATATTTTTTCTGCTGCCTCCTGCCCCACCTGCCCACTTCTTTGCTTTTACTCAAGTGAATGTAGGGTGGCTGGAGTCAAAAGAGGAGAAGGCCCCTGTATAGTTGTTTAGAAGGGAGAATTTCACCAAGCTATACCTTCTACACAATTCATAGCAGTGCAGTAACCCATTCCCTTTTTGCAAATGGCTGCCCTAAGAAACATCTAATCCCTGTAGCTGCTGATCATCCTTATTGCCATCCCCAGCACTGTCCAGCAAGGCAGATTTTTGCTTCCAGCTTTGCTGGTATAGCCAAGCTGCTTTTAGGAACAGCAGCTTGTAGTTCAGCGCTGGGGATTCATGTTGTAAAATTGGGCACATATTCCTGGGTGTTATGGGCTCCTTAAATTAAGCCCATCTTTTTTTCTACGTATCTTCAGGCAGTTTCAGTGTAACTTTAGGGGTGTATATTGTTCTCTGGAATTCATTGACATCAGGCCACAAAGACAGCCTTAAAGAAAAGAAAAACCCCATATAAGTCCCTGCAAGAGAGGACAAGAATTGTGACACTGTACCATTTGGCAAAACAACTCCACGCAGCCTGTTCTGCTAGTCCCTTGGCACTCTGCCTTAACACTGGCCAGCTGCATCTCTTAATGTTTGTGTCCCACTATGCACACCAGTAGTGAAGCAACAAGCATATTATACAAAGCTTTACTTAATGGTGGCAAATACCAGTCGCTACTCAGCAGAGGAACAGCTGATGCAGAAAGATTTGAACACCACCACTGGTTTATTGGCACTGAAGTTTGCAGGTGTAGGTTTCACATTACAGACAAGTGGGGTGGTTTCTTTTTTGGGTTTTTTATACTCTCATGTTCATCTGGTATGCTTAATTTTACGGGTGAGTGCATATTCTCCTGCAGACTGCAGTGTCGCCAGGCCACGAATGCCTTTGTTTTGGAAAAAGCAAGACTTGGTCTGCTTCGCACCATTCTTGCTCTCCCTTAGCAGGAAGCAGAGGCTGCTGGCTGTACTTGGGATAGCAGCAGCTGAATGACCAAGTCAGCTTTCTGCATTTCCCCCATCATCTTGCACAAACGTTTCTTCTGAGTTTCTACTATTATGAGCAGTTGAACTAGAGATTCATAAAGTTTAAGTCTCTCTACCCGTGCCTCTCTCTAGTGCACAGGGGCGGGGAACCTTTTTGGCCCAGCAGGCCAGATCTTTACCCCCGTGGGTTAACATTGACAGAGGACCACGGCCACTTGCCTATTAGTCATCTGACATGGTCCCTCCCACCTACCTGTCAAAGGTGGCCCATGGAAGTGATGGTGTGGGGTGCACCAGCACATTCACTGCAGGGACCCCAACAGAACCTAACCCTCATCCCATCCCTCAGTGACTGTGGCGATCACACAGGGTCCCCAGACGCTTCACTGTCTATTGATCCCTGTGCCACCACTTTATTTCTCGCTGCCACCACCCAGGCCCTACCTGGTACAATACTGAGTCCAGTCAAGGTTAAATTGGAACATAAACTTCTGTTTCTTTGTTGCAGTTTAACAAGTGTGTGGTTTCATAAACGGTATCGGTCAATTACAGTCATGGGGTGTCTATCCAGACCTATAACTTCCGCTACCTGCTCTCACTCACTAAACCACCTCTCAGATATTTACTTGTCTTCCTGGCCCCTAACTGTTCCTGACTCAGCTTATTTCGCTACACTAACTCAACCTACCCACAGACTCTATCCCAATTCACTCCCACTCCAACCAACCACCCAACTCCCAACGAACTTCGCCCCTCCCAGAGCTGACTCCACCCCCTGGGCTCTGATTGGGTAACCTGTTTAACTATTTTACATCCAGCACTCTCATATGTTAACATCACAGTGACATCACCTGTTGGGCAGGTTGGCACGGTTTGGGAAAAACAGCTGTGTGGGCCGACATGGACCCCCTGCTGGATCCAACGTACGCACCCATGCTGTAATGCATGCACACCACTCAAGACTTCATTCTTGAGCTAAGAAACAGGTGGTTCACTTGGGCACCAGGAAATAGGCAGTGGGTAGTATCAATTGGCTTGGCTCCTTCTGTTGCACCTTGTCCCCCAACTTGCTTGGTGAAAAAGACTGTTTAAAGTGATGATGGCAGTAGAGCAGACCTTTGCATCATAACTGGGTCACCAGTTAATCCTTGGAAAACAGGAAGGGGAGCAATTCAATGCATATTTAAGGGAGCTTAGTTCTCCCCAACCTGTGCTTTCCCTCAGAAGGTGTCTTTAAATCCCAAACCCTCAGTTTATATTAATATGACCCAGGCTGTGTTGTCCTTTTAATAATTGCTGTTCATCAAATGGCATACATGCAATAAGTGATGTGAACTACTTGCCTCTCTTCCTCTATGCTTGCGGTTATATATATATTATAGTCAAAAGCCAAATAAGATTACCAAATTCTACAGGGACAGTAAAGAGCATATGTGCTTTGAAAACCGTTTTATTTTTCAGTCCCTTTGTGAATTGAGATTCAACAAGTTTTTTCAGGGTAATGTTTGTGTTTGTTAACAGCATGCATGAGCTACCCAGGCATTCTCCCATTCAGGAATTGTAAAAGTCCAGACATGTCTAGAAGCACATCAAGCAACTGCCATTCTTGAGTTCATATTTTAAAACTTATCCATGTAGTGGTTGAGTGAAAGTCTGAAAATAATAGGTTCATAAAGGCTAGTAACAGATTATCATTATTATTATTTTTTAAAAAATTCATTACAGTATAGTATTCCTTGACAAAATAAACAAACAAATGTGCAGGTTCCTGGAGAGGAGATCACAGGCACTCTGTTCTTCTGCTGCTGTGCTACTGTAAACTAAATCATGGTTCCTTTAGTGTTAACATCTTGTGGATTATCTTGCTCCAGACAGACCATGAGCTGAAGCCAATATTTGTTTATGGACTGGAGAAAGGAGCAAAGCAGCTGCCATATTCTTTTTCGGAACCTGTCCATTTGCTCGTTCACGCTAAGCCATGATTTGGCTTAGTGTCATGTGTGAACTGGGCCAATATGTGGAGCAGTTTCTGGAATGCTTGACGCTGAATCAATTACAACATGCTCCAGCACACAGACATTGTCTTTCATTCACCATGAATGTGGAATTATCAAAAGTCAGTACTGAAAATATTTAATTGGCGGTATGGACAGGGCTTTCCTGTGCCGGCATGGCAGCAGAAGCTAAAACTGATAGCAAGACCTGTCTGAATATTGTCCTCTATAAAAACGTTGGGACTGCTGAACCTGGTGTGCAGATTGCTGCTGGCTAATCTTAAAAACAGTTTGGCATTTGGGCTTCCCCTCCCATATTTCTAGACGAGTCCCTTCCTGGACACATTTAAGCCAGATTGTTGAATCATTAAGGGCCGTGAGAAGTGTTTATTCGTGTTACAGCCTTTTTTAGATAGTAGAGCTGAAGAATTCATTTGACAGACTTTGAATAATTCAATGTATGTCTGAAAAATATTGTTGGCTTTGGTCTTTGAAAAATATATACAGCACATGTGCAGATTAAGCATACTGTATAGGGTCACTGGTACATTAGCCCACAGGAGACCGTGCCAGAACATTCACAGGCAATTCTGTTTATGCCAGGGGCAGTATGCCAGTGGCTTTATAGTAAACGAACCCTACTCTAAAACAGTTTTGTTTTTCCAAGCATGCTAGCTGTGTAGATATTTCTCAAGAAGTGGTCTGCCTCCTCCTAACTGGCTCTTGAATCCAAATTTGGCTGTCTTCCTTGGTCACTTTTTCGCTGTAGTGTTTGAGAAGGAATTTGGACATTCAGAGATAGGGACAGGAAGCATAAATGCCCCGTGCTTCCTTTCCCTAGTACTGCTCCGTAATATTTGAAACAGATCAAGAGGTACTATCGCAGGATCAATTTTTAGTTTGATAAACCATGCTATTCTTCATGCCAATGGGATAACCTGAACTAACATACTTATTTTCAGCTATACTGACTGTTTTTGCTTAGAGAACAGGAACAGGGAGACTCAAAAGAGTATTGCTTGTCACCCCGCAAAAGTACCTCAAAATAAATAAATAATATATATATATATATATATATATATATATATATATATATATATATATATAGCCTACAAAAAGGAAACATAGAAATAACTTGAAGGAGTAACCATTTTTATTTTATTTTTGCGTGGTGTGTTGTCACTTTTTGGGTGGTTTCCCCCCTCATGTATAAAATACATTATAAACAATCCAACATTTTTATTTCCTCCTGCATAACAGCTAGCCCAGAACTCACTCTATGATGGAAAAGTTGAATAGTTAGCAAATTGTGCTTTAAATTTTTGAGACAGGTACTAAACAGGTGACCTTGTGTTGTGCATTGTAAGTTTCACTTAGGCAATAAGACCAAAATTACTCAGTTGCCAAGTATAGCAGCACATTGAATCTGGATAGCCATGTTGGCTTCAGTGGAACTTTTCAGGAATAATGATTTTAAGGAATGCAGCCAATATACCAAACAGCTTGCATTCATTGGAAACTGACATAGGAAATGGTGGTTAAGAAAGTTGCACTAAGAATTTAGAATAAAGCTGTTTGGGTTTCAGAGCACTCTTCTGGCACAATCCTCCGGTTTGATATTATTTTACAAGAGTGGTTGTGAAGCTCTGATCTTCTGTAAAAGGAAGGAGCAACTTTTCAGTTTTGCAATCTGGATTAGGTTCCATGGCAGCTGAACCACGAGAGAGGGAAGAGGGGGACCAAAAAGGCTACTATAAGTTTTTCAAAGTGGTGACATTTCCCCCCACTAAATAGGACAGTTGACATAAGTGACACAGCAAGGATCCCTGTGCATGCAGGGTTTCCTAGTCTCACTTTTAAAACGGCATAAGCTTTTGAGCCACTCCTCATACATAAACACAGAGTTTTTCTCTACCAGCTTGGGTTCATATCCACAGAGGTTATGACTTGCAGTCCCCATGACTTAAACAAACAAAAAAAAGTGTTTTTCATCCAGCCGCTTTTTGCTCCCCCAATTGACAGGAATAGAACCATAGAGTTGGAAGGGATTCCTGAGGATCATCCAGTCCAACCCCCTGAAATTCTGGAATCTCAACTAAAGCATTCATGACAGGTGGCCGTCCCATCTCTGCTTGAAAACCCCCAAGGAAGCAGAGTCCACAACATCCAGAAAGAGAGTCTGTTCCACTGTTGAACTGCTCTAGCTGTCAGAACGTTCTTCCTGATGTTCAGTCGCAATCTCCTGTCTTGTAACTTGAAGCTATTAGTTCAAGTAGAGAACCAGGGTCAAGTTGACCCTTGAGACTTTTCTGATCCCTCAACAAAATATATACAAGGCTGTTCTCCCACTTCCCACTTGGCGGCTCATTTCAGTACCATGGTTGACCTACTGGTTGATGTTGAGACTCTATTAGGTGTCCTCTTTTCTCTTTCTCTCTCTTCCTTCCCAGCCTCCTTTTGCATTGATGTAGACTTACTGTTCCCTGTTGAGATGCCTTCCTCTCTAGTCTGTAGTTTTCAGTCATGTCAAGGCAAACATACGCCTTTGCATATGTTACCCAGGGTCATCCCACTCCCTCCCCAGATTGCCCTAAGCAGGTATCTAGATGCCATTGGGGTTTCTCACCAGCGTTAGCATAGCACGTAGAGTGCTGGAGCAGAACGCAAGAGACCTTGGTTTAAATATCAGTTCGGTCTTAGACTCTATAAAGATGAAATCGAGAGAGACATTATCCTAGTTTCTCTTCCTTAACTGTAAAACTAGAATTAGCTGTTTAACCTCACAGGGAGGGATGCTTATAAGGGCAATTAAAGTAATTGTATTAAGCCGTTTGCACAGTAAAATGCGAGTCCTAAGCAAGTTAACATAGACATAAATCCTGCAGGTTTCAGCAAATGCATCGACCCAGCGAACTTTGGGGCAAGTTAAGTGTGCTTAGGCATGGGATAACAGCCTAGGATGATTATTGCATCATTTCACAGCGGCCATTAGATTCCTCACAATTAAAAAAAACGACGACAACCCTCTTAAGAGAGTCTTTCTTTGCTTTCTGGTTTTAAGAAATTAGAGGAGGGACAGACAGAATGTGCAGTGTCTTCTAAGCCAGCATCAGCATTGCTCCATGCAGACTCTTGCCTAATCGCAATCTGCAAGTGAAGATTAATCTAGCTTGCTTGAGCTAACCTGCCGCTCGGTGTTTTGCCATTGGATCTTTAAACGTGTTTTGCCTTGTAAGATTTTAAGAGATTTGCTAAAAGTCTGAATTCTTTAATAAGACTGCTTCTTTTCCCTTTTGTTTGTTTGTTACCAGAGCATTAAGAAGAAGAACACAAGCAAGCAAGAGATGAGCACCTATTTGCGCTTCATCGTCTCCCGGATGAAGGAACGAGTGAGTGTTGAAACATGATGCTCTTTATGGTGCAATTGCTCTTTATGGCTAAGCCCCAGATTCTAGTGATTCTCCCTGTACCTTTCGATTCATTTCCGAAGCAGAAGACAAGGCAGTGGTGGCTTCTCTCTTCTTCTCCCCACTCTACACCCTTCTCCCTCACCTCTCCAGCTGCTTTTGATCTCCCCCCTCTGCTAGAGGATGGCGGGCAAAAGGATTGCACAAAAAACAGGTTTCAACAGGGCCGTGACCTCTTGCTTGAATTCAGTTGCAGATACACAAGGGGAAATCTTCCAGTTGTAATCAGACAACTCCGTGTGGATTAGCTTCTGAATGGACTTGTTCCATCAATTATATACATATTTTTTATAAATAATTTTTATTGAGATTTAAGATCACCCACCAACACCCACCAACACCAGTAAAACATCAAATCTTATTACATATACCCTACTTTATGCTCCATAGAGCTGTTGACTTCCGTCCTTCCCTTCCATCAGTTTTCCTATTCTATTCTATAGTTCACAGTTTCTTTGATTAGATATTACAACATGACATAAGATTTACTTCAATCCTGCCAAAGTTTTCAAATTTGTACAGTTCTCACTTATATAGATCAAAAATTTACACCATTCTTTTTGGTACTTTGTCTCCTCCTGATTGTGAATTCTGTGTGTCAATTTAGCCATCTCAGTGTATTCAACCAGCTTTATCTGCCATTCTCCTATTGTCGGCATCTCCTGTTGCTTCCACTTTTGAGCTATCAGAACTCTAGCTGCTGTTGTTGCGTACAAATATAATCTTTGATCAGTCTTCTTAATATCTTCTCCCACCAAACCTAGCAAGAATTCTTCCGGCTTTTTGGGAAAGCTATACTTAAACATCTTTTTTAACTCGTTATAAATCGATTCCCAGAACTCTTTTAATTTATTACATGACCACCACATATGAAAGAAGTCGCCATCCTTTTCCTTGCATTTCCAGCAAGTTTTACTACTAGTTCTGTACATTTTTGCCAATTTGGTGGGAGTAAGATACCAACGATAGACCATCTTCATAACATTCTCTTTTAAGGCAGAACAAGCGGTGAATTTTATACTCTCATTCCAGAGTTTGGCCCATACATCATAGTCTATGTTGTGTCCTAGATCAATAGCCCATTTTATCATAGCCTCTTTTATAAGTTTGTCTTTTGTATTCCATTCTAATAGGAGATTATACATTTTTGAAAGTAGTTTAGACTTACTTTCTATAATGTCTATTTGAAATTTCGATTTTTTATCTTCAAATCCTAATTTTTTGTCCTATTTAAAAACATCATTGACTTGATGGTATTGCAACCATCCTGTCAATTTTCCAGCAATACAATCATAAGGCTTATGGTTTGTTCCATAAATTATATTGTATTTTGGAGAATGCCGTGGCCCAGATAAGCTTGAGCACCTCTTGGCAGACAACAGCATTTTCTTGCTAACAGCTGGGTGACACTGGATAACACATGTCTGTGTAACAAAGGCCATTACTTCAATCCGTGAGATAGCCTTGCGAAGGTGCATCAGGCCCTCAGACTCCCAGACAATCTCTTCCTTTCAGAGAAAACTTGTTGCGGCTCTTACTCAGAGAGCTGGAGAACTCCCTGGCATTACAGGACCCCTGTCTGCAATACGTACAGCTTTCCTGTATCCTATTGCATTCCCTCCTCCCTGGCTCACTCATTCATTCACCTCCTTCCTTTCCCTCCTCCTCTCTGTCCTTCCTTCCTCTTTAGGCAGCACTGCAGCAGCACAGTCCCTCTCTCCTGTAATCTCTTCCACTGGTTTGTCTGCTTCTCTCTTCAATAGCCTTCTCCATGCCAGCTTCCTCCATTGTTCCTCTCCGCTTCCTCTTCTAGCCAGGGCCCGCTGCTAATGCCCTATATACCATAGCAGAACATGCTCCCAAGGTTTCACAAGCGTATTGTCACTGCACAGTTCCACTCCTGTTATGGTTTCCCATCAGGTCATCTGAGAAGCCACATGGAGCTTTGCTGTAGCGGCCACGCTCTTCTGGCAGCATGATTTGGGTGTCCTTTCACTTCCTGTAGGGCCCTATTCTTGCTGACCTGCCAAGGTGCCAGGTTGTCCCCAAGACTGAGGGAGCCCGGTGCGCATCACAGGCATGTGATGTCACGTGGATTGCATGTTGTCCAGAGGAGGCCGAGCACTCTGGAGGAGCTAGCCACTGAAGCTGCGGCTCTCAGTGCGCGTTGTGTGTGGCATCACACACGTACGCCGGACCGGCTCAACATTGAGGGGGCCGAAGACACCTCACCCCTCTAGAGTTGGCACACCTGCTGGTCTGACATAAAATTTGACAGAAAGAGTGGTTTTGATTTTTGCGTATTTGCACATTTTGCTTTGTAAATCAAATGTGGGCTCAGTTTCCAACTTGAAATGTTAGGAGACCAGGGTGCAAATCCCTGCTCAGCCATGAAGCTCACTTGGTGACCTTGGGCCAGTCACTGCCTCTCAGCCCAGCTTCCTTCGCAGGGTTGTTAAATGAGGAGGGGGAGAACTATGTATGCCATTGGGGGGGGGAGAAGGTGGGATATAAATCCAATAAATAATCAATAAACTTTTTTTTTTTTTTTGCATGCAAATTCAAGTTAGCAGAATTTACTTGGAAATCACCACCCCAATTTGTTTGAAGCTTAATACATCTGTTTTGGGAAGGAATCACTGTTTTAAAATTCCAGATGGAGAGAAAAATGCTGTGGGTTTTGCCCCATAATTATAGCCTGGCTGTTTTAACAAGAATTGCTTTTTTCAAGGTGACCTCAGGAATTTTTGAATTAGCAAGCTCAGAAAACTTAACATTGTCCATGCGCATCCACACTAGTCAGACAGACACGCTTTGGGGGCTCCATCTGAATACATTTGAATTATGTCAGTACTTTTCTGTTACAGCACTAACTAGCTACTGAACTGATGTACTGTGATGCTTTTTTTAGGCTATTGATCTAAACAAGAAAGGCAAGGACAACAAACACCCAATGTACCGTAGGCTGGTGCACACAGCCGTTGATGTTCCCACTATACAAGAGGTATGTTCTCCAGTGGTGGTCCTACATTCTGGGGGGCCCTGAAGCTTAAACTGTTCATAAGCAGCAATGAGGTCTGGTAACTGCTGTCGTCTTCTTCGGTGGAGTTGTTCCACGCAGATCACCACGGCGGACTCTAAAACTTTGGGATGGTTGAAATTACGCACAGCAGAAAATCAACCGATTTGAGTCGTGTGACTCAAATTGGGTCTGCAAGACCCAAAAAAATTAAGCAGTGTAGATTAAAAGTTGCTTCTTGGGTCCTGAAGCTAAGGTTTGTTAGTTTCCCAGTAGATCTGCCCCCGGTTTTCCCTTATAGTAATTGGAATTGTTATTTTTTTGTTTGTGCCTTTTCATAAGACGATGAACGGCAGTGGAATAGGGATAGATTTGGGGGTGGGTGGGTGGGTGGGTGTGCATGTTAATGTTGGCAGCCCTCAAACCGCTTATTCTAGATTAACCATGTGCAATAAATCCTGACTAGATGTAGCACTTACATGTTTATTAAGTCAACAGCAGTCTGTGGGGCTGGGCAGCAGCGTTTTCTGGTGGCATCGCTGTGGTTTACCAGGAGAGGCTGGGTGGGGTGATGGCAAGGTCAATGTGGTGCAAATATACTGATGAAAGGGCCAGATTAGCTTGCACATTTGTGCCTCGCCAAACTTGCTGCTGCTTCCCCGCCCTGTGCCTTGATAAGCTCAACGACACAAGTGGTTGAATAGTCAGTTAAGCATTGTGCCACACACACAGTTCCAAATGTGTCACGGGGTGTCTGTCAATCAAAAATGCTAAGGATTGAAGCTGGGACCTTAAGTGTAGGAAATCTGTTCTCTGGGTTGTGTACAGTTCTGCTTTTATTTTTACTCCCTCGAAATGTGTAATATAGAAGTCATTGGCCCATGTTTGCCTGGATGTGATTGGTTGCCATCTCAAATGCATGCTTTTATGACTGTTTCAATCTATTTAGAAAGTAAACGAAGGAAAGTACAGGAGCTACGAAGAGTTCAAAGCAGACGCTCAGTTGCTTCTACACAACACAGTGATTTTTTACGGAGGTAAGGTCAAAAACATGGGAAGGCAAATTAAGGCCTGGGGGCTGGATCAGGCCCAATTGCCTTCTCAGTTCGGCCCGTGGATGATCCGGGAATCAGCATGTTTTTACATGAGTAGAATGTGTCCTTTTATTTAAAATGTATCTCTGGGTTATTTGTGGGGCCTGCCTGGTGTTTTTACATGAGTAGAATGAGTGCTTTTATTTAAAATGCATCTTTGGGTTATTTGTGGGGAATAGGAATTCGTTCTCCCCCCCAAAAAATATAGTCCAGCCCCCCACAAGGCCCGAGGGACAGTGGACTGCCCCCCTGCTGAAAAAGTTTGCTGACCCCTGGTCAAAACGAACCAGTGCGATAGGATCTTACATAAGCCGCACACCTCATAGGGTTGAGCCGAAATATTGCCTGAAATTTCAATTTCATTTCCGCTCCTTCAAAAGCATCAGTTGCTTTCCATTGGGGCTTATGGAATCTCCCAAGTAGGTTCAAAGGAGACTGTGCTCCCCAAGAGAGCTAACTAGTCCTGAGATAATCCAAAATGACCCCAGCTTGTGGGAGGAGGTTCCACAGGCCAACTCAGCTAGAGATCAGTTGGCTTCCCTTTTATATATCTTGCGCAAGCTCTCCCAAGTCCCATGTGACTGGAGCAGGGTTTCTTGACTGTACAGCTATTTTGGCTGCCAAGTTGCCAAGTACTTCCAAATGTATATCCTTTAGGGTTTGCTTCTGTGCTTCACAGTCACACACTCTGGAAACTGCTACCCTCAGAGCATCTTGAGAAAACACGCGGGCATTTTCCCCTCAAGAAAGACTGCCTATTTATTGAGTAGGAATTTCTAGCTTGCCAAAAGAGCAACAGCAGCAGACATGAAAAATCAAAATGATAAATGTTTGGCTTGGCCCTAAGTTACAAATCTGAATGCATTATTTTACTCTCTGGTGTTGTCTCTTCCTCGCCAGTGTGCTTATCGGAAGTGCGTGTGCCAGAAGGATTAAATGTGGCTAGACCCACAGAGATCTCAAAAGCAAAAACACACCAACTGCCCTTTAGCTCCTCCAGAGACCAGCCGGCTCAGTTGAAATTTTAGCACATCACAAACTGAGAGAGCAGGTGTGCTGCAGGCAGGTGTTTTCAGACGTAATAGTTCTAGAGGACTTTTAGCAAGCCCAACTGCATAGTGCGTGTACCAGGGAACAGAAAATAATAATAATAATAATAATAATAATAATAATAATAATAATAATAATTATTATTATTATTATTATTATTATTATTATTTATACCCCGCCCATCTGGCTGAGTTTCCCCAGCCACTCTGGCAGCTCCCAGTCAGGTGTTAAAAACAGTACAGCGTTAAATATTAAAAACTTCCCTAAACAGGGCTGCCTTCAGATGTCTTTTAAAGATAGGATAGCTGCTTATTTCCTTCACATCTGAAGGGAGGGTGTTCCACAGGGTGGGCACCACTACCGAGAAAGCCCTCTGTCAGGTTCCCTGTAACCTCACTTCTCGCAATGAGGGAACCGCCAGAAGGCCCTCGGCACTGGACCTCAGTGTCCGGGCTGGATGGTGGGGGTGGATACGCTCCTTCAGGTATAGAAGACCGAGGCCGTTTAGGGCTTTAAAGGTCAAACACCCCTTTCTCACCATAGTTGGATATATCACTGAGAGATTATACTCTGTCTGGCAAACACATCTGTTGTGTTCCCCACAGTAAAAAGACAAAATTCAGGAGGTCTGTAACATGCACCTCAGATTCCTTAGTTCTATTGCGCGTTTACGAACGTGCCCTTCATGTGTATATATTTGCTCTGGGGGACTTTGGCCCATAGTCGTGGCAGATAGCACCAGTGCAAGAACTACAGAATTGTAGAGTTGTTGAGAAGCTCTGAGGAATCAGAACAGAAATTAGTAAATAGCCATTATAACTGTATCCATTTGGTTCTTCACGCTAATAAGAGATTAGTGGTTGTATGAAAAGTGTGCAAATACTTAGTTGTGTGTGCCTTTATTTGCAGCGGACAGTGAGCAAGCTGATATAGCCAGAATGCTTTACAAAGACACCTGCCACGAGGTGAGTAATATCCAGCAAGTAAGTTGGCTGGCAATGTTATTTGGTGTCAGGATAATTGCCTACTGGGTTCCATATGCTAAATGGTTCCATTTGTCTTGAAAGTTTTCCTGGAAATAAGTAAATCTTGTGCAGCAGTTGATGCAACATCGAGAGCCCCAAGTGAGACGCTCTTTTGTGTTTTGTAAATATTTTCAGCTTTAAAAATACACCATGTCTTAGCAAGCTTCTTGGCTATTCTATCTTCCCCTATTACTGTGGACTTACATAGCTGCATTTTGAAAATCATGCAAACAGAAGAGGAAAAATGGATTTTATTTTTTATTCAGTTTGAGAGGTGGCTGATTAGTTAATGGAAAGAGACGGAATTAGAAGTGAAGTGTTTTAGCTTCTGGTTCATGCATTTGCACTCATCCAGATCAGAGATGTTTGACACCTGCTTCAAAAATTGAAGCCACTTTTTCACTTTAATTAAAAAAAAACAGAGACATCTAAATAGAGTTAAACATTGTCAGCTGTTGCATTAGTGCTTCCATAGTCAAATTATTCTAGAGGGTAGGAAATGTTTTAAAGTTTGCTAATTATTCTCATATTCATGTCATAGTTTGTTTTTAAAAAAAATGAAGAAGTTTTTGGTTTTATACTCAGCACAAATAAAAGAGTGCTAAGGCCAAACATTTGCTTAGCGTGTACAGCTAGTATAATTTTGCAAAGGCAGAGACCACGTCAAAACCCCAGTCAAAAATATAATCATGCTAGAGAATATACTGTTGAGGCTTACAGATTGTTTCCTGTTTCAGCTGGATGAACTTCAGCTTTGCAAGAACTGTTTCTATTTATCGAACGCACGTCCCGACAATTGGTTTTGCTATCCTTGTGTAAGTTTTACTCTTCCAGTTTGCTTTTTCATGCTACTCATGATTAATTTTTCAGATTTGCTGCCACAATATATGGTGATGGCCAGCAGCTCAGATAACCTTTTAAAGAACATTATATTAAAAAAAACCAACACAAAACAAAACAAAACCCAAAGGTCTATTAATGGTTACCAGCTGTGATTGCAGAATGAAATCTCTGAGTACTAGATGATGGGAACAAGCACCAGTTAAGCATTCAGATGTACAGGCTTGAAATGCATTTTACACTTTTGATTCTAATCCAGCAACTCTGGCAAACCTGCACAGATTCCTAAGGGCACATGGAACATTTCCCATGCGCAAGAGAACAAAATGCTCAAGTGCCTGGAACTTCACATGTCGGTCAGCCTCTATTGGCATCAAATAACCTGGTATTTAGGTACAAACAAATTCTACTTAAATTTAAGCTAGGAACCTCAGATTTGCTGTGCCTGCAGCGAAAGGGATAGGGCATAATGGTTTGGCATTGTGGTGTTAGGCTCACAAAGGTGAAATCTTATGGTTCCTGATGTCTTCTGTGTATAAGACATAGTTCAGTACTATCATGAATGAGTTTCGTCTTGATTCTGCAGTTGAGTGTCATACTTTTAAGTCCCATAGCCAGCCATCATTCTACAACTTACATCTTTCTTTAATTTCTAGATACCCAATCATGAGCTGGTTTGGGCTAAAATGAAAGGTTTTGGATTCTGGCCTGCCAAAGTCATGCAGAAAGAGGACAATCAGGTGGACGTTCGCTTTTTTGGTCACCACCACCAAAGGTATGTTCATATCTGCAGCTTCTGATGAGCCTACCTCTTTGTTTCTTAAGGCCCAGCTGAAAAAAATAATAATTACAAGCCACATAGACCATGTTTTGTTTTCCCTAACTCACTTGATTTTAGAAAAGATATGAGGGACTGTCCAGTGACTCACAAGAAATTTCACTTTCAGAATTGCTGCAGGGATGCTCTCTAACATATTTTAGATAAAAGAATGAGACAAAGTCTGCCTGACTCATTTCTTCATATAGCAATCTGAATAAAATATTGGTACTTACAGTTGTAAGGCATTTTAGACATGTGCAGAATGGGATGAGGTCAGAACCACATACAAATAAAAATATTCTAATTTAAGGAGGTGGTTTTGTTGTTTTTAAAAAAATCCATATTACAGCAATAGGTGTGTCCCCCATTGCAAAGCGCACCCATTTTATTGTAAGAAGCAAAGTAAGAAAGAAGGGTAATATAGAACCATTGCTAGAGGGGAAACACATTTGGTAACACTTTTCTTTTATGCTAGCTATTTTTTAAAAAAGGGATGGGGGAAGCTTCAGGTGGAAAATCTATGGCCCAATTTAAATGTCAGCATTATTTGTTAGCCCAGGAATTTCCATGTGCCTGTGTGCTGCTTGCTTACCCAGTTGAATTCAATATTTCTTGGTTTGCTAAACTTCAGCTTGCTGTGATGCCCGAGCTGGGAAACTCTGTGATCTGAGTACTCCCTACAAAGCAGATTTGCTGTC
Organism: Podarcis filfolensis; assembly: GCF_964270895.1. Classification (NCBI taxonomy): domain Eukaryota; kingdom Metazoa; phylum Chordata; class Lepidosauria; order Squamata; family Lacertidae; genus Podarcis; species Podarcis filfolensis. Next base: position 44,744,379 of record NC_139614.1, on the reverse strand, counting down.
AGCTTCAAGCCATAGTTTCCTGCCTTGGACATCACAGTAAACAGTGGCTTGACAAATCACAGCAAACTATAGCTTGAAATCTTGTATTCAATTGAGTAATTAAAGAGAGGGGGGAACACACAGGTACATAGTACATTTCTGATCCGTGGGGGGTTTTTTAGACTGGCATCTGAACCGGCCCATCATATGAGGCCAATAATAATAATAATAATAATAATAATAATAATAATTATTATTATTATTATTATTTATTTATTTATACCACGCCCATCTGGCTGAGTTTCCCCAGCCACTCTGGGCGGCTCCCAATCAAGTGTTAAAAACAGTACAGCATTAAATATTAAAAACTTCCCTGAACAGAGCTGCCTTCAAATGTCTTTTAAAGATAGGATAGCTGCTTATTTCCTTCACATCTGATGGGAGGGTGTTCCACAGGGTGGGTGCCACTACCGAGAAGGCCCTCTGTCTGGTTCCCTGTAACCTCACTTCTCGCAATGAGGGAACTGCCAGAAGGCCCTCAGTGCTGGATCTCAGTGTCCTGGCTGAACGATGGGGATGGAGACGCTCCTTCTGGTATACAGGACCGAGGCCATTTAGGGCTCTTAAGGTCAGCACCAACACGTTGAATTGTGCTCGAAAACGTACTGGGAGCCAATGCAGATCTCTCAAGATCAGTGTTATGTGGTCCCGGCGGCCACTCCCAGTCACCAGTCTAGCTGCCGCATTCTGGATTAATTGCAGTTTCTGCGTCACCTCCAAAGGTAGCCCCACGTAGAGCACATTGCAGTAGTCCAAGCGGGAGATAACTAAAGCATGCGCCACTCTGGCAAGACAGTCCGCAGGCAGGTAGGGTGTCCTGTAACAAAAGACTGTAAGGTATCTTCCCTTATGATAATTCATGTATAGACTTTCAGTATGAAAAAAAATACTACTTTAGAAACTGTGCCCTAGCCAGTTTCAAGAGATGTGCATAAATAAAACATGCTGCTGAGCTTTCTTAAGAATGTCTTTTAATTTACGTTGTCCAGGGCCTGGATTCCTTCAGAAAATATTCAAGAGATCACAGTTAATATACATCGGCTGCATGTAAAACGTAGTATGGGCTGGAAAAAAGCGTGTGATGAGCTGGAACTACACCAGCGCTTCCTTCGAGACGGCAGGTTCTGGAAATCAAAGAACGAGGATAAAGGGGAGGAGGAGGCCGAATCCAGCATCTCCTCCACCAGCAATGAACAGGTGAGTCGTCCTGGGAAATCAGCCTTGCAGGTAAAGGCTGACTTGCCTTGGATTCATGCACAAAGTTAGGCTGTTCTTTTGAGTCTGCTTTCTCACCGAGCGTTTTCCTGCTTTGAGTAAGTAAGACAAATTCTCCACCTGCTGTTATTCCTCGGAAACACTCTGTACTTCGTACTAAGAATGATAATCTATAAAGTTTGTTCCTGGCATCCTGGTTCTCCAAGCATGTTTTTGAGCAAGGAATAAAAAGATAGGCGTCCACAGGCTTTCAGGTTTCCGCTGCAGACTAGAAACCAGAAGCAAGGTGGCTGTCGTTCAGTGGTAGAAGATTGCTCTGCAATTAGTAGGTTCCAGGTTCACTCCCTGGAATTTCCCATTAGAATCATAGAATTGTAGAGTTGGAAGGGTCCCTGAGTGTATTCATAGTCCAACCCCTTGCAGTGCAGGAATTCTGCCTACAGCCGTCCCTGGATAGGCTTGAACCACCAACCTTCTGGTTAACAGCCAGATGCACTAACCCATTACGCCACCTAAGGCCTGGAAGTGTCTCCTGTCTGAAACCCTGAAGAGCCACCGCAAGTCTGTGTAGACACTACTGTGCCAGATGAGCCGAAAGCTGATATGATCTGGTTTCCTGTTTTTGCATGATAGACAACGCTATTTGGTTGCATGTCAGTTCTGTGAACATGTCCTGCTAATGATGTATAAAACATGCATTGATGGCTATATTAACGAAATTCTGTTCCCCTTTGTTTTGTATCTATGAGCCTGTTTGTGCAATGCTGATTCCCCCCAGTCCCACTCAGTCATGAACTTGGGAAACTTAAATGTGATCCTTCTACCTATTGGACAGCTGCAACCATTTCATTTGTTGTGCCTGTGCAATTTAATGCTGCTGCAGTCGAGGCACTAACAGCAGCTGCCTCTGTGTCAACAGCAGGGTTGGATTTTTAATTCCTCTGCAAGGACATGTTACCCAGAGGGATATAAGCGTGAGTTGTTTGTTATCTGTAGGGCAGTTCATGCAAAACAAAGGTGAATGGCTGCACGTATTCCTAATCTGTATTGCAGTTTTGGTCAATAATCTCTGAATGTTGGCACGGCTGTCGGTTTGTGGATTCCAGCCTCTTAATAGAGGTTCTGGAGCAATGGTTCATGCACTGTTTAAAAACTAAATGATTGTCAGTGAAAGCAAAGTCACAAAACATATTTTATGCCCCCCACCGCTGCCGCAAATATGCCATATTCTTACTGATTTACAGTTCATTTAGTAGTCTGTTTCTTGCTGGATTCAGATGAAGTTTGAGATTTCAGTTGGTTTGATTTGGCTTCAGGTTTTGTACTCTTTGTGGCCTAGCATGGATGAAAGTTGGCTGTTCATAATGTGACGTTAATACCTACTCTGCTCTGAATCTCTCCCTCATTTATCCTGATTTTATTATGTAACCAAATTTCAGTGTGCCTCCAATCTGTGCTCTTGGAAGGAAGCTCCAAGTTGCCTTGAAGATGGGCTTTCCCAGATGCTCTAAAAAAAGGCTTCCTAAACTTGGGTCTCCAGCTGTTTTTGGACTACAGTTCCCATCATCCCTGACCACTGGTCCTGCTAGGTAGGGATGATGGGAGTTGTAGTCCAAAAACAGCTGGAGACCCAAGTTTGGGAAACCCTGCTCTTAAAGTTTATGGCCATATGATAGCTTAATAACTGAGGCAATGTCACCATGAGATCTAGTTACATCCTTGCTGTTCAAACATGCTTGCTTGGTTAGCACTGTATCCTTCTTTGGGGCTTTTCAAAGGCTTGATATTCTTTTAGCTTGCTTTACGTAGTTCATCATATAGAAATAAATTAATTGGCATTAATGAACCATTTATTTTGTAGGTTGTGTTTTTATATATAGTTAGTCAACTTTTTTTTTTTTAGAGAAATAAAAGTAAAATACTCATTACTTATCAGCAATTCTGAATTAGTGTTTTATGGCATTTGAATTAATACTATATTGTTTTCTCAACAATATCTCCAGCTAAAGGTTACTCAGGAACCAAGGGCAAAGAAAGGAAGACGTAATCAAAGCGTGGAACCCAAAAAGGAAGTAAGAAACAGCAAATTTGGTACATGCACCTATGCATAAGGCAGGGAAAAAAAATTCCGAGAGGCATCCTTTCTTTCTTATCATTCACAAATTCAGTTTATACTCCATTACTATTGACTGTGTGAATGTCAGAAGAGTGATTGCCATTTTTTAAAAGAGTGCATTACTGTTCCAAATTACTGCTTGAAGCTGTCTTACCTATTTGGACCAAGTTCTCCAATCTGGATCTTTTAAATGCAGTTCTATGTAAATAAATTGTGCTCTCATTTCATTAAGGATTGATTGCTAAAAGTGACACCCGCTTGTTCTGTCACTTAAGTGACTGGAAAGCTCAAAATTCCACAACGTCAAGTCCCGCGGCCTGGGGCAGATGTAACACTGCCAATCTCTTAACCACAGTTAGGAGATGGAGAGCACTCTCTCTTGCCTTCTTCCGTGCAAATTCCTCCTTGCTTCCCTTGTTTGCTTTAACCACGGTTTAGCGTTGCATCTGTGCCAACTTTCATTGTACATAACCAGGGCTCCCGCCTTAAGCAGAGTTTGGGAAGGGAGGGAAAGTGTGTACACTAACCTGCAGCCTGCTTCCTATCTCATGGCCAGTGTTACATCTGCCCCAACCCCGACTACTGTATAGCCAAAGTCAAGAGACACCTAGTCTCTGGTTCTGTAAACCTACAGCCCTTATTCTGTGTGTGTAGTAATACTCATTCATTCATTTTCACCTCATTCTTCAACCAAACAAGGCTCAGAGGGGGTTGCTAAGGGGTTTACTAATCATACAGTCCCTGCCCTCAGGCTTACAATCTAAAAGACACAACACAAAAGGAAAAAGCACTGAGAAGGGAAGAGGGGGAAAAACCAAAGTCTCTGTTTCTTAGTTACAGAATTCTTGTAATGATCAGCTGGGACTGAAAGATTTCAAGGAGAAGCTGGCAAGTTAATTCATTTCTATGCTAGATGTGTTTTCTCCCCCTCCTTATTAGGTAGTTTTGCAGCACTGGCATGGTCACCTGTGTTATTGTTGTAGTGCTGTAATACTATATAGCATTGCTCCTTTTGCCTTCAGGTGTGTTTGGACCTGATTTGCACATTGCTTCAATGTCTTCCCACTCTGTATATTTGAAACCCAGATGATTACATTCGTCTCCACTGGTGATTAAGAGGAGTCGTTTTGTTGGTTTCCCCTAGGAGCCGGAGCCTGAAACGGAAGCAGTTAGTTCGAGCCAGGAAATCCCCACAATGCCTCAGCCCATTGAAAAAGTTTCCGTGTCAACCCAGACAAAGAAGTTAAGTGCCTCTTCTCCAAAAATGCTGCATCGGAGCACCCAGACCAATAACGACGGAGTATGTCAAAACATGTGCCATGACAAATACACCAAAATCTTCAGCGACTTCAAAGAAAGGTTCAAGGCTGATCATAAGAGGGAGACGGAGAGGGTGGTGCGAGAAGCTCTTGAGAAGGTAAATCTGACCACAGGGAGGGCATTAATTCCATTTGTATACCATCCTCAAATTTCACACCACCATGTATCAGTTTCCCCCTTCCTTCAGTGTCCTTATTGTTCCACACAGGGGTGATAACCCCTAGTCAATCCCTTCCCAGGTAAACTCTTCTAAAAGCAAAGGCTGTTGGAGAAGTCCCCTCAAGCCCTGTGGGAGCAGTACAGGACCACCGCCTGTAGGGGGACATTGGTGTGTAGAATGTGTGCTGATTTAAATGTTGCTTCAGCCACACGTGTTGCTCCCAATGTGACTTAAGGCCAGCGGGGTGCCTTCCAGGTGTTTTTGGGACTACAGTTCCCATCAGCCCAACCAGCATGGCCAGCAATCAATTGGAATTGGAGTCCAGCAACATCTGAAGGGCACCACATTGGCTAGGTGGCAGAAACGTGGCACACCAGTGAGAAATGCCTTGCCTTGCATGCCTTTTGTAAGGCTTGCTAAGGTGGAAGAGAATCACTATATAAATTATTGTTGTTATTGTGCTAGTGCAGGGGTGAGGAAACGCCAGCCTGCAAGCTACTCTTGGCCTTCCAGGGATTCCAGGTTGGCCAACAAAGCCGTTTTCCTCCAAACCAGACCCACCTGTCTACCAGCTGATGTCACTGGGGTAGCATCAACTGACGAGTAGCGGGGCAGGGTTTGAACCTGCTGGGGGCTGCTTCAGTATGTTCTGTGCTGCTGAAGCAAGACCCATTGCAGGCAGCAAGGTGGAAACTTCTCATCAGCTGGTGAACCGATGGTCGAGTCCTGCTGGTTCTTCTTTGCTTGCACGTTCTCCGAGGGAAAGGCAAATCAGATCCCTTTGACAGGTGGGTCTTCCCCACCCACTTGCCAAAGTTGGCCCGTGGGAATGGGAAGAGGAAGATCTGGGGTTCCCCACCTCTGCTGCATTAGAACCCATAAAGTCGGGCAAACACCCACACAAAGGAGTAGCCTGGGATTTAAAGGAGCAGAAGCAGGGACGTCAGGAAGAGAACAATCTTTGTTGAGGATGTTGATTAATTCTAATCCTCAAAGCAGTTTGTTATTTAAAAAAAATCCTGTGCAAGACATTACATGATGTTATAGCTGGCGTCTCAATCAACAAAGATTTCAAAGAGGAGTGTTTTCCTTTGCTTTTAATGAGTTTGCATCTGCACCTGGTTATGCCATGGGTGTCGCAGCCTGAGACAGAACATATACATCTTCTAAACTGGAGCAATGCGGCAGCATCAGCCGTGATGCATTACACGTGCCAAAAACACAGCTGTGGCACTTGCCTGAATTTCAGGCTGCGCAGATCAGTTGGTGCAGCTGCTCTGTGCCTTTTGCCCCAGTGCGGGCACACAGTCTGGCGAAATCTCAAGGGTTTTTTTTGTTGAGGCAGATCCAGCACACTTGATCTCTACAAGCCACTTGGCAGCTTTGCTCCAGCGCCCAGGCCGATGCCTGCGACTCCAAACGGCAGCAGAGGAGAACTGCCAAGAATAGCGCTAGCTCATCTAGAGGAAAGTAGGCACAGTGTGAATCAGAAGGGGTGATGTGGGGTCAATTCCACATTGGAAAGCAGCTGGCAATGTGGAGTGTTACCTGTTGCAGGTTGGGTGTTTTTTGGGGTGTGTGTGAAAACTGCTATGTCCGTTCACCTGCTCACCTGCTTCTTTGCCCTCCCCCCCAGCTGCGTACAGATATGGAGGAGGAAAAAAGGCAGGCTGTGAACAAAGCTGTTGCAAACATGCAGACAGAGTGCGACAGGAAGACGAAGCAAGTGAAGGAGAAGTGCAAAGAGGAGTTTTTAGAAGAGGTTAAGAAGCTAGCCAGCCAGCACAAGCAACTGATTTCCCAGACCAAGAAGAAGCAGTGGGTAAGCAGCGCTGGCTACAAATCACTAACTATTGCATGCAGGCAGTGTCATCATCAGGGTGGACGGACGTATGGTGGCCTGTTTTGTGGCTTTATTTCCACAGTGCCAACGGGGGGCGTGGAAGGGCCTTTTCTTTTCTCCATCATCTCTGCAGGAGTCATCGTTTGCTTTCCCTTTTTCCTCGATGCCCAGTTGCTTTGCAGCACTTCCTTTTCCTCCCTGCACATGTGCCATGTTGAAAGAGATTGTTCCCTTTGTTAAGCATTGTCACGCTTTGCACAGTTATCATGACACACAGGAAGGGTTGCAAAGCCTGGCATTTTCAGCCCTTTGCAACCCTCCCCTGCTTTTCCTTTGTGCCCCCGACGCCGGAGGTGCAACAGAGTGCAAATCCCACCCAAGCCTCTGGTGCCCTAACACACATCACCAATGGCACTCCCTCGAGACCTCAGCAAGCCTCCCAACCCCTCTGCCCTTAGACCTTCTTCTGTGAGGAGGAGGGAGGTGGTGACAGGTGGCCCTGGTGAGCTGCAGCAGTTCATTTTTTTTCTTTTTTAAATATATCTTTTTTAATTTAAAATAAATACATTTATGAGAAAACACACGTACATTCAAGTAAACAAACAATCAAACAAATAACAGAAAAATCAAACAAACCACCACACTATAAGATACAAGAAGATTAATATAATTATCATCCTATATACTCCCGATACTGAACACAATTATAAAACTTATAGAGAGGAAATTTAAAACTGACGTCCAGTTAATCTCACTGTACTTTATCTATCCATTACTTTATACCGCACGGTTACATATTTCTTATATAATTTCTTTTTACCTCCCTGCGAACTTATATTCATACAATACAGGGATCAGTCTAATTTTATTAAGCGTTTTGCCAAAAGAAATAGGGAAATCGAAAAGAACATTGTTCGTGTATGGAATAACGGCGGCCAGAATTTTAGTAGCAAGAAATTGGAAAAACACAACAATACCCAACACGGAAGATTGGCAGATCCTAACGGTAGAATATCTGCAGCTGGCGAAAGTGACGGGAAGAGTAAGAGGCCAGCCAAAACAGAGCTGCAGCAGTTCATTCGCCAGAGGCCAAGGCAGCTCTATCCTGCTTTCCTGGAGCATCATTCTGTTGCAGAGCAGGATGGCTGCTATGGACCTGGGGGTCACCACTGGCCTTGCTGGCTGAGGCTGATGGGAGTAGGAGCCCTGTGACACCTGCAGGGTCACAGAGCCCCCTCCTCCATAGTACACAGTCCCCTTGCTTAGACCTACAGCTGAAACCTGGGCAGGTGGTGCATGGCTTTTCTGGCACTTTAGCCCTTGTTCCACGGGAGGCTGGCTTGCCCCATTCCCTGCCTATTTTCAGCTACCTGTCTAAGCTTCTGCTATTCCGCATCTTGACGCCGCTTGACCTGTTTGGCTACTGCTATCCTTGCTTCTTTGTTTTGGAGGATGCTTTCTTTTGATGCTGTTTGGCTGCTTTTTGCCATTTTTATTCTTTTGTTAGCATTGATCCCTTTAAAAAAAATGTTTGGGTGTATTGTGTCATTTGTTGTTTGCCGCCGTGGAGTACCGTATGGGTGGAAAGGCAGGATAAAAATGTTTAAACTGAAAATACTAAGATGGGGAGCAGTCATGAAATGTAGAACCCCAAGGCACTGTCTGATGCCTGTTAAAAGTCATCCTCTGTCACGTTAGATAATATTAGTTTGGGTCTGCCCTCAATCTATGAACGTTCAAAGGTCATCAGCATTGTCTTGCATGTCTGTTACTTGGTGGTTTGCATGTGCGAACAACACAGAAGAAACCCTCCATCCCACCTTGAACAAAAAAACAACTGCTTTCAGAGGTGCCAGTTCACTGATTGATTTGCAAGTCACCAAGGGATGCATTGTGAGTCAGCCCTAAATCTGGATCCGAACCCAGTGCCACCAGATGGAACTGGTGGGCAGGTTTCAAACTTGCATTTTTTTCCAGAAACCAAATAGCATCAGCGGGTTTTTTTTTGGGGGGGGGGGAGGCAGGTCCTGGACCGACAGGCAGCTGCCGGATGAGCAATAGGCACCAAGGAGAAGCCGCGCACCTAAATTTCACTTGACTGTTTTTGCTATTTTCCTTTCTCCCCCTCAGTGCTACAACTGTGAAGAGGAGGCTATGTATCACTGCTGCTGGAACACTTCCTATTGCTCCATCAAGTGTCAGCAGGAACATTGGCACGCTGAGCACAAACGCACCTGCCGCAGGAAAAGATGAGAGCCCCCTTTCTCTGCGAAGGAATCGCCCCAGTGCAGTGCTATCCTCTGACGCAGCAGGTTTTTTTGGGTTTCGTTTCATTTCTAAAGTTTGTTTCCCAAGGGGTCAGAATTGTTGATTAGAATTCATTCCCCCTCTTCTACTTTCCCCCTCTTTTTTTTCTTCCCCCTACCAGCCTTTAAAACACTTTTTTCGTAAAGAACTTTTTGCACAGTTAAAATTTTCAGTCTTGTGTTTTAACGCTCCTCTCAAAAATCCCCTCTTTTCCTCGCCCCCCTTTTCCTTTTCTCCGTAAGGCAATTTGAATCCCAGCCTTGGAGCACACTGCTTCTTCTACTTTTTCTTTTCTTTTTTGTAATTGTTAACCTAGACAATTTGTTGGGTTTTCAGCAAATTTAAAAAAAATAAAAATGAAAGCGAAGTTTTTAGGTTTCGTAGAGACGAAGAAATATAATGACAGGAACATTTTAAAGAGATCTGAATGTAAGACATTTAAAACTGCTTAGAAAGAAAGAAAAAGCATACTACCTTGATGTAACATTTACCTGTTAATCACACGAGCTGGTTTTGTTCAGCTTAATTTACTGTTTAAAGGCATTATCTGTTGGTTTGTGCCAGTGGGTATATGACTGAATTTTGGGAACAGGGTTGACACAGCAGGTACTAGTCCTGCATATTTTTTCTTAAAACGATTTCCCCCCAGTTGTGTTTTGTTTCACTATGATTATTATTTTTTTCAATATATAGCTTTTATAACAAAAAAAAAAACATTAGCTTTGATCTTATTGCTTAAAAAAAATCACAGGGGACTAGGGTAGCCTTTTTGCTGAGCTGGATCTTAGAAAAATAATAATATTTAAATTTTAAATTTTTTGCACATTTCATCCTCCTTCCAACATGAATGCTTGTAAAAAGGAAGCCAAAAAAGAAAAGATTTGGGGGGGAAAGACACCCAATTTTGCATCGTTAGTCACATATGGAGCTAAAAGGATGAAGCATAAGTAGAAAACTGGCTTAATAATTTGTCCCCTTACAATCCCCCATTCTGCACAGTTCCCCACCATATGGAATGTTATTTGACTGCCCGTTAATCTACAATTACTAACTCAACAGTAAATTAATTAAAGTCGGGGGATGGGGGAAGCACTTAAGTTTCACAGAAGCAGTTATGTCTGTAATAATTGGTTATTGCCATCTCTATACTTAGAATGAAGAATAATGCATGTTACTTTTCCTGTATTAAAAGATGCTGTGATTTGTAAAAAGTTTGTCTTTTGCGGAATGTCTGGATTAAGAAGCGTTACCAATAGGAATGGATCGATAGTTGAAAACTGATTTCCCTCCTTTCTTTTTGTTTTGTTTTATGTATAGGTATATATATATACACACACACATATATATACATATATATATATATAAATTGCATCCATGTTCAGAGACAATTTTTAATAATAGGTGTAAAGTTTATTTAACCAACTTTTTTTCAAAGCTTCTCACCGTTTTAGGGGTTCTTTCAAAAAGGTGGTCTTAGACTCGACTAATGCCCATTAAACCCATAGCATTCTTCTTTTTTTACCCCCTTCAAGGTAGAAAAATAATTTGTAAATATTTATTTAGCGCTTGGATATTTATTGAAAGCGGTAACACAATGGAAATGGAAGAAAAAGCTCTCTTAGTTTTCTCTGGTATTGTCAGGGCCAGTAGGTAGATTAAGCTCATGCAAAGCCGTCTGTGATCTTCACTGCAACTGAAAATCATGAGAGATACAGCGGTGACAGGAATAGATACTACCAGATAATTTCCAAGTTGCTGTTACCACCACTGAAATCAGATATGGTAGTAAGATGGGCGTATTTCCCCCCTGATTCAGAGATATTTGCACATGCGTATGCACGTACGATCTTTTACAGGCAAAACCTGCCTCATTCATATATGCAGAGGAGGAGGAGTTTTTGTCAGTCTGAGTCCTTCGCCCAGATGAATGGGGAAATCGTGGAGGTCCAGGAACACCTTAAAACCATCAGGGCCTCTGCATTTGGAAAAGGTTGCTATAGGTTTGTGTGAGCACCTCCACCAGCTTTATCTTAGTGACCTCACATCCTTTAGGAAATGAGCTTTCGTTGCTCTGCATTGCGACTATAAAGGACGTTTCACCACTATTTTGAGAGCAACTCAGAAGCGCCCTTTGATTATTTTACGATTTTTCCGTGGGGAAAAAAAACAACACAAAATAAACTTCGGTCCAGCCCTATAAAAAGCAAGTTTTTGTGTGAAAACTCTTCCTTTTCTCCCTCTCTCTTTTTTTTCTTTTGGTGTAAAATCATTCCAAGATATGTAATATTTAACTGATAGCTGCATGAAAATACGATTCGTGTTCTTTTTGGGGTTTTTTTTCCCTCTCCCTTTTTGTCTCTGTTGACACGGTTGCACATTTTCAAGTTACTACAGTGTGAAAACTGTGTTTCCTTTTTTATATAAAAAAAAATCAGAAAAAGAACAAAAAAAAATTGTGGCCTGGTTTTTGTATAAGTTTTAGGGGGGGAAATATAATTGTTTTAGGAATCTTGATTTAAAATAAAAATAAAAATATTTTCCCCCCTGCAAATCATAAAGCTATATTAAAGTGTTGAGCTTAGCCACTATGCACATTGTAATTTACTCATTGTGGCTGTCCAGTTCTATGCTGCATTCTGGCATTTTGTAAGCTGCTCTGACTAGCAATATATAGAGTCATTAAATGTGTTAACATTGGTTAATAAATGTATTTGAAAAGCCAACAAATGCTTTCTGGTTTTCCCTGTTAATGTTACAACGCTTGGCCTCTCAGAACGCATTGCACCGCTCATAATCCACACTGTTAGCAAAGCCTTAATGCACATTCATGCTTATTCCATTTTCACAGTGGGTGGAGGAGTCAGGGCTCAAGGTTAGCCTGGTCATTTTGCAAACTTATTACAGAACCAAGAGTTGTTGTAGTACAGTGGTACCTCGGGTTAAGTACTTAATTCGTTCCGGAGGTCTGCTCTTAACCTGAAACTGTTCTTAACCTGAAGCACCACTTTAGCTAATGGGGCCTCCTGCCGCTGCCGCACCGCCGGAGCCCAATTTCTGTTCTTAACCTGAAGCACTATTTCTGGGTTAGCGGAATCTGTAACCTGAAGCGTATGTAACCTGAGGTACCACTGTATTATTATTAGTAGTAGTAGTAGCATTTATTACTGCTCTATACCCACAGGTCTCAGAGCCATTCACAAGATAATAAAAACAAGAATAACTCAATATTCCCTCCTCCCCAACACATTTAAAAAGGGCATTGGTTGTCAACCAGCCAAAGACCTGTTAAAGAGGTAAAAAACACAACAGCAGCACTTTGAATTGGGCTCAGAACCTAATTGGTAGCCAATGCAGTTGGGTCAGGATTGGTGTCATATGCTCAACCCGTGCCTTGCCCCAGTCAGCAACCTGGCCGCTGAATAGTGTTGTTGTTGTCATTTTAAATTTATTACCTGTAGTGAGAGTTCCAGAGTTGTGGGGCCACTGTTGAGAAAGGCCTCTCACATGTAGTCTGGAACAATATCTAGGAACATTTTATATACAGCCGTACCTTGGATCCTGAACGCCTTGCAAGTTGAATGTTTTGGTGTTTGGTTTGCAAACCTTCTTTGGAACCCGAAAGTCCAATGGGGCTTCCGATTGGCTGCAGGAGCTTCCTGCAGCCAACCAGAAGCTGCGCTTTGGTTTCCGAACGTTTTGGAAGTCAAACGGACTTCCGGAAAGGATTCCGTTTGACTTCCAAGGTACGACTGTACTGCCTTTCCTTGAGGAAGCCCAACCCCCTCCTCACAACCACCCCGTGATGTAGCTTGTTGATGAGTTGGCAACTAGCCACAGAATGTAATAGCTAAAAGAATTTGAACCTGGTGTTTTCCAGTCTTAGTCGAACACACTAAGCCATTTTGACCCTCACAGTGGCAGGAGCTGAAGTGAGTTCCTATTGGGTACCCTTAGATGGTGCACAGTCCTCAGCTTTCAGTTCTCTTCTTTCCTTATTGGATCATTTCCTTGCAACGTGTTTGGGGTTTCCTTACAGTAGTCATAGATTTCTCTGCCTGTTTTAACTATGCTGAATGAATTCACATATGTGATCCCTGTATAGGCACATCTGCTTTCCAACTGCGCTAGTAATTCTTCTTTTTAAAAAAGATGTCTCAGAAGGAAAAACGAACTGGGCATCCGTATACTAAGAACGTTTAGCAGTTGGTAGAAAAAAAAACACACCCCTCTTTTAACACATGAGAAAACCTTTAACTTTCCTTAAGTGTTAATAGAGGAAGTTTAGGATTAAAGGGGCTACGTGAAGAATCCATTGTGCGCGCTTAAGTCATTCACAAGACACTTGACATTTTCCACTAATCAGACACGTTTTCTAAAAGTCCGTATAGCTTTGGCAGTGCAAAAACTATGAGCTAGTAGAGAACGGGACACAATAAGAAAAGAATACAGAGGTACCTCGGGTTACATACGCTTCAGGTTACAGACTCCGCTAACCCAGAAATAGTGCTTCAGGTTCAGAACTTTGCTTCAGGATGAGAACAGAAATTGGGCTCCGGCGGCATGGCGGCAGCAGCAGGAGGCCCCATTAGCTAAAGTGGTGCTTCAGGTTAAGAACAGTTTCAGGTTAAGAACGGACCTCCGGAACGAATTAAGTACTTAACCCGAGGTACCACTGTAATCAGAATTCTTCTAAGAATGCTCAATCGTTTCCCTATGCCAGTGTTTTCTGGATATAGCTCCACATTGACACTACAGTCCTATAAAACACTTACCTGGAAGAAAGATCTATTGAACTGGATGAGTCTTCTGAGCAGACATCCGTAGGGATTTCACTCTCATCAGAACCTAGGAATGACCGAAGTTAGTCATGATTTAAATGCGAGCTAATGTGCAAAGCAATCTGGGCGGCGTGGATGTGGGGGGGGGGGAGATCTGCTGTGGGGCTGCTGTCATTTCCTGCACTTTACTGTCTCACACCAAGCAGAGACACAGAGCAGGGGTAAGCATGGCTTGCTTGCTCCTGCAGCCTCCAACGTCTGTCAGGCATTTCCATTGGAAATTACAGCATTCATTCTGGAGGGGGGGAATGTATCCAGGCATAAATATTAGCATATGGATTTTTGCAATGCTAATCCCTGTCCACTTTTGCTCCTCTTTTTTTGACAGGGCATAAGTAGTCACCCACAAAGGGCGCAGGTGAGGAGAAGTGGCTCTATGGCATTTATTCTATAGTTTTAACTGTTGTCAACTGCTCTGATATCTGCTATGAATAGGGGTTTATATATTTATTTTTCTTAAGGTGCAGAGATCGCACACATGCCAGCTAATTTGCGCATGCAGGCAGGCAAAGGTGCAAAACTTGTTTTACAAGTGGCCTATAATATTTCGTTCTGCGTTTGTGAGGCATCTATCTCTTAACATCAGGCAAGGCTTCTCAATATGGGCAGGCAGTGAGCTGATGACCGCAGTGCACAGGCAGGCCAATACCTTTGCTGTGAATATTTTTGACACCTGCCAAAAACTTATTTGTTTTGGCAAGACCTACCCAGACATGTTATCTTATTTATGTTTACTTTGTTTTTAAATTAAGTCAATTTTATCTCTATTTTGATAATTTTCTTGGGTTGCATTCAACTAAATTTTACTCTAAGCAGACTCACTGGAATTAATGAAGCGAAGTTACATCACTGGCAGTAATTTCAGTGAGTCTGAGTAAAAAGTTGACTACAACCCAAGAAAATTACGTCTACTTGTTTTTGTAGTTTGTTGGCTATAAAAAAGTATTTATAAAAAATGTTTTATACTATTTTCATGCAAACTGTTTAGATGTTGTTATTATCATTCATATATAAAAGATACTTGATTCAGCAGTCAAGGATATGTGGAGCTATATTGGGTCCATGTGTAAGCATTCTCTTACAGGGTTGGAAGGAAAATATGAGTTTATTCTTTTAAATATATGTACACACTTGGTCTAACGTGAGCCAACTTCTGCAATTAAGCAGGAAATTGCATAAATTAAAGCAACAATAAATGTTTGGGCTGGAGCAGTATGTCCCACAGATGTGGTCTAAAAATTCCCTAGACTGAAGGCGCCGTTTTGTCACATTGCCTGTATGCGGTTTCCAGGGCAGGTACAAGACATTTTTGCACCTGAGGCAAACCACAAAATGGTGCCACACTCCCTGGCAGAGAAGAAGGGGTGAGTAACAATCTATATCAGGAACAAAGGGGGAGGAATAAAGATCTGCATCAGTATCCGCTGCCCTTGTGGATCCTGTCACCCGAAGAGGTCACCTCACCTCCTGTCTCATGGGTGGGCCGGCCCTGGCGGTTTCTGAACAAACACTCCACCAGCAGAGAGCAAGACACCCTGATTCTCTACTGAATTAAGTAAGTTCAGCTCCATACACTGTAGTGCAGGAAAGGTATCCTGGTGCCCTACAGATTTGGACTCCAACCCCCATCAGCCTAGTCATCACGAGGAGAATTGTAGTCCATAACATACAGCAGGTACCACATTGGTGATGATGATTGAATTTTGATTTCTTAACTGCCCTTCACCATAAGATGCCAGGGCTGCTTTATAGCAATATGGTACAAAGAACAGTTGAAAACAACTTACGTGGATGACTTGGAAGGTTCACACATTCGCAAAGCACACTGCTCGTGACGTAAACCTATATTGAGGCATAGTGATAATTATTATTATTATTATGATAAAATGGGTCAGTCAACTAGATTGGTTAAAAAGACAAACGCGATTTCATTTTTGGAAAAACAAATCGTAGACAGTCCTAGCTTAATGGACTTCACACATCCAATAATATTCATATCTCTGTAAGTGCTTTAAAAAATAACAACAGGGTCATCCTCAGGTTCCAGAAATGTTTCGATCGCAACAATAAGACCCATGCACTTGTTCTGGCACTTGAACACAGGAGCCTTTGCCAATCTCACTGAACTCTTTTGCAGAGTGTGACTGAAACATACTCAACTTCCCAATGACTAGGGTGGGAAGAATTGGAAGAGATGCACCCAAGGAGCTTGAAAAATGGAAACTGGGATCATAAAACCCTTGTTCCTTCTCAGCCACAAGGTAACTGTGGGACCACCTCTTCATATATCACATCTTGACTGCAAGGTTTTTTTTGTGAATGGACCATCTACGATGGAACTTTCTGTTCCATCTCACCCAACAAGGTGAGGACCATCTTCCACAACATCTGGGGGAGACAGTTTCTTACACCCTTGGTAGTCTGTGTGAATAAATTGAACCTTGCAGGAGAGAGGACTGTAGGATAGCAACTGCTCTGAAAGAATTGCTCCAAAGAACAGGCCTGTTATTTCCAGAGTAAATACAAGACTTCTGGCAGGGCGTATGGAAGAATTCTCACAAAAACAGCCAACAACAACAACACATAATAGGAGCGCAAGCGAAATTGGCAGTTCCAGTCACGGAGATAATCAGGCATGAAACAGAAGCATGATAACATTTACTGCATCTGTGTCTGCAAACACAAAGGTTATACCCTACCAATTCTTCTTCTTTTAAAATTGAGCATAATCCGTAATCAGTTATTTTCAGGATCATTGACCTTCGCTTTCACATTATGTGGGGGCAGGGGAGCACCTAGTTCAGATGCCTAAAATTATTAGCATTGACGTTTGTCATCCAATAATAGATATTTATAGACTTGTTTTTGACAGTGCCCTACAGCCCCTCACTACTGAAAACAGAACGGCTCCAAAGGGAACACATAGAAAAATTCTAGCAAGCCATCAGTCCCTACAGCCCAGCACATTCTACTTGGAGCCCATGGTTACATTTTCTAGTGCAAGTCTGCCATCTTTGGCTCCTGGCTTTCTCGCACGTCACCCTTTGAAAACCAGCACTGCAAGCAAGCTAAATAAATTCCGTTCAGTAAATTATGTGAGGTTTAGTCAAAGGATCTACTGATTTGCCTTGTGCTTGGGTAAAAACAGCAGTTCTGAAGCAAGAGGCACATTTTCTTTTTCAACATGATGTTATGCACATGCGTCCTAGCAGACAACATCCAAGAAAAGGCAAGATAACGTTTTCCATCTGCAGTTTTTATATGAATTAGAAACACCGGCAGCACTGAATTAGAAATTGGGAGATTTGGGTTTAAATGCCCACTTGACCAGCAAGCTCACTGGGGGAGCTTACCCAGTCTCAGAAAATATAAACATAAAAAGGGGGAAGGGTATGTACATTGCCTTATGTTCCTGGAGGAAAGATGGGATATAAATGCCATAATTAAAAATCTAATTAAAATCATGGGATGGCAGAGTTGGAAGGAACCCTGAGAGTCATCTAGTCCAACCTCTTGCAATGCAGGAATCTCAACTAGACCATACATCTACTTAAAAACCTCCAAAGAAAGGGAGTTCACTGCCCCTCATTCCCCTGACGTGCCCATAGAAAGCCTAGAAAAACACACCGACCCTGGAGCTATTTAGAGCAGGCTAATGCACGCCTCTCCAAATGTTGCAGAACTTCAACTTCCATCATCCCTGGCCATCAGGCATGAAGATCAAGGCTGATGGGAGTCCCAGCAAGATCTGCAGAGCTAGAGGTTTGCCCACGCCTGTATTCGTGTCAAGGGGAGATTTAGGAGGAAGAGGAGGAGGAGGAGGCTGAATGAGGAAAAGGAAAATTGGAAAATCTAGCTCCCCCACCAGAATGGGAACAAGCCTGGAACCTCACGTGCAAAGAGGCCCACGCAAGTCAACAGAGCTTAGGAAGTGGCGATTACTCCACCAGGGAATCTCCGTCCTAACAATAATTCCAACTCTAGGATTGCTCAACCCCTTTTACTGTAACAACAGACAACAATTTCATCCCGTTGCCCAGTCATTATCCATTGTGTGGACTCCACACTTGCTGTTAGCTGTTGCTTAGTACGGCGATAGGGCCACATTTTCCAGACATTAGCTTCATCTGCCTATCGTCACATGAATTTTCAATCAGAACTATCATGGAAATCAGTTTCTATCCCCCCCCCCTTTTAAACAGAAGCAAACTGCAAGGTTCCCCCCGCCTTTAGTCCCACTCATCCCTGCAATATCAAGGCTTTGTAATCAGATACTGAAATGAAGCTCTTCTGATAGGCTGTGGGGAAGAGATGTTCTGCTCTCTTTCTTTCTGGTGAGTTTGGGGTGAGAAATGCCCCTTAAAAAATGCCCAGGGGTCTTAACCCCACCCATCAATCTAGCATACATGGCTAAAAAATTAGACTAATTCACAGAGCATCAGAGAAGCCGCTGCTAAGCAAAACCTCCAAGGCAGTGTACCTCTAAATAACAGCTGCTGTGCAGATGCAACTAGGAAACGCTGGTGCCTATGGAAAAACAGATTGTTGGCCTATATAGACTTTCCTTCTGGTGCTGCAGGCCTTTTTGGATATACTTAACCCACAGGTGGCCCTGGAGGAGTGACAGACTTGACTGGAGAAGGGATAAGATCGGTTAAGGCAGCATTAAGAATAGGTGAATTTGTCAATTTCGGTTACTCTCAGTTTCTGTTTTCCCCACTTTAAGTTCCATATTTCCACATTAGTTTGTGGTTTGTTTTTTTAAAAAAAGCAAACCTCCATGAAAGTTCAGCAGCATATTGGTGTGGATTTCTCTTAATCAACACATTTTTGCAAAGCACTATTTCCCCTTTAAATAGACGGTTACACATTTTGGTAAGTTGTTTTACCCATATATACATTTTATACCCATATATACATTATTTCCTTTCGTATATGCATTTATGTGCACGTTACTTGACTGGAAAAACTGCGTTGCAAGATTTGGATAATTTATGTTTCAGTTTGCGTATTATTCTGGAGAGTCCAGGGTAGGTAGGTTGTGCATAAATAAAAGCTGAATCAAATCTCTCCCCCAACCTTGTACAGCATCTAATGCCTACTGTCCTGTTCTTGCTTGCTAGACTCAGGCAGGGTAAGGTGGTATCATGGCTCAGTTAGTTAGTTTATTGCCTTTTAAATAGGTTGTGCCCATGTGTCCTGCTTTGCAGAGGACCCTGACCGCCCAGTGGAATCGCTATTTGGTCCAAGTCCAGTTTAAAGATAAAAAGAACAAGTAGCAAGGGAGATCAGGGCCCTTGAAAGTGCCCATTAAACCTTAGCCCATGGGTAGGCAAACCAAGGCCCGGGGGCCGGATCCAGACCAATCGCCTTCTCAATCCGGCCCGTGGATGGTCCAGGAATTGGCATGTTTTTACATGAGTAGAATGTGCCCTTTTATTTAAAGTGCATCTCTGGGTTATTTGTGGGGCTAAGGAATTCGTTCACCCCCCCCCAATATAGTCTAGCCCCCACAAGGTCTGAGGGACAGTGGACCGGCCCCCTGCTGAAAAAGTTTGCTGACCCCTGCCTTAGCCCCTGGACAGCACAGAGGTCACCTGGCTGCAGTCTTCCACTCAGTGTGTAGTGTATTTCTACTTAGCTTAGTAATAATTTCTAAAGTTGCATCTATATGCATATATTAGTGTTATGAAAATCGGTGTCCTTTGCGGCTATGCTTTTCTCCCTACAGTGGCCGCTGTAATGAGAAAACCCCATATTGTAGCTTTTCAGGTTCTGTCTTGGGCCAATAGCCCATCCATTTGTGGACGAGTTATGCAGTGGCAAAATGGACTGTACCACTTTGGGCTATACTAGGGTGGCCACGAAAGAGGAAATGCAACAGCAGCAGTAGCAGCAGCAGCAACAACAACATAGAGAGTACCAATTTGCATAATATTTGCATGTGGCAATTTATATGGATACATGCAAAAGACTATTCTCATTTAAACAGAACAAATCTCACTCTAGTGAGGAAGAATATGAGCAGGCGGTTTTACTTTAAGCCAGTGAAAATGAGGAAACTAATGGGAATGAAGGGATGGAAGTTTCAAGGAGCTGGGCAGGGTCTGCAAAAAAATAAGGCTAGGGGCCACAGGTTGCCCACAAGTCCCCTTGATATTCTCTCTCTCTGGGATTTTGAGCTTCCAGAGATTGTCATGTCTCAGCCTGTCTGGATAAAAGCCTCAGTGAATGAGAAGGAGCGAATTGGACCAAAACCTCCAGCACGTACAACATGTGTGCCCTGCTGAGCTACAGGCACCAAGATGGGGCAGGCTCGCTTCCATAATCTGTGTCTTCTTGTCTGGCTTTGGTGCCTGAGGGCACAACAGACCCCCTTTTCCCTTTGCAACCTTTGATGGCCAAGCGAGAAAAGAGCAAGAAAGGGCTCCTTTGAAAGGGAGTCACAAGGCGAGTCGAAATCCCCCGTGCTCATTTCAAAAGGAGGCTTCGTTGTCAAACTACATAAAGAGCTCGCTGTAAAGGGTTTTGCTCAGTAGGTCTCCTCTTAAATCATCAGGACAAACAATAATTGTTTAGGGAGCCCAAGGTGACCGAACAGGGCAGCAGCTACAGCCTGGGAGGGAGAAATGCCATAACTCTTTTGGAGAACCACATTCATCTTTCAACCATTAGCTTTCTTCTTTTTTTCCTAGAAGCATTTTGGAATAAAGCTCTTTCAAATTTAAGAAAACAGATTTATGAGCTTATGTTATATCATCTTACTGATTCTTCAGTGGCTGTCTATACTTCTTCCTAAACACGCCCCCTGGATAAAATATGTTTAGAAGCATGTACAATGAGATAAAGTATGTATTTCAGTATTTGTTTTTCAATTCAGTACATATTTAACTAATTTTTAAAAAATTGCAGATTAACACAGAAGTGGATTATGAGATTATGAAGTAACACATGGAGACTTGACACAAGCTGATCTATCCAACCCTTGCCCTGTACTAGCATCTTCTAGCATTTCACTTTAATTATTTGTGATTTATGGAGTTTTAAAGATTTTTCCTTTTTCCTATATCGCAGCTTACATGCTTGCTTTGCCATTACTAGTCTCACAAAATGTTCCTTAGCACTTTATTAGCACGTTGAACCCCCAACTTCTTGGTTCAGACATTCACAACACCACATTTTAAGAAGCCGGCCACCCAGTGTCTGCAAGATCACAACTAATATAACCACGTGCAAAAAAAATTCCTTGCATTTGTCAGCATATCTAAAAAGCTTCTCCCATGACTGGGGGTGGGGTGGGGATGTCCCTCTTTCCTGTATTTCTTTATTGCAGCCTTAATTTCATCGTGCTGCACCTTATTCACAAAATTGTATCTGGTCACTGATCTTACAGGTGCGGACGAAGGATGTAGTGGATGCTTGCGGCCACTGGAGGGCAATCTCGTGTTTGCTAAGCTGACCATCACGTGGTCCTTGGCTTAAATGAAACTATTCTCTCTGTTCAGGGCCAATTCTGATTTATGTGTCCCTCTGGAAGCTGTCAAAAACAAGGCTTGAGGTAGGAGCATCACATGCAGGCAGCAACAGCTGTTGTGTGGTCTGTACCAACTTGGTGGAGAGACTCCACACCAGAGTTGCGTATCGCTTGGGTCTGTGGCAAGCTGCATAGAGGTGCCCTTGCAATAAAGGGGAAAATGGAGGTTGTACGATATACAAATCCCAGATACATATGTCATGTCCCTTGGAACATACAATGCCTCCGCTCATATTTAAAGCACAATATAGCTCGGTCCAGCTAGGAAAACATGCACCCATAGGTCATAGGCCAAGGCCAGCCCAAGACATTTTGGCACCACAAAATGAACTACAAAATTGCTCCCCACCTGGGAAGATGGAAGAAACGAGGAGAGTGGGGAATCAAATCAACCTTTACCTGATGGGTGAAATGGGAATCAAATTCGGAAGGCAGAAGGGAAGGGGCCTGTTCTGAATCACACTGGTCAGGTGCAGAACCAAGGAGACCCCCCAGCAGCAGCCCCCACAATTTACCCGCTAGGGTGGGAGGAGACTAGCTGCCCTTCCTATTTGCTGACAGGCCACTGTAGGGACAGCATGGTGGGCTGCCGAGGAGGAGGCAGATCCTGCCCCGTTGGATGCTGCCACCCGAGGCAGTTGTCTGATGGGTGGGCCGGCCCTACCCTTAGCAGAGCTAGTCCAGACACCTGTTGCTTCCAGCTAAGCCCTGAGAGCACCTCCCCCCTTCATCAAGTACTCTTATTTCTGGGAGAAATATAATGTTCTTCCCCATTTACCCGCTGCAGACATTCCATTGCAAATGCAAATAAATAAATAAACGGAAGATCCCTTTTAATGTAACATCTGCCCTGGCTTTCACTTACCAGTCTGAGTGGTTTGAATTGGATGTGCATCTAAACGACATCACAGTCAATCACATTGCTTTGGATTGGATGCACTTAATGTGTGCATCCCTATCTATATTCTTGTACAACTATTAAATAACGCTAACTAAATTATGCTTAATTAAAGCTGGGCCAGGGCCATGAGGAAAGGGGGAATCAAATCAACCTTTACGGCCTCGGTCCTGTATACCTGAAGGAGCGTCTCCACCCCCATCGTTCAACCCGGACACTGAGGTCCAGCTCCAAGGGCCTTCTGGCGGTTCCCTCATTGCGAGAAGTGAGGTTACAGGGAACCAAACAGAGGGCCTTCTTGGTAGTGGCACCTGCCCTGTGGAACACCCTCCCTTCAGATGTCAAGGAAATAAGTAGCTATCCTATTTTTAAAAGACATCTGAAGACAGCCCTGTTCAGGGAAGTTTTTAATATTTAACGCTGTATTGTTTTTAATACTTGATTGGGAGCCACCCAGAGTGGCTGGGGAAACTCAGCCAGATGGGCAGGGTATAAATAATAAATTATTATTATTATAATTATTATGACATAATGAAATTCAGATTATTGCCTATGTAGGGTGGTGAGATAAAAAAAGAGGTAGGTAGGGGGTCTTGCACCTTTAATATTTGTGTAGAAGCTAAGCTGCATCTGTATGCCAAGCTACACCCAATGAAATTCCCTCTTGTTCTCAACTATTAAAGGTACAGGAGCCCCATAAGCTTTTTCCAACTGGTCACCCCTGTAGCCGTCATCAGACATTTGTTCATGTAGAAAAGGTGAGGATCTGCTTGGGTGAGCTGTAGCACGAAAGTTATGCAAACTTTTTAATTCAGAAGAATTTAACATTTCCTTGGGACCATTTATCGTGCTGCTGTATTTTTTCTTTTTCGATATTTCTGTGGCTGTCATTTCTCTAGCAGTTACTGATCCTCTCAATTTGTGCCCCACACATTTCTTCCAAAAATTTGAGATTATAAATGAAGATGTATGTGTGTATATATTTATATTAAAAAATGTATAGTCTTACCTCAAAATCCATATGCTTTGGAATTTCTGAAGTCCCATCAGTTTCTTTTTGAGCAGTCTTTCATAAGCTGTCGACAGCCAAAATATTACCACTGTATGTTCTCTAGCGAATGCTGCCTGACACAATTGCATGTTATCAGAATTTTTAAAATTCCATTACATATCAGCCAACTAACACATATTAAGTATTACTGCATTCCAGCCAAAATATGATAGAACAATCATTTTCAAGTTTTCTTCAACATCACTACGAGCACTCATCACTACTGATTTTTATTTGCAATGGATAACCCCACTGAGGAATGTTGCTTCTTCAGCAAAGATCCCTTTCTCTTTAGAACTGATAGGCACATTTGGAATTTTTAGGAAGTTTTGTGGGCGCCATCACAAAATGGCTGCCGTGAGGGGAGACACCCATTCACAAAATGGCTGCCTTTGTGACTGCGGCCAGTCACAAAACACCCATTGCGCAGGAGGCAAATTGGTCAGTCTGAGGCACAAATAACTAGGCCCAATAAACCAAGCACAAGTCAGAGGTGAGGTCTGAGCCCCAAAATACACGCCTTTAAACTCAGAGTTTTCTACACTCAACGGAACACCAGTTTCACAGAAGTCAAAACATAAGTTTCACAGAAGGCAATTTTCTCTCTCTCTGAGTGCTAGCCAACTCACCCCCCAATTTTCCTTGCTTCTCCTCTCTGGTTGAAACAATTGGTATGGGGAGCTGGGGAGGGGCACATGCTGGCCCCCATTCCCAACATCCCATGTCCATGTCCATTTAACCCCTGTGTTGGATGGGAACGTGTCTGAAACCAGATTCTAAGCGTTTACACCTGTTCTACGCATTAACACAGTCCTGGATCGAGAAGAGGCTTTGTATTATACCTCCTTGATCACTGCAGGAAGGTCAGAATTGGAGATGCCAAAGAGAGGGACAAATTGCTTCAACACAGTTATAAGAGCGCCTGAATATTTTCTATTCTGTGACATATGCCATGATCCCAAGTCAACAAAAAAATTAAAAAAACACATTTTCTTTCATCAAAGTGTTAGGTGGGAAAATCTCCTTAGCTTATTTTCCCCCTTTTTATATATAAAAAAACCTGATATTTTCAGAGCAACAAAAATAAAAGCTTTTATTTGTTCATTTGAATATAAAACAGGCGTTATCACAGATGTACAAAGCGTACTGGTGGTTTAACATACAAGAAGGTTGCTGTTTTGTTTGCACATAAAAATTTTCGTTTGAAACTGTGATTGGCTGAGTTACATGAATTTCTCTAACCAGTCACCACACTCTATGAAATAACGCTGCTAACATTCAACTGATAAAAGGGACAGTCTTCCCTTGGGTAAAGTGTCAAGCAGGATTAAATATATATAATAAACAAGCACCATGAGGAATCTGCTCCTGTTTGATTAGTTTTCGTGTTTAAATGTTCATTGTGGACCCTCTTTCTTTCTTTCTTTTTTATTTTAGTGTGCATGTGCATCAGGTTGATTACATGGTTTTTGTCTGACTTCAAAAGCACAAGGTCACAAGACAAACATTTTATACATTCTCATGAATGGTTTATCTACAGTACAGTTTCTAATACAGAACAATCCTTCTTTATTGCTGAATCTGATGGTACGTGTGTTTCTTTCCCCTTATCTTGCATGACAAAACTAGGAATTCAGTTCATCGTCATTTACTGTCCTAAGTTTGAGAATTTAGACAACCACAGATGGCAGGTTGCAGAAGAGATCAGTTATTAACTGTGTCGTACGACTGCATTGCAGTCCTTTGACCCCTTCCCCAGGAGTGGAAAGTTGACTTGGTGAAGGTTAAAAGTGATGCTTTAATAAAATGACAGCTAAATTTGTGTTTTGCAGCACTGAGATCAGCAATAGCAAGGACATCATCACAAGTTAGTTCATACACTGTAATTATGCTCATAATCAGTCAACGGCTTGTCTGAACCTTACAGCAACTTGACATTTCAAACAGAAAAAAATATATATTATTTTAGGGGACAGAAAAACCCCACACTTTGACAGAATGCTTCAGGGTTGGTCTTCGGAGCATGGGTAGAAATATTCACAGGGCAAAGAAAATCTGAAAAAAGGGGGGCAACTGAAAATTAATACACACCAAAAATAAAAAAAAAGTTTTGCCATGGTGAGATGCTCTGTATTCTGCATGCAGACTAAAAACCATCCCTCATCTTTAAGGACCCTCCCACCCCTGCAAAAATAAAAATGGAAAAAAATGAATTTGGGGTCTTCAGAACCAAATGAAATCTGCAAAGGTAGACAAAAATAATAATTCCCTTGTACATGTTATATAAAGGTCTTGTAGCTTCAGTCCTGCCTCTGTCTTAGTCATGCATATTCTGTCAGCAAGTTAACATTATTTCAAACCATTTAAAAAGCATTCTTGGACTGCTGCTGTTTAATGTTCACCCCTCAAAAATCAGACACAGGTCAGCCAGGTTACACTGGAACAAACCAAAATATGCACTTCAAAACAAACAAACAAAAAAATGGGGGGAGGAAAATTAAATAATAAAGAGATTGACAATTCCGTTTATCCGAAGACAGTGAAATTAGAAAGAAAATAAAAGGCAGCTGTGATCCATGCGTTCCTGTTCTTCCCCAATTGGCAGATTCCCTTTGGAACTGAGAGATGGGATTACTTGCAACACCAGTATCAGTTCCTCTGTTTGGCATAAGGACATGTTAGCAGATGCACCAGGTTGTGCCAAATAGTTTAGAGCGGCTTTTAAGCTACTCTCCAATAACAAACGCGTTATTAAGAGAAAGACTATCGAAAAACAACAGCTTTCTACAAAGTGTGAAGTGGATGGATCACCACCATCCCCTCGCCCAACCTAGACAGAGGGCAGCAGGAAGGCAAACAGATGAACAAAAGCATAATTCTTGTGCAAAACAACCACCAAAAACAAAACAAAAAAACAACAACAAAATCGTCCTTACCAAAAAAAATTAACAAAACCCCCACAAACTTAAAAAAAGGACAATGACCAATATTGTGCAACAATGTTATGCAGCTAAGAAAAACAGTGATATTCTTCAAACCTGCCTTTTCTAACGTCTAAGAAGTGTATGGACATACGTGCCTGCACAAATATTTGTCACCTCCGCGGCAAATAAGAGAATCCTTCGTAGTGCACTGTTGAAGAGTCTTTGGCCGCCAGCAAATCCTACCGCGTTGCATGCACAGAGAGCAGGAGGCGGAATGGCTCTCGCGGGAACCCATTCTTGGTCTCCGCCACCGTGCCGGCTGGACTCTTCCAAGGCTTCCTGGGCTGAAGCCGAGGCTCTTCCCAACTTCTTGCCTCTCTAGCACTGCTGCTGCTCCTCCTCTTCTCCAGGCTCCTAGAGCACACAGGGGGCTGGAGAAGAGCCACGGACTACGGAAGGGTGAACAGCAGAGTGCTGAAGGCAAATTAGGGGCCAAGGGAAGCAGAGTTGCAATTCAGCGGCCTTGCGGAGAAGCAGGCTTGGACGAGATGGCAAGGTGCAGGAATTTATTCCAGCACAGCTACGGGAGCCACTCTATGCCCTGCCCTCTGTGCAGGCGCGGCAGAGGATTGCGACCTTCAACGTTTAACTCGCTGCCTTTAAAGGTAGCAAAATGGTTTCGCTTGCTGGTATCTGGGAGATTCTTTTAGACAGGGATACTTAGCAATCCAGGACCGGTTTTTCCTCGAAGTTTGTGAATAATGTTAGATTATCTACAGTGGGAAAAGAGACACCATGCAAGTGATGAGTACTGCATCCTTTTAAAACTTTAAAATCTTTTTTTTTGTCATTAGTGAATTTATATTTCATATATATATATTTGATGTGATACTATCCACTCAAGATAATACAACCCCTTTGTTTTTTATATTAGCAAACATTACAAGAGATTAATATTCTTGAATGTTTCTCTTTTATACTTCTAAAGAGATCAAAATAAATTAAAGGTTTTGTACATAATTACAGAAGTAGTTAACTTATTTTATCTTTTTAGTTTAGTACAAAGATATCTGCAAGCTCATTGCCGAAATACACCTTATTTATAAATTTCTGTTCATTCTAACACTAATAATCAAAGGCTCTTTTTGCCTTTGCCTTTTTCAGCATTTCCAGAAGAGAAAGCTGTTAAAACTCTTAATTTGAGAAGGTGCTGTTTTGGGTATTTTCCTCGTACCACAATGTAATTTCCTAAGACAATGGGATAGAAAATGGCTTAAAATTAGTAATGGATTCATATTGGAAAAGATTTTTATGGACATTTAAAAACAAGCAAACCAAAACAATTCAGTCATAATATGAGCTGTTTAAAAATATCCACTTGAAGGGCAGATTAAAAAAAAAAAGAGAGAAAAATTAGCTACTTCAGTATAACATAAAATACAAAGCCATATTACTCAGAAAGCAGTATCATCCCAATAAGCAAAAAATAATCTTTTTTAAAAAGTCTAATAATGGGCTTTCCAACAAACTGAAGGCAGTACCCCAAAGTCCTTCTGTGCTAAAATGTAGTGGTAAAAGAAACACGTTTCACATTTTATGTCCTGCCAATAACGAGCGCGTCAAAAAGTCCTAATAGAAACAGTTCCGTTCTGAAGAGTAGCGTCGTTTTCTTGTCAGCACATCGTTTAGTGGACGTCCAAAAAAATTTGTTTATACATCTAGAGTACAGTCCATGGAAGCCTTAATAGATACCAGACTACATGTTGTAGGCCACATAGATGGGATCTAGTTGGTCCGCCAAAAATCCGTCTCGTAGGTGCATACGCTGTTTCTCTCCACGGGAGTTGATAGGAATTACACCAACGTCCACCACAACCACCACCCCTACAATCAGGTAATGCTCCTCCAGGACCACATTGGTGACCAAAGGAACCAGGTCTAAGGCTTCTTGCTCGGATCCATCCAGCTCAACAACAACGACCAACAAGTTTGTCCAGGTAAACACCGCACTGAAATGCAAGTAGGAAAATCACATCACCTTATATCATTCAGTGGTTCCACTGTCAATGCACAACAATTCCTTTAATCCTTGGACTGCCAATGTGGTTGGGTGCAAGGGTGCCCTTGGGGGGCTTTTGAGGGCAAAGCACTTGAGCCCCCTTTTTATCATAAGGTGGTGAGGGTAGTTATTTCCCCCCTACGCTTGAAAAATACAAACCAGAAGGAGGAGGTTGGGGGAGCAATGTCCCTTAGCTTTGGCCTCTTTCAGCAATTTGTGCTTTCCAAGGCTCAGATTGGTAACTCGACTATTTAAACAGAAAGTGGACCACGAGGGCAGGATCAGGGCCTTAGATTGGGGGCAGCCAACATGGTGCTCTCCAAACATTATTAGGCTCTAACTCCCACCAGCCCCAGATAGCATGGCCAGTGGTAAAGGATGATGGGACTTGCAGTCCCAACAACATCTGGAGGGCAGCCCATTGGGTACCCCTCCCTTAGATGAACTTTTGTGGTGGGCAAATGGTCCTGTGGAAGGGAGCTAGCAAACAAGATATTCGCTGTGCCTTGGACATTAAAGCTGAAATGTATACAAAATAAGCACAGCGACCATTCAGAAAGCAGAGCTGGTGATAAAACAGGCAACACCAGGCAGCAAGGACGTACTACCACCAACACTGCTTTGCAAACAGTCGTTTTGTGTTTATTTTATGTACATTTGATGTAATTATCCGCACAGTCAGAATTTCTGGCATTTCATTTACCTCTGACCCCACTGCTTACGTTTGTTTCTCTACAACTATGTGTGTATATATACTTGACATCTGAGGAAAACACTTCATGTATGTGATGAAGTGGACTCCAGCCCACAAAAGCTGAGGCCATAATAAACCTGATTAATTGCCCAAAACCCTCTTTGGTGTTTTTTGGTTTTTTTTGCAATAGAAAAGCCAGAATGTATTATGTTTGTCATTTGGTTCCTGATCTTAGAGCCACTGTATACATATTTCAAGCTTTTCCTCTTACTTACAAAGCACAGCCCCCAAACTATATCAAGATTCTTCTCACAAGTCCTAAACACGCAGATCAGGGATTTCCCTCTTCTTCCTGCTACCGAACATGACAGGTCCGGCCCTACCATTGGACAAAACAACAACGTACTTACCATTCTGTAATGCTCTTGTGTGCTCTAATTACAGACGTCTCGATATCTATGGGGTGATACCTCATTCCTCGCAGTTCCATGGCTTCATCTAGTGCACCTACCACATAAAGTGCATCATGTCGCTCTGGTTCAAGAGAGATAGAGGGGAGAAATCATTTATATGAAGCGTTAAATCACCTGTGCGAGGCAAAGACAGCCGCATCAACACCACCTGGAAGATTTAGCTTTGTTTTAAAAGTCCATTGGTTTAATGGAGTTTCTTTCAGCCCAAGGGCTTCATTCCCAATTGGGCAACTTTCCAGGGACTGGATGACAGCGGTAGGTGTGGATCAAGGAAAACGTGGGTGAAGCAACATATACAACTCTCTCCCTAGTACAGTAGGCTGCAGTCAAAAGAGATATCCACACACACAACATGCTTCATCCCTCACCCAGGCAAGCAGCAGGTATTACTCAGGGAGATACTGCAGCTAGGCAGGATCACAGAAGGTGGGTGCAGAACAAGGCCAGGGAGAGTTGAAGGTGGGGAGAGAGGAAAGGATGAGGTTCCACCTCCTTGGGTTTAATACATTTCCATTTGGCTTCAAGACAGCTAAGCAGAAAAACAAAGCATTGCTTTCTATCGGATTAACACATGCAGCTGCTACAGCTCAGTGGCAGAGCACATGCTTTCATAGGAAGCCATTCATAAATACAACAACAATAATACTATTAATAATCATAATCATAATAAATTGCATGTGGTTCCATCTGCAGCAACTCCAGAAAGGACTGGGAACGACTTCCACCTGAAGTCCTGCAGAGCCACTGCCAACCAGTGTAGGCCAATGGCACAAAGGCAGCTTCCTTCGCAAACCTTCTCATTGTAGGGAAGGTTAGGAAAGGGTGTGTGGAACAAGGGGACTTCCTTTTTGAGATGTTCTATGTTCTTAGCCTTCTCTACGCAAATCAAGGCAAATATCCCCCAAAGATGCAAAGGAGATGGTTGCAAAATCTCTCCTGTCAGATTACAGGAACAGTGCTCATGTTCCCAGCTCCTGCAGTGGAGCAGCCATGGCGGGAAATGCAAATCCAGCAAGGAAATGCTCAGGAAGTCAGGGGTCTCCTGGCACCTTACCTTTCCCCCAACCCCTTCCCCACTGAAATTAAGGCTTGAAAGAACCATTGTACTGTAGACAATAGGACAGACTGCAATGTGAACTTGGTTGCAGTGTGAGAAAGGGGCCCCCAATAGTTCCTCCCCTTTACAAATATGCTCATGGGCCCAAATCGGTTGACAACTCCTGATCTGAAAGCACTCGATACCATAAAAGTAAAGGTAAAGGGACCCCTGACCATTAGGTCCAGTCGTGGCCAACTCTGGGGTTGCGGCGCTCATCTCGTTTTATTGGCCGAGGGAGCGGGCGTACAGCTTCCAGGTCATGTGGCCAGCATGAGTAAGCCGCTTCTGGCGAACCAGAGCAGTGCACGGAAATGCCGTTTACCTTCCCGCTGGAGCGGTACCTATTTATCTACTTGCACTTTGACGTGCTTTCGAACTGCTAGGTTGGCAGGAGCTGGGACCAAACAATGGGAGCTCACCCCGTCGCGGGGATTCAAACCGCCAACCTTCTGATCAGCAAGTCCTAGGCCCTGTGGTTTAACCCACAGCGCCACCTGCATCCCTATACTCGATACCATACAGATTAATAAAAGGCAGTGCGAGAACTTACCCCCATTTGCATCTGTGAGCTCTGTTCTTCTCAGAAATCCCAAGTAGCCAGTCCGTGCCCAGATAGTTTGAGTGTCTCCAAAACTAAGTCTTGAGTTAAAGTGATCTGACTGCAAGGATTCATCACCATAGATAGTGAAGTAGCCACTGGCATTGTGAGCACTATGAACCCATATCTAGGTGGAGAGGAAAAAGTTATGTTTTCACTGGTGTGCTCCGAAGCATACTCTGCTGCAGACATTTTTATATTAAGCACAATAGGAGCCCTTCAACTCAGCCATCAGCTTGCTGAGGAAAATCCAGTCCTATGCACCAGCCTACCCACTGAAAGCCATCCCCAGGAGTAGTTCTGCCAAGGCAAGCACCGCTAACATGCAGTGGCTGAGATCAAGTCTCTATGGCATTCCTATAACCAGTTATTAGCTTTCTGAGGTTGGGATCACATCGGAAAAAATATACGTTAATCGCCTTTATTATAATTTTCAAACTTTTCCACAGAGCAGAAAGCCAGTCAAACAACCAACTTTTTATGTTGCACAAAATAATACAATTTACATACGAAATATGTGCACTATTGCCCTTGCTGCCCCGCACATTCCTAACTCTTGGATCTGGTATAAACCTTTCGCTTGTACTCATGGTTAAAGGTATAAGCCTTCTTCTTTGTACTCATGCCACCCAGTTATCTAAACCAGCCAACAGCAAAGATACACAGATTGCTGAAGAGCAAGTGGCCTCCATAATGCATTTGCACAGAGGATCTAAATGGCATATCCTTGAACAACAAGCATTCTCAAGAGCACTACATATGCCATTGATTCAACCACAAAAACACAACTTAGGCAGAATCTATTAACTTGTGGCACTCCCCTGAAACACCCATTCATTATTGGTCACGGAAGCCAGAGTACCGTATTTTTCGCTCTATAAGATGCACTTCCCCCCCCCTAAAAAGTAAGGGGAAATGTGTGTGCGTCTTATGGAGCGAATGCAGGCTCCATGGCTTCAGCGAAAGCAACGCGAAGCCTCCGGTGTGCAGGAGTGCTCCCGCTGCATTCTGGAGGCTTCGTGTTGCTTTCGCTGAAGCCAGGAGAGCAAGAGAGTCGGTGCGCACTGATCCCTCTTGCTCTCCTGGCTTCGCTTCGCTGGAGAGGCACTGAGCAGCTTTCCCTCTCTGCGCAGCGCCCCTTCAGCAAAGCGGGAGGAAAAATGGATGGGGCTCCGTTTCTCCTGCCGCTTCGCTGAAGGGGCACTGCGCAGAAAGGGAGAGAATATTTTTTTCCCTTGTTCTCCCCCTCTAAAACTAGGTGCGTCTTATGGTCGGGTGTGCCTTATAGAGCAAAAAATACGGTAAAAGCTGTTTCACAGATCAGGAATATGTAAGAGCTCCATCCCAAGGGCAGCTGAGATCACACAGGTGCTCCTTTCGCTAGTCCCAGAGGCCCTGATGTAGTTGCGGTGACGGTGTGGGGAGTATTAATGAGATCTGCGGAAAGCACAGGAATCCACAACACCAGTGTTTAGTGGCAGAGATAATGGCTTGGATCCAAAGCACCATGTGGAGGAGAAAATCCAATCGTTTTCCATGAACTCTTGAGCAAGCGCTGATGGAAGACATCTCACAATGAAATACCTCAATGCATCAGAATCATAGAATTGTAGAGTTGGAAGAGGCCACAAGGTTCTTCAAGTCCAACCCCCAGTAAACAAGGAATCTTTCACCCAACATGGGGCTCAAACCCACAACCCTGAGATTAAGAGTCTCATGCTCTACCAACTGAGCCACTGGGGTTGCACTACAGTCCGAGAAACATGGGGAGCTGTAGCTGTATTCAGACTGAGCTGAACTTTCGTTAAATCCCACTGATGGTTTCCACTGATAATCGGTGGGACTTAAGGCGTGTTCAGCTAACTTAGTAAAGGTAAATGGACCCCTGACCATTAGGTCCAGTCGTGGCCGACTCTGGGGTTGTGGCGCGCATCTCGCTTTATTGGCCGAGGGAGCCAGCGTACAGCTTCCGGGTCATGTGGCCAGCATGACTAAGCTGCTTCTGGCAAACCAGAGCAGCGCACGGAAACGCCGTTTACCTTCCCGCCGGAAGGTATTTTATCTATTTATCTACTTGCACTACTTGCACTTTGACCTGCTTTCGAACTGCTAGGTTGGCAGGAGCTGGGACAGAGCAACGGGAGCTCACCCTGTCGCAAGGATTTGAACCGCCAACCTTCTGATTGGCAAGTCCTAGGCTCTGTGGTTTAACCCACAGCGCCACCCGCGTCCCTCAGCTAACTTAGTCTGCCATAAAAGGTCCTGGAAAAGCCTTTTTCTGGATGTGGGGTCCATTTTCTCACACAACACTCTTATGCTAGGTTGGAATGCTCCTTCCATGAGGTTTTCCACTAATAAAAGGATCCTAGTCAATTATATCTCAATGCAATCTTTAGTTTAAAGATATGAATGAAAATTTTGCTTTGCATTACTGAGACAAAGTGTGCAAAGACTAGCTCTGCAAGGTGAAAGTTTGGCCAGGTTTGTTACAAACTTCTGAGATTATGCCTGAAATATGAGTAACTTGAGGAAGAAAATATGAATGAAGAAACTAGCAGACTTTTTATTAAAAAAAAGAACCTAGAAATGGTACTCTCAGTTCTCAACTGTGAGACAGCACAAAGTAGTTTAAACTTCCTGGAGCTGTGTGATGCATACCTGCCAGAGTGGGCCATTTGTCACACACTTATTAAAGGCGGCTGTTAGGGAAGGAAGGTAGCTTTTAATCAACTCATGCAGTTCAGTACCAACTGAGGCACAGCTTGTGACTCACCTCTCCAAGATGAGAATCTCCCAGGGGTCCCTTTGTTTCTGGATTAGCAATAATGATGCGAACTCCAGGGAGAATCTATTGAAAGACAAAATGAGTCATATCTGGTCGTGAGCCAGATGATGTACATATTGTTTTATGAACTTTTCTTCTTGTCTCCCGAAGGCTTTCGAGAAACTCTTAAAGAAGGCTTTGAATTCTGTGTTTTGCATGTTCAAGTGAGTGAGTGACATGCGGGGGGGGGGGGAGGGAGAGAACTAATCTTGTGGATGTATGATTACGAAACGTATTTTCATCATGTGGCACAAGCGATCCATCTTCCCTTTTTCTTTACAAGACAATAATTGACAACAACAGTAGTGATGGGGACCCTCAGTGGTCTAGAGCACGCTTCGCAAGCCATGGCTTCCAGGTTCAATCCTTGTTAACTCCAAGAAGAGCTGGGGAAGACCCTGCAGTGAAATCTTGGAGACCCACTTCAAATTGGTGCAGCCTATGGTGAGCTAAATGAACCAATGATCTGACCTTGTATCAGAAGGCAGTAAGCTTCCTGCGCTCCTATGCTGAATCCCTGTTTGCTTACAGGCCAAGCTGCAAACATGTGTTATGGCCCCCAAGATCCTGCTTTCAGGATCAACAATGAAAACCCAGAGAAACATTTCACACTGATGGACAGAGCATACAGCTTGCTTACAGCCACTCATGAACGACAAACACCTGGAATCCAGCTGCTGTTCACATAGTCAACTGCCAGTAGTGATTTGCACAATCCACAAATGCTTTTTGTAGATGTGCAGCCACTGGAAAGACCAACCAAACTTAGTCCCATGTTTGCAAAGTATTATGCCACTCCAAATTTGGTGCCAATCAAGCGTTCCTAGCTTACGCTTTTCCAACAAATGTTCAGACTAAAATCCTTGTTCCTACAAGTCGCTAGGCTGATGTGGTCAATTATTTGGCAAAGGCAGATAGAGTTCTACAGGAGTGTTGAAAAGTAGTATGTATTTAATTCTTTTAAAAACTTTTTATCCTGCCCTTAGGCTCTCTAAAGGGCCCCTCCCCCAAAGGATGTCCAGCAGATCCACTGTTGCCTTAACATAGAATTATAGAATTTGAAGGGACTCTGAGGATCATCTTTGTCCAACCCCCTGCAGTGATTGAACCTGCAACCTTGGCGTTATCAGCACCATGCTCTAAACAACTGAGCCATCCAGGTATGTGTTCGTTTACCCCCTCTTTTGAGGCTCTCTCTCAAACAGTTTTTGTAGATTTCTGAAACACATATCAACAGCAGCAGCAACCCCAAGACAAACCCAGCAACCAAAGACAATCATGGGATGGCCGTGCACACTGCTCAAGAAACTATGTCTTTCCCATACTGTCTCCAACTCCCTGGTTATCCACTACTCACCGAAAGAAACCCGTCGTCTCTCTCCAGCCCAGGAATATACTGCAAATATTACCTCATACTGCTGAAACATTAGGCACACTTCATAAAATATGTAGTGCCACCATAATGGGAAAACTACATTGTCACCGGAGGCATGGTCATGGCGCTGACATCATATCACACCCAATGCAAGAGTATGGGGTGGGGAGATAGCACAATGCAGTAGCAGACGGCATGGTGGGGTGCCATCTGTCATTTGATCTTTGGTCGGTCATATTGCTCCTGCTTAATGGCAGGGGGAGTGGCAATGAGGGAGAAAGGCCAGTGCGGTGCAAACACATTGACGGAGACCATTTTCTGCTGGTGCCATTGCACCACACCAACTTCCCTGCTGCCTTATTCCCCCCCCCCCTCTCTCAATAAGCAGTAACAGTGAGACCAACCAGAGGTCAGGTGAGAGGAGGCGCCCCACAAGCTTGCTACTGGCACAACGTGAATTGCACAAATCCAGGCATCTGAATGATGCCTGAAGGTGCATGCGCAGACATGGCCACAAAAGCTGCCACTTTTGATCTTTCTCTAGATCACAACTTTTATCAGGCCCCACACCCCAACATACACATGTACCTCAAAGTTAAAGCATTTATCAGCCTCTCTAAAATATTGAGAGTTGCAAAATGTTTACCTTTCCCGATTCCATGAGGGGCAAGCTATGAGGGGATCCTCTTTCTACTAAACGCACTCTGAAAAGCAAAACACATAGGACAAATATGATGAACGCACAAAATTTGCAGTACCACACATAAATGTCAGCCGTACTGTTAAGTTCTCATGCTCTTGCATGTCCCCTACTGCCAGTCTTCAGACCTGGTGCCTGCTCTCTCAAAGGAAGGAATAGGAGGCTTTTGAGATTTTGCCAAGGTGGAGCATGGTAGGGGTGGGGGTGGTTCTTTCATGGGTGGGTCTTAACCCCACAATAAAAAATGCCACGGGACAGAACATCACAGTGGGTAGGTCAGAGTGGAAAGGAATGCAATTGGGGAGGAAGAAGGAGGACTGGGTCTTTTCCTCACATGAGCCAGGCAAATATGGAGATGCTTATTTCCTTTGCCTGGACAGATGGCTAGTTTATGTGGAACTGGTTGTTTACCCTTTGCAACACAATCAGAGATGGAAAGCAGGACATTTCGCCTCAGTTTAAATTTACCAACTTATTATTTCACAGACAGAGAACCTATGTTTCATATACTGCAAGCCTCTTACAATCATGTCCTCTTACCCAGTCCTAGATTATGAAATTATTATTGGGTTTAAAGGATTTAAATGAATTTATGATTGCTTTTAAGGGATTGTAATGAGTGTGTGTATGTGTGTGTGTATATAAAAACATGGAAAAGTGAAAGCGTGGGAGACATTCACATTTACTTAAAAATACTTCTTTATTTTATTATTTTACAGTGGTACCTCAGGTTACAAACGCTTTGGGTTACAAACGCTTCAGGTTACAGACTCCGTTAACCCGGAAGTAGTACCTCGGGATGAGAACAGAAATCGCGCTGCAGTGGTAGCGGGAGGCCCCATTAGCTAAAGTCGTACTTCAGTTTCAGGTTAAGAACAGACCTCCGGAACGAATTAAGTTCTTAACCAGAGGTACCACTGTATTATTTGTATAGCTCAGCCTTCCTCCAGGTAGCTAAGGGCTGCATGAACTGCATGGGGTTATTTTCACTGTGGCTGAGGGGAGAGTCCAACTCAGGACACCTTGGTTTAAGAGCACAGCACTCTATTCACTAGACTATACTGAGCATGTCCAAAGCAGAACAGATGATTGCAAGAGGAAGGTTATAATATATTCTCCTTGGTATCTTCCACATCTTTAAAGGTGATAAAGAACATTTTACAATTTCTTATTTTTTTAACAAAATTACAAGTGCTGCTTGGTTTTAAACAAGCGCTGACGTTTCCAAAGCGACAATCATAGTGTACGGGACGAAAAGCTAAACCTTGTGATAAAATTCCTGCCCACAGAAGCAAGAACCCATCAGAAGGTATTTTTTATTAGGTCTCTTAAACAACTCCTACTCAGGGTTTTACAAGGAAAGTTAATCATGTAGAGTACCGCATTACAGCTGTAAGAAAACCCCAACTAAAGGTGCAGTCAGCCAAGTCACAAACCCTTTTCCTCACAACATATATTTAAATTCCACTGCGCAATTGAGGATCCATGCTGTGATTTCATGAGATTTCTCAAACCAGCATCCCCTGCAAAAGCTGTTGCAGATGTCATTCCAGCGGCAGATGAAGTCCCTGGACTGAGAGAGCAATGGAAAGAACTGCTTTGCCAGCAGCTAGGAGGAGAATAGGTAGCGACAGCGGGTGCCATTGAGCTATTTGGTACATACTGGGGAGGACTGGTAGATGTGGGAAGAAGCAGGAGTTCTGACAGCAGGGAGGTTCTGGGTTATGAATTATACAAAACAGACTGTGAGAATCCAAGATGGAGGCGTACTCACAATAGGACAGGCTTAAAACCAACAAACACAGTAACCTCAAACCATCTCCTGAAAACCAAAGAGTCAAACTATTTTAATATCTGTGAATAACCACTGTTTGTTTTTTTGCAGAAGGGTTCAATTTATACCAACATAAGTACAGTGGTACCTCAGGTTACATACGCTTCAGGTTACATACGCTTCAGGTTACAGACTCTGCTAACCCAGAAATAGTACCTTGGGTTAAGAACTTTGCTTCAGGATGAGAACAGAAACTGTGCTCTGGCGGCGCAGTGGCAGCAGGAGGCCCCATTAGCTAAAGTGGTGCTTCAGGTTAAGAATGGACCTCCAGAACGAATTAAGTACTTAACCCGAGGTACCACTGTAATCCATTTTCTTGACTATGCTGTACAGAGAGGGAACTACTTGCAGCTAAGTCTTTAAAACTGTGTTAGGAGTTAACTTCTGGTTCCCTTTCCTCTTCCAAACCCCCAGTGCCTGAAGAACAAGGGAATTAAAGTGAAGTTATCACATGAGTGATCATTCATTGCTGCAAGTTTTAATCCAGGGTGAGGAAGCTGGCAAGCCAACTACAATCATGTAACGCTTAATGCAATGAACATTAGAGCAGACAATTTTCAATGCACTGGGAACTCCATTGATGGTTGCCAGATCCAGATCTCCCAGAAGGGGTGGCAGCTCAACACCTCATAGCATAGTAACCTACAGAAGTGTATTTAACAGTGTGCAACTGGTTTGGTTGCACTGGGCACAGAGCTTCAGAGGCGTTGCAGGGGATGCTGCAACTGTGCTGTAGAATGGAAGGCAAGAGGCAGGGGGCGCTGAATTTTGGCGGCACATAGGGTGCTGCTGAAATTTGAGACCCCAAAGTCTGCAATTGCAACCCATATAGGATGTGGGAGATATCAGACTTCTGCTCGGGATACAGGGCATCTTGTAGTGCTGTAAAATAGCGTTATTGCTAATTCACACATACACACACAGGAAATGAATTATGGGCCAGTTCAAACCCTTCGGAGAGCTGCGAATTCTGTACTTGTGGTGGGCAGTGCGCACACACACACACACACACACACGGCCACGACATCTGAAACACAGAACATACATTCATGAGCCCAGCTCCTATCATTCTTTTGCTTCAAAACAGCAAGAGTGGGAGAACTACCAAAATATCAAGGTTTAACTTATGCATTCAGGTAACAAGAGGGGGGGGGGAAACAAAGCCTGAAAATAAAGATGCATGTTTTAAATGATATATACTAGAATAGCCCATGGCATTGCTGTGGCTTCTTCTGTTTGCCAACTGGATATTTCTTTCATGCCAACCAGAAGATGCTTAGATTGGGCATTGAGTGGGCCCAAGGAGGAAAACCATTCCAGAGCTCAGGTGCACATCACCCCAGAACTCCTTTGTACATGTCCTTGTTGTTTGTATTTCTTAACCCAAGAATTAATGCACAGGACAAAAGGCTATTTCTAAACCATGCAGGGCCAAACTACCAAGCAGAATTTTGTAATCAAAGCTCATCAACATGGGCTTAAAAAAAAAAAGTGCCTCCATACTTGATTCATTTTAGTCTTTTTCTTATTTCCCCTGCTCCTCAAATCTCACTGTCCTATTTTCATACTGTCCTATTTTTACACACACATTTCCTTGGTTGATGTGCCATGTTCCTGAGCACTTTCTGAGGCTGTTCGAGCCTCCGCCCACATGCTTCTTATAATGCCATGGGCATGCCAAATGATACAGATGGGGAAAAGAGCAGGCAAGTCTGAAATGTGATTCATGCACCCCCTGCTGTAAAAGGTCGCATGGATCATATCCGGTAATTACTGAGAGGAATAGACTCCGTAAGAGTGCTTCTCCAACTCCCAAACCAATCCTGCCCACCATAGTCTCTTTGTCAATGCAAGGAGACAGAAGCGCTGTAGACAGGTTTCTAGATTCACTCAGCTCCGAAGCAGCAACCCATTCTTCAAAGGGACCATCTTTCAAACTGACCAAAAGCTTAAAAGATCATTGACTGGGGACAGGGGAGGACCCTTCATTTTTGTACCTCATCTCATGCCTCATCGAAATCACAGCTTGCATTCCCACGGATCACACTCCTTTGCCCATTAATCGGAATCAGCCAGAAGCGCAGCTATTGCAATAAGGTAAATGGGAGGCTCATCCCCCGTTCCCTTTCAAACACCAACGTAGGGGAGAGTGGAGATTAATTCTTCCCATGGATTCTCCCTTGCAAATAAGTTCCCATTTCTTATGTTACCCCAGCCAGACACCACAGGGAGGGGGAATGGTGTGGAGAGGACTTACATGGGGAGGATCGTAATGCATGGAAAGGGTTAAGCACCCCACTTTTGATCCTCCCTTGCAAATCCCCCCCCCACACACTCATATTAATTGCTACACGCATGGTTAAAAAGGATAACCTCCTGCGGGGGCTGAACTGACCCCCACCCCCTTCTAAAATTACTGTTAACTAGATGGGCACACTTGCAGGAATGGCATCACCTAGCTTGTAACACGAGCTGGCCAGTTCATTACAATATTCAGCTGCATTGTGAAGAGCGTATCTGCTTTTATTTGCTCAGATACAATATGATATGCTATCTTTATTGTCATTGTCCCATACAGAACAAAGATGAATAACAAGATGGCGCACCTGTACCTACCTTCAGGGATGGGGAATCTATGGCCCCTCCAGAGGTTGGTGGACTAC
The DNA here is from genome assembly GCF_964270895.1 of Podarcis filfolensis. Taxonomy (NCBI): domain Eukaryota; kingdom Metazoa; phylum Chordata; class Lepidosauria; order Squamata; family Lacertidae; genus Podarcis; species Podarcis filfolensis. Next base: position 44,703,815 of record NC_139614.1, on the reverse strand, counting down.
AACTCTCATCATCACCAACCAGGCTGGGGCTGATGGGAGTTGGCAGTTGTAATGGTTCTAGGGGTTGCTCGTGCGTAAACCGGTGCAACACCTGGCTGGGTTGCCTGAGTGAACCTTTTCTGTCCAGACAGCCACTCACCCGTGGCTGTCTCAATCGCTGGCAGAATCCGTCAGTGGGCGTTTCTTGAACTTCTTCCAGCAAAGAAGCTCTTTGACGCCTAGTCTCCTCCTACTCTCCCTGCGCGGAAGCCTTCTGCGCAAGGAGGGTGTAGGCAGCGGAGGACCCTTACTCACCCCGCTGGTCCCTGGCAAGGAGTCCATCTGCCCCCCTTCTCCACTGGTGCTACGCTGATTCTCTTCCCCAGAAGATGGGCTGCCTCTCCCCATCCCGGGACGCTCTCTGGGACCCCTCCGGAGCCCGCTCTCTCCCTCCGGCCCTGATGGCAGTTCCCTGACAGCAGTCTTTCACTTAGAAGGTCACAGATGTTTGTCCCTTGGCCTACCGTACTTCCTCTATGTGTTGTATGCTGCAATGGCAATGTCCTAAATGCCAAGGACCTAGGGAAATGAAATTTCCCCATGGCACTGAAGTTGCTAGTAAGGATATCAGTTGCCCTGGGAACTCTTCCTTGCCTGGGACTTAAGGTGCCACTGTTGTTGCCAGGTAAGCTGGAAGATAAGAACTTATTTACAGGGATATATTTTGACTCTGTAGTGCTCTCTCATCGGAAGAGCATCCAGGGCCCAGATTTCAGATCCAGGGTTGAGGGGAAACGCGAGCTATCTCCCAAGTTTTGGGGCCGCTTTATTAGCTGAATTTTGTTCCAAATTGAACCAGGGAGATTCACTGATTAAAATACACACTTAAATGCTGTGTTATCACCACATAAAGCAAAAATGTAAGGAGAACCCGCATGAGTAAACCAAACAGCAGACACTCATATGCCTCTAGGAAAAAAAGCATGAAGACAACTTAACTTCCCAATTTGTCACCAGAATCTGACATTCAGAGGTACCCTCACTTTGCAGCAAGGTTTCCAGGCAAAAATGAGCACATCAGCTTCCCACAGTCTCCTGCATTTGGAAGCAATCTAGTTCTTCTGACTGATTTCTTCCAACTAACAAAATTATTACTGAATGGCCACCCATGTGTAAATTCTACAAGAATGTATTCAAATTGCCTAAGTCACTGCTCACATATAGCAGCTGGTATAATCTGTATATAGGCTCTGCACTGCTGGGGCCCCACACCTTGGCATGCAAAGGACAGGGGCACCCTCAGACGCATACCTTGGTACCTGCCTAGACCCCTTGCCCCTCTCAATTTTTAAAAGCTGAGTTTGGGGGAAGTTTGTTGTTTGGTTGAAGGCACTGCGTATTTTTTAGGTTGCCCACATTTTTGTCTGTATTTCATTTTTATGTGTGTGTGTGTGTGTGTGTGTGTGTGTGTGTCTGTGTTGGTGCTCTGTCTGGTTTGAAGTCGGTTACATGCATAGGAAATAGTCTCATTTATACAGCTGTTATTTCCTTGATAAAGAATGCTTCTCTTCTGCAGCCACTGAATGAGATTCAGCATTCTGAGTTGTCTTTTCTGGGAGTCACAGGCCTCTTTCACTACTAACAGTGTATCTCTACTTTCCTTCATTTTCTTGGGATTAAGGAGGAGGGGGAAAGGGGGGAATCAGCATAGTCCTCCTGCCCGACTAACCTACTGAGCGGTTCACTGCCTTCCAAGACCACAGCACTGAGTAGCTTGCTGAATATTTAATACTCTCTCCAGCATCGCCTAATGCATTTTGCCGAATTCAGCACATGGGAGACACGTAATTTAAAATCCAATAAAAGCGTTAACTGGCTCGACGTTCTGGGGAAGAGCGAAGTAATGCACTACTAACCTGAACATGCCACATAGCAAGTTGCAAACTGTGCCCTCGGCCTGGAAGAGAGATCAGTAGCCCCGGGAGGGGGAGGGGGCTGAAGAGAACTTTTCTACTACAGTATTCTGAAAAGAAACATGTGTCCCAAGTTCTCCATTCCCTGCCTACAATGGAGCACAAAGTTTATCTTCTCAACCACTGTGATTCAGATTCACTTTCCAGTGTTGGTCCAAGACATGTGGCTGCCTGAGGCCAAGGACAAGGCCACACCCTCCCCAACTCGTCTTCAAAAACCGGTGGCACTAGCAGCTGAGTGTTACTTCAAGACTGGTCCTCCATCGTACCTGAGGGCAGCAGGCTAGTTTAGGAGGCACACCTGTCATGGCGTTGTCCGGCATGAGAGAGGAATTATTGCCGAAATTTATTGTCAAAAGTACACTCACAAGTTAGGGAAAGGCGTGCCCATCAGTTCTACATCTCCCAACTACTCCTAGGTGTACAGTGGCACCTCGGGTTAAGTACTTAATTCATTCCGGAGATCCGTTCTTAACCTGAAACTGTTCTTAACCTGAAGCACCACTTTAGCTAATCGGGCCTCCTGCTGCCGGAGCATGATTTCTGTTCTCATCCTGAAGCAAAGTTCTTAACCTGAGGTACTATTTCAGGGTTAGCAGAGTCTGTAACCTGAAGCGTATGTAACCCGAGGTACCACTGTACACCTGATGAGGCAGTTGCCACAACAGGTCCCTGACCTATGCATCTCCCCTATCTGAGCGGTGTGCAAGCAGGCAAAGACTCCACCTGCATGTCACCTTCTGCTCCTCCCACTTCAGTCCTCTTCTGGTCCTGGGAGACAGTGGAGCAGGAGAGGTGGGGGCAGGAGGAGGAGGGAATCCTTGACCCTCCACTAGTCTGATCTCTCTCCCCCTCCTCTTGCACCTGTTTTCCCCTCTCCAATCCTGCAGCTTCTCCTGGCTCTGACTTTTGCCTTCTGGCTGCTACAGGTTCTCCCAGTTCGCTGATCCCATCTTTCAAGTCAGTCTCCAGCCCCGCCCCACCCCACCCCCAGTGCCCATTCCACAGTATCCAGCCAGCCTCTGACAGCAGCCCAACTTTATGCCAACTTATTAGACAGAAATGGCAGAGTCATAAAAGGGCCACGAAGGGAAAACAGCCCATTTCTCCAAAGGGAGCAATCGGCTGACTACAAGGCACTGAAGTAGCACTCTTTGCTTAATAGTAAATAATAATAATAATAATTATTATTATTATTATTATTATTATTATTATTATTATTATTATTATTATTTATACCCTGCCCATCTGGCTGAGTTTCCCCAGCCACTCTGGGTGGCTTCCAATCGAGTTAAAAACAATACAGCATTAAGTATTAAAAACTTCCCTAAACAGGGCTGCCTTCAGATGTCTTTTAAAGATAAGATAGCTACTTATTTCCTTGACATCTGAAGGGAGGGTGCTCCACAGGGTGGGCACCACTACCAAGAAGGCTCTCTGTCTGGTTCCCTGTAACCTCACTTCTCGCAAGGAGGGAACCGCCAGAAGGCCCTCGGCGCTGGACCTCAGTGTCTGGGCAGAACGATGGGGGTGGAGATGCTCCTTCAGGTATACAGGACTGAGGCCATTTAGGGCTCTTAAGGTCAGCACCAACACTTTGAATTGTGCTCGAAAACGTACTGGGAGCCAATGCAGATCTCTCAAGATCAGTGTTATGTGGTCCCGGCGGCCACTCCCAGTCACCAGTCTAGCTGCCGCATTCTGGATTAATTGCAGTTTCCGGGTCACCTTCAAAGGTAGCCCCACATAGAGCACATTGCAGTAGTCCAAGCCGGAGATAACTAGAGCATGCAGCACTCTGGAGAGACAGTCCACAGGCAGGTAGGGTCTCAGCCTTTGTACCAGGTGGAACTGGTAGACAGCCGCCCTGGACACAGAATTAACCTGCGCCTCCAAGGACAGCTGTGAGTCCAAAATGACTCCCAGGCTGCGCACCTGGTCCTTCAGGGACACAGTTACCCCATTCAGGACCAGGGAGTCCTCCATACCTGCCCACCCCCTGTCCCCCAAAAACAGTACTTCTGTACTAGTGAAGCAAAAGAACAGGAGAGGTGGCTTCAACTGGGAATCCTTCCATGCTGAAAAAGGAGGGACAGAGGGCTTGCATTCTTTCCGGCGATTATTGCCTTTCTGTATGTTAGGTCCCCTTCCACCCTCCAAAGATGGCAATGCACAAGAGAGCCTATACTGCTCCTGGAGGCCTCATGATTGCTAAATTCTCTCAGGCGCTTGTGTGTGTGGGGGGGTACTCTTTGAAAGTTTCTCTAAGCAAACAAATCCTGAGCTGCTCCTTTAGTGTGTGTGTTTTGGGGGGTTTTTTTGTACCACTAGGACGGAGAAATAATTAACATGCTTGCTGAAACACTTATCTAAGCAAACACATATAATTATCCCCAGCTATCGTGGCACAGCTTAATCATAACTGCAGTCGCACAAGTAGACACTCTGTGGTGGTGGGTCGCAAAGCAAACCCATTTCCCACATCGAAATTTATTAATGCCTGCCCCGCCCCGCATTTCAGCTTCCAAACAGCACCAAGCACTTTGTATAATGTTTTGCTCCTGAAAGCAAAGTGGATCAAAGTACTTTGGGGGACACACACACACACAATCCCTCAGTAAAAGAGAGGCAATAATAGACCATTCTCTCAAGCTGACATCTCTCACCATCCGTGAGAAGAGAATTATAATTCACAGAATGTAATGGCAGCATTGCTTCACATCTTCTTTCATGACAGTTTTCACAAACTTTGGGGAAGATGAAGTAAACATCTGAAATAAAAGATGCTGCAATTCTAAAGCTAACGCCTAATGAATTCATTCAGGGTCAAGTGCCATGTATGAAGCTACTATCATGAGAGTCAATACTCTCGTTAACTACCACTTACTTAAACTGGATGCATTCTTAGGCATTCAACATGCCTTTCCTAGGCACTAGCTGGCTTGATTTTACAATGAACTGGATCAGAAGAGTTTGAGAGGCTTTGGATAAGCAAAAGTACACTGGGTTAAGAACTGGGTTGCTAGGTGTTATGTACTGAAGTTATCACCCTTGGCCAGCAGGGGGATACTGTAGATAGTTATGCAAATAAGGGATCAAAAGTGACGTTCAGTGATTGGATAGTTTTAGGAAATGGTTACAGTTACGTTGTACTGGAGCTCTATATAAGCAGGGTGACTGAACCCTTCGGTTCAGTTCTGTTCCAGCTTACAAATAAAGAGCTGCTTTGGAGAAATTGCTGTGTCGTCTGATATGTTCACCCACAACTTAACACTAAGGAGCCTTAAAATGAAATAAACATTAAGACTCTGCAGTGTTAACTTACAAACTTTTGGTAAAAGCAGCGGTCGTTCCACCCCCCCATTTGTTGTGCATAGACCTTCACAACTGCCCTTGAGGTGGCACTTTTTTACGTTCTCAAAAGCACCTTTTATACCTCATATAAAATATGCAACAAAATCCCCCCCACACACACACTTGTGGTAAGGGATCATACCCCACCCACCTGAAAAAGAACCAGCCTGCTTCACACTTTTTGCAAAAGCAACTCTTGCTTGCTTAGGTCTTTGAGGGAGCTTCTGTAACAACCTCCCTTGAAGTTGAGCAGATTGCTGAAACCAAGCAATCAGGCCTAGTCAAATATAGGACCTACCTTGCTGAATTCTCTACTGAGAGACAGAACGCTTCTCTTTCTCTGGCCTTAGAGGAGAAGTCAAATCTCTCTCTCTCTCTCTCTCTCTCTGTGTGTGTGTGTGTGTGTGTGTGTGTGTGCGCGTGCACATGTTTATTTAAAAGCCTCAGATGAGTTTGATTACTAGTGTTACAACGCATGCAACCACTGGCTTTATAAGGTGACATTTGACTTTTTAATTAATATTGAGATTCCAAATGTGACAAGTGTCACCTTAAGTGTTGCATCTGGTCAGCTAGGATAAAACTGAAAAACAGGTAAAATAATAGTGGTTTAAGTGCTTTTTTAAAAAAACAACAACAACTGCTATCTCAGACGAGAAACTTACTTGTATCCCCTGCCCCCCAAAAAACAGTATATGCATTTTCAGCTACAGACATTGCATTAAAAAATAAATAAATGTCACCATACCTGTCATGTCTGAGGGCCCTCATGTCCACATACACAGTGGTTGGATCTGGCCCTGATGTCCCCTGCAAAAGAAAACCTTTTAGTTAGCACTCTGCGTGGAACAGATGTTGTGCATTTTACTTACAGTTAAAGTGTGTTGTTTTTTTTTAAAAAGAAAAGCCTTTATTAAAATGATAAAAAGCACTGAATATGTTACAATCAGTGATGGGGGAGTACGAACCATACCTTGCTGGCCATACTCTTTTTAACCTGTTGGCTGCAAATGCAAGTTTCCGGTTGCCTGTGTTACTGAAAACCAGTGTCAATATAAACAAGTGAAACTTGCACACGTACTACGAGTTTAGCAAAATAGTATGGAAGGCAGAATCAGCTGGAGACGCAGAGCTGGTAATGGCAGAAGCAAGCGGTCAAGTGGGAAGTATGGATTTGTTGAGACACTCACACGTGCAAAGAGTGTCTTTTTTAAAAACCTGGTGGTATTAAAGAGTAGGACATGCAAGATTAACAGATATGGACTGAAGAACTATTAGCAGTTATTCTGTTCCTTTTGAAACCACCCTACTGTATTTTAATAAAGTGCTTATTTTACTATTTTTCCAAGTCAGCTCTTCTAAAAGCAAATAAATAGCCTTCATAATCGGAAGCACTGGTTCTGCTCATGAAGTTGACTTCCACCGACCTCGTCCTCACCTGCCCTTTAACCCCACAATATTCCTTAAGCTCCCAAGGTCTGGGTTTTGCTGTTGGTTCTTTTGTCCCTTAGCAGCTGCTAAACATGTGACTGCTGCCGAACAGGAAGCTAGGAGCACACATGTTATGTACTGAAGTTCTCACCCTGGGCCAGCAGGGGGATACTGTAGATAGTTATGCAAATAAGGGATCGAAAGTGACGTTCAGTGATTGGATAGTTTTAGAAAATTGTTACAGTTACATTGTACTGGAGCTCTATATAAGCAGGCTGACTGAACCCCTCAGTTCAGTTCTGTCCTGGCCTGTGAATAAACAAGAGCTGTTTGAAGAATCGCTGTGTCGTCAGGTATGTTCACCCACAACTTAACAACACGGACCAACCAATTACAAATTACTGCAGTCTGTGGTAGATTTGTTTGGATTAGAAATCAGAAGATTTCAGAACCAGCTTCCGGATGCATTGCCACATCAGCCTCTGCAAAGCTTTCTGTGCCAACAAACAAATGCCACTTCGTATGTTTATTATGGATGTTTTAAGTGCTCAAGGCATGCCTAAAAAATGATGCAAGCACATGTGCTTTCAGAAAGGGTCTATTGCAAAGGGAGCCCAGGGAGCTGAGATTGGTCCCTTGTTAAGTGCATGCTGGCAAACCTGAGTTTGCATCCACACAGAGGCCTTCAGCTTCTTCAGAAAAGCGGCAACCATTGCTTTTCCAGCATATCGGGGGCACATACAAAAAGGGACATAGACTGGCTCACTGCCAGGGTGAAAGAGGAAACACAACATTCCTTCCCGGAAGTTTATACTACTTCCTCCTTTTTCCTTTGACAGATCTAATACCAAAGAGACATCTAAACAAGTAACATTCATTGAAAACACCGATCAGCATCCCACCACCAAGACAGCAGGAGAGAGTTACAGGAGAGGCAACATGCACACTAAGTCACTCCAGCTTGTTATAAAGCCAACACAAGACACAAGTCCTATCTAGCCGGCAGAAGAGGGTATAGTTTTCAATGTGCTGATATACATACTCAGCAGTGTAACAGACTAGCGCCGAGCGGAGAACCTCATTTCAAGCATCATTAATGGAGGGGTCAGGGGAGGGGAGGGGAAGAGTAGATCCATAAATATTACCTTAGGAAATGTTTTCATAGTTGACCAGAACCAGTTTGCAAAAAAATCAATTGAGGCAGTTAGAATGCTAAAAGCGCAAACCGGTTTTTTTGTTTCTGCTTTAAGCGTTCAAGCATGTTGCTGAAACAGCAACGACCAACTTTTGACGAAGACTACGATGTCCAGATCAAAAGGGTAAGCTGCTCCCCTTTCCGGTCCCACACAAATGCCAGCGCCAAAGGGTTTTGACAATGTGCACCCCGAGACAACAAAAATCTCCAGACTCCCATCTAGTCTGCCCCACTGTTAGGAGTGGATAGGTGGATATTTTAGGGAACACCAAAAATCCCCTACCTGCTCGGCCAGTTTCCCCAGCCTGTGTGGCTACAGCAGCAGGAACAGGAGGGATATGGGGAGGAGGAGAGACAGTAACACATGGAAAAATAATAAAAAAAGAGGGGTGGGGGATGGAAGTCGGGAGGAAAATAAAAAGGGAGGATAATGCAAAAAGCAGGGAGTAAAATAAAAGGAAAAAACCATGTCAAATACAGGAATCTTACAAATTAAACCATTATACTGCTTAAAGGTTTAAAATGAAAAAGAAAATGAGGTGTCAACATTTTAGTACAGCGAACAGAAGAGACAGTAATAGACTTGCTAACCTTTGACAAACAGAGTTAAGCCATTTAAGAGACAGCATAGACAACATTGTTAGTGAACAGCGTGTCCTGAGAATTCATTCTACCTTTCAAGCAAAAACACAAGGAGCAGACTACAGCCTTTCTCAGCGTTCCCCACAGAGAGAAGCAGAAGAACACTTCTTTTCTGAATTACAATGAGAAAGGCACACTTCGCTTTTTACATCTGAAAAGCTTGAAGGTGTGTAATAAGTTACCCAACTTAAGAGGACCACACGCCCCTGGCCCAGTTTCTGTATGAGTCACTATTTACTGAACCTGCTCTTTTTCAAGTTATTCTGCGGTGCGAGAATTGAATGATGCAGCTGCTCTTGGTACAGATACAAATTATCTGTTTTCAGCAAATGTGGATTTGGAAAGTCAGGACAGTGAATCATACAGAGATGGAATGAGCAGTCTCTTTTATGTGGGTGAGCGATCTGGGCTCATGTGCGCCTTTCATTTAGAAATTTTAAATGCATTTCTCATTGTACACTAGTGGTTCTCTCATCACTTGCTTTACTGTGCCCTCCGACACAATGCTTGGAAATTACTGTCCCAGCTAGTTTAAGAACTATGTTAGCTGCCGTAGGTTTCCCTCTATTTGTGTAAAATAATAATAAATGGTAATAATAATAATAGAAAAAAGGCAGAGGCAACAGCTTGTTCTCCTGGGGCATTAAGCAATGCCCTGCTGCTCTAAACTATTCAGCTATGACAAACGAACATATACTTACTATTCCTCTCACCCATAAAAGTTCAATCTGCTCACAGGAATGAATAAATTAAAAGCTTCTTCTATAGCCTCTTACCAGAGGGGAAATGCTAAACTATAGAAAGACTATGTAACATGAGGCTCTTCTGCATTTGATGTCTAGAAGGTGGTATTTTAAAGAAACTAAACATGCGCCAGATATTCTGGATTATTGACACCAACATCATAGGTTAGGAAGTCATGGTGAAAGCCCTCAACTTGGTGCCAAGTAATGTTACAACTGTCCAACCCAATGGAAATAAAGGGGTGTGGCAAAAGTCATTTTGGAAGTGGGGATTGGCCTGCTAAGAATCTCTTTGCTTTCAATGTGGCCCAATGACAAAATTAATTGATGACCAGGGCCATATGTCTTTTCACTGGCATTAACAAGGACCTACCGTGATAAGGGACGTGGGTGGCGCTGCGGGTAAAACCTCAGCACCTAGGGCTTGCCGATCGCATGGTCGGCGGTTCGAATCCCCGTGACGGGGTGAGCTCCCGTGGCTCGGTCCCTGCTCCTGCCAACGTAGCAGTTCGAAAGCACGTCAAAGTGCAAGTAGATAAATAGGTACCGCTCTGGCGGGAAGGTAAACGGCATTTCCGTGCGCTGCTCCGGTTCACCAGAAGTGGCTTAGTCATGCTGGCCACATGACCTGGAAGCTGTACGCCGGCTCCCTCAGCCAATAAAGCGAGATGAGCGCCGTAACCCCTGAGTCGGCCACGACTGGACCTAAGGGTCAGGGGTCCCTTTACCTTACCGTGATAAGTAGCTATATAGACACTGTGGCCTTGCTCTTAATTATGCATTACATCCATGTTGGGACCGTACCTGCCCAGACTGCAGGTGGGGGCTTTACATAACTGAATTATTTCATGAGACTCTCCCCTAAATACTTGAAGTGGTACAGCTCACACACAAGGTTGTCAGGGTGATGGTAACTGGGCTGTTCCAGACTCTCTCTCTCTCTCTCTCTCTCTCTCTCTCTCTCTCTCTCTCTCTCTCCATTCAAAGACTCTACCTCTATCATCTGCGACATTATTCACCCAAACTCCACAAATGAAAGTGCAGCAACACATCCTCACTTTATATTACTTCTACCAGAGCACATCAGCTGATCTTATTCTCTCACCCCCTCCCCTCTGGGGAAAAGGAGCTTCAGACTACAGACTTGAACGCCTCCCCCTCAAAGCAGTCATTTGCTTGCAGATAGCAAATTGGAAAGCAGTTCACAAGGGGCGACACAGAAAGCAGAGACGGGTAACACAAAGCTCTGGGAGTCAGCACTGTTCCAAGGGATGCAATTCTGTCCTCTGAGCAACACTGATAACTGCCTAGCCCCACATTTCCTCTTCTCGTCGTCTCTTTCATGGGCACAGTGCCATGTTAAAAATGCAGGATTTTCCATAAATGGGCATATTCTGTTTCCAAGAAGCAAGGCTGCTATATAAAATTCATTTTGATAAGCAGGTTCTGCATTTACAGGCTGTGCTTCCTCAGCGCAGAAAACTGGGGGATACACATATGAATGATGTTGTAGCATATGTTGTACCTTATACACGGAAGACCACTGGTTCATGTGGCCCATTATTTTCTTTTCTGCTGAGTACAGTCCCTTCACGAACTTAGTCAAGAGGCCTGTCCTATCCACGCTAACAGAAATCCTTCCATTCCACCCTTCCCAGCCTGGTATGGTCCACATGTATCAGACTCCAGTTCCCATCAGCCCCAGCCAGAATGGCCAATGGTCAGGGATGATGGGGGCTGTAGTCCAAAACACACAGAGGACACCAGGCTGTGGAAGGCTGCTTTCACTGGGGAACGCAAGAGTGGAAATGAGACCTTATGCTTGTTGCACGGTATGTGTTCCTGAAGCTACATTGATGCATAGTGGTTCTATGCTCAAGTGCATCTAGCTCTGCAACAATCACTGTAACCCACAACAGTGCTCCCATCCAGTTTTTGTGATCTATCTATCACCCTGAGCGATCCATCAATACTGCTTGTTGAAAGAGGCGAGTGGAATGGGACAGTTCTGGCTGGTGGTATGTTCTCACTGCAACAGCTTGAGGAAGTTCTCCGCAATGCTTAGGGCAGCTTGCTGCAACACAACAGCTGCTCCCTCCAACAATTTATTATTTCCACAGTGAGCTGTGGAGTTCAATATCGTTTGCCACAGTGATGTGGCTGGTGGCAGGAGGGATGATTGCGAGGTTGTCTCCATAGCAAAAGCCCTTCAACTTGCAGGAATATATATGAAATGCTACCTAGCTAAAGATACCAGTTCGTTCGCTCATCACTGTTTCTCAGAGAAAGGAATTGTTGTAACTCCAGCATTCAGATATAAACCTAGAAACACCCAGTTATAGCCAGAAATATCTACATCTGTGGGTGTATATCTGAAGAGCACAGTTGCAACAATGCCTCTCCTCTATGACAAACAGAAGTGCAGCCTAATGTTCCCAGAATGAAGAAGCTGACATTTCTTGGAGAGAGTCCTTAGTATAAAATCAAACATTTTTAATAATAATAGCCCAAAAAAATATCACACTATTAAAAGCAGGACTGCATATCGTTGATTCAGTTTTTGCTCTTCATGCATTCCATGGAGGGCAAAATGCAATGTCTGGTGTGTATTCTGCAATGGCAAAGCTGGGGTCACGACTGAACCACACGCTCCCTCTGAACAATTGCCCTCTTGAGCTGGAGCTTTAAGGTGGAGGTGAAAATTTCCACCCATTAACAAAATCCCAACCTACAGAACTAACGTGTAGGAATAGACGCATCTATGAACCTGAAATGAAGCAAAATGGGAGGAGGGAAGGTATCAGAAAATGGCGGTGGTGGCAAAGAGAGGTCATGTGGCTCCACTGCCACCTAATGAATGTTTATTTGTAACTGATGAGACCTTATCACATTTTCTTTAAGAATAATCCTTGTTCAGCATCAAGCTGAAGCCTGCTTATCAGTTCTTGTTTCTGCCATTCATCCCCATGTTATATTATAATACAATAGCTTTAAAAATTAATAATACTGCTTTACTAGATCAGACACCAGTGTTTGGTTTTATGGAAGAGGCAGCATGCATGTGTTTATGTATATGTGTGGAGTACTTTAGCTTCCTCACTAGTTCTAGTGAGGGAAATCTGAGGTACCAAAACAGTATTTTTTGAGTTGGTCATGAGAACCACTGTACTCAAGTGGCAAAACAACTGAGCTCAGTAAACAAGGACCTGGATTCAACTAAATGTTTTCTGCTGGCAGAAACCAATGTGACATATCTCACTAGAAACATGGAACTGCCCCCTCTCTCTTCCCCCCAAGTCTGCTTGTGGGGAGGTTGGGGGAAACCCCAGAGCAGTGTGGGTCAAAGGGAAGTAGTTTCATCTGGCAAACTGAAATGCTTGAACAGACAGAATGATTATAATTGCACCACATTGTCTTCCTGCCTAAAAAGCCATTGGTTTCCAATCTCACCTCCATCATGAGCTAATGAGGTGGCCATAAGCAAGCTGGAATCACACCTGCAGTCTGGAAATAAATACATAGGCCTACCTAGCTAGGTTGTCATAGCGATAACTGTGATTATGTGTGCAAAGGGTTTGAATGCCCCAAAGCACTATATAAATGCTAAGTATTATTATTATTATTATTATTATTATTATTATTATTATTATTATTAAATTCTTTCTGCCAATTTCTACCTGGAGAATCAGTACAGACGTTTCTTCTACCTTCGACACAAGCCACAATAGCAAGCATTATTTTAAGATGAGTAGTCCATGCTATGTGCATGAGACTCATGCTCCTGTCAAATTACTGTTCTACACAAAGGAAGATATAGATATTTAGACACTCAAGCACTTGGCAGGACAGCTACAGCAACTTTAGCAAGGCTGACTTTCATATGTTACAAATGTAAGAACTACAATACAAACTTTTGCTGCATTGCTTTTTTAAGTTTGGGGCAGAATAAATGCTATAAATGGGATGTGAAGGCTTTATGGAAAATGCTCAGTGAAAAAAAAATACAGAAAAACTACACTTCTTGCATTATGAAAGAGGAACATTTAAGCATGGCATGCATTGGTTAACCAAGGTGTATTGTGTGGAACATCGCCATGTCCTTATTTCAAAAGGGCCGCTTCCAAGATTGCTGTCAGGAAAGGAGAGAGATATTCTTACCTGCAAACATATAGCCAGGTTAACTCTGCAGCCAAATGATGTGCTGACAGCCCTGGGGTGGAGGCCCAGATCTTTGAAAAGCTTTGAAAAGGACTGCGTCAGAGCTATCCGAGGCCGTTCTTCTGCCACAACCACACACGTCCGCACTCTTGAGAGGTCCAGTCCCCTTGCCTGGAAACGAGGTACAGAACTCAAGTTATCCCATGGGAGCTGTTGGCACTTAGTCAGGTCATTTCAGAAATTTCTGAACCAAGTGCGCTTTGAGCGGGAAGAGAAGTGTCCTCCGGCAAGGTGAAATGTCGCCATCCACTCAAGAACACCTTTACTTAAAAACTGGTGGGAGTTCTGGAACAGTTAATTTAAAACTCAGAATTGGAAGAGGGAGAGAAACAGAAGCAGAGCAAAGTCTGTGTTGTGGAACAGCCTTGTTTTGGGATAAGGGGGTTATTCTGTTATATTTTACTCCAAGAAGACCCATTTATCCTAAATAGAACCCAATAAGGCTGACATGTATGTGCAAAATGTTTTTTTTCTAATGTGATCCCATTGAGATCCCAAGGTGAAATTTTGCAGGTAGCTCTTAGAAATATTAAATAACAAATACATTTTTGGGAAATTTCTAATCATATAATTTTTTATTTTTATTTTTACATTTTTCAATTTTGTAACTTAAATTTAAAATTTAACGTAAATCCATCATGTGACATATTAAAGCCCATGAAGCTCAGAAGAGATTGGTGTTCTTAGTTTTGACATATCTCAATTCTGAGCTGAGTTTTTAAAGTTTTTGTGTAGTCTGGCAAGGCCCAAACTGTCATTTATTTATTTTTGAAATTTCAAACCCTCATAACTCACAAACGGGATGAGACAAAAAAATTAAAATTTCAGATTTAAACTTGGTTTTGATCATTGAACAGGTGTACAAAACATTAAGAAAACTGGATGACACAAGGTAAAAGAAAACTGGATCACTTGATACGGAATGAGTCATATATCAGAGCCTACAGAAGTGTTCTTTAAAGCTAATTGCAGCATGGTGGAGGAGTGGTTTTGGGAGCAGTCAAGGCTGGAGAAACGTCAACCCTACAAAAAAGCAAGGAGGCAAAGGGAAAGGGAACGCTTGGGTTCCTCACCTTCAGAGATTCCGTTTGCGAACCAAGACCCTTGGTACATAGCTCCATGACGGAATAAGAGCAAAAGGTGTCTCTCACTTTGTACTGACTCACAGCCAGAAGCCAGAGAGCAGGCGTGGTCTCCAATTCTGAGGGAGGAATCAAAATAGACTGGTGTCCTGAATAAACGCTGCAAAGATATAAGATTTGTTAAACGCACGACTGGAAATCTGTACCAAAAGACCAGAAGATGGTATATGCTGAAAAGGAAAGCTATTTTGTTGTAGCTTCAAGAGACACACAGCAGTACATCCCATAGGGCAGAAATCAAAATGACAAAAAATATATATTTATAAGTAGGGGGGTGCTTTAAATTTGCTTTTGTGGAGGTCAATCTCTGTCAATAGCACAAAGGGTGATTTCAAGAGTGTGTGAGGATGCAAGCTTGTCTGTGGTGATCTGCTGATGCCATCAATGCCACCTACTTACTCCCTGTTGAAATAGCCTCCGTGTGAGTTGACTCAGCCCTTGCACCCCAGACAGGCACAATGCCTGAACAGGGAATTCTCAACACAAGTATAGGGCCTAAGATAGTTCAAGTTAGTAGAGCATGAGATTCTTAATCTCAGGGTTTTTGATTCGAGGACCACCTGGGCCAATAGATTCCTGGACTAGATGGCCCTCATGGTCCCTTCTGATTCTAATTTTCCTGTCTGAAAAAAAGTTCCTAAGCCCATTCTGGCAAAAGCCCATCATAATCCTCCACATGAATGAATGGGAACCTGAACTGTCAACAATTCTCATTTGTGCAAAGGTTGCAATGTGTGTTCGCTCAAAGATGCTTGGAAACCCCTTACCGCTCAATGGGGGAAGACCAGGCATAGGCAAACTCGGCCCTCCAGTTGTTTTGGGACTACAATTCCCATCATCCCTGACCACTGGTCCTGCTAGCTAGGGATGATGGGAGTTGGTAGTCCCAAAACATCTGGAGGGCCGAGTTTGCCTATGCCTGGGGAAGACCATGGGTGGAGTCAGCATGCATGGGGTCTTTGCAGGCAGGGCCAACATGTGCAGCCCCATTTCTCCTACACAAGTTCGGGCAATCGTGTCTAGTTAGTGCTACAGCATCTCACCATATCAAACTTTTTTTTACAATCCTGAAAAATCCTTCCTTCTGCTACACTTGAGAAAACTCATGGGATGCCACTGGGAGTTTTCCAAAGCGTGGGTCAAGTGAGTGACCAGTTCACGCCACCATCCTCCTCATGAGGTAACTGTAACTGTCAACAGGTAGCTTCATAGAAGGGGCTGTCGCTCACTGGTAGAGAATATATTTTGCACACAGAAGATGCCAGGTTCAGTCCCTGCCATCCCCAGTTAGAAGGATCAGGTAGTAGGTGATGTGGAAGTAGCTCTCTCAGAAGCCCTGGGGAGCTGCCGCCAGTCTGAGCAGACAATTCTGGGCTAGACTGGCAGACAGAACTAGCTTGGTGTTTTCTGAAAATGGCCACTGTATAGCGACTATCAGGGCTAGCACGAGTCATTCTTACCATATTAATTCTTAGAGCTCTCTCTCACACACACACGTCACTTGATATGGATGTGTGAATGAGCCACCATTCCTCAAAACACCACAGATACAACTTTCAAGTTGCCTGCTGCTGCAAACACACTGCTTTTGTATGGAGCTCAGCTGCAATTTATAAGCCCTTGAGCAAATCCAAGTGAAGGACATTCACGTGTGGACGCGAGGCAAACTTATCAACTACATAATCAAAACGATCACAGGAATTGACCAGAGTTAGCAAAATGAAGCTCAGGTAGAGATTAGGAACAACCAGGCAAGGCTGTGGCTTTTAGGAGCATTAGAGCTCTAGATATTAGGAACATGGGAATCTGCCTTATACTAACTCAGGTTATTGGTTTATGTCGTTCAGTATTATCTCCACCATGAATGGGGAACCTGTGGGCCTCCAGATGTTGCTGGACTACAACTCCCATCATTCCTGATAACTGACCATGATGGCTGGGGCTGCTGGGAGTTGTAGTCCAACAGCATTTGGAGGGTCACAGGTTTCCCATCCTTGGTCTACAGTAAGTCACTCTCCAGAATTCAGCTCCTCAGTTTTTCCCAATTCTATCTGGAGATGCCAGGAGTTGAACCTGAGACCTTTAAAATATATAAAAAAATGCTCTATCATTGATTTACTGCTCTTCCCCCTTCAGCCATAAAGTCAATTTTTTTTGTCCCTTGCCTCAGTTTCAGCAAGAGAGCTTATCAAAGGAAAAGGTACTGACAAAAGTGGAAATAAATTATTACAAATATTTATACCCTGCTCCTCAGTCCCAAGAACCATCAGTTTGCAGATTAACACATAAACAACAGCATCAGTAAGTTAAAACAGCAGCAGCAGCAGCAGCAGCAAAGTCTCAAAATGTAATAAGTAACACTTAAAGCATCAAAGTAGATCTGAAATAGATAACATCAAAAGGCCCGGGCAAATGAAAATGTCTTCACCTGGAGCCCCAAAAGCCATCTGAGTTGGCACCAGATGAGTCTTTTTGGAAAGAGCATTCCATAGCTGGGGTACTACAACAGACATTTTAGACAGTCCAAAAACAACAACAACCAAAACTCAGTATCTACTTGAAGTAGAATGATTAAGAGACAAGCTGCAAAGAAAATATTAGGGTAGTGTGAAATCACACCACAATGAATTCCAACAACACATGTTCAGCACAAACAGCTAAAAGGGGGAAAAACGCAAGTATCCATGAACTCACGTTGGCCTAACAACTATTGCTGTGCTCAGAATGCATCAATCTTTGACAACGATCCCCAGGAAACCCTGCTGGAGCGTGTGGCCAATTGTTAGGAATCTGGAGATGGCGATGATGATTATTATTATAAAGGTCTATTGCTCTGCTTTGCAAGGTTTCTTTTCATTATTATTTTATACCCTTTAGGACATAAAATAAAAACAAAAGCAAAACTTTGCAAAACCATGCAATATACTCGAGACTTACCAACGGGCTGACTCCATGCTCCAAGCAGGTTTTCCTTAGTGGTTTGGAAGTCTCAGAATGCTGCATTCTGGGACATCACAGTGGAGTAGGCCAACGCAACTTCATAGCATCTACAACAGGATAGGCAGTTAGTTTTTGGCTGATTGTGCCCAGATTGTAACCCCCAGGTAGGTGGGGATTCAATCACGTTTTACTCTGCTGCACCTGCGACTGATGGCACTGACATCAAAGTCATAATCAGGTTAATCAGATGAGCTCAAGTTTGTATTATACCTTTGCATATGCAGAAGGAAAGCACTGCATGTTATCTCCAATATTTGGATGTGAGCGGAGTTCAGAATTCATTACAAACACACATAAGACTTATGAACAATCCTAGCCAACAAGCAGGAGGGAGCAGCTAACACACCCCTTGCATTCTCTGTGTGTTAAAAGTCAGAGTGGTAGTTCCCTTATAGACTGTCTCTTCCGCAAAGTGGTAGCCTTTGATGCTGCACTTTCCAGAGAGGTCAGATGGAAATGAGATGCAGCGTACTGGATTCTCTTGTCATGAGCTACATGAGGCTTCAATGCGTGATGTGCCAAATTTTGGCACAGTTAAGTTGCAAATGTTTTGAGGTATGAGGCAAAAACACCTCCTGAAGACAGGCATCTGAATTTAGGGAATTTTCATCTTACTACAAATATGAGTCAGCTGAGAGTTTTTCTATTTCTTTTATATGAATGGCACATTCTCCCTTTCACACTGAAAGCAACTGGTTGAAATGTATGAGGCAGTAAAAACCAGGTAGGTTCTAAAGTCAAAATTTCCAAGCGCGATAATCTCTCCAATAACAAATCAGGCTTTATCTTTTATTCTCTTCCTATGCTTCACAAAGGTGGGTTTTTTTCACCTACCACTAAAGCATCCAATATATCACATATTCTCCTTTTTTATATAAATAGAGCACATTCCTTGGTGGAAAACTGAGTTGAACAGGTAAGTTTTCAACAATAACAAAAGTACAGCAGCAAGGTATTTAGGTGCAATAAACAAAATGCACCTAAATGTTTGATAGTTTTCAACTGGCATGCTGGGGAATACGAACATATGACTTCAGCAGGGCCTAGATTCCATTAAAGATATAATGAATGGATGCAACATTATGTCCTATGAAGAAATTACAAGAGCTATGGGCCTCTCTTTCAGTATTTTCAGATGAGAGAAGCCGTAACTGCATTACTCAGGAAATATTCAAGGGAGGCAGGCAAGCAAATGTGAAGCATTATGATCGGACACTAAGAATAAGGGATTAACAGGGAAATCATATAATATGATTCTGGAGTTGGCAAACAAACCAGATATATTTATGAGGAAATGGCAAAGGGACAGAAACCGAGGAGTGACTATTAATGAGTCAAAATAAATGGCAGAGATCTTGCACAATTTGATTTCAGCAGATGTGAAAGGAAACTTTTTAACCCCACAAAGACTGAGGCAGATATATCTAGGAACTGAGGATAAATGTTAGAGATGCAGATATTTGGGGGGAAATTTCATTTATATAGTCTGGTGATCTCCAGTAATATATGCTTTTGGGGCAACAAATAATGAATGAAATGACAGGGTATTTCTTATCCCTGGAACTCAAAATTCTACTTCTAGGTTATTTAAAGCATCAAGCATTAGAGGTTGACAGTGGCTAACCTACTGACAGCTGCAAACATCTGCATTGCAAAGATCTGGAAACAGAACACTACTCCAACAATAGCAGAGAAGTTTGATGGAGTTCGGACTATCATAGTAATGATATTGTTCTGTTCCATTTGGAACAATTTTATGTAGGCTATAATTACAATGACTTTATCTGGTTTCATAATTGCATTTTCTATTGCTGTAATCTGCCCTGAGGCTTACGGTGAAGGCTGGGTAACAAATCTTGGGTGATATTCAACTAAGTTTTATTGAAAGTAGACTTACTGAAACTAATGAACATGATTAAGTTAGGTCCATTAATTTCAGTGGATCTACTTAACAGTAAAACTAAGTTGAATACCACCCCTTATCAATAAATAAAACTAACGTATTGTTGAAGAGCCGGTATTGGACAACCAAACATGTTTATGGAGAAACAGTCTTTTTTTTTTTAACGTACTGGAATAACAGATAATATCTAACTATATCATACTTTCTCCCTACTTTAAATTCATACTGTATGTACAAATTATGTACAAGATAGGAACACAAGATCTCTAGCTTTGCAAGATCCCTATCTAATCATGAATACAACCCTACTGGCAAAGTATTACATAAACAGGCCCAGGAGAGGGCTTTCTCATAGATTCATTCTCCAAGTGTGGACTCTTATGGAGATATTTTTTAAAAATTATGTGAGGAGACAAATCAGCTCAATAAGGAACTAAGCCCTTTTGTCATGGATCTAGACCTCTTCCATCACACATAAGGACCTAATTGCCATGCTGTTTACCACTGGCCATTTAAAGATTGCCACCCACTGGAAAGACAACAAAGGAACATCTCTGTCTGAATGACAAAGTAAAGTTTGGGATTTGGCTTTTTCCAAGCACCTAAGGCAACACAGAAGGGTTGTTAAAGGTCAAACTAAACACAATCCTTTTGCTAAGGTATGCTTCCCATATATCAACTGTGCAAGTAGAAGTGGTGTTAATGCAAGACCTCCAGCCGCTCGTGGTTATTTATGGAGATGATATCATGGATAGCTGAAGCCTTGATGATGCATTCGATGATTCGGTTATTTGACAGTGTCCCTGCTCAACTTTTCTTTTTGTGAGTGATTGATCTAAGTGTGATCGATGCTGTTTTTACTACAAATTGATTTGATATTCAATATAAAAAAAGGAACTGAGCATGTTCAGTGGCCCCAGAATGCTGACTGAGTGATGGGCAGGGGAGCAAAACCAAAAAAATGGGTGGGTGCGTGTTGTAATCATGTATCTTGGGAAAGCGTATGGCTAGAACATTGAAAAGGAGCATTCTACACTGCAACACTTTGTTGCAGGTCCCCTTTGGTTCATTTCCGTCGTTGAAGGTCCCATTTGTTCCCATTAAAAAGATACAACGGGGCTTCTTTAGATTTTGGCTTTAACGTCTACATTTAGTGCAGGCTGCATGCTCCAGGATGGGCTTGCTGTCAAATTTGCTTCTAGCAGTATCCATCCATTCTTTTATCGATGATTTGTACATCCAGCCTGCCCTTCACCAAAACAAGCACAATGCCCTTTTCTGAAACACACACTGGTCACATCATCTGCGGGCTGGTCCCTTCTCTCTCGTCTCTCTTACACACACACAGATATAGCAGCAACATTTTTGTTTGGTGATACTTGAAGGCTCCAGAAGAGAAACTTACCTACAGAGGCACCAAAGGACAAACCCAAGTCCACAGTAAGGGTCCAAACAGATTGCAACTTCTCTGGAAGGATAAAGCTCACACTGCAGCTTAATAGAACGACAGAAGGCACTAGTGGCTGCATGAGACATCTGGAAGAAGGTAACAGGGCAGTAATTAAGATGACGAACGGCATCGTTCCAGAGGTTTGTTTCTGAACCACCGCCAGGCCTTAAGACGGTAATAGGATGGGTAAAAATAAGCATCAGTTTACATCCCACCCGCAAAAACACATGCAGAATCATTTATAGATAATGAAAATTAATGTGTTTCCCAAGGAGTATATTCAATCAACTAAGTAAAGAAAAGGAAGGGAGTGTGACTCATCAGTGCCTTTGATTTCTAGGTTATCTTCAGGAAGGCTGGAAATTATGTGCAGTACTGAAGAGAAAATGGGCTACATCTTTCAACTGAGCAAGGGCGAGGGGGTGCGGAATGCCAGAAGGGCACAGCCATAGCTCAGTGGGAAGAGCACATGCTTTGGCACTCAGGAAGCCCCAGGTTAGTTCCCCAGAAAGAATGAAGAGCTAGCGGATCTGGGAGAGCCCTTGGGAGATCACCATTCAATTGGAGGAGGCATCAGCAGACCAAAGGGGCTTACAGCCGATTAGCAACAGAATGGAATAAATTCAGATTCAGAAACTGCCTCTTCTTTTACATTCTCTGCACTGCGTTCTGCTGCTTTAACAGTACTATTCTTCAACCTGTCTCACTTATGGTACTAGAAAGCTCCGTGATGGGAGGAAAGTGCTCCCAGTGACAGAACATGACAAGGTAAGGGAGAGGGGAGGATTTCATTCCCCATTTTCTCATACGTTCTTCACTCCCCAGTATTGTTTATGTGCAACAACGCATCAGAAAATAGGCTTGTCCCATTGCATATAGTCTGGCCTGGAGCTGCGATGCCCCCTGTGATGCTAGGAAGGTGTGCAAGAAAGAGTTGCCTTTGGACTTGGCACCTGTTGCAGACTGCATGCAGACAACTTGGGCTGCCTTGGTACATATATCTTCTTTTCACTTGTAAATACCGTATTTTTCACTCTATAGGACGCAGTTTTTCCCCTCCAAAAATGAAGGGGAAATGTGTGTGCGTCCTATAGAGCGAATGCAGGCTCCTTGGCTTCAGCGATAGCAACGCGAAGCCTCCGAAGCGCAGAGGGAGCACTCCCTCCGCACTCCGGAGGCTTCGCGTTGCTTTCGCTGAAGCCTAGAGAGTGAGAGGGGTCGGTGCGCACCCCTCTCTGGAGGCTTCAGGGATAACCGCCTGAAACCTGCAGAGCGCAGCGCAAGTTCCCGCTGCGCTCCGCAGGTTCCTTTCGCTGAAGCCAGGAGAGCAAGACTCTCCTGGCTTCAGCAAAGAGGGAGAGCTGCGCAGCGCCCCTTCAGCCAAGCGGGAGGAGAAATGGAAGGGGCTCCGTTTCTCCTGCCACTTCGCTGAAGGGGCGCTGAGCAGAGAGTGGGAGATGTTTTTTTTCTTGTTCTCCCCCTCTAAAACAAGGTGCGTCCTATGGTCCGGTGCGTCCTATAGAGCGAAAAATACGGCACATGGGTCCAGGGTGCAACACCTGCCCTGTCCACTTTTGGACCAGCTCTCCTTATCCACACCGCTACAATATTCCACCCATACTCCCCACCCCAGCTCGCACACCGTGTTTCACATTCGCTTTGGGGAGCGCTGTCCCTACCTTCACCCCTGCTAGCATTCCAGTTGTGGATACACTGAAATCGAGATAAGCCAGCATGTCGGGGTTAGAAGGTTTGTAGATCTGAGGAGGCCGCTTCTTTGGCAAATCATCTGGGGGAGAAAAAGGAAGGCATGATTCCCGCAGCGCCTGCAAAACGCAGTCGAAATACTTAGAAACATGAGGGACCTCAGAGGACAGCACATACCTGTGTCTAAGATAGGGGGCCACGTTCTGACGTCCACCGCTGCTGCTGCCTCTCGTGACCGCAACAATTTACATATTAATTGTGTCGTCATTAAGCAGGCAGAGCGACTCACCTGTAGGTTTCGGGGGGGAAAGAAGGAGAGATATAACATCAAAATCACCTCCCATGAAAATGGTTATGAGGCCACCGTTTTACATAACTGGATAGTATATATTTAAAGCTTCCTACTAGCTTGTTTGAAGAAAAGCTTCTTCAGTTACAATGGCAGAACAGTCATGCACGGAAAAAGGAAAACCTTATGCAAAATAAGGGATAATAAAATTATGCACATTTCCACCCACACACATCGTCATTTTTGGGATTGTAATAACCATGCATCCTCACAACAGCTCTGTCAGGTAGGTTAAGATCAGGCTTCCTCAACTTCAGTCCTCCAGATGTTTTGAGACTACAATTTCCATCATCCCTGACCACTGGTCCTGCTAGCTAGGGATCATGGGAGTTGTAGGCCAAAAACATCTGGAGGGCTGAGGTTGAAGAAGCCTGGTCAAGATGAAAGAACAACATGAGAAAACTCAGCTGGGAAATCACAAGAGGAGGCCAAGCCATAGAGTTGGCCTTAGTCATGTGTACCATTTTACTGTTTTGCTTTTGTAACTCTTTGCTTTGTTTTTCAGTATTTTGAATTGTAAAATTGATTTTCACGCCTTGACAAAATAATTATTATAAATTATAATTACTTAATAATAATAGTTTTATTCAATGTTATTATAAATGCAGAAAACATGACTAAAAATTACTGAGTGAGGATTTGAAGCCATCTCAGACTGGTTATAGCAGACACCTGGACCATGGTTTGTGCTTCTTGAGAAGCTTTCCTCCCCATCCCACCCAACTTTTGAAACTAAAAAAAGGGTGTCTGTATACATTAAATATAACCCCTCCCCAAAAAATCCATAGTCATGCCTGGAAATCACTGGATCCAAGACACAAAAAATTTAAATAAGCATTTTGACTAGTCAGCTGACCTCCACAATCATCTTGACCGTAGGCAATGTTGTTGCAATGTTCTGGGGGTGTGGAGGTCGAACTGTTATTGGCACACAGCCTGCGTACAAACACCCGTAAAATGCGGCAATCAGATCTATACCTGAATGATGGAGGAGGAGGAGGAGGAGGAGGAAGAGAAGAAGAAGAAACTGATTATGACGTTCACGTTCGAAGGCGGGTGTAGACACGAAAGTGAAAATAATTTACCCAGCATAAATACTATGTTGAAACAACATCAATGAGCCTATATTAACAGTGGAGAGTCCTCAGGAAATCTGCGTCTTTCCTGTTTCAGTGTTTCTTAAGCTTCACCAATCGTTTTGATCTGAGCTGCTCTTTTTAAAGACAATACACTCTGAAGCCTTCATGGATGCCATCAAACAGCTAATTAAAATTAAAACAGATTTTAAGATAATTCTCTGAATTTCCCTGCTATCTGAAATTATGTTGTCCCATGACCAGAGATACAACTGCCTGGCACCAGCTTTGATATCACTTTGGTGCCAAGCAAAGAGTTTTTGGTTTCAGCAAGCAGTCCAGCATATAGTGTAGGCTGCTTCTAACTATGGTTTTATCCATTGTGCTGAATTTTATTCATCTGTTTGGATAAACAGAGTTGTTCTGTAATCTTCGTGTGTTTATACACTGAATTTTATATGTGCCCTGAGAGCTTTGTTCTGAAGAGCAGTACAGACATCTTCTAAATGAATAAAAATAATGTCCAAAATAATTTTTTGAACATTGCAAGACACAATCCTTTTCTTGCACGCTACTGCACTCCAGAATCCCCAATGAAATAAAACAACTTTTAAAAACAAAAGCACACACATCTGAAGAACATCAGAGAATCATGGGCTCAGATAAAAATGTACTGAAATACTTTGCAACATCTCATGGAAGCAAGACTTTGAATAACTATTTTGTAACAACCATTACTGGCGTCTTAGTGAGGGGCTTTGAGGCTGCTATCCTGCACCCACTTATCTGGGAGCAAGCCCTACTGAAGCCATTACAACTAACTTCCAAGTACACATATATATGAGATACATTCACAGTTAACTGTGAAAGGACTGTAGGTGAGATCTATTGTGAGTAACACTGCTTTGACTTCAATGGGTCTGATCTCACTATGACTCACATTGTTTATCATCCTGTGTGTACTCATTTGGCCCCATTTAGCAGACTGCTGATGTAACTATTTTTTTAGTTGAGGGATAAATTCAGCTCGCTCTCACCTCATATTTTGGAGCATATGAGGCTGCTACAGTTTGTTCTTCAATAGCACTATTATCGTATAGAGATTTCTGAAGGTGGTGGTAGGTTTCAACAACAGCCCAATTTAAGCTGTGGTTTTAAGGGTACGTGTTTAATGGAAATCAATTGCTGCAGTCCAGATAAAAGTCTGTCGTGCCAAAGCTTCATAAAGAGCAGTGGGAAAAATTGATCATGACTCCACTAAAGCCCTATAAATTAAATGCACGTGTTTGTAGCCTTTCAGTCAGCATATCGACTAATTTTTTCATCTCTACTTACAAAGTCTTTAAGAATCGCCACTGAAAACACATTTTTTGTTCTTTACCTGGTGGGTAGACCAAAGCAACATGGTCGCCATCTTGTAAGTGTCCCCTTTCCATCAACATAACGGCTATCTTTTCAGCTCGTTTATGTAGCTGAACACATGTTAGAGAGTTTGCTATTGTCCCCTGTATTGGGAAAGAAGCAGAGAGATTGAAGTTTTTCTTTCCTTTTCTTTTTAAAAGCACAGCGATGAAAACCAAGTGTTTAACACCACACACCACTGCTACAAGTTGAGCCCAAACCCAATTCAAGATTTGGGCCTACTATGTGATGACTACATGGAAGAAGCGTTTCAGCTGCCTTCCTCATAGAATCATAAAATTGTAGAGTTGGAAGGGATCACGAGAGTCCAACCCCTCGCCATGCAGGAATCCTGCCCACAGTTGTCCCTTGGTGGACTCAAACCACCAACCTTCTGGTTAACAGCCAGGCGCACTGACCTAAGAACAAGCATCTCCAAACTCGGCCCTCCAGATGTTCTGGGACTACAGTTCCCACCATCCCTGACCACTGGTCCTGTTAGCTAGGGATGATGGGAGATGGTCCCAAAACATCTGGAGGGCCGAGTTTGGGGGTGCCTGCCTAAGAGCTACACCAGTAGGGAGGCATCCCTATGGGGCCTCCATTAGACCCTAGGTGCTGATACATTTGTGCGGTACTGTCCAGGACCACCAGAAGTCACAGGAAAACATAGCTCCCGTAGATCCTGGCATCCTAGCTAGGACCCACGGGAACTACATTTTCCCCTGGTCACTGGGAGCCAGATATATGGACAACAGCATCTAGGGCCTATTAATTGCTTCCCCAAGAACCAAGGAAGCACTGGAAAAGGAATGGGACAGTGGAGAAGGCTTTTAGGCCATATTAGACTCTTAATGACATTGTAATAAACATGATGGGACCTCAATCATAGAATGGGCTCAGGTTAAAAACAGTATGGGATTCATTTTGAGAAGAAAGTAGTTTAAACGGAGCCTTCCAAATCACTCATCAGAATCAGCTTAACATCAAGACAGAGGCAGCAATGCTTTCTACCCTTATAGCTGCTCAGTAGTTCATGCCTGCATATTAATGCAGCAATCCTGAAAAATAAAAAAAAGCCTGCTTAAAAGGGGTGTTCCTGGAAGTTCATTAGCTTGCACATTGGAACGAACCCAGCTAGCAACATAATGGCTTCAGGAGAGGGTTGAATGGGGACAAAAGAGGGAGCTTGCGTTGAAAACGTTTGTCTTCACCAAACTTATTAGAGAAGGAACAGGGCACTAATCCCCCACACTGTGTGGGAACTGCTGGCACATCACATAAAATTTTGCAAGAAGGAAGAGCTTCTGGGAATCTGAACCACCCACCCACAAAGAGACACAGTTGGGAGGCAAGGCTGACACCACAATCCAATAGCTTGGCATATATGGTAAAGCCAGGGCCAAGACATTTGGGTTGGCCTTCATTTCCGGGCCAGGGGCAGGGGCAGGTTCTTGCACCCATCTTCATGCTCTATCTGTGAAAAGAAGCATGGAATCAGAGGGAGATCTCCTGCTCCTCTGTTCAACTGGTCCTAAGAGCGATCCACAGGACTAAGCTATCATGCCTGTATGCTTATACCTAGCAAGCACAGACCCAAAGCAAATCTCACTGAACCCTGGGAGTGAGGCCATCTTTTGCCTCCTCTTCTCTACTGCCAGAGCCTGGAACTCCTCTCAGAATGGCTTTGGGGCAGAGAAGCAGCAAGTGAGATTACTGGACACTGTCTGCATGGAAGACACTGGCTCTTCTCTCTTTCAGAATGAGAGGGTGGTTGTGTGGGTGAAGGGGGGTGGGGAGAGAGAGAGAGAGAGAGAATATTATATGGAATTGTAATAAATTCACTGAATAAAGTGAGATGGCCTCACCACGTGCTCTGCTCTGCTCACTTGAACAATCCATGCCTTTTGAGTTGTTTCTGGACCTAAGGTAAAGGTAAAGGGACCCCTGACCACTAGGTCCAGTTGTGGCCGACTTTGGGGTTGTGGCGCTCATCTCGCTTTATTGGCCGAGGGAGCCAGCATACAGCTTTCGGGTCATGTGGCCAGCATGACTAAGCTGCTTCTGGCGAACCAGAGCAGCGCACGGAAATGCCGTTTACCTTCCCGCCGGAGCGGTACCTATTTATCTACTTGCACTTTGATGTGCTTTCGAACTGTTAGGTTGGCAGGAGCTGGGACTGAGCAACGGGAGCTCACCCCGTCGCGGGGATTTGAACCGCCAACCTTCTGATCGGCAAGTCCTAGGCTCTGTGGTTTAACCCACAGCGCCACCCGCGTCCCGTTTCTGGACCTACTTCCTATTATTCCACCCCCACATTGCTCCAAATTTCCAACCATGTGTAGATTCCACAAAGACAACTTGGGTGACCTCATATATCAATATTTATTGTTAATAGTAAAGCGAACAGGCTTCCCAGCACCTTACAGAGTTCAAGAGACTGTTTAAGAGACTGTGTCCATGCTAAATTCAAGCTAAATTCAAGAAATGGAAACTGGAGGAAGGGCGCTGAAGTGGAACCATGAGTCTCAGATTGTTTCAAGTTACAGACACATATAAAACTGCTCCCTCCCTTCCAGCCTCGTGGCAGAAAAATGACAGTAAATGGGCAGCTGGGGAATTCTCCACCCAATTCAAGCAAGAGGAAGAGCCTGTACTTGTGGCATCTGTCTTCCACATTTTAACTGGAAACCACAGTTTTCAGTCCCCATCACAACTGGGAGCTTCTACAGGCAATAAAAAAGTATTCAAATTGAATGTCCAAGGAACGAAACCAAAAAACTATCAGAAGGAATGTCACACGTTTTGAAGCACCTGAAGCTATTATTTTCCTCAAATTTCTAAATGTAAACACACATCCTCCCAACTGTTGAAGAAACTAATTCTTATTCATAATGCACATCTCTCTCTCTCTCTCTCTCTCTCAACTCCAGAATTTATTTAACTATCTGCCTCAAAAAGATAAGTGTTCACTGCACAATAGAACGGTGGCACGCTCCATTATCATGCATCGACTGCTTTTATGTACTGAAATGGCTTAATCATAGAGACTAGATGGAATGTTTGAGGGGGGAAAAACCCAACTGAAGATAAGTTGCAAATGAAGGATTTGGTGCTATTCATGATTGTCACATCATCGCCTGAGAAGATGATAATTGCACAGTTAATAAAGTTAATGGATCTCAGGGTGATCTGGCTACCTCTGAACAGTTGTGGGTATTTATTTATTTTTTAAAGGCAGGCCTAGAGTGTAGCAAAGGCAGGATGTGATGAGCTCAAGCATGGTCTCTTATTGGCACAATGCACTGATTTTCCCTCAACAACTTTTGCACTGAAACCTAAGGAAACAAGCAGCACACCTAATAGGCAGGCTGACAGCAGAAGAAGGGCAGGGGATGGTGCAAAGAGAAAACAAACACTATTATACTCTAGCTTGTACAATCCATGCACAAACCTCCCATGGTGAAAGTAAGATTAGCAAAGGCATTCTAAGTGACAGTGACAAAACCGCATTTCCAAGAACACTTTCAGAAGTTTGAAGTTTTTTTGCAAGTATTATAAATGTTTTTTTCTGCTTGGGGTACAAGTCAATTTTAGATAATTTTATTGGGATTTGTTATTTTAAGGCTTTAAAGGGAATTGTTTCGTGCTCGAAGCCCCTGCCCAAAAGATACCCCCGTAATGTAAATAAAACCCAGATATCCTTACCCTACAATTTAGCAGTGTGTAAAGCACGTGGTCAGGAGTTGTTTGCGCCCTCCATTGTAAGACTTCTGAAAGAAACAGGAACTGTATGCGGAGGAGAGAGTGGAGAGGTAAGAAGCATAATACTCTATTAAACATTTTTAAAAGCATTTTTAGAGAGCTGCCCCTTCCCCTCTTGGACACTGCTGCCAGTTTTACACATGCATATATCATTGTGGAGGAATAAACTTAATACTTTTGGGAATGGAAAACTGAAAAGGCAGGATATAAGTATTTTAAAGCCAAGAATTTAAAATAAACTGCTGTACTACATCTTGTTCATCAATCAACATAGCAATGCTCTATTGTCTTAAGAGGCTTAAAACCGTTTAAGACTGTGAGATATATCTGCATGGTTATATGAGCAGGAAACAATATATCCAAGAGATATATTCAATAAACATTTATAGGAATTATTGGGGCAACTTTAACATTGAATACTGTTGATAACAATTATCACGTCAGCCATAAACACACACATACACACACACAGATTCTCAAAGACAAAAAAAAAAATGCATTTTAGAATCAAGTCTGCAAGTGCTATAAAGTGATAGCCACATCTGGTTTCTGTATCACATACTGGCAATGAAATATAGGCCTGTTCACACAACCATCAGTTCAATGAAACCCGGCTTTTAGAATTTATTCATTTATTTGAAGTATTTCTATCCTGCTTTTCCAGCATGTGTTCAAAGCAAATCGCAACCTTACTACGAGATCTGGAAATGACAAGAAAAAAACTTCTATTCCAGTTTTCAGTTTGCCCGCATGTGTCCAATAAACGCTGCACGTATCGTACAACAACAATGTCATTCTGTGAAGCCCCACAACCTATAAGGAAGGTTATCTGTTTTACCTTTCTGGCTTGATCGTTATCTTCTATTTGACCCAAATCTCTGCCGCTTGCCTGAGCAATTCTTTTTCCAGAGACGAGATTCCCCACCATCACAGAGGCAGGGCCAATTTCTATAGAAAGATGTTTACAGTACAATAAAAACAACAACAACATGCAAGTACTACAATGCAAAACTCAAACCGCTATATGCGGCAACACAGTACGCGCTAAAACTTGCTAAATGTGCTAAGTATCTCCTACTTTAGATGCAAATGTTCAGCACACAACAGAATAGGTTCCCCTTGTGGGCTGGTTTCCGCTTGATATTACTATACAACCATAATAAACAAGAATGACTGACAAGCATTTTCATGAAGTGACACACATATACCTAGATGACAACAGAACAAGAACATAAAAACATTTCTACCCCTG
Organism: Podarcis filfolensis; assembly: GCF_964270895.1. Taxonomy (NCBI): domain Eukaryota; kingdom Metazoa; phylum Chordata; class Lepidosauria; order Squamata; family Lacertidae; genus Podarcis; species Podarcis filfolensis. The sequence continues at coordinate 44,673,235 of NC_139614.1, read as the reverse complement.
AATAAGAGGTCAACCAATATGGCTAAGGTGAGGCCAGAACCTTGACTCTTCTACCCTGCATATGTTAATAAGAAAAGATAGCTTCCCATCTACAGAATTGCAATGACTCGCAGAGGTGGAGGAAAGTTGGAGAAGCTTTACAAAAATAATAAGAAGAAGAACTCATGACAGGCAAGGAGACATCATTGACCAGTGAGTTTTTACCTCTAGTTATCATTCTCAGCTAATCTCCCTAGAGCTGGAGGAGCAGGGAAGATTAGATGAACCAAGATAACAGACAATAAAAAGCCCACTGCCCAGCAGCATCTCCTTCCTTCTCATCAAGGTGAGCCTTTCCAGATTTCCACTACTGCTGGGAGGCTCAACAAACACCACAGCCCAATGGCTTTTTTGAGTAGCAAGGGAAACATGCAGCAAGTTCACAGAGCAGCATCAACAGTTTGTATCTTCAATTAGATCAGAATAATTTTCTGCAATACCTATGTACTAAAGCCGGCATCTCAACGACTAATGAACATATCATTGTAGACAATATGAGCTAGATGGAGCACTGATCTGGCCAGTAGAAAGGCAGCTTCCTATGTTCCTAAAGTATCCAGTAAGCCTATTATTCATGAAGCCATTGAGCTTACCTGGCTGTTTTTGTCTTGGTTTAGGCAGGTTTGTTACACAGGTGTGTGGACACATCAACACATTACAGGGATGCAGTGCTCCTTCGAGGAAAAGCTGCTTCGTTTCGGATAAGTGGATTCCACCTAGAGGAGTCTTTGGGAGTGTGTTTGCTGGTACCAGGGCTAGGCAGTAAACTCCCACTTGATGAATACTGTCTATAGCCTAGAAACATTAAAAAAGGGAATTTAATGCAAGGTCAGATGTGCAAGGAGGAGCTGTAAAAAGCTATTTGGAAATTCTCTACCCTCTAAAACAGGCATGTCCAACTCCCAAGAGACTGTGATCTACTCCCAGTATAAAAATACTGGCTGTGATCCACCCACTGTCATTACCAGGAGTTGTTGAGTTTTTTTATGGGAGGATTACCCAAAGTTGTTGAGCTTTTTTAAGGGGAGGTATAAGGAACACCCAGGAGATCACTTTCCTTCAGTCCACGATCGACCTGAGACACCCATGCAATCAACCAGTAGATCGCAATTGACCTGTTGGACATGCCGGCTCTAAAACAATAATGTCATGTGAATCCAATAATGTACTGTGAATTCAAGGTAGAAGTACAAAAAGTCTGAGACTGTCAAGATTACTCAGTTGGTGATCTCAAATAAGCAAACTCAGAGATACAAAACATGTCAAAACCAAATGGTCCATGGCTCCTTAGTCACTGTGCACATCAGATGTGCACTACAAGGCAAGACTAATTATACCTATGGAAAAAGTAAATTTGATTTTAATGCAGTCTTGTACACTGAAGCAGAAACAGCCTGTTTCAATGATTTTTTCACCATATATGTATGTATGTATATCCTCCTACAACCATGGATTTCAAATTGCTACAGAGGCAAGAGAAAGAGAAGAACACGTTCCTGCCTAAGTCTTACTAGCTCACTGTTTGTGTATGAAAACTGTAGAAGATGATCCTGGATGAACTGTCCGCTCTCCGTCATGAACTTCCAGGTCAAAAGTATGCTGATTATGTGATACAATGAGCTTCTTCAAAACTGCCCAGAATCTCAAAACATACTGGTTGTCCTCACAATAACAAATGTGACCTTGCTCTTACCAGCACACATATTCAAAGTATTATAGCTTTAGACAACACCAAGGAGCACAATATGGTCTATACTACAAAGCAAGAGAGCCTGTGTGTCCCAACACTGACAAATATGCAATAAACTCATGGATTCCACCAGAGTGTCATTGTAATGACCCAAAAATCTAGCAAGGATCAAGGTTCAGAGTCTGAGGTTGCAGGCGCCTCCAGCTATGGAATCAAACCAGGTCCAGAGCTTCAAGCCTGCTCTTGGAGATTGGAAGACCACTGGGGCTGATAGACAAGAGCCCACAAGAGCAAACTTCCATAGCATTAGGATCTGTAACCTTCTCCTGAGCAATCTGATCCTGGTCCTGCATTGCAAGGAGTGCACCAGAAGGGAGGATACAGAACTGAGGAGGATGCTTAAAAAGGCTCAGACTGCTCTTAACCCTATCAGAGGAAGTTGCTCAAGTGGAGCTATCCGTGGTCCTGCAACATCTGGCCTGTCTCGCTGCTTTCTCTGTGGGATCCAGCATGAGACTTAAACATGACAGGGGACAGTGCTATCCAACCCCTGCCACGCCCACCGATCCAGCCTTAGCTCCAACCATTGATTTAGCAAGGGAGCATTTCTGATGAGGTTTCATCTGCCCATCAATGTTTCTTGAAGCAACTTACTTCACCTGCAGAATTCCTCTACTTAAAGGGACCTCTACCAAAAGTGATTACAAATGTAATCCATGCGACACAAAAAAGGCTGAGAGACCACCACCCAGGTAAATAGAATTAATTCTGACTTGCTTTATTCTGCTCAGTGTTGCTACTATAGGACACACTGCTAAATACAATGTGAAATTAAATGCACAAGGCAATTAAAAACTCCCACCTCCCCGACTCAGTACCATGCTACCTATGAGCTATGACTCTCATTACCCCACATGGTTCATTACACTTGAAACAAAACCACTTTGAAGCATTTTCTTTTTTCAATCAAGTTGAATCAACCTGGAATGCTATGCTGCCACGTTTATAAAACTTCCCATGCTCTCTCTGAGTGCACAAGGCCTCAAAGAAGTAACATGTGTCAAGAGACCTTATATGCAACCATCAATATTTGGCACCTTCTGTGCAAACGTACAGTGGGGAGGGTGCTGTCAGTGAGGTTGTGCTTAAGCAACCTGTGGGTTGCAGAGAACCCAAGACCTGAAGCTAGTTCTCCACACCAAAGTGAAAAAATGAAGAGCCACTAAGCAAGGCTGGTATCACTTTTGTGCTTCGTATCCTGCTGTATATTCTCCACTGGCATGAAAAACCGCCTTTCACACGCCATTCCTTGATTTTTCTTAAAGCTCATGCAAGTCCACAGTACGGTTACTGCTACTCTAATCAGAAGACAGGGGAGTAGCAGTCGCTTGTTCCAAGAGGCGGTGGAGGAGAATTAAAATTAACTCTTAAAGCCTGTCCAAACAAAGAATATGACTCTTTGTGCAGTGGAAGATTCCAGGGAGGATACAGAAGGATTAATTGGGTGGCAGTGAGAATGGCTTTTGTTTTGAATATTGATGTCTCACCTCTGTATGTGAGTGGCAATAGATGGAGAAATTTAGGCTCATGCTTCCAGGGAAGGTGAGGCACATCTGGCCACCCCAACTTTCCATTTGACCCTGCGGATTACAGCTTAAGCAACTGTACCTGTAGCACTCTGCTCATCCACTGAAAGCTGTCTTCCTCCGTAGAGTCCGGCCTTTGCTCAGCAACGATAACTATCCTCTCGTCGTGAAGAACGCTCACTGAAAACACTGCTATTCTGTGGGGTGTGCAAACCAGGACAGATAACTGTGTAAGAATACCAAGTGCAGAGAAAACTGTATTTCATTATCCTCTGTGACTCATTGCTCATTAGTTATGCAATTGAGAAGATTGGGGCTAGAGTTCTTATTTATTCTAGAAAAAGCCAGCTGCACGCAACACCTACATGATTTTAAAATAGAGCACTGCAGAAGAACAGCTTTTATAAAAGAAGAGCTTGTTTCAGATTTCCAAAGCTTAACACACAGAGTCATCGCAGAAGACGTTATCGCTCTGTATATGATCAAGCCCATCAATGCGGCAGAAAAATAAGGCTTAAAGCGACACAACAGCAAAAAGCCACCACTGTCCACATTTTTATTTAGATGCATTTGGCTCCATTTGTGACACACCGTCAATGGAACGCCCTTTCCCAGAGAAACTTGCCTACTCTGAGGTCATTTCAGTACCAGGAAAAGCCCTTTCTAATTTCCTTGGGCCTTTTAATTTGCTCCTGCTCTAAATTTGCTTTAGCTTTGTCACTATTTTCATGGTGCTTTTTATGTTTTCTTACTGATCTGCTATTCTGTATAAATAGTTACTTGTTTTGGGTCTCGTAGAAAAGCTGTCTTGAGAACCTGGTTATGCAATGGCATATAAATGCATAAAATAAACAATTTATTTTTTAAAAATAAAAATGTTTTTGCTATGGCTTTTTTTCTGGTATGAAAAGAGCATCTGCTCTAAGCAATGCAAATGCCTTTTCCACAATCCAATATGTATTTATTTCTGGGGGAGAAAAGTGACGCAAACCTTCCCCTGTAGACAAACTTCATTGGTTCCACTGCGAGCGCTGTGGCTACAATGTCATCTGCGTTGTGCCTCCGTCCGCTGACGACCATCAGCCCATCCATTTTGCCAACAACAAAGACAAGCCCACCTGGGCCAATAAACCCCAGCAGCCCAGTTCTTATGAAAGGGTATTCGCTGATTGGGGCACCTGAACTGGTCATAGGGAACACCTGCAGGATGGACACACAGAGAGAGAAAAGTGCAGGACATCAACTTTTATTTTGTTACTGAGTTGGCTCTAGAGCAAGAGTGTTCAGAAAATAGGTCGGGATCCACTGATGGATCTCTGGGTGATTCTGTAGCACACTGACAAGGGCTCCTGACTTCCAGCTATTTAACAAGAGCAACAACTGAACTGCTTTTCCTTCCTGCCTGCCCTAAATTTGGCTGCAGAAATGAAGGAAGCTCAGGGGAAGTCAGGAGTGGGCTTCTGTAGGGAAGAATTACGAGCTTGGTTCTGATCTATTTGCAGCCCCTTTCCCAAGATGCACAGTCAGGTACATTCATCCTTGCATCATAAAACCATGCATAAAACACACGCATTAAAGTGTGCATCCACGTTACAGTCAATCCTTCCCTTCCCTTCCTATAAAATGGTTTCCAGTATAAAATATTTAACGTTTTGAAAGGGATAGCGTTTTCCTCTTTTTAAAAAAGTTCTCCATAAATTCTTGTTCCAACAGTGAGATGCGGGGCTCAGTGGCAAAGCATATGAATTGCATGCAGAAGACCACAAGTTCAATCCCTGACATCTCCATTTAAATTATCAGGTAGGAGACAATAGGAAAGACCTCTGCTGGAAACCTAAGGAAAGCTATTGTCTGTGACTGTAGGCTATAATGGGCTAGATGTACCACTTGTCTAGGGACGCGGGTGGCGCTGTGGGTTAAACCACAGAGCCTAGGACTTGCCGATCAGAAGGTCGGCGGTTCGAATCCCCACGACGGGGTGAGCTCCCGTTGCTCGGTCCAGCTCATGCCCACGTAGCAGTTTGAAAGCACATCAAAGTGCAAGTAGATAAATAGGGACCGCTCCAGCGGGAAGGTAAACGGCATTTCCGTGTGCTGCTCTGGTTTGCCAGAAGCGGCTTAGTCATGCTGGCCACATGACCCGGAAGCTGTACGCCGGCTCCCTCGGCCAATAAAGCGAGATGAGCACCGCAACCCCAGAGTCGGCCACGACTGGACCTAATGGTCAGGGGTCCCTTTACCTTATCACTTGTCTAACAAAACCGCCGGGAAAGTTTGTCAGTAGTTTTGCATGTCCACCAAAAACAACAACCAAAAAACAGAACAAAAACCCAACAAACCCTGAATCAGGGAACAGACTTGTAGAACTCAAACTCACCTCAAATGTGTTTTTGGTCATTCCAGAGAGTCCATAATAAGATGTACCTGTTGCAATAGCGCATACACAGAGTTCCCCTACTTCATCTGTCCGACAGAGTTGAGGAACTCCATCAGGCTTCACAGCACACATTATGGCTATTAAGAGAAGGCAAAAAAGTTTTTTTGTTGTTTTTTTTTAAAGGAAATACAGTTTGCAAGTCTTGCAAAAGATGCATGTAGATAATAGAACCAAACTGTCAAGTTGATTTCAGAGTTTTATCGCACAGTATTCATACAAACATTAGAGATTTCAAAATCTAGTTTTGCACCCTGCATGGGGTGTTAGATGTGGCTTTAATTGCTTGCGCTGTCTTTCAAGCTCTGAAACAGCTAATACGAAAGATATCTTGAGTTAGCTTCCTCCCAAATGCCAAACTTCTATTCAGCGCCGGGAAGGGTTGTCACGGTAACTACTGTTGCCAGCACACACACACCTTTTCCCAAAGAAGAAGGTTTTTGAGTGCTATAGCGAGAAGAGAAAGCTACAGAGGCAATTCTCCGAACAAAATCACACCTTAAATCTTGGGTTGAGGTTACACACTAGGCATTCTGTTTCAGAAAGCGAAGTGGAGTTGGGTGTAGCTCTGGAACTTCTTTCAGAGCAGGAAAATGAATAAGGTGACAGCGAAGTATTCGGGTGTTAGAAAAAGTCAGAGAATGAAGAAAACCATCAAGCAGAGGCTGGGGGACTTATTTCCTTTTCTTTGGTAGGGTCCCTACCTCACCCTAACAGTTTAAATGGAAACACCTGCCTGCAAGACTTGTTTGCATTTCTAATTAAAACCTAAAGGTTGCATTTTAGCTGGCAGAAGACCTTTGTTAAAACTCAGCGTGTTTTGTAAGCAGCCACAAAAAACCCCCACAAGATGCAGCTTATATCCAGATAACGATGCACATGATTGCACTCATGTCATATAGCTGCTCAGGATGTGAACTAACATCTGCACTTTTGGAGTCTCCCTGGGATTGTGGCCATGGAGACTCTTATGATGCAAATTTACCACTGGAAAACTGTTAAGGGGGATGCATGTAGAAGGATAAGAACAGCCCCAATACTTATTATTAGGGACGCGGCTGTGGGTTAAACCACAGAGCCTAGGACTTGCCGATCAGAAGGTCGGAGGTTCAAATCCCCATGACGGGGTGAGCTCCCGTTGCTCGGTCCTAGGTCCTGCCAACCTAGCACTTCGAAAGCACGTCAAAGTGCAAGTAGATAAACAGGTACCACTCCTGCGAGAAGGTAAATGGCGTTTGCGTGCACTGCTCTGGTTCGCCAGAAGCAGCTTAGTCATGCTGGCCACATGACCTGGAAGCTGTATGCCGGCTCCCTCGGCCAATAAAGCGAGATGAGCGCCACAACCCCAGAGTCGGTCATGACTGGACCTAATGGTCAGGGGTCCCCTTTACCTTAAAACTTATTATTAGGGTATTCTTATTTTTTTTAAAAAAAATTTAAGGCTGGGGATACATGACACCGTCAAGAAAAGAAGTCTTCAGGAATCAGCCTGCACTACAACTTCATGGGAGATTATTCCACCATGCTAAAAGTTTCTCCGCCTCCTAAGGTTTCTGCTGTTTCCAATCTTGGTCATAAAAGGGGAATGCCATATAGGACTCCTGATTGATTGCTTCTGCAGTAAATCCCGAGACAAGCATATGTTTAGAAATGGGAAAGGAGCCAATGTGGCAGAGGAAAGAAGGTTAAGCAAGAGCCAGAATGCCTTTATAAGTGCAAGGAGCCCTGGCTTTGCAACCAGTTTCCATCCGCTGTGAAAAGATACAGCAAGGCACCCAGCTCCACATTAGCTGTGGCTGTAGAAGCAGATAAAGACACACATTTCGGGTGGGGAGGGAGAATAAGAGTTCTGAACATAAAGGAAGAAGAAAGAAACCATCACCTTGTCGCAGTTTTATAACAAAGAAGACAAAAAGGGGTGTGTTTTCACATATGATTTATTAGAGGCCCTTTCATGGAAAAACCTGGCCTTACATAAAAGGAATTAAAGCTTCATGCCACTTTTAGAAGTTCAGAGTCAGGGTATCAATCTAAAAGTTATCACAACCTGCATTTATATATATATATATATATATATATATATATATATATATATATATATATGTATATATATATATATATAATAATTGTATACACATGTTCCATAGAGGGCACTGAGAGGGGAAGAAAATATAAAAAAAAAATTCTGAAAAACTGACTAATGGAGTTGGCACTATTTGGAAAATGGTGTGTCTATGAATCATGAATACGGCCTATGGTTTTTGTTAAATTTGCTTTGAGTTTTTTGGCATGCCCGCAGTTCAGACCCTCTCCATATATATAACTGCAGAGATTCCCGAGTAGGGAAATTACAACATTTAGTTTAAAGCTATTTATCTACGCTGTGGAAATGTGGCATGTATTTGAATAGCACAGTTTTTGTTTTGTTTTTTTAAAGCAGATTTCCTATTTCCTGGCAAAAGCTTGGGGGGGCGGGCTTACCTCCTGGCATCACCAAGCCAACATCTTGCACTGTTAAAACAGAAAGCTTTTCTTCAGAATCCACTCTGATGACTCCATAGGTAAGACCGTGCATGGACAGGACCCCTCTGCCTGGCGGCTGATTGCTATCATCTGTTGGCCTGCAAATATGAAGAAAACGTCAAATAGACAGCAACTCTCAATCTGCAATGTTTTATATATATATCAATACACAGAGGCCACAAGATTATTATTTTTAAAGCTCTTTAAACTGTTCCATTTCTGATCCTTTTGCCTTGACACACAAAACCAGCCGAGCCTAGCCTATTTTATGTCAACACAAACATACATCTTTCAGAGGACTCTTGAAGGTGAGAAAGTACAAAAGAGGAAATGCGTCAATGTGTTTGTTTTAGTGACACGGCTCTTTCAATGCCATTTTTAGTTATGGCAGATGTTTTCACATAGTGCAGGCAGATCCCAAGACATATTCCAGATCGAACAGTGAAGTGAGTGTGACTCTCTGCCTTTTGCAATCCGTACCAAGAAACTGCTGCCTGCAGGGCTTATCTTTAATTACTATGGCTTTCCCTGCAATGCATGAAATACTAGATGGGTGTTAGCTAACCATGTTCATTAAGAGGGGGGAAAGATGGCTGGTGCCATAAATTTAAATTAAAAGATGCTAAGGGGCTTTTTCCCTTCCTCCCAACATTATACCAGCAAAAAAGGACTGAGCACTGCAGTTATGGGAGGGTTTTAATGTGCATTAAGGCATAACAAATGAGAGGCTGGTAAACGGGCGGCCGTGATTAATGTCATATCCATCATTTAGAAGGAAGGCTCAACCAGACTATTGATCAACATTATCTCTGAGCCTGTGCCCTTCTGCAACTGCCATGCTGAACATAATACCACCTTGTGTATATTTTTAAGGTGAGCTTTGTCCCATCATCACTCAACACTGATACAAATAAGCTGTACAAGTACCGCAAAAAGAAAATAAACTTTATTAGAGAGAGTAAGCTTAGATCCCAATACTCATCTTGCATATAGATAATTGGTTTATGATTTTCACTGATTTCCATTGCATTTAAGTGTGCATAATGCATGGTCTCCGGAAGCAACTCAAAACATTTCAAATAGCATTATTGCTGCATTTTCAAACTCTTGGTGCTAACTTGCAAAGTCCTTAAAGTCCAGGGATGCTAGGCATACACCACGAATAGGGCTTCAAGTTTTTGTTTGATTAAAAAATGCTTTGACTATTTGTAGGTTGCAGCCCATGTTTCTAAAGATACATGCACAAATTTTGTCCTGCCTAAAAAGGAATATCCAGTTGTCAAATAAGAAGAATCAAAACAACATGTTCTGCATGCTACCCATCACCTGATAGCCTGACAATGATTTTGAATCATTGCTGGTTTGTTACTGAAGAATTCGCCATGGCACAAATGCCACATGTCAATGAAAGTTAAATTAGAACCATGCAAAGCCTATCACCACATTTGTATTCTGCTTCTCTGTCTGTGGGACCTTCTCTTTTTGTCAATTTTATGCTGACATTTGCATTGTGAGATAGGCTAAGCCAAAAGATAGTGCCCTGCCCAAGCTTATCCACCAAATGGGGAATCTGAACCCAGGTCTACCTGGTCCAACAGTGTAGCCGCTACACCGGATCTATAAACGACTTGTACCTCCTCAGGTAAATAGCTTTCATGTATGTTTTGTGGGTGAAACCATGGACATCAGAATACAAAAACCTTATTGAAACTCTATAAAGCCAGAGAATAAGAAGATGATCCTGAAAAGATTCAGATGCCAGAGAACATTCAAAAAGCTATCAAAAGAAACCAAGTATTTTAGAACAATAGTCTTGGATGTAGTTTTTTTAAAGTTGAGAAAATTAACTTTTGAAAGAAAAGGGGAAAAATAGATTACAAAAAGTTTAATATAGCTGTCTGAAATATATAAATATCTTGTATCCTGTAATACTTTAATGAGAAACACTTAAACAATATATCAGAACCTTTTAAATTTATAAACTGATTAATGAAAAAGAAAGACAGAAAATAAAAAAAGAATTAATAACAAGAAAGAGTGACTTAAAGTTTCTGATCCAAAGAGTTCCTAGAGGTCCAGTGACTGATATTTTCCATTTATTCAGTTCTGGGACAGCTGTATGGATGAAGCTATGTTGCCTTCAGGATCACTCATTTTAAATTTAAATATACAGTACCTTCTAATAGCCACTGTGAGAGCCTCTGGCGAACTAGCACAAGGGCAAATGACTTCTTGTCTGAGGCCTTTGCTTTGGAAGACATTAAGAAATGCATCACAAGAGGAAATAGACCCTGGAGTAAAAAGAAAATCTGACATCAATATAAGGTCTATAGGCAATAAGCAATGTTTCCAGGACAAAAATAGAGCAATTATGAACAGAAAGTGGCAAAAGAATCTAACAGATTCCCTCCAAAGAGAAATAAATTTGCTACCAGCCTAGTTACAATTTTCAAGACATATGAGGTGAGATCTATAGAACTACACAACTAGGTTCATGAGCCCAGGAAGGCTTCTAACGGAACAATCCACATCATGCAATCTGCTTTTGAAACCAAGGGCTTTCCGAAAGCAGTCGGTACGGGGTTTTGCTCTTCAAAGGGGAAAGGGGACTTAGAATCCCACTGGGGATGTCCTGTACAGAGCTGAAAACAGCTCTTACTATTTAATTACACCTTAATTAAAACAAAAAACAAAAACTCCCACAGCAAGTTATAGGACGTTGGCAACTTAAAAAGAGATCGTTCTTCTTCATGTATGGTTTCAGCAGAGAAACTGTCCCCAACTGCTTTAAATGGCTTAATCTCACTTTTATTTTTCATACTTTGGTATGCACATAAAAGTACAAAATACATGCACGATGTTTCCAAGTTCTAATTGAAGGTGCTAGGTTGTTTTTTTTTACTTGTATAAATCTAGACAGGTTGAGGGTCTGGGTAATTCAAAGATGACCATCTCCCATATGAATCTGTCTATCCAATCAAGATATCTATGGAGACTCCTCTGTTGAAGATGTAGAGAGTGGCAACATCTAACAAGGCCTTCTCAGTGGTGGCACTGAGGCTGTGGAACTCGCTTCCTCAAGAGTCTCACCTTACTCCTTATTTATTAGTTTTTAGATACTGTGTGCAAATAGCTTTATTTCCAAGGATATCTGAGATTTAATGACTTTGTGTTTAATTGTGGGTGTGATTTCTTTTTGGTATTATTTATGTTCTATTTCTGATTTGTAGACCTGTTTGGGCAAGTATAGAATAAAACAACCGTAATAACTAAAATACAATTAGGTAGATGGAAGTTAAGAGCAGAAAGAGGAATTGGCTACTACTGATAGCACATAGCACACCCTTCATACGTGATAAAAAAAATTCTATTTATTTTGTACTTTGATCTGTCTGCCCAAGTATGAACATAAAATAGTTTCCCCTAAGTTTCAAATGTTTTGTGGAGAAACCTTCTGTTCTTTTGTACTGCTTAAGGATAAATTTGATTCAGCCTTTACATAACAAGTTGTCATGTCACTTATAATTGGACTTGCTTCTATGGAATATCAGGTTTGCTCCAGGATTTGCTAAAGAAAAGAAACCAAAACACAAACCTCACACACACACACACACAATCCAAAATGAATTAGCTCCTGAAAACACTTTGTGGCAAACCTCAAAATGTTCATTAACCTTTTTTTTTTTTTTGCTATTCATGACAGAAGAAATTATTATTATTACACAAGTAACAAATATCTGAGGAAGCCACCAACCGGTCAAAGTCAGTGGCTTGTATGTCAGAGAACGCCCAGTCATAAACCTTTAACTTTTATATTTATTTCTTATTTTTATGCTGCTCATGCACGCAAAAGAAAACATAGGATGCATAAAAACAATACAAAATAACATTCAAAAAAAAGGAAGGGGGGGGGAATTGCTTTTGTTCCACAGCCATTACTTACATGGATTGGCGCCATCAGCAACTATTAGCATACGGAGGGAGGAGAGGTTGATATCTCGTTGATCTCTATGCGCTACTAATGCCCAGTGCATATCCCTGGATTTCACACAGGCAACTTTCGCTGGGGACCAGGAAAGGGGGAGGAGAAACAGAGAGGAAAAGAGGAAAGAAGATTTGGGAATATGAAGTTCAAAACTTGTCCAAGCGTAGCAGAAACTGCTTTCGATGAAAACAATGGCAAAACAACCAGAAGATACCAAAGATGATGTATTTACTTTGACCTATCACATATACCAGGGATAGGAAACTTCCGAGATCTCAATTTGACCTTCGTATTTTATGGCCCTTCAAGACAAGCCACAAAGGAATTCTGTTACAGGCACAGAAAGGTTGCCGGGGTTCTAGGCTTCACCTGTTACAGAAGTGGCTGAATAAAGCAGGTGGAATCCTGGAAGGCAAAGGCTTGGCAAACTTCACCGACTAGAAACAGGGAAGCCTAGCACAACTGTAGCAGTATAGACTGGGGAGGACCCTGTTTAAGCAGAGCCCTCTGGCAGAGCCATCAGACATGCAACAACAGAGAAGATCAAGCCAGGCTTCTAACAGAATGAACTCACTACTGAACTGGCTGCTTATCTTTTTAATACACAAGCTGAAATAAACTCCAGTGGCTTTCCAGATGCGGCAAGAGGTGTGTCCCCCAAATGATCCTTGCTATTACACCTACTCACTGATTTAAAGCTACAGAAACAAATTAATTTACCGGTGTGTGCAATTGCTATTCCAACATCACCACCATTTTGTTTTAGACCAGGGATGGGGAAACTGCACCTCTGCCGATAGCCAAGGGTCAGAGATGATGGGAAGGGTCACAGATACTCTATCCGTGTTTTACAACTTTATATGCTGCTTAACTTCCATCCTCTCAAAGCACCTGCGGGTCTGTGTGTGAATGGATATGCGTGCACAGGTACGCAGCCCTTACCTTTGTACTGGCAGACCTTCTGTATCCACGAAAGTGGGTTCACTTTCATTAAGGAATAGGGGATGCTTATGACATGCATCATGTTCATAACACTCTGAAATTAAGTGAAGGGAACACAGGTTTCAGCGGTAATGAAACAAAACACAACTCTTTGTTAAAACAAGTCCCAACTCTGTTGTAAGTGCTACATATTTTTGGTTACCTATCTAAAAGGGTCTAAGACTAGGGACTCAGCTAGATTGGTAAAGAAAAAGCACTTTATATGTGAGGTATATGCAATATAACACTGTGACACCAGATGGCGCTGTGGGGTCCCATTTTCCCCCCTGGATTTCCCTGTATGAGTTTACAACATGTTTAACTGAATTTGACATGTCTAGATCCAGCCTTGATCTCCATATATGAACCAAAAATGACGAATGGCGCATTTCTAAAGCAGTTCTCATTGTCAAACCCTTTTACAGAATTGCGAAGTAAATAAAGTCACTACAGACTAAGGGACTTGTTTGCTCATCGCTTAGCAATTGATTGTAGGTGATAACTTGCAGGGTGAAAGAGCTGTTGTGGAACAGAACATCAGAGACCGAAACTTTTATAGCCTCCAAGATCTCCTAAAACCTAAAGGATTCTGAATGGAACCAATTCACACATGCAGGTGCAAGTCAAGTGTTCAGTAATTAAACAACATTCAGGCCTGTGTGGCCCTAAATTAAGTTATGTTTATGGCTTTTGAATAGTGATTTAAAGCTTTGGAATGATCAACTGAGTGATGAGGGCAAGATACGCTATTCACATCAAGTAAAAGGCAGAGAAACTAGAGAGAAACCTTTATCAGCTAATTGAAGATTGAGTATAAATTTTCCTGAAATCCTGAAGCTGTTGGGAAGAAGGCAGGTATTTTTCAGGAACTGAACAAAATTTTGTGAGGGAAATTTCAATATACTGTACACAGTCTTGTTTTTTTATCAGTTCTAAGCCAATTTTCTACTTAAAGAATGTAAAATCTAATACACATAACTTCACACAGAATTGGATTTGGAGTTGTGTTTTTCTACAGTGAGATGGGCAGTAATTTCCTAATACTGCAGACTGTCCTACATTGTCATTTGCGGGGAGTAAACTTTGACAAAAACAGTATTTTGAAATCCTGCCTTTAAAGCATTTTTATTATTTCAAAAGAAGAAATAGCTCACAATAGGGTTTTTTGTTCCTCCCTTTAATTTTCCCTATATGCCGAGTTTAACAACTGGGGGAAAAGAAACGAGAGGCCTCAGGGGAGGGGAAAACTGATTCCCCACCCCAGCCCCAATCTTTCTGGGTTTTTCCCCAGGCTTTGACATCTCTAGGAACTCCAAAAGAGGTAGTTAATCCTTCCTAAAAATAAGTTACACAGTACGTTTGCCCCAATAACCTCAAAAGGTCGTCTGAGAGGCTTAAAATAGGAATGCAAAGAAAACTGTTTAAAATAAGCTAACATGTTTCATTGCCTGGCGGGTGGAGTGGAGAGAGACTGTCCCGCTATATGACTGGGCTGGAAATCAGCCAATATGTATAAAAATAAATGACTCCGTAGAAAATTAAAAATATAGATATTAACCCCAGAAATAAGAGAAAACTGGCTGGAGAACTGCAACAATGTTAGTAAACTCTTAGCATCACATTTTGGCTATTACAAATGTATTCAAGAAAATGTGGTACAGATATAGCACAACTTCTGAAACCATTTCAACAAAAAACTTTGCTCACTACTTTGCTTACACAGACTCTCAAGAAATAGAATGGTGTTTCTGAAACTTGGGTGTCCAGCTGTTGTTGGACTACAACTCCCATGTTCCTGGTCTGCCTAGGTGAGCATGATGGGAGTTGTAGTGCAACAACAACTGGACACCCAAGTTTGAAAGGCTGGGGAAACTCAGCCAGATGGGTGGGGTATAAATAATAAATGATGGTGATGAATTAGAATCATAATAGTTCAACATTACTATCTGTAAACTATTTAACATTACAGTCATTCCTCCACTTTCTTGATCCTTTCTTTTAATTGAGCAGCAGAGCCAATTATATTACCATTAGCCCAGGCATATTAAATCATTGGGATTTTTCAAACTGAGCAGAAAACCAAAGTCTGCAGGACGTGCAGTTTGTAATCTTGTCTTTTTGGTGTTTTGAAAACCGAAACAAACCAATAAAAAAAATCTCAACTATGTTTAATATTTTATAATATCAACATCATGATGATGATAATTTTATTAGTTATACCCCGCCCATCTGGCTGAGTTTCCCCAGCCACTCTAAAACATCAAACATTAAAAACTTCCTGATACAGGGCTGCCTTCAGATGTCTTCTAAAAGTCAGATAGTTGTTTATTTCCTTGACATCTGAAGGAAGGGTGTTCCACAGGGAGGGCACCACTACCGAGAAGGCCCTCTGCCTGGTTCCCTGTAACCTTGCTTCTCGCAGTGAGGGAACCAGCAGAACACCCTCGGAGGAGGACTTCAGTGTCCAGGCTGAACGAGCGGGGTACAGATGCTCTTTCAGGTATACTGGGCTGAGGCCGTTTAGGGCTTTAAAGGTCAGCACCAACACTTTGACTATCAACACTTTGGTTATCCACATTCTGCTCATATGAACATTTTTTTTTTTTACAACGAAGTTCTATGATGACCTTATAGAAAAAGCAAATGTCTTGAATCAAGCCCTTGCTCCTATGATCATACACAAGAAATATGCATTAACTTCAGTGGCTACAAACTATTACACAGGAAGAGCCTTGAGACCTCTAGAGACAAGTGCTCAGAAGACCTGGACAGCAGGTGGCCATCTTTGCCCTATTAGGAAATCCCCTTCTTTGACATTTCTAATTTTGTTCCCTTCAGAAGAGCCACCAGCTATAATATCATGCATTCTGCCTTTTAATTCCCTGTAGATGTTTGAAAGCAACTCTCATCACGCTTCCAATTATTAGGGGTTCCACATATAAGGAAGGAAAAGTTCTCATTCACACACACCTTCCTCAGCATGGAGCACCCCACAGCTGGAAGTCAACCAAGGGTGGAGCTGGAAATCAAAATATTTGCTGCATTGCATTGAACAGACCTGCCAGAGTTTTTCGCTTTTGATTCTTAGATGAAGGTTCACCAGAGCCCAACCCCAAAAATAATACTTATGGAACTGAATTACTGTCTGCTGTTATTACTTCAATCATTATTCTGGCCTCTCTCTTGTCTCCTTCTCTTATGAATACAAATATAAAACCTCAAGCTGGCTTTGTAAGTATTCTAGGCTCAAGGGTGAGTCAAAGAAAGTTCTGTTCTTTTTCCTTTTAGAACCTTCACGTTCAGAGGCAGTGCATCTTCAAAGACCACATGTGAAGAACAAGAAGAGATGGAACTTCCCAGGCTGTCCACCACTGGAGAGAGTTGTGGATTCAGAAGGTCTTTGGTTCACTCTTCTTGCCAACAATGATTTCTGCATCTACCAAGTTTCCTAATGTTTCAAAAATCCATCTAGCATCAGAAGGTAAACATTCAGAAAGCTCTGACTTCCGATGGAAATGTAAAACACTCCGTTCTCATTTTTAAACCATTACTTTAATGAGCAGCTATCTTACCGTAAGAATCCCATGCCATAATCCTACATCTTTCTTGAAATCTAATACGTTCACAATGGTTTCGGCTGCGTGACCAAAAAAACAACAACAAAACAAAGTTAGTTACTGAGTGCGTAGCACAGTCTGCAAAAAACAAAAAAGCAAAAAAAAAAACAGCCCGCTTTAAGAAGTAATTGTAATAAAAGGTTGATGCTAAAAAAATTGCCACCAGATGAGCTGCAGAACCATTTGAGATAAATCGTTACTGACTGATTGCTCTTGGCCAGACCATTTCTTCTTTCCCCTCCCACTCAGGTTTTCATTTGCATTGCATGTCATAACCAATGGTTCACTTCAAAACAAGCCATATTCTAAAAGGTTGGGGAGTGGGACGATGTTGAAAACAAAGCAGTAAGAACAGAATATTAAAAATTAAAGACAACTGAGATGCCACCAAGACTTGCATTTTGGAACTGGGAAATACAAATTTCAAGAGGCTAGTAATGTTCACCTTAATGCGAGACAAGCACCACAACCCATGGAATTCTTCTCCAACTAGGATTTTAATCTAAAGCAGAAATGGTATCCCCACTCCATCAGTTCTCCCAGCTAGCCAACCCCAAGCGCTCACTCTCTCACTCATCACCTTTCAAAACCCTTTCCCTTCCACCAACTTACCTGGATGGTGTTGCTGTTATAGTGTCAACAAGTGTGAGGGAGAGCTCTTCCCCACCCCCACCTCTAGCCCTATGTAGCCCCTAGGAAATACGGCTTCCTCAAGGGCTACTACAATGGCAGGAGATCTTGGAACCCAAATCAGATTAACCAAGAAATAGAATGAATTATTTCTCCCATGGTTGGTGGGGGAAGATGGCTTAGTCTGAGCCAATCCAATCACTGCTAGGGCAGAGGAGAGTGGGGCTTTGTCATTATCATCTTCAAGAACTATTATGCCAGTTGCACAGAACCATGAAAAAAAATGTTTCAGGAATTAAGAGACAATGCTGAAATACCTTCTGTGTATCCACATGCCTGTGTAAGAGCTTGGCAATGGGTCAGAAGTGCGATTCTCGTCACAGTAACCCCGAGAACACTTCCATCTTTGCATGTTTTGTACTGCAAGAGAAATTTTTTCTCATCAAGATTCAGGGAACCACAAAAACTCAAGGACCTAAAGGGATGGGCATCTGAAAGTAGCCTGGAGGACGGCTCCATCCAGACTACAAGGCCCAAATCCTAAGGGCCTCTGTGGATTATGCGTGTCCGCCATTTTCATCATGCTAGCCAAGATATGTTGGGGAGGGATGTGCCTGTGTGCATGAGACAACAAAAAGGGCTCTCCTTCTGTGAACTACAACTGCTTTCTGCTATTTGCCTGGGGGGAATGGATGGCTGATGTGTGTAGCTTTGCCAGAGCCTCTGTTCCCACCCTGTTCACTCAGTGCAGGAGAAAGTCAGTGGCCCTGCAACACTAACTCAGCAAACAAATGATATGCCCCACGCCACCCCCAGTTAAAAATGATTAATCAACCAGTATTCAGCCACCAAGATTTCAAACTTCCTCTGCCAGCTCCCTGTTTCTTCATTCACATATTCTGCAAATTCTCTACAAGTCTCCAGCCCTCCATTATCCCCACTCCCTCAAGAGCCAGACAAAGCCATTACAAAACCCTTCCTCATATCAATACGTTCTCAGGTTTGAACTGGCTGTAATGGCAGGAATGAGTCTGAGTGTTTAATTGATCACACCAGATCCCTGGAGCTCTTCAATCTGAAATTCTAGGAATACAGGAAGGCGATTTATAACATGTAGGCCCATCTTGTCTGCACTGACTTTTAGTAGCTCTCCAAAGACCTGGACTCACCTCAATGTAAGCTGTGTCATTGTTTGCATCTTTGATATGTGGGAACCAGTCTCGAGGAGGTTTCGATAGGTGTTTCGATTCTGTGACAAACCATAGCAGCTTTGGCCAGCCTTAGAAGTAAACACAAAGTGTTGCTTTTATTTTATTTTTAAAAGCATGAATTGACCATAATGGGTTTTTTAAAAAATAATGGTACTTAATAAAAATGGTTAAAATGAAGCACCCTTATACCATATCAAAACATGTGGTATGAAAACTAGCTCATCTAGCACAGGGATGGGGAATCTGTGGCCCCCCCAGATGTTGTTGGACATTCCTGCCCATTAGCCATGCTAGTTGGAGCTGCTGGGAGAAGAAACACCACCTAGGCCTTTTATTCTGTCTGTTGCCTGAAAATCAATGCAGCTCTCTACACTTCCTCTTCTTCACTATGCGGTGTACATGCAATCAGGCGTACAGTACTGTGACTTAGCAAGAGCGAGCCTACCTTTAAATTGTGGTATTTCCCCTGTAGGGCTCTTAGGCAGTCCTTTATGGCATGCATCGCTAGTCAAGGCCACCGTCACACCACAGCTTCCGAGCAAGAAGCCTATCTGCTGGCTTCCTGCGTCCTGGTTGAAGACAAAGCGAGAAAGAAACCACGGAAGTAAATCACTGCAAGAGCAGTAATGGAAAAGGCTGCTTCAGAACACATTTATGCAAAAGGCATTTGCTTTACCTAGCCAACCAAACGCTTTTGAAAAGACATCTACCGCAACAGTCTGAGCAGGCCTCTTTGCGTTCCGCGCATCTGCATTTCTATGACAAGGGCTAAGGATGCCGCATCCCGAGAAATCTCACCTTACTTCAAGAAACAAATCTGGAGGACCACAACATTTCTAGCACTTAGGGCTAAGGCTTCGGGACAGTTTTTTTGTGAACCTTGCAGAAGCTCGTGGCAGGGAAGGAGAATGGCACAACCGGGTTCAGGCAGCATAATCATGCACAGGTATTATTAGCAAGGTCGCTTTCCTGTCTACTTAGCAGGTAAGGCAGATTTTCCTCCGTCTCCCATATTGTGAGAACTTGGGACCACCCAAATCAAAACTGATCCAGCAGCAAATTCGAATCAGGCAAGCGAAAGCACAATACATGACATTCGCTGCCGGAGGATGTGGCGATGGCCGCTGGCCATGACGTCTTTAAAATAAGAGGGGAGGGGTGAGAAAAAATTCATGGTGGAAATGCCTGTCAGCCACAAAACGTCTGTGTACAGAGATGCTGGGAATAAACAATGGTGGAGGGTTGTCGCCTTCATGCTCTGCTTGTGGTTTTTTTCAGAGGAACCTGGCTGGTCATTGCTGGAACCAGATGGCTAGAATAGAGGGACCCTTGGCCTTCTTCAGCTTTTATGTACGTAATTCACACAAGGCACAATTTCCACAATGGATTTTTTTGGGGGAGTGGGATGGGGGTGGAATTGGAGTTTACATAACCCCACGTAAAAAATAAACCTAACAGCCACTGCATGCTTCCCCTTTTCTCCCCACTTCTTCTGTCTTTGATCATACACCGCTTATATCTTGGGGGGAAACTAGTACCAAAGGATAGTTACAATGGTTACAAACTAGTGCTCCCTCAAGGCTTCCGTGTTTCAATGCGCGCAGGCAGTCAACATAGTAAAAGCAACCCAAAATGTGCATATGAAGTTCCTGGATATACCCCATGCATCTGTTGAAGTCGTACCAGCCAACAACCAAACACCATATATATATAAATATATATTAAAAAGCAATAGTTCTCTAGGCAGAGAAGGAATTGAAAACAGAATAGAGAATTTTGCAGTGCAAACTAAATATCATGATGTTCTCGAAAACAAAACAAAGAAATTATGCATTGGGGAACTGAAGCAAACAAGACAAAAGGGGAAACTTTGAGGCTATTGAGAAAAGTCGTACATAAAAAGTAAAGCTTTTAGACATAGATCTGTGTTTTCCACAATAGGTCCAATTCAAGCGTCTTTTTGTTTTTTAATGTATCGTTACGCCGAATAAAAAAAGCAATCAAACCGAGGTAACGACATGCATCACGCCCCAAAGCTTAACACCAGTATTTTCATACCCAGGTTTGAGAAAATGTTTTGTTACAAAGATGGGTTTGCGTATGCTGATTTTTTGAATGGCATGGTGGATGAGAAACTGGTATATAATAGATTTGTATAACCTTTTCAAAGTTCAGACATCCAACAAGTTGTCAATTTTATTTATTCGCATTTTCTGTTTGTTACAATAATTATTAAGAGATTTATTTCCAGCTTGGCAAAGTTAAAGACATACTTTTGCAAGAAAAGTCTTCAGAAATGAGCTCTCATTTGGTTTGGCTTCTATGAAAATCCAGACAGAAGGAGGAGTCCCCTTGTTAAGATAAATAGAAAGAGACAAGAGGATGAAATCATGCCATTTTGGGGAATAACTCTCTGCATGCTGCGCTATCATTAGCCCAAGGAATATCTGAACTAGCCAGGCTCTGGCAAATTTACAAAAGTTTAAAAGGTGTTAACAAAGGCATATATTAATATTAATAATATATCAATACGCTAATATGTAGCATATATACATATATTAATAAATTATGCAGATATGCTGAAAATGAATCCTGTATTATCCTGTGATCGATGCTTTCAGCCTACCACTAACTTTCCCCCCTTTCGTTATTTCCAGAAAATGTAGTTCAATGTAATTAAACCTAGTTGCCAGTGTCATCATTTACAAGCCACATCAGTGGTTATTAAGACCCAGATTAGGCACTCAAATTTTGATTAATAATGGTCCAAGACTGACATGTTCTCACAAACCTACTATGATTTGTTTTCTGACTTATTCCAAGGCAAGTTAAAATATATGACTTTAGGTTCATACCAAGCGCCCGAAGTCCGTTTCAAAGCAGGGATCAAGCTACTGTTAAACCCAGCTTTAATCACTTGGGCCTTTCGGTCAATCTGCCACTTGGGCACAAAGCTCAGTGTCGGGCCCAAATGGAATTGTTTCCATTTGCACATGACCCACAATATCCACTTTGGGCAATCTAGCATATATGGGCTCTCAACAGATGCTACAGATACAAATCTCCATTAAGGCTCATTTGGAACAGTAACTACCACCAGAGTTTAATGGTGTTATTTGCACTGAAGACCTTTCAGTGCAGATATCCAGACACTCTAATAGCCACTCTGTTCATAGCCAGGTTTAACAACCAAAAAGGCAAAGTGACTTTTCCCACAATCATGTCCTCTCCATCACTTTTGTCAACAGAGCCCATGGAAGCTCATGGAAGATCCCGGACATACACGGGAGTTTATGCCAACCACTGGCCAACTACACTAGAGTCATTTGTCATTGACTTTCCTGAAAGTCAAGAAATGCTGTGAATTTGCAGTGCCTACCAGACTCAGAGCGGGAGGGAAAACAGAGTAAGAGAAGAAGAGCAACTCTAGTGAATACAAACCAGTAAGAAGATTTGTTGTACCTCATCTTCAGAAGACTTGGGATTACAGATGAAAAATACAGGTTGACACTACACAGACACAAGTATCCCTACATAGAAGGAGAAGATGAAGGAAAAGGAGAGCCCCACATACTATGTAGATTTATCATCTAAAATATATATATTTGTGTCATGTTCGTGTGACTCAGGTTTTTCATAAATTCTGCTCAGGAGCTCTGGGGCCTTCCTTGGATCCTTTTCCATCAGAAAGTGAACAACACACTGAAGAAAACCGTAAGATGGTTTGTGTGCCTTTGTGCCAACACACAGAACATACCAGCAAACATACTAATGAATCAGCTGAATTAACAGATTTCAAAGCAACTGAATAGTCTGTGTCCTCAGTTTAACTCACTCACATGCAGTGGGGCCTAAGAGATTTTCTATTATTCTAAAGTAATGGGGGGACGGGACCTATGGGTCTCCAGATATTGTTGGACTGCAGACTCCTGTCATCACTAACCACTGGCCCTGCTGGCTGGGTCAGATGGGAGTTGGAAGTCTAGCCACATCTCCCTACCCCTCTCCTAAAAGGAACTGGTTTCTTGGCAAAACCAACAAACGGGTAAAATTCATCCATTGTAAAAACACTGTGGACCAGACTCCGACTACGCCAAGAAATTCAACAGGAAATGTATTAAGGCAAAATGGGTAGCGTGGGAAAAGAGGTAAGGACAAAGCAGAGGCCCAGGGAAAAGAAGGTGATCTTGTAGGGACATCTGGAGAACTATGAGAAGATGAGGAAGCAAGCAGATACAAGGAGGGAAGCAGAAAGCCTAAGTCAAGAGGACTACAGGAGCCAAAG
Source organism: Podarcis filfolensis (assembly GCF_964270895.1). NCBI lineage: Eukaryota > Metazoa > Chordata > Lepidosauria > Squamata > Lacertidae > Podarcis > Podarcis filfolensis. Next base: position 44,650,254 of record NC_139614.1, on the reverse strand, counting down.
ACTAAATTACTGCGTTTCAAGTAGCATTTGCACTTGCCATACACACCAGAAAGAGCATGGGAGTGTCTTCACCTGATTATCTGATTTTTTCCCTGGATTGTACACCCTCCACCCTACCCTAAGCTCCTGTTCAAGGAAGCTGCCATCTGTGCATACGCTGTTATTTGTTCATGCACAGTGGCAGCTGGAACTGTACTAGCCTCAGCTTAACCACGGCTTGTGTTTTCAAATTAGATGGCAACCGATCTGAGGGGAAAACTTATGAAAAATGAACATTTCTCAAGAAATTACAGGGTACATATGGATTGTGGCTAACATCAAGCGTACTCCAGATTAAAATACAAGCAGTAGAAACTGGAGCTGGAGTAAATGGCAATGTGTACACAGCCCAAGATAAAGAAAGATGTGGCAAAGGCATTGGGAAACAGGGAAGAAAAGCTGAAATTGGCTTTTGCCAACCATGTGAGCTACAGCTCATACACTTGGCCACATTCCCCACCTCGGGTGTTTGTGCATAGGGAAGGCGTCTCATTAGTATACAGACACCGTTGTTGGAAGAGGAGTTCCATACAATTGGCATGAAACCTGTTATGTATGCCAAAGGGACATAGTGCTTGTTGAACCTCTTGAGCTCCTGTAGCATTCTTGCTTTAGTGGCTCATCAGTGCAAGCTATCTGAGACATTAACATACTATGTAGCATTAAAGGAGAGTTGCTTCTAAAAGCCTTGCTTCGTTCTTGCCTATTTTCCTGCTACCCAACACAACAAAATCACTACATTGTGCAAACCTTTCCTTCAAGCACAATTAATCCCTAAAGGCACAAGAGAAGAATTAAACAGAGTTCACATTGGTCAAGCCCACGTGAGATTTTCCACACATTTCACTCACTTCAAGTCATGCTGTCTATCTACCTATCTACCTCCCTACCTAGTGCCTTCTGTCACTACACTGTTGCATCAGTCCACCATCCATGCAGAGCCTGCCTGCCATATTTATTCTATTTGCAATTCTATATTTTATGTGCAACCTCCAAAATGCGCAAGGCTCCATTTGCTGAAGGAATGCTACAGAGAGGTCCAATAATTGAAAACAACTAAAGAGTAGCTGAGTCTTTGGGTATGATAAGCCTCCAATCAAAGTCAGAAAGAAATCTGCAATTGACTAACGACAGGACCTTTTTCCTGGGGTGAAGTGCAATTTTTACCAGCTCCTGCTGTATATAAACAAGTTCAGGCAATAACCAATCACACGGATTACTACAACTAAAAACTTCAATTTGTTGTCAAAACCAGAGTCTAAGGTAAGTTGCTTTTGTATTTTCCTATATCAAAATACACAATTACCTCAAGTTCCCTTTTTCATTATTTTTTGTGACAGAGCGATATCCGTTTCCAAAGCAGTCTTGGCAAGGTTTAAGCCAACTGTCTAAAGTCTTCCAGTTACTTTTTGAAAAATTTCAACAGACCAGGCTAGAATAAGACACAGAATGATTATGGCACTTTTTTGTTCAGCTGCCTTTTCAGTTTTCCACAAAGGAGAACCCAATGACAATCTTGGGGGGCCAGTTCTCAAATACAGAACAGAGGACATGCATACTATATTGGAGGGGGTGGGGGAAGGAAGAGAAGAGACGAAAGTCTGGAAGGTGCTGTTTCACCTGTCATTTTGCAGCAATGCCTAAAGAAACATCCTTGTAGAAATTCTCCTTCTGCGTAATACTATAAGACCCTGATCCCAAAGCTATGATGAATCTAGCAACCGTAAACATGCATGTGAAAAGACCAGCATGAGTCAGAAGAGTCCATCTGTACCTTAAAAAACACCTGAGCCCATTGGAGGACTCTCCCCACCCCAGCAAAAGCAAGTTATTCTGACCCAGTTAAGTTTCATCAACCCCACTCCAACTCTGTACATGTGTTCATGGTAAATTTCCTACAGGGCCACATAATCATCAGGTTGCCTCTCACCCCACACATCAACGCACAGGAAACTAGAACTTCACACTGAAACACTCTTTTTTTTTATCACTGTAGGCCTCACAATTCAGCATTAGTCAGTATAAATTGCAACATAAGAAAAGCAAGGAAAGAACCTGGATATTAAAATAGTGCTGATATAATGCAATATGAATCAATGGATGTGTTCATACATTAAGATTAAGCCCAAAATCCTGGCCTAGCACAGTTAACAATGAAATAGGAAAGTGCTGGTGCACATTGTCCCATCATTCGTGCTTTGATTCTCCCTTGGTGTAAGCAGGATTAACAAAACAGGAAGCAATGGCTTCCTTGGTATGCCCGAATCCAGGATCATTTCTCGTTGCTCCTTAACAATTTGCAATTGGTAAGCCAAAAATGAGCCATGGCTTAGGGCTGGCTAATAACTGCAGCTTATTAGAGAGCAACAGACCATAGGTTTGGAAGTAATGGGAAATTAAGGCTTCCAGGTCTGTTTATCCTGCTTATGTCAGGAGTGAAGTGGGAACAGTTGGACAGCATGCTCCATTTGCTACGTGACGGTCCTTCAAATTTCTGAATGGGGCTTTCATTCTTAGCAGTCAGTCTCTTCTCCAGGCTAAACATACCCAACTCCATTAATCTTTCCTCATAGGACTTGGTCTCCAGAACCCTTGCCATTGGGACACCTTTTATTTTTTCAATAACTTCTGCCAAGAATGGGGTCAGTTCTCTGGGTAAGGCCTGACCAAAACAGAATACAATAAGACCAATGGTTCTTGCCATCCGGATGCTATATTTATGTGGAGGCAACCTAGAGATTTGCATTAGCCTTCTTAGCCTCTGTATCACACTCCTGATTCATGTTTAGCTCAAAGTCAACTAAAATGCCTTGATCTCTCTTTTTTTGGCACATACTGCTGTCAAGCCGTGCATCACACGTCTTGCATTTGTGCATCTGATTCTCCCTACCTAAGTTATTCAGCTCATTTGGTTATTTTTGATCCAGTTCTCCATCCTGTCAACATCATCTTGGATACTGGTTCTGTCTTCTAATGTATTAGCTACGCCACCCAGTTTGGTGCCACCTGTAAATCTGATGAGCATCCCCTCCACTCCTTCATCCAAGTTATTCATTAAAAAATACATATTAAGACCAGGCTCACGAGAGAACAATGTACTTTTCCGTTTTCCACTTCTCTGAAGTGTGACAAAAAGCCACTGATGAGCAATCTTCTGGAATGGTCCATCAACCAATTACAAATCCACCTATCAGTAGCATCAGCCAGTCAACATTTTTACCAGCCTGCCAAGAATAATATTGCGGGGGACCTTGTAGAATATTTTACCGAAATGCTATACCCACAGCATACCTGTGGGCGGGGTACAAATAAATAATAATAATAATAATTATTATTATTATTATTATTATTATTATTATTATTATTATTATTATTATACCTCTACCAGGCCAGTAACTAGAGATAAGGTTAGTCTGGCAAGCTTTGTTCTTAAGAGACCCAGGCAGGTTCTCTGTAATTAGACTGTTTATTTCTAAATTTATTTAGATTGACTGCTCTTTTATTTGTCACCAAATCTTTTTGAGCATTGGCCTCAACAGTCAGCAGCTGCCTGGCCCCCACTTTTTCAGATGGGGACAACATTTAGCCATGTCTAGTCTTGCAGCAATTAACCTGTTCTCTGAGAAGTCATATGGACAGTATCTTGGCTATCACATCCACAAGTTTCTTTAGTATTCATGAATATAATTCTCCCAGCCCTGAAGACTTGAATTTATTTTGAACAGCTAGGTGCTCATTCGACCTCTTTACTTATCTTGGGCTATAATGCCTTCTCCTGCTCTGCCATGTTGAGCACAGTTTCCATTATAAGAGGAGACTGAGGCAAAGAAAGAGTTAAGCAGTTTTCTCCACCACCTAAGAGTTTTGATGTTATGCTCTATAGCCACAGATGCCTAATCCCAATACCTCCTAAGAATGAATACACTTGAAAATGTTTTTTGCCCCAAAGCATCATTTGCACCACTTGCTCAAAGCCAATCATGAGATCCGAATCCAGCAACCTACAACCATGAAACACTGAACAAACACTTAGACCTGTCACCACTATTTTAATGCCGTTTGAATTAACTCTGTCAAGTCCCCAAGTCCTATGAAGTGCCACTAGCAGGATTCCAATGATTGCTTGAGTGCTGTCCAAGACCCCAACAATCTTAATTTTTCATATGAAACCCAAGTGGAGCTTGTAACTATTGCTTAGACATCTCTGGATTTACACTAAAAATAATCAGGCTTTTGGATTCTTAGCTCTATAGTATGAGCAGAGGCTGAAAGCTTCTCAGCCCAAGTGTAAACTTAGCTCCGTTTGGATTAGTATAGAACTTTGCAGCCATTAGTTTAAGGTCATCCATCTCCAACAGGATTTCAACTAATTTAGCTTTCATGCAGAGGATTCTTAGCCTGTTTTCATGATTCTATGTGCAACTGGAGCCTTTATTTCTGTGCATAGAAACCACCTTATTATTTTGGAAATTTAGTCCTGGTGTGGAATGCTGGGCACTGCGGAAGTGAAAGAAGACTCTCTGCAATTGAAATCTCCAAAACCAACAGTAAGGAAATACTTTAATTTGCCAAACAGCAGGTCAAAAAGTAGTGAGCAAGCTGTGAAGCTCTCTAGAACTCTCCAGCAGCCTGACTTTTAAGCAAAATTTGAGGTTTGGTATAGGAAATCTAGCAATAGATTTTGTATTTTCAAAAATGGGGGAATCGGTCATTGTAGGTTTCTTCATACCAGCATCCCTAGAATACCCTAATCTAGTAAGTCTGCTTCATCTTCCTAAACTGCATCTTGTCACAGCAGATTTTATGGCTTTAACACCAACCTAGTTCCTGCTGCTCCCTGTCCACACATAACAGCCAGCCTGATGAAGCGTACTGGACAACCTGAAAGCTTGCTTGTTATATGGACATTTTGGTATCATAAGCCTATGGCTCTACTATAGACTTTTTCTTTTGGGTCAACACGGCTGCCTTTCCTATCTGTGTGTCTCCAAGGAAGTCTTCAATGCTCACTTTACTCTTGTTATCTGTTGCACACAACAGCCTGCAGCCACTTCCAACCCAAAATCAAAATGTAAAATCTAGAAGACACCCAGCAGAGCTAAGAAAGAATAACTGGAGCATGTTTAGGAGGGTGACCTTTCATAAAAAAAATAAGTTACATAAGGATTCCATTTTATCCCAAAACGCATGACCTACTCAGACGGGCATGTCATTTGGCAATTTGTTCTGACAGCAATTGTAACAAAGACAACGAGAAACCGTTTCTCTTACCTTTCTGGTAAGTGGCACTTCAATAGGTACAGGGACAACTTCTGCAAGCAGGCAGCCATAAAATGCTACCATAAAAGCAGCAGGGTCATTATTGGGAAATACTAGTGCTACCTGCAAAAGAGGAGGGAAGGGAATTAAGCAGAGACTCCCAACACATTTTCCAACCTTTAGATAATGCACAAGAAACATTTCATGTGTGTGACACACAACTTCACTTTGGTGTTTCAGTTTTTGAGAGGAAGCCTCTCTAGAGTGATCGATATCAGAAACACAAAGAGAGAAGGGTAGAGGAGATGAGATTTCATAAAGTCAAACCAATTCTTCTAACAAGAACGTTTCTTTGATAGCTTTGGCTTAGTTGCATAAGCTATACTTTAAAGGTGTAAACTGCTCTGATGGTACGCTTCCAAACAGTTTCATTCAAGGTCAATAATATAACTCAAGATAGAAGATACACACACCCTCATTTCAACAGACCGTCTTCCAAAAATAATGAAAGGGGGAAAGCATCTAGTTTTAAACCCACTATGGTTTCAACTAATACCTGCATTATGCTTTCATTTTGATCATTTGCCAAAGGTCAAATCGATAGACTCTCTGCCTGCCTACAATGACTCGCAAAGGATGCTATTTCTTTGTTGAAAATCACATTTCTAATCAAGCTCATGCAAAAGGAACGCGCACACCACCACCCCAGCATTTTCCCAGTTACAATTTACATTCACAGTTTTGCCCTCTCTCCTTTCTGGATGTCTCCATTGGGGACCAGGGGTAGTGAAGAGATGCTCTCAAAATGGCAGCATGGTAGTTAAGGCATTGACTTCAGACAGAGCCTTGACAAAGTCTGAGCTCCTCCACATGTGCTGCATGACCTTCCTCTTAGTGCCCAAGGCTCAGGTGCATGCACTGGACTAACACATGTTTGCATGTTGAAGCTGTCCACCTCCTCGTCTTCACCACGCACAAAAAGCTGCATTTCAGGAAAGGAGTCTGCATGGCCTGTCTTGGCACCATTATCATTGCCTTTAAAAAGGCAGGTGGGGGAGCAAGAGATCATGCAAACTGGGCGATGGTGCCTACGCGTGGGAAATTTAGTTTTGGAAATTCCGTAAAATGAAAGCAAGATTTATATCAGTAGGGGAACTTTGGATACCTTTGAATGTTTTGGTATATGTATGTTATAACCTGCCCTTAGTCCCCAGGATATAATGAAGTAAAAAAAAAAATCCAGTTTCACTCTAACTCCCGGTAATCCTCATCAAAGGAAATGCACAGAGCGGGGGAAAGCCTAGCTGTGCTGTCATGTTCATGGCTTCCCTTGTCTTACCCTCTCTGGGAGCTGCTTCAGCCCACTACTGCTATGGCTTAGAGACTTAAACACTGTCATAAATCAAGACGAAAGATTCTGTAGACCCGTCTTGGCTAAATGCCAATGCAGAGAGTGATTTAAATTCAACATCTGCCCACAGTTCTCTTTAGTTTAATTCTTTATGATTACTTATGAACACAAAAATGAGGAAATAATTTATTTTCTGTAGGGCTCGAACCAGCTTCCCCAGCCCCCCACCAGCCCACTTGTCAAGTACAAGGGCAGCATTCTGAAGTTAAGTAGCTTAAAGGGTAGAAGAAGAGGAAGAAAAATCCCCGTACCTATGCCATAACTGGGGGGATAAAGTTGCAAGAGACTACAGGGGGAAGGGCAAAACCAATGGGATTAAGGAGACTCCTCAGAGCTTAAAACTGTTCCTTTCACTATTTTGGGAGGGCTCTCTTTGCACAATGCCAGTCACTTGCCCAACTTCCATCAACGAAAGCTTAGCAGTACCACCAATGTTCCAGCTTTGTTGAATGGAGCCATTTAGAAAAATGCTCTCAAGCTGGGAGGCAGGGACTCTGTGTGCACAGAAATTTAGCATATTGCTGTTAGTCGCTTGCTTTGAATGTATGCGGGTGTTTTTGTTGTTTTTCCTATTTAGAAGGCAGCTTGCCCCAACCTACAGGAAACAGGGGCTTTTTTAAAAAATAAGCACGTTCAGTAACAGATAATTTTCTACACGGAGTAATGAGCGTTCTTGTGCAAATTTGGGCTGAAGAAACAGCTGTACAGAGACTTAAGGCTTCTTATGCACAGGAAGTGAGACTTTGGAGATCCCGGGAGGACGTGCTTTCATATTTTGCCCTAGGCTTGATGTGATCAGGGCAGCTACCTGCAGAACTCCTTAAAAAACCCAAAAATTGGCACTACCATCATAAACTACAAGCTCCTCAAAGGCAACCAATGCAGAGAGTACCTCTCAGTACTATTTCCCCTACAGTATTTTTTTTTACTTTGAATTTATTGCCATAAGTAGCTTTTCCCATCAGGATGATACACATAGGATAAGAGAATTGTCTGTATCCGTGTGTGCGCAGATGTATAGGAGCAGCTTCGAATGTGTCTGACGACTGGTCCAATTTTGGCACTGACACGGGATGTGTGTGTGTGTGTGTGTGTGTGTGGCAGTTCATGCACAGAAGCCTTCAGGAATCTGCAGGAGATGGAAACTAAAACAGTGACAGACACTAGCAAGGGATAGGAAGCAAACAGCAGAGCTGGTGTCACGTGGGAAAACGGAAAGCAAATATTGGATGCTGAGGTCAGTCAATGACAGGCAAATGAGCAGTGAGTATAAATTGAGAGAAAATCAAGTTGGCAATACAGGGGCAGTGGAAACTCACTTGAAGGAAGCAAAATCTTACAAGTATTTAGCAGAAACAGGCAAAAATGGACTTTAGACAGGGATATTGTGAGTTCAACTGTCTTCAAGTGAGCCTCTTGGTTTTTCAGGATCAACTCGCTGTTTTATTGGGCGGGGGGAGACTGGGTATTTATTGTATGGGTATATCAGAGACTTTTGCTAAAAGGAAGTAAGTGCAGCGTACGAGCCTAGCTGGCAACATTATACAAAAAGTGCGCTCGCATCACAATATGCAAAATCAAGGGAAATGTGCAAAATGTCCCCCCACCCCACATATTTTATTTAATAATGCAGACACGTTTGTTTGCTTTTGCATTGAAGCAGGGAAATGTAAGGAATCTGAAGATTATGTATTAAGAAAAGGATTTCCATGAAGAAGATCCTAAAGGGGGGGGTCCTAAAGGAAATTTTAAAGAGGCATGTTGTGTGCAGAGTATATGCCTCCCCGCAGCATTAGGGAAACATGGAAAACTGTCCCCATATTTTATTTTATTTTTGAACTGAGGCAAGTGTGTGGTTCACATTCCTGAGAGAAGCTCTGGAACTCAGTAGCCAACATGGAGACTACTAGAAGTTGTTTAGGTTAAGCTCCCACATTTCCTGACCACAGCCTATGCTGATGGGAGGTGAAATCCAGTAGCAATCAGTGGATTCCGCATTAGATACTGTGGACTGTGACCTACCCAGTCATTGTAGAGTTGAACAGAAATGATGAAGACAGGCCTAAAAGTTATAAAACGCATCTCCTGGCACCCCCAACCCCAAAGTAGCTATGCTCTTATGCCAACTTTCCCTACTTTCAAGTAGGATTTTGTTTCTTTAACCAGTTTTGCTAAGTATCTTATTAATTATCTAGCAGCATTCCTTGGTTCAAGCCTGGTCTCTTCACAAGGCCCTCATTGTTTCAGGGTCTCCAATACACACAGCCCCATTACCAAAATTAATTTCATCCGCATGATAAACACTCTTCATATAGGGAAGCCTTTGTGTCACAGAGTAGCTTGTTTGAGAGAAAAGAGAGAAAGGAATTTTTTTCTGACCATAAATAGACTTCTGAGGTAAATTTCCAGCCAACCATTAGTGAGCAATAGGACACGATCGTTTAGACGTGTGACACAGAACTAAAACATGGACAGTTGACTGATCTGTTCCAAGGTTAGAAAATTCACTATGTACCCCAACTCAAATACATAGCTTTCACCTCCATGTGTCTTTGATGTCAAACGTGACATACTATTAAGGCTTGCAATGAAAGCACAGGCACTTACCCTGTCTCCTGGCCGCACCATTGGTTCTTGCTTCGTGCCCAACTTATGTAGTATGTTGTATGCGACTTTCATACTACGGGTCCACAGTTTGCCTATTCACAAAACAACTGTGTGTAAGTATTCCCATTAGGATGGGGCTGTACAGTTTCATTCCAAAATGATTCAAAACACACCTTGTGCACCCATTTGCCGAAAGCCTTTATTGTTCTCCAACGGAGAAATGTGCAACATACCACAAACACTGTACTTCCTGCTATAATATCACAGCATGATCACTCCAATCTTCAAGCTAAACTTGATAGTAAAGAGGACAGGTATAGAACAAGCTGAGAAGATGGAAACTGGTGAACCATAACTTCACTACCATTTTAATTGTAATTCAATTTAATTTTATAGCCAAGTGGAAACTTCCATTTATATTATGGAGCTGAAAGTGGGAGAACTATGCAACTGCTGTCTTGTCAGCACAAGGGAGTCAGTTCAGTTTCAGTGTGCCTGGCCCAGTTAATTATTTTGTTCTCAGCCGCTTTCCTATTGGCAAGCGGTATCGTGGCTACTTATGAAGGGCAAAATTAATGGGGATTTTTCCTGAGCAAGCTGTTCTGAAAATTGGGTAAGAGCATGGCTTGCGTAGAGGAAAATGTTCTTCTGTGGCTGTGCCAATACAAGTTCAAGAGGTAGCAACGTTTGGCCCAGATTCAATTGCGGCCATAACCAAGGCATTAGTCACCTTTAGTCTGGATCAATGTCATTAAGCCTACTGAGAACATTCATACAGGTTATTTCCACTTCCTACAAAATGCCAAAATCTTTCCACACCAAACTGTGATTGTTTCCAAGCGGTGCCTTTCACGATGAAGCCTATGGCTACAGAAGGTTAACAATGGAATGCTTCAAAACTAAATAAATAAAACCAAACATTTGCAAGCAGAATTTAGGGAAGAAGAAATGTTGAGTTCCTATCAACTTTACTGAATTAAATTGCATGTACAGCATGAGGAAACAGAAATGCACCTGAGGCGAACCCATCTCAAGAGAGACAAAGCTCTTTACACAAAACAGTTTTGGTACAAGTACTTGCTTCAGAACAAGGTGGGCAGATAGTCTAGGACCTCCTCCGATAAATATTAGGGAGCCGTGTCCTTTAGATGCTTGTTTTCTACATGTGTGTTCCCTATGTAGTGTACCTCAAACAAAAGATATCCCATTTGAGTTGTCAACATGTTCTTTTTCAAAATGTCTAGACTGGCTCTAAGCAACTTTTAGTAATTTTAATTGGAATTTATGGGCATTTAGAAACATTGGGAGCTGCCGTATACCATGTCAGACTATTGGGTCCAGGCAGCTCAGTACTGCCCACACTGGCTGGCAGCAGACTGCCAGGAATTCAGCCATGGAGCTTCAGCCCTTCTTCTACATAAGCACTGCGGCCTAAGGAAGTTTCACACTTTCTCTTAGCAGAGCCAAGCAAAGTGATAGCATGCTTGCACATTACTAGCTCTTAAGATGCAATTCAGTGAGTTCTGAAAACCCAAGCTTGCTCTTGGCATCATTTGCCTGAAGAGAGCAGGCCCCATCCCTAGTATGTATATAGGGGGAACATACTGTTTTTCATCTGATCCCACGTAACCCTACTTTCAAACTGTTAAGTCTGCTAGACTTCTTAAAAAGCAGAGGTTGACTAAGGTGCTTTTGCATCATTTGGCACAAAGCCTTCTGGCCAGGTCATTTCCTCACTAGTGCCTTATCACAAATGTGTTAAGTGTAAAGGCTGCCCGAGTAGCGCTTGTGGGCAGACAGGTGTGCCAGCAGAAAAGCAAACTACAAAATTAGCTTCCGTATAATGTACAGTAGGATTGTCACCACCACACGGCACCAACTCAGCCACAGCAAACCAGAATACTCTTACCAAACCTATGTACAGCAGTTCCACGTTTGCCAAAAGACAGCTGCAAATAATCGTCAATGTTTTTTTTTTCAGTATCACAACAAACACAACAGCTTATTGATATGGTCTGCATCTTTTGACTCTTGTGACATGGGTTCCAATTCCACTAGCATTAAATAAGGAACAACCAGGTTGCCACGCCCAGAAGAGGACATGGCTTGGGTGAGGATTGGCCCCTGCTACCAAGTGCCAACAGTATGGGCCCGAGAGTAGCCCAACTCACACTGTACAAGCAAAATGTCCTGCGCTGAGGTCCATAGAAGCCTCTGCAAAACTAACTGCACAGGCGGCTACGGAGTATGTATTTCAGACAGATAATTGTACATTTGAGTAAAGGCAGAAGGAATTACTTCAGGGATACTGTGCACATTAGTCTCACTAATTATTTCTGTGCTGGTATGCGTATGCAAACACATTGTGTGAAGAGTATGCAGTGCATATGACTCACTGCTTCTTGAACCCTTGCAATGGTTTGAAATTTGAATTTTTATATCAATAATTTCACTCACAACACTCAAGACTTTTGCACATCTTCAGGCATGGGAAGTCTTTGCAGGGTAACTTGCATTTCAATAAAATCCACCGAAAGAAAACCAGCCAATCTTTGATATTAATAAGGACATCTCTATAAGGAATCAGACTAATATCCTAGCCCTGTGCTTTAACGCCAATTGACACAGGATCTCCAGAATCTATCAAGGAGATTCTACCCCACCCCACTCCCCAATCCTTGCAACTAGCAAACCTGTTAAGTGGGGAGTTCTGGATCCAGCATAGGGCTTCACAAAGTCAAAGTATGCCCCCCCTCCAATGAGCTACATACTTTCCCATCAGCTCTACTCCCTCAGATAAATGTATAAGTACATAGCCTCAAAAAAACCCACAATAGTTATGTTATGTTATGATCATATATATATATATATATATATATATATATATATATATATATATATATATATTAAGGACCTAAGGAAGTATTAGATGCATATTTCGTAATGATCAAAGACGAAAACACAGAGTTCTATTTTCTTAACTTGGGGAATGGGGAGTTGCAAGGAAATTCAAAAGGTTGCTGACCGTAAGTGAGAATATATAGTGGTTTTCCATTGGTGTCCATAGTGGTTAGACAAGGAGCTTTTGGGGAAATGGTTCCCCATCGTTGCAATGCCGCTTCAAGAGATGGAGGCCAATTCGTAACCACGCCCAGCTGTTCTCCACGCATCGCCAACATCTGCGCTCCCTCTGGCTTTGGTTGGTTTGGGTCTGGCTGTTGAACTTACAGTTGTAAGAGAGCGTTACTTCATGTTTCTTAATGCCATGCTTTATTATGCCTATTGATAAGTCAACATCTGCTTTTGAGAAATCAAATGATGTACATGCAATGTGAAACAACTCTACCCTGGTTTCTGATCTTCTTCTGTACACCTCCCATATCCTACCCTGTAACCACACTGCTCCTTTCTCAAACACACACACCAGGCTGGCAGATCAAATGCATAAAAAACCAGTTTGTGCAATTAAAATCTGAGTTCAGAATCCAAGCTCACTTGCTGTAAAACATTTCTCCAAGCACACAAAAAATGAACAGTACTTTTACAAACCCAGTACAAAAAACTTGGTCAGGGGAGTCAAACTATTTTACCTTCTAATAATTCTTCAAAGTCATCTACAAAGAACTCTCGTAATGGGGGCCGTTTGGGTCGTTTTAAGGTGTTGACCAACTGCTGAATTTTTGCCGACACTCTGCTGCTTACTGGAACTCCTGCAGAAAAGAAAATTGACATAAGTTTTCAAGCAGTACGCATGCCTTCCAGTTCCAAGCAGAGGAGAAAAGCATATCAACCTGAAGGCAAATTCAAATAGGCAGCTTGTTACCTATGGACTGGACAAAGTTCCAAGATGAGCAGTATCTGTGCAAAATGGCAAATAGCCTTTTTGCTGCCATGACCTTTATACCTGGGAACTGCTGGTCATGGGTTACAAGAGTGGTCGAGCCAAGGTCCACTGTCACTGGACATCTAAAATCATATATGCCTCCCAGTGTAGATAAGAACCTACTTTGGATTTAGGTATATAGGTACTGTCTGCCTTTTTAAAAATCCTGTTAATTGGTCCAGGAAGAAAATTCCAACACCTCTAACAAGTAAGCAATTTCACTAACTAGCTATAGTGGGTACTCTTATGAAACAACTTGTTCTTTTCCTGAGTTTTTTCATGTCTCTGGGGTTCTCCTTCCAGTACCTAAAAACATGCCGAACACAGACATTTCACACTTTCTTCTCTTTCCTGGTCATCTTCTTGGCAGAAATGTGAACTCACCCAAACTTTTTTTTGGGGGGGGGGAAATATTCTCCTTAAATGGCCTATTTAGCCAAACATTCCCTCCTGTGGTTCATGCACTCCTACATCATTTTTCCAAGCCATAATTACCATCGCCAGTTTCCATAAGTTCAGCATTTCCATATTTTGGTGCCACCCTCGATGTTGAACCTTGTGGTCTTTCTACTTGTATTGAGTGTTCTGAGGTGTAAGTGGTAACATCTGGAGGTGCGGAATGGTTTTCTGCAGAAATAAATTCAAACCTTTTAATAATCTCTTCACATACTTTTGAGTGAAGTTGTCTTACTACACAATCCAAACATTCGTTCTATAAACTTAACACTTTTGTAACATGCTGTTGCCGTTAATACACTTTTGCATTTAACTTAGAACCAAAGTTTCAGGAATTCAGATGAAAATAGTCTCACTTAAAGCACATAAGAATGCAAGGAGAGCCCAGATAGATTGTACCAAAGGCCAATCTAGTCTCTTCCGTTCTCCCAGTGGACAACCGGACGCCTCTGGGAATCCCACAAGCAAGACCTGAGAGCAACAGAACTCTCCTGCTCATGGTGCACAAGTTATGCACTCAAGAGTCTGCACAAGAGTCTATAGCCACGAAAAAGTAGAACGTTCCTCGAATTGAAAACGGGATAAACATTAAACTAAAAATAATTTCAGGTACCCATACTTTAAGATGCATTAGTTATTTGTTAGACTGGAAGAAGATGGGGTATAGGAGAGAACCAGCCATCTAAAAGTAAAACATTAATATACTGTTGTTGTTGTTTTTAAAAAAGGTCTATTACATGGCAAACAGCTTCTGAAACCAAGGGTAGTTGCAAAAAGAGTTTGTGGTATGACCCAGTGGTGGTGGTCAGAGGAGATGTGTTCAGAGTAACACAACAACTGAATGCACATCTGATGGTGTGGACTCTGGTCCATGTGCCATAGTACTGGTTAAGTACTTAAGGTGACAGAAGACTCTTGTTCTTACATTTTACTGAGTAATACTTTTTGTGTCAGCTTAAGACTCTAATTTCTAGGCACACATAGGAGTAAGTTCCTACTTTCTCCTCCTCCTACTTAGGAGTACGTTCTGCTGGAATCACTGGGGCTCACTTCCATACGAACAAGGGCAGGTTGACAGCCCACGGCATTCAGTAATATTGCAGCCATAGTTTCACAGTTTGATTTCATTTTAAATAAAAAAATGTGTTAGGCTAGGTACAACAACATGAACAGACTTGGTCATCTGTACACTTTTTTTTTTAAAGATATTTATTAAAGTTTTACAGAAAGAAGAAAGTTACAAAAAAAGAAAAAAAGAAAAATACAAAAAGTACAAAAATACATAAAAAAATACAAAATACAGAAAAAATAAATAGAAAATAGTTAAAAACAAATCAATCTTTTCATATCTTAGATTTCGTTTACTTATTTCCCCGACCTCCTCACACCTCCCTTTTTTGTATTCCCGTTCACATGGTTAATTCAGCAAATCCTTACCCTCTTTCTTTTTATCTTAATTCTATATCTCAACATATTGTAACTTTATATTTTCATCCGTTATCAATCCATTTTTACATATTCTTATTGACCTTGTTGCTAAGGCCGCTTCATTTCAATCCGACTTCATTTTAACATTCATTAATCTTGCAATGTTTCTGTAAATAGTCTTTGAATTTCTTCCAATCTTCTTCCACCGACTCCTCTCCCTGGTCTCGGATTCTGCCAGTCATTTCCACCAGTTCCATATAGTCTATCACTTTCATCTGCCATTCTTCCAGGGTGGGTAAATCTTGTGTCTTCCAATACTTTGCGATGAGTATTCTTGCTGCTGTTGTAGCGTACATAAAAAAAGTTCTATCCTTCTTTGGCACCAATTGGCCGACCATGCCCAGGAGAAAGGCCTCTGGTTTCTTCAGGATGTACACTTTAGTTGAGATTCCTGCATTGCAGGGGGTTGGACTAGAGGACCTTTGTGAGGTGCCTTCCAACTCGATGATCCCACGACTTTTGCCAGCGTCCTACAGGTGTGCGACTTCTAACGAATTGTGTGGACCAAGAGCATCAGGCTCGCCACTAGCCTATTTTTAGACGCAGTTGCTATTTTGATTCTTTCTCAACAGCACAGGCTGCATTTCCAGAAGCCAGCATGACTTGGTGAGTGACCTGCCTTGTGACGTTTGTTAAACAATTCGCAAGCTAATCCTCTCCTTTCACAGCTCAGTAACCCACCATTGCTTTCCCAATTTATTTTTTCCCCTCGGCCGCTTTTCGGCTTGCACTCACTCTCTGCGCAGTCTTTTTTTGAATCGTGCGTAGCTACAGGAGGCAGGAAGCGACACCATCTCATGCTTAAACAAGTTTCCTATTCAGAAGGCTAAGTGATCAAAAGTGCCATCCCATCAAGAAGGAATGGTGCCGTGCCCCTAAGCCATACTGAAACCATTAGGAATAATTGCCATTGAGTTTAACCAAGGCATAGATTTCTAAAAAGGAATACATGCTCCATTATCTATAGATTCAAGACGTCAGCGCTCAAAGGTATCAAGTGGTTGCAGGAAAACCATCTCTAGCTCAAGCTAATCACACCACTCCCTCCCTTTGCCAGCCTTGCTGGTGACCCAGATCATGGGCGGTGGGGACAACAACACATAAAACAAGCAATCGTTCTTTTCTTCAACCACATTATGATTCCTATAATTATTTGGCATGGGTTTCTCACTTCCAATTGCTTTGTGCAATTTTTGTTTGGTTGGCTGCCTAGAGAATACCAAAGGAGAGGCAAGATATAAACATTCAAAGCAATGAGGCAAAAATCATGGGATTAAGACATGTCTGCCCACTCAGTACAATATATTCCAAGGCATCCATGTCAATAGATCCAACACAATTCACACAGAGGTGAACTCAGATGTAACAGGGCAAGATGGTAAATGTCCTGCCAACAGGTGCCTACTGAGAAAATAGCTAGAGTGGAATCAACTGGAGGAAGATTCCACAATCATCCTTTGCATCATGAGTGGGTGCATTTAGCCTGAATACCTATTTGAGGTTATTTCCGAGTTATTTCTTGTTACAATCTTTAAGAGCCATCTTTGGAAGAAGAGTAGCTTGATTCAAAAACATGAGGAGCACTTCAAAGTGCACATGAATGGAAGGACTGTACAAGATACCTGAAATATTTTCCTGCAAGTGTGTGAGCTTCAGCTATTTATGTACAGCGACAATTGCCTTTGTACACTGATGATGAATTGCTCTTTAACTCCCAGGTTTGTGAAGAATAATAAACTATGCCAAAGCCAGATTAAGGTGGTTGGGGGTCCAGATACAATTCCCAAAATATGTGTCCCTTCTCTCCCCCCCCCAAAGGCACACATGATGTAAGGTACTAGAAAATACGTCTTGTGATATCATAAAAACTAACATATCTATTATGGCATAAGCTTTTGTGGACTAAAAAGTATTCTGAACTTGTACATCTCTCAGAAAACAAACAAGCTAAAAACTGTTTGCCAACCTTGATGGGAAAAGAAAGAAAGAAAATACCCTAAGCCCGTGGAATTTCACATTTTAAACTCAATTACTTCATCGTTGATTTGCTCATTTCCCACCACCCGCATTAATACAGTTCCAGAGCTTCAACCAGTTTTAACCTGGCCTGAGTTTTAGATGCAGAAGTTCCAATGGTGTTCAACGGTGAGCTTAGACATGCTCTGCGGACTGAGTTTGGGTTAATATGCACAGGGGACTGATTCCTAAGAGGAGTTGTCATAACCCTGTAGTCACTAGGAGTAAGGGGGTCTGTGGAAAGCAGAACAATTTGCTTCCATTAAAAAAAAATATGATCAGGCCAGAATCCTATGGGAAACCAGCAAACAGGATTAAAGCACTTTACCCTCCTGTGGTTTCAAGCAACAGGTATTCAGAAGCACTGCTGCCTCCAGCTGTGAACCTAGAGAGTAGTCATTATGCCTAGTAGGCACAGTCAGTATTTTTCCCCCAAATTGCTCAGTTAAAAAAATAAAACAAAATAAAGCCTTCTCCTATTTTCCAGTGTTCTGCCCCAACAGCAAAATCACTGAGGTAACCACCAAGATTTTTTAACGCTACACACACACACACACACACACACACACTCTAATTTACAATTTGATTGTGTCAAAATTATTATTTGAATTTATACCGCCCCCCTTTTATAAAATAACTTTAAACCAAGTTTTTGCTGGCATCCGTTTGTCTCAGGATGCAAGCTGCTTCTATTTTAGTTCTGCTCAGTTCTGTACTGATAATGATCCCTTCACCGTGAACCTTCCCCCCAGCTTCCTCACAAGGAAGCCCAGGCTGCAACCCTGTGCTTTCTTACCTGGGACTAAGCCCCATTAAACACAGAGAGATTTCCTTCTGAGTAGACCTATATACTACTGTACTGCGAGTTAACTATACAGCGAATTCTTAACGAGTACCAGGACTTCAGCTCGTGCATAGAAGGAAACATGTCCAGAGGTGGCATGTGCCCATTGCAACTGGCAAAGCAAAAGGCTAGGCAGAAAACTGAGTGCCAGTGATACCCCTTGGACTATTTGTAAGAAGGCAGGTAGGGGGCAGGCTGCAGGTAGGCTGAGCTAAGTGGGGCAGTGCCCCATTCACCCAAATGGACCAGCATCCCCTGGACATGTCTAAGCCTCTTTTCAGTATTTAGCAGGTCTCTGGATCTATGGAAATTCTAAAGGCTAGAAAACGATTCTTATAGTCAAAACAATGCACTTGTCAATCAGACTTCACTCATTGGCTAAAAACA
Source organism: Podarcis filfolensis (assembly GCF_964270895.1). Lineage (NCBI taxonomy): Eukaryota > Metazoa > Chordata > Lepidosauria > Squamata > Lacertidae > Podarcis > Podarcis filfolensis. Next base: position 44,631,864 of record NC_139614.1, on the reverse strand, counting down.
CTGAAAGGTGGGAGCAACTAGATCTGCTTATCTTATAAGAAATTGCTTAGAAGGTTGTCTGCACAGTTTGCTCCAACTTTACTTCTAGGAAGGAGAGTATCTTACTTTAAAATAAAATAAAATTAAACGCTGCAGGCACGGATCATGCTGTCTATAAAAAGCTATGTGGAATTGCCTTCTGTTCTTCCCAATCCATGGTAAGATGAACAAGAGGGACGTCCACTCGAAACCATTCCTTAGTAGCAGTTTGTTGGCAGGGTAACCAGCTACAAAGCTTGGAAGAAGTGATGAAGTTAGCCAAGTGGTTCAGTGCCACCGTCAACCATGATGTAGGTGGAAGAATGACTGGAACTCATCCCTCCTTCTGAACTATGACTTTTTGCAAGGGTCAAGCTTCTGAACAGCAGAAGGAATACCGAATGCAAACTTCCCCATCTGCACCTGTTCACTGTAATTCTTGAACTACACAAAACATGTGGTGGTGGGCGAGAATGCATTTTGCATATTGCGTCTGTCACTGAAATTGTGCATTGCATGTTTTGCATATCGGAAAGAGAAAATTAACTCTGTAAATGTATGCACTGCCTAAATGGCTTTAAGATGACATACCAGATCCAAAATAAAAGTCATTTAGAGAGGGTAGCCGCCAAGCTATGCTGAGGACTCAACCTCCGCTACGAGAACTCAGCAGGCCCATTAAGTAAAATTAAGTTGTTTCAGAAGAAAAATGACTCTGATCAACATATGTTGATGATAAATATAGGAACAGTGACAGCTGTAAGACTTCAAAGTACATCTTCCCTTCACAAGCATATTCATTTGCATTGCCCCATATCCCGGTCCCTTTCAATAAATTCAATCTGTAAGCCACCAAGTTCAAACAGCTGCTCTCCAACAAGAACTACAGATATTTCTGCCACCGGATCAAAATGGTCTGCATCATTTTACTAGGCGAATAAGTTACAATTCGCTGCAGAATTAAATTAAAATACTTCAATTGCATCTTGCTTCTGTTTGGTTGCCAATCAGGCTCTCATTTCATGTCAGGCCTGAGTGATGCAAGGGGGAGGATGAAGAAAGATTATTAATTTGCCACATGGCAGGTACTTTAGGTGAGCAGATTAGGAGAAGTGTGGTGCAGCAGCAACTGGGCCAAAATAGGGGTATATTGTATTTAGATACAATAAATTCACCACAGTAATTGGCAACTAAAAATACTCATATAGGAGAATAGTTAGTCCACTGGGAATGGTGAATTATTTAAATGTCATTTTATTCAAATGATCAATTTGGGGGGGGGGGGATAAAGAAGAAGAAGTTGTCCTCAATTCATAGGACAGAGTTCCCACCTTCAGTGGAGTTACACGATTCAACCATTTTGCTCATGAAAAAAATAAAGTAAGAATCCAGCCAACTTCTGAGCCAGCCAAAAGGTGTTCTGGTGTCTGCCAGCTCTACAATTCTTTGACGAGCGTAGCCACCTTTCCATTACCAAAAATAAACACTGCTGGGAACTGGGAATTCCCTTTTTAATTCCAGTTACTAGAACAAAGCATTACTCGCAGTCTAAAATTAGCTCATTTAAAGAAACAAGGTTTGGTCATCCAATACTTTCTTTCTTTATGCAATGGCACTTCCATACTTTTGCTTTTCCAATGGTCACTAACTACCAAAAGCGTTACCTTCGTTGCTCTGTTAAAATTCCAACCATTCCCATTAACTGGCTTCAACTTCTGTGTTTTTGACCATGTCTTCTGTTTTTTAATCAGCCTGCACTCTTTCATTTGTACAGCAAATCCCACCACTATTCCCAGTCTCCAGACCAAGGTGTGTACAGTGGGCACCACCCAGTAGTAAGAGGTAGAGAGCTTGGGTGGTACAAGATAAGTGGCGCTGGGAAACAAGAATAATGTGGCAAAATAATGTGCTTATTGAAAGACCACCCTCAAAAGGCAGTTTGGCACTGGTCCTTTGCCTTTCCAGCATGTGCATGAGCAATACAAATAAAGCAAAACAAGGATGACATGAAAACTATGTTGTCCCACTACCTTGGTTAGAATTTGATACGGTCATTGAAGAAGCCCCAGAGGGTGAGAGAAGAGTTTTATCCTACTCTTGCTCAATAGCCTTGATATAATCTTAGTGAGTCCAATGTATGTATTGATTTAAGGCACGACTGAGGCTTCTTATGTAAGGGAATCTTAGTACTAGCATGTTTAGGAGTTTTAGTGTTGACTTTCATTTTAAAGGACTAAAAATATGGGACACCACAGCAATACTTTGACACATGGTATTTTTGACAAATTGTACATCGAAGCTTATGCAACTACCATGCATGGAAGTTGGGCCTGGCAACTTGTTCCAATAATTCTCTGCTAATTCTGTTTTAATTTCTGTTTGGAACATTATGCATCTGTTTCAAAGGATTTCAAAGGTTAACTTGCAAATGGAAATTCGCTGCCAACGACAATTGCTGAACTACTCTCTGTACTACATGGAGGATGTAATATTGGTCAAACAGAACTGAGCTCTAGTAATTACCTAGAAGCAGTTCCCCTCAATTTAATTGCGGTGCATGGAGGCATGAGAACTTGCTGTCAATGTAAGAAAATGTGGGACCATCCTGAGGATGCTTCAGCAAAGTTAAAACAGTACTTGAGCATGAATGAGATGGACTTAGCACACAAGATCCCAATAATAACAGTCCCAATGGTTCACACAAAAAAGACATGCACGGTTGTCTTCAATGTCAATACCTTCTGTTTCAGAAGCAGGATGTCTCTGGCTACCAGTTACTGAGAAGCACAATCGAGGAGAGTGCTGTTGCACTCATGCCCTGCTTACAGATTTCCCATATGGCTGGCCACTTTGAGAACAAGATGCTGGACAAGATAAGCCAAGGTCTCAGCAGGACTCTTCTTCTGTGCTTATCAATAAGGGTTAACATTAGACCTCATCAGGCCATTACTTGCCTGAAGAGGGGAAGCATGATCAAAAAGGCTGCAGTTCCTCACATTGAGCTCTGTCCCCATAGGTGTGCAGCTATTCCCACCCACATCTATGCTGGGCATAACCTCTGAAGCAGGGTGCTTGCTCTACCTTGTTGTTGTTGTTTAGTCGTGTCTGACTCTTCGTGACCCCATGGACCAGAGCACGCCAGGCACTCCTGTCTTCCACTGCCTCCCGCATTGCTCTACCTAGGGAGCCTAGAATCCTGGCCATTTAGGCTTCTTAATCATGCAGGCTTCCTGCTTCGGAAGTCGTGTCCAACATGGCAATGGTGGGGAGCAATATGAGCCATGTGACGGGGCAGGGATAAACATGGGCCTCCTGCTGCCATTTTCTTTATACTTGGCCTCTTCACATGTGTTACACCCCAAGAGGGCTATTCCAAAGCTATAAAGCAATGCACACTTTCCTGACAGCAAGTCTCACTGAATTCAGTGGGGCTGACTTCTGAGTTGCTATGCACTGGGATGTCCAGTCTCTCTGCCCCAAAAGAGAAAGGCAGAATCAGTTTTTGTCTAGGATGCCCCCTTCATTTCCAATTGCAACGACAATTTACACCTGCTGCATTTATGGACACCTGCGTAAGTCAACAAACCACAATTCAAATAAATAGCACTGCATAAAAGGTCTGGACAACCCTTGGGCAAGTTTGTGGTTACTTTGAAACCCAGTTATATTTCCTGTTATGGTCCCCCATACCCGTTCGATACACTTCCTTGGGGGTTCTTTAGCATCTGAACAAGAGGGTAAAGATTTCACCTTGGACCTTGATCCCTACTGAGTTCAGAATGGAATTTTTCCATTCTTCACAGCCAGAGGTATTGAGTGCTGCCTTTGAAAAATTCATATTTGTCACAATTAGCACTTTCAGAATGCAGCAGTTTGTCATAATACCACGTCTCCCACAGTCAGAGTAATTTACAGAGGGTGTTTTCCAAAGGGAAACATGGGAATTTGTATTTCGGCGTCATCAAAAGTACATTGTTATTTCTGAGTAACGGTGCTGGGAAGGGGAGATTGCCCCAGTGTGCTGTCCTATTTTTAGGGCATGAATGAAGCACTCCGATTACTGGACTGCTTTTCTTTAAAATTCTACCTTGTGGGCAGGAACACAGTCTGCAGGAATCTCTCTTCTTTATAATAAGAGAAAGAACTACCATTGGACCTATTAAAGTCAGACTTTCTATTCCATTTTTCAAAAAATGAAATAAAAAATGTAGGCTTGTACAATTTCTCTGCTCTGGGAGAGAAACTTGAAAGCAGCTTACTCCCATTCGCTACCTGCTAACAAGCATTTAAGGAGACCCGTCTTGCATTCCCATCATGAAGAGAGAGGTCGCTCTGAGCACCTGTCTCCCATCTAATTAAGAAGCTGGAATTGAACTTCAAGTCAAAACTACAGACGTGTCTGGTACCAATCTGGTCCTCGGATTCCTTTCACAGTCTGGGGTTGTTGTTTTCAAAGGGAACTAGTGACTTGACTCCTCTATACAAAGTGCCAATAGGATCAGTCTATGCATTCAGACAGTGAAAGCGTGTTTCACATGACAAGCCCATCGTGTGTTATGCTTGCTGTCTGGAGAAATCTCCACAATGAAGACTGAAAGCCTGAGCAGTCACCCAAACTGGGGAGAAAAGCCGTCTTCAAATCTCTAAAGGGTTGTCATCTTGAAGATGGAGCAGGTTTCTTTGCTCCTGCTCTGGAGGACTTGAACCAATGGATTCAAGCTACAAGAAAGGAGATTCCGACTAAACATCAGGAAGAACTTTCTGACAGTAAGAACGGTTCAACAGTGGAACAGGAGCTGGTGGACTCTGCTTCATCTAAGTGTTTTTTTAAGCACAGACTGAATTGCCATCTGTCATGGATGCTTTACTTGAGATTCCTGCATTGCAGGGGGTTGGACTACATGACCCTCTGGGGTCCCTTCCAACTCTACAATTCTATAATTCCAAGTATGGAGTGGGTGGGATTGTGGGAGACGGAATAAATATCTTGTTTCCTGGACACATTTGCCATGCGCTCACCTTAACTTGTGCATGGGAAAAAGCAAAGTAGATCCTGCAAGTTTGAGGTTCACCCACTACTGATGAAGACAGGACTGAGCTAGCTGGGACAATGGACTGACTCAATCTAAGGGAGCTTCCTACGTTTTTTTAAAAAAATGGAAGAAACAGACGAAAGGCCTTTCTCAGTTGTGGCCCCTGTTCTCTGGAAATTACTTGATTCGGCAGACCCATATGGGATCAGGTATGGTTTTTCTGGCCCTACTGGGTTTTGTATTCACTTTATCAACCACTTGTTTGCTTCTATCCATTTATGGGGTTAAAAAACCCAGCCTATAAATATTCTTAGTAAATGCATTTAAGAATCTATAGGCTCCCAGTTGGCTCACACAGTCTCCTGGTAGAAAGGGTCGGTTGGAAGAACCTATATTAGGCTTATGTGCACTCTGTCATGCGTGTGCACACCTGCCTTGAATGGCACCTGTACATAGCTGTCAACCTTCCCTTTTTTTGCGGGAAATTCCCTTATTCCAGCGTGATTTCCCGCTGCTTCCCGCTGCTATCCCGGATTGTTAGATATCCCGTAGACTGTACCCGGGACAGGTGAGGCTGCTGATCCCTTATTTTCGAGGCTGCTGATCTCTTATTTTCAAATCTGAAAGTTGACAGCTATGCACCTATACATGAACCCAGCCTGTGCTATCTCCCCCCTCCCCTATTGCATAAGAAGGACCGGCATTCACAGGTGTAATGTGTGTAGGTTCTAATCACAACCAGTGCTCTTCATTCAGGGTGCAAAGGAGTTCAGAATTTGACCCACTACCCAACTTTCTAGGGTCTCTACACTCTGGGGAACTATGAATTCAGGCATCAGTCTCTTGAGAATAACATCTTTCCCCCAACACCAACAAACATATACAAGAAAAGAAATAGCAAGAGTTACTGCGCCAAGTCTAAAATTAACAGCATGCCACATTATTTTTATAAAGATATATTTAAATGCAACATTCAGACACTGTGACTAATGCAACCTTTCGGAAATGGGATGAAATTTAATTCGTCATAACTTCCTCCTGTATTCCGAGAGGAAATCACAGAGGAATTCCAAATAGGGACAATCACCTGTAGAGAACCTAAGAGGCTCCTGAAAAATATTTTAGAGAGCAGAGATAAGCTTCAGGTTGAGAGGTACATCTAAGGAATGTAGCATTTACTTAAGAATGGGGAAAAGTTGCGAAGTAGAACAAGATTAATATTGTAGAGAGATTAATAGGGCAATCCTATACATACCCACTTAAAGGTAAATCCCATTGTGCTCAGTGGTGCATACTCACAGGAAAATGTGCATAGGATTGCAGCCCAATAAGGACATTTGCCAATTGTCCAATACAATTAAGGACTTTTTTAAAAGGTTGCAAAGGAAGCACTTCAAATTCGGAGAATCCAAAATGTTTTTTGTTGGTTTGTTTCCGGCTCCTTATTTCAGTCCTCAGGCATGGCATAAGCTAATTCAGGTTTTCCTACACTACTTCTAGAAAGGCTACTTGCAAGCCTAACCATGTCATACTGAATTCACTGGAGCTTACACCAAGGTGAGAGGCTTTAGGATTGCATCTTAAATTATTATTAGTCTTGGTTTCACTCTCTAGAATTAAGGGAGGGAGGAAGGACAGTTCGCGCCCCTCTTCTCTTCCACAGAACATGAACTGTCTCCATGCTATGTAATGTTCGGTACATACAACACAAGAATGCCAAGCCAGACACACTAAAGACCCAGGCTTACATACGGGAGAAGTAAACTCTGGAGAGTTGGTGTGGCTTGCTCCCAAGTAAGCATGCACAGGACTGAAGGCTTACGTTTTACAAGGGCCAAATGTAGGTATCAAATTAGCTGAACAGCTTGATGACCAAAGTAGGGGGAAGAGTCTTCCGGACTTCCCAGGAAAAAGAGAAGGAACAGAAGTTCAAGATGTAGCACTCAAAACACTGGAATATCATCCAGTTCAGTTCATACTAACTCTGTACCTTCCGTGCCTAAATTAACTTTCACCTCTCTTCTTACAACTCAAACATAAAAGAGGAGGGGGCTCCTGCAGCCTTAATAGCTGTGTAAAGGTAAAGGTAAAGGGACCCCTGACCATTAGGTCCAGTCATGGCCGACTCTGGGGTTGCGGTGCTCATCTCGCTTTATTGGCCGAGGGAGCCGGCGTACAGCTTCTGGGTCATGTGGCCAGCATGACTAAGCCGCTTCTGGTGAACCAGAGCAGCACACGGAAACGCCGTTTACCTTCCCGCCGGAGCGGTACCTATTTATCTACTTGCACTTATGGCGTGCTTTCGACTTGCTAGGTTGGCAGGTGCAGGGACCGAGCAACGGGAGCTCACCCCGCTGCACGGATTCGAACCGCCGACCTTCTGATCGGCAAGTCCTAGGCTCTGTGGTTTAACACACAGCGCCACCCGCATCCCAATAGCTGTGTAGAAGAGAGGATTTCATTATGGCAAGCTACACCTGCCCAAATCCTCTCTTTTACACACTTATGGAAGCCGTAAGGGCCTTGTCGCCTTGTCTTCTTTTTCTCATATCCTGGTTAAAAGGGCTAAAAACAAAAAAAAAAGGTCACTGAGAAAGCTTTTGTATTTTCAGAACCACCCCCATCGCTTCTTAGTGAAGCCTCAATACAAGGCGAAATTCTAGGCCACTTAAAGCTGTAATGGCTTAAGAGTAAGCCATATTTTAAGTAAATCACAGAAATGCATAGGACCAAATTCAAATGTATAGAACCAAATACAAATCATCAAGAATAAATTGCATTAGGTTGCACCCTCAGAGACCGTTGCTGACATCTCCCCCTTTATTACCTAAAGAGTAAATCCTATAGGAAAAAAGTGAGATTTACTTCCATGTAAATGTGTTTAGGATTAGGCTGGAATGCTTACTTACAAGTAAATCTCATGGGTATTGATGACACTTGCCTTTAATGAACTAGGTGCTGATTTGTAGGTCTAGCTCCACTCAGATGATCACCCATGTACAGTCACAAATCTCAAGCAAGAGGGCAGAGTGGGATAGCCACTGGCACATCCTGCTCCTATCATTTGGTTATTTGAACAGACTATACAGATACAGGATTCTCCACATCAACACAAAACCTGCATTTGCAGGGGGCCCAACTGCAAGCAAAAAGCTTATATGTTTGTATGGCCCATTCATGTGAACACACCTTACCATGCAGACGATGGAGCAGGATCTGCCACCCAGATCCCATTCTGCCCCTCCTATGCATGGTCATTCGACGCGGCTAGCCACATGAACAGAATTTAAGAACATAAAAAGAAATCCTGCCACATTCTTCCCCCAAACATCCTCCATTACAATCTTGACTAAAACAACAGTCTGCTCACAGATACTTAATACCATGTGCTTGCTCAGAAAGAGAGAGATATATATTCCCATGTTCACCCTTGAATATCCAGTAGGAGGAAGTGTTCTGTGTATTCCAAAAGCTTACAAACACCATGGTAAACCTTGCTTGGTCCTAAGAAAGTTATTATCTCACTCGTTCTCTGAATTCTGAAAGTGTATCATCCAATTAACACTACCAGAGGATTTTCTTTTTTTAAAAGAAAACAACAACAGAAGAGCTGATGGGAAACATACACAAAATGACTTTCACTTGTTTCAATAAATGGTAGAAAACATTTCAAAGAAATCCAGGACATTCTGAAGTCCAAAGGATATACACTGTATGTGCAGGGGAAAAGGAAAGAGAGATAAAACAGGAAGTAAACACACCTATATGCGTTTGCGCCATTACATCAGCTAGCCTATGTGCAGCGCCGCTGCCGCCACTTTGCGTTGAAGATGAAGATGTTGTAGATGTGGTAGAGCCATGGATGGCTTGGCTGATCCAGTGTTCCATATTTATACTCCCTTGGCTTGACGTTGGAGTTCCCTGTGAATCGCCCTGTACAGAGCCTTCGTCTTCTGAACCAGATGAGGTATCTAAGATTGCAAAAAGGTGACAAAAGCTTTAATGGGAAGACAATGAACATGGAGACAAAGTGGCACAGTCTGAGGCACAGTAGTTCTCCCCCCCCCAAACAAAAAACCGTGATAAATTGAAAGCAGTAGTATAGACAGTTGAATTGAACATAGTCATAGTTTCATGCAACACGTTTCACTATGTGTTTTGTTAGAAGAAGACGAATACTGGAGAATTGACAGAGAGGAAGATCTGTCAAAATAAGGCTATGTTTACCCTTTTAGTCATCTGAAGCACAAGTGTTTCTCTACCCAAGAAGTACACTTTACTTTCAAAAGTAGTCATATTTTTGGGGGGGCAGGCGGGCGGGGAGGCCACAAGGCTGGCCGAAGTATAATTGGAGAGGGGTAACAGCAGCAAGAAAGGCAATGTTTGGGAGGGAACTGCACCCTTAAAGCCTCCCCTTTCAACTAAAAAGTTGTCATTTCAGCCCAGTTTAAATGTAAAAACTGTGCACATTAGTCTGATGCTCAGGTGCTGAAGGCTTGGCAGAATGAAGATCCAGACCTATGCCCACAGACCTGGCTGCAGTTAAATCCCAATAAATTCAGTGAGGTTTATGTTCATTCAACTTCTTGGCTACAAGGACATTTTAGTAAAGGTAAAGGTAAAGGTACCCCTGACCATTAGGTCCAGTCGTGGCCGAGTCTGGGGTTGCGGCACTCATCTTGCTTTATTAGCCAAGGGAGCCGGTGTACAGCTTCCGGGTCATGTGGCCAGCATGACTAAGCCGCTTCTGGAGAACCAGAGCAGCGCATGGAAACACCGTTTACCTTCCCGCCGGAGCGGTACCTATTTATCTACTTGCACTTTGATGTGCTTTCGAACTGCTAGGTTGGCAGGAGCAGGGAGTGAGCAACGGAGCTCACCCCATCATGGGGATTTGAACCGCCGACCTTCTGATTGGCAAGCCCTAGGCTCTGTGGTTTAATCCAAGGACATTTTTGACTTATGTTGTCCTGTAGGCCCTGTGCACCACAACGGAAGAGGCCCTTCTTTGAAATGATTTCCCTTGGAAGTGGGATTCAAAGCCGTGCCCCATCTGTGCATCTTAATAGGTGGGGTTGCTCAGACGTGCACAAAAAGCCAGGTTGATTTGGGCTCCAATTATCGATATAATACTGTCCAAAACCAGTCTGAAGTCCATATTGTTTTTGACCTGGCAAAGCCTTTTACGGCTGGGTAAAATATCGTCCAAAACCAAGTCCTTATCATGATATCAGTTTCATAATTTTTGACCTGGCAATGCATTGCGAATCATGGTGTGTGTGCGCTTGCCATGCAAAAATCACAACATGGGAAAAACCATGAAGCCAGCCAGTGCCTCTGCACAGCAGGCGATATATTGCGATGTTGAAAACCAGATCTTGTCCAGCCCTAGCTCCAATCCTATACAAACATACTTGGAAGTTAGTCCCATTCATCACAAAACTACTTATTTACAAATAAACATGAACCTATCACACTGTTTCTAAGTGGGGCCGGAACTACTGCCAATCTGAGGCTGTCCCACAACCCTACTTTTAAAATGCATCCAATTGTGGTACTATCATATTAAATTAATGCTAACTTGCAATTAGGAAACTGCTAAAAAAAAAAAAAGCTTTAAAATTTCACGTTAATGGATGTTGTGTTAGTTTCTTACCTGGAGGTGTGTAGGCGTCCATCGATGTTTGCACCACCAATGAACGTCGCTTGGACGGCATAGGCACTGCCATCTTCCTTTCTTTATGTTTTGCAAGAGCTGCCTGGACTGCTTCTGTATGAACATCTGGAATGAAAACCTAAATATCAGTTTGGAATGCCAGCAGGACACAGGCAACTTTGACCGTGTAAATTCCTTAGTCAGAGACATACTTATGCACCCTTCAAAACATTGCTTCACAGGTATTTGTTTTTCAGCTGTTATTTTAAAAAAAAAAAGTACACATTTTTAAACTGTTTTTACATTTGTAATTGTTTATATATGCTTTACTGAACTGTATGTTGCTTCAAGATGCCTCACATCTTCATAAAGGAAATAACAATAATAATCAGGAGGAAGATGAGGAGAAACCCAATTTTGCAGGGGTTCTCAGAGAAATAAAGCAGGAAGGCATGTATTGGACTAATGCTAAAATGTGTTACAATAATACTAAAAACACGCTTTGTGAAACAAGTTCCAGTGCTAAGAATGGTTTATTGTATGGAAAAAGCTGAGAGCTACAGTGCAGAGAACATGCTTTACATGTTGATTATAACCTTTTCAGTTTGATGTCTCTCTGGTTGCTAGTTGGCTGCTAGCTTCATTTGGTGGTTCTTCATTAGTTTTTTGCTATTATTTGGACTGGGTTTTTTAACTGTTTTATTGTTTTTAGTGTATTGTAAACTATTCTGAAGTAACTTTTTGTAATCTAAAGCAGTATACAAATCTAAGAAAGAAAGAGACTTTGATCAGCAAATGCCGGAGCATAGTCATTCTCAACATATTTGCCTACAGAGCATCACTATATAGAAGGGATGAGGAAACTCTGGGGCTACAAATGCTTTCGGACTCCATTTCCCATGAGCCTCAGCCAGCATGGTGAATGGTCAGGGATGATGGGAGTTGTAGTCCAGCAACATCTGGAGAGCTGCAGGTAAGCCACCTCTACTATATAGGATTGGATTACTATATTGGATTACTGTCTCAACAAATCTTCAAACTCTACTCAGAGCTCAAAGAAGTGATGTTCCTTTATGAGGGCTGCTCCTCTTTCTTCTGGCAAATTCACAAGTTAGTTTTTCCCACTATAAGCTTGTCTTCCATTCTGAATTTCTGCCTGTCATGCAGCTGTTAAAGCACTGCCAGGGAGAAAAACAGGGGGTGTTAGCACTTCAACCCCAAACTGCATAGTTTAAGTTAGTCTGCCATCCAACTTGGAACTTATCTGGAAACAAAGCAAGACTAATCAGATGAAACGTTGCATTTCAGACTTAATGCATTTTGTACTAGCAACAGAAACAGCCCAAGGATATCAGAGAAGCCCCATCACTTGCTGATCTTAGAAATATATTTTGCCTTATTGAATTGCTTCATAAAATTCATGGGATTGGATAAAGATATAATTGTACTTAGCGGCCCACTGAAAGGTAGTGATGACTGACTTAAGACCCACTGATTTCAATGGATCTACTCAAAGTATGACTGTATCTGGGTCTAACCTATACATCTTTCGAGAAATAAAAGGGAGACTGGTTGGAAAGCATCTAAATGATCGAATTTTGAAGCCTGTGTTGGCTTTTATGCCATAAGTACAGAACACTTCTATAGTTGTATTAGCTAATAAAGACTCAAAATTAGATTACAGCGAGTAGAATGCATTTGTGAAATAGCCTTTAAGATTATAGTCATGTTTCAGACAGACAAGCTCTCTTTGAAGACAAGTTGCTTTTGCTGAGAGACAGCAAGTGGGCAGGAATATGAAAAGAATAAGGGAAAACAGACATGGATTATGTTTTTTTAACACATAAACATGGATTAAGAAAAGTATTTGTATCTTGTTTGTTGTTTAAAGGATAAATTTTGAACCAACTTCACTGATGGAGGGTATGAAAGTATATTTCTAGTGTAATGCAACAATGATAAGGATACTAAGTTTACTGGGGCAATAGCCCCAATGAAAACAAAACAAAACAAAAGCGTTTCTGAATAAATATAGTGAGGGTGAGCTTATAAAAGCCAGGATGCTGAACACATTACTTGGAAATAAGATCAACTGAAAGCAACTGTACTTAACTGTCAAGAAGCTTGTCTGAAATTCAGTGAACCAGCCCAAGTTAGGAAACGCCACAAAACAGAAGCCGCAATACTTAGCATTCAAGTAATATAAAATCTTGGCTTTAACCGTTTATGCTCTCAGAAAAAGAGCTCAAGACCATTAATGCCAAGTTTCCAGACTACTTAAAGTACACTTCCACATACAGTTTTCCTTATCGCATATTGAATTAATTGAATAGAAGCCATGCTGTCTTCTAATATACAAAAGTGCAGCTTGCTCAGTCTCAGGGTCCTAAAAAACAGGGAAAGGGGAGCTTTTTCCCACTCTGAGACTTGAAACATTGCTAACAATCTGGACTGGACAATGAGAGAGAGAGAGAGAGAGAGAGAGAGAGAGAGAGAGAGAGAGCCCAAACACCGGGGGGGGGGGATCCAGTACAGTGGTACCTCGGGTTACATACGCTTCAGGTTACATACGCTTCAGGTTACAGACTCTGCAACCCAGGAATAGTACCTCGGGTTAAGAACTTTGCTTCAGGATGAGAACAGAAATCGTGCTCCAGTGGCGCAGCAGCAGCGGGAGACTCCATTAGCTAAAGTGGTGCTTCAGGTTAAGAACAGTTTCAGGTTAAGAATGGACCTCCAGAACGAATTAAGTACTTAACCCGAGACACCACTGTATTAGTGTAATATAGGGTTAGCATTTATTTTCAATTCCACATAGGTTAAATCAGGGTGTTAATACTCTACCCCACAGGTACTGTTCTGCGGAAGAATTCAGAAATTTTATTTTTTTATCAGCAAAGCATTCTGCACCACCAACATCTAACCCCAAACCCTTGTTTATTGGGAAGTCAAATAAAATTCTAATTAATTCTTAGTAAATATGCTTAGGCCCATGGCCTACAATGGCCTATTGAACAGGCAGATAATAATGTATCTGCTCATTTTATCCAATGTATGTCCTTATTAACTTTTAAAAAGGATTTCAGGGCATTCCTTTGAAGACAAACCTTTGGCATACAAACTGTTGTTTTATATCTGCTGCTACAGTTCAAATTGTATTTTCTCTGTTCCTCAGTTTGAACACAGTACAGCTGCTTTTCAGGTGTTTTTCCCCCTAGGTTCCTTTATATTTTTTAAAAATAGGGTTGCTATTGTTTTGTGGGGGTTTCTTTGCTTCTCCTGCCTGCTTCTCTCTCTTCTTAAGAAAAGCCAGAACAGAAAAATATGATCCGCTAAATAAAACATAACCACTCTGCTGTATGCTAGCAGATATTACCCTTCCGTTTCCTTTCCTTTGATCTTCTTTCCCTTCTTGGTTGGTTGGCTCATACACTGGATTCAATTTGTGCTTCTTGCTATTCTTAGAGAATCAATATAAACAGTGCAAAATGAAGTGACAAGATTGGAAAGGCTAATTGCTTGACTTGTGCTGAGGATGACTGCGCAAGATTCATTACTCAACCTGTCAAGCATTTATTCTAGGTGGCCTGATAATAAATAGTAAAAGTTAGGAATGAAGTAGATGTGGCCACTACTACTACTACTACTACTACTACTACTACTACTACTATTAAGCCAATGCTTTGCATAGTTTTATCCTCACAACAACCTGGAGAGGTGGATCACATGAGTAATAGTGAGCACCTCAAGATCACCCACAAGGCTTCATGTGCAGAGGTTTAAGTGAGATCTCCCTAGTTGACGTTCAGGGCTCTCTCTGTCCTTGAGGTCAGATTCTATGCATTCATGTAGAATGCAGGATGCGGGTCAGATTTCAAGAGCCAAAAAGGGAGTGTGCGTGTGTGGAAAAAACTCTTCCCTGCATCCACTAATTAGCCCCTTCACCCATGAATGGCAGCCTCACTTGCTACTGGAACCCAGGTATGGACTATACAGGAACAAAGAAGATTCAGTTCCTCCAGCTCACATGTTTTTGGTCCTTAAACCAGACTCCCACTTCTATCCATATGAGTGCAGCGGTGGGTGGAAACGCTGAGTCTGTCTCTGTAAATGTCTAGTTATTTTTAATTCTGTCCAATACAAAAACATTTCCCATTTTATTTAACGCTCTTGCTCATTGGGGCAGCTTCACACCATTATTTATGTTACCAAAATTTCACTACAGTGGTACCTCAGGTTACATACGCTTCAGGTTACATACGCTTCAGGTTACAGACTCCACTAACCCAGAAATAGTGCTTCAGGTTAAGAACTTTGCTTCAGGATGAGAACAGAAATTGTGCTCTGGCGGTGCGGCGGTAGAAGGCCGCAGTTAGCTAAAGTGGTGCTTCAGGTTAAGAACAGTTTCAGGTTAAGAACGGACCTCCGGAACGAATTAATTACTTAATCTTTGGCCACAGGCACACTGCCAAACACATGGAGAGATTATGAAGTGAGCTTGTGGCGACCAGAACTTCTGACAACAAAGGAGGGTAATATTCTGCAGAGAATACAGGAAATGTGTCTCCTCATGTTCTACCAAAGCAGAAGTCCATTCAAGGATGAGGTCCACATCACTTGCAATATTTTGATGTTTTGCAAAAAGAGTGGTGTGTAAATTCTCTTCTAAATAAGTATTGTTATCTTTCTCTCTCATATCAAATCATATCATCTTGCAGTGCAGACACTGGATTGCAATGAAGATCTCTGCAGTGGTTAATAAGGCAGTCACATTCCCACCTGCCTGCAGCAAAGCTAGTTTCCAAACCTAACAACTCCTCTACTTCACAGAAGGAAATATAACTGCCTCAGAAGCATAAATAGCTTTATAACTTAATGATTCCTTGCAGGTTCTGCAACTTCCTAGATCCTGAGGAAACTGAACTTGCTCTCTTTAAGCATGGAACGAGTCTTCCTGTCTCTTATTGCGTACAATAAACAAGGCTTTCCCCTTTACAGAAAAGACTTCCATATCTTGGTAATTTCAGCACAGTTCTAGAGACACAGAAAAAAACCCTAATGCACTGTAGCCTGTAGGTGATTTATTACTTCCACCTTGGCTCACAGCACTGCATGCCTTTCTCAGTACAATCAAGTGTTACCTAGTAAATATTTAAAGTTTCCATGTTAGTAGGCCAAGATTCTTTCAACCTCCTTATGAAGCCTGCCGTGTGACGGCAAGGGAACGAGCCTATTCATCATATTGCTTGGGACTCCTATTCTTTTACTGCTTTAGCTAAAAAGTGTAAATTCATCCTGATTAATCTGGTGCAAATCAAATGTGGGACTTCTAAAGACATCAAGTTCAACCCTATGCATTTCACTAAATTATCTGTGATACATGTGTATCCTGTTTCTGCTTAAAGACCAGACCAGAGAAAGATATTCATCTCATTTTACCTTTTTGACGCGGAAATCCTTCTCCTGCCAGTACTGTTGGCTTATTTCTAGGTCTGCCAGCCCCAATTTTTAGTTGATTAACCACCTGTCTTTTAACTAATTAAACGTAACCACTTTGCACATTACCAAAACCCCTCTATATCGATTCTCTTTTTCCTGAGATATTGAGGATGCGTGCGTTAATTTACAATTTAGTCGCTGTCTGATTGAAAGGCTGCCTGCAATATTTCTTCCTCTTTCCCTTACTACAGAAATACACCAGAATTAAAATGGGGGGGGGGGGGACAAGCAAGTGTTTCCTTAACCCACATCGATCATGAGTGGTACTTAAAACTAGTCCCCATCAACTACATTACTAGTGTGCAATCTGATGCGCCATTAATGGAGAACAGGGGATAAAAGGCCCACACACAGGTGAATCATGGGGCAGGAAGGATGCTGTAAGATGGTCTGGCTTACTCCTTCCCTCAACCCACCCCAGAGATAGCAGCTGTACAACGAGGGCTAAACAGTGAAGTCCCTTCTTCCACATTGCTCACAGTTACGGACCAGCGGGGAGGCAAGGACTTGGCCTGCAGATCCCACCTGCAGATCCCACTTATGCTGGGCCCTAGGAAACATAAATATATGGCTCGTTAGGGAGCCCAAGGCCTACATTCCATTGCGGATGACTTTTGGGGGGGCCATCCACTTCCTCTCTCATACACACTGACATATACATTTACAGACCTAAACACACTTTGTCACATTCATTCATTCCCTGCCCCCCTCCCCACAGCAATTAGGACTGAAAACTTCTCAATGCTAATTGCTCCAGGAGCAAGATGTTCACGGAAATTGCAGCACGCAGGAAGGAGAGGGTTAACTCCTTCCCTCCCTCACTACCAAGATTATTAGCCAAAAGTGGAAGGCTCCCCCCTTTCCCCCGGTTTAATTGCCCCACAGGGCAGGGTGGTGTGGCACGGGCCAGATGGGGAGGCCCCACAGACCCCAGCTATCCTATGGGCTTGGGAAGGTTTACACACACACACAGACACACCATGCCCTATGAGAAATGGGAAGGGTCTCATGTTGTCATGGCAATACCTATCATTACTGTACTCTCAGCAGAGCTGAGTCTGCACCCTGCGCTCCTCACACAGGTAGCAGGGTTGCACCCTTAGCCAATTGCTCTTTTGATTAAGGCTTGCAGCCCTTTTCTACCCCTGCGTTATGTGTGCTTTATTTCTGCTCTGGGTATTCAGCTTTCAAAGAAGGCAGATATTGTTTGGGTGTCCCCCAGTTTGACAGCTGGCAAGAGCCTGATTTTTTTTTCCATGGAGAAGCCTAACATTCAATTCTGTTCCCAAATACATTATTTGGAGAGAGAAGCAGCACACTGGCAGAGGATCATGCAACCACCTCCATATATCTGGCAGTGCTTTATGGCTATTTTAATATCCTATATTACTTATAGAGAACTCATTCCCCCGAGTGCTAAATCCTTATGTAACAAGGACAGTACAGTCCAGAAAGAGATTTTTTTGGAGGGTGATCAGAGTTTGCGGGAACCCCAAGGTTTGCAGAAATGCAGAAGATGTTAAAAGATAAGGGGGAAGAGTAAAAACAGCCTAATTGAAGACTGAGCATGCTCAGTGGCCAGTGTGTGTGTGTGTGTGTGTGTGTGTGTGTGTGTGTGTGTGTGTCTATCCCTATCTTCTCTATCTCTATCTCTATCTCACCAAAGACTAGCTAGGCATCCCATGCTAACCATCTGGATTCTGGCTACTGACTTCAATTAAACCTACAAGACAGAATGTCCAAACAACCTATAAATGGTGATAGATTCATCTTTGCAAGTGACAATAATATTAATATTTATTATTCATTAATGATGAATTTAGGCAAATTCATCCTCCAAATATAAGTAAGAATCTAATACATATTTGATTGTTATGGGTTAAGTGAAACCTTACTTGGCCCGCTGACATTGCTTGCTAGAGAAATCGCGGATGCGCTTAGTGAGAATTGCTGGGAATGCTCAGATTTTAGGTATTATGACTATATAATTAATTTTGGTGCCAAGTGTCTATTAGCAACAGGATAATGACACGTGCTAATTGGTAGTGACAGGTGATAAAGCAGTTAATGTGCTATGATCAAAGCGGCTGAATTATAGGATTTGTACCCTCTTGTGTCTTCAGGGTCATTAGCCTACTGTTATCAAGTAGTGAGGTGGCTGGCAGTGCCAGGGAAATTGATATGCTGATGCCATTAACAATCAATCCCTGAGAAAAGGGGGCCCACCCAGGGTACAGTCATTTATTTTGGATGTGGTTACTGTTCTTCCTTTCTGGGGAGACATTGCTGCTATGCCATGCATTCCTTTGCCTGGGCTGCCAACATTTTTACCAGCCCAATTATATTGGGTCTGTGACTATGGCTTGAACGGCAGAGATCAATTTATCTCCTTGCCAAGAAAAGCTCCACCTACTGGTTTTTACAGAATAAGCTGCTGTAAAAGACACAGGAACAGAATCAGGCTGTTACTTCTGGTTAGTTGGCAACACTATATTTTGCTTACTTCTGTGACCAAGAGTAGCAGTGCAATCCTATAGGTATCTGCAAGTCGCACTGAGTTCAGTAGGGCTTACTCTCCCTATACCTTATAAGTGGGTATATGCTTGCAGGGCTCCAAGCATATACCCACTCACTGAACCCAATGGGACCAACTTCTGAGAAGACGTGGAACTATAAAGGCTGCAAATTCTGTGGTCAGTGGAGTTCTAGATCCCTCTTTTGTCAATTGTCAAAAAAAACGAAGGAACCGAAGCTTGAATCTGTGGAAAGAACGTACACAAGTGCCATCGGAAGTCACAAACTAGAAATATCCTCTTTTGAGCTAAAAGAGCGCCAATAATCTCTTGATGTTTTCTCCCCAGCTTCAGACTTCCAGGCTACAACTCGAAGAAGACTTGCTAGAGAGCAATGTCTATAGAAACCAGTGGGGTTTTATTTCTGAGCAAATACGATTAAGATCATGCAAGCCAACTCTGTCTTCCTATGTACGAAGCAGCAGCTTGTGTTGCGCTTTGATAACGAACTACCAGCTTTTGCTGCAAGGAGCCACTGAGCGTGGGAAACAGCCCTTGGAACTCTTGCTTGTGGGTGTCACAAGGCAACAGCAGAGGCTCTGGGCCTGATATTTCAGCACAGGCAGAGGCTCTGGGCCTGATATTTCAGCACAGGCCACTGATGTCATCCACTCAGAGCTGCATTGTTATCTACATAGCAGCTCTGCACCTACACAGAACTGAAGTAGCAAACCTGGTGCTCTGCCACCTAATGACACTGTCACAAGATCCTCTACCCGTGCCTAACAATGCTCACTGGCAGAAAGTGGGAGTCTGCCAGCGAATTGCTGAATGTAGGAGTATCAAGCTCTACTAGTCCCCAGCCTCCCGTCTCTCTGCTGTCCCTGTTAAATTTATTTATTTATTTATTTATGGCTATTAGCCCATAAATGTCCCTGTTAAATCTGTACCCTTTCAGCCAAGATGGGATGTGCTGCCCAAACATCAGAAGCAATGTTTCATCAACTTTACTCCTCCCTAAGATAAGGAAGGGAATTCTAACTCTGTGCAAGACTTTGCTACATTATGCAGGGGGTGGGTTAGATTAGAGCTGGGCAGTGGGGAGCAGGGTAAGAGACAGATTAGGATCTACTGGTAGATTTCCGGGTGATCTGTGGTAGATTGGCACTACCTACCCATTGTTTGGGACGCGGGTGGCGCTATGGGTTAAACCACAGAGCCTAGGACTTGCCGATCAGAAGGTTGGTGGTTCGAATCCCTGCGACGGGGTGAGCTCCCGTTGCTCGGTCCCTGCTCCTGCCAACCTAGCAGTTCGAAAGCACGTCAAAGTGCAAGTAGAAAAATAGGTACCACTCCAGTGGGAAGGTAAATGGCGTTTCCATGTGCTGCTCTGGTTCGCCAGAAGCGGCTTAGTCATGCTGGCCACATGACCTGGAACCTGTACGCCGGCTCCCTCGGCCAGTAAAGCGAGATGAGCGCTGCAACCCCAGAGTCGGTCACGACTGGACCTAACCCATTGCTTAACTATAGCAACAGCAAAACTCTTTCCTACCTAAATGAGGCAGCTTAAGTGAAGAAAGGCAAACCAAACCTCAGTTCAGATCTCATGGGGGGGGGGGGAATCATCAGCTTATAATGGGTTCAGAGGACACCCTGGTCTTTAATTCTAACTGTATGTCTTTTGCACTTGGTTCTGATTGGTAGAACTTGGGTAAAAAGGTAAAGGGACCCCTGACCATTAGGTCCAGTCGTGGCCAACTCTTGGGTTGCGGCGCTCTTCTCGCTTTATTGGCCGAGGGAGGAGGCGTACAGCTTCCGGGTTATGTGGCCAGCATGACTAAGCCACTTCTGGCAAACCAGAGCAGTGCACGGAAATGCCGTTTACCTTCCCGCCAGAGCGGTACCTACTTATCTACTTGCACTTTGATGTGCTTTCGAACTGCTAGGTTGGCAGGAGCAGGGACTGAGCAACGGGAGCTCACCCCGTCGCGTGGATTCGAACCGCTGACCTTCTGATCGGCAAGCCCAAGAGGCTCAGTGGTTTAACCCACAGCGCCACCTGCATCCCTTAGAACTTGGATAGGACTTTGGAAAAACAAAGTAGATCCAGCAAGTTGGAAGCCCACCCTGGATGGGAAGACCTCCACAGTCCCTTCCATGGTTCTATGGTTCTACATGCTCTGCATGCAAAAGGTTCCAGGTTAAGGCTTGGCATCACAAGATAAAAAAATACCAATTAGGTGGGAAAGAAGAATGTCTACATACTTGACAGAGACTGATAATTTTATGCATGGAGCGGCAACAACATCATGAAAAAGGCTGCTTTCTGCTTATATGCTATGCAATGATGTAATCTGGGAATCTTGGGATTTGGGGGGCAAATAAAATGGGAAGAAAAATATGTATGCACTTATTTCCCCCCCCCAGCAGTGGTTAAATATTAACATGGTTAATATGATGCCGATTTATTTAAGCAGAGAGGCTCTTTCTCAGTCTGACACTTCTGTAGGTTTTCCACATACCTGATCGATAGCGCTCATCACGTGACCCTGAGGACCTGCGTCGGTGGTATCGAGAGGAGGAGGAAGGGGTAATGGGAGTTCGGCGTTCTTGTGGCAGTGCCTGATCCACGCCTGCATTTGAGGGAGGAAGAGGGGTGAAATTAGACTTCGTTGCATTATGTACACTTTTATTTTTATTAACAGCCTGCCCAGCAATAAGGACTGTGCAAATCAGACAAATAACTATTATGTTATTATTATTTTATAATACTATTGATACTTGATGTTTTCAGTACTAGGATTTAGGTACATGGGTGCAGCCCCTGAAATTCATCTACTTCGATCAGCTGCAGTTGTTTATATATAAAAAAAATACTACTACCCATTTTTTAAAAAAAAAATCATAGCCGTTTACAACAGTTATACATTGAGGCAGAACGATCAATCCCAACTCTTAACTCTGGAGGTCATATTTTATCTGGTGTACAGTATTCACAGGCAGAGATCTGACGTATGACGCAGGGAGAATTATGCTAGAGGGACCCCCCCCCAAATATATATATATATATATATAAAGAATGCATGTGCAACCTGCTGGTGCAAAGGTTCAAGTGCAATGTAAATTGTTCCAAGTGCCAGAGTAAATTGCAGTAGACTGGTGCAACACATGCAGATTAGCTGAAAATCACAATACAATATATAAAGTCTTATGTGCCAAACAGACCAATGAGCTTGCATGCTACCCGTGGCGGCGCAAGAGCCATTGGGAAGCCACTGCCAATACTGGGCTATATGAAGGGTAGCCACTGTAGTGACCTCCAGAAGCTATTGGACACCCACCAACCTCAGCCAGCATGGCAAAGGCTCATGGATGATGGAAACTGTAGTCTAACAACATCTGGAGTGCAACCTGTTGGCTGTCCCTGAGATAGATAAATGAATAGTCTGACTTGGTATGATGCATTTTCCTACTGCTGGTGTGAGATTGTCTTGGGCTGCAGTAGCAGTAAATTTCCACAGGATTGGGTGGCAAATCAAACAAATCCAGATGTCTCAAGAAAGTGAGCTATGGAACTCGCTATGCAGTCACCAGTGCATGGAGACATCATCACCGAGCTTTTCCAAAACAAGAACTCCCCAGCTCTTTAGCTCAGCAACCCCCATCTGCTATCTCCAGATGTTACTGCCTCCCATTCGTTGATGGAAGACGGTTCTATATACAGGACCTACAAAGAGTCTTTATCCAGAATGTTTGATGTCTTGCACAGCGGCATTTGAGGAGAGACAACATTAAGGGCATGTGTCGTAGTAAGCAGGGAAAGGAAGGGTACGAAACACGTGGGATGCACACCACCCTGGCAAAGAGTTAAAAATAAATACTAGCTAATTGAAATAATCAGCTGAGCAGCTCTTTCCCAACAGCATCATGTGGCTGTGCTAGGAGCAGGCGACAGCTCTATTTTCGGTCGACAAATTAGATACTATGGCGATATGAACCACAGGGGACAAAAAAAGCAACTCCGGTTATTGAAATGTAGGTAGTCCATGCCGGCCGTGGTGAAAAAAGGGACGCTTCTAATACCCCGGTTGCACACCAAAGTATACTGCCTGAGTGCTACACCCCAACCTACTGTGAATTGCTGAAAACTTATCTACTTGCTGCAAAAAATATATATAATCTGATTTATAAGTAAAGGGGGTGTTAGTTCTTCTGCTTAAAGGCATACTAGCATTTTTAAATATTATACACTGGTGGGAAGGAACATACTCAGTGGTAGAATACCTGCCTTGCATGCAGAAGGACTTAGGTTCAGTCCCTGTCATCTCTAGGGATGAAACCTGGAACCGCTACCAGTCAATGTAGACATTACTGAGCTATAGGGACCCAACAGTCTGACTCAGTATAAAGCAGCTTCCTATGTTTCTAACTGAGGTGGTGGACTTGTAACCAGGAGCTCAACAGTTCTGCCTCATTGACCCAGCATCTCTCCTCCACTGAAAGTGTCCCTATTTTCAACTGGAGGTGCTGTCAGTTGTTGCTGTTTAGTCATTTAGTCATGTCCGACTCTTCGTGACCCCATGGACCAGAGCATGCCAGGCACTCCTGTCTTCCACTGCCTCCCGCAGTTTGGTCAAACTCATGCTGGTAGCTTCGAAGACACTATCCAACCATCTCATCCTCTGTCGTCCCCTTCTCCTTGTGCCCCCCATCTTTCCCAACATCAGGTTCTTTTCCAGGGAGTCTTCTCTTCTCATGAGGTGGCCAAAGTACTGGAGTCTCAGCTTCAGGATCTGTCCTTCCAGTGAGCACTCAGGGCTGATTTCCTTCAGAATGGATAGGTTTGATCTTCTTGCAGTCCATGGGACTCTCAAGAGTCTCCTCCAGCACCATAATTCAAAAGCATCAATTCTTTGGCGATCAGCCTTCTTTATGGTCCAGCTCTCACTTCCATACATCACTACTGGGAAAACCATAGCTTTAACTATAGCTTTAACTATATATGCTGTCAGTAGTACCAAACAAAATTGGCGGCAAACTTTTCTCCTTTGCATGCTGACATTCCTGTAAAACTGCATCTACAAAAATTAGTGCGATAAACATTTTCATTCTCGTTGGAATTGGTTCTTCTTCCTGTGTGCTTTTCTTTTAGTGGTCAGCATTTGGTTTTTGGTTTTTTCAAACGAGTGTCCACACACAAACATTTCTCTGGCTTATAGCTCTAAAATGGGAAATGTCTAATTCAATTTGCTGCCGTTATTAAAGGTCAAAATAGGACGCTGGATTCAAAAGCTCCTTTCTACATTCCCGCCTCCCCCCCCCCCCAAATTGGAGATATAAATATCGCTTCATGGCTTGTCCCTGATTTTTCCTTCAAACAATGGAAATGGAATGCAAACTGCTATTAGGCACTCAGCAGGGCAAGTCAGAGTCAACGCAAGGAAGGAAGAAAAAAAGAAGAAGTCTAAATTTCTCCGCCCAGGGTAATACAGAGCACAAAAACATGAAGCCTTCAGGATGCAGACAGAGACACAAAACTGCTGCAGAATATTAAATGCCAAGAAGTCAGTGGAGTGTTGCTATCAACAACAAGGCGGTGTTGAGGGAGGCATCGCTCACCTGCCTGGCACTGCGAACGCTGCAACCTGCTAAATTACATGGATGAGGTTTACAAAAGCAATATATTCTTATTTACAGGGCCAGGCGGTACATGGAATGTAAGGGCAACCTATGGACACAGAGGGCTTCCACCTGATACGCTCTGTACACGAGGCCCTACATGTCAGGCTATGTTTACATGGAGGAAAGGGAAAGCCTAGCAGGCGTTTGAGGAGCGAGTGTGCGCGAGAGTGGGGAGGACTTTCATTCCCCGCCACAGAGGACTACATTCTGCAAAGTCATGCAGTAATATCTCACTGGATCCTCTCCTGCTCTGTTTTCCATAGATCTCGCCGTGGTGGGAGCAAACCTAAGAAGGAACAAAGCAGGATCTCTCTCAGTGAGGACAGGAGATGGTGCGTCTTGAAGCTCTGTTAATCTGAGCAAACTGAGCTGCACTTGCTTGATATTTAGATGCCGGAGGGGGTGTACTTTTAAAATAGGATCAAAATGACTAAAATGAACGTACTGTATACATAAATAAATGCACATATTTAGCTTTGCACTTTGAATTGTGTCCAGAGTGAGACAATGCAAAAGGAATCCTATCCTGAATGCTCTATCTAATTTTGTTCCCCTTTGTCCATCTAAAAGCAACCTCAAAGACACTGGCAATGATAATGATTGCCCTAAGGCAACCTAGCGAGTTCAAGGCAAAGTGAACTGATGGCCTTTGGGTTCACATGCCTGAGTCTTAGCCACTGGTTCATCAAAAAGAGAGCTGTATAGCTTTACTATAAGCATCCCACCTTGTTAAAAAAAGGGAGGTGGGATCCTTGACTCATCATTGAATTGTAAGGAAGTTATAATTCTTCAGGTCTTAAGACAAAGGCTTTATTGTCCTTGACACCTTCCAACAAGAACGCAATGAAACAGTCAGCGCCTACAGCTGTTTGCAGTGTATGTTCTATGCTGAAAATACCATCAAAAGCTGGGCAACAGGGGAAGGAAGTTGGGGATCAAAACAGCCCCCCAAAGTTGCCAGCAAATGTAAAATTCAGACAGCAAGCTGTTTGAGCAGCTGTTTTGGCATGAGGTGGGACAGGGAGAGGGCAGATGACAGCGTGTCGTGTTGAGGAAGGATTTGTTTTATTGCCACGTTGGGGGGGGGGGGGTCATGGGTGCTGCCAATCCCAAAGGATCTGAGAATGGAGGAATAGCAAACCCATCATATAGACATTCATGTCTTCCTGCATCTTCATTCCTCTCCCCGCCCCCCGCCCCCCAAGCCAGTTCTTGGGTCAGAAGTTGTGTTTTGCAGCTGTCTTTGAGAAAGGGCTTTGTGATGTCATGCACAAATAAAACTCTTCATTTTCACCACTCAGTAACAGAAGCAGAAGTGCGGGTGTTCTTGCGGCCCAGCAAATAGCAACTGCTTTTGTATATTGGGTCCGCATGTGATCTGCACCAGAGACATGTGCTTCTTGTAAGGAAACAGGCGGTGTGTGTTACAGTTCTGGGACTTCAAGGGTGCCCTTTTATTATTTGACCTCTTCAACTAGCCACATCAAATATGTACCCCAAAGCCCTTAAAAAAAAATCAGATGAAATAATACCTTTCTTAATAGGCTTGTTAAAAAAACACACACATAGATATATAAAAAGATATGCATATATTTTTTGTGCTCACCAAAGCGAAAGTAAAAGAGAGGCCGGTTTGCCGCTGTGTTGTGTGGGGCTGTGCGCTCTCTAGCTGCTGCTTCCCGGATGTCACAGACCCCAATGTTGCTAGTGCGCAGCGTCCTTCTCGTGGCCCCTTCATTGTGCTGTAGTCTACACCGAACCGCAGCAGCTCCATTCGCCGCTGTAACAAGTTGAAAAAAACTAATTAAGTCACGTTTTAGTTTTTTTACATTTGTTACAGCAACGGATGGAGCTTCTGCCCCCATGCAGTGAAATGTGCGCACACACAAGCCCACACGCGGGCACACACACACATAAGTGTACACACCCCAGGCACATACAAACACTACAGTACGGAGCCACAGAATCAATTTCCCACTCTGCCAACATTGGTGTTTGTAATGTCAGCAAAGCAGCAGCAAGAGGACTGGATGCTGGGACAGTGGGGAACTGCCTTGTGGTTTTACTGTCAGTCTGGTGGGCACGTTTGTACCAAAGGGGGAAAGCATCCTACCCCAACCTTCCCGTCCACCCCCCCCCAAAAAATCTATGTGCTGAATTCAGCCACATCATTTTAAAGATAAACAAAAAAGTCTCTTCTGAAATGCGAGGTCAAATACCCAATGTTATCAATGCTTCCATTTCCCAAGGGATTATGGCGAACGAATGAATGATTAAAACAGGCCGCAGACCATGGCTCCAACCATTCTGCAACTCCACTTGCATTTAATGACAATTTGTCGGGGGGCGGGGGCGACAATTGCCCATTCTTATGAATCGAGGGTAAAGCGAGTCTCCCATCGTATGAAAACACCAATTTTGTCTGGAAAGGACTGGAGACACATATATAGGAACGAATAATAGTACAAACACATTAAAGAACTTCTGACTTAAGAAAAAACAGGCTGTAACTTTAACGTATGTTCATCTTGTTGGCACAACAAAAACAACATACTGTATACCCTCTGTCCTTTTCACATTTCCACAAAAGAGTGAACATTTGCTTCAACAGCATCCTTATAACCTTGTTTTATAAAGAACAAAGTTATAGCCTTTCTGGTTATGTATTTATGTATTAAAGTGTGTTAATAGTGTTGCTGAGCTCTCAAAAAACAGAGCAGTGATGAAGCAAGTTTTCCAGGGGCTGGGATCAGGGATTTAATACCCATCATTACAGTTCCTAATCTGTTCCCATGACTGGCAAAAGCAAATTAAATTAAATTATGCAGAGTGTTTAAAATGGCAGGATGATCTATGGAAAGAAGACAAAATTATGTTTGCATAAATTGAATAATATAAATAAGTGGTATAACTGAGTTTTCCTAGTGTATAATTTCTATTATCTTGGCACAGATTTCTTTTCTCTCAACACTGGACAACATATACAGTTCTGATTATACATCTGCGTGCACTTATGTACAAAACTTTTCAGTATTATTTCCAAGCTTGTACCTGCAGGATCAAGAGAACAAGGAGGAAAGGCTTGATTATTTCCACTTAAACTTAACTGCTAACTTTAATTTCTACATTATACTGAAGAAGAAGCCCTAACGCAACAAGATAATGAGAAACAGGCACTGGGCTTTGTATACTCTGTGTAGTGCAGAGATAGTAAACCTGTGGCCTCCAGATGTTGGAGTACAACTTCTATCAGCCCCTGCCAACCAAATCAAAAGTCGGAGTGAGGAGAGTTGGAGTCCAACAACATCTGAAGAATCAGAGGCTCCCTATTCCCCCTATTCCTGGTGTGCTAGCTTTTATTTCCTTTTTTTAAGGAGGTGTGGTGTCCACATGATTAATTTCTCCTCTCTAAACAAAATATATTCTACATTAAAAACTAGATGTCATGGAGAAGAGTTCTAGCTCAAACTAACCGTGTTTTCTATGTGGAGAGTTTTGATTTGATTTGAATTGGCGCTACATTTCATTATGTGAACCCCCATCCGCAGTACTAAGTTTCACCACCTCAGGTGAGAAGCAGGCATGAGTCTGACCCTGTTTCAGTCAGCCAACACGTTCAACTTGAACTTGGGCTCCCTGCCTGGAAGACCTGCTATTGGGTAACTACAACTTAATGATAGTAGCCACTCTTGTCTGTCTTAGCACCCTGTGGATTCAAAGCATGACCTGAACAGAACGCCCTGTGGTGCCACAGCCACAGCAAGTGAAAAAGCAGGGGGGTTGCTGAGTCTCCCCTCATGTCTCAACATATCATGAATCAAGGAGAAATTGCCAAAGGGAAAAGAAGCTTTTAATGATGGGGTGTTTAAAAATATTGGAAATTCGACCACAGTGACTCCATTGCAACAAGACTACATGTTCTGCCACTCCAGAACATGGGAACTGGATATTGTGTTTATATAGCTATATAGCTATATCTATATATTACATGACTCCCATTTT
Organism: Podarcis filfolensis; assembly: GCF_964270895.1. Taxonomy (NCBI): domain Eukaryota; kingdom Metazoa; phylum Chordata; class Lepidosauria; order Squamata; family Lacertidae; genus Podarcis; species Podarcis filfolensis. The sequence goes on along the minus strand of NC_139614.1, from coordinate 44,603,461 downwards.
AAAAAAAATATAAATAGAACTTATAACACACTTTCCTATATACATCCAATTATAATTTTCCCTGTCAGTTTGCATACTTTCCAGGAAATTTGCAGTAGTACACATGAGTGGAAGAGTCTGTACCCTAATGTATTTCACCCCCTTTTAAAGAGCATTTGGAATAACCCAGTTCAAGTTTATTAGGCCCGGGGAATGAAAATGTTAATGTGGTATGCTCTTTACTTGGCAACCTAGCCCCAAGCAAAGAAATCCCATTTATTTAAGAAGAAGAAATTATCATCATGGAGGATATGACCAACATTCCATCTAGCCCACCATACTGTCACTGATACTGGCTATCTGGATATCCCAGAGATGCAAGCCAAGATGGATATAGCCATCCCCATTCTTTTGCTGTCAGCATTTGCTAATATGAGGCATCTTGTCTCTGAAATGAAACTTGATGCCATCTAATTATGTTTTAAATAAGGGCAAGAACTTCTTATCCTTATCTCACAAAACGGTAGAGCCTGCCTCGTCAATTGTACAAGGTCATATACCGTTGCATCAGAGAACAGTCAGGAGAAAAAACAGAAGACCCCCCCAAAGTTGCATGATCTTGGTGCCAGAGTCATCCCAACTCCTTTTCATTTGTTGTATGCACGTCTATTAAAGTTTGCTTCACCCCAAAAGGATTATAGTTGTGGCCAACAGCCTTGCAACACTGGAGTGCCTAGGTATAAGCCACTTTAATCCTAATTGACTAGGATTTTGCTGCATGCATGATTCATTTCTGAATCCATTCCTGCTGGTGATCACTACTTCTGGGTTTCCACAAGTGAAATCTTAAATGGGGAGGGGATCCTTCTGCATATTTTATATGTTTATGTTCAGTGTTTGCCCTCTGGCTCAAGTGTTTATTCCTAAATAGTTTGCTTCTTTCGTTGTTTAAAGTTTACCAAAAGGAATTTAAAATCTCATCCAGTATGTGCACCAACCACTTAATTATACAAGGAGACGCACATTTCTACATAAGAATTGGCTGGTGGGGAAATCTACATCCATTGCATGACAGCGACAGGTTCCTTTGTGCCTCAGATAATCTCCCCCAAAGACACACATTAATATTCTGGCTTAATGATCAATACACACGACAGCTCCATGCATTGCTTGTACATTTCTACATACCTGGAGGTTGTGGCAAGTAGGCCCCAATTAATTTTGATCTCTTCTTTTCATAGCCCTTCTGCGTGATGTCACCTGCCAAGGAAAGAAAAGAGAAATCAATAAGAGCTTGAATGAAGACACAGCCTGGCTGCTTAAGCTGAGGTACCATACACTTTGCCACTGTTTGTCTTGATGATTGTAATGAACAAACAATTGAAAGCATATTACGTTCATTCTGCCTAGAAAAATCTAATTTACACTGGAGACATTTTTGGCAACTAAACACCCAGAGTAGTTTATACCGACGGGTGGAGATTCCAAGAACCGAGAGGGTTGCATTGTCATTCAGATACTCTGCCACACAAAACTACATCAGCCTTCATTAAGTTAATCAACAGTGGATTATATAGAATGCTTGGGACGTAATGGCTGGCAAAAGACATTACCAATTAGCATTTCCTCAACTATTAATGGGATTCTTTAATCAGGCATGAAGGGCACACAAAAGATTTGGGACTGTTGGTGAACTATTTAAATGACAATATAAACATTTGGCTAAGCTTCCAAGCACTATTTCAAGACAAAATGCAAAGCAGAAGCACATCGTACTTCCCACGATCAAGCTATAAAAAGACAACATTTCTATCCCTTCAGCACTGCGGCTGGGATGAGCTTTCTGACAGGTAAAACGAAATGCACAAACCCTATGTGCTGAGCTGCATGAAGCCCCCCAAAAGAAGAAAAAGATTAGAACCTTAGTGTATTGCTCTGATAAATGGATTAAAATGTTTAAGCATAGGTCGTGATATGGATTTTAATTTCATTTTGGCAGTCTTTTCATTAAAGACAATTGCCCCAGTATAGCCCAATTCATATTCTGTTTTATTCTCAAGTCTGAATCTAGATGTGTGCTTCAGGCCAGGGTCTCTTAATTCAGCTACTAGAAGCTGGAGCCCGGAGGCCAGGGATGCAGTAAATAGAAGTGCAGACTCCTAGCATTTTCACCAGGACTGGCCAATCTAGAGGCGCTGCATCGGCTTCTGTTATCAGCAGCCAACGTTGCACATTCCCGTTTCCTACCTCAGAGATTCCAGCCTCAGGACATAAGGCAGGTACTTCAAGCAACTAAGTCCCTTTGCTCAAGCGAGCAAATGAGACTTTTCATCCCACTGAAGTTTAAGCTGAAAATATTATTGGCATTCTCAGCAGTTGGCTGAGCTGACGTGATGGAAGACAACACCGCAAATGCTCAGAGGACCAAGAACTCGGCAAAGAAAGCTTCACCGTCCAGGTTATTTATTTATTTTTAAGAAAGGGATAGCTATCTGTCTGCCTGGGCTTAAAACCTCATATAGGGTTTACTGAAAGGAAATCTATGTGGGATGGGCTGCCTTGATGGGGATAAGGCCTTAGAGCATAAGAAGCCAAAGTGGTCAAGAGTCCAGAGCCACATAGCAGAAGGAAGTTGAGATAGATATATATATAAGAGCCTCAGGGGAGGGAAGCGTAGTTGAGGCCAGAGGAGAAGGCTTGGTAGGAGGCAAGGGGTCATAGGGCTGCCAGGTGTAGGTCCTGGGTGGACTCTGGTGCCTTTAGGAATCGCATAAAGGGGGGGATTCTACCACTGTTGTTGCTTCCACATCCTTGCAACGTTTGGTTTGGTAACAGTAAGACGGTAGCAATGGCAAAGCCGCAACAGACTGAGATACTGAATTTCACAGTTTTCACATCACATTGGGAAATAATATTTAGAGTCTTTGAGGGACAAGAGCACATCACATCTGCTAATTTATTTTTTTTAAATGTAGAGGGATGTCTGGATCACAGGAAACCCGAATGACTTCTATTTTACTATGATATTGATTATAAATCGTTTTCTTGCCTGCTGAAGAGATTGTGTCTCTTCCCACAGGAGCAGCTTGCAGCAAGAAATACAGGAAGAAAGTGGATGATGCGCTGTGTCTTTAACACTTGTATGGTTGGTACAAATTAAATAGGGTAAGCCTTTTCTAGTACAGAAATACAATTATGCTAACATTATGTATAGCAGCTATCTTATTACTTGTGTGTGCCCTCCTGATTTGCTTTTGGACCCTATACAGTACTTTAGCACAGCAGCTTGTAACATTCTGAAAGCCAAAGAGAATTTGCCAAGGGTGAACTAAAAAAGTTCATCGGATGAACTTGAACTGGTTTGTTTTGCAAAAGGATGAACTGGAACCAATTTCCTTTTTTCGATCTTCAACGAATTCCTTTTTAAAAATGAATTTTCCAAGCACTACTGAGACTACATGCAACAAAGCACAGAAAGAAGACTGAAATTAACCTCCCCCAGAAGAATTAGAAAGCTGCTTTGTTTCCCCCACCTAGTTTAAATACTTCACTCAGTGACCCAGTCCCCTTTCTGTGGTCATATTCATCCCAGTGCTGTTGTTTTTTAAATTTAGGTTTCAAAAGGGAAATGCAGGCAGCAGGTGCTTAGGCGCTCATTAATACACAGTACATGCAATGTGGCATTACAAAATACATTTTCTGAACTCCCCCCCCCTCGCCCCCCATAGTGCACAGACAACTCTATCCAATGTATTTTTGCAAGGTCTGTGTTTATTAAAAATACGTGCGCACACAAACAGGAAAGTGATATCCTGCTTTCATTTGAAGATGCTATTAAGGAAAACATTAACTGGACAGAGCATTATGTTTCATCACTTTTCTTTTCCTTTGCAGAATTATACTTCTGGCATATACCGAAATACAACCCGAAGAAGGGATGACAAGGAAATAAAACTAGTTATTGAATGCAAGATCCTACATTTTGGTTTATCACTAACTGCAGAAGAATTGGGGAGGGTATAATCTATTCCCTAGTAGTCAGATATGGAGAATGACCAATGGACAGTCTATTCCCGTAGATAGTTAGGACTGCTTGCATATAGAGAATAGTGCCACATGAATAAGCCCCTAGATCAGTAATTTCCAGGCTGATTGTTCTTCTGGGAAGCCTGCAAGGTGGACCTGGGAGCAACAGCACTCACCCCACTTTTAATTCCCAGAAAATGGTATACAGAGGCATATTGCTTCCAACCGTGGAGGTAGAACATCATAGTGAATAGCCTTCATATTTAATGTAACACAACCTTATTTCAGATAATACAAGGTATTTAATAGAATTAGTAGGAGGAACTATAGATCAGCGAGAGAACATACTCTTCACATGCAGCAGAACCCCCTGCCATTTCTCCAGTTAAAAAAAGGGATCAGGTAGCAGGTGATGGGAAACACCTCTGAGTGAAACCCCGAACATCTATTGCCGGTCAGAGTTGGCAACGCTAGTCTAGATGGACAAATTAGTCTAACCTGTACAAAGGCAGTCTCTGACAGCAGGCAAGTCCTACTTGTACGGCCAAAACATTTACTGCCAGAGAGTGAAAAATCAAATTCTTCCCCCCAAAATTCAAAAATAAAATGAGTGAATCAGTTATCAGAAACCTGGGAAACAACACCCTAGAGTTGTCTCCAGTTTGAACCCAAACAATTCAGTTGCAATAAACCACACATAAAGAACCAGACTGGAGACAGAATTTTCCATTAGACCTGCAGGCAAGAATATGAATACTATACAAGATTGCAGTGAAGATTCGGATACATGGGCAAAATAATAATACCAGCACAACCTTTCTCGAAAACTGTATCCCAAGCTGTGGATATTATTGGTGACTGCCTTCCTCCTTCCCTCCCGAAGCCATTCTATCCTACAGATTCAAGTTCTTTACAGCTTGTTTGCTGCTGATGACTCAAATTCCTTGTCAGCATCTTGGCAAGAGAGATTCGAATGAAACAATGCTCCTCATAAACTGAGCGCTATGACTCACTGATTTCTCCCACTGATGATGCAGACAGTCTCTCTGTCTGCCCTTCCAAAAATACACAAGGAGACAAGGGGTTGCAGTTGGGAGGAAGCAAATCTGTGAAAGTGTTAAGGGGAGGAAAGACATCAAAAGGAAACTTGATGCATTTTGTAGCCTAATGGAGACTCAAGCCAGGAGCAGAATAACTGAGAAGCAACATCCCACATGTCTAAAGGGGCTTTGGGCTAAGAGAACAGCCTCCCCTCCCTTGGCAGACCAAGTGGGCACTTACAAAACCTAAATTCGCTCTCTGAATCCCAGCTTTTGGATTGGAAATGTGTGGTCGAGTACCACAGCTCTCTTATCCAACACAGCATTATCTAATATTGTTTCAGTTCAGTAAGACTAATCCCATCTGTATTTACAAGAAAAATACTGGATTGAACAGTTCAGAGGAAATAATAGGATTTGTACAGTACCGCTGCAGACATTAATGCATGCAACAACTTCTCTGAAATAGAGAATTTATTGTAGCTTCAAACTTTCCAAGATTCTTCTTACCCACATTACCCCAGTTTTATTCTCCAATGGTACTAACTTTTCTTCTTCTTTGCTACAAGCTAGTCAGATAATGGCTGCATTTTAGTAATAAGTGACTGTAATGACTGCATTTTTCAAATTTTGAAATGTAGAATATGCTCAGATTTTGCCTAAGAGTATTAAAAAGGTTAAACATCTTTTACTGCTCTTTAGTTGTAACTACCTTCTAAAGAGGTCCTAAAAAGGATAGACAACTTTTACTGTTCACATTCCTTGCTAACGAAATCCAAAAAGCATTCCAGAAAATATTAAAAGGCCTTTATATGTTAAGCCTGGTTACTGTATCCTCAAGTCAGTAATCCACAACCTATTCTTCTGCACAAAATAAACTTACAGTGAACATACAACATCTTACAATTTCTTTTGAGAAATGAAACTAAAATAATACGTAAAGCGGCCGATTTAGTTTATGCATCTTTTTCTACTTCCTCTACCCTGAACCTCCCCACCCCTCTGGCCTCCCAAATTATTAATGTTTCTACTTACCTTTAAAGTTCAATCACTGCGGCACATTTTGAGCACCTTGCCATGTTGTTAGTTTTTTAAAGAAACTTTACTGAACTGAAGTCCAAAGATTATAAAGTGACACCTGAGCCATCCATCCCATTCTTGAGCCAATTTTCTAATATTTTGACAGCCAGGTGGCGAGACTAAATTGCCACCACCATGGCTGAAAGCCAAAGGTACAGATGCACTGCTCAAAATGTAAATATTCTATACAGGGAGCACTGTGTGGTCCCTTGGTCTTCTGAGAGCTTCCTAAGAAAGGAGCATTTGCACCACACTGCTTTTATGGCCTGGATTACTGAAATGTAAACAGAGACTAGTTCAACAGGGAAGCTTTCCATTCTCAACGTTTATTTCGTTATTTGAAGCTCTAACGGACACTTTATGTAATGAAAGCAAATCATTTCCATTTTTGGAATTTTATGGCTATTAGGATCTCTGTTGAAATGTTGTTTTCTTTCCTTTATTGCTTTATAAGGCTGGTGGGTTATCTCTGAAGAGTATTTATATATATATTGCAGCAGCTGCTGCTGGAAAACCCATTTTTCATCTCTCACACTAGCTGTTTAAAGGTCCAAATCTGCTTTGATTGGCCGCATCAGCAACAGTAGGTTGTTGTTTTTTAATGTAGTGGGCTGTATTCAGCTAGCCTTTACTCAGAGTACACCCACTGAAATCAATGGTCATGACTAGTTTAGGTAGGTTGATTTCAATAGTTCTGCTCTGAAAAAAGCCTAGCTGAATACAACTGATTTTCTTGGATTCAAGGTAGGATTATGTGCAGCTTTAGATACAAGTTGATTTATCCTGTTATTGTGCCTTCCAGGTGCTTACCAATCCCTTTTTATTTTATTTTTGCGATCTCAGAAGATAGGAAAGAAGAAGAGGAAGAAGAAGAGTTTGGATTTGATATCCCGCTTTATCCCTACCCGAAGGAGTCTCAAAGCAGCTAACATTCTCCTTTCTCTTCCTCCCCCACAACAAACACTCTGTGAGGTGAGTGGGGCTGAGAGACTTCAAAGAAGTGTGACTGGCCCAAGGTCACCCAGCAGCTGCATGTGGAGGAGCAGAGACGCGAACCCGGTTCCCCAGATTACGAGTCTACTGCTCTTAACCACTACACCACACTGGCTCTCAAGGAAAGAAGTTTTGCTGAGCTGCCGAGGAGCCACTATGGAAACACAGCAAGCCACCAAGTCAGAGTATGGTACTTGATACTAACTACTCTGATTTACAGCAACTCTACAATCCTAAGCAGAGATCTTTCACATTGCTTCCTTCCTCCTCCTTCAAAACAAATGAAAGCACAGCAACCAAGTGTTGTCTACTCTGACTGGATAGGACTCCCGAAGCCTCAAGTATAGATCTTTGTTGGTCATGCTACCTGAGATCCTTGTTGTTGCTGCTGTTGTTGTTGTTGTTGTTGTCGTCTGGAATTGAACTTGGGGGGCCCTGATGGAAAGTACATACAGTGGTACCTCGGGTTAAGTACTTAATTCATTCTGGAGGTCCGTTCTTAACCTGAAACTGTTCTTAACCTGAAGCACCACTTTAGCTAATGGGGCCTCCTGCTGCCACTGTGCCGCCAGAGCACAATTTCTGTTCTCATCCTGAAGCAAAGTTCTTAACCCGAGGTACTATTTCTGGGTTAGTGGAGTCTGTAACCTGAAGCGTATGTAACCCGAGGTACCACTGTACTATATACCTTTCAGTTATAGCTGGTTGAATCACTCTGTCTTACAAATTGTGGAAGTCCCTTTCCCTGAAGAATTGCCAGAGCCCGGTTCTTAATATTCTTGGAAATATTATGGGTTTTATATTTGGTGTTTTTGCTTGTTCCGTTTTAATCACTCATTTTCCACACGCACCAGTGCAGAACCCAATGTAACCCAGATACATCAGCAAAGGAAAGAACAAAGGCCAGAAGCTTTAATTAATTAACTGGTATGAATGATTGATTAAAGTCTTAATCTCAGATTAACACTTGCTCCCTGATTAAAAGGCAGGGCTAGCAGCGAGCAAGTACTCCAGAATTTAAGATCCTTGATGCACAACCCTATGCATGCTTCCACAAAAATAAGGCCTACTGTGTTCAGTGGGACTGCTGCTGTAGAGCCCGTTCCAAAACATATGAAAAAATAAGTTTCATGATCTATTTTACTTCTAATTTATACCTAATTTATATTTCAGTGTAAAAATGACAACAGCTTTCTTTCTTGTAAGAGCCTGCTTTATATAATCATCGTTACACAGTTAGGGGGGTATGCACAGAGGGGCATGTATCTTTATTTCTGTTTGAAAAAAGCTTCTCTTTAAATAAAACATTTTAAACACAGCTAACAATGTATGTTTTAAATAACATTACCTGGCTCATCAAATGTATCAAATTTAGTACTAGAAGGAGATGGAATTCCACAACTAAGGCACCACCACTAAGCAGGCCCTACCAGTAGCATATACCTAACTCAGGGACAGAGAAACCTATGGCACTCCAGATGTTTCCCATGGTTTGGGAACCTTTGCCATAAACTGTTTAGGAAAGGGCACTAGAAGGTGCTTGGCCTCTTTACATGTCTGCCTTCTAAGGTCTTTAGTAAAGAGGAACAGGGCCTTATGCCAGAGCCAAAACACAACACAAGAGCACATGCTTAGTTTCAATCCCAGCATCCCCAGACATGACTAGGAAATACAGCTGTTGCCAGTGTGGACAATATTGAACTAGCTGGACCAATGCTTCTGTATAAGGAAGCCTCTGATGTTCCTGTATGTTGTGTGACTCTTGACTTGTGCTGCCATCAATATTGACACGTTCCAGAAACTGTTCAATTCCACCGTGGCTTTGCTTGAAAAAGAACGGGATCCCATTTTTCTTTCTGTTCTTCCTGAAACTTTTGTTTTGTGGTGGTCCGTTAAATCGTTTTACGGCGTGCTGTGTTTTTTTAATGGCATTAAACACCTTGACGCTCCCGTTGTTGGGAGACACAATATGGGATATAAATATTTCACTAAGTACATACTTGCATAAATGGGTGGTGTACACACACCCAGCAGCTGCGCCCGCTCTTGCATCGCCCAGCCAGCTTGCTCTGATGTTTCCATTAAGCATGAGAGACAGGGCTCTGCTTCAGCAATAGGAAGGGTCCCAGGGCATGAGTAGTTTTGCAACCCATTTCTATGATTAAAAGCATGGGTAGGCAAACTACGGGCCAGGGGCCGGATCCGGCCCAATCGCCTTCTAAATGCAGCCTGCAGACGGTCCAGGAATCAGCGTGTTTCTACATGAGTAGAATATGTCCTTTTATTTAAAATGCATCTCTGGGTTATTTGTGGGGCCTGCCTGGTGTTTTTACATGGGTAGAATGTGTGCTTTTATTTAAAATGCATCTCTGGGTTATTTGTGGGGCATAGGAATTTGTTTATTTTTTTATTTTTCAAAATATAGTCTGGCCCTCCACAAGGTCTGAGGGACAGCGGACCGGCCCCCTGCTGAAAAAGTTTGCTGACCTGATTAAGAGGGTTACGTTAGCACAAGTACTGAGAGATACCGAAAAAAGTGTGTGTGTGTGTGTGTATTATTTAATATATAATAAATATTTATATATACTAAAAAGGGTTTTTTTTTGTAAAGGTAAAGGACCCCTGGATGGTTACGTCCAATCAAAGGACACTATGGGGTTGCGGCGCTCATCTCGCTTTCAGGCCAAGGGAGCTAGCATTTGTCCACAAACAGCTTTCCAGGTAATGCAGCCAGCATGACTAAACCGCTTCTGGCACAATGGAACACCGTGACGGATATCAGAACTCACAGAAATGCCATTTACCTTCCCGCCGCAGCGGTACCTATTTATCTACTTGCACTGGTGTGCTTTCAAGCTGCTCGGTTGGCAGGAGCTGGTACAGAGCAACGGGAGCTCGCCCAGTCATGCAGTTTCAAACCGCTAACCTTCTGATCAGCAAGCCCAAGAGGCTCCGTGGTTTAGACCACAACGCCACCTGCGTACTTGTGTGTATACAAACACACACACACACACACACACACACACACACACACTATTATATAGTATTTATATAATAAAATAAAGAGAATGAATTTGGGGGAAAGAGCAGATCCAGGCATCAACATAGCTTTATATTAATCTGCTGAATTCAAAATCAGAGCAGGCCCAATTATTCTTGCTTAATAAAGCAACAAAACCTGAAGTGATAATTAAGATACTGTACTGCAAGCAAAGCAACAAGTGATCCACAGAACGGATTAGGCAAAAGCAAAAGCAATTTCCTTTTCAACAAAATAAATGAACATCAAACACGGTCTTGTAATTGCTTGCATGCAATCATCTCAGCACTGTACTTAAGGTTACACACACACACATACACACACTTAACCCCTATGCAGTTCCATGTTTACATATATCTGACCATGTCTGAAAATATCTACCATTGGTATCTGGCAGAAATTTCCTATTATTCACTCACAATCCAGCTGTTGTTTCTCAATAAGTTATGTTACAATGCGGCAAGACTTATGTTTTCCTAATACAGTTTATAGGTATATTTTGTTCCCTAACCTGCTTAGATCTGTTATGTTCTTGTTCCAGTTCCAAAGACAATTGCTGAAATTCCTGTTTTCAGAATGCTGCCCGGACAATAACAGGAAAACTCCTGTAACTTAATACTGATTTCCCTCTGCAGTAACGGCCATCTAACTTTCATGTCACACCGGATACTAAATGCTGTTTCTGTGGAATATTCAAATAAATTAGAATAACCAAAGTGGTAGGCTGCGAAATGCCATTTCAACACACTTTACAAACTCTGGGTAGGCAAGTAGCCAAAGTACAGGCTGCTTTGACATGGAAGACATGTAAGCATGAAGATGATGCGTAGATTTTCGCACCAGACAAAGTACAAACTGATGATAAGCACTGTTTCATCCTGAAAAGTAGGGGAAAACCCTGTGCTGTACACTAACATATACACAAAGTACCTGGTGCGGGGTTGCCAGTGGCACATAATTTCTATAACCAACATTGGCTGCATAAACACAGAATGCTTGATCATGGTTTGTTTTCCTGGTTAAGTGTTCTGTTTGCATCGTTTTGTTCATGGTTTGTAACAGTTTAGAGTTACATGCTCCCTGTCCACTTTCTTTCTCTGCTGTGGTTGCGAAGAGATAGGAAGCCTTTGCTTACTGATTGACTGAATTCTCATCCTACACTTCCTCCCGAAGGAGTTTCCATTTTTTGTTTGTCGTTCTGTCTGAACCAGGAACTGCAGTTAAGATTTAACGATGGTTTATCTGAAAAGGCTACGATTGTAATCCATCATTTGAAGTTGGCTTAGTTCAAACCCACCACAGTTTAAACTAAACACAACACATCCCAGTTTGAACATTGCAAACTACAGTTAGTTGAACATGGAAGCAAATGTTTCCAATCTCCTCTGTGCCGCCATGTTGAATGGGTACATGTGCATTAAACTACAGTTAAGTGTTGCGTCTTAACACAGGTCGGCCACAGTTAACCATCAAACTGGACAGGAAACCACAGCTTGAAACAGATTTTCAAACTGGTTTGTGCTAACTACGTTTAAGCATCACATGTGCACTAAGCAAACCATCGTTAAATATGCTTCTCCTGTACAGACCAGGAGGAGTGCCTTTTCTGTTTTGAAGCACCATCCCCTTTTATATAAGGAAGCTGCCCGTTATACTTGGCTAATGGCAATTGCTTTTTTAAAAAAAGTTTTCTTGGGCCATTGATTACCATCTTTTTTGCCTTTGCTCTAGCTCTGTAATGCTGCTGTATTTCTTATTGTTTTTAATGTAGTTTAATTATTTTTTGATGGAAGTCAGTATAGAAATGCTTTGAACATAAATGTATAAATAAATCTAGCTATTTTAACAGGATATTATCTACGCTGTCCTGTATTTTTTTTTGCATATCTATACAGACATAAACAGGTTTACTGTTTCGAGCAAACTAGCATAACAGAATCAAAGATGCAAGTTTGGCAACTTTTTGTAAAAATGATCAGAATATATGACTTCTTAGAAAAAGTTGAGTTGGTAAAAATGCTGGTTTGGTATTCGTCATACACTGTGTCTCTTATCTTATGTAACAGGTAGGTTTGTTTCATACAGAAATATAATCTAATTTGAAAGCAAAGTTTTCAAAGACACCATTACTGGCTCTGCAGGTAATGAAAACCCACCCACCCCTCTCCCCGACACGTTGTGTTTTATGTCACCTATCTGCTAAATTATTTTGTGAATATTTAAAAGAAAATAGAAGTATTGCAGAATACTAAGCTGCAGGTGACCTACTTATCTTGCATTCTCTAATTCAGGGTGGAGGATTGAGATATCTCCTTCCCGAATTACCTCCGTGGAAAATAAATAATATTTACTTATTTAAATATTCAATATATTTGAAAGTCTTTGTCTTTAGGAATTCTGAAAGCCTTTACAGAATGCTGAAAGCTAGAGACATTGTCCCTACTTAAGGCTTATTATTGTCAGTTATAATCCAAGTTGGCTTCTTTGTTAAAACAATTGTCATATGGCTTCCACGAAGGTTGTCAACCTGGCTGCCGGTAGTGAAATCACTGATTGAGCAGGTAGAGTATTACCTGAAAAACCATCAAACCTAGAAGTCATAACCGAAAGGGTAAATTAGGATTTAGTTAGCAAATACGCTCTATATTTCACAGTAAAAACTCGCCCCCTTTTCCTCCTTACTAAAGGATCTTGCATCTTTCTAGCAGAAATGACTCTGCAATACTTTAATGCATCTGCTCTGCAAAATAAACTCTGTCCCAGACGAGACCATCCTGGCTCACTGCAAGGGTGAAAGTTCACTCCAGCTGAGTTTCTCTCCCATGAAGCACTCCAGCAGAAAGGAAAACAAATTATCTTTCAATAAAATAACATAAAGAGAGCATGTGTAAGGTGATTTGTCAATGTCGCATATCTTAATCCCAACGGTCCCATTCTCATTATGGTTTCCATTGCTGGAAGAGTGACCTTGACACCCATTATGTGCTCTCATCTGCAGCTTAGCATGCTTGGCTGCCACCTGGGTCAATTATTCAAATGGCAAACCAATCAGAATCCAAGACACTTGCTCATGTATTGTTATTCTCCACATTACGTACACATAAATACTAATCTGATGCTTCCTGATAAGCCTGGTGTGCCTTTCCATAATGTTAAGTGCAGGCAATGCGTTTATAGAATAGACCTTTTTTTTTTTGCTCTTCAACCTCCTTCGCCCTCACAGTGGAAGAAGAAATAGGCTTGCCGTATTTCCCTAGGAGTCTGTAAGCTCCTCTCACAGTAATGCAAGAAACAGTGTTTATGTGCTATGAGTTGTTGTCAGCTTCTATCAGGTGAGGAGAGAAAGATCCTGCCAACAAGACAAAGCTAGAGGAAAATTGCAGGCAGAGAACTTCAGCAAGCAGAACCCCCTTACTGATCGGATCAGAGTGCAAGCCTGGCCCAGGAGCAAACGTGGAAAATGCAAGTTTCCATCAATGTCCTCTATTACAACAGTATTGGGATTCTTTGATATTTATAAACATGGAGTCAAGAGCAGTCTGGTCATCTGAAGTCTGCATTGAATATTTGCTATGCATTGTCTTTATGAAGCAATTTAGGAAAGGTTCAAGCTTTGACATCGTAATTTGAACATAAAGAGGAATCCGTAATAATGCCTTTTCATTTAGGGGCACTGCTTATGTTCTGTTCTGTACGTGAACTATTTGTGTCTTCGAGTGAACAATGCAATGCCCAGGCATACAGCCAGCGATAAGACAAGTGCTTTAAACTGCTTGTGCCAAAGCAAACACCACTTGGTCTAAGGCTACAAAACATAGCTGCTCTCCATGATGTTTTTCTCTGGAAACTACAGCGACACTTGTCTCAGCTCCATATTCTTCCATTAACTTATGATCGATTTTTTTTTTTTTAATTTGCTCCTTCGGCCGTGAAGGATTTTTCATCAAGTGCAGTCATAGCTCAACAGATGTGAAATGAAATTCTGAAATTTCTAGATGACAGAAGCATTTGAAATGTAGACAAAAGCAACTCAATACCTATCTTCGTTTTCCAGTTCAGCATTCCTAAGTCTCTTCTCCCTGTCCGGGCCAGTTCACATTTTTTGGAGTTTGCGTCATATATGGGCAGCCTTACATATTGCTTCAGGTTGCATAAAGCCTGAAATTAATGGAAGATGTGCAACAGAAGTTCCAAGTGGATTGTGCTCAATACAGTACAGTAGTACCTCGGGTTAAGTACTTAATTCGTTTCGGAGGTCCGTTCTTAACCTGAAACTGTTCTTAACCTGAAGCACCACTTTAGCTAATGGGGCCTCCTGCTGCTGCCGCGCCACTGCAGCACGATTTCTGTTCTCATCCTGAAGCAAAGTTCTTAATCTGAAGCACTATTTCTGGGTTAGCGGAGTCTGTAACCTGAAGCGTATGTAACCTGAAGCGTATGTAACCTGAGGTACCACTGTATAGCTATAACCTAACAACTTATTCTATTCAGATGGAAGCCTTACTGAGTTCAATTCTTACTCCCATGTGAGTAGAGGACTGCAGCCTAAACATGCAAGCTAATTTTTAAATGTTTTCCTCTTCCTGGTTTTTTTATTCTAGAAAGCATTATGATCACAATAAATTAAGAAATGCAAGCTATCTTTCATTCACAAGTGTAATGTCATTATGTCAGGCATGACAATTTAATAGGAATGATGTGGTACTTAGTTTTCTTTGAAAATTATTACATTTGAAATGGTGGAAACATTAGTCACCCCTTAATCCCTGCAATGCTAAGCTTATTTGCTGAAAAACTAGCCCCTTTCTATCCATTTACCATGATTTGGGACAAAAAGTATTATTTTGTAGAGAAGGAAGACCAACCTTCCCGTCCAGAAAATGTCTGAGAACTAATTGTCACTGAAGGGTTATCAATATCTATATCTATATAAATCTTGTCTAGGGGAGTACCCAATACTACAGAACAGCTGGAGTTCATTTGAGTGTGGCTCAGATCAGTACACTGGATGAAAGTCTACTGGAAGCCCATGTGACAGAATATACAAAAGCTAGCTGCACACACACACACACACACACACACACACAGAGAGAAAGAGACCTTGTTTATCATCTCTATTTTCAGCATGTGCTAAAATAAAGAGTAAGTTGTACCTTTCTGTTATTGATTTATCAGCACAATCATGTCTGAATCAAAATAATATTGGGGTGTACCAGTACGGTCTGCAATTCACCTTTGATTATGGACCGAGGCCTAAAGTTTATCCGTGTTTCCATTATTATTTCCAGTAATAAAGTGGTTTATCTGCTTCAACAGCCCAATGTATTTTCCATGCATAACTTCCCGTGTATTTTAAAAATTATTTTTAGTTCCACCCTATTAAAAATACTACTTTCTATTGACTGCCACGTCTATTGATTGCCTTTCTGGAATCCAACTCATTTTATTATTAGTTCAGCATGAAGCCCTCCCTTGCGAAAAATCTGAGTAGCAGCTTCTGACCTCCAGTGTAGTAGCATCTCAGCTGCAATCTGAATCACACTTACTAAAGTGGCAAGTTCTGCTGAAATTATATGCCTCTCACAAACCCAATGTATTCCTCAGTCCTTTACCTAACTGGTACTCTTCCTTCAGGCTCTTTGCCTCTGGGCTCCCTGTCCTATAGTTTCCCTATATCCCAGAAGCAGTTCTCCATACCTGCCTGGGGTTCTAATTCCAAACTAACGATTTTCTCTTTCCTTACAGAAGCTGGACTGGAAACTGCTTTGTTCCCTAAGCAACTGGATATTCCAAACAATCACATTAGGTGAACTAAGAAGGGTGAGGGGCTTCCGCACTACAATCACAACAGGTGATACAAGATTTTACAATCAAGGTTATTAATTGAAGAGGACTTTAAATAAAAATGTGCTTATTAAAATCTCAGCTGTAGCAGTCAGTTCATGCATTTGTAGCAATCATTCCATTAACGAGGTTTAATCCAGGAAATTATCAATTTATCTTGTGAGTATATGTAACTATGCAAAGTGCCTCAGGAAATAAAGTTCGGGGAGGAAAGTATCAATCCAATTAGCTACTAAAGAAAACTAATGTGGTATCTGTTTTAAAATATTCATTTTGGTGAGATCAGAATTATATTTAAAAAGCACACATATTTAACAAACTATGACTGAACTACCAAAACCGTAAACCTGAGCAAACAGAAGGATGTGTTTGTGTGTGCTATAGGAAGGACTTTATTTCTTATGGCTATGTGCAGCACTTACTCCAACATTTATTTATAATATTATAAAATTAATATCAGTATTGTTTTTCCTGAACCCTTTCTTCTCATAATTGGAAACATTAACAGTGGATCATTATTTCTACCATTAATATTTCATGCATAAGTATGAGCTTTAAAGTGTAGGAAGATCTAACTATTAGCTAAACAAACTAACAGATGAAGTTAAAAATAACATGGCAAACATCATTAAAGGAATGGTATATCCTTTAATAAAACTTCCTTCAAAAAGATAATGAAGTAAAGTGATGTTTCATGCTGCGCGGGGACTGGGGAAATGCCAAACATCAATAAAGGGATCTTCTGGGACCCACTAACCCTACGTTGATAGGAAATTAATGGGCCATGCATAGACCTCTCTGCTGAAAAGCCCAAGACATCAAGGCAGAAACAGGCACAATTCTGCTCGGAATAGTGGAAGTCCCTCTGAAATGAAAGATGGTTCATGGCAGTGCTGTTATTGGTGATCAGTTTGCTAAGTAGCCAATACTTTTTATTTTTGTATGTGGCTATCACATTTTTCCAGCTCCCAAACCAAAGTACCTAGACATTTCACCAGCAAGGATGGAAAGTGACTGTACAAATGCCATTGTTGATGACAAATGAAACAATTATCCCTCTCATCCATTAGTTAAGTACAGCACTTGGTTATTTTATAATCTCATAAAACAGCTATATCAAATTGCCAGCTCAATATTCCTCTGATGTTTCTTTTGGGGAGGAGGGTAAAGGAATTGGGTGTCAAATTCTGCTAGGAGAAAATGTGGACACCTAGGTACAATTGCACAAATATAGCATTTGTTAATAAGAATATAAGCACTGAGCATATAAGCAATATAAGAAATTCCAGGAGGCCTGCATGTACCAGAGATGCACAAAGATGATTTGAGGGGTGGTGACCAGCAGAAATAAGAACGAAATGTGGCAAGATTGTTGGTGGAGACCCAGCCAATCCTATGGCCCCACTGCTAAGTATGGGAACAGTGACAACAATCCATGTTACCAAATGTGAGAAAAAGCCAAAAATATTGAAATGTTATTTAATGAATTAATTTGGAACACGAGAAAGCAATATTGAAAGTGCACAGTTTGAAAACTTGGGAAACTTTCACAAGTTATGCATTGTTAGATATCCAGGATAAAAGGATAGCAAAGAACACACAGGAAAATAATACATAAATGTTGGTCAACATTTAAGCAAAGTTTGTGGTTTGTATTAGCCCACATTTGTATATTCTTAGACACAACTGTTTCCATTTTATGAACTGACATGAATAATATATTTGTTTTTTTTTAAAGTTGCAATTCTGCTTTGGATTAGGTGACCCTCTACAATTCTATGATTCTCATATTAAATTACTTTTAATGACTTGATGCAAGATGATTAATTACACACAGTAGAGTCATGTTAAAAAAAAAAACCTACCCAAGGCATATAGCAAAATATCATTTCTTCAAGTGTCCTAAGGAGGATTCAAACCCCATTGGCAATCAGAAAGGATAAAAGGAAATTGTATCTTAGGAACGTTGCGCCAATGTTTAGATGCAAAGGGAAAGGAATGGAAGGGCTGGGGAATCAGTGAACTAGAAAATATGAAGGTTTGAAGAAAGGGGTCATGCTATTCTACAGGATACTTTTTACCATGACTTGAAACGAACCGTAGAAAAGCTTGTAGTTAAAACACCTGCCTGCTGAAACCCTACAGGGATTATCAACAGAGGGCATGAATTACTATTTGCTACTTTGAAAGCTACTTAAAAACATGGAGGATAGGAGAATACATTGCTTTAAATGACAGGTTGTTTAAAATATTTTACAGCATAAGGCTGGAAAAAGACGAAGCGGGGGTTGCGGCAATGTCCTCAGTTATCATGGCTTTTCAGTAGTAAAATCAGGCTGACTTCCCTGTCCTTGGTCTGGTGTGAATGAAAGAAAAGGGGGGGGGGGACCTAGTTTAAGCTGAGATAGCTTTGAGAGTGTTAAGAGGCTAAGCGCTTGGCAAGGTGGGCAGGGAGAGAATTCAGAAATGACAGCTAAAAGGCTTTTGCTTTTATGTGGAGAAAGCTGTTTCGTACAGCTTCACTCAGGTGCAATTGGCAGGAAAAGGCCGCTGCGAGGCAGACAGCGTATTTCTCAGATGGGAGACTAATGCAGAATATTCCAAGCAAAACCTTGCATATTGTGTGCAGTCTCATATGGGTGCAGGCAGTCTTTTTAGCAATCCCGTCCCAAACCATTTACTGTCTTAAAGGTTAATACCAGAAATCTGAATTGGGCAAATTTCTTTTCATGTAAATGTAGTCCGGACGCAAAGGAAAGAAACCAAGCAACAAGCTGCAGAAAATAACATGGTCTGAAATTTCCACCCAGGCCCGTCCCGTTCCAGACTGCAGAAAGGGAACTGAATGCTCATTCACAGAAACATAGCCAAGAGGAAGGCTAGGATAGAATATTGTTTTTGATATGCTGGCTTTTAACGGGAAGGAAATTTTCAAAGTGGGAAAAGAATTTAAATACTTTCTTCCCCACTTAAAATGGTGCAGTCCTGGGAACTCAGGAGCATGTGGTTTTCTGCATAAGCAGCGGCAGGCCTATCAACTTGAGGACACTAAAGCATTCATAAGAAGGCATGTCTCAAGTTCATGGAAAATGCCTTTGGCATGTGGGAAAGTCCCCTCCTTCTTTTCAGTATCAGTGGGCATTATCTCAGTGGAAAGATGGAGTTGGCAGAACATGGTGGGGGAGAGAGGGAATGAATTCTCCGGCTAAGATGAAGTAGGAAAACAAGGAAAACAGTGTTGAACATCTGCACCGGAGAATATTGTACTAATTAAGGCATATAAGCAGTTGCAATTAAAGCAGGAGCCCCTTATTTTATAACATAGTATCCAAATGCCCCTGTGCGATCCACCAACACAAAAAAAATTGTTTGCTTTGAATTTCTCTTGAGGTGAAATTTCTGTGATGATACACATTTCGCATGCTACTGTGTCCCTGAAGGGTCTGAGAAACAGAGAAACCCCATCATGCGATGCTGTCCCAATTGAGAATTCTAAAAGGCTACAGGGAACACTATTTTCTTCATTCACTGATTATCTTCTCTTATCGTTATTCTTAGCAGCTCATTTCCCCTGCTCTTTTCCTTGGAAGTAAAATAGCATTTCAATTTACAGGTTAGAGTTCCATTTTAGTGTGCAACCATTCCTACTAAAAATAATAAGACGGAATTTGTTCAGAACATAGGTCGTTACAGCAACTAGGACAAACAAGCTTTGATATATGTGGTATATAGACCATGTAAGATGGACATTCCCTGTGATGATGGAGTGGTGGAGGCACCAACGCAGAGTCCCCAGCTCAAGAAGGATATTTCAGCGCCAAAGATGGGGGGCTGTGATAAATAAGTAAGATGACTGAGGTGTCCCAGGCTGCAGGACAGGAGCTACCTGCATGTTGTGGATTTTTGCTATCTACTCCTAATACATATCTAGAACAACACAAAGAATATTTAGGCACTGAGCCAGGAAAATAACAGCAGCAAATGAATTGTTAATGGAAGGATATGCCAGAGGTGTCTGAGTAGAGAGAAAAAACAACAACAATCTATTCTCCTCCCATCCTTGTAGCTCAACAAAAACCTCCCGCAGTCAGGATCCTGGAGATTTTGTTCTGAGTGTAGCCCAAATTAATTTTATTCATTCACTGATTGTGCTTCATACGTGTGTGTGTGTGTGTGTGTGTGTGTGCATGTGTGCTGTCAGGGTATTGTCAAGAAGATTAAAACAATAAAACTATCCAAAAGCTCCAAAGGAAATAGGTGCGGATCAGTGACAAGAGTGCATGGTTTGCATGAAAGTGGCTCAAATTCAATCCCCAGCATCCTTTGGGGAAAACCTCCTGCCTGAAACTTTGGAGACCTGCTTCAGTCAGGGTAGACAAGACAGATTTAAATTGAGCAATGGCCTGACTAGCAGCGACAACAAAAAAAACAACAACAGCCAAGTCAGATTCACTCTTAAAAGTCTGGAGAAATAAAAGACATAACTTGGGTGGGTGCCAGGCGAGCCTTCCTGGGGAGAGCATGCCAAAAATTCACCACAGTTGAGAAAGACTTCCTCGTCTGCAATACACTAACTTCAGAGAGTTTGAGTTTGACCAAGCTGCGGGAGGCAGTGGAAGACAGGAGTGCCTGGAGTGCTCTGGTCACAAAGAGTCGGACACGACTAAACGACTAAACAACAACAACTTCAGAGAGCAGGTTGACCTCCAGAAGGGCCTCCAAAAGTCCAGAGCATGGGCAGGTTCATGAGGGAGAAGGTGGTCTTTCAGGCATCCAGGTCCCAAGCCACCTGTGGCTTTAAAGGTAAACCCTGACACTCTGATTTGTGCTTAGAAATAGACCCAGTGTAGTTGTTTCAAAAGATGTGCTCCCTTGGACCAGTCTCTGACAACATGAAGTTTCCAAGAAGTTTTGAAAGGCAGCCCCATTTATATAGGATCTCAGAAGCCTAATCTGAAGTCAGCAGAACATAGATAATAGTACTTTATTATTTGGCTTCCTGGAGCAAAGAATGTTTCAACTGGGATATCTGTGGTGCGTCTAAAGGGTGCTTCTTTCTCAACCCCGCAAAGGGCTAGCTATTTTTTTGCCTGCCAGAACCCTGATGGATGAATCTTATGGTCAGAACTTAAGATTCAGAGCCAAATTTAGACTGCTGCACCTCATCTAACCCCATTCTCAGACATCAAATTGAGTCTACTGCAGCCTTCTATAGCATGAACTTGCATCTCAAAATTACATAAAGTCAGAAAAGCCAACATCGTAACAAAGCAATTAATGGGGCTTAACATTTATCTAAAATGCTAATCAATTATAGCTGTTAAGTTTTCAAAAGGTTTAGAGGCAGCTTTATGAGTAAGTCACAAAGCTGTTTTAAAAGGCCTTGAAAGGAAATAAATGATTTTCAAGGCCAACGAGCTTGAAGCTAACTGGACTCCCACATAAGAATATAATGAGATCACTGCTTTTGAGTTCTTTTTAAAAGAAATTTAGCCTCACACCAAACACGGCAGCATAATCAGCATAATCTCAAGTAGAAACCTAGGGCCAAAACTTTATTACTGACCAAAACCAAGGTCACTGTTTATAAAAGCTGTAGTTTGATCAAAGCCTGGTTTTAAATATCATGCTCACTGGTGAAAGAAAGAAAGAAAGAAAGAAAGAAAGAAAGAAAGAAAGAAAGAAAGAAAGAAAGAGAAAATTGATGCACTCAATTGGTTGAGACTATCCTCATTGGAGTCTGACTGTTGCCCATTTTCAACCTGGCCACTGCCCAACTAAAAATCTGCCAGGTGCCATATTATCTTGTTGATGCACAGGTAAATTGAGTTATGTTAATGATGGGATGAAAGAGTATTGGCCACTACACTGAGGTACGTAGAAATTTTCTATCCAGTTACCTGGAAATAAATCACATTGAACTTACTGGGACTTACCCCTGAGTAGAGACTTATAGGATTCTACTATAAAGTGCCTTTGGGCAAAATTGCATTTGTTAACAGTCACTTCAAACAAGGTTGATTTTCTGATACAGTAAACCCACTGAAGAGAAGCAGTACTGGGCTGAACTAATACCAAAATGAGAGATGGTATGAGAAACCTTCACACACCACCTTGAGTTCCACTACAGTGGTACCTCGGGTTACAGATGCTTCAGGTTACAGACTACGCTAACCCAGAAATAGTACCTCAGGTTAAGAACTTTGCTTCAGGATGAGAACAGAAATAGCGCGGCGGTGGCGCAGCGGCAGCGGGAGGCCCCATTAGCTAAAGTGGTGTTTCAGGTTAAGAACAGTTTCAGGTTAAGAACGGACCTCCAGAAGGAATTAAGTTCTTAACCTGAGGTACCACTGTATTTAGAAAGGAGGGATTTTTTAAAATAGTGGTTGCACAGAAAAAGGCCTACCATCCTGTTCTTCTGGTGAAAATATATTTGTTTTTCCAGACCTTTGAAACTATGTTTTGGTTTTATTCTATGGATGTTTTAATCTCTGGTGCTTGGTTTAATTGAATTACTACCACACAGTCTTTTTCCTCTGCTTTCCATTTTTAAGGGCTTTTTAAAAGCTTACTTTGTAGCGACATTGTATGGGAATTTCATGTTTTAATCCCCGCAAACTGCCCGGAGAACTTTGGTTATGCAGCAACCTATGAATTGTATAAATAAATAACATGTAGATTTTTCATGAGCAACAACACACACATTGTTTTGTGGGATGTACACAGAGCAATATGAATGCTTGTGCAACCATCACGTAGTATTATTTATGGAGTTTTCCTTTCAATATTTCTATTCATCCTGGTTCCTATTTCTTTCTTGTCAGTAGAAACTAAAATACCGTATAACACTGTTTACCATCATGGAATAGCAACGGTTCACTCCAGGACGATAGGACAAAATGCGACATACCCATTACTCATGTACCTTACAGCATACTCCTTGTGACTAACAATTATTCTCCTAAAACCCCCAAAATCCCAAGCCCTGCAATGCACTTGCCAGCACCCAGACCACCGCTGTCAGCTGAGGCTGACTATGTCTGACAGGCAAACTGATAGCATGTTATCAAGGCATCATAAGCAAATGCTCCCACAGTTTGCTGCCACAGATGGCATTCTACTGCACATTGCATTTTGTCCCTTTATGCGATTAGATATTAATGTGACAGCAGGGCTAAAGGTGCTAGCAGCTACTCAGATAGCAAACAGCAGTTCAACCCTGTTTTTATCTTGTATTTATAAAAAAGTGGGATCTCGTGCAACCCAATCACAAGGGACAGCTTCGCCTGCAAGGATTTGCATTGCTTGAAGTAAAACATGTGATGAGGGGAGTGAGCAAAACTACCAAACGTCCTGTAATGTCAAAGGCACAGGGTGGTGGAGGAGGAGGAGTTTGGATTTGATATCCCGCTTTATCACTACCCTAAGGTAGCTCAAAGCAGCTAACAATCTCCTTTCCCTTCCTTCCTCACAACAAACACTGATCCAACCATTGCTTTCATAGGCCCATGAGCCTGGAATTGCTGCGGGCCAATGTTAGGGCTATGCAATTGTTATGTACTGAAGTTCTCACCCTGGGCCAGCAGGGGGATACTGTATATAGTTTTCACTCAGGTCCACATATGCAAATAAGGGACTGAAAGTGACGTTCAGTGATTGGATAGTTACAGAAAATGGTTACTGTTGTGTTCTAGTGGAGCTCTATTTAAACAGGCTGGCTGAACCCTTCAGTTCAGTTCTGTTCTGGCCTGTGAATAAACAAGAGCTTTTTGAAGAATCGCTGTGTCGTCTGTTATGTTCACCCACAACTTAACAGTAATCTCATTCATCAGCATCACCAGCAAGCAGAGGCAAAACAGGTGAAGAACTGTCACACAGCAGCATTAATGGTTGTTGTTTATCCCAGCATAAGGGTTGAATAAGGGTTCCAGAACAAAAGATAGGGGCAGCTGTTTCCAGAGTGCCAGACTATTTCTTACCTGGAGAGCTCAAGTCATTTCCCATTGGATTAATTCATGAGCAATTAAGTTATTAAAATAATACTATTAACCCTACCTAAATTCTTATGTGCAAATGACTGGTGTCTTGTTAGCAACATGACTGGAACCTTACACAAATATGACAATGTAAGATTGACAAACATCTTGAGGAGGATGAGGTCCACGTTTTGCCCACAGGCACCTGCACAGGATAGGAATATGGGAAAGAGTCTTTTTCTATGTCACACTCATCAACCTGCCAAATCCAGGCGGTCAGTAATTAAGAGAAGCCAGAGACATTTTATGCAACTTGTGAACCTATTACACATGTGAACAATACACAAACAACAAGAGAGATCCCTTCGTAATATGACTTGTTTTAGAACAAATTGTAAGTGTTCTCTTTCCTGGATTTAGCTCACTTTTTTGCACTTCTGACTTATCTTCCTATTCTAGTTTTCCCATTTGGGCTCTTTGTCATTTTAATCTTTGGGATAGCCCACTGTGTGAAATTCTTGCTATTGTTAATTTGGTGTACTTGTTATATTTTTCCATACTGATAACAAATTTTTTTTTATATAAAAAGATAAGCAAATTAATGATCCACTAGCCTGGCATTCTCTACCCTGATTGACAGAGAAAGTTATTTCTCATCCCCCACCATTTGATCCTTTTCACTAGAGATGCCAGGGCCAAATAGATCTTATTACAGTAATAGCCATAATGGCAGTTCCCCCTCACTTTTTGAGATATAAACACACACTGCTTTCTAGAGGCAGCAATAACTACCCCATTAACTTCCCTCAGAAAATATAAAATTACTCATACACGGAAAGCACTAAGTCATCATGAATCATTTATACAGCCCTCTTAACATCGTGAAGTGATTTTTTCAGTACTTATTTCCCTCATCTTCATAGGAACCCTGTGGGGTAGGTCATTGTAACTTACACTTCCACAGATGAGGAAGCGAGGGATGCAGAGAGCAACTTAACCAAGGTCACCCAGTGAGTCTATAGTAGCTCAAAGAGATAAATTTAATAGAGGAACAAGAGAATTACAATTCACACAAGCTGTTAAAATCACCATGTTGATTTCTACCAGCCCAAACAGGTTAGTGGGATCCGAGTGGATGGTGCAAACCTGCAACAGTTAGGGCCAATTTAGAGATACAGTGGTACCTCGGGTTACAGACGCTTCAGGTTAAGAACTTTGCTTCAGGATGAGAACAGAAATTGCACGGCAGCGGCATCAGGAGGCCCCATGAGCTAAAGTGGTATCTGAGGTTAAGAACAGTTTCAGGTTAAGAACAGACCTCCAGAACAAATTAAGTTCTTAACCTGAGGTACCACTGTACTTGTCCACTGCTCTCTGTTTTTCATCATTTGATCTTCATTGCTCCATGTCTGATAGCTGAACACATGAACTGACTCTACTGAAAAAGCACTGAGTTTCAGGTTACATGCAGTGATATGAAAAGTTCAGTAAGTGATGGTCTTCAGGCAAGTTCTGTACATGCCTAGGCTGAAGAATCTGACTACCAGGAAGGAAAGGGGCAGAAAGAAAACCTGAAATGTTTCATGAAGATTTATGCTGCACTGGGAAAAAAAGTTAAGGTGCTAATTTGCTTTGGTGTTCTTGCTATTAACAAACATAGCTACCCCTCTATAATTTCCACATTAGTCACATAAAACCCAGTTCACAGGAACCATGTGACTGTCCTTTGGTGGAACACATGATACATAATAACAGTGGTACCTCGGGTTACGAACTTAATTCGTTCCGGAGGTCCTTTCTTAACCTGAAACCGTTCTTAACCTGAGGCACGCTTTCGCTAATGGGGTCTCCCGCTGCCGCCGCACCGCCGGCACGTGATTTCTGTTCTCATCCTGGAACAAAGTTCTCAACCCCGAGGTACTACTTCCGGGTTAGCAGAGTTTGTAACCCGAAGTGTTTGTAACCCGAGGTGTTTGTAACCCAAGGTACTACTGTATCCCATTGTTCTCAGGTGCTAAATCAGGCTTTGATTAATGCAGGCATGGCCAAACTTGGCCCTCCAGCTGTTTTGGGACTACAATTCCCATCTTCCCTGACCACTGTTAGCTAGGAATGATGGGAGCTGTAGTCCCAAAACAGCTGGAGGGCCAAGTTTGGCCATGCCTGGATTAATGTATTGGATGAGAAAAGCAAAATAACATTTATAAACTACAAGAAGCCCGCTGCCACTCATTCACAAAAATCAGTGAGCTCATCCAAAGACAAGTACGGTGGTGGCAATGGTGTTGGAGGCTCCTGGTGTCAAATGAATAGCTCTGTTTTGTGTGCAAGGCATTTGTGTGAGTTTAAGTAACCAAAAACATTGCAGCTGTGGTTTTCCACTCTTCATGACAAAAATGACTGAGACCTATTCTTTAAATAAAAAGATTAATGATTATTTTAGTATTGATAATAAACACTGGATCGGTAGAAAATCATCGTGCACCAAGGGATTTAGCAAATTCCTTCCAGCAGGGTGTCTTAAATTGCAGGTGTGATTCAGCCACTTTGGGGCATGTAGCACAAGCCTATAGATTGTCTACTCTGAAGTAAGGGAAGGGTGGCAATGAGGACACCCAAATATGCCTGAATAATGCTGGCTCCATATGAACATTATGCAAATTTTGCTCTTGTATTGTACTCAAGTGTAATTTTATTTTGAGGATCTTTTGCAAGCTGTTTTAATAGCCCCTATATACATGTTTTAAATAAATAAATGCAAGAAGCAAAATTTGCATGTCACTTCCCATGGCTACTTTACATGTTCCATGTCTGTAATCATCTCCTTCTGAAACAGCTAAATCAGAGAACTTCAGAATCTATACGAACCTGGGTCTCATTTTATTTGCTTTCCACGCTTTGAGTCCTGGGGAAAAAATAGTTTCAAATTCCAAGGTGCCAGAATCATATTATTTTGAGGCAGCACATAAGCCTTTTCCAACACCAAGTGTTTAGGCAGTAGAACAACAGATCACCTGCAATTTTCCAATTACTATATATTTATTATTATTATTATTATTATTATTATTATTATTATTATACTCACTTTTATAACAAAGAGCTGAATGTGTGTGTGTGTGAAAATTTGAGAATCTTAAGGAACCTCCATACCACACAATTTCCCAGTATAAACTGATATTTTAAATCTTGTGTCTGCCATATATTTTTTGTAGGTAAAGACAACCAAGAGAGGAAAGGCTAAGGTCGCAGTTCCTAACTATGCTTACTGAGGAACAAGCTTCGTTCAACAAAGCAGAACTTACAAGCTGACATGCATAGGGTCATGCTGCACATCTTTGTAATTCAAAGATTTGTCATCTTCAACCTGTAATTTCTACACCATCCAGTCCATTTTATAATACGCCAGTCAGTGGACTTCTACTAATTTGGTTCCCATGCTGGCAATGTGATTTAATGACTTAATAATTAAAATAAATGCCAAGTTAAACTACTAACCATTTGCACATGTGCACTCAATGAACAACACACATGGACATCTGTTATGCATTTTAGGTATGAGACAAAACCATGACCTCTAACCATCTATCTGGAAAATCGTTAGCAGGCTGGCTGTCTGCAAGTGGTATTTCTGAGGTGGTGAGCAGGACCCAAAATGCCACAACATTTTACATGCTCGACTGGGACTTCGGACACAGGAAAGGCCTTTGGCACCTCTTGCTAGCATGTTCAGGAAACAAGAGAACCTAAGAGTAGAGCTAGTAGCTCTCTTCTCTCTCCCCCACAGCCTTCTGGAAAATAATAGAAGATTCCTGCTCACCCAAAAAACGTTTCTACTCAAGTAAGGCTGCAATCTGGCCCTGGATAATATATTTGGAAGTTCTACTTGTTTCAATCATAAAAAGGTCAGGATTGCAGGTGGGTATGACTTGAAAAAATTATTTCAGTAAAAAATATGATTAATAAATCTGCCACTCTAGCTTACCAAACGTTCTCCACTGTCATTGCTTCCTTCTTCAGACAAATATGCTATCGTTTACTTTTGGCATACTTTTCAGCAAAAGACTGCATAAACAAGGGTTACTTTCAAGTCTGATAAAAGTACAGATATGCAGATTTCACTGTCGTGAGCACTGCACTGCAGATCTAAATATCTAGACCTGCCAAACTAGCATTGCCATGGAGACAAAACTAATGTGCTGTGACCACATTTCCTACTTAATACCATCTGGATCACGCAAACATTTCCATTGTGCCAATCTCGCCTTCACTTTTTTTTTAAATGTACTGACCCATTTTTCACAAACACAAGCTACACCCTAATACATTGTTCACGGCAGAAGCTTCATGCTTGCTCCACTGAGCCTCTGGCTAGCTCAGCAGATGTTAAGAGTGCAGATTCATGAGGTCCACCTCCATTCTTATGAGTGAAACTGCAGCAGTCCACTCTCCAATCTCATAAACCAAGGCAGCATTGCATCTGTACAGGGCCTCTGTTAGATGCAATTCCCACACAAATTATGTGGCAAACATACTCCTTTCAGTGTGATTCATTTCATGTAAAAACTCTGACTCAATGAAAACACAGAACTGGTCAGAGGTAGGTCCTTCGTATGTATACATGAAGTTGTTTCAAACATTGGCATGAGTCCTTTTAAGATAAAGATGCTGTTGTTGGGCAGTTTCGTCTGGGAATTAGGTGAATGGCCTGTTCTTTGATGGTATTGTGCTTCCTTTGAAGGAGCAGGTAAGGGATGCTCCTCAGTTCCATCTTGTTACTCCCCGTCCATTTGAATTTGGTAGACATCATCACTGCTGCCATGGCTTTTGGGAGTTAACACTGATGTTCACTGAATAGATCTGTTGCATAGTGCTTTTATTGAGTTTTACATTTTGCTGATTTAATGGGATATTGATGGTTATTTTCTTTTAACTGTTGTTACCCATCCCGACATCTTCAGATTAAGAGCAGGATGCTATTTATTCAATTATTAAATACACAGCCTGCCCTCCCTTCCATAAGAGACCGGGGCAAATGTAAACTAAATAAATAAATAACTCCAGAGAGTCCTGTTTGTGAACTGGAGCTCCTCAGATTTAAGAAGAATTTCAGATTAGATTTAAAGCCGAGGGGAAACTTTTTATGTTTCCCAGGATGGGTGTAAGCTAAGGGAAAATAGCAGCTTACTCTCAACCCATGACTAGGAAAACACAGATAATAAAAAAGCAGGGAAGCCCACAACCGCACCTTACATTGAAAATACTATGTGACCTCTTTCAACAGCCAAGGTTTTCGCCAAATAATTCTGGGAGCTGTTGTTTGTTAAGGGTGCTGGGGGTTATTAGGAAGCCCCTGCCAGGCAAGTCTCCCTGGAGAGAGCCTTTCACAAGCAGGGAGCCACCACAGAAAAGGACTGTTCTGGTGTTGCCACCCTCTGGACCTCTCACAGAGGAGGCACACAAAGAAGACACCAGGTGATGATTTCAGGGTTCAGGTCAGTTCAGATGGGCAGA
This sequence comes from Podarcis filfolensis, assembly GCF_964270895.1. NCBI lineage: Eukaryota > Metazoa > Chordata > Lepidosauria > Squamata > Lacertidae > Podarcis > Podarcis filfolensis. Next base: position 44,573,972 of record NC_139614.1, on the reverse strand, counting down.
GGTATGTTGTGAACATGACCAAAGACTACATAGTCATGCAGCATGACTTAAAGATGCCTGAGGAAACTGGAAGCCAACACAGAGAAGGGCTTAAGTGACCTCCAGACCAGCACTGTAGTACACAGACTCTTGAGCCAAGTCTTGAGCCAAGAGGACCCAGACATTGACCCTCTGAGACTAATCTACAGAGTTGATATGAGGAGGAAATGCCAGAGCTAGGGCAGAACTGGCCCATCAGCTACAACGTAGAAGTGTTGCACATACAGCCTTCTTAGCCCCAAAACCAGAGCATATAAGAAGGGGGTAAGGAAAATTCAGGGTAGCCCCTCACACATCCCCTTTCAGCTAACTCATCTTGCCCCCATGGGGAGAAGTCTGCTTAACCTCTGACAAACATGGCTTAGTGCATGATCTTATCAGACGCGTTTCACAAAAAGAACAAGGGTGACCGATCGAAGCTAAATGGCTCCTCTGTCTCTAGACATTTTTTAAACCGTGCATTAGATGGAATGTATTATGTTTGCCTGAGCATCCCCGCCAGCCAAAAAGCACTTACACAATTTATCCTCCACCAGGAATTGAGACCATCTCAATAAGCAGAACTCTCGGAGGCACTGAGGCAGGTATTAGCCTTAGTGCTCCCTTCTCTTGATTGCGGAGCATATGGAAGGCATCTTCCAGGTAATTTGTCAAGATCCTCCAGGAGTTGATGTAGACACCAAAAGACAGATAACTTTCAGGATGCTTATTACTTTGAAGTGTTTTCAGTCATAACACTCTCTTATAGTTTCATTTCAGTACATGTCAGAGAAAATACAATAATGAATGATTACGTTTTCTTTTCCAAATAAATAAATAAATCTTCTCCCAGGTCCTGATCGTCAAATTGAGTTGAAAGGGACCCTGAGAGTCATCTAGTCCAACCTCTTGCAATGTAGGAATATTTTGCCCAAAGTGGGCTCAAATCCACAACCCTGAGAGATTAAGAGCCTCAACTAAGCCATATTAGTAAAATATATATTTTACAGCAGAAATGAGTGGGCAGTAGTTCAGAAATGTTCACAGATGAAACTAAAGCAACAGAAAAGAGAATTATGTTGACTTAAAACTATTCTGATACTTTTCTCTCTCTCTCTCGACACAATAAACACATGCAGATATTTTGTATTTATATGCTTTTTTAAAAAACACACACACCAACTTTCACTTTTTAAGGAAACTCACAAGCCAAATAACTGCCCAATAAAACACATACAAAAGTTGTAAAAGCAAGCTTTCAACAGAAGCTTATTTGTCTAAGTTTTCATTTCCCTCCTAAAAAAAGAGAGACAATGACTCCATAAAGCCTGAATTGAAAGAGAGTTTCACAGTCTGTATGTCTGTCATGAATCGGCAGGACGACTGGGAGAAGAGGATCCCGGCCAGGGGTGTAGCCAGGACTGGGACACACTGGGGCAAGCAGGGGTTTGGGAAAGAAGTACTGAAAGGGTGGTAGAGGATGGGGGTCAATGCAGAGCCACAGGACCCATCACCAAAGCCAGAGGAGGCCCTGAGGTTCTGAGGTATAGGAAGCAGTAGGAGTTGTGCTCTAGGAGGCTGAGGCAGGCAAGGGCCCACAGCCCATCTCCCTAGCTGGCCAGGTGGGGCTTGCTAGCTCTGAAAGGAGGCTTGGAACAGGTGACGGTCACAGGCCTCATAAAGCCCAGATGCTGCAATCAGCATGCAAAGTGCAAAAAGGAAGCAGAGCTGAGGTGCTGGGTCTGCTCAACTGTCCGTGATGGTGGACCCTTGACTTGGGTGCTACTGAACCACTACAGGATTGTGCTTTGGGTTTGACACTGGACTGTATCTTGACTGCTAGACTTCGGACTTGGCTTACTTGGAGTGACCCTGGACTGTGTTTCCTGGACTTTGCTTGTGTGGCTTGACCCCCCAGACTTTGAACTTTGGCATACTGACTTGTTGCCAGATAGGCCAGGTGTTCAGGACAATAGGCACCAGGGCTGACCCAAGACATTTTGACACCTGAGGCGGACCCCAAAATTGTGATGTGTGTCCCCCCTCTCTGCCAGGGAAGAAGGAGTGAGGGAAGATCTACATCGGGAACAAGGGGGGAAGGAAGAGCTACATCTGGATCTGCTGCCCCTATAGATCCTGCCACCTGAGGCAACTGCCTAACATTGCCTCATGGGTGGGCCAGTCCTGACAGGCACCATGCTGGAGAAGACTTTTTCCTATGCTACTTTGCCTGCTTCGTGTAGAAAACATATTCCAATGCATTATATATTCAGATGCCATCTTCACTTAAAAAGTAAAAAAGGTGGCTTGTTTTCAAAAACGAATGCATTTATTGCTTAGTTCTAACCAAAGAAAGCCAAGATGAAATATTTTCTATCTAGCCGACATACAGAAGGAAGATTTGCACATGTCTAATGGGTGCCCAGTATTCACACCATGAGACGATCCTGACTGTGATGGCTTCTTTTTACAATTCTTGTTTTATATGAACAGTTCACTACATGGGTAGCTGTGATCAGAATGATGCCCGGACACTTGAACTGGGCCTGAACCCTGTTTCTCAATACAATTACAGGTACTTTGAAACAAATCACTGTTATTTCAACGGAGCCTGCATCCAAATAGGAACAGAAAAGACTGCCATAAATCTAAGACATATAAGGAAATGCAATCAAAGCAACAGCAGACCTATATTTCTAGCTACTATGGTGAAACAGCAATTCCCAAGAAGATCATTCCCAGTTTCAGTGCAAAGAAACCTACTGGTCCCCTTATAGATGCAATCAAAGCCTTGGCACTAGGACAGCAGATGCCATTATTATTATTATTATTATTATTATTATTATTATTATTTAGTTTTTATCTGAAAACTCACTCCTAAAGGAGCCCAGGCCAGCAAACATTTTTAAACAAAACAAATACCTGTGACTCTAAGAATTCTGAACTTGCCAAAAACTATGTTTTTCAACCAGTAAACATCTGGATAAACGGGAATGTTTTTAAATTCCACCTAATAAGGTAGACAGGCACACCTTACAACCAGAAGGGCATCCCATGAGTGGGGTACTGCTACCAAGAAGACCCTGTCACAGGTCAGCAAGTCATAGCACCTATAACAAGCATTTTAGACCATTCAAAGTATTTCACTTGCATTATTTCACCTATCTTGAATATAAACTTCTTTATCCTAGCCTATGGGTATAAGTGAGATCTATATTTTCAGATGGTGACAGCAGTCACGAAATTAAAAGACGCCTGCTTCTTGGGAGAAAAGCAATGACAAACCTAGACAGCATCTTAAAAAGCAGAGACATCACCTTGCCAACAAAGGTCCATATAGTTAAAGCTATGGTTTTCCCAGTAGTGATGTATGGCAGTGAGAGCTGGACCATAAAGAAGGCTGATCGCCAAAGAATTGATGCTTTTGAATTATGGTGCTGGAGGAGACTCTTGAGAGTCCCATGGACTGCAAGAAGATCAAACCTATCCATTCTTAAGGAACTCAGCCCTGAGTGCTCACTGGAAGGACAGATCCTGAAGCTGAGGCTCCAATACTATGGCCACCTCATGAGAAGAGAAGACTCCCTGGAAAAGATGGAGGGCACAAGGAGAAGGGGACGACAGAGGATGAGATGGTTGGACAGTCTTCTCGAAGCTACCAACATGAGTTTGACCAAGCTGCAGGAGGCAGTGGAAGACAGGAGTGCTTGGCGTGCTCTGGTCCACGGGGTCATGAAGAGTCGGACACGACTAAACAACAACAACATTTTCAGGAGCTACCCTATTTTTGTTATTCTCTCTTTTGTAATTTTTTATAAAAAAACTGATTATAATAATAGAATCATATAATTGTAGAGTTGGAAGGGACCACAAAGGTCTCCTGGCCCAACCCCCTGCAATGCAGGAATCTTTTGCCCAGCGTGGGGCTCGATGAAGAATCTCATGCTCTTCTGACTGAGCTATTGCTGTAACCTTCCGTGAGGCCTGAGGGAGAAGGGTGGATAATGATGGTGATAATATCATCATCCTGTAAAATTTAGTTGGTATAAACTTGACCATACTGCAGACCGGAAGGTCAGAGACAGCAGCTTACCAATAACCAGCTAGTTACTTCATGACAGAGGGAATATTTAAGCCAGGAACTTCCTTTTTCACTGTTAAGTCTCTTAGTTCCGTTCAGACTTCATATTGCTTTCCTAAGGTGTGGTTTGCAGGCCTTTTGGTAATGCAGAAATCCTTGGTGTGAAACTCTTCAAACTGGTGCAATTTTTAGTATGGCAACCATATGTGTACAGAGATTCTCTGATCCCTTCAATCCCTACTGCGCACTAATGCGCCAGCTGCAGGATGCAACGCAGATGAGGCCTGTTTTCTCTGTTCTTCCTACTAAAGCCTTTACAAGGAAGAAGTAAAGCAGGGAGCACTGGACCCTGAGCCTTTGCCCAGAAATGCCAAAAAAGAAAGAACGGGGGTGGGGTGGAGAAGAGAGAAATCCAAGGCTCAGCTCAAAATAGGATAAGAGAAACGTAGAAGTGTGTTGGGAGGGTTCTCTTGTCTGCAAGATCATGGCTCCACAGCATGAGCTGGCAGGGCATGTTGGCAAACAACCCAAGTAACTATGGTGGCAACTTGGCTAGTTTCCTCATGGAAAATGAAAGCAGACTGGCATTCAGTGAATAGTTTGCACTGTTGCTGCTGGTTAGGGGCGGGGAGCCATTTTTATTCATTCAATCTTCTGATTTCTGGTCATTATTTATTTTGCTCCATCCAGCCTTTCTACGAAGAGTATATGAAGCGGCTAATAGCAGAGAATATATCGTTGGCATGTGAGTGTCGATTGCTGCTGTTGGGAATGGAGTTCATTTTGAAGATTGTTTTTTTTTTT